>NC_137187.1:20505821-21914142 GCF_951804945.1 Podarcis cretensis | reverse complement strand
CAAGTGGTCTCTGCAGAGTTCTTGGCAGAACAGCGCAAGACTCCAAGAAAATGCATATATATATGCATTTGAAAGAGGCATTTATTCTTGCTTATACATGGTTTGTTTACAGACAGAGTCAAATGGTAGTGATAAATGACAAAGGTACCATCTGTCTTGCATGCAAATAGTCTCAGGTTCACCCCTTGGCATTTTCATGGGGCCTGAAATTTTGGAGAGCTGCTGGCACTCAGTGTCAGCAATACCAGTCTAGATGGCCCAGTGGATTGGTTCTGTGTAAGGCAGTTTCCTATGTTTCAACAGAACAAAGAAAACTCCAACTTCCATCTCATCCACCTAAAACTCTAGGAAAGAGTCACTTATGTTGTTCCAAAACCAGTTGCATCGGTTGAAAATGGCATATAAAGGTAAAGGTAAAGGTACCCTTGCCCGTATGGGCCAGTCTTGCCAGACTCTAGGGTTGTGCGCTCATCTCACTCTATAGGCCGGGAGCCAGCGCTGTCCGCAGATACCTCCGGGTCACGTGGCCAGCGTGACAAGCTGCATCTGGCGATCCAGCGCAGCACACGGAACGCCGTTTACCTTCCCGCTGGTAAGCGGTCCCTATTTATCTACTTGCACCCGGAGGTGCTTTCGAACTGCTAGGTTGGCAGGCGCTGGGATGACGGGAGCGCACCCTGCCGCAGGGATTCGAACCACCGACCATGCGATCGGCAAGTCCTAGGCGCTGAGGTTTTACCCACAGCGCCACCCGCGTATACCTGCACTCTAAACCAGGGCCTTTTGCTGAAAAATACACAGAATTGACAACCTGTGAAAAACTGAGCAGCCGCTTCTATGAATCGCACAAAGACAAGCAGTTCCTTCAGTGCATGCATGCCATTCTGAATTGTCTCATTCCCAACTGAGTATTTTGTATTCAAGTATCCAGAAACCAAAATGTCATTTGAGAATTAATTCTAGACGGGGAAAGGGGACTTCCAGGTCCTTTAGCACCTTCTTCCTTCTGTGGGAGAGGCTGGTTATAGTCTCAAATGCTCAAAGCAGTTGATAATGGTGCAAGTTCAATAAGTCCTTGTTGGCCACAGGTACTTTCCAGCTGTCAGATGTGATTGAGGTGCACTTTCTCACAATCAATGGGAGGACAGAGACCAGCAAAGACACTCATTTCTTTATCCCACTACCCTTTCTGGTCAAACAGGTGTTTGTAGTGCTTCAGAAAAACCCGCAAAATATGCTGATGATGGGAACATGGGGAATGTAAGGGATAAAATACAACAACAGTGGAACAGTTGGTAGGTGCGTCTAGGATAAACACACATACACACACACAAGCAGAATGCCTTAATTTCTGTTTAGACCGATCTCTCTCTCCATTTCAAACATGGCTGCACTCAGCGCATTTACTCTCTGAATCTACAGTTTCACAGCACTGCACCTTTTGTCTTCTCAATATTCTCTGTGTGTGGCGATTAAAGGGGTGCTAGGGCTGGGAGGTCCTCTAAATGCTCTCCTTGGTTGCCCCTTCTAAAAATGGTCCATTTTAGAGCCGGTTACCTGTTGAATCTCCAGCCAGCCTCACTCAGATCCGCTTTTACTGAGTTGCATTTTCAGGCTATGCCCTTCACCGTTGACAGATGATATAACAGGGTACCATACAAAGACAGACTCTGCATATGTAGGCAACTGCAGGTGGAAGTTGTTAAGTTGTGGGTGAACATATTAGACGACACAGCGATTCTTCAAACAGCTCTTGTTTATTCACAGGCCAGAACAGAACTGAACTGAAGGGTTCAGCCAGCCTGCTTATATAGAGCTCCAGTAGCATGCAACTGTAACAACTTTCTGTAACTATCCAATCACTGAACGTCACTTTTAATCCCTTATTTGCATATGTGGACCTGAGTGAAAACTATCTACAGTATCCCCCTGCTGGCCCAGGGTGAGAACTTCAGTACATAACAGAAGTCATCTTGTACTATTTAGTATTTGGCCCACTATACCTTGGACCCAGGAAGAGATTTCTCACCTTACCGTACAGCAAAGATGTCTCTCCCTGGCAGACAAGGTCCTGTGGCTTCTTAGCCGTGTAAACACTTCAGTGACTCTTTCCTTTTTGCTTTGGTGGCAAAAAAGATTGGAAAGAAGAACCTGGACAATATAGTAGTGAGCTGTAAAGGAGATGCAGAGTTCTAAATAGAGACCATTATTGGCACCGCAATACCCCTTTCGTTTTTATTTCTTTTTGATTCAAATTTGTCATGGCCAATGGCTAGCTAGCACAATAAAGTTATCTGGTTTGGATGTCAAGCAGTTCTGCAAAAATGCCCATGTAAAATATGAAGAGTTAGCAGTTGCCAGGTAGCTTGTCTAGGCTCCAATACCGAGGGTTAGTACACTTAAAAAAAGGGGGGGTTGATGCTATATTGCTATTATTAATCATCTATGCAGCATTCTAACTCTGTTGAACTTGCTCACTTGCATTGCTGTTTGATGAACTGACTGATAGTGGCTGCTCCAAAGTTAACTGTTGAGACAACAGGTTTAGCTGGGATTTGAACCCAGTACCAAGACAGAAGCTCTAGGGGCAGCAGTAATCTTGGATGTGCATGCAGCTCAATTCAATGCACTTTCATTCCAAAGTAAGGCCATGTATGCATTCTCGGATTTCCTATACTGTATTTCATTTTAAACCCAGTAAAAAATTAAGCAAAAATAAAACAGAGTCAGCTCATTCATTTTCTTGTTCCAGACTGAAGCTGGTTTGAAAGGAAATGCTTCAGAACACATTATTTCCTAAGTGACAGGATAGACACAGGATAAATTTGGATTGTGGCTAAACAAGAGTGAATGTACCTCTACAGCCTTACTCTTGATTTCAGTTATACTTACTCATAAGTGAAGTTGTACAGAACTGCATCTTTTGCCACCTTCTAGTTAAGTATGGGTTCAACCCTGATTGTCACTTTCTAGTTAAGTATGGTTAGTTCTGTTTTTGCATATGCATATGTGCACAGAGAGAGAGAGAAAGGTGAGAGAAAGAGAGAAGGAAGGGAAGACTTTATTGATCTGACAATTGGTGTTTGATTTTGTGCAGTTCCCTCTCCCCTTCCTTCATATAGAGGTTCATTCCACCCTCGGTATTGGAGCCTAGACAAGCTACCTGGCTACAGAGGTGTCATGGGTCATTTGTGGAAATCGGGGTTTGTTTGTTTGTTTGTTTGTTTGTTTGTTTGTTTTTGCAATTCTTGCACCTGCAAAGAGAATGGAAAATCTGTTGCTGACTCACAAGTGTGCAGCCTTTAAGCTTGCCTCTTTCTGCATTAACACGTTGACATCTTAGCGAAAGTGTCACAGGTAAAAACATCCTAAGTGTTACACAGAATTGCACCTATACACATTACCTTGTTAGGGAGGGAACCCTGCACAATGGAGAACCTGATGCATGCAGAAGGATCGAGAAGCAGATGGAGTGACAGACTTGGACCTCTGATGCTGTGGGAGTTTTGCCAGTCAGAGGAGACCATGCTGGGCATGATAGATGGCCTAGCCTGATATACTTGCATGTATACCAAAAACACCCATTTTCGAAGGGACCCAAAGGACATCTAGTCGAACCCCCTGAAATGCAGGGATCTCAGCTAAAGCATCCGTGACATCTGGCCATCCAAGCTCTGCTTCCAAACCTCCAAGGAAGGAGAGTCCAGAACCTCCCAAGGGAGACCGTTCCACTGTCAAACAATTATTACTACAAGAAAGCTCTTCCTGAAGTTTAGTGGGAATTAGGGCTGCCATATGTCCAGACTTTGCCCAACATTACTGGGATTTTAAAGGCAGAATGGCCATCTGGGAGGGATTTCTGCAATGTGGTGCATTGTCCTGGATCCTAGGCAAGACAACTGAAAAATCATGGGGTTTTTGTGGTGGTTTATACTTTTTGAAATATGGCAACCCTAGTGGGAACCTCCTTTCTTGTAACCCGAAGCCATTGGTTTGAGTCCTGCCCTCCAGAGCAGGAGAAAACAAGTTTGTTCCCTCTTTGACAGACCTTAAGATATTTGAAGATATTGCCTCTCAGTACAGTGGTACCTTGGGTTAAGAACTTAATTCGTTCTGGAGGTCCATTCTTAACCCGGAACTGTTCTTAACCTGAAGCACATTTTTAGCTAATGGGGCCTCCCACTGCCGCTCCACGATTTCTGTTCTCATCCTGAAGCAAAGTTCTTAACCCAAGGTAATATTTCTGGGTTAGCGGAGTCTGTAACTTGAAGTGTCTGTAACCTGAAGCATCTGTAACCTGAGGTACCACTGTATCCTCTTCCAGGCTAAATATACCCAGCTCCTTCAAGCGCTCCTTATAAGGCCTAGTTTCCAGACCCTTGTTAATCTTGGTTGCCCTCTTCTGCACACCTTCCAGCTTGTCAACATCCTTCTTAAATTGTGGTACCCAGAATTGGACACAATATTCCAGGTGTGGTCTGACCAAAGCAGAACAGAGCGGGACTATTACGTCCCTTGATCTGGACACTAGACTTCTGCTGATGCAGCCTAGAATAGCATTACCTCTCTCTCTCTCTCTGCTGCCTCTTTGTAATGCCTCTCTTAATCTTGAGAATTAAACTGAGTATAGCTTGCCACTGAGAGCAGCCCCAGCACAGTACTTCAGTCCAGCATTTATTGACTGTTTAAAAATGGTTTAAGTTGGTAATGTAAACATGCCCTAAACAATGGTTATCAGTCAAGGTCAGCCCTACCATGTGACAACATGAGATAGCTGCCAAGCAACTCGTGCTGAGGGGCAGAGATCTGACTGACCTGTGCGCTAGGCAGCCTGCCTTGCACCCCTAATGTGAGGTTAAGGAATCATCACTCATATTTTGTAAGATATAAATGCCCAGGGAGTGAGGAAGATATTGTATTTTCCTTCACTTCGGGCAGCAACATATCTTAGGCTAACCCTGTTACCATATTTCTGCTAGACTTAACAACTTGCCCTGAGGAGAAAACTGATCGTTACTAAGTCAGAGTTAATTTATGGAAGTGGGGGAGGAGAGAACACCTTCTTTAATGTAGTAATTTCTGGGGTTTCCCCCACCAAGAAACATGGCTGTGGAACAAACTCACCACTAGAGGATTTTCTATGTGAAGCCAAGGTGGGAGGAAACACGATGTGAATCATTGTTTAGTGCTGGATAGCAAGAGAGGAAACCTAGAAATTCATTTGCCAAGTGTGTGACTTTGCTTATATCACGGGTAATCACTTTCTGTAGCTTGGTGGGAAGAAAATTAAACAGGCTGTAAAAATGTCAAAAGAAAAAAGTTGCAGTGAATTTAGGCATAATCACTCATAATTTAGAGTTCATCATCCCAGTGCATTATTGTGCGTGCTAGGTTTAGGTCATTATAAAGGATGTGCTCTATCATTCATTTGAAACTAGATTTTGAAAATCAAGGGGCAGCATTTTATGGCTGAATATACTTGAGGTATTAATTTACATTGCAGCAAAAACAGACATATTGGGGAAGGGAAAGAAACAAGCGGTGGGACAGGAGAAAATTAGCTGTGCACTATTTCCATAAGTGCATTCCAGCCTTTAGATTTACCCTTTCCATTGACTAGGATAAACGTTGCTGCTGGCCTGATTTTAGAGTCCAGCCATGGAGTTGTATGAACAGTGGCAGTACCTGGAATCAATAGGCCAGATACAACTGACAATGGGACCATAAAGCAAGCTGCTTTTGAAAATCCTCCTAGCTGCAAAAGATGATTGCAACGTTACTGCTGCTTGACTGAGAGACACAAAGCCCAGGAGCACAAAACTGGTAGAACAAGTCTTTGGTCCCTGACCCACCTCTTCTGAACTGCTTGTTTTTACCTGACATTTATTGAATATAATTAGCATAGAGAGTCTTGAGGAAGCATCAGGCAACTGACAGAAATTTCTGTTCTTCTCCAGAAGATGTGGTCTAAGGCTTTAGTTTTTGTGTCCCCCTCCTCCTCTTCTTCCTTGTGTAGTAGTAGTAGTAGTAGTAGTAGTAGTAATAATAATAATAATAATTAATAATAGTAATAATAGATAGTGACAGCCCTAGGAGAACTCCCCCAAATAATTTCATATACATAAATTCACGTTCTGAGTAGCCATGCAGCAAAAGAAGAACAAGCCTAAGGAATGAACAATGAAGTCTATACCAGATGCTGAACTCTTCTAAAATTGACAGAATTGGTGCACTGGGCAAATAAGCATGAATGAAGACTGACTTTCTCATTAAATTATCAGCTGAAAAGTACAGTCTATGAAGGCTTGGAGTAATTTGTTCTTCTTTAATAGCCCACATTTTGTGAAACATAATGAAGGACAGGAGAGCTTTAGCTGTGTGTTACAGAAGTAAAGTAATATTTGTTAGGCCACGCAGGGACTTCATGCAGTTGTAAATAGAGATGAGCTGAAATTTCTCAGAAGACATTTTGCTGATAGATTTCTTTCTTTCTTTACCCTTTTAGAAATTTTCAGAATTTTCTCCAAATATTCTCCACATTTTTGTGTGTGTGGCACTCATCACCCCCCACTGAAACTGCTAGAGCTGGGGAATTGTGGAGGATACAAAATGGTGGCCAGTTTGGCACCATTTTGTATTCCTGTACAATGCTGCTGTTACTTACAGAAGCTGTGCTCCTATGACGGCTGATGAGGAGTACCCCCACAAAAAAATTGCTGGAGAATTTATCCTCCCGCTAGAGAAATTTGGTGAAATGGACCTCCCTCAAATTCTGTCCACAAATAGGGGGGGATAGTTTAAAAAACTGAAATCCTAAGAGCTGAGCAGATTCTGAAAGCACCTATCTCAATAGCACTAGACAGTGGCAATTGGTGATATTTCTAAGAATGTGGAAATATGATTTAACATTTGAACATGCATAATGCTGAATGGATCATGAGGCATGGGAAATTCACAAAGGGATTAAGCATCTCTTGTAAAAGTGCCCAGGCGAATGCAGCCAAGAAACAGGAACAGATCACTCTTTTGCTTTGGAAGTTGGTTATAAAGCAAGCTGGAACGCTCCCTAGTATTAGTGAATGTCTTTTAATAAAGTCCTTCACTTGCAACATGGTGGCCTTGGGAGACTGCGAAAGGGGGATGTTTGGAGATTTCTGCTCTACAGTCCTTTTTTGCAATCTGGTCTGTCCTCAGACTGAAGGAAAAAACTAGTTGACTTTTCAGAATATCTTGAAAATGTATGTTGAACCATGATGTGTTGTGCTGAGAAGTAAGTAGTGATAAGACGAGGAAAACGTGGGTATTTACTGAGAGTCTTTGTGTGTACTCAGAAAGAGCAATGTGAATTAGATCTGGAAACATGGGGGACGAAACTGTCTAGATCTGGGGTAGGCAACCTAAGGCCTGGGGGCCGGATGCGGCCCAATCGCCTTCTCAATCCACCCTGCAGATGGTCCAGGAATTAGTGTGTTTTTACATGAGTAGAATGTGCCCTTTTCTTTAAAATGCACCTCTGGGTTATTTGTGGGGCCTGCCTGGTGTTTTTACATGAGTATTTTTTTTTTATAATGTTTATTAAATTTTAGTTTAACAATAAAAATACATAGATAATAACACAATCTTTTCCAATATCCACATTTCATACTCATCTTTGGACTTCCTCACAACCCTTGTTCCTGCTTTCTAAACTCGTAAATTTTACCAGCAAAATATTAACTTGGTTTAATTCATATAATATAATTTTCCAATATTAATATCTCAAATTTTGGGATTTAACATACTCTTATTGAAACTTAATCATAAAATGTTACTTATCCAAAATTTATCTTTTCGTCTTCCAATTAAATTTAAATTTATATTCTTTATAACTAGTTTGTTGAAGCCATGTTTTTGCTAATCTTACATCTTTCTTAACATTCATACAATTTACAATATTTTTGTAGATAGTCCTTAAATTTCTTCCAGTCTTCCTCCACCAGTTCTTCTCCCAGGTCTCGGATTCTGCCAGTCATCTCTGCCAGTTCCATATAGTCTATCAGTTGCATCTGCCATTCTTCCAGTGTGGGTAATTCTTGAGTTTTCCAGCTTTTTGCGATGAGTATCCTTGCTGCTGTTGTAGCATACATAAAAAAGATTCGATCCTTCTTTTGCACGCTCTGACCAACAATGCCTAAGAGAAAGGCCTCTGGTTTCTTAAGGAAGGTATACTTAAATACCTTTTTCAGTTCATTATAAATCATTTCCCAGAAAACCTTCACTCTAGGGCAAGTCCACCAGAGGTGAAAGAATGTTCCTTCAGCTTCTTTACATTTCCAACACTTATTGTCTGACAGGTGATATATTTTTGCTAGCTTGACTGGGATCATGTACCACCTGTATATCATTTTCATAATGTTTTCTTTCAAGGCATTACATGCCGTAAACTTCATACCGGTGGTCCATAACTTTTGCCAGTCAGCAAACATGATGTTATAGCCAATGTCCTGTGCCCACTTTATCATAGCTGATTTAACCGTTTCATCCTGTGTATTCCATTTTAACAGCAAGTTATACATTCTTGAAAGTATCTTAGAGCTGGGTTCTAACAGTTCTGTTTCTAACTTTGATTTTTCTACCTGGAATCCTATCTTTTTGTCCAACTTAAAAACTTCTTTAATCTGAGCATAATGCAGCCAATCTCGCACTTTATCTTTTATTTTCTCCATACTCTGCAACCTCCAGTTATCTCCATCTTTTTCTATTATTTCCCAATATTTCGGCCATTTGGCCTCCGTATTGAGTTTTTTCAGGGCCTTAGCCTCCATTGGTGATAACCACCTTGGGGTCTTGTTTTCCAATAAGTCTTTATATTTCAACCAGATATTAAATACTGCTTTTCTGACAACATGGTTCTTGAAAGTCTTATGTATTTTGGCCTTGTCATACCACAGATATGCATGCCAACCAAACGCATTGTTGAATCCTTCCAAATCTAAAACATCAGTGTTCTCAAGAAGTGCCAGTCTTTCAACCAGCAGAAAGCTGCTGATTCATAATACAACTTTAGGTCTGGCAGGGCAAAGCCCCCTCTTTCTTTAGCATCAGTTAATATCTTAAACTTATTTCTGGGCTTTTTGCCCTGCCAGACAAATTTTGAAATATCTCTCTGCCACCTCCCAAAACACTCCATTTTGTCCACAATCTGCAAATGTTTTTACATGAGTATAGTGTGTGCTTTTATTTAAAATGCATCTCTGGGTTATTTGTGGGGCATAGGAATTCATTCGTTTTCTTCTTCTTCAAAATATAGTCCAGCCCACCACATGGTCTGAGGGACGGTGGACCAGCCAACAGCTGAAAAAGGTTGCTGACCCCTGGTCTAGATTCTGGAAACCGAATAAGGGTTTAGAATTACCTCTTTTTTAAAAGCCTGTAGAATTTGAAAGAACGACAGGATTAAATGGAATTCACGAGCTCTACCCCGTGTTGCTGGTTCAGTTTAAATATGCTGCCTGCCATTCCTCAGGAAGCATCAATGTATACTCAGGTTTCCTGACACCTAGCCGCAGATGGCATTAAAATGTCTCGTTATCCCCTGTGTCGATAGCAGCAATTTTCCATTTTACGATCTTCTTAAATTTTCCCCTCCATTTTTAACTGAGTTCACAAATGCTGTCTTAGCTAGAAAATGTGTCCGTGTCGGTTTGCTTAATTGGCTTCCTGATTCATCCCTAAATCCACATTGCTTACTATTTGCCCCAAAGATACTGCAGACTGGATTTTGGCTGTATCCTTGTGTAGGGATGCAGAGCTAAGTATATTATGAGACCCTGCAAGTTTTTCAACATTCTGAGATTCCCATGTCTTTGACCATCCTGTGCACACTTAAGCCCTGCTGAAGAGTAACTTGTGGGTAATGCATACACTTGTGGAGTGTGGAGCAGGCCCAGTGCTCCCCCCCAAGTAGAATAGGTGTCAGTACTCACCATGATGTTGTTACAGTGAGCACCACACTTTTTGACAACAACAAAAAAGGTTGTTAATATATAAATATATTTTCAACAACTGTGTGTTGTGCACACTTTCATTTGGAGGAAGCTCAATGTAGGGATAGGAGGTCCACGTAACACCCACACAACCAGGTTTCCTAGTTATGCAAAGTTGGTAATTCTTTTCACACAGCCGCTCACAACATGCTGCTGTTGAAAAACACTTATGTTGAAGACACACTATGCTGTTTATTCTGTACACTTATACCCAACATTTAAGTAACACGTGAATAGGACAGTATACCCTCCAACATTTCTCCAATGAAAATAGGGACAGCCCATCCCATAATGATAATTTTACTATTTATACCCCACACATCTTACTGGGTTGCTGCAGCCACTCTGAGCAGCTTCCAACATATATAAAAACACAATAAAACATTAAACATTTTAAAAAAACTTCCATAGACAAGATTGCCTTCAGATGGCTTGGGGAGTCAGATAACTCCATACCCTCCAACATTTCTCCAATGAAAATAGGGACATCCTAAGGAAAAGTTAGACTCCAATACTTTAGCCACCTTATGAGAAGAGAAGACTCCCTGGAAAAGACCCTGATGTTGGGAAAGCTTGAGGGCACAAGGAGAAGGGGACGACAGAGGATGAGATGGTTGGACAGTGTTCTCAAAGCTACCAGCATGAGTTTGACCAAGCTGTGGGAGGCAGTGGAAGACAGGAGTGCCTAGCGTGCTCTGGTCCATGGGGTCACGAAGAGTTGGACACGACTAAATGATGAAGCAACAACAACAACAAGGAAAAGTGGGACATTGCAGGATGAAATCAGCAGGGCGGCTTCTATAAATCAGGGACATTCCTGGAAAACAGGGACACTTGAAGGGTCTGGGACAAATCCCACTGGACTCAATGGGGCTTACTTTCAGGCAAGCATGCATACAATCAGGCTGATAGACCATATTTTTTTAAGCCAAGTTTCTGAGTCAACACTCCTTTCTCAGTTTCTCTCCCTTCCAACTATTCCCCTTATATTCATACAGCATACTGTTAGCTTGATCACTCTTCTGCCAGGATTGATATTCAGAAGTTGTTCTTTCTTCTCACCTAGCACATTCAAATCCTCCGGTATTCCTGTCCATCCCAAATCATCTTCTGTACAAACGGTACATAATTTGTAGTCTGTTACATCTCCAGTTTTGCTCAGACGGCAGATAAAATACTGCAAATCCCCATGAAAGGTGACTAGAACTTTAAACAAACTGGAGCAGCAGAGAAAAACCAACATAGCACATGTACAATTACCCCAGTCTTTCATTTGGCCTCCAGCTCTTGAGATGACCACAGGTTTCCTTTTCTCCTCCTCCTCCTCCTCTGTCCTACTCTATATTTTTCTTGCTCCGCCATTTCTATAATCAAGCAATGCAGATTGTTGGCAAATAAGCACAGTGCCAAACTATGGTTATTGTTAAGTTGTGGGTGAACATATCAGATGACACAGCGATTCTTCAACAGCTCTTGTTTATTCACAGGCCAGAACAGAACTGAACTGAAGGGTTCAGCCAGCCTGCTTATATAGAGCTCCACTAGAATGCAACAGTAACCATTTTCTATAACTAACCAATCACTGAATGTCACTTTCAATCCTTTATTTGCATATGTGGACCTGAGTGAAAGCTATCTACAGTATCCCCCTGCTGGCCCAGGGTGAGAACTTCAGTACATAACAATTATGGGATTTTATGTTCCACTAAAAACACACCTCAGAAATTGATGAGGGTGACCCTTAAAAACCCATACCATAATATGAAATAGCCAGATCAAGGTTGTGTCGGCTTCTGTGACCCCCATAAGCCCTAGAGAACCTCAAAGAGCCACAAGGTACTTGTGACGTTCAAGAGATTGAAGGAAGAGCGCACCAGAATGTTCTTTTTTCTTTTTTAATTGAGTGATATTGCAAATACATACAAATCAAAACTTTTAAACGTGAAAAGAAGAAAAAAAGATTTTAAAAGGTTACAAATAGCAAATAAGGAAAGAAAAAGAAAAAAGAAAGAAGAAAAGCAGAAATCAAAATAAATTACATAAACTAATACAATTAAATCTTAATGAAGATAAGAGAAAATCATAGATGGAACAGTGTTAATTCATTCATTATTAAACTAAGACTTTGCAAACGAAATACATACATTTTAAACAGTTACCTCTTACATATCGTCTGTTTTCCTAAGAAGCTGACACTTCTTAAGTGTTTCATTTTTCATATTCTTTTGTTCTTTGGACTTCTGTCAGTCTCACGACAGTTCATTATTCCTAATTGAAACCAACTTATCTGTATTTCAGTACATCCCTCATCTTGGTACCAGGGAGCTTTTTACCTTTGCAGGGTTATTCTAGACACAACCAGATCTTCACTGCTGAACCTTGACTCATCAGATATTTATTTAGGTACTCCCATTCTTTCTTAACTGTCTTATTTGACTTGTCTCTTATTATATCTGTCAACTTCGCGAGTTCCATGTACTCGCTCAGCTTACAGAACCATTCCTTTTTGGTGAGTATGTGTTCCTCCTTCCAATATTTAGCCACCAATATTCTTGCTGCTGACAGGCCAGAAGGTTCACAAAGTACTGTACTGTATATTGAGGCTGAATTATGATACAAACAAGCCATTGCTTTGTAATGCTGCAACCACAGTTAAAAGGCACCATTTACCTTCCAAAAGAAAAGGGACATGTCACAGCTGAATTCTGATTTCCTTGTGAAATTTCCAAGCGCAGTCCATCTCAAATTAAAGTACTTTTGGATTGTAACAGTTTGCAGCAGCAGTGCTATGGACATGTGCTCAATTCTCCAACTGAATTGGGTGCTGCAACCCTAAACACATTAAGGAGTAAATCCTATGGAAATATGTGGAATTTCATCTGCATAACCTTACTTAGGATCACACTGCATGCTGCCCACTGTGGCTGGGCTCTTTCCTATAATTTATAGACTTGCACTGAGCTTCAGTGATTTAAAAAGAATTATCTGAAGGAAGTGAATTACATGACAGTTGCAAGAAAATAATAGGATAGTAATTTTGTGAAAAAATCTACATAAGATAAATTATTCAGTCTTCTTGTACCATATTTTTAGTCAAATATTCCTCTTTTGAAAATGCAAATACCTTCTTTACCAATAAGAATAATTCTTGGATCTAAACACAGGGTAAAATGACCTATTAGGACAAATAAATAACATTCAAAATGTCTCAAACTGTTTAATTTGCATCTAAAATACAGTTATTGTGAGTAATTATATGCTAATTAAATATTGATTATTACAAGAGCTCCATTGTGATTTAGGATGTATGAACTATAGGATAATCCCTGCTACTTCCTAACTCAAATTACATCAGTAATAAATGTGCAATTACGCTTTATTGTTATTAAATATGATTTGTTTCCTCATTTGCTTCCAAGAAACATTAAACAAATTAGACATAATTTTTGTGTTTTAAACATTTACTGTGCATTGCTACAGTTATCTGACTTAACAACTGCTAAATGATGAAATGGCCCTGTTCTCTCTATTTTTTTGTTCAGTATATTCCTTCATTTTCCACTTGACTGGTTGAGCTCGACATAAAATACTGACATTTAAAAATTTCAATTAAAGCAACAATGATAATTTATTGTGGGTTCCTTTTCTCAAATAATCAGTAATTCTGCTACTACATAATTGCCTTTCTATCTTAATATTGCAAAGATACCCAATTTTCTAATGTTGTACTTATAACATTGAGATAGGCCAGTAAAAACCTGTTTCTACATGACACCCATCCTTGTCTTGTGAAGAAAGAGAGTTTCGGTATAAAAATCCATGACCTATAATTTAGGCCTATAATTCTTTTCTTTGTAGACTGTGACTGCATACAAACTATACCCTTTAAGTACGTTTGAGGTACATTTCCCACCTCAAAGAATTCTGGGCACTGTAGTTGCGTGGCAAGGTCCGAAACCTTCCTGGAACTGAGCGAGCTGGAATAAAAGGGGGCGAGTCCTTGGCCGTGGGCCGTTTAAATAGCCCGTGCAACGCTCTGGACCGTCTGGATTGGCCGGCCAGGGATGACACGGCTGAGGACCCCCCAATGGCGCAGGGGCTATCCCGCCCCATGTGAGTGGGTAGGGCTTGCTCCCAACCTGCAATGTCATTTCCCCAGGAACAGGAAATGGCTTCTATGTCTCACAGAGTTACAATTCATACCAAAACCTTAACAAACTACAGCGCGCAGAATTCTTCAAGGAGGAAACATGTGTTTTGAAGGTGCTTTAAATGTCTAGTGTGCCTGCAGCCTTAATTTGAACCTTGCCATACACATTTGCCTACATGTTACCTCTCTCTATCCACATAAATGACTGAGTTGACAACAGGACTTTGTTTCTTCAGCCTTCGAAAGAGACTTAGTGCAGAGTAGTTTTTCAGTGGAATATATTTATATACGTGTGTGTGTATATATATATATATATATATATATATACACAGAGAGAGGCACACAGATTAGAATTACATTTTAGGAACTTGATCCAAAGATCCTCTGGCACATGTTCCCAAAATGTGATCTCTATAGGGATTCAGCCTCTCTACCCAATCCAAAGAACTGACTGGATTTTTAGGCAGAAGACCCTGTATATGCAGAAGCCTCTTTCTTGGCATGAATTATCCTTGTTGAATGGTGGCATATCAGCGCAATTCAAATCCCCCTGGTTTATTGTTAGAATTCCTGCTCCATGATTGCAGTCATGGGATTGTTGTCTATCACATGACGGTGTGTGTTTTGACTCCACAGAGTGGGAAGTGATGGAGACAGGATGTTTGTGTTACTGTGTTTCGTGAAGTGGGACTATCTGATGCTAGAGAGAGGGAACCATGTTGCGGTGCTCCCTAAATGATAGGGTGGAGCCAGGAGGGAGACAAAAGCCCTATGAAGTGTCTAATTCCTGTCTGCTACTGTGACTGCATGATTACAGAAATGCTTTGTGGGGCTCAAGTCTCAGGAGCTCCCTCTCCTTTGCTTCTCTTTTGGTCAGGTATGTAAAAGATGACTGAAGCCATTTCCACCCTTTCGTTCTAGGGAGCTCTAAGTCCTGTTTCTGCACTACATCTTGCCATGTTTGGTGAGCCACTGGAGGTTGCTGTTATCAGTGTGCTCTCACAATGGCTTGTTCTGTGTCCTTGGCTTTGGCTACCTATCAAAATAGTATTCCCCTTCCTAGATGGGTCTTGAACCTTTGTCCCAGGGAAGGCTGTGTGCCATCTTTGCAGGGGTCTGGCTAAGGGATGCTGTGAATTCTTCCTTCCATTACACACCACCGCCATCTCCTAGCAGTGAGAGATTCCAGTGCTCTCCCAGGATTCCTTTGCCTGTTTTTGTCCATGACTGCTTTTGCATGTGATCACTGATCATTCCATTCCATTCCAATCTTTCTTCTTCTTCTTCTTCTTCTTCTTTAAAATATATTTTTATTAGGTTTTACATAACAAATTTAAATTCAAACATATCATCCACCTCCTCATTTAGGATTCTCTGAATCCATTGAATTCCTTCTATCCTTCCATGGTTACCATTATCAATCTTTCTTTTCATCTGCTTATCTTATTTTCTCTCATTTGTTAAAAGAATAGTAATCCATTTTTCCATAGTTTTTTGTACATTACAAGCATTGCTCAAATCCTGCCAAAGTTTTTAGTTGTTTACATCCTTAAGTACATTATGAATTTTCCCCATTCCTTCTTAAATTTCTTCTCTTCCTGGATTCTTCTTGTGAACTGATCGATTTCTTTGTAACAGAAATGCACACGAACATTTGCATATAAATAATTGTTTTCAATGTATTTCCTCTCCAAACACATAATTATAAATGCATTATAAAGTGTGTAAGGTTTTTGGTTTTATTTTGGGGTTTAGGTGTTGTTTTTTGAGCCAAGAACATTTAAAAAATGTGAAAGCCACTTAAATTTCCACCCACACATTAGTCCAGAAGGTACATATCAGGTCAATTTGTACTGAAATTCACCAAAGTCTGATATCCATCCATGACACATCCCTAAAACGAATTCATAATTCCATTGGGGGCCTTCCCAAATTGGTTCTCTCTGCAGGCCACCTCTTCGCAAGGGCTTCTCGAAGACAGGCATCCCTGTCTCCTTTGTCCCTGGTAGGAATTTGCACTGAGGGCCAGCAAGACACTCCCCCCCAATCCCTTGCTAATTGAGGGTGTCTGAAAGCAAGAGCTCACCTCATGGGGGAAGCTTCCTTTTCAGCCATTTGCTCTCCACGGCTGCTGGAGCTGTAGCAAACGAATATGTGCTCAAGCTGGCTGCCAGCCTTGAAGGCACTTTCTTTCGCTGCAGGATTGTGCAGATAGAAAGGGGATGCGGGGAGGGGGGTGGGGAGGGGGACAAGCAAGTGAGATTCAAATAGAATTTGCCATTGTTTGATTATGTCTACCCAAACACAAATGAAGCTAAGAACGCACAAATTATTATTCCGTCGCAATAGGGCACGGAAGCCATTTGCTTTAAGGAAACGTGTGTGTGTGTGTGTGTGTGTGTGTGTGTGTGTGTAAATGAGGGAGAGAGTTCAGCCAGCCAGTGCTAAATAAGGTTCAAGTAGGAGTTGCCCTTTGTCTGGTTGTGTCTAACAACATACACATGCGGTTAAAAATACACAGCTTTTTATTCCATTGTAGAGCGAAACATTAGAATGGAGCATTAGTGGTTCTCACAAAGCAAGGGTGTGCGGCGGTGTCTGCAAATGAGGGGAGACTGCAGTCTGCCCCTGCTTTTATTCAGAGTGCTTTCTGAATTTTAGACAGTGCACCACCCGCAATGCACCTATCAAGTATGGATGCTTCATCGTGGCACTTTAAAGACTCCTTTTCAAAGTATATTAATCTCCGTAAGCCTTTCTCCCCCTTATTAATATGCAGTAAGCTCCCAAGTATTGTTTTCCCTCCACGGAGTCTCGGTACTAAGAAGGCACTTGCCCTTGTCTAATCACATCTGCAAATAAGCAAATATTGGCAAGAACTCATAAAACCTTATTATCCCCTCAGGCAAATTATGTCCAATTCAGTGGCCACTGTTGCCATTTATAAATATGAATCACAAATGTGCATTGCTCCCGGAAATCGTAAGTAGACTTTCTCCTAAAAAATAAGTCAAGTGCTCAGCTGAGATTCCTGCATAGGGGCTACGGCACAATGACTTGACAGGGGAAGGTTCTGAAGGCTATTCCCAGAAAAGCTTGTGGAAAGGTTGGAAGACATTGCCTTTGTCCACTGGTTGTTGTTGTTGTTGTTGTTGTTGTTGTTTTTTCTCCACAGCAAGATGTCTTTCCATACACTGCAGGGAAAGGGATGTGGGGCAAGTCCAAGGATTTTTAGGCACTATAAACCGTTGGGTGCCATGTCACACAGAAGACTCCGGTGAGACAGCAAGCGACTCGAATGGATCCAAATTAACTGGAGAGAAAGTGCCATTAGGAAGACATTTTGCTTCCCAGGTCCCTCATGCTGTGTGAACGCGTAACAGGACGTCAAAGACTTATGGTACATTGCCAGACAAAAGTGTCTGTGTGGATGTTTGTAAATAATGGATTTCCTCAGAATAGTAGGCCTGTTTTCCCCCTACTACTTACTTTAATTGAAAGAGTTGAAAGAGTGGAGAAGTAAAGTTAAAACTTGATGCCAAAAGCAGAGACATACCAATTCCCCCCGCCCCCCTCAAGACTGTGACTTTCAAATTCACAGCTGTGTGGAATTTAAAAAATGACCAGAGAAGAGCGTCTTCCCATTTGGTTCACAGGGATAAATTAATGAAGTAACAGATAGAAGCTAGCACCAATGTGGACCCCGAACAATTCAAGAATTATAGGCATGTTCCCCACTGTTCAGCAAAGTGCTCAGCAATGGGATGTTGCTGAAATGAAGAATTCAAGCACTGAGAGAAAAATGGCAAATTTTGAGCAGATGAATTGCTTCTCTGGATCAAGATCAACATGTTCAGCCATTAAAATGCTGCTTTCTGGCTAAGGTTTCTTCTTCTGCAGCCAGACATGCTGAAGGGGAGACTTTTCTTGCCCTACTCTTCTAGCTGCTGCAATGAATCTCTTGACTGCAAAGGGAACCCAGAACTGTTTCCACTGCCATGAGGTTATAGGGTGTGAGGCTTTCAAATACTGATGCAGGAAAACTCAAGAGTGACCAGTCCCCAGGTAATACAATGGATCTGACTTCTCCCCTCATGCCTTCAGGAGGGCTACCAGATTTGAAGTGGCTCTCAGCAAGATCTGGGCTGCCTGTACTGCCCTGGCTGTTCCCCATCTCAGTCTGGCCCTGTTGGCAGCTATGCTCCCCTCAGCGGCAGTGATCCTGGTCAGGCCTGCTGCCAAACTCTCCACAAAACTATTTTGTAGAGATAGCCGCGGCAGCAGCTCAGGCGGCTTTGCTTAGGCTGAATCCAGGGCACTTGGTTTGGCCTTCCCTGAGAAGGGGAGCTATGGCGCTGTGAGCTTGGGCCCCAAAGCCCATGGCTGCTGACACCACTACATGCATCGGGAGGTTCCTTAGTGTTGGCATGCAACCAAGGAAATGGGGGCAATTGGCAGGCTCCCAGCTGGCTCCAGCCCACCGGCCGGTGTGTCAGGCAATCTCCAGTCCTTGGTGCAGCATCTGCGACCCAAGCTTCAGATGCTAGGGCACGCTACTCAGCAGAGTAAACACTACACAACAGAAGTGGCAGGAGAAGTTGTGTGAGCATATTTACAAGCTGTTTATTCGGCATACATCAGGACAAAAGGAAACATGTCTGATCTCCTTCGTATCCAAAGCAAGACAGCTAAAGCAAAAGCTATATACAAATGGAAGTTGCATGTCAATTCCCCTCCCCCATAAGAAATAAAGACACAGGACACGATGTTTAAGTTTTAATTGGGCATGAAAAGGCCACAACTTTATTGATTAGAGAATTGAAGGTATTGGCCTTAGGCATTGGCTCCTATCCACTACCCGGCATGGTGACCGGGAAGGGTTAACACGAACCGTGGGGGTCCTGTTGAAGTACGCCAACTAGGATCCCACGGGTGTCACCGCTCGGGGGCGTGCCGGAGGCCCTTACCTTCCAAGGTTTCGGACAAGACAACGCCCCCCGGAGTCCTCTACCGGACTACCCCTTTTCTTGGTGGAAGGTGATGGCGTACCTTCCCCCCCATCCATTTGCATAACAATAGAACCCCAGCCAATGCCTAACCGCCAATACCGAGAAAAGTTGTGACGTTTGCTACGAGGTAGGCGAAAAAACCAAAAGGCCGTAAATTCGCCAACTTGGAAAAATTCCTACCAGGCCCCTTGCGGCGACCAACCGGAGTCCATAGCAAGGTCATATCTACCTATGTCTATCTATACCTGAGGGTGGGTGGGATGGGAAAACTTCTCAGCTGGCCAGGAGTAAAGAGGGCGGTCCCTGGGCGTGCCTGGCCTTAAGTATGCTAGGCCACACCTTCCCTAGCCCGCCGATTGGCGGATGGGTGGAAAGCACGCCCAGGGATTCCCCCAGTTCTCGCGGGGGCCAAAGGCCAGCCCCCGCGCTTGGGGGAGGGGCTAGACTGCAACCCCCTCTCCTCCCCAAGGGTCAGAAATGGCTTTCCCAGCAAGCTGTGCTGGAATGTAAACAGACATGTGACATACAACAATTCCACACGTCTGTTCTTAAGGTGGAATGGAATATCCCAACACATAGCTCAGTGGCAGAGCATCTCCTTTGCATGCAAAAAGTCCCAGGTTCAGTCCCCAGAATCTCCAAGTAGGGCTGAAATCCTGAGGTGGATGGACCTAAGATCTCACCTTCCCATGCTCCCTTTGCTATGCATGCCAAACTGCAGTCCAGTCAAAGCACAAAATGGATAGCTGGAAAAGAATGGGTGAGACAGAAATGAGAGCAATGGAGGTATGGCTGCCACATAGCTCAAGCATTTTCTGTGGGAATCTCATCTGTATCTTGGAGGTTCATAGCTATCCTTTTTACAGTTGCAAGAAGAAAAATGCAAAATAAACTTACAAGCTGGGTCTTGAAGTATATTGACTATGGGGGAAACAATGCAAAACCGTCCACAGGTATCTTGTAGTTGTATGGGCCACGGTGAGGAATACTCTAAAGGGCATTTGGTATTCCCGGAGACAGAAATTTAGGGTGCAAAAGCGTTTTAAAATGGAAAATGGGGACTTGCATAACGTCTGTGAAGATACTGTGAGGTAAATGTCACAGAGCATTCAGCAATTTTCCTAGCAGAATTTAGAGTATAAGCATGCATAATTCTCATTTGGTGATATCACAGTGATTTCAAAAGAGTAACCTGAGGCAATTTTTAACTGCTTTCACATCAAAACAGAATAAAAGGGTGCATCTTTATTTCACGTATGGCAAAACACATCCATATAAAAACTCCCAGTACAAGAAAGAATCAAAGTAATATTTACATACTTGAAGTCAGTGCTATTTTACTAGAAAAAGAGGGGCCAGAACCGAGTTCCAGCAAGTTCTGGCTGAAAAAAAGCCCAGCCTGAAGCGGTACCTTTGAGGGTCATATGTCTCTCTCCCCCAACCCCATGCATATTATACCCCATCTATATTAGAGCTGAAATTTTCCAGAATATATTTTCCCCTGAGATTTCCTTCTATTTTTCTCAGCTTGCAGAATTTTCCCGGAACATTAGCCATTTTATTTCCAACCACCACCACTCTCCCCTCCCCTCCCCCTAATGCTCTGGGACAATGTTAGGTCGGGGGCATTGTAGAGCATAGAAATGTTGGCCAAGCTGTCTACACAGTTGCTGTTTGCAGTACCAACAACAACAACAACTAGCACCTTAGCTGTGACTGCTGCCATGCTAGTGGTGATCCCTACCCCTTGAAACCTTCTGGATAATTTATTGTCTGCCTAGATAAATTTGGTGAAGTGGTGTCTTCAAAGTTTCTCTCCCCACAAATGGCGTGGAAAATTTCAAGAGCCATTTGCACCTAGGGGTAGTATACAGTACATACATTAGCTGTCACAGAAGTGACTTGCCCAGCAGAGCAGAGCCACTCACTAACTTCCCAGCAGCAGAGTTGTGGCTACTTACTGGGCAAACAGAATCAGCACCAGCAGGAACACTGGATTTGCCTGAGAGAGTCTTTAAACCTCTTTTGTCGACTGCCAGCATTACGCTTTCCATTTTTAAGTTCAGAATAGAGTAGTTGCTTTGGAAGTCGATAATCAGGCATCCGCACAACATGACCAGTCCAACAAAGTTGATGTTGAAGAATCATTGCTTCAACACTGGTGATCTTTGCTTGTTCCAGTACACTGGTATTAGTTCACCTGTCTTTCCAAGTGATGTGTAAATTTTTTCAGAGACACCGTTGAAGGAATCTTTCGAGGAGTTGGAGATGGCGTTTATAAGTGGTCCATGTTTCACAAGCATACAGTAAAGTTGGTAGTACAATAGCTTTGTAAACAAGCATTTTGGTTTCCCTGCAAATGTCCCGGTCCTCAAACACCTTGCCCTTGAATCTGCACAAAGTGTAGCATCTGGAAACAAATGTTTTCTATTGGGGTTTACTGGGTTCTACTAGAAGAAGAAGGGACGCGGGTGGCACTGTGGTTTAAACCACAGTGCCTAGGGCTTGCCGATCAGAAGGTTGGCAGTTGGAATCCCCGCAATGGGGTGATCTCCTATTGCTCGGTCCCTGCTCCTGCCCACCTAGCAGTTTGAAAGCATGTCAAAGTGCAAGTAGATAAATAGGTACCGCTCTGGCGGGAAGGTAAACTGCATTTCCATACGCTGCTCTGGTTCACCAGAAGCGGCTTAGTCATGCTGACCACATGACCCAGAAGCTGTACGCCGGCTCCCTCGGCCAATAAAGCGAGATGAGTGCCACAACCCCAGAGTCGGCCACGACTGGACCTAATGGTCAGGGGTCCCTTTACCTTTACGTTTACGTTTACTAGAAGACGAGAGTTTTTATAGGTTTCTGTTGCACTGAGGCTGAAGCACTGCAGAGTGCACAGAACATTAGCTCCATGTATGCAGGCCTGCATTTGCAGAGCGGTCCTTTTCCTCGAATAGAGCACTTTTGCCAAAATCAGCTTTTCAAAAGTTTTCTGTGAAAGAGGCTTCTGTTTAGCACACTTATTTAGAATTTCGATGGGTGCGGGGTTCTGAGCTTACCTTATCATGGTGAGGTGGCCAAGTGTGGCTTATATGTTTTCCCCACCACACCTAGTACTGAGCAGCCTCCTTGGGGGGCCCCCATGCTTCCTGATCTGAGCAAGCCCCAAAGAAAGGGTGGCTTCATAATAGATTCCCCCCCACACTTTGATTGAAGCACCCAGGGAGGCTGCAGAATAGTGACTACAGAGGACATGATAATAACTTGTAAAATAAAAGACTTTTCTCATTCATTGATGGAGAATGGTGGTGGTGGGGAATAGGTAGAATTTTTCAGCACAGCACCACTTGCAGCTGAAAGTGTTCTGGGCCTATGCACCCGGGAGGATGCCTGGATTGGGGTGTATACATTCTCCCCAATAAACTTTTTATAAAGTTGACTGAGTTTTAATATATTTTTTATGCAAAATGCATGAGTTATAAAACTGACCCCTTCCCTGGAGTCACTGGGAATGGGGAGAATAGGTTAGGGAGCCATGGATTCATTTGCCATTAACAACATTTATTTCTACCAGAAATAGGGAGCATGGTTAATTACAAATCTTCAGGAGCACATTCAGGTTTGGGAATGATTAGACAGAGTGCCTTTGGGGGTTGGCAACTTTTCATTTATGTAAAATTTCTCATTTGACTATCAGAATTGCTCGGCAAATCCAATCCATTTGATGATATTGCAGTTTCAGCATTGCTTGGTTGAGTAATTCACTTAAGCCAGAATAGGGATCAAGTTCAGTACCAGGTTTCTTATGTAACTATTGGTTATGCTCATTCCAAGTGGAATATCACCTGCATTTCTCATCGAGTTTTGGTTCTGTTCTTTTATCCATGCATATCTGACTCTCAGAGGCAATCCCAAATATTGGCTTACTCAACAACCCCATTTGATAAAAACAGAGGGTGCCCTATAGCAGGCGGTTCTTCTCAAAATTAATGGATTCCGTGGTGGGAATGCACAGCCATTAAGGAATTCTGGAATAACATCTACAATGAATTTAAAAAAAGTTATTTAAGTAAAAACCTGAAACCTTCCTTGGTATAATGTTACCAGAAATTTAAAAAGATGTTAGACCACTTTTTATGTACATGACAGTAGCAGCCAGGATCTTAATTGCAAGAAACTGGAAAAGTGACAAAACACCTACAATAAATGAGTGGCAGGTCCAAATGATGGAATATCTGCAGTAGGCTATGATGACAGGGAAAGTCAGAGGATATCCAAAACAGAGAGTACTGAAAGAATGGAAAATCTTTAAAGAATACTTGGAAAATTATTGTAATAATAAACATCTCCTGGCAGAACTAGAATGATTATTGTAAAATAAGAAACATAATGTTTTTGTTAACTGATAAAAACAAAGAAAGTAATACAGTAATTTGGAACTGTGTGTGAAAGAACAATGGAAATAATAATACAATGAGTCTATTCGGAAGTTAAATGTATTTATTTTCTTTTTTAATCCTTTCTTCATTAATTTCTTCTTTTTCCTCTTCTTCTTTTTCCTTTTCTTTCTTTCTTAATCTTTTCTCTCTTCTCACTTTCCTTTCTTGGTCTCCTTTTTTTTTTGATCTGCTAAGAAAGAGATAACGTTAAATATGAAAAGTTGACTAACTTGAAGTGACGTTTTGTAGTTTGTTAACTATTGTTAAAGATGGTCAACTGTAGTGAATTGAGGTATTAGTTACTGTTGGTTTATTGTTATTGTGGAATCTTAAATAAAATTTAAAATAAATAAATAAATATAAAATTAATGGTTTCCAAATATAATCCCACTCTTAAAATATAAGTCTATAGAAGTATGTACTTAACAGCTCAATCTTATACATGCTTAACTGGGGAGTGGGGAGTAAATCTTACGATGGGGATCACTAAATAGCCACAGGAAGAGACAGCATGCTGAGACAAGCATTTTTCTGGATTCATCTGGGACATCCTCAGTCCCTCTTATTACAAGCACAGCCAATAACCCACATATACTTTCCTGTTCCTCCTCTAGCACGCTTTAATATTTTCCCCAATCACGCAGAAACAATGGACTGAACATTAAAAATAAAGGCTTCTGCACGTACATTCCTAACCACTTTTGCACACACACACACACACACACACACACACACAGAACCTAGACCTCATGGGTTCTAAATATCCACCTAACAATAAATCAGTACTTTCCCTCTCTTCCTCCCTCATCCCATGGTTCTACCACATTTTTATTTGTCCAGAATGTCAGCTCTAGAAGTGCTTTCCCTCGGATTTCCAGGCTCTCTCCAGGAATAGACTGGCTGCAAGAGAGGTGCAAGAGCATTAGTCGCATCATGCCCCTTTTCACTTTGATGAAGGTCATGGTCTGCTGTGAACAAAACGATACTTGGATTCCCATGAGCTGAAGTTTAAAATAGAGTGAACCAATTTACCAGTAATAAGCAGAGATCATTTCTCCACGTAGGAACTCCTGAGCTTTCATCTTGTTACTCGCAGTCGGGCCCAATTTGTCTTTTTTTGTCCAATTTCTCTGTTTGCCAAATAGGCCTTTGGAAAACCTTAGCTCAAGTCTTCAGACAAAGGGTCTTTAAGGGTCTATTTTATGGCCTCGTCCTCTCTCCAGTTCCTGATGAGGGCAACAAGAGAGTCCCAGTGGCTTAAGAAAAGCTGAAAAGCTTTGCAGAAGTCAAGTGAAAGAACCAGAGACTTGGGTTTAAAAGCCCTGCGTATTACTTGGTCTCAGTTTGCTCATTTTCTACTGCACTATATAGCAAAGCTAAGCCCAGCAAACAAGATTCATAGATCCTTCCAAGATCTTGGATATGATTTTTTTTTAAGCAAAGCACAGAATTCAATAAATATATGGGAAAATATATTCAAAGATTATCATTTGTGGTGGATAGCAATGATCTGAGGAAACCATCTTAGCATCTCTGGATGGTTGTTGAACTCCAGCTCCCATTGGCCCCAGCCAGCATGGCCAACAATCAGGAAGCATGGGAGTTGTAGTCCAACACTGTCGGGGGAACCACAGGTTCTCTACAATAGGGGTGAAAGCACCAATTGATATAACCTTTCAGGGGTAGTTAACAAGCCTCATTGAAACAAAGTGCCTGGCCATTCTTAAAGTATAATTGGTTTAATTGACACTAAAATGAAAATGTATGTGTATTAATTAATGTTTAAATTGGAAAATGGCTAAATGTGTATTGTTAACATTGGGGTTTATCCACAGTAATTTTCTAAGTGGACTCTGAGCTCTTGCTGAGTTGATAATTAACTAATGGTTGTTTCTGCCAGCTAACATGTGAGTGTTGTAACCTTAGATCAGGTGATAAAGGTACTGAGTTGCAAATTCACCATCTTGAAAGGGTGGTGGCTGTTAGTCTGTCTCTGAACACAGCAAAGAACAGAAGGATTTAAATGGCTTTCCAAAAGCTGCATAGCCTTAGGCAGCCTAAGGCAGGCTGGAATGGGGGAGAGAGAGACTGTTTTGGTTTCTGGAGTTATCTTTTATTTCTAAGATGCTGAATCTGTCCTGGACAGCACAAGCCATTACATGGATGTTTTGGATGTATCTTTGATGCTTATGTTCTGAAGAGTTCTGCAAGTAAAGTTTGAATAATATTTTTTTTATGGCTCTGGACAATGATTTCTTCCGAAAGGAGTCAGTTCTTATGCATCCAGTCATATTATTAATATCTACAATAGTCATTTCATTAGGGGTTGTGCAAGATAACATTGTAGCCAAATATGCTGCAAGCCTTTGTTATGCATTAGTTGAAGCCCTCTGAATTAACTAAAGACTTGTCAGTCATGCTAGTGATAGATTCACATGCTTTGGGGGGGGGGGTTCCTCCTCCACAAAATAGGAGCTTCAGGTGGTCTATTTTCATCAGCACTGTTGAATGGGTGGAAAGGGTTAACCCCCCCCCCCCAATCCCTGCATATCTCAGCCCTAAACCTGATCAGGCCTTGCTATGGCTGCTCATTAAAAGATTTCAAAGGAAGGATACAACATTCAAATGCATGTTTAATGCCATGTGCGGTTGGCTCTAATGGTAGACCTGCATGCCTAACTCCAGACTCATGGAATCTGGTTGAGCTTATTGAAATAAAAGGCACTCCATTCGTGCTATTCTGAGTTCACATTCAAAAGCACAAATGAGTTTATTTCAGGCACTGAAAATCGCAAGTTAAATAAAATGTTACATATATATATATATATGGTAATAAATATATACCATTGTGCAAAGCTGAGGATCAACTTAAAAAACAACAACCCACCTCTCTGGAAGAAGAAGGAGAACACCATTCAGGTAAGTTTGAAATCAGCTAGGTGGGAGAAAGGTAGCTTAAAATTAATTAAAATCTGCTTTTGCCAGCTCTTGTTCCTAAGCTGCACTGAGCATGATCTATTTTGAAGCCTTTGTCTGGGGCAAATATTCAATTTGTTGTTAACTCACCCTTATGCATTTAATAAAAGCACACCTTATTATTAAGCCAGGGGGAATTTGCATGTTTACCTGAGTGCAGGATTTGTCCTTCTTAGTATGGGAGATCATCCATGGCTTTTATTAATGGATGCATTTGCTGTAATACATGCTGACTGACAGAGACTTCCTTTGCTATTATAGGTTTATTCTTGACCCTGTAATGTTATTTGAATGCATTTAATTAACCACAGAAGTCGTATGGAATCTCTGACATTATCATTTTTATACGACTGTACCCTCATAGAGTGGATGGTCATTACAGCTATTTCCTGAGATCACTGCAATTCATTTCTGGGCTCCCAAGTTAATCTCATGGAAAATCCAATCAGTAAATTGATTAGGTATTAAATTACATTCTTTGTTAACGTTCTCTGTGCCTTCCCTTACAGTTCAAAGAAGCTATTACGTTTCTCCCCTCCCTCTTAACCATGTTTGATTTCTGCTAATATTGCAGCAGTTTAGCAATTCACAGATACAACAGCAGTATCTCCACTGTGTGGATAGTGTCATAATATGGTTTAGTCACTAGGTGGCACTGGATCTAATTGTATCTGATTGGTGTTCTGTGTTGTGTTTAAGAAACACCATAAAGTTTTTGCCCAGCTTCCTGACTGGTGTCTTGGTTTTGAGTTCAATGAACCACTTGGAAATTGCTGAGGGTGGACATCTTAATTATTTTTTCTGCCTATAGTAGCAATTGCAATGCTCTGTGCTAGTAAAGGTAAAGGGACCCCTGACCATTAGGTCCAGTCATGGCCGACTCTGGGGTTGCGGCGCTCATTTCGCTTTATTGGCCGAGGGAGCCGGCGTACAGCTTCCGGGTCATGTGGCCAGCATGACTAAGCCGCTTCTGGCAAACCAGAGCAGAGCACGGAAACGCCGTTTACCTTCCCGCTGGAGACGTACCTATTTATCTACTTGCACTTCATGCTTTTGAACTGCTAGGTTGGCAGGAGCAGGGACCAAGCAACGGGAGCTCACCTCGTCGTGGGGATTTGAACCGCCAACCTTCTGATCAACAAGTCCTAGGCTCTGTGGTTTAACCCACAGCGCCACCCGCCTCTGTGCTAGGTGACTTTTAATTGTATTTTTACATATTGTGGATCACCTGAATGACCATGGTTTGGAAACCACAGCTCTAATCTTTCCACAGCAGAGACTATACATTGCCCTGTTCTTCCTTCCCGACCCTGAACTCGTTCAGTATCTTTATCGCTATATCAACTTTTCAGCACAGAAATTTCTATGTATGCTGGCATACCAATTTCTTTGACACTGATCACCATTGCATTTTTTTAAATTATTTTTTTATGTTCTGGCCTTACCAGTTCTTGCAGTTATCTGGGACTTGGTCCCTTGCACACCTGCTGGGAATAAGCACATCATGTTTCAATACTTTATTGCGGTCCACAGACCCACAAAACCATTTCAAAACAAGATACAGTTAAAGTGACCAGACAGACAGATGGAAGAAACCAAGGCAGTCATTTTGTTTTGTGTGGGGAAGGCACTTCCAACAGGTAGATTGTGATCTCTGGTAGATCACAGGACGTCTGTGGTAGATCACTGGTAGATCACTGGCTCCCCCAAATGAAGCTCAACAGCTTTGGCTCCCCTAAAAAAAGTTCAACATTTTTGCCCTGGACCCCCCTCCCCCCCAAAACAGGGCTTTCCTTCCTAAAAAAAAAAGTTCAACAACTTGGACCTGAACTCCCCCAAAGGGGGTAAATCACTGCCAGTTTTTAACTCTGTGAGTAGATTGCAGTCTCTTGGGAGTTGGCCACCCCTAGTCTAGGGCATAATAATCTTTGTTTTTTATAACCTCCAAAAGAAACTTTGCCACAGCCAGTGTAATATCATTTGACTTGTCTTTCAAAAGATATTTAATATGGGAGGCTTTGGATTTTCCCGGCAAATTTGCCAGTAAGCACATAATGGGACTTACTAAACTGTCTTCAGAGAGGAAAGCTGTATTTGCAGGCCTGGTTTGAATACAAACTGCACCTGCAAAGGGATAGAGCACCATTTGCTCTGAGCTTCTTTCAAGACACACTATCAGTACCCGTGAGCTGATGGGTGCAGACGGTGAGGCCCCCCTCAGTCAAATGCTTTGGAAGGGGAACTCCATAATTCAGCTGATCCAAATGGGACTTACTGTTAGCGTTGATAGGCACTATCAGGATCTGACTGTAACGCTAGATCTACACAACTATTTTAAAAATTCTCTGAAAATGCTGTGCAAAAAACTGTTGGAAAGCTCACAACTGAAAATATTATTGAGTTGCGATCTTAGCTCTACAGCGCCATCTTGTGCCACCATGTTATAACGCATTTATAACCTGTCCCGATATGATGTCAGCTGGTGGGCAGGAGGGTGTGGTTTGGGGGGAAAGGCCTCACAGGCCAAATTGAGACCTTTGGGCTGGATAGTGGATTTATTGGATTTCATTGCATCTGAATCAGGAATCTCCTGGGGCTGCCATATTCTTGTTAAAGAGACAGTGCAGGTCCTGTCTGGCTTCCTGGCTGATGTATCCTCAAAGCCTTCTATGGCACTATGTAGGGTCTAGGGCTGGCCACTAAATTTCTTTGATCAGCTGCTTGGGATTTCTTTAACGATAATATATCAAATAATTCCAAGAATTATCCATCTCAAAAAAAAAACCCCACACGAGACCGTGAATATTCACATGAGGCACAATGTAACAGTTCCATGTAAACATACATTGGCTGAAATCCCGCAGAAATCAATGAAACAGATTATAGTCACTTGCAGACTTTTATCCCCTTTAATTAATTCTTGCAAATGGAGCAACTTTAGCAGCACACTCCTCAATTATTTATTGCACTGCTTACCTCTCGTCCTTAATGCTGATCATTTTCACTGTCGGCTGAGGAGGTATAAGCAGGGACAAGGAGAGCAGAGGAGAGAGCAGCATATTGATTTGAGACAACCTGGATGACGCTGATAACACCAGCCAGTTGCTTAGTAGTTTCATCTCGGCTTATCAGATCATGCCGAGTTTGAAAATGCAATAAATAATTACTGTGTGTCGCAAACATCATAATGCAACACTTTTTAAACAACAACAACAACAGCAACCCCACAATAACTTACTTACTCTATGTATTGTCACTGAAAACGGATAAGGAGATTTCGCTGGCATGCATTAGGTCTCGCTGGATTTAGCTCTAATGTTGGGATTAATGTTAGAGTGGACATCATGAATAATTCAAACTTAACAGCTGCTAATTCACCGTCGGACTTTAATTTGGGCTCGGATGCTGTGGACTGTATTATTCCAAGACACAAGTTTTGTTTTGGATTATGAAAGGATACAAGGGAAAGGGTTTCCAGACTTGAAGAGGGATTTAGCTGTTTTTGTTGTAACCCCCTGCCTCTTCCCTCTGTAGAAACCAAAACACGCACACCCTTCAAAATCTCTCACTACCACGTTACTCCCAGCTCCTGAATTGAATAATTTGGTTTGTTTGTTCTTTTTAAAGCCACCCTAAACTATCAAAATGCATTGATGCTGGCTTTGTTATAGGTTTCACCAGCAACACATCTCACAGAAATGTACGCTATTGTTAGCTAGGTAAATCTCAGCTGAATACTATTAGAGGAAGCCTGAAATGCATCACATTTGTTTGCAATTCTATCCAGCAACAGCCAATCTTCTCATTCTATCACACAAATCCTGAGATACTATATTGAAATACTTTATTGTCACTTGTACAACTTGTATACAGTGAGATTACATGAGCACCCCCCACTCAGCTCTCTTAGTCTTAATCCCCTTGTTTACTGACGCACACCCACCAAACCCAAAAGTCAGTTGCCCAGTTGTTATCTTTTCATTCAGCAGCCTAACAGCCCACGGATAGAAGCTATTCTTTACCCTGTTGGTGCGACTAATCATGCTTCTATATCTTCTGCCTGAGGGCAGGAGATCAAGAAAGTGCCGGACAGGGTGTGAATCATCCCTGAGAATTTCCCTCACTCTCCTGAGGCAACGTTCTTCCACTATTTCACCCAGAGGATTCACGGGACAGCCCATAATATCTTGTGCTGTATTCACCACCCTCTGTAGGCACTTCCTATCAGATCATATCAAATCGGCGTACCACACCGTGATGCAGTATGAAAGGACACTTTCTATTGTTGACTGGTAGAAGGAGATCATCAGATGTTGATTGACATCGTTCTTCTGCAATACTCTGAGGAGATGGCATCTCTGATGGGCTTTCTTGACCACCTGGTTTGTATTTATTTTCCAAGTAAGGTCTTCACTAAGATAAACTCCTAGGAATTTAAAGGAAGAGACTCTCTCCACACAGCCTAAAGGGTTAGTATACTGCTATGACTTTCCATGAAGTGAGATCCAAATCTCCACTTTCTCTGCCAGTTGAAAATGGATTTCAGGATAGTAAATCCAAACTAGGTTTGGATTCTGTCACCATGTTCTGTGGCTTTGTGGCCTTCATATTTAGTTCATCTCCAACTCCCATCCTTCCCAGCCAGCCTAGCCACTGGATCAGGAATAATGGGAACTGGGCATCCAACAACATCTGGAGGGAAGGCCATGATCTATCATACTGTTTGAGTTCATATATATCTCTGAACCTTTCCTGTCTGTCCTGTTTGCAAAGGGCTTTGAACTCCATGGTTTTTCCTCTTTGCCGACACACTGTCATAGCCAAGTGGATTATTAAGACTATCGGGGAAAGGAAATGTTAAAACCTAGTCCATCTTGCTTTGCTGTGGTGTAAAAGTTCCTTCGGCTCACAGAACGCCCAGCTAAATTGGAGATAAGCCCTGCATCCGCTTATCTTCCCCAACTGAACATTACATTCGCCTGCCTTTAATGTCAGCACCCGGCCTAGTTCTTACCCATGTGTTTGCCACAACCAGCACATTTCCACCAAGTTGGTGTCAAAATGCAAAATTAGCAATTAATACAACAAAGCCAGCGAAAGGAGAACTGTAAGTGACTGAAAGTGATGGGCATGATATATGAATATCATTAGCTCTTCCTCAAAGAAAGTGGCGGTGTCTGTGTGGATGCCACAAGGCAATGCAGTATTTCACTCTTTTGCTAGTCATTGGAACGCTCGGAAGCAGATGGACTGTGTGACTGATGATTCAATAATTGCTCTCATTAAAAATGTTCACGCTTTTAATTTTTTCCCCCCTCGCAGCCTGTGAAGAGCCAAGGAATGAAATGCTTCTGTCATTGTCAGCAGATAGATAATTGAGTTTGCTTTGATTTCCTGGGGTGCCCCATCTCCACCCCCATGCTGTGGGTTGACAGCTACCGACATGCAGCGGAACATTTAAATCGGGCTCTGACTATCTGAGAGAGGAGAAATATCATGGAAAGATTCCTGTCGCTTTCCTCTCAGCTCGGATGTGCCGAGCTAGCAATCCACCTTGTCAGGGAGCCAGTCTGCGTTTGCTTCCTCCATCCTAGATCGGGGGGCGGGGAAAAGTGCAAGGGGGCAAAGGAGTACTTTGAACACAAATAAAGGATGCCCTCCACAGCTTATTGTCTCCATGCATAGCTTCTTTGGAACATAGGCACCTTAGATTGTGCAAGCCATTACGTGGGTCTGGTGAAAGAATAAAAATATGTAATGAAAATGCAAACGCAGATGATTGTGATGAATCTGTAAAGATTTCCCAGCAGGGAAGATAAGCCACACCTAGTATATAATTCCCCTGACTCTGGCAGCAAGAGAATGGGTTAGGCCATATTGTTCTCTTTCTTTCTTTGGGATATTGGTGCATATATACCCTCCAACATTTCTCCAATGAAAATAGGGACATCCTATTCCATTATTGGGACGCGGGTGGCTCTGTGGGTTAAACCACAGATCCTAGGACTTGCCGATAAGAAGGTCGGCAGTTCCAATCCCCGTGATGGGGTGAGCTCCCGTTACTTGGTCCCTGGTCCTGCCAACCTAGCAGTTCAAAAGCAGGTCCAAAGTGCAAGTAGATAAATAGGTACCGCTCCAGCGGGAAGGTAAACGGCGTTTCTGTGCGCTGCTCTGGTTCGCCAGAAGCGGCTTAGTCATGCTGGCCACATGACCGGGAAGTTGTACGCTGGCTGTCTCGGTCAATAAAGCGAGATGAGCGCCACAACCACAGAGTCGGCCACGACTGGACGTAATGGTCAGGGGTCCCTTTACCTTTACGTAAGGGAAAGCAGAACATTCTGGGATCAAATCAGAAACCAGAATGGTCTCTGTAAATCCAGGACTGTCCCTGGAAAATAGGGACACTTGGAGGGTCTGATTGTTTGCAATTTGAACCCACAAACTCCAAGTTGGGGTTTCTTGTGGTTTTCTTATGAAATATAGAGTCTATCAATATGAGGCCATGCATGCTAATTCTGTGAGAGCATTCTTAAAATAATCTTCAAATAACTGGATCAGCACTTGAATAGCTGCCCGTCTGAATGAATGTGAAAATTTACCCAAACTGTATTGCTGTAGTAAATCAACATGAATGGTATAGTACACTTTTAAGCTAGATTTAAACATACTGTACCAAAGACATATCAAAACATGGGGAAGCAGTTGCCCGTGCTGATGTTCCATGCGGCTGCCATCTCATTTTCAAAGGCTCCAGCTGCGTGCAATGGACCCTTTTCAGACAGTAGTGGCACGTCGGTGACCTGGAGGATAAGTTATCAGTGCCCTAGCACTGCGAGTGGCCCAACGCTTGCACTTTGCTGACTGCAGATGATAGCTCAGCACCCAGGTGGCTGCAAATTCACAACGAGCATTTAGCTCGCTGGCTGTATTTTGCACAGTTTTGTATTATTTGGTGGGGGTGGAGAGTACTGTTCCTGGAAAAGAAAGCTCTGCCTTTCCAATCAATCTGCTAGGGTGTTTGGGCAGAGGGATTGGACAGAGAAAGTGAGAGATGGATTGAATTGAGGGATAAGTTCAGCCCTGCGGTTCAAAGGAGAGCAAAAGGAGATTGTGATGAAGGAACTGTGTGAAAATGAACAAGAGCATTTCCAGTCGTGGATGATTTAGCAGCGAAAACTCATTGCTGTTCTGCTTTAAGCTGGAAGTGGGGTAGCGTTCTGCTTCCATACTGTTGCGTGGCAAGACCCTCAAGCCAACCCCCCATTAGGGTAAATAAATTCACACAGACACGGATATTTTGTTTAAGGTTTTTGGGTAAAATTTTAGCCACAACTTTATTGGTTACAGGAATGGGAGTGGTATTGGCTTAGGCATTAGCAAGACTATATCTGACTCCTTCCCCCTTTGCAGGAAATCTGTAAGGGTAAACCACTCAAAGGGAAACTGCTTCAGGGGAACCCACCTGTGTTCCCAGAGGCTTGGCATGGCCCTCACCCTTCAGGCAGACTTCAGACAGGATCCAGGCCCCGGCTTCCTTTAACGGAATACCCTTGAAACTGGAGTGGCAGGTGATGGCCGACCTCCCCTCCCCCATTCACCATAAGCCAATGCCTAACCGCCAAACCTTACAAAGTTGTGACAATTGCTAAGAAGTAAGCAAAAAACCAAGTGGCCTGTGCCAATTTGCCAAATGGAAAAAATTCCTACCCGGCCCCCGACTCAAGACGGGCAACCAATCGAAGTCCAAAGCAAGGCCAAAGGATCTAAATTAAAGGGAGGGAGGGAGGGCGGGTGTTTGGCAGCGCAAAGCAGGAGCCTGGCACATGCCACACTGCTGCTTTTATTCTTTCCCCCACTATCACCCTTTGACATGATTGGGCAATAGCCCTGGGTGATTATGGTGCCACCCTGGCGTGAGGGCGATAGCTCCACCCATGCCAGTAGGGGGGGGGGGAAACCAGGTTGAGAGCCTGCCCACAACCAGGACCATCTATTAAGATGATCCCATCTAAGACTTTGTAGCCAAGTGGGCAGTCTCTCTTTTGTGCTGTGGAAAGGAACTCCTTCATCACTATACAGTGGTACCTTGATTTTCAAATGCCTTGGAACCCAAACACTGAAAACACAGAAGTAAGTGTTCTGGTTTGCAAACTATTTTCAGAAGCTGAACGTACTCCATTTTGAATGTTATGCTTCCAGTTTGAGTGCCACACTTCCATTCTGAGTGTTACACTTCTGTTTTGAGTGTTACGCTGAGGTCTGTCTGTTTTTGCTATTTATTTTGCATTTTTGTTTTTGTGGCTTTTTTGTTTTGTGTTTGTGACTGTGTGGAACCCAGCTCAGCTACTGATTGATGGATTGTGTGACTGCAGTACATTGTTTATTGCTTTCATTTTATGGACCAGTGGTCTCATTAGATAGTAAAATTCATGTTACATTGCTATTTTAGGGGTTGTTTTTAAAAGTCTGGAACGGATTAATCCATTTTGCAATATTTTCTATGGGATAGTGTGCCTTGGTTTTGGAATGGACTTCTGGAATGGATTAAGTTTGAGAACCAAGGTACCACTGTACCTGCAATCATGATTGCTCCCCAGCACAATTTAGGATAAGGGACAGATATAAAAGCAATGATATTTGGAAAGGGGAGAGTTAATAATAATAATAATAATAATAATAATAATAATAATAATAATAATAATATATTATTTGTACCCCACCCATCTGGCTGGGTCTCCCCAGCCACTCTGGGTGGTTTCCAACAAAGATTAAAAATACATTAAAATGTCACACATTAAAAACTTCCCTAAGCAGGGTTGCCTTCAGATGTCTTCTAAATATCAGGTAGTTGTTTATTTCCTTGACATCTGGTGGGAGGGCGTTCCACAGGGCGGGTGCCACTACCGAGAAGGCCCTCTGCCTGGTTCCCTGTAACCTTGCTTCTCACAGTGAAGGAACCACCAGAAGGCCCTCGGCACTGGACCTCAGTGTTAATGTGATAAAGCTGAAGGGGAAACTGTAGAAGTTGGCTTTTCTGAGCTCAGAGGGACTGGGATACACAGAAGCCCTGTCCATGGTGGAAGCCTGGGGGGAAAGCATTGGTTGAAACAGGTGCCTAGAAATTTAAACACATTGAATGCAAGATTGCTTTACCTTTGCTGATTCCTCAGTCCATCATTCTCACTATCTTCCACACCCCAAGCATACCAGGCACCAGTGGGGTTCCTTTGTCTTCCATACCTTCCATACAACAACACATTTTGCTTAGCAGGGCATGTAAAGCACCTGGTATGCATTTGGCTGCTGCCTTCATTTTCTAAAAATGACTCCAGCCCCATGCAAGGGCCTGTATTTATTTGTTTGACCTGCACTTTGTCTGACCTGCATGTTCATCGTACATATCAAGGTAAAATTACAAGATAAAATAAAACCAGTCTATAAATATCTACAAAACGTGATTAGAAACCCCAATAAAACATCCGTAGATCGGGGTTGGTTAAAAAGAGAAAATCATAATTGCAAAGGCCTGTCTAAAATATACAGGTTTAAAGAGTCACCTGAAAGGTGGCAGGGACGGTTCTAGCCAAACTTTTACTGGCAGGGATACAGGGGAGGGCAAGACTTTCATCATCATCATCATCATCCCACCACTCATCTGACTGGGTTGCTCCAGCTACTCTGGGCAGCTTCTAACAAATTAAAACATTATGCACAGTAAAATATCAAAGATTAAAAATTTCCCTATACAGGGCTGCTTCCAGATGTCTTCCAAAAGTCAGATTGTTGCTTATTGCCTTGACATCTTATAGGAGGGTGTTCCACAGGTTGGGTGCCACCACTGAGAAGGCCCTCTGCCTGGTTCCCTGTAACTTGGCTTCTCGCAGTGAGGAAACCGCCAGAAGGCCCTCAGAGTTGGATCTCAGTGTCCAGGTTGAATAATGGGGGTGAAGATATTCCTTTGGGTATACTGGGCCGCACTAAAGCTTTTCTCTACATGAAAGGCTGTAAAAACTAGGGATTCCCAGTTCCCCACAGGAGCCATGTCAGAGAAGGCAGCCGAAGCAGCTTAAATCTGCATCTCCATGCATGCAGCACTGAGCTTTACCATTTTTTAAAATTTTATTTATTTATTGCTCAGAACCTGTGTTTGTGTTTCTCTTCAGAGAATCTTCTTCCTTCTGCGATGCAGCAAACGTCTCCCTGTATCTTTTCCCGCAGTGTTGACTGGTGGACTTTCAATGTTACCTGCTATTCCTTTTGGATGATTATACAGTCATGCTATAACCTTGCCTAAGGATATGTTGGTGCTTTTTAAAAAAAAGGGAAAAGGGAGAGAAAGAGAAAGTTCTATATCCGCTGCCGATTCTGAGGAGGAGACAATTTCTTCAGGGCTCGTCTGTGATGTTGATAGGTTCTTTAAAAAAATATATATATACCAAAAAAAAAATCACTTTGACTGAATGGAAAATTTCTGTTGTAACTGATAGCATATACAGAGAGCCTCATTTGCATATAGATGTTGCAGCTTGCAACTCTATACTCCCTTGAGAGAATTCTTGTTGTTTATATGTGTGCACAGTCTGGCACTGGGCTGCCCAGCTTGTAATAAAAACTAAATCGAAACTTTGGGAAAACTCTGCTACGGAGGTGGTGAGTCTTCTTAAAATATTAATTTAAATATGAAAAGGAATCAAAGGCAGAAGAGAGCCAATAAACCTCATTTATGAGGGGCAGGGGGGATGACAAGCTGGAGAAAACAAAAAAGGAAAAGAAAAGAAAAGAAATCTGAGCTCAGGGTAAATGCCGATGTGCTCATCTCTGTGTTCATCAAGTAAAGGGAATGCTCTTAAAATGGTGGGATAGATCCAGCTCAGAAGAAATTTCTGGGTATCATTATAGAAGTACACATCAGATGTCCAGAGAGAGACTGTTTTAAATGGTTGATAGAAGATTATACAATTCGTAAAGGCTGCATTGGGAAGAGATGCATAGAACTGGGATTGCTGGGAAAGGAGGGGGCAATTAGAGGCAAGAATAAAGAAAAAGATATATTGGGTATTTCCCCATCATTCTCTCTCCAACAACTTTCATTAGGTGTGGAAGAGAAATTTGATTTGGTATGCATTTAAAGCTGAATCTATCAAATTTGCAGTTTCCAAAACAAAACGCGAATGGAAACCTTACCCATCCTTTGAAATTCGCACTCATCCAAATTTTGCGATGCATTTCTCCAGCCAACCAATGTTTACAAAAATGCATACATTGGAGGAAAAGGTGAATAAAAGGTGAATATATTAGTGGAAGTAACATACAGAAAAAATTATACCAGGGGAAATTGCTTGCAAAAATGTGCACATCATATCATAAACTGCATATGAAAATGCGGGAGAAATTCACATTAAAACGCTGGAAGGTTTTCATGGGGGCAGAAGAGGGTTTTCCATGAAAATTGGTGCAAAATGTGGTGAACTGAATGTGAGATTTGGAAAAAAAAAGGGATACAAGAGATCACAAAGTGACAGATCCTTCCATCCCAAGCTGTTATTCTAACAACACACACTTTCATTATAAATTGGAAAAGTATGAAATAAATAAAAGTTTTCACTGACCACTTTATTTAACCGGGTGTATTATCAATATTGGCCCAGATCCAAGTGACTCTGGAAACTGTAGTTTCGGATGCTGCGAGTTGTTAAGAAGCCCCAATTCCCCTCACAGCGCTGGAGTTCCCAGAGTTCCCAGGAAGAGGGGTTAACTGCTAAAGCACTCTGGGAATTGTAACTCTATGAGGGGAATAGGGGTCTCCTAAACAACTCTCAGCACCCTTAACAAACAGTAGTTCTTAGGCTTTGTTAGGGGAAGTGATGAGTGTTTAAAAATGGTATGATGCTGCTCTGAATGTATAGGAGACTAAATTCCACCAAACTCTTTATGGAATCTGTGGGGTATATTTTTCCTTCTTGTTGGCAATGGAAAGCATTCATTTGTCTGCATCAAAATCTTACATGAAACTCCTTTTCCTGAACCTATTTACATCATTATGGATTTTCATTATGGATTTGACCTTATAAAGAAGCTTTTTAAAAAAAGAAAAGAAAAAAGAAAAAGATAATCCAAACATCTTGAATACTGTATGGAATCTTCAGTGTAATTCAAATAGTCACGAATCAAGCATGCATTTCTTATGCAACATAGCAGGGCATAAATCTTTGAATATTCTCATATTCCCATGAGGCCTTCTACTGCTTCTTTTCCTGTCCTTACCATTTATACTGAGTGGGACACCTATCTTATAGATACTATGTCAGAACTCCAAGTGTCCCTATTTTCCAGGGATGTCCCTGATTTAAGGAATCCATCCCGGTTTCTGATTTGATCCTGGAATGTCCCGCTTTTACTTAGGATGTTCCTATTTTCATCAGAGAAATATTGGAGGGTATGGAGTTATGCAACCCTCCCCTCCTCCCTGAACCAAGGAGATAAGTAACTATATAACCTTTGGAAAACATCAAAAGGCAGTCCTGCACAGGGAAGATTTTTTTAATGTTTAGCTTGATTATGTTTTAATATATGTTGAAAGTGCTCAGAGTGGCTGGGTGGGGTATAAAAAACTAAATTATTAATATTATTATTATGGAATAGGAGGTGCCTATTTTTATTGGAGAAATGTTGGAAGGTATGCTATGTTTGTTGTTGTTGTTTGGGTGGTACCCAGATGCCTCTGCATCTCCTTGGGGTTACCTTCTGCTCAGGTCAACCACACAACCCAGGGGAATTCCCACTTTTCATGATGTAGAATGCTTGCTGCGGTGTATGCTTGAGTTTGCAGATCTGCTGTGTAAAAAAATGGGCTTGCCCCTCTTCCAATGAAGGGCAGCGGGTGTCGGTGCTGACAGCAGCCCTCCTCCAAGCATAGGAGACCAAAGCAGCTTATTGCCACCATTACCACCATGAACATCACAAAAAACCCACTCAACCAACCCAAGAAATTTCATGGTGCTCTGCTTTATTAATGCTAGGAAGAGAAGACTGGATAAGTATTCATCTCTGCGTATTTTAATTTGGGCTTTTTCTCACAAGAGCGGTTGTTAATCTGTAATTATTGGTTAAGCTGAGAAAACAATGTCACTCAGATATAACAAACAGGGAATTGTGAAATCATTTTACAGCTGAGCACAACTCAGCTTGTGTTGGCCAAGGGTATACTATGATTTGACACAGTGGTGGGGAATCAGGCACAGGGGCTAGATAGGCCCCTCCAGACCTATCTGGTCCTCCAAACTCCCCTGAAGCCACACCCTTCACCCCACATTCATTTGCCACTGGCACAGCTGACAGAATGTTGTTTCAGCTCTCAGGCTGAAAAAAGGTTCTCCATTTATGTTTTCTGAAGGAAATCAGCCCTAAGTGCTCACTGGAAGAACAGATCCTGAAGCTGAGGCTTCAATACTTTGGCCACCTCATGAGAAGAGAAGACTCCCTGGAAAAGACCCTGATGTTGGGAAAGATGGAGGGCACAAGGAGGGGACGACAGAGGACAAGATGGTTGGACAGTGTTCTCGAAGCTACTAACATGAGTTTGACCAAACTGCGGGAAGCAGTGGAAGACAGGAGTGCCTGGTCCATGGGGTCACGTAGAGTCGGACATGAATAAACGACTTAACAACAACATCTATGTTTTAATAAAATACGGTAATTCATTCTTCATCTTCACCCCCATCCCATGGTATTACTCACCAAAATTTCATTTGATTATTCGCATCCTGAAGCCAAGGATTTATTTTCCCTTAACGGTTGTTAGTTTGGGCTTTTTGTTTCCCTTTTGAAAAGCGCTTTGCTTCCATTCTTTACTTGCTCTTTCCACTACCTGCAATGTGGTATATACCCACATGGTCACTCTTATCTCTAGGCAATCTAAATAATTATCAGAGAACACTTCCCTTTGACAAAATGCAGAAAGTTCACCACCTCATTTTATCATTCATGTGCAGTATGGTTGAAATTAGCATTTATTATAAAAGCCTACAAGAAGAACAGAAGACTCCATTTTCATCTTATGCCCAAGGGTTGCTAGAGAGTAGAACTAGTTCGGCAGATTTACCAATCTACGTGTTGCATGGAGAAAGATATTGGGTTACACGTTACCAAAAAACATGACATGCATCCACCAAAAATAAGGCAGTTTACCACAAAATTTACTTATGCGAATTTAGTTAGATACATAGATGTCAAATTAGAATCGCTATGATTTAAATGTAGGAAATACCACAGTGGGGAAGTTAGCTTTCCAAGTGCTATCTGCCGATGGGCTACTTCAAGTCCTCTGCTCTTCATCTTTAAATCAAACTTGGAGCAGACAGCTCTTCAAATAGAGGACTGGTTGCATTTTTTTTTAAAGGACAGTCTATGTAAAGTGGGTCACATGGCCATCCTAGAAAGGAAGATACTGTATTTTTCTGTGTATAAGATGATGTTTTTTGCTTAATTTTTAAAGTCCAAAATAGGGGGTCGTCCTATACATGGGGGTCATCTTATACATGGAAAAATATGGTCCAGCGCTTTAGCTGCTCTTGTTCTGCTTCTGCCATCTTCATGTCCTGCTTAGCTCTGGTTCTTTCTCCTGCTCCCTATAACTAGCTATCACTCGGTTGCTCACTCTAACCTGCCTTGCCTCCCTGCCTCCCTCAGCGGCCTCAAATTTGGGTGAATTCCCCCTCAAAAAGCTCCACAAGTTTGGGCGATCTGGGGTGTTTAATATATTGATTTCTTAATTTAGGATTCCAAAAAATATAGGGGCCGTCTTTATACATGGGGGCGTCTTATACATGCAAAACTACGGTAGTATTGATGGTATTTCCACCCTGTCCTATTTAATCTAACTGTGGCACATTGTGTCAGACTGGCAGTCACTAGCAGCTGCTGTGGCAGCGTAGGTGGGCAAAGTTGCTCTCCTGGTTTCAAAACATAGCATGATTATAAGAGGCAGCAGGGTGCAGGTCAGGTGCAGGGAGCTTAGTACTATGAAGTGCAGCCAATGTGCTGTGCCTTGCTCCTTGCGCCACGCCCTCCAGGAAGCACCAGCGATGCACTGTGTTTAGATGCCAGGAGGGCAGTGTTGCACCACCCATGCTGCTGTACCGGCTGCTGCTGTTGGTAGATCATCCTCAGCCTGTTTAGGAAACATACAGAAGGTCCTATATCACAGCGTCAGGTAATAACTGCATGCTTGCAGTGGTTCCATAAACTTTTATAAACCCAATTGGTGTGTGTGTGTGGGGGGGGGGAACAGCTTATTTTATTTCACAGCATATTTATTTCTTACCCCCTCGGTCCAGTATACATGAAAAAGTGTCTCCACCCCCATCGTTCTGCCTGGACACTGAGGTCCAGCACTGAGGGCCTTCTGGTAGTTCCCTCCCTGCGAGAAGTGAGGTTACAGGGAACCAGGCAGAGGGACTTCTCGGTAGTGGCGCCCTGTGGAATGCCCTCCCATCAGATGTCAAAGGAAAAAACAACTACCAGACTTTTAGAAGACATCTGAAGGCAGCCCTCTTTAGGGAAGCTTTTTATATCTGAAGGACTATTGTATTTTAATATTTTGTGGGAAGTCGCCCAGAGCGGCTGGGAAACCCAGCCAGATGGGCAGGATATAAATAAGTTGTTAATAATAACAATAATTTTGCAGGGAGTCTGCATTTTGCTTTGTTTTTCTTCAAAGCATTAAATATATGAGCTGCAGTTCTGTGCACCATTCCGTGTGTTAAAATCATATTGATTGCAATCGGGTTTCAAGTGTGTAGAACTGTGCTCTGGAAAGTGATGGTGATTGCTTCTGAAATCTGCCATTTTGGATTAGCCTACCCAAACGACCCATGGTGGTTAAATAACTTAGTTTGCTGACCCTCATCCCCAACCTTACAAAACATGCCTCTTGTAATCCTAAAGATAACACTGTTTCCAATCCGGAGTCAAAATAATATTAAATTAAAATTTTAAAAGACCCAACAACACTGTCAAGGATAAGCATCTTCCCCTCCTTACAAGACTTGTGAAGAATTTGCCTCCACCCGCAAAATGGTGAAATGATTTCAACAAATTTGCCCCTTGCAAAAAAAAAAAAAAAAAAAAGGACAAGAAATTTGAGAATTCCTTTTTCTTACTTACCCCTGCCTTTCAATGATAAATGATGGGAAAGAATCTTGCAGCATCTTAAAGACGAAGGTTTTCGTGACTACAGCCTACTTCATCAGATGCAAGTGGACTGCAGTCCACAAAATGCGTCTCTTTGTTGTTTTTCTTGAAACAGAGTAACATAGCAACCCGTCTGAAAAAAGAAAATATGGATATTTCAAGCCTGCTCTGTTTTCATTTGTTGTTGGCACCCATCTGTCTCAAGAGAAAATGGCGTGCAGATGAAGTCAAACTGCTGCATTAGCAGCACTGAAGTGACCTTTCTGGGGAGCAAACCTGGGCAGTGTATGGAGACCCTGGGCTGCCCATACAACAAAACCCCCCTCTCGGTCTTGCTGACATGGTCCAAAGGAAAGCAGAGCAACACCTTTGGCAACAACTTGGCCGCAGGAATTGCTGGACGGAGGCTTACAAGACACCATCCATCTGTTTGGGACTCTGGATTTGTGTAGGGTTTACTCCTTAGCTTTTTCTTCTCCAAAAAATATCCTTCGAGGCAATGAAGGTTTAGGAGGAGAGTTTTCCATCTCCTAGATGGACTAGCTTCCCGGGTTGGCGAGCTTCCCAGGTTCACTTGCAATATGCTGGAATGCATGTACAGCGGTACCTCGGGTTACAGACACGTCAGGTTACAGACACTTCAGGTTACAGACTCCGCTAACCCAGAAATAGTACCTCGGGTTAAGAACCTTGCTTCAGGATGAGAACAGAAATCGTGTGGCGGCAGAGCGGCAGCAGTGGGAGGCCCCATTAGCTAAAGTGGTATCTCAGGTTAAGAACAGTTTCAGGTTAAGAATGGCCCTCCAGAACGAATTAAGTACTTAACCCGAGGTACCACTGTATAGCATAAAGATCCACAAAATATTTTTTATTACAATTCTATCCTGCCTTGCCTTCCAAGGAGCTCAGGGAGATGATGGACTTTTTCTGCCCTACGAACTAAGTTCTTAACCCGAGGTACCACTGTATTTATACCAAGGTTGGCTAATTCAGGGATGCGGGTGGCACTGTGGGTTAAACCACAGAGCCTAGTACTTGCCGATCAGAAGGTCGGTGGTTCGAATCCCCGTGACGGGGTGCGCTCCCGTTGCTCGGTCCCTGCTCCTGCCAACCTAGCAGTTCGAAAGCACGTCAAAGCGCAAGTAGATAAATAGGTACTGCCCTGGCGGGAAGGTAAATGGCATTTCCGTGCGCTGCTCTGGTTCGCCAGAAGCAGCTTAGTCATGCTGGCCACATGACCCAGAAGCTGTACGCCGGCTCCCTCGGCCAATAAAGCGAGATGAGCGCCGCAACCCCAGAGTTGGTCATGACTGGACCTAATGGTCAGGGGTCCCTTTACCTTTGACTAATTCAGAGGCTTCATCTGGTGGTGTTGCTCCCTCTGTATGTCCTTCTGTACATCAAATGAACTCTTAACATCCCACAGTCTCAGTAGCTCTTGTTCAATTTCTTGTTCAAGGCTCGGACTCCCCCGCCCCCCAAATCAACGCAACTGAAGTGAAGGGGCAAGATTCTGTCTTCTTAGAAAAGACTGAGTAAAGTCTTTACAGCTTTATTCAAATTATGAGAGATGAAAAGAGGGAGGGGGAGAATTGTGGTTTTCCCTTATTGTAAAACAAAACAAAACTCTGTGACCACATATTTTTAACATTGCTGGAACAAACATCAGCCTTGCATTCCAAGCCCAAAATTTGGCACAGATATGCATAGCCCTGATGAATAGGCTTTGTTAAATTTGGAGGGGAAATTATAAGCAGTACATTATAAGCTATTGAGAAAACCCACTTTGAGTATTCATTTAAATTCATTTAGATTCCTTGCCAAAAAACATCTATCCTACAAATGCAGATATGCTGGGGCATCTGTTTAGATTAAAAGTGCTTAATGATGCCCAGCCTGATCTCTACAGCTATGCTCAGTTCTGGGTGAACTTCCCGTTCAACAGCAAATTGGGACGCCCACAGCCTCTTCAAGTAGCCTAGGATCAGGCCCCTTCCAAAAAGGCTATCCAGGTCTTGCTGAAATGAAGACTGTTTCCACAAAATACAGCAAAAACCTTATGTGACTTCCCGAAAAGAATGTTACGTATTTGAAGAAACTCACAAATCCCCCTTTCCCTCTGTCTCCTTTGCCATTTGGTTTATATTCTTTGATATTACATCTCTAGTGCCAACTGAAAAGGCTGCAGACCATTGGTGTGTTCTACACAGACAAACAGTCGCTTGCTGTAAAATGGGAAATCAACCTTCACTGCATTTACCTTAATGAAGTGTGAACTTCCAAGTCTAAGTGGGACTGTTTAAATACCAACATAAAAAGTCAGCGCAAAAGTTCAGTTCCCTGCAGCAACATTAACTTGACCAATTTGCATAGAATGACTCCTTTCATTTTCGGGTTAAATGGTACGTTTCTAAAGTGCGAGTGCCTAGCTCTTGTTTTCTGGCTGCAAAAGGGAATTGTGTGTATCTGCTGGAATAGTCACACCTCCGAAACACAGTGACATCATAGCCTAACTCCTAATGATATCCCTTGGAAGCCACATTCCTTGTTTTGGATAGCTTTCCTTGCATGCAAAAGGTTCCGGTTTCAGTCCCTGGCTATTCAAGGTGTCAGGAACTGGCTGGATGAGGAAGAGTGGTGGGCGCCACCAGCCCAAGGAGCCCCAGAGATGACGCAGAGGAAGGAGACTTAGACCCAGGTCAGTGGTGGTGGGACATGGAGGACCACTCTGTAGAAACGACAAGCTGGGATGTGATAGAAGCAGGTCTGAAGGAACACGTGGAGGTCCGAAGAGGAAAGCCGTTCCAGGACAGGGTTGGGCACCGAGGGTTGCAGTGTGAGCGCAGACTCTGTCAGAGAGGAACCAGACACTACTTCAGTTCTTCAGCAGCTGGACAGTTCCTCTTCAGCCAGCTCTCCTCCACAGACACCCAGATCACCAAGAGCCTTGCACATAGCTGAGCAACGGGCCAGACAGGCCCAGAGTAGGGGTCCCTCCTCCTCCTTGCCATGGTTATGACTGCTAAACTAGAGGGGAGTCTAGAGCGGGGGGGGGGGGAGAGACGGAAGGAAGGCCCAAACACCAGTTCCAGCAACATCTTCAGCTAGAAGCGACTAGCCTAGATGAACTCTGCTGTGCTTTAACTTTTGTGAATAAAAGCTGATTGTACCTTGAGTCCTTTTCCTGACCATGGAGAAGCCTGCATTCCTGACAGCCCCTTGATAAAAGGTAGGGCTGGGAATGTCCCCTGACTGAAACCCTACTGGCACCTGGTAAAGATGCTTTAGCTGATTCAATGGGCCTACAGCTGGTCATTTTCTTTTTCTGGTTTACTCTCCTGTCCTCATTCTGACGTTTGTTTGGAACTTTTATTCCGATTCTGGATTTTATTTTACTATTTTGACTGTGTGATTGGGTTTGGGATTGAGGGTTGCTATATATTTTATTATTGTTGTGACATTTCCCTTTGTTAGCTGCCTCAAGTTTCAATTTGAGGAAAATCAGGCAGAATATAATTTTGGAAAAATAAAATGTAAATCAATCAATCATGTCTATGATTGGGAAATACTTAACTGGAACTTCTGCAGGGTTCTTAAGCCATTTTTTATTATTCAAAAGAAGGCTGGAAGGGAGAAAATAGTGTTTCTGCTTTCTATCAAGCCTCTAAAATGCTCAGGATCTCTTGCAAAGTGCACAGAAAGCAACGTTTGACATTGTATTGCACAGACAAGGTCAAAGGAAGATTTAGTGATGAGGTGTTATGGTTGACTGAGCCATAGCTAAAATGTATCTTTGTGGTGTAATATACTTCTTGCTTGATTCCTGGAAATGATTTCAGAAGTTCCTAAACTGCAGCATGTCTACTCATAGAAATATACACAGGGGTGGAATGGGGATGAAGATCTAGGACAGGTATGGCAAGTTTCAGGCATATGGAAGTATGTGTGGTTTGTTTAATTTTTGTTCTTGCTAGATGTCCACCAACTAGAACCAAGTATTTGCATTAGTGATGTCCTAACTAGTTTGACCCTGAGCCAGGGCATTGCTATATTCCCCTCCCAGCATTGTTTACCCTGACTGGCAGCAGCCCTCTGTGGTCTTCAGGCAGACGTTTCCTCCAGCCCTCTCATCTTGGATTCTTTTAAATGGAGATGTGAAGACCTGGGATCTTCTATGTGGGAAGCATACACTCTATCACTAGGCTTTGGGCCCTCCCAGTAGCGTAGTATGGGGGGGGCCACAGGGGCGGTTGCCCTGGATGCAAAATTTCAACACCTGGTGCTGTCTCAGTACAGCTGAGTGTTTCTGTCACTGGGCTCTGTTGAAAATGGCTTCTCCATGCGAACCAGGAAGTGACCTCTCCATACAACACAATGACTCTTCTTTTTTTATCTCCGCAACTGCAATCCCCTGTGTGATGCAGATGCCATTAGGCAGTTGAATGTCCATCTCTTTTCCTCCCTCCCACCTCTGTGTGGCCCCGGAATTGGCAACCCACGCTACACCACTGGGCCCTTCTCAGTTGTCCATCGTGTAACTGGACAGTGGGGGGGGGGGCAGTGTGACAAAATGTTAACAGACATTTGTCATGTGCGATGCCCTGTCAAGCTGTGTGTTAAGGAGGTCAACTGGGAGTATTTTATTGTATTTTATTATTTTATTTTAAACAATTATATGCTGCCATTCAGGTCAAAGCCCTCCCAGGGCAGCTTACTAAAGAGAATTACCTGAAAATGCATGGCATGATCATTTCACTTCATATACTCAGCAAGAACATTGTGCTGCCAAATTATTTACAAGACAAACCACTCGCAATGCTTCCGGTCCAGGCCTCCTGCTGTTCTTCTGGAGCAGGAATTTACCCTGGTCCTCCCTCAGTCAATACAAGGGAACTCTCTTTCTGTTCCTGTGGCAAAGAATGAATAATTAACTAGCATGGCAGTGTGAATGATGGAGAACATTTTACTACTGGGAATTTTAAAAACTCCAGTTCATAAAGCTTGGTGCAAATGAATCCATTCAGTATATTCTCAAGTTGGGTTTTCAATGTCTTGGAAATCCTGTGTTCTTCACTGTCTTTCCCAGTAGCGGCTGCTGTGATGAGGCAGAACAATGGATCTGCTCTCTCCTCACCAGCATCCCTGCAGCTTACCTCAACTGGACTGAGGCAGAGTGGCCCTCATGCAGGTGCCAGAACTTTGTTGGACTGGTCATGTTGCCTGACTAGCGTCTTCCAAAGCAACTACTTTATTACGAACTGGAAATGGAAAGCGTAGTGTTGGTGGTCAACAAAAGAGGTTTGAAGACTCACTCAAGGCAAATGTTTAAAAATGTAGCATAAACACCAAAAATTGGGAAACACTGGCCTGGGAGCGCTCCAATAGAAGAACAGCTTTTAGCAAAGGGTGTCATGGACTCTGAAGACTCTTGAACTCAGGACAAAAGGGAGAAATGTGCTAAGAGGAAGGCACGTTTGGCAAACCCTCAGCATGATCAACTCGTTTCTGGAAACCTATGTCCCCACTGTGGAAGGACGTGTGGATCCACGTGTGGATCCACGGTCACTTACAGACTCACCGTGTTCAATCTTGCTGGCTTGCTCTAGTCCTTCTCTAGAGCCTGATGAACTAATCCCATGTCCACCAATATATCACTGCAGGCCTGCTTTGCCAAATGCAAAACAGTTCTTTCTCAATGGATCTTTGAAGTAACAACAGACCATGAGTGGAGAAGAAAGACTGCTTTTATTGAACAAGATAGGGCTTTATACTCAGATGCAAGTGTGCAAAGCCTCACCCGGGGGTCAAACAAACAGGCAGACAATCAACAAACGGTTAACACAGAGGAACTAAATACCCAACAACCAACCACCCCTCCTTCTTTACAAGGGCACAGCAGCAGACTACCAAGAGAATGTCTCCTTCCAGCTGCAGCGAGCCTCAAGGACAGCAGCAGCATGGACCTTTCATCTAGTCAAGTAATGCAGCACCCACAACAGCATAGGTGTACATCAAAACTCCCCAGTGTCTGGCTCAAGCCCTGTAGTTTTTACCTGCTCCAGGGAGGCAAGGCTTAATGACTCAACTGCCTCCAGCTGGAGTGATTGATAGTCCTTTCATCTGGCCCACAAGTCCCCTGATCCAAGCCAGTAAAGCAATCGAGCCCCAGCTGGGCCATCTCCAAGAATAGGATCAAAGTATTGTATAGTTGGAAGCAATTCTGAGGACCATCTAGACCAGGCATGGCCAAACTTGGCCCCCCAGCTGTTTTGGGGACTACAACTCCCATCATCCCTAGCTAACAGAACCAGTGCTCAGGGATGATGGGAATTGTAGTCCAAAAACAGCTGGAGTGCCAAGTTTCGCCATGCCTGATCTAGACCAAACCCCTGCAATGCAGGAATATGCTGTTGTCCCATATGGGGGAATTGAACCTGGAACCTTAGCATTATCAGCACCATGCTCGAACCAACTGAGCTGGTTCCTGCAAGCACGTAGGTCAGTATTAAATGAAGGGTTAATTGTACATCTCCTTGATCACAATCTGTCCACATTTCCATCACGAGGCCCACAGGAAAAATTTCCAGGTAAGTTGTGGAATCACATTCTCTCCCAGCTTCAAGAAGGGACCCTAAACTAAGGTTACTAGATTTTTTCAATGAATTCGGGAACACTTTTCAACTTCAATGGATTTTTTAAGGGGACTGATTTGTAAATCCAGGGACTGTCCCCGGGAAATGGGGATGTCTGGTAACAGTACCCCAAACAACCACATAACAAGTGTGTGGCCCAGCACTGCTGGGTTTGCAGGACTTCAGAACGCAGAGGTGGAAGATTGCAGGGTTGAATGGTCTCAATGTAACAAAACAAAACAAAACAAAAACCAACCTCCCTGGATTTGGAAAAGGGTGAAGAGAGAGAAGGAAAATATGAATAAATGGCATACCGTATTTTTCGCTCCATAAGGCACACCTGACCATAAGGCGCACCTAGTATTTAGAGGGAGAAATCAAGAAAAAAAATATTATTCATCCCGCTCGCTGTCTTGGCTTCTGCCATAGCCGTGCGCAGCCTCTCCTGGCTGGAGAGGTTGCACGTGGCTAAAGAGGAAGCTGCGTCAGTCCCTTCTCCCCCCTGGGGAAAAGCCTGCAAGAGCCACGCTGAGCTTGTGTGTGGTTCTTGTGGGATTTTCCTGCCTGCTTCTCCCCTGCATTCACTCCATAAGATGCACACACATTTCCCCTTACTTTTTAGGAGGGGAAAAAGTGCGTCTTATGGAGTGAAAAATACAGTATATATGCATATACATACATATTTACACACATACCTTGTGCTTAAAACAAGAGAACATGGGAAGCCCCCTTTTGGGTTTAAGATACACCTAAACCATGGAGACGTGGGTGGCACTGTGGTGTAAACCACTGAGCCTAGGGCTTGCTGATTGGAAGGTCGGTGGTTTGAATCCCTGCGACGGGGTCAGCTCCCGTTGTTCGGTCCCAGCTCCTGCTAACCAGCAGTTTGAAAGCACGTCAAAGTGCAAGTAGATAAATAGGTACCACTCCGGTGGGAAGGCAAATGGCGTTTCCATGCGCTGCTCTGGTTTCGCCAGAAGCGGCTTAGTCATGCTGGCCACATGACCCGGAAAAACTGTTTGTGGACAAACGTCGGCTCCCTCAGCCTGAAAGCGAGATGAGCGCCGCAACCCCAGAGTCGTTCGCGACTGGACTTAACTGTCAGGGGTCCTTTACCTTTACCTTTTTAAACCATGCAGAAAGCAGAAATGTGTAATATATGAAGATGGGAACAATTTCGTAATCTGAAAGGCCAAAGCAAGCCAGAGCATGGGTATGAGACTTCACATCTTTTAACTTACCTTGCATTGAGTTAAGATAGATGTTAGTGGGAAACAGGAATGTGCTTATATTGGAAAGAGAGTGGGAGAGAGAGGGAGAGGGAGAGGGAGAGGGAGAGGGAGAGAGAGAGAGAGAGAGAGAGAGAGAGAGAGAGAGAGAAACTTGTCCATTTATATAGAAAAGTTAGCATATGTTAGCAGGATAGTATACTGGCACTACAATAGATACGATCACACAAAGCTCTAGATTTACATTGCTAATTATTCACAATTCCTATTCCATGGTTCCCCTTCTTTGTTCCCTCTTCAATTGCAACTCGACTAAACAAAGCAATTCCAGTTATTCTCTCATTATTCCATTTGCATGTGAAGTGGTATGTGTTCCCCTTCCAACTAAATTTTCAATATGTTATTGTTGTCATTTTACTGACACTATTTTATTGTCATCGTCATTCATGTTGTATCCTCCGTGTGCATGGCAATTTGCAGAATGAATGAGGACAGTTCCTTGCCTCAGTGACCTTACCACCTGAAATTTGAAAAGGGGCAAATCATAGAAGACGACAGGGAAGCAGGGGAAGAACTATTCTTTAAATCATCGCAGTTGTAGCTACTAAGACTTGGTTGCAGTACTTGCACTGGAATTAGAGGGTTGTGCCAAAGGATTAATGGGAAAGATGGGCTGAAGTTTTCACGTGCAAAAGCTGGATTTCTTACTGTACTTAAAAACATACTTCAGGTGAGAGACAGCGTGGTATAATGGTTAGAGCGTTTCAGTCTAGGACCTGGGGGGCCAAGGCTCAAAACCCCAATTGACCATGAAGTTCACTGGGTAACCTTAGGTCAATCACTTGATCTTTGCTTAATTTACCTCACAGTAGAGTTTCCCTGACGTTTTGTCAATTCGGCAAAATCCCCCCCCCCCAGTGCCATTTTTACACCCGAAAAGCAGGACATGTCAGGAATTTTCCTGACATATGGCAAGCCTACTTCACAGGGTTCTTGGGAGGACTAAATGGGGAGATGGAGGAGAGAACCATGAACACCATGGTGGGAAAAAGGTGGGATTCAAATGCAATGAATATATGAATGTAGACTGAAGCTCTGGTTAGCAAGAAAAGCATAGCAGGATAGAGAAATCTCAATTTATTATTTCCCCAATCTCTCACATTTCTGCATTATGGTTTTTTTTTTAAGCCTTCATGAAGTTTTTGCTGAATTTCAATGTGCATTTCTCCTAATTATACATATTTTTGTTTGGAGCTAGCTAAAACACATGTTTTTGCAAACAATTTCCCCTAATATACATTTCTGTATTTTCAGCCATCGATGCATTATATGCACACATTATCCTAATCTATGTGTTTCTATGTTGTTATTCATTTATTTTATTTATGGAATCGCTTTGTATGTGGCATCCCAAAGCCATTTACAATGCAATTGAAGCATATATAGAATCATCGCATATATAAAAACATTCAAAGCATTTGCATACAGGCAGAGACTATTTTGTGCATGTTCACTTGCCATGCGATCATTGACCATGCAAATTGGGTGTTGCCTGTATATAAGTTAACTGTAGATGCAATAACAATTGAAAACAACAACATACATGTAAATATATATGTAAATATATACATATCTATATTCAAATCCAGTGTAGGTATCTTCTTCCTGAGCTGTATATTGCTTTGTACATCAGTGCAACTTCTTGGTCTTAGACTAGAACTGGCAGCCACTGCAATGTTGTTGTTGTTAATTCCAGCAACATAATACAATGGCTATATTCCACGCCAGTGAGCAATTGATCTTTTACATTTGGTTCTAGCTGAAGGGCAGCCTCACAAATTTCACGCTGTAGCAATTCACTTTTTGTGGAGAATGTAGTTGGAGAAATTCACTGTAAAATTTGGAGAAGTTCAGATTTCAAATGATAGCTATGTTTTATTTTGCATATTGTTTCATGAAATGCAAACTAAGTAGTTTTGCATTGAAATGCAGACCGAACCAACTTTCCCTCCCATCTCTGTCCTCTACCTTGCATTTGTTTAATTCAACATTTCTGCTTATAATAATTTAGATACGATCAGATGATGTTACATTATCCTAGTCTTTGGATAATTAGAGGAACATTTTTTGAAATGCAGTCTGGATAGCAGTGAGGGATTAGGTAAGGATGTCTTTTAATCTTCAAAACATCAGATAGAAAAAATAATAATCTTTAGACTGCTTGTAGTTACCCTTACTCAAAATATTAAACTAATGCTTTTCCTTGCTTTTGCTAAAAAAAGTAGAGAGGATCTTACTAAAACTGAGCGTTTGCCAATGCATTGCAGCCCACATTTCCACAACAGTAAAAAAAGGGTGCTTGCTGTACAAGAAAAAGGTTCTGCTGCCGAACTGAATCTGCAGCTTTCAACCAACACGGTTAGATTCCTCTCTGCAGGAACGGCATCTAATACAGATTAAAATGTCATTGATTTCCCTGCAGGATCTCATGAAATCTGCAAAGATTTTTCCTATGGGGAATTTAACTCATCAGTGGTCACCACGCTACATTCAGAATGAAGCTCTCGTTCGGTGCTCTTTAATTAAGCCTAATTTTACAAGTTAAGGAACATACTTTAAGGCTTCTTCTTTTTTCAAAATTCAACCCTTTGCTGTACCCTTTTCACCATCATTAAAACTAATTTAATGGTGTACTTCACTTAATAGTGTGCCTCTGGATTCTTAATCTAGAATAACCAGAGTCAGCACTGAAGGGTCATCACAAAGAAGCTGGGAACAAAGGCGTGTTGTTAAAAGCAGAAATAAATGAAACAATCAGGCCTCCATTGAGGGGGTTTAAAACAGGGTCCTAAGGACAAGACGCATCAACATCAAATCCATAAATACCTGCTGCTGCTGCTGCTGCTTCATGCTGCTTGCGTACCCCAGAATAGATTGGACCTTTTCCACATGTCGAAGCGGAGAAGGCATACTCTCCAACATTCCTCAGATGAAAATAGGGACATCTCTTATCTCCCTAACTGACTCTCCTCAATCCCCCATTTTTGCACACACACACACACACACACACACACACACACACAGCACACAGCGCGCACACACCACCATCCTGAAACCGCCCCCCCCCCATTTCTGATTTTATTTTATTCTTTGGTGGATTTATAAAAAGAAGAACGCACACCAATAAATAAATTTTAGAAAGGGGCAAGATTAGACGCAGACACACAAAGCTTTTCTGAAAACAAAAATCAAGACTCCTTGCGTTCCGCTTCCCTTTTCTTCTTGCCCAGGGTTAGGGCCGGATTTAGGTTTGATGAGGCCCTGAGCTACTGAAAGTAATGGGCCCCTTTCTATGTCCAGCTGTCCTTTGTCAACAACAAATTGTTGCTGTTTTTTTGTGTTGAATATATGCTATATGGTAATTTATGGACCTGATAGGTATCTAAAGCCATTTGCACATGCAGAATGTAGGCACCCTATATAAAGAAATGAGCAAACCAGTGATATTTTAGGGAGCAGGTACTGTAGCAGACAGGGCCCATTACATACAACATAGGAGCCTACGCAACACAAAACACTGTTGCTGTGTGTAGGTTTTGTTTTATTTGTTTTTTATTTTATATTTTGGAAATGTACATCCAGGTTTTTTTTTCTTTTATTTTTTTGGGGGCCCCCCAAGAGAGTGGGGCCCTAAGCTATAGCTTGTTTAGCTTATACGTAAATCCAGCATTGCCCAGGGTGACCCTGCCCTCTGCTTGCTCCTCAAACCCAGTGTGTCACACAGGACTGGGCTATGGCAGCAGCCTCTGCTCCTCCTCTGCTGCTCTCCAGCAGCTGCTACTGGTACAAGCTGTCCAAGGGTAGCAGTGGCCATGGAGAGGCAACAGAATGCTCCCCACTGCAGCTGCCCCTGCCATTCATTACAAGGCTCGTCCCTTTCCCTGATTTCAGCAGTGGTGTGTGCCACTGCTGAAATTGCTAGGTTGGCAGGAGCAGGGACCGACCAATGGGAGCTCACCCCGTCGCAGAGATTCAAACCACTGACCTTTTGATCGGCAAGTCCTAGGCTCTGTGGTTTACCCCACAGCGCCACCCGCGTCCAGTAGCAGTAATAGTAAAAATCAGGAGGAACTTTCTGACAGCAAAAGCTGTTTGACAATGGAATGGATTCTCTTGGGAGGTGGTGGACTCTTGTTCATATGGCCATCTGTCATGGATGCTTTAGTTGAGATTCCTTTATAACTAGATGTCCTTTCCAACTCTGTAGTTCTATGATTCTTTAAGTGGGTTTCCATGCGCTTAGGAAGCTGAGGGGTCCCAGTCACGCTGAGCATGATGAAACATGAAGGTGTTTTTAACATTCTTGCAGTCCTGTCTCCCTCCATTGCCCTGCAGTTTTTACAGTCTGGAATTTGTTGCTTTAGAATTGACTAATTGAGGGCCTTTTCCAGACAAATGCTCCATTTTCTTCTTTTATCCAACGATGCTTTCTTTCCCTTTTCATTTGTCCCATTCCATGTGTTGTTTGTAAAACGACAAAAGGCTTTTTGAAGGAAAAATAAAAGGAGAGAGGGAAGAAACATGAGATTGCCAACTATCTCCTCTAACTGACCCTAGACTTCATTCCCTTACATAAATAGTCAAGGCTTCCCTTCATCATCTCGAGTAACCACAACTGAGTTCCCATCTACTCTAAATAGTTCCCAAGCTGTATCGCCAGAGTATCATTTGTTTTTTTTGTTTTTATACATTTTATTAGTTTTTTTACATATCATTTTCAGCAATCATTTAAAATAACTTATTATCTTATATAATATATTAGATTTCTGTCAGCCACCTCTGATGACTTTCCGTTCTTTGTCACTTATTCTGCATATCTTAATTTCTCTGTTACTCTTAATTGTCATTAACTAACAATTCTCTTCATAGTCTTTCTTGCAATATTTCAAATAGTCCTCCTTACAGAACTTCTTGCAGCCCTACTAGCATTATCTGTTCCTTACCATTGCTTTTCAAGTAGTTCATATATTTGCTCCAATCTTCTAAGAATCTCTGGTCCCGCAGGTTTCGAATCCTTCCTGCTAATTTATCTAATTCTGCATAGTCCATTAATTTCATCCGCCATTCTTCTTTCATTGGTAATTCTTCTTGCTTCCATTTTTGTGCCAACGCCACAGTATCACTTGAACTATGCTGACACACAGGTTCTAAATGCACCTCCGCTACTTCCCAAAGGTGTTCAGAGTACGATGCTGCTGGTCAAGAGCACACTAAATCAGCTGTTACTCCGAAATGAGCTGCAATAAAATAAAACAAAAAACTAGTGGTGCAGACAAGCAACAGAAAAACCTGATAAATAAAGGTCAGTGAACCCAAAATACCTGCTGCATGGAGAACTGCTGAGAACGACTCCCTATAGTGCCTCCATGTAGTGACAAACTATTTGGGCACAGTGGCTTCCCGTTCAGAACTGGGCAGTTTTGACCACGCTGCTGGAGACCATTTAAAATAAACAAAATAAGCTATAAATAAAATAAGATAATTGGCTTACTTGTTCAGTTGTTTGTTCATGGTATTGTTATGCCATAACCAAAGTTCTCTGGGCAGACTACAACTGAAGTATGATATGAGCAATAAAAACTACAGATTCAAAATAAAACACACCACAGCAGAGACAAGTGAACGAAATCAGCGTAGGCGGGTCTTGCTTATTTATTTTTAAAATATTTAGAACTATCCAAAACTACACACAGGCCGGATTTACGGTAGTTTTGATGAGGCCCTAAGCTACTGAAGGTAATGGGGCCCTTTATATGTCCAGCTGTCCTTGATCAACAAATTGTCACTGTTGTTTGTTTTTTTTTTTAAATATATGCTGTATGGTAATTTATGGGCCTAATGTATCTAAAGCCATTTTCCCATAACAAAATATGTATTTTATCAAAGTAATTGTTGAACTGAAATACAATTAAGAAGAAGTATATTAATAGTGGAATGGGGGGGGGGGCAAGAGAGTGGAGCCCTAAGCTATAGCTTACTTATCTTATACGTAAATCCGGCACTGCCTGCACAAATAGGGAGTGGAGTTGCTAAGTTGGTTGGATGGTGTCTTGTAAGTCTCCTTCTGGCAAATGAAATCATCTTAATAGTTGGTCCTGGTTGCGGGCAGGCTCTCAACCTGCCCCCCCCCCCGCCCTGGCATGGGTGGAGCTATCACCCTTACGCCAGGGTGGCACCACAATCACCCAGGGCTACTGCCCAATCATTTTGAAGGGTGATTGTGGGGAAAAGTATAAAAGCAGTGGCACGACGTGTGCCTGGCTCCTGCTTTGCGCTACCAAACACCCGCCCACCCTCCCTTTAATTAGATCCTTTGGACTTCCGGGTCGGCGCCATCGCCGAATGGCGGACTCCCTCAGAGCTCCGGAGGGAGTCGGCTGGGTAGGGGTCGGGTCCTGCCGTGCCGGCGACGCGGGGACCCTCAAAAACCATGGGCGGAGATGCCCATGGACTTGGTGACTCGGCGGGCACCGTTTGCGCCCCCCCGACCCGCGAAGGAGCCTTTTTAAAGGCCGCGGAGCGGGTGACGGGGGGTGTGGTGCTGTGAGTCCAATGCTCCCCCTGCCCAGCGAAGCCGCATGCCATTCGGCGGAGAGCAACGACTTCTTCTTTGAAAATTTCGGATTTGGACTAAAAGGAACAACCCGTGAGTAAATTGATTGGACTTAAAAGGGAAATTTGATCTTTGAATTTGGAGCGAGCGGGGGGAGTGCAAAAAGGAAGTCCGCCCCCCCTGTTGTAGATGGCTCAACGCAAGGATTTGACAACTAAGATCGAGAGATGAACTTGTTTACCTGAAAAATTTTTTTAACTTCACGAAGGGAAATTACAATAATTGTGCTGGAGGAGAAGACTGATTTGTGGGAACTAAAGTGCAACCCCCCTGGGAACCGGGAACGATCCGCTATGAGAGACTGGTGAAGAGACACAGAAACTTTGATAGCTGTCAAAGTAGCTGTCAAAGCAGGAAAATAAAAGAGAACTTTGTTACGATGGCTTTGCTGGTTAGATTTGTTACAATTTGGACATAAATTATTGGAAATAAAGGCAACAAGTTATTTGACTTTTGGGTCTGATTTTGAAAGAAATTAAGTTACCATATTCCCTCTAGAGGGAGGCTGGGACATTGCAACAGTAGCAGCAAGTGGAAAAATACTATGAATTTGAGCAGGATCTGTTATCTCTTGGGAAAGCTGCAAAAACGAAGCATTATTTTGTCTACAGAGGTTTCTATACTAAAGGAGACAATGGATTTATCTATTGAAGAAAGGAAGGGACTTGACACAAGTTATGTTCCTGAATAACAAAAGCCTCTGTGGAGAACAAGAAGTTTCTGAATTAGAAGGTTTCTGCAGCAGAACAGGAAAAAGCAACCTGAGGAATAAGAGCTGGACCAAATTTGAAGCTGGAGTATTTGGAACATCCAGACTTTAAAAGGACCAAGAAATAGAATTTAAGTTAGACTCTTAAACATGGAGGTCTGGATGGAAGAACAATGACTTTTTCTGAGAGTTTTTTCGAGATTGGACTTTCTGAAATTAAAAGCCATCAAAAGACGGCAAAGTGGAGTTGAGATATAGACGTGGATACACCAGGCTGGCAGTAGACAATGGATGAACTTTGGGGATTGGAACCGGGGAAGGGGGGGGGGGAGAGATTTGGAATCCAAAGGCTGTAAAATTATATATTATTTCTTTCTTTTCTTTTTTCATGTCTGTTGTTTGAAAATAGGGGAATTCGTGGAAGGGAAATGGGGTCGATCTTAGGGAATTATATAAAATATAAGGAGAAATGGTTCATTAAGATAAATAAGATAAATTAATTTGGAATAAATGGGTTATTTAAAACTACAAATAAGGTTTTAAAATTTGGGGTAAGAATCTGTGGAATCAATTTAAGGGAAATGGAATACAAGAGGGGGAGGGGGGGGGAAGTCCGGGAAAGATGCCACTGAAACCAAGTGTAAATCATATCTGTTTTTTCTTTCTTTCTTGCTATCTTTCCTTTTTATTCTGGAAAATTTTTAATAAATATTATTAATAAAAAAATAATAATAATTAGATCCTTTGGCCTTGCTTTGGACTTTGGTTGGTTGCCCGTCTTGAGTCGGGGACCGGGTAGGAATTTTTTCCATTTGGCAAATTGGCACGGGCCACTTGGTTTTTGCCTACCTCTTAGCAATAGTCACAATTTTGTAAGGTTTGGCGGTTAGGCATTGGCTTATGCTGAATGGGGGAGTGGAGGTCAGCCATTGTCTGCCGCTCCATTTCAAGGGTATTCTGTTAAGAGAAGCCGGGGCCTGGTTCCTGTCTGAAGTCCACTTGAAGCGTGAGGGCCATGCCAAGCCTCTGGGAACACCAGGGGAGATGCAGGCGGGTTCCCCCAAAGCAGTTTCCATTTGGGTGGTTTACCCTTACAGACTTCCTGCAAAGTGGGCAGGAGTCAGATATAGTCTTTTGCCAGTGCCTAAGCCAATACCGCTGTTATTCCTGTAATCAATAAAGTTGTGGCTAAAATTTAGCCCAAAAACCTTAAACAAAACATCTGTGTCTGTGTGAGTTTCTTTATTCTAATGGGGGGTTGGCTTGAGGGTCTTGCCACGCAACTGCTGCAGCAAAGCTGGTGCCACATGTCTTGCTGAGAGTTGCTCTGCTTTCCTTTGGACCACATCAGCCAGGCCAAGAGGGGGGGCTTGTTGTCTGAGCAGCCCAGGACCTCCATACACGCCTCTATTGTCTCTCTAGTCAGATGGGTGGCAACAACAACAGCCACCACAACAATCTATCCTTCATCTCCAGTGTGAGGGATGAATCTGTATTTTAAGAAACCGAAACTGAAGCATGGGTCACTTGTGTTATTTACCATTTGGAGATGCTTGGGGAGCTGTCAATAACGTAAAAATCCAAAGAGGAAAGGAAGGTTGTGGATTTTTTTATATATATAAAAGCACTAATATAGGAAATATAATAAAGACTGGTGAGGGTGATATAGGGCAGAGTGAGAAACATGAAAGAGAAAGTTTCATCCCATCATATCGTATTTTGTAATCTCTAGGTGTAGAATTTGCAAGTCCCCCCCCCCCAAAAAAAAATCTGTCAGTAAAGACTGCTCATCAGCATCTGTGCTTTCAATTTGCATAAGTAATTGGCAAGTGATTAGGAGCACACACTGACAAAAACAAGCCCAGCATGCAGCAGAAGAAGGATAATTTTCATGGTTCAAATTACCTGGAAACTCAAAAATAATCATGAAAACAAGAATAAGCATTTAAAGATAACAAAGAGCACTTGGGCCCGCTTAAAGATGAATTGCTTTTATTGTGGTATAAGCTTCCATGGACCAGAGCCCACTTCGTGAGATGTGTGAATTATTATTCCCAGTTGGCTGAGAGAGAAATATACCTGGTTCTCTCTCTCTCTCTCTCTCTCTCTCTCTCTCTCTCTCTCTCTCTCACACACACACACACACACACACACACACAAAACCATATATGTAAAGGTAAAGGGACCCCTAGCCATTAGGTCTAGTTGTGGCCAACTCTGGGGTTGCAGCGCTCATCTCGCTTTATTGGCTGAGGGAGCCGGCATACAGCTTCCGGGTCATGTGGCCAGCATGACCAAACCACTTCTGGTGAACCAGAGCAGCACACGGAAACGCCGTTTACCTTCCCACCAGTGTGGTACCTATTTATCTACTTGCACTTTGATGTGCTTTCAAACTGCTAGGTTGGCAGGAGCAGGGACAGAGCAATGGGATCTCACCCCGTCGCAGGGATTTGAACTGCCAACCTTCTGATCAGCAAGTCCTAGGCTCTGTGGCTTAACCCACAGCATCACCCGCATCCCATACACATATATGTATGTGCATATAATTCCTTTAGCGCATAGGTTTCCTTGCTACCTATTATTCACATGAATGGGCAGCATAGATACAATGAGGCCATGGGGCTATTCCTACAGCCTTGTCCACAAGGTCATAGAGATTCTACAGCCCTTCACATGTTGAGTTCTGAGTAAGGAAACCCTTGTGGTTTGTGTAAGCTGGTGTGGTTCTAAGTCTCAAGGGAAGTCACCACAGATGGAAAAGCCTCTTCACTTCAGACCTCAGGAACATAGGTAATCCGTCCTTACTCCTGTATTTCATGGCGACTCGACTAATCATTTAAAAACTTTGTTTGTCTCTGTTTCCATGTATCATCTCTCCCTTGCCCCATGTCGCTAATAATATTCCATGCAGAGACTGTGGGCTCTACTCCACAATGACTTATGCCATAATAACTTCAGGAGTCCCTAAAATGTGAAGAGAAATCCTTGCTGTTTTTGCTACAATAAATTCACATGGAGCCCCCCCCCCCCCCGAATAAAGATATGGCTTTAAGTCTTAAGTATTTCAGATCCTCCAAGTGTTCCTACTTTCCAAGAAAAGTCCCAGAAAAGTTCCAAGAAAAGTCCTGGTTTCTGATTTGATCCCAGAATGTCCCGCTTTCCCTTAGGACGTCCTTATTTCCATCGGATAAATGTTGGAGGGTATGGCTGGGGCAAGCCAGTCAGATGGGTGAGATGATATTATTATTATTATTATTATTATTATTATTATTATTATTATTATTCAGGATGTCCCTATTTTCATTGGACAAATGTTGGAGGGTATGGTATTTAACACCTCCATGAGTCAATTCCTGGGCCCATGGGCCTGTGGAATGAAAAGGAAATACCAAAATAATATGAAGTCTGAACTCTGCAAAGAGATCAGAATGATGTCGGAGCTTGGGTGGGATTGCTTGTGAATGTGGACTTCAGGGCAAGCTTGTTTTCTGGTTTCTATTCTGTCCCCCAGACATCCCCATCTCTGTTTGCTTTCACTGAATCTGTTCCCATTAAGCAGCATTTGCAATCAGAACTAGATCAAAGAGAGTTATTTAGGTGGATATAGAGTTCAAGCAATCATGTCATTTTCCATAATGGCATTCTATCTTCTTGCTGTGTCCAGAGTCAAGACTCAGAAGTGCTGCTCATATGGTATGAAAGAGCTACTTTTCTTTTGTAATCCATGTAATCAAAATTAACAGCCTCTCTAACATCTCTAGCCTACTGCAAGTAATTAGCAATTACCAGAACTGTGCAAGATGCAGAGATTTCATTTCATAGACAGGAAGGCGACCAGTGAATTAACCCTTTCTTTTGCACCTGGACATTGGTTTGGACCCCAAATTGCCAATTGTAGCCCATCAAGAACTATCTGTTTTGATTTGATGTACTGGGCTGCCTTTTTATTTGAGATTTAACTTGAAAACTGAAATCTCAGCACCTTTGGCTACCTAGAGTCTGCCTTGAAACAAAAGCTAGCAAGACAACACTGGTGCCTGCCTTCTCCTTATTGCTGCCCTTCTTTTGCTTCAGTTGCCTCTTGAACTATAGCCCTGGGGTGGATCTACACACAGGAAAAATGCACTATAAATAAGTCAGAAATTAAATTGTTATAACAAAAGAAAAAACGCTATGGAAAACCGCTTAGAAATATTTTTTTGCTCTACAGCACCATTTGGCGTTTCATGTTTATAACACATTCAAAACACCCCCTTCTTTTTTTACTAATGTAGCTGAGTCCTTGATCTGTCTAAACCTAATCCAAGGCAACATCAATAATTGTTTCATTAACCGTGCTGTATTCTGATTCATGTATAGGATGTACTTTCTCTATGCCAATAAATGAGATTGATTGATTGAAATTATGATGTATATATAGCACCCCCCCATAGAACCATACCAAGTCTCTCAAGCTTGACCTTGGTTTGACCTTGACCTTGCTTTCTCCTTGCTAAAGTCTGGAGATAAAGTGTGCAGGATTAAACCTGGAGTAGGTTCTATTACCAGACCTTCCCCTGCCCAGCTCACTGACCCAGCTGCAGCATGACAAGCCTTTGGGGGCAAAACAATTACCTAAAATTGTCTCTAGCATTCACATTTCCAGATTTTTAACAGAAGATTCTAACAGAAACGTTTGTCTAGAAATAAAATGAACACAATTACTGTCTCTTATAACAATGGGATACTAAACCTGGAATGTACACATTTCACATATCTTTAGAATTGTGTACTCCCAGGAAATCCAGGTTTTTGACAGTAGATCAAGCCCAGTGACATTTATAAAAGTATAACTTTATAAAAGTGGAAGGATTCGGGTACAAAGAAATATAATTCTCACAAAAGAGCAATAAACATATTCTTTTTAAAGAACTTTTCTTGACTTATTTACTTCCAGTTATAGATACTTAAGATTTCAGTTAAGCAGTGCTTTCCTATGCGTGTGTTTACTCAAAAGTAATTACAACTATATTCAATGGAGACATATGCCCAGGTAAATGATTGTAGGATTGAAACCTTATCGTCATTAAAAACTGTTCTGTTTCAAATTATTTAGTTTTAATGCATTTAAATAAGCTCATAAATAATTTGTGTGGCTGTTTTGTATATCTTGGCCGGTGCTGCAATTTTCAACATAGCTTAAAATGTGGAATGTGGCTACTGTGACTGGCTCTCTATTTATAGATCCAAGGGAGTCTTCTGCCAACAGAATCACAGTGAGACCTCAAGTTCAATTCTTTGCTATAAGTATGTTCTTGTTAGGAGTGACCTACATATCTTCAGTGCTAGTTGGAACAGCTTGCAAAGTATAGGGTAACAATCGTGAATTCAACAAAAGCTGAAGTTTTAGAGGAAATGTGGCTTGGGGAATAGAGATGTGGTATGTATGGAATCAACCATAAATTGCTGGGAAAGAATGTCTTCTTTCATTTATGATAGGAATCTAGTGGTTTTGGGGTTACCAACCGCTCAGTATCTACAGGGACAATCAGTAAAATCAAGTTTTGCCACATGATCATAGAATCATAGAATCACAGAGTTGGAAGAGACCACAAAGGCCATCGAGTCCAACCCCCTGCCAAGCAGGAAACACCATCAGAGCACTCCTGACATATGGTTGTCAAGCCTCTGCTTAAAGACCTCCAAAGAAGGAGATTCCACCACACTCCTTGGCAGCAAATTCCACTGTCAAACAGCTCTTACTTTCAGGAAGTTCTTCCTAATGTTTAGGTGGATTCTTCTTTCTTGTAGTTTGGATCCATTGCTCTGTGTCTGCTTCTCTGGAGCAGCAGAAAACAACCTTTCTCCCTCCACTATGTGACATCCTTTTATATATTTGAACATGACTATCATATCACGCCTTAACCTCCTCTTCTCCAGGCTAAACATGCCCAGCTCCCTTAGCCGTTCCTCATAAGGCATCGTTTCCAGGCCTTTGACCATTTTGGTTGCCTTCCTCTGGACACGTTCCAGTTTGTCAGTGTCCTTCTTGAACTGTGGTGCCCAGAACTGGACACAGTACTCCAGGTGAGGTCTGACCAGAGCAGAATACAGTGGCACTATTACTTCCCTTGATCTAGATGCTATACTCCTATTGATGCAGCCCAGAATTGCATTGGCTTTCTTAGCTGCCGCGTCACACTGTTGGCTCATGTCAAGTTTGTGGTCAACCAAGACTCCTAGATCCTTTTCACATGTACTGCTCTCAAGCCAGGTGTCACCCATCTTGTATTTGTGCCTCTCATTTTTTTTGCCCAAGTGCAATACTTTACATTTACATTTATGATCGATACTGGAGTCTGTATTCTATCAAGTTGATTCTTTTGTGTTCCGTCCAAAAGTCCCTTGAGGGTCTGCCTTGACCTACTGTCTTGATCCATAATCTCGTCAATCTGCCTGACCAACCGCATTTTGCCAGGCTGTTCCCCCCAAACCCCCCTTTATGCTCCACTTCTGATCTGCTATGGTTCTGGACATGAGACCTACTTGAGGAGCTACCTTTTAACAACCAATCATTGTCAACACCATGCAGCCTCAGGCTGTGGAAAAACATAAGAATTCTAGGTCATACAAGCACAACGTTCTCATTACAAACAGTGGTCAAACCCCTAAGAAGGGGTTAGGGGAGGTCACTTCCACCAATTGCTCACCCACCTGTCCACTACTGCTGACCGCTTGTCACAGCCACTGCCAATAGCACACCTCGCCGCAGCCACCAATTGTCTGCCCACTCGCTGCTACCAACAGCCCACCCGCACACTTGCCGCAGCCACCAATCCCCTGCCTAATTGCCACAGCCAATTGTCAGCAGGCCTTGGCACAGCCACCAGTCATCCGCCTAGTCGCCACTGGCAATCTCCTTGCTGCTGCCATTAATCACACATCCCCTCTCTGCATTCACTCTCCGTGTATAAGACGACGCCCAATTTTTGCCTAGTTTTTTATAGCAGAAAGCATTGTCTTATACACAGAAAAATACAGTAAATACTGAAAAGAAACACAGAGAGGAGATATAAGTTAGCAGGAAATGGCTCCAGCGAACATCTGCCTTAAGCTGTCCATAGCACACTAGATGAATGTGAGTGCTTGAAATTAATCAACCAGGCCATGACCTTACTGAAAAACATTTATGGAAAAGCAGTTACAAACCATGGCAACATAACTTCTTTGACTTGCTCTCTGCTCCAGAGGCTTGCTCTTCTGTAGCCCTAGCACCCACATTCATCTGAGGCAACAAAGGGCCAATAAGCACTTTAGATGCAATTAATAAAGTGACCTCTGTGGAAGGGTCACCCTTTAGATTAGATTCTGGGGACATGTGGGGCTTTTAATCAATTATCTCCAAGCACTGTTAAATTCTACGGGATTTTTCTAACTCCAGAAAATTGTACATGCCTGTGTTTGCCCAGTCTCTTGAGACCGGTTCACACATGATGATTCTCAGACATGTTGCCTGTGCAGAAACAAGACCACATACATCATGTCTGAAGTATGATACAAGTGTATTTTGTGTACATCTGCTTCCTGACAAAAGGCAAAATAGGAACAGGCACATGCTTCCTTCTACAGCAGGCTTGTACAGCGTGTGGCTCATCTAGGCAAATATGGCCGACCCATATAGGGTGCCCCACCAGGCTGACCTGGTCATTCCAAAATTGGACTCCTTGGTCATTCCAAAATTGGAAACCTTGCCAGATCTCAGAATTAGAAGGGACTCGACATACGGTATATCCTACCCCTCCGGGGGGGATGGGGTGACTCCTCACAACAATGCTTTCTGTTTCCAGTGATAGTTGCAAATGTTCTACAGACTTCCAAGTTTTGGGCAATGAGTTGCCTAGTGGCTACTAAAAGGAAGGTGATTCATTCTATAGACTACAAATTAACATTAGAGATCCACAGCATTCAACTCCCCAATGTAAGTTTCCAGAGTTCATTGCTCCCCTTCATTTTTATAAGCCCACCACCCCACATAATCAATCACATGACATGACACACACAATCACACCATTTGAATGGGAATTTCCCTCAACTTTGGGGGCCCCCAGACCCCTCAAATATTTTATTGGAAGGGCTGAAGGGACGTCGGCCCCTAGGAGTTGGCTCCCGTGGCTCCTCGTGATGTGCCAGCTCTGAGGGTTGGAAGCAAGGGGGAGCAGAAAGCAAGGAGTCTTGTTTTTTTTTTTTTTATTCATTGGTGTTTTTCTTTTTGTAAATCTACCAAAGAATAAATAAAATAAAATAAAATAAAATCAGGATTAAGGGGTTTCTACAGGACAGTGGAGGATGTCTGTGCTGTGTCCTGCTGCCACAGTGGTGGTGGTGATGTTCTGTGGCAAAAAATGGGTGGTCAAGGAGGGGGAAATGAGATATGTCCCTATTTTCACCTGAGGAATGTTGGAGGGTATGTCTTCTTCTTTCTTCTTCTTTGATGATCTCTTGTAAACAAGTAAGATTGTCTTCCATAAACACAGTTTTAACAATGAGTCCGTAAGTGACTGTGGAGGCCAATTCTGGATCCACACGTCCTTCCACAGTGGGGACCATTTGTTTACGACTGCTGGGTGGTGACCCCACAGGGCACAGTAATATTGTTAGGGGAAAAGGAAGGCAGACTATGTCTAGGGCACCTTTTCTAGCCACTCTCCCTTTTTGGGGTGAGCAGAGTGGATCCTAAAAAGGGCTGCTCAGTCATGGATACAGCTGCCGAGCTGCTCAACTGCCTCGTTCCTTGAGTCAGAACGACTGAATCTGTATCCACCGCCCATGTGTTGGTTGATGACTAGGGGCTTCCAGATTTCACGATCCTGGCCCCGTTACCATTTGCCGATCGCCATGGGACTATTGGAGTTTGGGTTGGGTTTTTGGAAGACGCCTGTGCATGAATTTGTTTTATGTGTGTAGATTAGTGCACGCTGACCAACACACAGACTTCGCAGTAGGGCTCTGTTCCGATGGCATGAGTACACAATCTGCTGCAGCCTTCATCCAGCTTCACAGCCGTTGTAACATACCGCTTGTTATCACCCACCTGTTCTGCCACTGAGGACTTCTTGGATCATTCTTTGTCTAGCTCCTTTCCTTTGACCTTACCACCTTGGGCGACCCTGCTGGGAGTATGAGATTCCCAACGGCTTTGCTCACAAAGGTCATAGGAACCTGCAAGCCCACACACCACGACAAGGTGATGATCCAGCGAGTGAGGGAGGGTATGTAAATGACTTGTGAAAGGGCCAATAGAAAAGTCTGAAGGAATGAAGTTGGTGTACAGATTTCCACACATTCTACAACCCCTTTTTAGTATCCTATGCAAACCTGCACCATGTAGGAGCTTTTGAGAGGTTGGAGGGGGCATTTTTGGCTATATTTGTACAGTGGTACCTCGGGTTAAGTACTTAATTCATTCCGGAGGTCCGTTCTTAACCTGAAACTGTTCTTAACCTGAAGCACCACTTTAGCTAATGGGGCCTCCTGCTGCCACCGCACCGCCGGAGCATGATTTCTGTTCTCATCCTGAAGCAAAGTTCTTAACCCGAGGTACTATTTCTGGGTTAGCAGAATCTGTAACCTGAAGCGTATGTAACCTGAAGCGTATGTAACCTGAAGCATATGTAACCTGAAGCATATGTAACCCGAGGTACCACTGTATAGTGGTGAGGAAATGGCACTCTGTGTATTCTTTTCTTCCTTATTTATTGAATAAGAATGGCAGGATGGTGGTTAAGTCTACCGTAGACCAATATGAATCATACCCACAGGATATTGCTCCCCCTTGCTCCCATTGCAGGGGAGAGAAAATTCCTCACATTTTCATTAAAGGCACCTCAATCACTTATGCTGGTGAGGATAAAAGAATAGAAAAATACCCCCCATCCACACCATGCTTCTTGCTTTGTTCCTCTCAACTGGCATGAAATCAAGCAACTGGCTTGTGTCATGCTCCTCAGATGCCTCAGCAGTGGCACTCACACAGCTGTGCCTGCCTGCCACATGGCGCTTTCAGCTGCTACTTTCTTCTGGATCTTTAAAAGATGTTTTTGAAAGAGGAAAGGGGAGCTTTAAGAGGCAGCGCAGATGCAGCGCATTCAAGTGATGGAGAATAATATATTGTGCTTTACCCCTTTATTTTTGCCGGTAGGTGGAAAGGAAAGGAAAAGCCTTATGAACAATTTCGTTGTAGGTTTTACGAAACATAAAAGTGGGTAAAAGTCTGAGCTCTCATGCAATTCCTTCCTTTTCGGGCACTAATGGTTATGAGAATTATAAGGTCTAAGATATAAAATAAATGTTCATAAATGTACCAGGCAAACACATAAAAGCAATGGGACTCCTGACTGTTAGGTCCAGTCGCGGATGACCTGGGGTTGCGGTGCTCATCTCGCTTTACTGGCCGAGGGAGCCAATGTTTTGTCCACAGACAGCTTCTGGGTCATGTGGCCAGCATGACTAAGCTGCTTCTGGTGAACCAGAGCAGCGCACGGAAATGCCGTTTACCTTCCCGCTGGAGCGGTATCTATTTATCTACTTGCACTTTGACATGCTTTCAAACTGCTAGTGTAGCACCCTGCTTGTGGTTAACGCTTAGCTGGAATGAAATATTCAATGCAGCAATAGAGAAATTAAAATAATAATTTAAATGAGAGGCACAGTGGTATATGGTTACCGAGCTCTGGCCTGGCCTCCTGCCATTCTGGCCAGCACTTATATTTCCTTAATCCAGCCCCCTTGCTCCTCCTGTGGCTGCCTCTGTCCAATCAGCCAGGTTGAAATTCCTATTGGCTGTTTGCTAGAACCAATCACAAAAGATACACCCATTTCCTCTTGCCCTTTTATGGGAAACAAAAAGCTATATATTCTTCTATCTATAAATGACAAATAAGTAGTAACATATCTTACATGTGTCTCAACAAGGAACCTTAATTACCAGCTCACCTCGCCCTATTGCCCTCCAAAACAGATGGTTTAATCTTAAATTTTTATCTTAAACAGATGTCAAGGATTTTGAGTTCACATCATCATTGAAAGATCTCCTTCTCTTGGAGGTCTTTAAACAAAGGCCTGACAACCATATGTGTGCTCTAATGATGTTTCCTGCTTGGCAGGGGGGCTGGGCTGATGGCTGATGGCCCCTGTGATCTCTTCCAACTATATGAAATAAGAATCTAGCATAAGGATTTAACATTTCTTAGCTTCTAATTCCTTTGCATAATTACATTTAAGCCAATATATTTAATACATAACATAGATAGCTTTTTAGAAGAATAAACCTTTTCAAAGTAAAAAAGGAAGGAACAGTTTCCAGCCTCAAAATAAGATAGGAAGAAACCTATCTTCTCCAGCCAAGCCAGTTGCCTTTTTCACTGCTCTTGACCTTTCAACCTTAGGAAAATATGGCTCAAGTTTAATGGGAGGCACATGGTTTTATTTTACTATTTATCAACTCTTAATTATGTTTATCTCTTTTTTTTAATCTTCTGTAATATGTAGGGTCAGTGTAACCTTGGCTGTCAGCCTGTAATTCCCTTTTTACGACTTTGAGAATTGTTTTCTGCTATAAATCAGGGGGCCCCCTTGTCCAGGAGAATAAACATCTTGCCAAGGTTCTTAGGCAGCTGGTCTTCTGCCTGGCATGAACATCTGAAAATCTTTAAGCTCATTTTAAAATACAGGCCCTGATCAAGCCTTAATAAAAATGCAGGCTATGATTAGATGCCTCACTAGGTTGGCAGGAGCAGGGACAGAGCAACGGGAGTTCACCCCGTCGCGGGGATTCGAACCACCGACCTTCTGATTGGCAAGCCCTAGGATCTGTGGTTTAGACCACAGCGCCACCCGTGTCCCAACAAACACATACATAAATATAAACCACATGTCTGAAACAGTACAGGAAAACATCTGCAGTTGGATGGAAATGGGAAAAGCCTCCCGATTGTCTCTGTGCTCACAAATCCTGCTTTTTGTGGCACATTTGTGTATGAATAGGGTGAGCCTGTGACCTGGACTCAGGAATTAAGTATTTATCATCACAAAAGAATGGCCAGGCTCTCCACGTAAACCCATCAACAGGTTTCCTGCCAGACAGGATTTCTGCTATAGACCGTCTCCTATGATATATTCTGTTGTAGACCACCCCTTCAGTGATGTATACATGATGTATTGGGGGGTGGTCTTGAGCTACAGGGTGGCAATTTCAAAAGTCATATAGATAATAGTCATACAGGGCTTTCAAACCATTGTTCTGGGTTACTCCTGGGGTGAGGGGTGAGCACCCTGTTACAACAGTTTAATAAAGATCAGACTTACTAGCTGCTTTGCTTCTCAGTATTCTCTGGTTGGTCTCTATTATTTTCTCCTTCTGATAGAGAACCTACATAAGGACTCTATATGGACTCTTGGGTCTTCTTCTCCTCTTTGGTGATCACTCATAGCCGAGTGAGATTGTCTTCCATAAACACAGTTTTAACAATGAATCCGTAAGTGACTGTGGAGGCCAATTCTGGATCCACACGTCCTTCCACAGTTGGGACATTGGTTCCCGGGCGGGAGTTGATCACCATGTGGATTTGCCAAGTGTGCCTTCCTCTTAGAACGTTTCTCCCTTGCATCCTGAGTTTGAGTGTCTTAAAAAGCCCATGACACCTTTGGTAAAGGCTGTTCTCCAACTGGAGCGCTCGCAGGCCAGTGTTTCCCAGTTGTCAGTGTTTATACTACATTTTTTTAGATTTGCCTTGAGACAGTCTTTAAACCTCTTTTGTTGACCACCAGCATTACGCTTTCCATTTTTAAGTTCGGAATAGAGGGAAAGGGAGCAGTTTTTTCTTATAACAAATTCTTAGTGTTACAAAAGCCCAGTGCCTGCCCCTCTCTCTGCCAAGCAGTGGCCAGAGTGCATGGAGTCACAGGCACATGCACAGGGTCTCTGTCCCTTTGGAGAAAGGAAGACACGGCGGAGACTGTCATGCTTTAAGAAATATGGTTTATTCACGTATTTATACCTTCAGTCTGCCTGGAGGGAGTCCAGATCTTATAGCATGGCTCACACCAGTACAAGGAACCTTTCATCTCCTCTTCCAAGATGGCTCTCCTCTCATTTTCCCCCTCCTTCTTCCCAGTAATCCCTGCTTCAAAAACTCCCTTTTTCTATCCCGTCAACATACACCCCATTACCTTGGTAACATCTCACCCCCCCCCCCGCCAGGCTAAAGGATTCCTCTCCTTAATGGCTCATCATTGTTCTCTTAATGGCCCTAGCTTGGTCAGGTTGGTTTGTATAAGCCAGCCCAGGTATTCCCTGTCTGGCACATTTCTGTACTTTAATCCATATCCCAATTAATCAATTAATTTCTAGGATTTACCCATCTCTATAACACTATTAAAGTCTGAGGATGGGAAGATTGGGGTGTTCATGTACAAGTACAGACCATCTTATTTCTTTAAGCAGCTGGAGTTAATTGCTTCCTTGCAAACTCTGTTATGCATGACTCTTCCTTTCTGGTTGCAGTTGCACATGATGCGAAACCATGGTGTGATGTGCATCAGCTGGACTGAGCCTGAGCGATTCTCAGTCTCTCATGCTGCTGCACGCTTGGGAGAATAATGATGGCTGTGTTTACTTACCCTTCAACTCCGTCAACAGGGGTCACACTAAGAATGCGTAGGTTTAAAAAAGCCCACTTCATAACCACAATCCCCTGCTAGCAATAAACCACGATTCCCAATTCACATGTAAGAACAAGCCAAGTTTCAGGTAGACGGAAAGTAAACATTACTGGAGTCTTCTTCCCAGCTATGCCGGAGGAGAGGTCAGATCACATGGGTCTTAGGCTATGTACACATGAGTGACTTAAAATGGAGCCAGGTCATTTCCCCCCAGCTGTATTTCAAGTTGTTTTTCCACACTGCTGTACACACCAGAGAATGAGCAGGCATCCCTTCACCCAATGCACATTGCCTGTTTTGTTTCCCCATGCCAAACACCTATTCAGTGGAGCTGTAATCTGCGCATGAACAATGGCTGTCTTAAATGTGCGCATGTCAGCTTAAACGCAATTCACGTTTTTTTTAATTAGATGAAAGTTAGTTTGAGGACAAATGCATGAAACAGCAGTATTTCTCGAGAAACTACTAGATATGTATGGATTGTGGCTAATATCATGTGAAATTGGCTTTGAACACCAGCAGTGGATGGCCTCTTATTCACCTCAACTCCACAGCAGTCTCCTCAAAAGGGTTAGCACTCAGGAAACTGAACTTTACAGTCCTTGATAACATAAAGAACATCAACAGACAAGGAACTGGTAGTACTGGGGAAATTCATTTACCACTGTATAAGTGGTAAATAATAGGGCTTTTTGGCTGTTCACTCACTGCCAGAAGTGAAATTACAGGGAACCAGAAAGAGGACTTTGTTGGTACTGGTGCCCGCTGGTTCTTGGCGATATATCAATATATCACCCAAAACCAGTTTGAAGTCTGTATGTTTCATAATTTTTGACCTAGCAATATATCATGGTGGGTCGTGGGTGGGTGCTATGCAAAAACCACAATGTGGGGAAAACTGTGAAGCCAGCCAATGTCTCGACATAGCGCCACCTTTATTTCAGACATTGTGATATATCGGTATAAAAGAATGTTTAGCTGGTGATAGATATACCACAATGTTGAAAACCAGATGTCATCCAGCACTAGCCCTCCCATCGGATGTCAAGGAGATAAATTATTGTTATAAGTCCTTTGCTGTGAGTCTCTTAACAAATACCTTCACCATGTAAAAGAAGAGTAAGAATCATATCAGAAATAAGTTGCACCACCTGCCATTCCACCCACTTCCACCCACTGCAACTGCTGAGGTCTGTTTTGAGCAGTGGATAATACATTGTGGGATAATTATAATTTTTCCAGGGCATCTTTAACCAACCGACCCTGCCCTGCCCCCAGCACCCTCCACTGCCCATCAATTGTCTCTTGGTGTTTAAAACAATGCAGTGAAACACAAACCACTGGGGAACAAATGAGCCTGCCACTAGCAGGTAATGTGGGGTCTTCTTCGGCCGTTGTCCTAGTGGAATGGCCAAGGCACAACAACTGATCCACTCACTTTATTACAAACATGTTCCCGTCTTTCGCGTCTATGAAACTTTGATAAGTCTGTTACAATTCATAACATTAAAAAGCAGTGTCATTTTTCTTTTGCTGTTCAAAAGCAGCTTTCCCCTGCCTCATGCCCTCCAGATGTTTTGGACGAACATCTGGCCATGCGGTGGTAGATATGGGAGTTGTAGTGAAAATATCCAGAAGGCACCAAGCTAGGTTGAGCTGTTTTAAAATATAATGCAGTTAAGGGGATGTGTGTGTGTGTGTGTCTGTCTGTGTCTAGGATGAGACACACAGCTTTAATGTTCACGTTTTCTAGTTTGTCACCAGGAGATCCTAGGGATCATTGTTTATGCTCGCAGAACTTATATCTCTCTCCCCCCTTTTTAAAATGCTCCATCGCTGTGTTTATCACTTAATCACACTGCAGCAACAGATACTGATTTATTTATGGGTTGGGGTTTTTCCTCTTAGCTCTTTATTGCTTTTCGGTTGCCAGACCTGCTTAAAACTCCCTATCAGCTGAAGGAACAGGTACAGACAGGAAATGACAAAATACATAATTGAACAAGAAGCTGCTTTTTGAGAACACGTGCTCTGAGCATACAGCTGAAGTTGTACGGGAAGCTACGTTGACAAGGCAGTGGAAGACAACCGCTCTGACCTTCAGAAAACATAGACCCAGGTGAAAATATCCATAGATCCTACCCCAATGAGGCAATGCTCTCTCCAGCTCACATTGATGCACATGCTAATATTTTATTAATGTTTTCTATCGTGTGGCTCTCGCTCGCTGAGAAGGACAGACTGCCTGAGATAACTCCCTTGCTGCAGGACTGATATCTCAGTGTCATTATAGCTTCCCAGATAATGGCAAAAAGGATTAAAGAGAGGAGTGCAAAGGACATCAGAAGAGGGGTTGTATATAAATCTTGTGTGTCTCTCTGTCTCCACAACAGTGCGGTAGAACTGCCTTTCCGACAAAGGGGACGAAATATTAGGTGCAATGCTAATGTCTACTTGAAAGTAAACAAAACTGAGCTCAGCGGAGCTTGCACTTTAGCAAGTCTGTATATGATTGCAATCTAAGGCTGCAATCCAATATACATTTATCTGGGAGTAAATCCCATTGGAATTGTTAGGGCAGAGTGGGACTGCATAACATGAGTAGAGTCCTGTGTTTTTGGTTTGGTCTTTTTGTGCTACTAGTACGAACAATAGTTAAACAAAACGCCAGTTTATCAAGTATGCATGAAGGACTCAGCATGCATCACTGCAAAATAGTACTATACTGGGACTCCATGATTCTGCATTATTCGAAATCCAGGATATTCATTTATTTTTCATATCAAATCTGTGTAGACACGTGCTTTCTAAATGCTGTAAATCAGAGTATGGTTATAAAGCAAGAAAAGTTTTAAATAGTCTCAAAAGTAAGTAGGCTTGATAATGAACTGTCATTCTGTGGGAAGGTTTATGAATATGTCCCTGGAGTAAGCCACTCGCTGTAGAATATATTTCCATAGCCTCAGTTTGACCCCTTTGCTTTCTTTACTTAGTAATGGGTAGTCTTGAGAATACTTATACTTATGTTTGGCACCCCCTGAGATTCCACTTTGATCCAAAAGCAGGAGACTGAATCAGAGTTCTGACTTTGGTCCCAGAATCAAGGATTGCTATTTTAAAGAGTGAAATGAGTAGCGATCGCATTCTGCCACTAGTTGTTGAGAAAGCATAATAATAATAATAATAATAATAATAATAATAATAAATGATTATGATGTAGTATGTAATGTAACAATGAAATCCCCTTTGCCTTATCGAACACACACTCACACATATATAATTTTGTGTGTGTGTTATACCTTTGAGCATTCCTGTACAGTGGTACCTTGGGTTACATATGCTTCAGGTTACATACGCTTCAGGTTACAGACTCCGCTAACCCAGAAATGGTGCTTCAGTTTAAGAACTTTGCTTCAGGATGAGAACAGAAATTGTGCTCTGGCGGCGCAGCAGCAGCAGGAGGCCCCATTAGCTAAAGTGGTGCTTTAGGTTAAGAACAGTTTCAGGTTAAGAACGGACCTCCAGAATGAATTAAGTACTTAACCCGAGGTACCACTGTATTGGTTTAACCTCTTCTTGCAACATTTGAATATTTGTCACTAATAAGAATGTTCTTTTTTCCAGTGACACCTATCATGTTTATCACTCCAGTCACACATGGGGCCACTTCATCCGTGATATTTTCCTGCTGTATTTTCCTTTGCTCGTTTAATTCTGCTTTATATCATTTTGTTATATTGCTCTGCCTTAAGAGATTGCGAGCTGCCTTTTGTGAGCATTGTGAGGGAATGTCAGGCTGAGCTCAGTGGCTATGTATTTTTAATGTGCTGTGTGCAGTTAGCTAGGGTGGCATATGAAAGTGTTTGTGACCTTTCCCCCAAGGTTCTAGTGACTCACCTGGGTGTCATTTTTAACTCACCACAGGTGAGTTAGAGAGTGGCTATTTACCCAACGCTACCATCATAACATGTTGACCGTTAAATGGTAGCATTGTGGAAATAAGCCTATGCAGTGCTTACACATATTGCATGCCCAGTTGTGTCCCCCACCCAACACACAGTGGACAATCTTAAACCATAAATAATGAGATACGACAAGTTCTGTTTTGGGTCAAACCAGGCCATGACTTTATTGACAGATGTAAGAGGTTTGGCATAGGCATTGGGTAGACCACACCCCTTCCTGCCACCTGCCAGAAGTACGTAATTTGGGGTCAACCAGAAAAGAGAGAGTTATTGACATAGTCGTTCCTCCTCTGGAATGCACCTGGGGAGTGCTGTGGTGTTGCCTGGGCATCCAGACAGAAACATCTCCTCTGTCCAAGACTATGCTTACCCAGTGCCTAAACTGCCAAAGTTGTGGCGATTGCTATGAGGATGGCTAAAACCAGATAGCAGGAGCCAATTTGCCAAATGAGAAAATTCCAACCTGGTCCTCAATATGGCGACCGACAATGTCCATAGCAAGGTTGCTCAATTCAGTGCGCATCAGACCAATAGGGAACCAGGCAGAGGGCCATCTCGGCAGTGGCACCTGCCCTGTGGAACGCCCTTCCAGCAGATGTCAAGGGAATAATCAACTATTTTTCTTTTAAAAGACAACTGATGTTTAGGGAAGTTTTTAATGTCTGATGCAGTATTGTTTTTAATATTTGGTTGGAAGCCACCCAGAGTGGCTGGGGAAACCCAGCCAGATGGGTGGGGTATAAATAATAGATTATTATCATTATTATTATTATTATTATTATTATTATTATTATTATTATTATTATTTGCTATGGTCAGCCACAGGCCTCTTTAAATCCCTAGGGCACAGTCTCGAGTAAGTCCAGCAGACCCAGCCAGGTACACCTACAGGAGTGGCCCACCCCCATGCCCGCTTGTGATTGGCCAATTGTGTGAGCAGGCTGAATCCACTTCCCAGGTGAGAAGCTCGGTTCAGGGAGATCCTTTGCCTTCCGGGAAGTGGCTTAGAAGGTGGGGCCTCCACTGCCGGATCGCAATGAGCGGGAGGAGCGTCGGCCCACAACCGTGTTCACTTCAGAGGGAGAACAGATTTTGTATCACATATTAACAGACGTACCGTATTGGCCCGAATATAAGCTGCACCCGCAAATAAGACGCACCTTTAAAATTCGAGGCTTATTTGGTGGTGCGGCCCACCTCCTAGCACTACTGCCCTGAACGGGGGATGGGGGGGCGGCTGGCACTCAGCGCCCCACTCCTCAAGCTGGCGCTCTGTTTCAAGCGTGTTGCGTGCCCACCTCCTGGCACTACCAGCTCCTGGCACTCCCAGCACTACCTCCCTGGTTGCGGCGCTCCTGGGCTGCTCTCGGGGAGTGGGGAGGAGCCGTAAGGTCGTAAATATTAGCCACACTTTTAACTTTTCACATCCCAAATTTGGGGTGTGTGTGTGGCTTATATTCGGGCCAGTATGGTAGTAGTCAAAATCTTGAAGCCAATGTATGTGCATGAGACTTTCATGAGGAATATTTGTTTGAAATGTTAACACCAACCCTGAATGTCAGGCACAAATATTACTGTAAGCTTAAGACGCTGCTGTTGTGGAAATGCATAATGAGGAATAAAACAGCTGCTTTTCCCAGAGGTGATGATTTTACGAAATGTAGCAATTGTTGTTACAGGAACGAAGTCAGTAAACAGAACCACACACAAAACAGCAACAATAGACGTCTTTTCATATTAAAAGAATTCCCACATGGCTCACCGAGAGAGAGAGAGAACTGTGCCATAAAAGTAACATCATGTATCTAAGTTCTCTATCACTTTCTAAAGAGCAAGCTTGGATTTCCTTGTCTTTTGCTACACAAATATTCTGCTTCCTGCTCCATTGTGGAGTAAACGCAGAGTGTGGCTACATACAGCACTCTACTTCAGTGCAAGCAGCGGGAAATGTGGGTGCAAGCCTTCTGACTAACCCATTGTCTGTCACCTGTTTTTAAAGCAGCTGCTGAATTATAATAAGCAGATGTATTGTCACAGGAATGAGCTACCTTGTGCTAAGCTCCCAGTCTCCCAACTCCTAACTATCAGTTATGGGTTTGCTTCCTTATACTCATAGGTGGCGTCCCTCACCCTTCCGCTTTTGTTTTTCAGTGCCTCGTGGAAAATTGGGTTCAACACTCGGGAGAAGAAACTAACTGATTGCCAAATTAAACCAGATATTTAGAAAGAACTTACCAAAAGTCTAGTTAGAGATAGGGCTCATACACACTTCCACTTTCCCAGTGTCTAGAAAGCATTGGTCTGAGGAAAGGTATGGAAACCAAGCCTTACAACAGGCATAGGCAAACTCAACCCTCCAGATGCTTTGGGACTACAACTCCCATCACCCCTAGCTAATAGGACCAGGAGTCAGGCATGATGGGAATTATAGTCTCAAAACATCTGGAGGGCTGAGTTTGCCTATGCCTGCCTTACACGGAATGGTTGAAGGAGCTGGGGATGTTTAGCCTGGATAAGAGGAGACTGAGAGAAGATATGATAGGGACTGTCACATGGAGGATGGAGCAAGCTTGTATTCTCCTGCTCTGGAGGCTAGGTCCTGAACCAATGGCTTCAAGTTACAAGGAAGGAGATTCTGACTAAACATCAGTTTAGTCTGATATCAGTTTAATCTGATAGTAAGAGCTGTTCAGCAGTGGAGAAGAATTCCACAAGAGGTGGTGGACTCACTTTCATAGGAGGTTTTTAAGCAGAGGTTTGATGGCCACCTGTCATGTATGGTCTAGCTAAGATTCCTGTATTGCAGGGAGTTGGACTAGAAGAAGAGAAGAAGAGTTTGGATTTGATATCCCGCTTTATCACTACCCGAAGGAGTCTCAAAGCGGCTAACATTCTCCTTTCCCTTCCTCCCCCACAACAAACACTCTGTGAGGTGAGTGAGGCTGAGAGACTTCAAAGAAGTGTGACTAGCCCAAGGTCACCCAGCAGCTGCATGTGGAGGAGCGGGGAAGCGAACCTGGTTCACCAGATTACGAGTCCACCGCTCTTAACCACTACACCACACTGGTACACTAACAACAGACACTCCAAGTGCCCCTATTTTCCAAGGACAGTCCCGGTTTTTTATTTGATCCCAGAATGTCCCACTTTTCCTTAGGACATCCCTATTTTCATCAGAGAAATGTTGGAAGTGTGACTAGCCCAAGGTCACCCAGCAGCTGAATGTGGAGGAGCAGGGAAGCAAACCCGGTTCACCAGATTATGAATCTAGCGCTCTTAACCACTACACCACATTGGCTCTCCTAGATGACAAATGGTAATTTATGAAAAACCTGATTGTCTTTCCCCCCCAATTCAGCACTTTCCCACAGAAAAGCAGCAGGGTCTGGACAATGCTTTTATTCTCAAAGGACTAAACTGCGTAATATTAATATCTGAAATAAGGATCTATACAAAAGAGAAAGGTGAAATGCTACTGATTGTTTCAAAAATCAACAGCAATTTACAATGGAAGAGCAATGACTGGGCATTAGTTGGCACCACCCACCTGGAAGCAGCCATACTTGGTTAGCATAAGAGAACTTGCTATGTTCTCTTGGCAGAAGTGATTCATGATTTTTTGTTATACGTGTCTGTGTGAAATGTGTTGTTCCATCCAGAGGCGGAGGGAGGGGTGTGTGGTGGGGGCGGTTTGCCCCGGGTGTCACCACTGAGGGGTGAGAGGCAGAGATGGAGAAAGACACATGAGAGGCAGAGATGGACAAAGACGTTTATTAGTCATTAGTTTGTCTTTCAGTTATAATTAATACTTACACTAAGTAGTAGTCAGTGATTTCTTTTGTAAGTCTATGCTGACAGTTTTTTATTATGCTGCTCCAAACACTGAAATATTTTCATAAAGCTTTTATAGAGAAGGCAGCAGATGGCAAAGATCTCTTTTCGTATCAGCTGGCCCTGTCTGAACCTCTTTATTACACAGAGAGGACACTTGCTATTGTCATGGGAAAGTCCTATCCTGGCTTGGAGAACAATATAATTCAACAGAATGTTATTTAATCTATTATTGTATTGAGCTTAGCTTCTGTTCAATATGCTAGGATGGCATATTGTATCCTAAGCATTGTGACAGATTTTACCATTACAGCAGATTGTACTAGTAGCAACATACCCATTTTTTAAAAAAGATGTTATGTTTCTGTAATGCATTATTATTATTATTATTATTATTATTATTATTATTATTATTATTATCTGCCCTTCACCATAAAGTCCCATGTTACAACAATTTTAAAAATACAATATTAAAATAGATTATAAAATATATATTTCAGGTTTCAAGGCCATGGTAAATTGGTGAGTCTTCAGCATTTGACGAGAGCTATGTAACAAAGACTGGGACACGGGTGGCGATGTGGGTTAAACCACAGAGCCTAGGACCTGCCGATCAGAAGGTCAGCGGTTCGAATCCCCGCAACGGGGTGAGCTCCCGTTGTTCGGTCCCTGCTCCTGCCAACCTAGCAGTTCGAAAGCACGTCAAAGTGCAAGTAGATAAATAGGTACCGCTCCGGTGGGAAGGTAAACGGCGTTTCTGTGTGCTGCTCTGGTTCACCAGAAGCGGCTTAGTCATGCTGGCCACATGACCTGGAAGCTGTCTGCGGACAAACGCTGGCTCCCTCGGCATATAGAGCGAGATGAGCGCCATAACCCCAGAGTCAGCCACGACTGGACCTAATGGTCAGGGGTCCCTTTACCTTTACCTATGTAACAAAGATCACAGGCATGTCTCTGTAGAGAGGGGACTTCACAAGTTTGGGGCTGCCACAGAGAATGCCCTCTCCTGGGCTGCTGCTTCTCAAACATCTGAGGGTGGTGCCAGTCTTAACCCCAAGGAAGTCTGAAGGGTAGGGGGATGGTCTTTCAAATATTTGAGGCCTACATTGTTTAGGGCTTTGTCCACTAGTGTGAGCAACTTGAACTATCTACATGTACCAGCTATTGAAAGCTAAGGTGCCAGTCCTCAGCATGTTTCAAAATAGCTAGGAGATAGTGGGTAGGGTGGTTAGTGAGGATTGGCTCCTAGGGTCACTCTGGAGAAGGCATGCAGGAATACCAATGAGTTTTTGTTCCGTATGCTCCAAAGCTAAGCAGTTTAGGAACACTGAAAACAGAAGGTGCTGAACTGAACATAAAAAGGGATTTTTCCTGGGAAAGCAGAGGGACAAACGGAATGACCGCTCCCCACATCAAATGGGGGGCACCTTCTGCGCAGTTGCATGCAGCCCCCCCGATTCCATGCGGCTCCTGGCAGTACAGCCTGGATACGCCCCCCCCTCCCAGATGGACACCTGGAGGTACCTGCCTACCTCTGCCAGTTACCCAATCCCAGCTGGGGGGCGTCGCCAGGAGAGAGTTGGCCAGGTAAGGGGAGGGATCAACCAGCCCAGTGGGCAGAACTTACCAGGGAATTCTCAGTCAGCTCCAGAGCTTCTCCCACCCTGCACTCCCTTAGTTAAGCAGATTAACCTCTTCTTCACAGGTACGTGGGCGCTGCTACGTTATGGTCACTGTTGAAGGGCCGGAAAGGAATTTTCCTGCATTGGCAGGTGTTGCCTTCCCCACAGCAAAACGTCACAACTTTGGCGGTTTCAGGCCTTGGGTGGAATCCTTTAGTCTATCTTCCCTAAATGGGGCGGGGGATGAAGTGATGACCCATGCCCCCCTTGCGGCGGCAATCCTAGGGTTCCCCATTAAAGGGGTTGTTTTGAGGGGAGGCATTGGCCATACGCCGTTAGGTTGTCATTGCTCTCCCCCGCGATGGTGGCAAAATGGGGGGGGGTGGGCTCTCTGCTTGAACAGATGTTCTCCAGAGCCAGCCCAATCCCTAATGTTCCTCAGATCCCCGGCCGGGGACTGGGAGGAATAAATGCCCAATGCCTAAGCCAAGGTCTTCCTACATCTGAAGTTTTAATAAAGTTGTGGCCAAATTTTAATCCCATAACATGTTACCTTGAGTCACGCAGGTGTCACCCAGAGTCAGGGGGGACTCCGCCTGTCCGCGCAACGGGACGACGATGAGGAATGAGGCCAGGGAGAGGCTGGCGCTGCAGCAAAAGGCTGCTGAACACGCCCCCCTCCATGGCACCTGGTTGGATGGCCACGGGGGGGGGGGGGGGCGTGAGCGCCAGCCAGGTGAGCTGGAGGCAGGGGGCAAATGCCCCCTGCTGGGCGGTGCTCAGGCTCCCGCCCACAACCACTCCCCTCTCTTTCAGGGAGGAGAGTCTTTATTTATTTCTAGGCCTTTGGGATTTCTATGTCTTTTTGCATCCGTGTTTTGTTCAACATTGTTGGTATAAAATGCCCTGATGAGCAGGATATCCTAGGGACTGTGCGTCTTGGCTCCAGTCATTAGGAATGAAAGGAGAAGGTGCTGGCATAGCAGGGAAGACACAGCAAAGAACAGAGTAGGAAAGAGATGTCTGGGTACCCTGGTTACATTCCTAAGAGGCACAACCGCTCAATCCACTTGTCTCTCCTCCTAAGTCTAGGTCAGAGTTAAACTAATTTTTGATGCCCTTTTCCACGGCTAAGAGACAGGCTGATTGATCTGGGATTTAAGCGTAACTCACTGTGAGTGCTTTAGCTCTCCAGCAGCTTCATGTTCTAACGTTTTTTTTTTACTCTGCTCAGTCAATGCAGGAGAGGCAAGTGAGAGCAATGTATTTGCTGCTGTTGAACTGTAGCATCCCAGCGATGTTGTTGTTGTCGCAAGTGCAATCATTTTCGGCTTGTAAGGATAAAGTGTGAACATGCAGGTACCAGAAACCAGGGACTGGACTACTGTATGTCATCTAATCTGATGACAAATAATATGACCCTTCCTCAGAACGGGGGCTAGTTCAGATAACACCCTCTGGCCTGTGGAGGGTGAGTACAGTTGCCAGCCCCTGCCTTCACCAATTTATGCTCTTTACCTGCCAATAATACACCAGGGATTAATTGGTATCAAAGCTAGAGAAACCACTGGGAAATCTGTGGTCGGCCAGTTCTTGTTGGGCTGCATTATCAGTATTCCGCAAATCGGGTCCTCCCTTAAAGAGGGCATTTATTGCGGTGAGACCTCGAAAACTGACATCCTGTGTTGTGGGTGGGTACGATTGATCAGCCACAACACCCGATTGGTAGGTCCCTCATAGCTGGGTGCAATCTGGCCAATGGGTCGCAGTCCAAATGGTTCAAGGGACCTATTTATGCCCATGCATGTGACCCAGAGCTTCCTCTTTTGGGGCGTGCATTCAGAATACCTGCCCACCTCTCCCTACTTTTAGGGCTTTGTGCTTGACCTTGCTATGCCGTCGTGTGTCGTTGGGACAGGGGCGTGGCAGGAATTTTCCCCACTTGGCTGGTTGGCTGTTGCCATTTGGGTATCGCCTGCCGCGTAGCAAATTGTCGTCACAACTTGTAAGGTTGTGAATAGGCTCTGGTTCAGTTGATAGGGATGGGAGAATGGTCTTGCCATCCCTATGTGAAGGGTATTCCGTTAAAGGAATCCAAGGACTCGATTGTTTGGTCAACCCCTGAGAGGGGGTTGTGCCCATGCCGGAGTCCAGGGGGAGATAGCCCGTTCCCGGCTTTCCGCTTATCCAGGTATTCACCCTTGGCTGACCTGTGCTGGAACCCTGGGTCAGTGCTACCTGTATGGCTATGGCAGGGAGAGAGTAGAGCCAGAGCCTATGCAACCAGTCACTTTCTGTAATCAATAAAGTTGTGGCCTAAATTCTGCCAAAAACAAACCAAAAATTTGAGTCATGTGTGAATTTATTTAGGGGGAAGCTTTCTGGGTCTGAACACGCAAACGAAGAAGCCTTGAATAACTACAGTTTTCTTCTTCCTTTGTTTTTACCAGTACTGGTCAGCTCTTCGTACATTCCCTCCATCATTTCTCCGATGAAAATAGGAATGCCCTATTCCATAATAATAATAATTTATACCCTGCCCATCTGACTGGGTTGACCCAGCCACTGTGTGTGGCTTCCAACGTATATAAAAACACAATAATACTTTAAACATTTAAAAACTTCTTAAACAGGGCTGCCGTCAGGTTGCATAGCTACTTATCTCATTGGGTTGGGGGTGGGGGGTCGCATAACTCCATACCCTCCAACATTTCTCTGATGAAAATAGGGATGTCCTAAGGAAAAGTGGGACATTCTGGGATCAAATAAAAAACCGGGACTGTCCTTGGAAAATAGGGGCACTTGGAGTGTCTGTTGTTAGTGTACCAGTGTGGTGTAGTGGTTAAGAGTGGTGGACTCGTAATCTGGTGAACCAGGTTTGCTTCCCCGCTCCTCCACATGCAGCTGCTGGGTGACCTTGGGCTAGTCACACTTCTTTGAAGTCTCTCAGCCTCACTCACCTCACAGAGTGTTTGTTGTGGGGGGAGGAAGGGAAAGGAGAATGTTAGCCACTTTGAGACTTCTTTGAGTAGTGATAAAGTGGGCTATCAAATCCAAACTCTTCTTCTACCAACCAGATCCTCCAAACTGATCAATTATGTGCTACTAAAGGGCTCCTGCAGGAGACATGACTTCCAGGAAGGCTCACATTCCAGTGCCACTCGTTTTAGTAATTCAGCAACAGGCCTCAAAACCGGGGGGGGGGGGGGATTTCTGTGCCAGCAAGGACATTAAAGGCACTCTTCCTGGGTGAGAATCCAGGAGCCTTGCATGTAACTAAGTGAAAGATATTTTTTTTAAAAAAAGGTCCGTTCATTGCATTGCTTCCAAATTGGTAGAAAGAGCCACTTAAATCAGTCCGGCTGGACACTTTTCCTGCTTTAACTGGAAGATTTCCAAACAAATTCACTTCATCTTTAATTGAAACTCTGAAATGAGCTATTTGGCTGGGGCGAAAAACTCTCAGACTCTAGTCTCCCTCATGAATTAGCACAGCTGACCCCGCTTTCTTCAGCTGCCTGCATACTAACTGGGTGATCAATTAAAAAAAAAAGTTTTAAATGTGTTGGCCTGGTGTACTGAGAGAGTCCGGTTGTTCATCTTTCTTTGAGTAATTAGCAATCAAAATGGGAGGTGGTGTGCGCGCACATTGTGTGTATGTGGGTTTTTTTTTTAAAAAAGGAGTAACTTCCCAACTCTCATTAATCATCAGTGATCGGCTGCTAAATCTCCAAGGATACCATCATGTTGCACAGCCGCTGTCTGTCCGTTTTCTAATGGCTACCTGCTGAAAAGGGGCCGACTGTGCCAACAATGGCACTCCGGTAAAGCCACTTATTTTGCTTTAGTGCTCTGCAGTTTCATTCACAGAACAGACACAAACACAGCCTAATTCTCTTTGCTGGAATTCAAGGCTCAGGGACTTGCATAAAAAGACAGTGTTACCATACGAATAATTAGTACTTGCACAGCATTTTATATGTTCCGTGCGCACTACAAACATTAACTAATTGATCTACACAATACCACGGTGAGAGAGGAAATGAAGAATGGCGCACACACTGTGTGTAATGAACTAATTTGAGTATGCCTAAAGGTATCAATGTAAGTTTTGTTCATTAAACCAGTTCCCCAAATTAGTTTCTTTTTTCCTTTCTCCCCAGTTTCACTCCACATTTTTCTCTTCACCTATCAATTTGTATAATCCCTTTGGACATTCCTGATTGTTTACAATATAAGAACAACTCCACAACGTAATGACACGTTTTAATTGTGTCATTACACACCTTTCTAGAACTTAATTGCTTTTTACTATTACAGTGTAAACAAAGAGGACAGCTCGAGGAGTTGATAGTTTACCTATTTAGGCAGTCAGCAGGATTGAAAGTTGATAGGTATGTTGGGTCACATGACAGAGTGGTTGGAATAGAATGGGATAGGCATGACTCAGGTTCAGCTCTCTACTTACTGTACAACTTTGGGCCAGTCACTCTCTTTCAGCCTAATTTACCTCAGAGGATTGTTCTGAGCATAAAACAGGAAGGAGGAATATAGGCCTTCTTTTGCTCTTTGGAAGTGTGATATTAAAATAAGGCCGAATTCAACTAACCCACTACAGCTGATGGAAGCTGTAGCTCGCCAACACCTGGAGGGTCAAAGGTTTCCCCAATGCTTTTTTCTGGGGGGAACGCATACCCCTAAACATTTTGTGGATCTAAGTTTGGTCTCATTGAGGGGCAGTATTTCAATATGAGTAGGAAAATGAGAGCATTCCTAAACATTTTTTGAGGAAAAAAACCTGGGTTTTCCCACACCTCATCCTGAGCATTGAGTTATGGAAGTCTAAGACAAAATATTTGTGTTTTTTGGCCCAGTGTTGTTGGGTTGTTAGACCACAACTTGGCTTCTCAGATTCTCAAACCTCTGTTGGCATATGTGCAAGATTCCAGTAGGGTTCGATACAAAACAAACCATGCTTTGAAAAAACAACAACCCTGTCAGGCTTCAGGGAATCAGCCTCGTACCTGCTTTAGCAATAGATAAGCAGAACAAAGGAAAATGAGTCTTCTTACCAGTTAGAAACTTTAATAATGATCACAGCGTGAGAACAAAGAATCTCTTTCCTAGGAATGGCGGTGCTCCCAATTAAGGGTCCACCTACTTTCTCCCTAGTCACTCATGTCTCTACCACGTCTTATAACCTTGTCCCATAAGCACTGTGCTTTCTGTTCTGCCACCTTGTCAGCTCTTCTTGACCTTGGGCTGAGTGGATGAATGCTTTCCAGAGACAGTGAATATGTTAACTCTCTCTCTTCCAGTGCATCTTCTCCTAGCTGTCCCCCATCCATTGTTTCCCAGCTTCTGCCTTCTGGACTATGCCCCTCTGCAAACCACTGTTCCAAATCTATACTGTCCTCCTGCTCCTGGAAAGATCCAGGGTCCTGATCAGGAGCCTGGGGGGAGGGGAGGCCCCCACCATTCCTCCTCAGTGCAGCTCTCCTCAGCATGGTCCCTGACACCACCCCTGCATCTAACACTTAAGTTAATGTTGTACGGCATTTGTGAATCCTCATTGTGTGTTGCAGAAACCTGGCTCCATCTTATCCCTATCCTGGGTAAACACAAAGAAGGCTACCTTACATTTGTCTGAATGCCACTCCTTAGTAACAACTAACTGATTAATAAATTTAGATCATATGGCCTGATACCAGGGGCAATACAAAAGAACATGTGTAACTGATTCTATTTGTCTCCGACCACAGGGGCATAGTCTCTCTATGAGTGGTGTTTTCTGGAATCTCCCCTGTAGCACTGCAGAGGGGAGCCCATTCAGTCTCGCCGGCATGTAGGCCCTGCATTGATTCAGGTTGGTCAAATGGGAGAGATACAACACTATTGGCTGCCCACGTTGCACATACACGAGTCCCGATTTAGCTGCTAAGTTCTTGGAATCCATTGATTAGACCACACCTGTTAAATGAGAGTTGACTCCTCTTTTTAAACGCGTCTGTGCTTAGCTGAGCTCTGTAATATTGTTGTGTAACCTCCCCCACCCTGGGAAGGTTAGATTCCAGAATTTATAGGTATATATGAAAGAAATGACATTGATTTTGCAATAATTAGAATGCCATGTTGTCTTTAGGGTGTGTGTGTGTGTGTGTGTAGGGGAGGGCAGAAAGAGAACGGGTATATTTAGAGTGCTTTGCTGAAGAAGAACCCAAAAGCTTTATTGACAAGGCATTGAACCATAACTTACTTCCTTACTAAAATCTCAAGGTTGAACTTATAAAAAAGTGATGAGCTGGATTCCACCGGGGTTAACCTTCCTACACAGAAGTCCAAGTGCAAAACCTTAAAGGGAATCCCCATTCAAATCTGGGGTATATGAGCCAAAAGTTCAGTTAACATTTTTCTACACCATTTAAGGTCTCTATGTATAACCCCTACAAAACACAAGTTTTAAATGAGCAGTTTAGTGTCCTTTTGGCACTCCCTGTGGGGTGGGGGGAGGGAACCCAGCAGGTAACGTATTTCAATTTTGCATGCAAAGAACTGCCTTCTCCTTGGTCATACCGTTCCAGGCAGCCGAGCTAACAAGCCCAGTTTTACGTACTATCAGCAAGTCACCCAAGTTCCAGGCAGAGATACTTTGCAGCACTAGCTCCAGGGGATCTTTAATTGCATACGGGACTTGACGCATTGCAAAGGATGTTCTCTGCTGCTGAGTTACAACTCCTCTACCTGATTATTGCTGTTCACTGAATTCACGGAATTGCACCCAAAATCAGCTCAATTTAATGCAGGTGCTAATTTATGCATGGCAGTTTGGGTCTCGCCGCAAGCCAATGATGAAACAAGGCAATTAATTGTAACAATAAGTCAGATAAGTTTAGGCAGGTGGCACTGTGGGTTAAAGCCTCAGCGCCTAGGGCTTGCCGATCGAAAGGTCGGCGGTTCGAATCCCTGCGGCGGGGTGCGCTCCCGCTGCTCGGTCCCAGCGCCTGCCAACCTAGCAGTTCGAAAGCACCTCCGGGTGCAAGTAGATAAATAGGGACCGCTTACCAGCGGGAAGGTAAACGGCGTTTCCGTGTGCGGCTCTGGCTCTGGCTCTGGCCAGAGCAGCGATGTCACGCTGACCACGTGACCCGGAAGTGTCTCCGGACAGCGCTGGCCCCTGGCCTCTTAAGTGAGATGGGCGCACAACCCCAGAGTCTGTCAAGACTGGCCCGTACGGGCAGGGGTACCTTTACCTTTACCTTTAAGTTTAGGATTTGTCACATAGTAGCATACCCTCCAATGGTGTTTGTTTCTTTATATTTGTGCACAGTCTTCTCTTATCAGTTCCTAAACTTCAGGATGGCAAGGGCCATATATGTCTGTAGAGTGGCTCCAATAATACTATAGAACACAAGGATCTTAATCTAGAACAGAGACGTCCAACTCTCAATAGACTGCAATCTACTCACAGTATAAAAAAAACTGGCAGTGATCTACCCATTGTAAAAAGACTGGCAGTGATCTACTCAAAGTTGTGGAGCTTTTTTAGGAAAGGCAAAGTTGTTAAGCTTTTTTTAAAACAAAATAAAAAAATTCCTTCCAGTAGCACCTTAAAGACCAACTAAGTTAGTTCTTGGTATGAGCTTTCGTGTGCATGCACACTTCTTCAGGTATCTGAAGAACACGGCTACCTATCTGTAACTGAAGCTTTTTTTAGTAAGCCAAAGTTGGGTTTTTGAAAGGAGATCGCTGAGGGGCCAGAGATCAACCAGGATCTACCAGGAACACCCCATGATCTACCAGCCTGATCTAGAACAATGGCCTGATTCAGACATTGATCAGATTGATGAGTCAGGTGGAGGAAATAGTTGGTGCAGGAAATGAGCCTCCTTTACGGTTCCAAAAAGTCTCAGGGTCAAATACAAGGCAAGTCCTGATTAGCAGGGGGAAACTGGCTGTTCATTTGATAGGAGCTGGAACTCATTTGTAGAGCACAACCTTCAGATGAACAAAGACCCCAGGTTCAGTTCCTAGCATATTCATGTAGGGATGGAAAATACTCCAAAACCTTGAAGAATCAGTGTAGAGATTACTGAACTAGATGAATGAATGGTGTGTTTTGGTATAAGGCAGCTTCTATATCAGGGCTGGGGAATCTAGTTGACCTGGTGGATCAGATATTTATCTCCCTGTAGCCTTGTAGGCCATCGTTGACAGTGGATGAGACCAACTGACTGATGGATGGTTTGGAAGAGCAGTAAGTGTATGGGTGTTGTGTTAATAAAATATATAACAAAAAGAGGCATATGCCTTTCCAGTCATGGTGGTGGATTAGCACATGGGTGGTTTCCAAATGTCTCAGCAAAGGGAGCTTACTTAAGTGTAGATAGGTGTGGGCTCAAGCAGAAATTGCTCCTGCATCTACAGACAGAACAGCAGCACATTTTGTGGTGTAGGGACTTGCAGCTGCCGCCTGCGGTCAGGTCTGTAGAAAAGCCGACATTCCGGATCTACCAAGGCTTTTGATGGAAAGTGAAATCCTTGGATTCCCACTTCAAAGAGCACTTGGCAAACTGTTTAATCAAGCTAGGTTTTATGTCCCCAAAGCATATTTAACCACCTTGCGCAGAATCATCCACTGTTCATAAATACCAATTCCCCTTTAGAAATGGCATTTATCACCACCTTACACAACTCTTTTAACTGATGTGACATGATAAATATCAGGAGCGGGAATCTCAAAGCCATTGCTCAGCCCTTGCATATTTACAGCTAAATCAATTCATAAGGCGATCCATACTACATGTGTAGGGAACAACTTATTAACACGGTATGAGCACTCAGTCAATCTTAGAGCTCCTGAGTTGATCGTGCAACTTACTGCATTAACTCTCTTCTGTGAGAATTTAATTCTCTTCCCCTTTTTCCTCTCCCCCTCCCCACCCCTCCCCAGCCCTTCTCCAACACCCAGGGCTTTAATGTGTTAATTTACTACAGCAAACATCACAAAAACGTAACTGATCCATTTTCAATTTAGGAGAAAACACCCCAAATTGATGTTTTTAGCTGCCTTTATAACAATGTTAAATGGTTGGAAACTGTCGAAGGGAAATACTTTTGCTGTGCGTTCCAAGTAAATGGTGTAAAAACATATTGATCTTCCATAAAGCACAGAAACATTTCCCACATTATTTAAAGTGTAAATACTTATTTGGTTTAGTGTTGGCCTTTATCCAAACATTCAAAAGGTGCGATGGGGTGAGGAGTTTCCTGTCTGGCTAGGAACTTTTAAAAGCACACATAATACCTTGGCCTGGCCACGCAGACAGAATCATTTCTGTTTCATCATTAAAGGCTACAATTCTCTGGAAGAGAGGCAGCAATGGTCTTCTTATAAAAGCTGGAACCGAACGCAGAAGAAAAGAGGCTTCAAAGTTGGGACCGGATGTTACAAGACAAACCTGGAGACACTCGAAGGCACGTCTTGATGTCTTTCAAAGCTTCCTCCCTCTTTGCTTTTGATGATTTTCATCTGGAAGCTCTTAAAGGCATAGCACAGAGATCACAAACCTGGCACAATGAGCGATGAGACAAAAACTCTGTATGCTACTCACAGGTAAGTTGGAAAGTGGTCACAGGGTTGCTGAAGGGAGATGCAGTGATGAGAGAGAATTGCCGTTACTCAATTCCTCCCCGCCCCCCCTCAACTCAGGTCAAAGAGGAGAATATGTGATTCAGAGCCTCTGCGTATTATCTAGGAACATTGCACACAAAAAAATCTACAGTGGTACATTGGGTTACAGACGCTTCAGGTTACAGATGCTACTAACCCAGAAATAGTATCTAGGGTTAAGAACTTTGCTTCAGGATGAGAACAGAAATCGTGCGAAGGCACCAGGAGGCCCCATTAGCTAAAGTGGTACCTCAGGTTAAGAACAGTTTCAGGTTAAGAACAGACCTCCAGAACGAATAAAGTTCTTAACCCGAGGTACCAATGTATATGTATACCCAGGAGAGACTAGAAGTTAGCTATTGTGCTGATAACTTCATGAAGAAATTAAATCTTTAATTATCTGTATTTGAAGCAACTCGGTGGCTTCTACCAGCAAAAAGGCAAGATTCATCCAGGACGAAAGGCAGGGCTTTGAAATGACACATTTTGGATTGCAGAACATAAACTATTTTCAAAATGCTAGTGAGGCCAGTATTTAAGCTTGGTTGCTTTGAAAAAGTAAATGGCACCCCCCCACACACACAATTTCTCTTGCTGCACCTTGTTTGGGGACCTGAACAAGATTCCAATGTAAGCTGACAATAAAAGAGATGAATTAGCATAACTGACTGTTTAGTTATTAAGATTAAATAGCCTTTTATTGCAGATGTTTGCCAAGGCAAATGCTCCCCAGTGGAAGACTCTAAGCAGTTAAGATAGATTTGATGAGGATTTTAATTGCTCTTATGCAACTGGTAATGGAAAGTTTTTATTAAATGTCACGCAAGAACCGATCAATAGCTGGTGAGAGAGAGAGAGAAAAGGAAAGAGCTCTTGGTGACAAGACTTCAGGTATTTTTGTAGCAATATTTGGATGCCAGAACAGTATCTTTCATTGCATTATCTCTGCCACCTCCCCTCCATGCCTCAGCTCCGGTTCCTTTATTACTATGAGGGCCAATTTGTTTTAAAATGGCCAAGTAGGTTTGTGCTGAGATAAGGGAAAGTACAAACAATAAAGCCTCTCAAGATATATAGGGAGAGCAGCATCCTCAGGGCTTATTAAACCACCTAATGGAAACTCGTTTTCATCTCAGTGCCCCCACCTATTTATCGAGCTAATCGCTTGGAGTTATTTTACATTTGACGCCACCCCCCCCAAAGGCACCCTATGCCAATGTCTCCTGAGACAGGCAGATGCCAGCCAACCAGCTGTGCAACATTTCTCTGGTTTCTGCTCAAATACCCCATACTCGAAATAATTGCCAAGTCAATTTGACTGCCAGTGGCATCTCTGGGGTGCTGACAGCTCTGTGTCAGAAATTCCTCCTGCACAGGGACCCTTCAGTTCTTAGGATTTCCCCACAGGAAGCCATGACAGTACAAACAGCTTGGAGGTGGGCCCCTGATGTGTGACAGATGTTGAAATAAGGTTCAGATCAGTGACGCCTTCTGTCACTGGAATTCCTCTTACATGACATGAATGTTCCTGGTCTTTTTGAGAAGGTGGAAAGGAGGACTTTTGAGAAGGTACCTTCGAGATGTTCCACCACCTATTTCTTAGGCTCTTCCCTTATTCTTAATTAGTCAAGTAATGGCAGCCAAAAGTAGAGACATCACCTTGCCAACAAAGGTCCGTATAGTAAAATCTATGGTTTTACCAGTAGTGATATATGGAAGTGAGAGCTGGACCATAAAGAAGGCTGATCGCCGAAGAATTGATGCTTTTGAATTATGGTGCTGGAGGAGACTCTTGAGAGTCCCATGGCCTGCAAGAAGATCAAATGCATCCATTCTTAAGGAAATTAGCCCTGAGTGCTCACTGGAAGGACAGATCCAGAAGCTGAGGCTCCAATACTTTGGGCACCTCATGAGAAGAGAAGACTCCCTGGAAAAGACCCTGATGTTGGGAAAGATGGAGGGCACAAAGAGAAAGGGACGACAGAGGACGAGATGGTTGGACAGTGTTCTCAAAGCTACCAGCATGAGTTTGACCAAACTGCGGGAGGCAGTGGAAGACAGAAGTGCCTGGCATGCTCTGGTCCATGGGGTCACGAAAAGTCGGACACGACTAAACGACTAAACAACAACAATGGCAGCCCTTAGAGGGTTTCTCCAAATCTATTTGTTCTCTCTCCTTCTTGTCCTCTTCCTCCTCCTTTTTTTTACCCTAGTCTAAGCTGCTGCATTTGTTTGCTCCCAGCCACGGTTCTCTAGCTGCAACTCTCTTGTGCAATCCATTTCTTTTCTACCCTGTGGGCTCTTTCCTCGTTCCTCCACGCGAACTCTCAAGACAAGTCGGATTGCTAGATGCACATCTCTGACAAAAGCTGGCTTGGATTTGAGATGCGTTTTTAATGTCGCCGAACATGCCAACCTGCCTCCTGCCTTGAGGGAGGGAAAATTACAATTTTGAAAACATGAAAACATGCGGGGACTGTAATAAACAACGAAGTGATGCTCGGTGTAAGGTGGACAGCTCCCTGGTAGGCAGCCCTAATTGTTGCAATAGCTTTTAGGTGTTCTAATGCACTCAAGTGAATTACGCATCACACTGCTTCTGAATGACAACAGCCATTTCTGACTCCATTAATATGGAAGATTTCAGCCAAATGCTTTTAAATGATAGCTTCTCTTTATTTGTAATTTCAGACTCTATTGATTTCCTTCTGTTCCCTTCATTATGATTTCAATTGATTACCTTGGCAACTGTGGTAACAATGATTGTACTTGACACTGTCTGAGACTCACGAGATGGCATTTGAATAGGGAACGGTATAATTTTGGGGGGAAATGCCTACAAGAACCTGCCATTAAGGGTACACTTACCACTTTACTTTTATTGACTACCCTCCTTGTCGAGTGGGCTCCTGTCAGGGACTCTGCTGCTGCAAAGGGACCACAGTAGAAATTGACTGTAATTTCTATGGCTCTTAAGGTTAAAAGAAAAATGGTTTCTTATAATCCAAAAGGGCCAGGAAATAGGATTTGGAGTGGGTGGGTTAGTGGGTTCTTTTTAAAAACATGACTCTTCCCTGCCTCCTGCCCAACATTTCTGCCACACTTTGGAATAGATTTCCAATGGGGATAGCTGTCCCCACTAGGAAATTCCCCCAGTGTTTGCGTTTCAGAGCCCTGTTTGTGTTTGCTGTATTGTGTTTTTAATATTCGATTGGGAGCTGCCCAGAGTGGCTGGGGAAACCCAGCCAGATGGGCGGGGTATAAATAATAAATTAATGTTGTTGTTGTTGATGATGATGATGATGAAGGTTCTATGAAAAATAATTTCAATACAACACTCAGATACACCATCCTTTCCCAATACCCAACTTCCAACCCGAAACAATTTATGGATTTAGAAGGATATGTCTCAGTGCTTAGTCTCAACGATGCTTGCACAATCCCCTGTGGAACAGAATAATCCTACGGCAGAAAGACAAACACTAAAGACAACCCTAAATGAAAGAAAAAAAAGAAGAAAGGAAAGAGTATGGATTTTATTAGTAGCAGTATTTAAAATATAATATGCATACGAGAGGAATTAAATGTCAGAGTCTTGCATTTAGTCTGTGTTCACACTCCCTTTTACTGTGCTAATCTGGATTCAAACACAACACATGTGCATCCTGTACTTTCATAGGCTTATAGAATTGTAGAGTTGAAAAGGACTGCAAATGTCATTTAGCCCAAACCCTTGCAATGCAGAAATCTCAGCTAAAGCATCTAGGGTTATCTGAAGAAGTGTGCATGCACACGAAAGCTCATACCAAGAACTAACTTAGTTGGTCTTTAAGGTGCTACTGGAAGGAGGTATCTGAAGAAGTGTGCATGCATACGAAAGCTCATACCAAGAACTAACTTAGTTGGTCTTTAAGGTGCTACTGGAAGGAATTTTTTTATTTTGTTCTGACTATGGCAGACCAACACGGCTACCTATCTGTAACTGGAACTATGGAAGGCACCACATTGAGCCGCATGAAATGGAAGTCCATCGTATCTGAAGAAGTGTGCATGCACACGAAAGCTCATACCAAGAACTAACTTAGTTGGTCTTTAAGGTGCTACTGGAAGGAATTTTTTTATTTTGTTCTGCATCTAGGATAGATGGCCATCCAAGCTCTGCTTTAAAAGCTCCAAGGAAGGAGAGTTCGCCACCTCCCAAGGCATCCCGTCCCACCACCGAACAGCTCCATCTCAAAGTTCTTCCTGAGGTTCAGCTGGAATCGCCTTTCTTTGTTAGGAATATAGTGGGCTCACAACTTCTGCTCACTTTACAGATGTGATCAGAACCTTAGGCTGGGGGTTGGCTCTTAGAATTCCTGCTCCATGATTGCAGTCGTGGGATTTTTGTCTATCACATGACAGTATATGTTTTGACTCCACAGAGTGGGAAGTTACGGATGTTTGTGTTACTATGTTCCATGAAGTGGGACTATTGTCCTTTTTCTCTTTGCTTTCTGATGCTAGAGAGAGAAGGAGCCATGTTGTAGTGCTCCGTGTGTGTTTATATGTAAACAAAAGTAGATTAGCCAAAATGCTGAGTTGCTGAGGTCTGTCACGAAAAGCTGCAAAGACTCTGCGGATCCCTAAGTGTGCCAGTGTCTGTTGGCATCGGTAGCTGTGATGTTTGGGCAGAAGAAAGCTTTTGAAGCTCCCAAACAAATGACCAGGAGGGAGGGAACATGCCAGTTGGGCATGTGTCTCTGCCAGGGTCCTACTCGAGTGTAGGCTGAACTCCTAGGGATAAATAAATGGAGACTGGGAGAAACCTGCTGTTCCCTGCTCTCCATTTATTTATTTCCTCTCTCCCACCTGCACAGCCAGTGGGTCTTCCTTGCATACCGAGCCCTGGGAAGGAAACACGAGGGTGTTGTGGAACAGCACAGAAGGAAGGTGTACATGTAATGTTTTAACGTAGGTGTTTTGCATATCAAGACTTCCTGCACCTGGGCGAACTGTCAGTTTGCATTTCTTAGTACAGAAAGTATTGATCTGATGTGTACAGATCTTTCCTATTCTAATTAATTCAAGAGGGTTCCAGAAGCTTCTCTGTGTGAAAGAAATAAGCAGAAGGTTCATGATGTTTGGGTTGTTCCTTCAGAGAAGCTGAGTACAGCTGGCTTAAGCTGGTTTTGTTATCTCTTTCTGTTAAGGTCATGCTGACTATACAGTGGTACCTCGGGTTAAGTACTTAATTCGTTCCGGAGGTCCATACTTAACCTGAAACTGTTCTTAACCTGAAGCACCACTTTAGCTAACGGGGCCTCCTGCTGCCGCCGCGCTGCCGGAGCATGATTTCTGTTCTCATCCTGAAGCAAAGTTCTTAACCTGAAGCACTATTTCTGGGTTAGCGGAGTCTGTGACCTGAAGCGTATGTAACCTGAAGCGTATGTAACCTGAGGTATCACTGTAATAGTAAAGCCAGAAGGAGCCTGGGTTTCACTTTCTCTTCCTATCTCTTTTCCTTCTGGTGTGGTGTTCCGTACATAATATGCTTAGTGTTAAGGTTTAGTCTAATTATAAGTTATTATAAGTTTAAATTAAGTCTGCTGCAACTGGCTTTCTTATGGACAGGGCCAATCCTGAATGTATTGGATTTGTGACCATTATGTTCATTATGCAGTAAAACTCTGTTGGACGAAATACAATTGCCTCTGGTCTATTTTGGGGGAATCCTGCAACGTGTTTAAGCTTTTACTCTGCCAACTATACATTGGAATCTGCTCTGGATCAATATTGAGTAGAATTTCATGACAGAGGGCTCTGGGAGTGTGCCAGTGGCAGCGTTGGAAGCAGAGAGGTGAAGGCTGTACACAGCAGCCAGTGAACCAAAGGAGTCATCCTTGCACCTCCATGGCTCCGTTTGCACCCTGAGCAACTTTGCTTGTTATTGATGGAAAGCAGAATCACTGTGTGCGGGGGAAAGAGAGAGGAACTTTGCTTCCAGGAGTTATTGAGTGAACTGGGAGTAGTGTGCTTTTGGTTCTTCAGAGTCAAGAGGAAGAAAAATTTCAAAGGCCCTAGTCCTATAATATGGTAACTGTTTATGCAATCCTGCAATATTAATGGATGGTGTGTGTTTTTCAGTAATGCAGTAATTTAATGCATGGACTCATTTAATATACAGTCTGTGCTAACCCTGTGGGATAAATCTAATTGCCTGGCTCTGTAGCCAAGACAATTCCTGAATAATTTGGAATCACTCAAATTTCCATCAGGCAGTTGGGATTGTTTACAATCTGAGGAAACAGTGCAGATATTTGAATAATCCCCCCCCCCCCCAAAAAAACCCACACACCTAAATCTGTGTCTATAATACTTATAATTTGCTTTTGTTTTGTTTTTTGAAGAAGGAAGCACTACTAAAATAATGTTTTGGGTATGAAAGCCATGCCAAACAAATGAGAGAAGGAAAGGGATGGGAAGTACAGAAGTACAGAAAAAGGAAGGAAGTGCCCTGCAGAGGACCTTAAGGTCCATGAATAACCATAGTTTAGAGGTCCCAGGCCCTAAGGAAGTCAGACTATCCTTCACCAGGGCCAGGGCCTTTTCAGTGATGACTCCGACCTGGTGGAATGCTCTGTCCCATGAGACCAGGGCCCTTCAGGATTTAACTTCCTTCCGTTGGACCTGTATGACAGAGCTATTCTACCTGGCCTTTAATTTGAATTCAGCCTGATCTTTTACTTCCCTTCTCTTCCCTCTCCCTCCCCCTCCCCTCTGAGACCCCACAGCTAATTCTCCCCTGGCCTACTCGCTGGCCCAAGTAGGACCAATTCAGCCAGCTAGCCCTGGGGATTATCTAATGCCTATTTCTCCTAAATTGATTTTTGATTTTTGAATTTTATCATTATTCATGTTTTTATACTGTATCTTATGCTGCTATTATAATTACGGTAAGTGTTTTAAATTTGTTGTTAGCTGCCCTGAGCCCGGTTTTTGAACCGGGAAGGGCGGGGTATAAATAAATTATTATTATTATTATTATTATTAATCTACTGACTAATGAAGCTTACTCAGCACAAAGTTAAACTGTGGAACTCATGTCCACAGGAAACAGTGATGATCACCAACTTGGATGGCTTTCAAAGAGGATTAGACAAATTAATGGAGAACAAGACTATCGATGGCTACTAGGCACAACAGCTATGCCCCATCTCCACTGCCAGAGGCAATTTGTCTCTTTGTACCAGCTGTTGGCAATCACAGGTGGGAGAGGGCCTGTTGCACTCACAACCACCTTGCAGGCATCTGGTCAGCCACTGCTTCTTTTTTTAATGTTTTTAATGTCTCTTATGTTTTTATGCATGGTCATTCAGTTCTCTGCTCCAGTAAAAGGGCTTTCAGTTGCTGTAATCGGCTCACACTGGATAGGAAGTGTGCAGGAGTCAGAGTTAGAGGTTGAAGTGGAATGGGCAGGTGTTGGGCTGTGTGTGTGTGTGTGTGTGTGTGTGTGTGTGTGTGTGTGAAATGGCTTAGATCAGAGCTTTCCAAACTGTGCCTTGCAACATGTCCGTGTGTCGGCTGCAGTGTGTAGGTGTGTCGTGCAAATACTCCTTGCTCACCTCCCAGGGCTGAAAAGTTTAACTTCCGGTTTGCTAGTAAAGCTGAATTACTGTGTTGCGGAATGATGCCTGTCTAAAAATTGCGTTGCCAACATGAAAAGTTGGGGAAGCTCTGGCTTAGATGTAGGAACAAGACGGATAAGAACAGGACATAAGCTGCCAGATTGAGGTAGAAATCCAAGCTGCTTTGAAGGATGGATAGAATGAAGTGCAAAAATGGACTTGAGTTTAAAAGGGGGGGGTATACTTAAGGTTTGAGAGAAATGCCCCGAATTACAACATAATGAGTTCTACTTACTTACGTATAGACATGTTGCTCGGTTAATTAGTGTCGTAGCTTTCATCTTTTTGCTCTTGAGGAAACAGTAATTCTTGCTCTGTTCAGTCCTGTCAGTACCGAAGGTACCATGATACTTGCCAACAGCCTACCAGATCCAAGTCTTAATTTGTTCCAGTCCTCAGTGCCCATCCGCCTTCCTTGGAAAGTACCTCTGCCAAGATTTTTCATTTCATTTTCTAGACTGACCTTTGGTTCGTTCCCTTCTTCTGCGTTTTGTAGGAATGTTTGTATTCTCTGGATTTCCAAAAGGATTAAAATTGCTGGAAGTAACACCATGAAACCTGGCAGGAAAAAGAGAGAGAAAGATTTGTGCTTTACAAATGTAATGCTATAGCAGGACTTGTACAAAGAGAAGCTGTGCCATTAGATTACATGGGGTGATGCTAAGGGTCATAAACTGCAGGAGACGCAGTTTGATGGGCCTTCATTGGCCTCCATTGAGGTCAAGACAGGATGCAGCTTAGAATTCACTATGTGGAGCTGAAGCTCCATTGATGAGTGTTATGGAGGAGAAATTATTATATTAATTGCCCAAATGACTTAGCTAAACGGTATTTTCCTTTTGCTTTCCTGTTAAAATGCAATTTGTGAACTGGTCCTGAGAATTATGATGCTTAATATGATATTAAAGAGAAACTCTATGAATAGTTTAGATTCCCAGGTTCACAAATCTTCTTTGGTAGATAATGTGATGCTGTTCCAACATGTCATTTTTTTTTAATAAAAAAAGCCTTCACGAGAGTTCCTCTGTGTTTTTAAAATGTTGCATGGGATGGAAGCTTTCTGAGGAGCTAAAGTGGAATCTCGCAAAGTTCAGGGAATCCTTAATAAGATTTCAACTGTAGTAGCAATTACAACATTGCAGCTTACACTGGAAAAATAATGTTAACTATGCAGACACAATGCCTCTATAATTAATATTTTAAATTGTTATTTGATTCTCATTTAGCTGCTAGAGCTTCAGAACCACTGTGAACTCGATCAATACAGTTCACTGGGAAGCATTAAATCAGTATGCTACAAAAGCCAAATTTCATATTTGGAAGTGATTTGAAAAAGCACTTCGTCCTTTTAATATGCATTTATGATTCGTCTGTTGTCTCTCGCACCTTGCCTTATGTTGTTAACTTTTCACCTCCTCCTAGCAGCATATAACATGTTGTACTGAAAGAATATGGATAAAAACACAAATATGATTTTTGGTTTAGAAGGACTTCTGCATAAGGAACAATGACAAATGCTAGGGTACTTCAGTTTCTTGTTGTTGTTTAGTCGTTTAGTCGTGTCCGACTTTTCGTGACCCCATGGACCAGAGCACGCCAGGCACTTCTGTCTTCCACTGCCTCCCACAGTTTGGTCAAACTCAGGCTGGTAGCTTCGATAACACTATCCAACCATCTCGTCCTCTGTTGTCTCCTTCTCCTTGTGCCCTCCATCTTTCCCAACATCAGGGTCTTTTCCAGGGATTCTTCTCTTCTCATGAGATGGCCAAAGTATTGGAGCCTCAGCTTCAGGATCTGTCCTTCCAGTGAGCACTCAGGGCTGATTTCCTTAAGAATGGATAGGTTTGATCTTCTTGCAGTCCATGGGACTCTCAAGAGTCTCCTCCAGCACCATAATTCAAAAGCATCAATTCTTTGGCGATCAGCCTTCTTTATGGTCCATTTAGGGAGAGGCAAATCAGGAAGATATTTATGCCCCAGGTCTGTAAGTTCATATGTGCCATTGAAAAAAATGAATGAATTATTTACTCTGTGTGATGAGATGATTTACACAAAATGAAAAAATATAGTCTTTTGCACAATTATGTCCAGACACCTACACAACTCATTGCTACTGTCGAGCAAAATGTTACATTTTGCTGCTACTGTTTCAGTACATTTGCAGGCAATCTTCCCCACCTTCCTTTGCATTTTCAATTCCCTGCATTGCATCATCTTTCATCTTCGTGTACAGGTTCATAGGCCAGACTAAGAACTGACCTCCTTGACTGTATTAATAAAGGATCTGGAGCCAGGGGTGAGCAGCAAGGCGTTCAAGATGACACCAAATTATTCAGGATTATAAAAGCCCAGACAAGCTATGAAGAGCTGCTGGAAGGAAGGACCTCTCCAATAAATAGGACCTTTCCTATGCCCACCAAAATAGCCACTGTGTTAAGTGAAGGCAGTAGTAGCTGGTGAGACTGGTAGGGCGTCACTCAATCAATTATTATTGTATATAGCCAAAGGCTTTTACAATGGATGACAGAGAATAAAAGGAAACTTCCATCTAAAATCATACGTGTAACCTGTAGCAGTTTACCACATATTTTTTTTTTACAATATTTAAACTTAAGGCTGGAATAGCTGGAATGGAGCTTCTTGGCTGCTGGTGCAAATTTGGCTACCTGGTGTCTAATGTACAGATGTTTATCTGCCAGGAGTTCAACTGTCACTTCCTGTGACCAGGAAGCCAATTAAGAATCGGCGATACAAATTTTCCTCTGGGTGTTGGGTACAGGGGGCAAGTCAGCAGGTACTGTGAAAGGCAGGAGGCCACCAGTAGGGGGAGCCAGAGTCAACAGCAGGCAAAGACAACTCATTCTAGCTTTGTCCCCACACTCCTATGTACCTGCTTGGTCAGGCAGTGGGAGAACATATCAGAGAAGGAAGAAGTTGACGGATAATTTGGGGAACACCAGCTCCACTTTGAAAGTAAATGGCCTAGCCAAATAATTCCTTAGTTGCTCTGTGTCTTTCTTACTGAACCATCCAATAAGCGGCCTGCTTATCAGACACATCTGACCTAATATAGAAGCTATTACATACTTACATTAAAAAAATACCCTTTAATCTTTAATTTAATATGAAAGGAAGTTTCAAGAGAAGCCGTAAGCTTTCCCGGGAAAATCTCTGCAAAATCTCTGTGATGTACTGGGGGTAAGCGAGGGGCCTGATCTAGAAAGCAGAACTATAACACAGCAGTAGCAGCTTGCAGCTTGTTCAATAAGCCCCGCATTGTGAGACATAGTTAAGAAGCTAATGGAATTAGTTGGTTATAATTAGGGCTGATGGGGAGACCAGAATGCAGTTGGCACATTAAAGAAGCTTGTTCAATGAAGCAGTTTTCCTCTGTTTATTTCTCTGGTCAGATGCTGACTAATCAGGTATCTGTATGTGGGCCCCTGCACTGTGAGAAATGGAGGTCATGAACTTTCTTAACAACGTTCTTCCTTATGAAGTGCTCTTGGCAGCTCATTGAGTGGTGAATCAAATATTCTAATCCTTAAAATTAAAAAAAATCAATTTAAGGGACATTACGAAGAGAGGTTTTGCACTTGTTCCTTATAGCTACTCAGGGTGGCTTTTGCTGGTAGGGTGACTATAATGTCTATTCACATATTGCTTTTTAAAGGTGTACACCTAAAAATGGAATGTGTGTAGGAATACAGGAAGCGGCCTTATGCTGCCAGACATTGATCCATCTAGCTCACTACACGGACTGGCAGCAACACTCCCGGTTTCCAGGCAGGGCAACTTTCCCAGAAGATCGTGCTTTGAGATGCCAGGGATGTTGCAGATATCAATATTGTGCAGTCTGAAGTGACTGCAAGCATAAGAACTGACTCCTTTTGGAAGAAATCATTGTCCAGGCCCATGAAAATTTTGTTCAAAGCTTTACTGGCAGAACTATTCAAAAACAGAACATACGCAACAAAGATACATCCCAAAATATCCATACAACGTCTTGTGCTGTCTAGCGCAGGCTCAGCATCTTCTTAGAAATAAAAGATTCCCGAAATCCAAACTTGTCTCTTCCCCATCCCAGACTGCATTCCAGTCTCCTTTGGCCTTAGGCTATGCAGCTCTTGGGAGAGTCATTTTCATGCATCTTTCTCCCTGTAGGATGAAAATGCTACACCTTTCAAGATGGCACATTTGCAACTCAATACCTTCATCACCTGATTGAAGGTTCTCTCTCGGCACAGAGTAGAGAAACAATGAACAGGTAGTCATTAACTAGTTACAGCTCAGAGTCCTTTAGAAACCTACTGTGGAAAAAACACCCCAATGTTAGCAATAGACTCTGGGGTTGCAGTGCTCATCTCGCTTTACTGGCCAAAGGAGCCGACGTACAGCTTCCGGGTCATGTGGCCAGCATGACTAAGCCGTTTCTGGTGAACCAGAGAAGCACGGAAACGCCGCTTACCTTCCCGCCGGAGCGGTACCTATTTATCTACTTGCACTTTGACATGCTTTCGAATTGTTAGGTTGGCAGGAGCTGGGACCGAACAACGGGAGCTCACCCAATCACGGGGATTTGAACTGCCGACCTTCTGATCAGCAAGCCCTAGGCTCTGTGGTTTAGACCACAGCGCCACCCACGTCCCTCTAGTGAGGGTAGACACAGTCATAAAGCCAGTTTTGGTACCAGCTAATGTGCTCAACAGCCCTGTTTCGCAGGAAAGACAAGGGTAGAGATGGAGCAGAAGATATATATTCAGTATACATATTAAGCCCAATGTATCAAATTAAGACTTCTTTTTTTAAGTGACCCGAAATACAGCTCTCTATCAAAATTTGCACTCATCCAAAATGCAACACAGTTTCCAACCAATGTTTGCAAAAAATATATATGCATGTATTAGAAGAAAGTGTGCATAAAAATGAAGATATTGGTGAAATTAACATACAAAAACAGATTATAAGGAAAATTGCTTGCACAAATGTGTACATTAGTGAAAATCACACATAAAATTGTGTTTATTGGGAGAAAATTACACTAAAATGTTGATGTCATGAATTTGCTGCTGTTGCTGCTGTGGTTGTAAAATGTGGAGAATTCAATTTAAGACTGAAACAATGAGAAGCCAAAATAACCAAAACAGACTGATCCCTCCATCATCTCTATAGCAAATTTCCAGCTGCTGGTTAGGAGGAACTTGCACCTCCTCTTGTGAAATAAACACATTGTAATGCTATTTATAATGGGAGCTTTGCTTGCTTTTTAAAGACCTGGTTTGTATGAGGCACACCTCAATTTGCAGAAATAGAAAGCCGCTGATAAGTTACGCAGGCAGCTGCTGCTCTGTCTTGCCACAGGATAAATATGGGTGCTATAATCAAGAATTCAATCCCTTTTTCTAAATGCTGGCTGGGCTTCCTTAAAACATTAAGCCCCCATCTTTGCTGCGGTTTACCTGGAGTTAACTCTCGTCTAAGCCGATAGCAAACTCTGGATTTTCAGCGAAGGACGCATTACGCCCTCAACGACTGCCTAACTGCACATTTCTGAGGCGAAGAGACATCAAAAGCTTTTCTGACTTGCAGCCGTTCTGCACCCCTCCACCCCCACCCCGGCAGATAAAGCCCAGCTAATTAAAAAAATAATTAAAGGGTTGAAAGCTGCCATACGAGTTGTGACAACATATCAACTTTTGTTTGCTCCAGCTGCTTTTCACCTCCAGCAACATGACAGTTCACATGGCAGCTCTGCTTATCTCGCAAGGGCTCCGGCGTGAGCTTCATTTGAACAGAAAAATTGGCCGGGCTGTCATGTTGCATTCCGTGCGGCGGGGTCCCACCAATGCGTCCGTCAGGTTGTCCTCGGCAACCGGGAATCTCTTTGCGGCGATTGCAACGGTGGGTGAGCACAAAACTAGCCTCTCCTGCTTTCCTGGCACATGCCTGCGAGATTGCAAGGAGGTGCAATGATAGCTGGTGCTCACTGGAACTGGTAGGGCAGAAGACACAGGGGTTCCAACAGTAGGTGGCACCAGAGCTAATGACAGGCAGAGACAACTCATTTTTGGACTCAGCTAAACCACAGAGCCTAGGACTTGCCAATCGGAAGGTTGGCAGTTCAAATTCCCGCGGCGTGGTGAGCTCCCCCTGCTCTGTCCCAGCTCCTGCCAACCTAGCAGTTCGAAAGCATGAAGTGCAAGTAGATAAATAGGTACAACTCTGGTGGGAAGGTAAACGGCGTTTCCGTATGCTGTTCTGGTTCGCCAAGAGCGGCCTAGTCATGCTGGCCATGCAGCATGCTGTATGCCGGCACCCTTGGCCAATAAAGCGAGATGAGCGTCGCAACCCCAGAGTCAGCCACGAATGGACCTAGTGGTCAGGGGTCCCTTTACCTTTACCTTTATACATCTGCTAATAGAATGTTTTAAGCGTGTTTTAAGTGCAATATACAAATGTGACACTAGATTGCGATAGTAAGCTAATAGCAAATTCAATATACAGTGGTACCTCCGTATAAGTCTGCCCCGTCCAGCGTCCATTTCGGCAGACGTCCGCGGGAAACCCAGAAGTACCGGAATGAGTTACTTCCAGGTTTGCCGCTCACGCATGCGTAGAAGCACAAACCGCTCCATGCGCATGCATAGAACACATCCTTTTTGTCAAGCGTTCGGGGCTCTGGAACGGATTCTGGACTCAAAACAACGTACCACTGTATTTTTAAAAAACATTTTTTTTAAAGCATTTTCTTTTCTTTATTAAAAGTTTTTATTTATACTTTTCAAGTTTATACATTTCATTAGTTTTACAATCAATTTAACATTTCAAAGTTTGACTACCTTCCCCCTCTTTCTGCGGTTCCTTAAATTTATTTTTCAATATCTTCTGCATATCCAAATTCATTTAATTTGCTCATTTAGTTATCTACTTTACATATATACTCTTTGAAAACTGCAGGTTATTACAATAATCCTGCCAATCCTTTTATCTGTTTACAATTTATCTGGAAATACTCAATAAACTATTTTCATTCTTTTATAAAAAGTTTGTTTTCTTGATTTCTTATTCTTCCGGTAAGTTTCACCATTTCTGCATATGCCATAAGTTTTTGCCTCCATTCTTCCTTTACTGGGACTTCTGCTTCTTTCCACTTTGGGGCGAGTAGCATTCTTGCTGCTCTAGTAGCATACATAAATAAATTTCTATACAATTTAGGTAGGTCTGTCCCTATAATTCCCAAAAGAAAAGCTTTTGGTTTTTTTTTTTACAAAAGTTATTTTGAACATCCTTTTCAATTCATTGTATATCATTTCCCAGTAAGCTTTAACCTTACTACAAGACCACCATATATGATAAAAAGAACCTTGTTTCTTTCTACATTCCCAACACTTGTTTGTTTTAGATTCATCCATTTTTGCCAGTTTACTCAGTGTTAAAAAAGCATTTTCGCAGCTTTTTTAAAAAAATATGTGTCTAGATTCCTCCCTAGTTTTCTTCTCTTGCTCCTACCTGCTGAGTTCTACAAAGGTAGGACAGAGACCAAGAAGGAGGAGACAGACAGCTGGTGCCAAAGCCCGGACAGCTTGTGAGAAAGAAGGTGGGGGCTGGCTGGGGTCTAACTGAAGTTAGTGGTGGCACTGTGGTCTAAACCACTGAGCCTCTTGGGCTTGCCAATCAGAAGGTTGGCGGTTCAAATTCCCGCGACGTGGTGAGCTCCCCCTGCTCTGTCCCAGCTCCTGCCAACCTAGCAGTTCGAAAGCATGCCAGTCCAGGTAGATAAATAGGTACCGCTGTGGCGGGAAGGTAAACGGCATTTCCATGGGCTCTGGTTTCCATCACGGTGTCCCGTTGCACCAGAAGCGGTATAGTCCTGCTGGCCACATGACCCGGAAAGCTGTCTGCGAACAAATGCCGCCTCCCTTGGCCTGAAAGCGAGATGAGTGCCATAACCCCATACAGTGGTACCTCAGGTTACATATGCTTCAGGTTACAGACTCTGCTAACCCAGAAATAGTACCTCAGGTTAAGAACTTTGCTTCAGGATGAGAACAGAAATTGTGCGGTGGCAGCAGCAGGAGGCCTCATTAGCTAAAGTGGTGCTTCAGGTTAAGAACAGTTTCAGGTTAAGAATGGACCTCCGGAACGAATTAAATATGTAACCAGAGGTACCACTGTAGTTGACTTTGACTGGACTTTACCACCCTGGGGGTCCTTTACCTTACCTAATAATAATAATAATACCTTACCTAACAACAACAACAACAACAACAACAACAACAATAATTTATTATTTATACCCCGCCCATCTGGGCGGCTTCCAAATTTTTTAAAAAATACTGTAATACATCAAACATTAAAAGCTTCCCTAAACAGGGCTGCTTTCAGATGTCTTCTAAAAGTCTGGTAGTTGTTCTCTTTGACATCTGGTACCTACTGCATTTTTACCTAGTGCTCCATTTGCCCAACAACAACCAACAACAACAGTTTTATATACCACCTCATGCTTATAACCTCAAGGTTAGATTACTGCAATGCGTTGTACGCAGGGCTGCCTCTGAAGACTGATCAGAAACAACAGCTGGGGCTGAACTCAGGGCCAGTTTGCTCACTGGGGCAAGATTTGAGCATATTACACCGATCCTCATCTCATACCCTCCGACATTTCTCCAGCAAAAATAGGGATGTCCCATTCCATAATGATGATTTTACTACTTATACCCCACACATCTTACTGGGTTGCCCCAGCCACTCTGAGCAGCTCCCAACATTTATAAAAACATAATAAAACATTGAACATTTTTTTAAAAAAACTTCCCTATACAGGATTGCCTTCAGACGGCTTGGGGGTCGGATAACTCCATACCCTCCAACATTTCTCCAATGAAAATAGGGACATCCTAGGGCTTGCCAGTCGGAAGGTTGGCGGTTTGAATCCTCGCGATGGCGTGAGCTTCCATTGCTCGGTCCCTGTTCCTGCCAACCTAGCAGTTCAAAAGCACATCAAAGTGCAAATAGATAAATAGGTACCGCTCCAGCGGGAAGGTTAACGGCATTTCCGTGCATTGCTCTGGTTCACCAGAAGCAGCTTAGTTATGCTGGCCACATGACACGGAAGCTGTCTGCGGACAAACATAGGCTCCCTCAGCCTATAGAGCGAGATGAGCGCGCAACCCCAGAGTCATCCTTGACTGGACCTAACAATCAGGGGTACCTTTACCTTTAAGGAAAAGAAGGACATTCTTGGATGAAATCAAAAACCGGGATGGCTTCTCTAAATGAGGGACGTCCCTGGAAAAGGGACAGTTGGAGGGCCTTACATAGAAGAGAAGAGTTTGGATTTGATCTCCCGCTTTATCATTACCCGAAGGAGTCTCAAAGCGGCTAATATTCTCCTTTCCCTTCCTCCCCCACAACAAACACTCTGTGAGGTAAGTGGGGCCGAGAGACTTCAGAGAAGTGTGACTAGCCCAAGGTCACCCAGCAGCTGCATGTGGAGGAGCGGGGAAGCGAACCCAGTTCACCAGATTACGAGTCCACCACTCTTAACCACTACACCACACTGGCTAGGGAGTACCTTCACTGGTCAAGTGTGCTTGGATACCTGATATATTTCCAGAAGCAGGTAAAGACTCTTTTAATCTGCCAAGGTCTTGCAGCATGTTCCTGCAGCTGGTTTTAATTGATTGTTTTATAGGTTCAGTTGGATTTTATCATCGTAGCCCCTCTGTGTGCTGGGTTTAATGGGTTTTAATTGTTTACTTTATTGGATCTGTTACTTTATTATTTTAATTAAGAAAGCTGCCCTGAGAATTTTTAACTGAAGGGCAGCATACAAATATTCCAAACAAGCAAATAAAAGGGAGCAAGAACAATTCCTTAATAAAGCCGTCAAGTTCTGCCAGTGTCAAATGATTCCTTGCAGTCCTTCCACTGAGCTGACAGCTGCAACCCTAACTCCACTTACCTGAGAGTAAACCCCATTGAACTCAGTGGGACTTGCATCTGAGAAGCCATGGTTAGGATTGCGCTCTTGTGCCAAAAAACCTTGCCCACTGCAGTCATGTTTCTACTGGGTTTCTGTTTTACGGCCTTATATTTAATATTCCACATAACTCATTTTCCCAGAAGGGTACTTCAAGCTGTAATGTAATGTTTTAAACACTTAGCTCTCGCCGTCCAGGACACATTGAGGGGTGGTGTTTTTTTGTCACTTTCTCCTGCTGATGCTGCCACAGCAAAAAGCCCTGTTTTGATACTAGCTTACTATGGCAAATCATAAATTCTACTTAGAGGAGGAAAACATTATGGCGCGTTAATCATCCCTTGCATAATGAATGTATATCTCAGGTACAGTGAAACATTTATAGGTTTACTGGCACTATTATGATTAATAAAGCATCAGCAAAGTTCTTCGGCAGTACATTCTGGTACAAAGGGGTTTAGCGGGTGATATACTGTGGAGCACTTTTAATGCGCTCAGATATTCCACTCTCCCAAATTGTCTTTGTGGAAGCCGCAAAATCCCAGAGGTTCCACGAGGAAACAAATACAGGCACTTTGAATATTCAGCATGCATACATGAATAAATAAATACAATAAAAGTGGTGTGGCCTTGCTGGGATTGTGCTGGTGTTGCGCTGATACCCGCCTTCCAATTTCTCACAAGGTTCGTACCTCCATGGAGAGACTTCCACTTTTCTACCTCATTTGCAGGGCGCTTTCAGATTTCTTTATAATTTCAGTGGGTATGGAGCTTACCTGATTGTCATGAGGTGATGGCTGAAGGTCTTTCCCCCCCCCCCATTAAATATTTCTCCAGCACGCTCCAGCATGCTGCAGCGAAGGCTGCTTCGTGGAGTTGCTTCATGACATTTGACCTGGGCTTTGATTGAAGAGTCAGAAGGGAAGGGCGTGGCCACTGAACTCCTGAGATTGGTGAGCTCACTGACTTTCTTTTTGAGGTCTGGCCTTCTTTTTGCCATGCTGATTTTCTTAAAAAGACGTCTTCACTATATATATACAGTGGTACCTCGGGTTAAGTACATAATTCGTTCCAGAGGTCCCTTCTTAACCTGAAACTGTTCTTAACCTGAAGCACCACTTTAGCTAATGGGGTCTCCTGCTGCCGCTGCGCCGTTGGAGCACGATTTCTGTTCTCATCCTGAAGCAAAGTTCTTAACCATGAAACACTATTTCTGGGTTAGCGGAGTCTGTAACCTGAAGCGTATGTAACCTTAAGCGTATGTAACCCGAGGTACCACTGTGTATATATATATATATATATATATATATATATATATATATATATATGAAAAAGCAAGCAAAGTCTGTCAGGCTCAAGGAAAGTAGCCAACTTCTGCTTGCTTAAAGGAAACCCCAGCCTAGGATGTCGTGATCCTCCCTCTATTGTTTGGGCAGGTAGTCCCTCCCCTACCTGGCCTGGTCACCTTGGCAATGCTTCCCCAGGCGGGATTGGGCAACTGACTGAGGTAGGCGGAGACCTCCAGGTATCCCACCTGGGGGAAGGCGAAGCCAAGCCTGTGCTAATGGGGCCGCATAGGGTCCTGGGGCTGTGTGTGAACACACAAAGGGCGCCCTCCCATTTAATGTAGGGAGCGGTCATTCAGGAAGCATGGACACTCATTTTAGGAAGGGGCAAGATTAGACGTGGAAGAACAGTGAAATTTTTAAAGAAGTCAAGACTCCTTGTGCAGCCTCTCCTTCTCCTCGCCTGCTCTCCAGCAGCCACTACAAGCTGCCCAAGGGAGGAGGCCAGCAGCAGTGACCATGGAGAGGCAACAGGATGCTTCCGCTCAGAACAAGCACCAGCTCATCCTCCTGTCATGGAATTCTACTCAGTATTGATCCAGAGCAGAACTCTGACGTATAGTTAGCAGAGTAAAATCTTAAACACGTTGCAGGGTTCCCCAAAAATAGACCAGAGGCAAATGTATTTCATCCAGCAGAGCTTTACTGCTACTGGCGGCAAATGGGCATAATGGTCACAAATCCAATACATTTAGGATTGTCATAAGAAATCCAGTTGCAGCAGACTTAACTTAAACTTACTGTTATGTATTGAAGTTATCACCCTGACCACCAGGGGTATCATGTATATAGTTTTCACTCAGGTCCATGTCAGTTAATTTAGGTGGGAAACCCTGGGTTGTTGTTGTTACAATGCTGACAGCCGGCTGCCTATAAAAGCAGGCCGGCTGAGCTGTTCAGTTCAGTTCAGTTCCAGCTTATAAAGAACTACTTGGAGAAATCTTTATGTCGTCTGCTATGTCAACCCACAACTTAATACTTACAATACTTATAATAAGATTAAACCTTAACACTAAGCATATTATGTACAGAATACCACACCGGAAGGAAAAGAGATAGGAAGAGAAAGTGAAACCCAGGCTTCTTCTGGCCTTACTATTATAGAAGGAATAACCCAAACATCACGAACCTTCTGCTTCTTTCTTTCACACAGAGAAGCTTCCAGAACCCTCTTGAATTAATTGGAATAGGAAAGATCTCTACACATCAGATCAATACTTTCTGTACTAAGAAATGCCAATGGACACCTCCTCCCTGAGCTCAGTGGTAGCAGCACTGGTGGGGAAAATAGGGACATTCCAGGATTAAATCAGCGTTTCTAATTCCAGGACTGTCCCAGGAAAAACAGGACCCTTGGAGGATATGGTTCTTTCTTAGCTTCTGCACTGCATGTAAAACCACCTTGAGAAAAGACACTGGAAAAGTTAAGCCTCCAGCCCAGCCTAGGTAAAGTGTAAGTTCAAACATTTCCTTCCTCCTGCCCTTCTGTGCAGCTCACATCACTAAGATATACACTTGAGATGGAGAAATAAATCTCTGCTTGTTTTGCGGTTTTGCTGTGCTGGTCAGCTTTTCTCGTTCCAGAATACACCTTGCCTTTGTCCCACGGCACTGGAAAGATTAGCACAAGCGCCTTATTAAAAAAGGCAAGAAATCCTTTCCTGAGGGAAGAAATGAAACCAGCTCAGTTTGAGAACCTACGAGTCTTAACAATTGTGCGCACATCATACAGGAACACAACAAATGTCTGCTGGTCATGAGGAGAATGCTGGGAGCCACAGGAAGAAGTCAAATTAGAACCGGATGAAAAGAGAATCTTATTTGTAACAGAACTCGTGTCTAACTATATGCAAATCCCACCTAAGCCACTTGGTAAGTGCTAGTTCTAAAGGTAAAATTTCTAGGGGGGGGGGAATGAATTGCTTACACCGTAGGGGTCTGCTTAGTAAGCAAACAGCTAAGAACATAAGAAGGACTTAAGAAGAGGACTGCTGCTGGGGCAGACCAAAGGTCTGTTTCCAGCAATGGCTAATCCAGTACTCCGTTGAAGCCCATACACAGGGAATGAAAGCAATACCCCTCCTGCAATGTTCGTCCTCCAGTGCTTGGCACTGAACTTGGAGGTTCTAAAACCTGAGGGATAGCTCAGTTGGTAGAGCACGAGACTCTTAATCTCAGGGTTCTGGGTTTGAGCCCCGCTTTGGGCGAATGATTTCCGCATTGCAGGAGGTTGGACTTAGATAAGACTTGTGGTCCCTTCCAATTTCTACATCGTTCTGAAAATAGTTGCTAGTTATAGAACAAGAACAAAAAAATGTTATAAGGTTTGGTAAAAATTTGTACTTGGCCAGAATTAATTTAGTGGCTGTAGCCCTTACCAAGCCAATATTTTTAATCTTCGGCGTCAATTAATGATTGATTTTAAAGCAAACATAAAGCAACCCAACTATGTAAATGCCAATACCTTGAATAATAAATCCTCTGTTGGAGGAAAAGAGTACTGTATTTGTTGACATCCACATGGGAGGCACAAAGGGCTTAAAGGAAAGGGGCAAAAAAAACCCCAACAAACATAATTCGGAGGAAGGAGCAGGACAAGAAAATGAAAAGCTTTGAGTATGAGAGGAGACAAGAATGCCTTTTTGGAATTTGAAGTTTCCTCACGGAAGCAAGAACAGGAAGAAGAAATACAGTGCAGAAACGACTAGATTTTCCACGTTCCCATACATATTCACTGGCAGTCTTCAAAGGTTTCTGACTTGTGGCATGAAAGCGTCTTTGTAAAAGTCCACTTTCAAAGGTTTTCTATGGCTTGGCAATAGAAACATAGAAAAAGTAGACTGAGGTGACAGTGAGCAGACAAATTGCGTTTGTAATCTGATTGAAATCCTGTACAGTTAAAAAGTTGAAATATTGAGACTCCTGATTGCCCAAGGTTTCTACCATTGCATGCTCTAGGAAAAGTCACATATATACTTACAGATAGGATAAAGGTCAGGATGGCTCTTTAAGCATTCAGAGAGTGCTGGTCTTCTTGTTGTTGCAAACTTGAAACATACCCTCCAACATTTCTCTGATGAAAATAGGGACGTCCTATTATTATTATTATTATTATTATTATTATTATTATTATTATACCCTACCCATCTGGCTGGGTTGCCTCAACATATATAAAAACAATGAAACATTAAACATTAAAAAAATTCCCTATACAGGGTTGCCTTCATATGTCTTCTAAAGATTGTATAGTTACTTATCTCCTTGGCTCAGGGGTTGCATAACTCCATACACTTCAACATTTCTTCGATGAAAATAGGGATGTCCTAAGGAAAAGCAGGACATTCCAGGATCCAATCAGACACACCAGGATGGCTTCTGTAAATCTGGGACAGTCCCTGGAAAATAGGGACACTTGGAGGGTCTGCTATAATAACCTCAAATGCAGCTCACTCAAACTAGCCAAGTTACTAGCTGGCTAATAGCTTATTAGAGCCTTTCCACATGAATATTCAAGATGGTGCCCTAGCTGAATGTTAAAATTGTTCACTATCAGTGCAATTTTATGCATGTTTACTTGGAAGTTAAGTCCCACTGAGTCCACACCCCAGTAAGTGAGTACCGTGGTACCTTGGTCCTCAAACTTAATCCGTTCCGGAAGTCCGTTCCAAAACCAAAGCATTCCAAAACCAGGGCATACTTTCCCATAGAACGTAATGCAAAATGGATCAATCCATTCCAGACTTTTAAAAACAAGCCCCAAAACAGCAATTTAACATGAATTTTACTATCTAACAAGACCATTGATCCATAAAATGAAAGCAATAAACAATGTACTGCAGTCACACAATCAATCAGTAGCTAAACTGGGTTCCACACAGTCACAAAAACAATACAAAAAGAGCTGCAAAACCAAAAATGTAAAATAAATAGCAAAAAGAGACAGACCTCAGCGTAATGCTCAAAATGGAAGTGTGGCACTCAAAACGGAAGCATAACACTCAAAACAGAGCACGTTCAGCTTCCAAAAAAAGTTCACAAACTGGAACACTTACCGTACTTCCAGGTTTGCAGTGTTTGGGTTCCAAGTTGTTTGAGTACCAAGGCGTTTGAGAACCAAGGTTCCATTGTATAGAATTGCAGCCACCATCTCTCTTGTGGGCCTGAGGAATGGCTTCCTCTCCCCATGATGAGTAATGGTTCTGGAAGGCAGCAAGGAGGAGATTTGTTGTGAGTTGAAGCCACTGTGATGCTGAACGTTTGCCCTTGGTCAGGAGCTCTAAGTCCTCCTAGAACAAAAAGTAAATAAATAAAACAAGTCTCAGGGCGTGGAGGGGGGGGGGTGAAGGTTCATCTATGGATATTGTTGTGAGGGCAGGGTGGAGGGTGTCTGTGATTTATATTCTTGCAAGGAGATGCACCTAGCTTTGATGGAGCTCTTTGCAATCTCTAATATTATTACTAACAACCCTGAGCAATTTATTATCAACACCAAACATGGCCACCTTCCCATCTCTAACTCTAGATAGTTTCAGACACAGGTCCCATTACTGATCCACAGCGGGTCTCTATGTTTTGCATCCTTCCATTGGGAGAACTGTCCGTTCATTCTTACTCTCTCTGCTTCCTGTTACTTAAAGGTAAAGGGACCCCTAACCATTAGGTCCAGTTGTGGACGACTCTGGGGTTGCGGCGCTCATCTCGCTTTATTGGCCAAGGGAGCCAGCGTTCAGCTTCCTGGTCATGTGGCCAGCATGACTAAGCCGCTTCTGGCGAACCAGAGCAGTGCACGGAAATGCCGTTTACCTTGCCACCGGAGCGGTACTTATTTATCTACCTGCACTTTGATGTGCTTTTGAACTGCTAGGTTGGCAGGAGCAGGGACCGAGCAACGGGCGCTCACCCCGTCGCGGGGATTCGAACCACCAACCTTCTGATCAGCAAGCTCTAACTAGTCCCAAATTCAGCTTGCACCCCTTGGCTCACTCATTTGGCTGAGGTTTGAAGGCTCTGCCTGCTCCCGCAAAACATAAACACACATTTTATTGCAGAGGCTCACTTGTTTCCTCTATTTCTGATGTTCACGATGCGAGTCCTAGTGCTTTTTAAAGCCATAATGGTACCATCTCTGTACCATAGGTTTTGCAGAATCTGAAGGTTTACCAAAATTTATATAAAAAAAAAATAGTGGGGAGGAGCAAATCAAACATAAGCCTGCTCCATGATCATAGAATACAGACTGTCTAAAATACAGGGCTCCATGCTGCAACATTTTGTTGCATGTCCCACTTTTCAGGATTGAGCGATTAAATGGGGGGAGGGGCCCACACAACTGCCATACAGTGGTACCTCAGGTTACATACACTTCAGGTTACAGAGGTTTCAGGTCACAGACTCTGCTAACCCAGAAATAGTGCTTCAGGTTAAGAACTTTGCTTCAGGATGAGAACAGAAATCATGTTTTGGCGGTGTGGCGGCAGCAGGAGGCCCCATTAACTAAAGTGGTGCTTCAGGTTAAGAACAGTTTCAGGTTAAGAACAGACCTCCAGAATGAATTAAGTTCTTAACCCGAGGTACCACTGTACTCCAGTAACCCTGGCCCACCCACTTTTTGGGTTGCTTGCGATTTCTTTTGAATCATCCACCCAGTAAGAAAGGTACGTGTTACATTGTCATTAGCGAAATCCATTTTAAAAGACTCCAGGAGGTAAATTATTTTTTTTAAAAAAAATAGATTTGATTTTCTTAGTCAGGTTGCTCAGTGTCAAAACTGTGCTTGAGTTGGTAGCATTTGGTGAAGCTTATTAATATTGATACAATCACTTTATGTCTGACTGTAGGGTGACATTGTGGACCTTTAAAGATGTGTTTTTTTAATGAGATGGAAGAGCACCCTCTCCCCAACAATCTCCTAATTTCTTTATAGCAATTGTCCTGCTTTGCATTCTTCCCTCATGGTTTTAAGGCCCCACCCACCCAAGAACACAAGTAGCAGAAATCAACCTGGATGGGAAGAGATGTGTTAGAATACATAACAATCAGCGACAGTGTAGGAAGTATTCACTCTTCCCAAGCTTCACCCAAAGCCTTCTCTATCGTTCGGCAACACCTTAGCTCCTCACAGCAAGAAAAGGGAAACTGGAGATATAATGAGTGTAAATCTACATATTCATCCTGCCTTTTTTGGAGCAGGGGGAAAAAAGGAATATTCTGTTGCATGGCTACGCATTTGTTCTTTTTTAAAATCAGTTTGGAAAATACAGTGGTACCTCTGGATACGAACGGGAACTGTTCCAGAGCCCCGTTCGCATCCTGAAGCGAACGCAACCCGCGTCTGCCATATCTGTCAACCTTTCCCTTTTCTTGCGAGGAATCCTATTTGGAATAAGGGGATTTCCCTTTAAAAAAAGGGAAACGTTGACAGCTATGGCGTCTGTGCGGGTCGTGATTCGCCGCTTCTGCGCATGCTCAACCTGAAGCAACTTCAACCCGAGGTATGACTGTATATATTTACAAGACAGAGTAGCACAGCTAGTTTCCATACTGAGTGTAAGGCTGATTTCAAAGAGCTCAGTGAACTACTGGGTGAGATTGCATGGTCAGAAATAGTCAAAGAGAAGGGAGTCCAGAACGGATGGGAGTTTGCCATACCAAGGATGAGAATTAGCTGGTCAGTTGAGCTGGAGAGCTCTGTTTCAAGAGAACAGTAGATGTGACAGTTCTAATGTCCTCCTTCTGGAAGCCTGTGCTTTGAATTCTTCAAGGGCTTTTAAAAAAAAAACCCCGCAGGAGCCAGCTGCAGAGGAAAGTGTCTAAATAAACTCAAAGCGTTAAATTGGTTCTTGCTATTAATGCCACACAATCAAGTTGGCAAGGGGAAATGGAATACAAAAGACCTTCACATCCAGGATATTGTTTCTAATCCAGGCACGACAGGTAGAGAGACTCAACGGCAGCACCTGATGACTATTTGCTACATTAAGCAAAATAGTCAAAGTCATCCAAATCTAATTTAGAGAACTGCTTTCGTACATATTCTTTAAATAGTTCTTGAGCTTCATGTGCTGTCAATGGGCGCAACTCAGAAGACCTGTATTTAAGTCAAGAATATATTTTTAAACTAGCCTGGCATTTGTAAAATAAAATGAAAATCAGTTAAAACAAAAACAGTTAATATTTTGTTGAGGGAAAGCTATACATAGGGAAGTTTTCTTTTTAACAAAAAGCCTGTATTAAAATCTATGGGTGTGTGTGTGTGTGTGTGTGTGTGTGTGTGTGTGTTCTCAACTGGAGGCAAATTTAGAAGGTAGAAAGAGAGCTTCACCCTGTAATTGGACCCCCCATTTCTTCCTTATGTGCCATTTGGGGTAATACTATGGCACCAACCATAGATGGCACCTGAGATAGAGAGCAATAATTAGTTTGCTAGCTCCAGATAAATTTTTGTTTTCAGGCAGTCTGTAAATACTGTAAATAAATATTTAAATTGAGGGAGCTACCTGGAGGAAGGGAAATTTTCAAACACAATTTAAAACTGAACCATAAACTATATTCAAAATATGCATGTTTTCTTAAGCAATAGTTCCGTGGAAAGGTATAGGAATTACTTCTCAAATAATACATTTAGGTCAGGAGCATTAATGTGAAATATGCAGTTATTTCCCCTTGAAAAGATGTGTGTTTAATTTTTAAATCTCACAATGCCTCACGCCAAGCACCCAGTTGGTATTTTGGATGTGCTAATATCTATCTACCTTGGTAAAGGGAATTCTGGCAGAGTTCTACTTATCAGAGGTGGGGTTTTTTTTTTTATAAAAAGCCTGAAGAGAACTGAATGTGTTTCTTCAAGCTTTTTCAGAGGTGGAGTTTTTTTTATAAAAAACCTGAAGAGAACTGAATGTGTTTCTTCAAGCTTTTTCACATATGTGAAGCCAAACACTGTTTGCAAGGGAATGTTGCATGAATCCATAAAGATTTTTTTCTGGCTCGCCTATGATTCATAACCAAAATGCAGCTACCAACATCCTAAACCACTGTGCCCAAGGTGGACTGACAGCCATTTGTTCTATTGGCTGTTAAAATTATGCCCTGAAACTTCCCTATACAGTATATGTCATCACTGCACTCATATTCTAGAACTAGAATAAATTATGGAAATTGATCTGATTTGCTTAGACATGAGCCCAACTTCTGGCTCGTGATATGGAAGACAGGATAGCAAACATGTCAGGCCCCTCACCCCTGGTTTCGCTTGGCATGCAAAATGGCCGACATCTCCAGGTGGTTTTCCTGTCTGAAATGCTGGAGAGCTGCTGTGAGTCAGTGTAGAAAACAGTACTGATCTAAATGAACCCATAATCTATTACAAAGCAGCTTTGAATGTCCTCCTATTCTTGATTTTACCTTTACAGTGGCCACACCCTGGGGAATTGGCTTCAACTGGCTGGCTAAACCAGGTGAGGGTAGCCAATGCGTCTCAAACTTTTGATGAGTTAGGGACTTCGACTGCATATGAAGACAGGCTCTGGGTGGTGGGTCCAACGGCCAAGAAGGCGGTTACTGCACATTCTGTGAGGGGAGGAAGGGGTTTGTCAGCTTGGAAGATAGCTTATCTAAAGATACAACAGGAACATAAAACCAAACAGAAGGATTTTGCTTTTTTTAAAAATAAACCCCATCCTGGAATAAAACCAGCAACAGGTCCCAGCTCAGTGCAAAAAGGTCCCAATCCAATGCTAAATTCAATTCAATGCTAAAAACCCATAATCTAGGTGCCAAGCAAGCCTTCTGGGTTGTTTTCCATGAGTGCAGTGGGACATGGGTGGTGCTGGGGTCTAAATAACTAAGCCTCTTGGGCTTGCTGATCGGAAGGTTGGTGGTTCAAATCTACGTGACGGGGTGAGCTCCCGTTGCTCTGTCCCAGTTCCTGCCAACCTAGCATTTATTTTGAAAGCACACCAGTATAAGTAGGTAAGCATTTCGAAAGCACACCAGCGCAAGTGACGGGAAGGTAAACGGTGTTTCCGTGCGCTGCTCTGGTTTCCATTACGGTGTCCCATTGTGCCAGAAGTGGTTTAGTCCTGCTGGCTGCATGAACCAGAAAGCTGTCCGTGGAAAAAACATCGGCTCCATTCGGCCTGAAGGTGACATGAGCACTGCAACCCCATAGTTGCCTTTGACTGGACTTAACCGTCCAGGGGTCCTTTACCTTTTTTTTTTTACCTCTGCAAGTGCATTGCCACAGAGAAGGCTCTCTCTTTCACAGCCACCTGCCTCACCTTATTTGGAGATAGAGCATGGAGAAGGGTTTGCCTTTTGTACATGTGCCTGGATACTCTAGTCATACCTTTAGGTCAGGGATCAGCAAACTTTTTCAGCAGGGGGCTGGTCCACTGTCCCTCAGACCATGTGGGGGGTCGGACTATATTTTTTTTTGAGGGGAAATGAATGAATTTCTATGCCCCACAAATAACCCAGAGACACATTCTACTTATGTAAAAACATGCTGATTCCCGGACCGTCCGTGGGCCAGATTGAGAAGGCGATTGGGCCACATCTGGCCCCCGGGCCTTAGTTTGCCTACCCATGCTCTAGGTTTTCAAATGCCACTAACATGGACTTCACACAACATACTGATTCTGTCACATTGCTCTAACTCAAAATCCTCCTATGCAGCTTAGCTTATTTTCCCCCACTGTACCTTGTAATGTTGCCATTAACTTCCTCTATGTTAGAGGAATATAACACTTTGGTTCATTTTTATGGTTTGTTTTTCTGGAAGAAACCCAAGCCTTTCAAATACAGTCTGCTGATATGCTGTAAACATGTCTGCATCCACGTTACAATATTGACGCTGTATTTATATGCTTGCTACTACTGGCAAACCTGGAATGGTTTCTGAGTCAGATGCCAAGATAGGTAACTAAATAGCCTCTTCTGCTTCATACAAAACACTGTTCAGGTTACATTTCCCAGGTCTCTTGTAATCATTTCCAATTGAGGGGGGTCTCTGTCCTTATCCAGAACGTTCACTGTGGCAGATACTTTTCTCTTTCCTTGAACCTTCATCGACAAAGTCCTGTAATCACTTCATTTCTGAGAAAAGAGACCCTTCATTTTGTACTGTTTTGTAATGATTTGACAAATAATTCCTTTTATTGCCTTTGCAAAAATAATGTCAACTTCCTAGTAGAATGATGTACATGGAAAAAAGAAAGAAAACATAGCAAAAACTTTCAGGGAGGTGTCACAGAAAATTAGTTTCTCTTGGGAACTTTCACGTTCAAGTAAAAATAAAGAGCAATTGCCCAAAGCCAAACAAATGATCAAGTACTTTTGTAAGGAGGAGTTTTTTAGTATTCTAAAATGGGCTCAGGCATGCTCTATGCTCATCCAAGTGAATAATAAGCTTGAAGAGGGCCAATCCATTTTTTTTTAAAAAAATATTATTTTATTCTTTTTTTCCATATAGAAAGTTACTTTTCTTTGCTCACAGTATATTTAGGGGTGAAAAACAAGTGATTTCCCGCTCACCCAACATCAATGTTTATAACTCAAATTACGTACAATTGTGTTTTAAGGTTCCTTCTTATCTAATTTCATCCCCATATATTTCTTAATATATTCTGCTGTTTTCTTACACTTCAAACCCCGCTGTGGTCTTCACATATAGGGAATAACTTTTTATATACGCTACAAATGGCTTTCAGTCTTCTTTAAAAGATTCTAAATTTGTATCTTTTATTGGTGCCATCAATTTTGTCATCTCTATATATTCTAAGATTTTCATCAGCGATTTTTCTTTTGAGGCTGTTCTCTCCTCCCCCTTCCATTTCTGTCCATATAGAATCCTTACCACTGTAGTCACATATATAAATACCTTTGAGGCTGTCTTTGGGATTTCGCTGTAAAAAACAAACAAAAACCACATCTTAGTTTATGTATCTGGGAAGTGTATAAAATGGACTTATTTAAAAAATCTAAACAGTGTGCAATAAGTAAGATTATCAAAAGGAAAAGAAAACTGCATCCAAGAAAGCAGTTATTGACATTTCATCACTGGCCTAAAACAATCCAGCCAGAAGAAGGAGTGTGTTGACTCTATTAGACCTCTAGCTCTGCCTGTCTGCTCCTTAAGTACTGGCTGAAAGCAAGCAACGTTCCACCAGGGAGTAAAGTCAACCCATTTTTAGCATAATGTACAGAGGGATGGAAATTACCACAGGAAAATGCCCCCCCCCATATACTGTGAGCACACATATAGTGTAAGATATGGCAATCAGACAATTTGCTATACTTGGTATGTTCCCAGATGAATTCAAGCTAGCAGCAATGCTATTTTTGTCACTATTGTGCTTCTCAATCCTTCGAGAGCATTCAAGTCCATAACCCAGAGTCAGGTTTCATGGACAAAGGTGCCTTGAAGGAACCGTGCTTTTGTTGAGATTCCTGTATTTCAGGGGGTTGGACTAGATGACCCTCGGAATCCCTTTCATGCCTGCACAGTTGCCTGAACCACAGGGCAATAGTCAACTAAAGAGTTGTACTAGCGCAAGAATTCACGCAAGAATTCCTTCCTCTCTTCCCCCACGCGTCTCACACCATCCCCAAATCTCCTCTGAAGGGTTAGAGGAACCCCCAGAGCAATTTTATGTGTAGCATGGGGGGATGAGAGTGGGGAAATGTTTGGTTCTTTGTTCCATACCGAAAATAATCATATTAATAATAATTTATTATTTGTACCCCGCCCATCTGGCCGGGTTTCCCCAGCCACTCTGGGCGGCTTCCAACAAAGATTAAAAATGCATTAAAATGTCACAAATTAAAAACTTCCCTAAACAGGGCTGCCTTCAGATGTCTTCTAAATGTCAGGTAGTTGTTTATCTCTTTGACATCTGATGGGACGGCGTTCACAGGGCGGGCGCCACTACCAAGAAGGCCCTCTGGCTGGTTCCCTGTAGCTTTGCTTCTCGCAGTGAGGGAACCGCCAGAAGGCCCTTGGCGCTGGACCTCAGCATCCGGGCAGAACGATGGATGTAGAGACGCTCCTTCAGGTATACTGGGCCGAGGCAATGGGTGCAAATCTTCATGGAGCCCAGCTCTGTTTGCTGCAGTTGGCAGAGATCCCATGCAATGCTATTGTTGCTGAACCCAAAGGGACATGGATACAGTAAAACAGGCAAATGGCACAGAGCTTCCTAGAAATGAGAAATAACTCACTACTCATCCATCTGGGCCAGACCATCATCTCTCTTTTTGAGGTTTTAGCAGGTTTCAGGGAAATGCTCTGATCGAGGGTAGGCAGAGAGTCTTGAGGATTAAAACTGTAACACTGTGGTACACACAGTTTGTGTTCAACCACTGAGCTATGGCCCTTTCTTCTTACCTTCCTTTGGCATCCTACACAGCTGCCCCACAGAAGTCATGGAGGGCAACACACATACCATTCACAGCACTCATAGCAATTGTCACAACCTTGGCAGTTTAGGCATTAGATATTCATAGTCTTGATCAGAGGGGAGGTTGTAGCCTTTGCCTGGCCCTTCCAAAATGAGGTATCCCGTTAAAGGAATCCAGGGGAGATGCTTCTTTCCTGATGCCCAGGCAGGGATGAGGGGCCACAACATTCCCCAGGTGCAACCTGTTGGAAAATTGTGTACGTGCAGCTACTCAAACAGAGTCAATTAAGGTTTGACAGACAGCCAGAAGGCAATCTGAAGGAGTAAGTCTGCCTGGTGATAACAGAAACATGGAGACAGCTCCCTGATTGGTCAAGCTCTCTCAAAGGAGTGATAATTAATGGCCTACTAACTGGAATGTGTTAGTTCAGAGGTTCAGAGTTCTGTGTGTCAGTGTAGTGAGTTGTGAGTCGTGTCAGAGAGAGCTAGCTAAAGATCTGTGTTCTGTTCCCGTAAATAGTCCACTGTATATAATAAATGAGGGACGCGGGTGGCGCTGTGGGTAAAAGCCTCAGCGCCTAGGACTTGCCGATCGAAAGGTTGGTGGTTCGAATCCCCGCGGTGGAGTGCGCTCCCGTCGCTCGGTCCCAGTGCCTGCCAACCTAGCAGTTCGAAAGCACCCCCGGGTGCAAGTAGATAAATAGGGACCGCTTACTAGTGGGAAGGTAAACTGCGTTCCGTGTGCTGCGCTGGCTCACCAGATGCAGCTTGTCATGCTGGCCACGTGACCCGGAAGTGTCTGCGGACAGCGCTGGCTCCCGGCCTATAGAGTGAGATGAGTGCACAACCCTAGAGTCTGGCAAGACTGGCCCGAACGGGCAGGGGTACCTTTACCTTTTTTATATAATAAACACCTAACTACAAGTTCCTGGTTCCTGCTTCGTCTATCCTGTCTGCAGCCAAGTCGCCAATTGCTTCCGTGGATTCTGCGTTTACTCCGCAAGGTCTGTCTAAGGTCCTGCAACTAGTCAGAAAGTTGTGAAACCCAAATAGGTTTTGCCAAAGCTACCCTTTGATGTAGCTCTGGAACTCCTTCATTTCTGGTTGACTCCAAAACACAACTTCCTTCGGCAGGTGAGCCAGAAGGGGTGGGGTCTACGTAATGCCTATGCCAAACCTTTTACATCTGTTGTCAATAAAGCTGTGGTCTGATTTCACCCAAATATCGGCTGCCATGCCTCTTATTTTTGGTATTGGGGAGGACCATAGGTTGTTTGGGGGGGGTATGCCTTGCCACGCAAGATGGAGGGCAAAAATTGCACCTTCATTTGCACAGTGCTAAAACAGGGAAATGGGTTTTGCCCACCAGAGGACAAAGGAACACATTTCAGCTGTAAAAGGACAGCCGCTGATTGCAGGAGTGCAACTCAAGCCATGCTATATGTTTGCTATTGAAATCTACCTTGGAAATCATACCTTGTCCTGTTCAGACCATTATCTTATTGGGAATGCTCAGGGTGGCAGCAGAGGATATATTGTTTATAAATATCCTTCCTAGCTTGCATTATCAAGTTCCTTTACTTACCAGAGTCCATTTCCATTTACACAGCAGAAAACATGTTGCAAACGCGTGTGAGTCTCTTAAGACAATGCGCCATTCAAGCTGGCTTGTCCAGATTGAAACGTGTTCTAATATTTTCCTGGTAAGACCCCTTGAACCCCTCCTAAAAGAATGAAGATACCACAGTCTTATACATAAGCGATAAAAAGAAAGTTTACTCATGATCAGGCAGAGAACAGTGTGATCCCTGAAGGCAGACTTAAGGCTTAAAGTTACAAACTTATACAGTGGTACCTCGGGTTACAGACGCTTCAGGTTACATATGCTTCAGGTTACAGACTCCGCTAACCCATAAATAGTACCTCAGGTTAAGAACTTTGCTTCAGGATGAGAACAGAAATCGTGCGGCGGTGGCGCGTCGGCAGCAGGAGGCCCCATTAGCTAAAGTGGTACCTCAGGTTAAGAACAGCTTCAGGTTAAGAACAGACCTCTGGAAAGAATTAAGTTCTTAACCAGAGGTATTACTGTACTAGAAGGTTTATCCTATAAGGAAGATGACCTGGGGCCAGCAGTTCATTCCAGGAAGTTCACAGATGGAAAAGAGGTCACGCCCACCCACTAGTCACATGCAAGGAAGGATGCTCCAGGCCAGGAGGAACAGGAAGTTTCGACTGACTGAACCAAACATTTCCTTGCATGTCCACTCTAGGAAAACAAGGAATGTTGTATTTGACTGCTCCCAGTGGATGACATCCCACAATCTTCAGTAAGCACATGTGCTGACATTCAGAGAGCAGCGTTCTGTGAGTAATTTGCAAATTGCTTGATGTCCTCGCTGTTGTTATCCTCATGCTTGTCGCTGTGTACCTTAGTGTCAATTATTGCTGCTAATGTGCGTTGTCCCAAATATCTTCGAGCAGCAGGAGCTTTGGTTTGTGCATGCTGCACTCATAATTTTCATATGGTTTCCATGATTTTCGCTAGCCTGATCATTTTAAGAATTAATCACACATGATTGAGGAATGAGCTCAGACATGAAACTGACATCCAGATTGCTAAATTGAAATATTCATGAAATAAAAGGACTACAGCTTTATAAATCATGGTGATGCTATTGATTTTTTCCCCCTCCTTACATTTCCAGAATGGACTCATAAATCTGTGTGTATCAGACAGAAACAACATAAATGGAGGGACTGATTTGTTTTCTGTTTGCATGGGTTTCCCATTTTGCTTTTGGCTTCCATATATCCTTACCTGGAAGAAGCATGCATTTACAGCATGGAAGACAATTTGAAGCTAGTATTTCAATATTAAGAACACTTATTGATTGTCTGAGTATTTCCTTCTCATAAACTTCAAAGATTGTTGATGTTTAAATGCTGTACGGGAGGAAAAACTATCGATGTGTGGGTTTTATTCATTGTTCACTGATACCTTGATGGACACGGCAATTTAAGTGTGCTCTGCTTTTATAAGAATACATTTGAAACTGTAAGGCCATTTCAGACGTGACAAAATTCTTAAACTGAAGCCGCTTCCATATAGAAAATTGAATGCCAACCATGTGCAATAATCAAACACACACTTGTATTCTGCAGTGAGCATGCACGCTCTGGGAAGCTGAAACGGGTATAAAAAATATACAAAGAATGAAATGTACATGCATGCAACCATTACACATGGCAATCTAAATGTGACTATATGTGATTTTGTTTCAAATCTTGTTCAGAATTTTTTCCCCACATCTGATGCAATCATTAGTACAAATCTTTCTTTAGGAAATAATATGTGGTCATAAAATAAGCGTTATTTGCAAATGCATTTTTGAAATGACACAACCTTGAAAAAAACACACACGTTACGTATGTGCCCATCTAGATAAGATCCACTACATCTACTGACATGAAACCTGTCCATTATTTTGAAATCGCTGGGTCTTATTTCCATGTAATGATATATTCAATTGGGCTGCAATATAGATGCATTGACAATAGAAAATAAGGGTTTATGAAGGTGTGAAAATGAAAACATATCAATAAAAAGGGAAAGTTTAAGGTCTCCAGCCCCAATACAGATAGACTTTGTATAAGATATGTGCTTGTTAACAAATAACTTTCCCCCCCAATTCTGTTGGCCAAGCAAAAGAGAATAACCCATGTTACAGTGTGCTACAAGCAAAAGGAGACTAGTGTTTGAGATATCCTTTTGACCACAAGGTCACTTTTATAATAGTCATGCCGGAACCCCTGTTATTTCCTGTGATTTCCTTAGTAGAAGAAAGAAAGAAAAGAAATTTAGTGAATGAGTTTTGCTTCATGCTGAACTCCAGTAATTGCTCTTTTTCGGGTGGATTCTCTTACTATCTTAAACTACCTGGCATTATATTTAGCCTTGATAGACACATCTCTCTTGCTCCTGATGATGACAATGTATCTGGATTACTTAGATTACTCCTTAATGTATTGCTTTGTGAAGAATCCTCCTACATGCAACATTTAGTTGTGCCATCCCTATTATTATTTATGCTTTTTTTCATAAAATGTATATATTGCTTGATTATTTTTTTTAAAAAAAATTAAAAATCCCTATGATTCTGAGATCTGATTACATGCATCCAAGGTCCTGGCTGAATTTACCTTCATGGCAAGGATTACAATATGAGACAAGAAAGATTTGCAGCCAGTCCCTACATTACTAATAGAGACTAGTTCATGTGGCTGGATTTTGAAACCTGTGGTTTGAAGTCACCTGGGTTGTCTTAGACACTTGTCATAAGCAGTGCCGGATTTACATATAAGCTAAACAAGCTATAGCTTAGGGCCCCACTCTCTTGGGGGGGGCAAAAAAAATTAAAGGAAAAAAACTGGATGTACATTTCCAAAATATAAGAGAAAAAAATAAATAAAATAAAACCTACATAAAGCAACAGTGTTTTGTGTTGTGTAGGCTCCTATGATGTAAGTCATGGGCCCCGCCTGCTAGCCTGCTCCCTAAAATATCACTGATTTGCTTCCTTCTATATAAAGGGTGCCTACATTCTGCATGGACTGGTTGCATAGCAACATGTGCAAATGGCTTTGGATACCTATTAGGTCCACAAATTACCATATAGCATATATTCAACACAAAAAAGTGACAATTTGTTGTTGACAAAGGACAGCTGGACATATAAAGGGCCCCATTACCTTCAGGCTGATCACCAAAGAATTGATGCTTTTGAATTATGGTGCTGGAGGAGACTCTTGAGAGTCCCATGGACTGCAAGAAGATCAAATGCATCCATTCTCAAGGAAATCAGCCCTGAGTGCTCACTGGAAGGACAGATCCTGAAGCTGAGGCTCCAATACTTTGGCCACCTCATGAGAAGAGAAGACTCCCTGGAGAAGACCCTGATGCTGGGAAAGATGGAGGGCACAAGGAGAAGGGGATGACAGAGGACGAGATGGTTGGACAGTGTTCTCAAAGCTACCAGCATGAGTTTGACCAAACTGCGGGAGGCAGTGGAAAACAGGAGTGCCTGGCGTGCTCTGGTCCATGGGGTCATGAAGAGTCAGACACAACTAAATGACTAAACAACAACAACAACCTTCAGTAGCTTAGAGTCTCATCAAACCTAATTCCGGACCTGATTGGGTGCAGGAGTTTGCAAAGCAGGGGCAAAAGGTTTCAGGTCTGGAGCCAATGCTTGGGAAGAATATAAACCTGGCCTGGATATGTCTGCAAATGCCACTTCCGATCCACAGCAGCCCTTCCTTTTCATGGATTTATGTCCCTTCTCCATCAGCTACTTTAGGATGAGCAGTTTTTCTTCCAGCCTGTCTCATCCTTGGCAGACATATTCATTTACTACTGCATGGGGCAACGGAGGGTGGCAAGGGAATCTTCAGGGAGCTTGCAGTCCAGGTTGAAGGACATCAGCAAGTGAATCCAATTTGAGAACATTATATATATCTTCTTTGTTTCCAACAAGCATCTAATCTAGCTTAGTATAACCACAGAATACTGCTAATGTGGTATATCATCAATCAGTACAGAGGCATATCTGCAAATGGTTCCACTGTCTGGTTGTACACAATATATTACTCATTTACCCTTCTCATCTTGTCCCTGCAAGATCATTAGTCCTATGGGTTATAGCTAGGGCACACAGAGAGGTCTCTTTAAAGGGAGGGTGTTTCGTTTGCCGACTGTTCGAGACTGCAGAATATTAAGTGAAAAAAATAATTAAATGTGTAGTCTACTCTTTTGCTTCAGTGGTTTAGGGTGTCATCCTATATAGGACAGTGCTTGCCAACCCTTTTGATATGATAGCCCACAAATCCAAATTGGGAGGGACGTGGGTGGCGCTGTGGGTTAAACCACAGAGCCTAGGACTTGCCAATCAGAAGGTCGGTGGTTTGAATCCCCATGACGGGGTGAGCTCCCGTTGCTCGGTCCCTGCTCCTGCCAACCTAGCAGTTCGAAAGCGCATCAAAGTGCAAGTAGATAAATAGGTACCGCTCCGGCGGGAAGGTAAACAGTGTTTCCGTGTGCTGCTCTGGTTCGCCAGAAGTGACTTAGTCATGCTGGCCACATGATCCGGAAGCTGTTCGCCAGCTCCCTCAGCCAATAAAGCGAGATGAGCGCCGCAACCCCAGAGTCGGTCACGACTGGACCTAATGGTCAGGGGTCCCTTTACCTTTACCTTTTTAAGTCCAAATGTACTTGGTTGGTGATCATTATTTATTGTCACATGAATTTTCGACCTTAGGTTTTTGCCAGTTATCAGTTCCTGCATTTTAGCTGCAGGTTTGCTTATTTTATACCATTGTTTGAGCCATCTGTGCAAAAATGTGCCTAACACCCCTATTAATGTGAAATTTGTTGAAATATTTATAGTACTTACAAAGTTATTCAGGGCTGTTGGTTTTTTTTATTGGGAAATGTAAGAATATCAACCATCTGATTGCAGAATATTACTTCATAAGCTTTAAAATTTATTCTAAAACATATGGTTACACCGGCAGTGTTAGATAAAACAAGCTATGAATATTTTTAAATAGTTTTAGCAGTGATAAAATCTATTTTGGCAAGTACCAGTTGGATGGCTGGGCTTGTATTTTGGCAACAAGTAGGTCAGTGTGAGGTGGCCAGACCTAGTCTCAGATCATTACAGACACAAACCTTGCTACTGTATTTCATCATAGCAATCATTGCTGGAAAGCTTGGCTTTCAAAGATGTACTACCAATTGGCAGCAGCAGGCCTTGTGAGGAACGGTTGAAGGAGCTGTGTATGTTTAGCCTGGAAAAGAGGAGAATGAGAGGAGATGTGGTAAAGGTAAAGGGACCCTTGACCATTAGGTCCAGTCATGGACGACTCTGGGATTTGTGGCGCTCATCTCACTTTACTGGCCGAGGGAGCTGGTCATGTGACCAGCATCACTAAGCCGCTTCTGGTGAACCAGAGCAGTACATGGAAACGCCATTTACCTTCCCGCTGGAGCGGTACCTATTTATCTACTTGCACTTTGACGTGCTTTCGAACTGCTAGGTTGGCAGGAGCAGGGACCGAGCAACGGGAGCTCACCCCGTCGCAGGGATTCGAACCGCCGACCTTCTGATCGGCAAGTCCTAGGTTTCAAATATCTCAAGGGCTGTCACAAGCTTGTTCTCCTGCTCTGGAGTGTAGGACTCAAACCAACAGATTCAAGTTATAAGTATCTAAGTATCAGGAAGAGCTTTCTGACAGTAAGAGCTGTTTGACAGTAGAACGGTCTCCCCCAGGTGGTGGCAGAGTTTCCTCTAAGCAGAGGCTGGATGACCATCTGTCATGGATGCTTTAGCTGAGATTTCTAGATGATCCTGGGGTCCCTTCTAACTCTGCAATTCTATGATTCTATACTACTTGTAGCTTCTATTTTTAACCACTGGAAAATTATTATTATATTATATTATTATAATAAGAACACATACATCTTGGCCCCACTGAGGGGGGAAAAGTAGCTTCTGGTGGTGATAGACATTTTAGTGGAAAATGGCAGACAGGAAAAAAGTTTAAGCATCCTCCCCCATCGTTCCTCTACTCAGAGTAGCTGACTACAATGTTTGTGCAGTGCAATGCTACCCAACACGGAATAAGAAAGCTTACGCAATTCTTCTCATCTGAATTTTTCCTGGGGTTCTGGAGTTCCAAAGTACCTGGTCTTGTTTCTGAACTGGAACTGATCTATTTGGAATCTCCCTTTGTCTTGGAATTTTGTGCAAAAGTGCTCTGCAGGGATGGTTTCTTGAAGCTTTCAGTTCCTTTGCTTGTTTGTGTCTTTCCCTCCGAATGATGAGACTGATGAAAATGTGCACAGATAAAATACTACCAAAAAACCCCCCAAAACAAAGAAAGACTGCAAGACAATTCTTTGTGTGGCATCTTACCAACATGCAAGAAACCGTCTGTGCTTCACTAAGGCAATGGACTAACAACATCTTGATATAACCATGCACACACCATCAGTTGTCCTAACTCTGTGGAATGGCCCTTCTCCAAAGATTCAAAAGGAAACCTATTTACAAACTACCAACTGCTGAAGGTAACATTGAGCATGCACCGGCTCATTATCTCCTCCACTGAGATGCTGCAAAAACTTATTGATCTATATCTGGATGCTTTGGGAAATCATTCTTCTTTGCTTTGCTATAAAATATGTCACCTCGTAAGGTACTGCCTAAGAGAATTCTGGGTCGTGTTCAAAACAGATTTCAATCTTACAAACACCATGGAGGAATTTCAAGAATTGGTGAGGGTTAATGGTGAGGAGCTGCACTGTCGCCTAATTGGGCCTTCTCGGTAGTGGCGCCCACCCTGTGGAACACCCTCCCTTCAGATGTGAAGGAAATAAGTAGCTATCCTATCTTTAAAAGACATCTGAAGGCAGCCCTGTTCAGGGAAGTTTTTAACATTTAACGCTGTATGGTTTTTAATACTTGATTGGGAGCTGCCTAGAGTGGCTGGGGAAACTCAGATGGGCCAGATGGGCGGGGTATAAATAATAAATTATTATTATTATTATTATTATTATTATTATTATTATTATTGACGTGTCTCAAATAAATGCTCGAGAGTGGTGCAGAAAGATCGCGCAGCGGATAAAATCTAACAGCAGTAAGAAATGAAAAAGTGTCGCTACTCTTTGATTGCTTGGAGCCAGAGGAGTTGTCCGAGCACCTCAAACCCTTCCGACGGATATCACTTCCAGAGGATCAGGACTACATCATACACGCACCATCACATTGATTGCTTTTTGGGTGCTGCTTCTATTTTTTAACTTCTCTGATGGGGGTAGATGCCAACAGCATGTTGCATCTCTGCTGGAACATCTGCAGTGGCTGCCCATGTGCTATGGGCCAGATTCAAGTTGTTTCTGTTGATATATGAAGCCTGGAAACAACCTGGGGCCAGGATATCTTAAGTCATCCTTATATCCTATCACTGAGAGTATCCACAGGAGCACTTACTTGTCAGCCCCATACTGTGGAATATTCTTCTGGCAGAGATTCAGCGGCCATACTCATTGCTAACTTCCAGTTCTCTCTCAAAGACCCTTTTATGCCAACAGGCCTTTCTAGTTACTTAATTTTTCCCCAAGATGAGCCACCTACTTTTACGATTATTTTGTACAGTGTTTATGGTATCTTATATTTTATTGCATCAGCATATATTGTCCGCTGACTTGGTTTTCATATCAGTGGACAGGTTTATAAATATTTTTAGGAATGAATAAATCAAAATAACACAAATAAAGGCATAATGGTAGCAAAAAGTATGCAATTCTGCATGCTGCGGTTCTGAAATTAATTTTAGATAGAACTTCTAGTTAAAATAAAATGAAGGAGGAATGGAACATCTGGCAGACTTAAATTCTGGAATAGGAGAAATCCATTCATCATCAGCTACCCTGAACTAGCCTTTAAGTTGTAGTTAGTAGATATGTAGAGACCAGATTAAAAAAATTCTCTCCCAGTGCTTTGCAGCCTTGAAGTACCATTTCTACCATCCAGTCCTGCTCTGAAGCAAATTTTCAAAGCAAGATAAATTCATCACAACGGGCAACCTGTTAAGCGAACCCACAGACTTTGATGTCACACCTCCATTCCATTTTTGAGAGTTGAGATGGAAACACATTAGCTGCATCATCAACAGCTAATCTCTCCTGTCCACAATTTTGAATTTGAGAGAGTGTCATAGCTTTGCCGGAAGCCCACAATGGCCTGACAGGGGCTGGGAAATTGCTAGGCAACCTGTAAATCTGCTTAGCAAAGCATTCCGCTTCTCCTGTTAACATTTTGGCTTTGGAAGCAACTTCACTTCTGATTTGCTCGAACGACACAGGCAGGCAACTGCCGAAGCCTCTTCAGAGACAGGTGCTCTCAACACTTTTTATAATTCAGTACTCCCCCCCCCCCCACACACATCTCAGGAAAACATAAATCCTTCTGATTTCTTCTAGTCCATTGTAGAGACGTTTGCTTGCTGGTATCAGCATTCTTTTTTTAAAAAAAGTCCCCCAAATTACCATGGATAGTGTTGGGGTGGCCATATAATTATAGGTTGGGTGGGGTTACATAATGCATGTGCAAGAGACAGGCTGGGCTTTTCAGGGAGTTCCATTATCTGTGTTACGTTTGTGATGGTTTTCTCCAAAGGCAAGGATAAAATGGGCAGATGTGATATTCTGAGGCAAGCTGTTGTTGGTCGAATTACATAGATGGATTTGGTTGGGCGCTGAGAGGATGTGCTAGTTGTGGTCTTTGGGATATCACAGATAACTGCTGTGCTCTTCCTAGAATGTGTGAATAGTCCTATTGGATCAGACGAAAGGTCTGGTATCTAGTGCAATGTTGTCGTTCTCACAGTGGTCAACGAAAGGCCTTTGAGAAGTCCCCAGGCAAGATTCTCCCATGGTTGGTTCCTAGCAGTTGCTATTCATATACTGCCGGCTTTAAAGGGTGCCAGTTATGAACATAGGAAGTTTTCTCATATTGCCTCTCCAGGGTTTCAAGTAGAAGTTCTAGCGCTGCTTTTTTCTGTTTTGGAGATATGAGGAATCTTTCTTTTACACTTCGATTGCATTATTTTAAATGTTGTGTCTGTGATTCTGCATGTTCTGTTGCCTAGCGCGGAAGTATTCTTCCCCTACTCATGGTCTTCTATGTGCCGCTTTTATAGACCTGAAGGCGGCTTTTGACAGTATCTCTAGAGAGCTGTTATGGGAAAAACTGGCAAAGTGGAGCATAGATAAAAGGCTGTTGTGGCTTATGATTAAATTACATGAAGGGACGGCCGCTAGGGTGAGGTTAACACCTGAGGGCGATCTCACAAACTCTGTACCAATAAATAAGGGGGTACGACAAGGGTGCATCCTTGCCCCCTATCTTTTTAACCTCTATATTAGTGACATGAGAACGCCCCTAGCTGAGGCCCAAACCTCCATTCATGCACCCAGGCTTGCAGACTATCGCTGCCCCTTATTATTGTACGCTGACGATGCGGTGATCCTCTCTTATTCTCGAATCGGTTTGAGGAGGGCCCTTAAGATTTTTGCGTTATACTGCCAAACAAATTTACTTACTATTAACCATTCCAAATCTAAAGTCCTAATTTTTTCCAGGAGTCGTAAACTGTATAGATGGGAACTCGAGGGGAAGCCAATTGAACAAGTTTACAAATTTCAATATCTAGGAATTTACTTCCAGTATAATACGGGATGGAAAGCGCATATCACATATTTACAAAATAAGGTTAAAGCCCTTATCTATGCTCTATTACGCTTCTTCTTTACTGAGGGGGCTATGCATGTTCCATCCGCCTTAAAAGTTTATAGTGCGAAAGTGGTTGCAACTATGGCCTATGCAGTCCCTTTATGGGGCGCCTTTGTAAACCTCTTGCCTCTGGTGACATTGCAAAATCTTTTTCTAAGACGCCTTTTGAAACTACCCTCCTGTGTAAGCAACTCTGCCATTCGCCTAGAACTTAAGATCCCCTCCCTAGAGATTCTGATGTGGAGACATGCCTTTAATTATTGGCTGTCCCTTTGGCATAAATTGCTAAACTACCATCTTATTCAGTGCCTTTGGAGAGATGAATTCACCAACCCATGGGCAACAAAAATCCATTCCAAACTGTTGTCTTATGGAATCTCTCCTTCCGATATACTTAATTTAGATCTAATTACAGCTAAAAAGGTCATCAAACAAAGATTGGAGGAGGTAGATTTGCAACAAAATCTTACTACAGGTGGAGGTACATGTTCCCCGATAAATCAGGGCATTACATCTATGTCCCAGATACCTCGATATCTGTCTACTTTATCGGCTGCGTCGCATAGATTCGCATTTGTTAGAGCCAGATTTAATGTGTTCCCCTCAAATGTTCTGAGCAATAGATTTTCTAATGGTAAAACCTCAGTTTTATGCGCATGTGACAACAAATCAATAGAATCCCTCTATCATATCTTGTTTAATTGCCCCTTATACATTGTTCCCCGATCAAGGATCCTGAGTTTAATCATTCTGGAAATTGCTGCTAAACCACCTGAATTACATCTAGCTTATCTACTCCAGGACATTGACTCTTATAGAACATTACAGGTTGCTAGATTCCTGATTTCAGTTCTTTCATATAAAAGACTTCATGGAATGCTGCATGACTATTAAAAATCCAGTAAACTCTATGCACCATCTTGATCTTCAAGGCCATAACACGGTATATTTAGAGATTGTAAATAATGTGAAAGAGATTATGCGTTGAAATATTTTAGTTGATATTTTAGATTGTAAAATGCTATTTTATCTATTTGTTTTACCTTGTGGGCTTATAGCCGAATAAAGTATTATCTATCTATCTGTTGCCTAGAGTTTTGGCATGGGTGGCACACATATCTAATAAATTGATTAATACTGATGATAATAAATCTACACAAAAGAATCACATTTAAACGAAAGGAGAGAACATTTCTTAATTTATTTTCTCACAAAATGTTACCCAAGAACTGCATCTGAACATTTGGGAAATGCAAGAGAAAAATCTGATCCTCACGCAGTTGGTGGATAACTAAGTTTTAAGCTGCCCATTATGTAGGAAGGAACATAGCAGGTCATATCAGAATACATAGTGATCAATTTCCTAAAGCATCCCTAGTAAAGCAACACAGAGTTGGACTTCTTTTGATGTACCAGTGCATTCAATTTCTTTAACAGATCTGAAAGGCAAATATTTGAGAGTTTGCCCTCCACAGCAGCTTTGTCTCCTCTGCACTTATAATAATCAACATTTCAGAAGCCAGAGGATGTGACCTACTCGACTTTTCACATTATGAAATGGAGCTTCAGTTGTAATGCAGAATTTAACAGAGGATATGATTTACTGAGCATGTTTAACTCTGAACAACCTTTTCGATTTAGTGGTGGTCATGACAGCATTAAAAGCAAATCTCAGAACCATCTTAGTGATATATTAAAAGCATCCAAAAATTAATAGCGCCTTGTGATGGCTTGTTTTCTCCAATGATGCTGAAGAATACCTAAAACACTCTGCATCAGAAAATAGGGGATATGTCTGATCAAAGAAAATAGGTTGAAAATACTTTTATACTGGAATTTCTTTTTTCACCTGAAGATTGTTAATGAAATTGGATGTTCCTCACGTCTTCATAATGGATATGTTTCTGTGTGTATGTGGCACCAATTACAATATACTAGTTTCCATTGATGTAGGGTGCATCTCAGGACCATCTTTAGCAGATGCGGTGCCGGGGTGCAAATATCTGCCCAGCACCCCAAAATTACCATGGATAGTGTTGGGGTGGCCGTAGCTGCGCAGTGCCAGCCATCGGGAGGGGGGGAGAACTCTCCCCCATGCTGCTGTGGGAAAGTGATCCCCACAGAGGCTTGGGAGGGAAGTTGCGCCTCTCCCAAGCCTCCACGGGAGGAGAGCAATCCCTGCAGAGGCTTGGGAGGCAAGCTGCGTGTCCGCCAGCCATATGGTTGATGGGGTGCAGCTTCCATCCTAAGCCTCTGCGGGGATCGCTCTCCTCCCAAGGAGGCTTGGGAGGGAAGCTGCATGCCAGCCAGCATTATGGTTGGTGGGGCACAGCTGGCAGGCATGAAGGGAAAGGGGAGGCTGCTGGCAAAGCTGCACAGCTCCCCCACTTGCTGGGGTGCCCCTGAGAGGCTGGCGCCCTGGCGTGATGCACCACTAAGCTTATGGGAAAGACGGCTCTGGTGCATCACCTATAAAACCATTTTGCATGTGAAGGAAACAAAAGTTTCCTTTTTTTATTACACAATCAACAACTGTTCTCTCGAGTTTGCATTTCATAGTGTCTGAACAAAGTGCAAAATTTCCACCTTGGATGCATCTCCTGGGTAGCACATTTCAGTCCATAGCTTTTGAAAACGCAGGGTAGAGAGTGGTGAATTGAATATCTCCAAAGCCCCTTCTGTGATAATCTTCTACATAAAAGCACACAACTGTAATCCACACAACATACTTGAGGTTTCGGGAAATGTGCTTTATAAATCCTGAGCATGATATTTGTTCTCTATTCTCTTCCCAGCATTATACGATCCACACATCCTTCTGCCCTGACAAGACAGTTAGGCAGCTGGGCTTTCTTTGCTGGTGTGTTGTGTGTGTGTGTTGTGTTGTGTGTGTGTGTGTGTGTGTGTGTGTGTGTGTGTGTGTGTCACAGTGGCTTACTGTGCGCTGTGGGCATTGCCATTCCCAGACTATTTTGCAACCACCACCACCCCCCCGCAAAAAAATTGCAAACTTCAATTTTCAAAAACAGATTGTTTTTCAGAAATGATAAAATTCTTCAAAATATAAAATGAAAGTAAAATGTTATCCGAAATCTGTGTTCAGGCAGCAACCATTTTAGGAGCTTCCGATTTGTGCTCAACTGCATCTCTCACCACCAGATGTTGCAGCCTAACAGCTTGAGAACTTCCCTAGACATTTGTTTAGCCACTTTGTTTAGTAGTTGGCTTAGCAAGATGGACCACTTGTCTGACTAAGATTTCAATTATTATGGCTCTCCTGCGCATCTCGGCGTGGGGAGTTATTCAGCTACTAAAACATGGGAAAGACTCTTAATCAGTGCTATTTTTCTAGGAAAAGAGGTGCTGGAACTCACCATGAAATCTTTCCTTATTCTCTTATGGTAAAAGGTAAAGGTGAAAGACCCCTGGATGGTTATGTCCAGTCAAATTTGACTATGGTGTGTAGCGCTCATCTCTGCTTTCAGGCCAAGGGAGCCAGTGTTTGTCCACAGACATTTTTTCCAGGTCATGTGGGCAGCATGACTAAACTGCTTCCAGCACAATGGAACACCATTATGAGTGCCAGAGCACACAGAAATGTTGTTTATCTTCCTGCCACAGCGGTACCTATTTATCTGCTTGTACTGGTATGCTTTCGAACTGCTAGGTTGGCAGGAGCTGGGACAAAGCAACGGGAGCTCATCCCGTTGCACAGATTGGAACCGTCGACCTTACGATCAGCAAGCCCAAGAGGCTCAGTGGTTTAGACCACCCGAGAGGTGCTGGAACTGAGTCCTGGCTGGAAAAAAAACCCTGCTCTCTATGCTTTCATTGAGATGTCATTACTTGTTTTCCTTCCTAAAAATAAGATAGACATCTTAGTAATGAAACACTTCCATGTCAGACCCGAGATCCCAATACAAGAGAGCAGGAGCACAGAGAGTAGAAAGGAAGCTTTCACAACAGGACTCAGGACACAGAAAGAGAGAACTGAGAGACCAGGAGTTAAATTGCAGAAGCCACATTGGTGTATACTGGACTGTGGGCAAGACACTAATTTTTGGGCTTCCTGGGAAATTCTAGTCATCTGGCAATTCAACAAACAATGTCTGGCAGGCTCGTAATACACTGAGTTTGGATTTGGAAGGATTGTACAGTGGTACCTCAGGTTAAGAACTTAATTCGTTCTGGAGGTCCGTTCTTAACCTGAAACTGTTCTTAACATGAGGTACCACTTTAGCTAATGGGGCCTCCTGCTGCCGCCGCGCAATTTCTGTTCTCACCCTGAAGCAAAGTTCTTAACCTGAGGTACTATTTCTGGGTTAGTGGAGTCTGTAACCTGAAGCATCTGTAACTCGAGGTACCACTGTAGTTAAATGTCACCAGAGTCCTTGCACCCAATGTATTAGAACCATATTGCATTATGTGCAATCACATGTAAGAAACTTTGATGGCCTGCTTCTTTGCTTAGCAGGAAAAAAAATTCTCTGGAGAAAATGGTAGGGGAGGGGTGATTAACCTAAGGTTACCAGATTTTTTTCAATGAATCCGGGGACACTTTTCAACTTCAATGGATTTTGTATGGGGACTGATTTGTAAATCCGGGAACTGTCCCCAGGAAACGGGGACATCTGGTAACCTTAGATTAACCTTGCCTTTTTCTGCTGGTATTCCTCAACCACTGTGTGTGTGTTTCCTCCCACGTAGTTCCAGATGCTTGTTTGCAGGTGGATCTGGATTCCTGCAAAGGTGAAGGCAGACCAGGAGTGGGGGAGATACTGGAGAAAACTAGTGGATGATGAAAGATTTAGGTTCCCCTTCCTTTTCTCTGCTAAGAAAAGTATCAGTTTCTTGCTGCCATTGTTTTCGGCAAAGGAGCAAGCCTTCCAAGTTTTCTTACAAGTAGTTGGAAGTACCATGCAGTTTGCTCCTTAAAGTAAAGTCTGTTATTCCACCATCCTTATTAAAGCCAGAGAATATGTAGGAAAGGTAGCTGAGGTTGGAGGGTGGGGGAAAGGATGACAGTGTAAATTCCAGAATGCCAAGTACCTAGATCTTTTGGTTCCTCAATTGATGATGTGTCATATAAACCCTTGAGAAATTATGTGATGTTATGTGACATTGATTAAAACAGATTTTCCACTGAATTATTCTCTTCCCATCAATAGTAAAGTAATGAGTCATGCCTGATGTGTCAGTCTCTCACACTTTGGCAATTTAAGTATATACATCCTGGGACGCGATCCAACTGTGCTAACGTCTGAAATAAAATGAAACAAAAAATGTTACTCCAATTTGACAATGGGAGTAGAAGTACGTTTAAAGAACCGTATGGAGCAAACTATTGTTCTGAATGCATATTGTCATAGCACATTGTTAATGCATTATTTTGAAGAGGAAAACAAGTATGGTAAAGGATCATTGAATTAACTGCAAACATTCAAATAGCTTTTGCGGGGGTGGGGGGAATACACCATTACAAAAAACCCAACCCCCCCCCCCAAAAAAAAACCAAACCCTTGGAAGCAGGTGCAGGGAAAATCCAGGCTATTAATCACAAACTGTACTTTAAGCCGGATCTCTCGACTCACTGGAAAAGGTGACAGTGGCATTAGGACAAATTGCAGCACTAATAGAGAATGGGAGGGGGGAAATAGCTGGAGAACATGGAACATATTTCGTTGCTCTGGAATGATCTCCTGTGCTAAAGTAGTCTGTAAATTTAATTTTAAATATAGCGTGTTCTCCTTCATGGAGAGCGCGGGTTGTGGTGGGGTCTGCTGAGCCACCCCTCTGTTGCCAGGCAGGTTTTCTAAGATGGCCTGGGGCAGCAATTGGTTTGCTGGGTTGCTGGGGCAAAAGTTATGTTGCAATTTTGGTGGGAGGGGTAAAATGTTTAAATACTCTGCATGCAGCCTGGAGCTTTCTCTTTGCTGCGTGCAACGGATCACCCGCCCACCCGTCCTAGTGTAAGGGGTTCTTGCGTTGACCTTGCTATGCCTGTCATGGGGTCGTCTGCCTTTGAGCAGGGGCCTGGTAGGAATTTTGTCCATCTGGCAAATTGGCCGGCCGGGTGGTTTTTGCCTACTGCGTAGCAAATCGTCACAACTTGTAAGGTTGCAGTTAGGCATTGGTTATAAATTGGTGGAGGAGGGGTTAGGATAGGCTGGGCCTGCCCCTCCATGGTTGCTGCGGAAAGGGAATTCCGTTAAAGGAATCCTGGGCTTGCCATCTTTTTGTCCAATCCCTGGAATGGGACTAGGGCCGGCAAGCCTTCGGGGAGCAGGCGGGTGAGAATTGAGGGTCTGTGACTCAGCTCCAATTCTCCTCGACTTGTTTTCCCTCACTGGCTTTCGGTGGTGCCTGGAAGTCAGTTCTGTCCCCAGGTGGGGGGGGGGGGACAGATAGTCTTAATCAATGCCTAAACAACCACTCACGGTTTTGTAATTGAATAAAGTTGTGGCCAAAATCATGCCAAAAACCTTAAACAAAAATGTGTCTGTTGTGAGTTATTTGGGGGGTAGCTTGGGGACCTCGACACTCAAAAGCCTTTATGTGCATTATAAATACTGTAGAAAAAGAAAGGAAATTGTCTCTATAATCTTGTTTGGAAAATGTTCAACTATCTCCAGGTTTCCCATGAATATTTCTGTGTGTATTTTTAAAAAGGCACCAAGAAAACAGGACAAAGAGTCACATTAAGGCCCAGTGTCCTTGATTTATTCTGAGACTGAGCAAGTGATGGAAATGATCATCTCTAAGCTGAGCATGCAGTCCGGCATTCAGAGTACCAGCTGAAATCAGAAGATTTCAACATATGCAAGGTGTAGTCTGCTTTGCGGTCAGGTAGCCCAGTGCTATGGGACGCAGGTGGCACTGTGGGTTAAAGCCTCAGCGCCTAGGGCTTGCCGATCGAAAGGTTGGCGGTTCGAATCCCTGCGGCGGGGTGCGCTCCCGCTGCTCGGTCCCAGCGCCTGCCAACCTAGCAGTTCGAAAGCACCTCCGGGTGCAAGTAGATAAATAGGGACCGCTTACCAGCGGGAAGGTAAACGGCGTTTCCGTGTGCGGCTCTGGCTCGCCAGAGCAGCGATGTCACGCTGGCCACGTGACCCGGAAGTGTCTCCGGACAGCGCTGGCCCCTGGCCTCTTAAGTGAGATGGGCGCACAACCCCAGAGTCTGTCAAGACTGGCCCGTACGGGCAGGGGTACCTTTACCTTTTACCTTTAGCCCAGTGCTATTGCTGACGGCTTCAGTAGCAGCGTGAGATTCTGTGCTGAAACAGCTGCAGGGTGCAGGATCCTGCTTAGGGCAAGCATGGCGAACCAATTAGCCTCTATAAAACCTCTTATAACCCACTGCACTAATCTGCAGGAGGAGCTTGCAGGGACGTGGCAGACCATTAGAAGATGCTAAGAGCAATTGTTGGTCCTGCCTCTGAGCATCTTCACACACACACGGCTACAATGAAGTTTATTTTTATTGCAGGTACAGAAGGGATAATGGTCACCACATCCAGTCTGGCCTAGTGACATGGATATCTTAGATATCAGCTCCTTCTAGGTGTCATGAAAAGGGAGCAAATCGTTATTTGATTTATGATTCTGCCAGAGAGGGGTAGAGATTCATCCACTTCACATTTTAATGCGAAACCACATCATTTGCACTTCCCATAATAATAGGCAAACCTGAAGGAAGGCAGCCTTTGAAAAATCACACTTCTCTGGGTTTTGTGTTGCAGTTCTTTCACCATCCCAAGGGTACAAAAATGTGTCTATAACAGGAAAGTATATGAGAAAAAGAGTATGTTGTATATATATAATAATAATAATAATAATAATAATAATAATAATAATAATAATGCATTACAGTGAGGAAAATAGCTTGGGAAAATGTGCATGTTGGGCAACATTCCACACAAAAATGAGTATATTCGGAGAAGTATGATGAATTCTTGTGAGGATTTTTTTTTTAATACAAAAACAAAGCAAACTCACAATCTGATGAGAAGCCAAGAATGAGAAACCAAAATTGTCAGATTAACCACCCTCAAGATCCTTACAAGAGTTTCTGCCCCATGTGCCAAAATAACTTGGCTGACTTTTGGAATCATTCACTTTCACTCAGAAGGGGCCACCATTTGCTGTTCAAAAAGGCCCTGCTCTCACCCACACAGACAATCAACAAACATTGCAAACAGACCCTCCAAGTGTCATATTTTCCAGGGAGATTCCCAGATTTACAGAAGCCATCCCAGTTCTTGATTTGATCCGGGAATGTCCCACTTTTCCCTTGGAAAGAATGGAGTTATGTGACCCCCTGAGCCAAGGAGATAAAAAACAATACAACCTTTAGGAGATGTCTGAAGGCAGAACCTGTATAGGAAAGTTTTTTTTTAATGTTTTATTATGTCTTATATATGTTGGAATGTTAAGGCGTGGCGTAGCTAATTGGTATATGACGCCAATTAGCCGTAGCTTAATCGAACTGGAGCCTGGCACACTTCTCTCTCAGCTGCGCCACTTTGCTGCTCCAATCCTCTGTTCGCCACGATTGCAGAGTAAAACACAGCGGGCTGTCGCTCCTCGGTGTTTAGAAGATCAAACACACCCAGACATTAGTGTGTCTATTTGTCAGTCTTTATTTCAGCAGTAAAACAATAAAACAGAACTCTTCAGACTTTCCCTGGACTCCGAGCACTCATGGCTGCTTCCGTCTCTCTCGAAAGCAGAGACAAAAAACAGGCAGTGGACTCAAGCCACTCCCTCTAGTCACGCCTCAGGAATTGAGAGACGTCGCCCAGAACTCTTTAACCCTGTGAGTTCTGAAACCATTCACACCCCCTCTTCTCTCCAGTCCTGAGGTGACTTGGGTATTTACCTTTGCAGACCTCTGTGAGATCAGTCCCTTCCCCAATGCCTTGCGCCTTTTCCTGGGGTTCCTCTCAGGCACCTGTGGAACCTCCTCACAACTCCCAGGTTCGCACTGTGCGAAACCAACCCACGCATTAGTGACCTTAAACCTCTCAGGTGGAATTCCCTTCGTTGTGCGACTGGACCGCCTGGGCACAAACTCAGGTACTTCCTCTGACTCACTGTGGTCAGCAGGTGTGTTCCCACCATCTTTTTTCTCCCCCTCTGACTTAACACGTCTTCGGGCCTTTTGTACTTTGCTAACAGGAGACGAAGGCTCACTCTTGGGCTCTCTTTTAACAACCTGTGGAGATGCCCAACCCTGTTCTGGACCTTGTTCAGAAACTTGGTCGTCAGCAACAGGATGAACCTCTGCCTCTCCTTCCTCTTCAGAATCAGACAGACATTCTGAGAGAACGTCATGCCTTGCAGGAGTCTTTGACCAACCATCCTGCTCACAAAACTCAGCATGTTTACTGACCAGAAGCTTGGTCTGATCACCTTCTGGATATGCAAACCTCCATCCCTTAGTTGCAGGCTCATATCCTCAGAAGATCATTTTCTGGAACCTGGGTCCACCTGGCTCTTGTAGTGCCTTTGGCACTGGCACCGAGGCCGGTGACCCAAACGCACGGAGGAAATGAATCTGAGGTTTCCTTCCGTGAAGCATGAAGAACGGGGTGTCACCTACCACTGAATTGTAGGACCGGTTCAAGGTGAAATTCTCAGTCCGAACTGCCTCCCCCCGAAAGCTTGGGGGTAAACCAGAGTCTGACAGCAAGACCTGTGTAGCCTTAACCAGAGCTTCACTCCTGAGCTCTGCCACCCCCCTCTCTTGAGGAGAAGTCACCTTGTGATGTATCCCTTTCTGGCGAAAGAACTCCTGCAGAGCAGACCCAGTAAACTGTGCACCTCAGTCACACTGGACCCCCTGCACCTTGGTGGAGAACCTTAGTTCCACCTCCACAACCCAATCTTTAATCAGTTGCGCTGCATCTTCCTTGCATTTCACAACATGGGCCCAGGAATTCTGCGTATGGTCATCAGAAATTGTCAGCAGAAACCTGGCTCCTCCCAGACTTGGCTTTGCCATGGGACCAAACAGGTCTATGTGCACAAGCTCAAAAGGTTTTGTGGTTACCCGCTCCACCCTGGGGTAACTGCACCCTTTTACCTTTGCCCTTTTGCATGCCCTACAATTTAGGGATTTTCCACACTCTTCTATCCTGCAACCCTTAGTGCACTCCGTTAACATCTGGATTTCTTCAAGAGAACTATGCGCTGTCTTCTTGTGCCACGCACATGAAACATGAGTGGGAACTGTAGCACGCATAGCTTGTGCCCTCTCAGCATTCCCCTCACCCTTCAGAGGCGTTTTAAGAATAAAGAGATCATTCTGCCCCTTTGCAACTCTGACCAGTTGCTTCCCTCCTTTGGAGATTGTACAAACATTGTTTTCAAAGCAAACCTTATACCCCTCCTGTAACAAACAAGGAACAGATAAAAGACAATGTTTCATCCCAGGTACCACGTAAACTTCCAACTGCCCCTGCAAAACAGAAAAATAAACATTTGCAACGTTAGACAAAGGTTTTTTTTCTCCATCAGCAAACAGAACAGTTTTCCCAGCTGGAACAGCCCTGCAATTCCACATCTCGACAGCAGGGGTCTCTGGAATCAGATTCCGGTTAGCTCCAGAGTCTATAACAAAACACATTTCATTGTCTCTCTTAGAGCTGTCTTCAAACTTTGCAAGACTGGCCGTCAGTTGATAAGCATCATCATTGTCTAAAGCACGTACTCCTTGCGCGTTCCCACGCCTGGCCCCCTTGCCGGGCTGGTTTCCACGGAAACCTGGCTGGTTCCCATGAGAAGCGACCTTGACAACATCCTGCCTCGTCTCCTTGCTTCGGTGGGGGCAAGAGCGACGCAGATGTTCAGTTGAATTGCAAACAAAACAGCGACGACGAATAACAGTGGAAAAACACTGCCCAGGGCTCCTTTCAGCCGGCCTGGCCCCCCTTCTTCCGGAAGAGCTCTCTGTGCCAGCCCTGCCCACTCTGAAACGGCTTTCCACTCCGGCACTCACAGTGGAAAATTTTTCAAACTTGCCTTTGGAATTCTCAGCCCCCCCCCCCGATCTTCCCTTCAGGAACTGGGGCTTCAGCCATCTCTGGGCTTTTCATGACTTCCTCAGGGCTCTGGCCTCCTGCTGAAGTTTCACACAAAGTTCTCAGCACCTCCCAGGCAGCCCTCGCTGACTCTATGCCCTCCAAATGAGGCAAGAGTGATGCATGTACGCATGCTTTCAACATACAAAGCTCTCTTTGCATTCTCTGCTGGCTATCTTCTGGCAACGCAGCCTGAAAGCCTGCAGCGTCTGTCCCAGCAGCACCTGGTTTGAGGGGTACTGGCTCCTTCTGGCTTGCATTCCACAGCCCTGTGGCCAAAAACCAACCCCTCACTCTTCTGGACCAGGTTGCCCAAGAATGGATAGTGAGCTTTTCGAACAGAACCGCCCATGCTTCATGGCTGTCCGCCATCTTCTCCCCGGGGCCCCAGCTGTACTCACGGAACCAGTCAGCTTTCCGGCACCCGGTTTTCAGCTGCTCTCAGCTCCTTTTCAACTCCTTCCAGCCAGCTGCTCTGCCTCAGAATGCAGACAGGACCTCAGCTTTCTGTAGCGTCTTGGCCTCCTGGCTTCAAACACACACCGGCACAACGTCGCAACAGCTTCAAAGCAGTAATTAGCGACCCATAACCTGTTAAGGTGTGGCGTAGCTAATTGGTATATGATGCCAATTAGCCGTAGCTTAATCGAACTGGAGCCTGGCACACTTCTCTCTCAGCTGCGCCACTTTGCTGCTCCGATCCTCCGTTCGCCACGATTGCAGAGTAAAACACAGCGGGCTGTCGCTCCTCGGTGTTTAGAAGATCAAACACACCCAGACATTAGTGTGTCTATTTGTCAGTCTTTATTTCAGCAGTAAAACAATAAAACAGAACTCTTCAGACTTTCCCTGGACTCCGAGCACTCATGGCTGCTTCCGTCTCTCTCGAAAGCAGAGACAAAAAACAGGCAGTGGACTCAAGCCACTCCCTCTAGTCACGCCTCAGGAATTGAGAGACGTCGCCCAGAACTCTTTAACCCTGTGAGTTCTGAAACCATTCACATGGAAGTCACTCAGAGTGGCTAGGGTATTCTAGTCAGATGGGAGGATAATTCAGTAAATAATAATAATAATAGAGGACATCTGTATTTTCACTGGAGAAATGATGGAGGATATGCAGGAATGAATGAAGCACCCTATATGTTTGAGAAAACCTTTCACCAGGAGCAAAATCTATTCTGTGTTTCTGGGTTTGTTAGGCTTGACATACGTCGGGAAAATTCCTGCCATGTCCTGGTTTCCAGGTGTAAAAATGGCGTCGGGGGGTGGGGTGGGGGAATTTTGCTGAATCAGCAAAATGTCAGGCCAAACCCGGATGTATGACAATGTGATGGAAAAAGCAGCTCAAAAAGCTTAAGATCACTATTTTGGGGTTAGGTTCCCCCCCCCAAATGCTCAACAATTTGGGGTTGTTTCCCCCCAAAACTAAACAATTTACTTTTGAAATTTGGCAACCCTAGGTTTGTTCTTTTGTGGGGTGTTTTGTTGCTGCAGAAACACACCTTCTGGCTTTATTCACACACACACACACACACACACACACACACACACCAGTTCATCTGCAAGAACTGATTCACAACATAAATGGATGCCAGTCGCTGGAGGATTGATATGAATGCTACATTTGATATTATTTGCAATTTGACTCGCTGACTCTTTGGTCATGGGAATAATACAGGAACCAGAAAGAGCGCAGATTGACTGTAGCATTTAAAAAGCAGGTTTGGAAGGGCCAGCAGCCGGGAGACAATGGCATTTTTACAGAGCCCGTTTATAACACAGAATCTCATTTTACAACTTGAGGGAAAGAGCAGCAGGCCCTATTTATAGCCGGTGTGTGAGTGGGGAGGACGGGAAAGGAGGGAGGGAACAAGAATCTATGCTGGCATGGTCAAGTTGAGCAGTGTGTTGTGATGCGAGATGGCGATTGCTCTACAAGAGTCATTACTCCTGTTTATTGAATAGCACGCTAGTTATTAAAAAACAAAAATCAATATTAATGGTCGGGACACAAGTTCAAGCTGACCCTGAACAGTTCTTATTAATGAAACTGCATTTTCCTTTCCTTCCTTGCCCTTTTTTCCTCAGCAATCTCTTTTTTTCTCCAGCAACTCTGTCTATGTTAGTATGAAAGCATTTTATAAGTAATTATATTTCCTTATCACTCGTCATATCATCCAGAAATCATACAAGTGAAACATACATACATAACATCAAAAGGTTTCTGCAGGGCAGGTAATTCAGTTTTTTGCAGGGTGTTTGTCTCCCCACAAAAAAATATAGCCATCAGTATCTCCCACTTTTTCCTTGCCCCACCATCTGCAAACTGGAGCTCGCTTGTTTCAAGACCCCCTTGTTGTGCAGCTGTTAGAATGTTACATTGAGACCCATATTCAAAACCTAACCCACTCAGCCACAAAAGTCACTCAATGACGCTGACCTACCTCAGAGGTTTGTTGTAAAGATAAAAGCAGGGTAGAACCAGATACAGTGGTACCTCGGGTTAAGAACTCAATTCGTTCTGGAGGTCCGTTCTTAACCTGAAACTGTTCTTAACTTGAAGCACCACTTTAGCTAATGGGCCTGCCTCCCGCTGCTGCTGCTGTGCCGCCAGAGCACGATTTCTGTTCTCATTTTGAAGCAATGTTCTTAACCTGAGGTACTATTTCTGGGTTAGCAGAGTCTGTAACCTGAAGCGTCTGTAACCTGAAGCGTCTGTAACCAAAGGTACCACTGTACAGTGTCCTGAGCCCTTAGGATGAGTTAGAAATATGAAAGGCAGGTAGAGTTTTAACTCTTCAGTAACTAATTAATCAGTATGGCTTATGGCTACTCAGAAACTCAAACCTTACAGCTGTAAAACCACAGGATTGGAAGACCCCCCCTCCAGGACATCCAGCCTAACCCCAACCCTATAACAACACGAATCACAACATAAGAATTTACTTTTTAAGGCTGTGGGAGTCAGAATTGCACTTGGCTTAACCAGAGGAGGAATAACCTGAGGTACTATTTCTGGCTTACCGGAGTCTATAACCTGAAGCGTCTGAAGACATCTTAGTGTATTTTTGATCTTTGTGGAAGCCACCCAGAGTGGCTGGGGAAACCCAGTCAGATGGGCAGGGTACAAATAAATTTTTATTATTATTATTATTATTATTATTATTATTATTATTATTACCACCACTGGGATGAGAGCAGAGAAAATAAACGCCGGACGCCTACATCTGCCTGAGCTGCAACGAAACATGTCTCTCCCGTTCAGTCTCTACAGCCACAGCAGGCACTATAACTCGGCAACTGTTTGACTTCACTTCCAAAGGCACATTCTTCCATTGTCTCCCAGGACAGACTGACGCCAACAGCAACAATGTTTAGAGATTTAATCTGAAAGAATCAGCTCAAGGAAGAATGATTGGATACATGGTTGTAAAAGAGGCACAGACAAATTCATGAAGGATAAGCCTGACTGGGTTTGGAATAGCTCAGCTGGTAGATCTTGAGATTCTTAATCTTAGAATCATGAGTTTGAGCCCCACAGTGGGCCAAAAAATCCTGCATTGCAGGGGGTTAGACTAGATGACCCTGGGGGTCCCTTCCAACTCTACAATCTATGATTCTAGTAAAACTGTCATAAGTCATTACCCTTCCTTCCAATACAGGAATGGGAGTTTGTTTAATTCCTGTTCATATATGGTCAGGAATAGAAATCAGACAAGAGAATATTAAATATTGTTGTTTTTAGTCGGCAAACAATACAGAATGAATTAACGCCCCCCCCCCAAAAAAAAATAAAGATCCCAATATATCCTTTGAAGTAAATGGCATGGAATTGCTCAATTTATGATTATTCAATTTCTATACCGCTTAATATATTTAAAATATCTCAAAAAACTGAAGCAACAACAGACAACCTGGGGAAAAAATTACAAAAATACATAGTTACATATAAAACTGTTACATTAATACAAATTTACTAATATATGTTTAAATCAATATCAATTCATCTGTTTGTTCTCTGCTTCTATGTTCCTTTGTGTAGCTCTATTGAACAGCTCACCAGTAAGAGGGATTGACAGCATTTTTTATCGGAATTTCTAGATTATTTTGATGTCTTTAATGAAATCATTAACTAATTAATTACTCTGTTAATGATGTCATTAATGATGTCAATAATTTGGCTATAGAAGACAGCATGTTGAATAACCTAATATTTTACAGAAGCTGAACTGCAGCAGAATGGAAACAGCACTGATTGTGACAAATGCAGATTGGAACAGAAATAGCTGCATTCTTCCATTGTCAAACAAAATAGATTATCTTTAAAACACACACATACACCATACTGGATTTTCATCATTATCTAGCCTACCGTAAAGAAATAAGAAACAATATCAACAAAAGCTTGGCACGCTGTCCAACAGCATCGGAGCTTGAGACGAAAAACTGCAGAAGAGGGTTTTTTTGTTTTGTTTTTTAAAGTATTGATCCAAACCAGGCTTTGTTGTGCATTGCACATAAAATGCAATTAGAAGCAAAAGGTATCCATCTACACAGCATTAATTCTACTAGTATAAAGAATTCAGCTAGAGGAGCAAATGAAAGGAAATCAAGGAAACCCAAGCAATGCATTTGGGGCAGTAATGGGACCTGTTTCTTTAAAGGTTTTCCCTGGCCCACCCTTGAGGCAAGGTGAAGGGACTGCCTTGGGTGGCAGGGCAGCAGATCCGGTCTCCAAGGAATGTCTTGCCCACTGCTGCAATGATAGCAACGGCTGTGTCATGCTTCTTGCAGGCTATATCTGCTGCCTCTTCTGTAGCCCACCCTCCATGCCATTTCCATTTCTCCCTCTTAGTCAACAGGGGGGACTGCTGATCTCCTCCCACCCTTGCTCTCACTGTAGATCTTTATTCTCGCCTTGTTACTAGTGTAGATCTTCACTCACCTCTTCTTCTCTGGCAGGTGTGTGTGTGTGTGTGTGTGTGTGTGTATGGTTGCACCATTTTGTGGTTTGCCTCAGGTGCCAAAATGTCTTGGGCTGGCACAGTCCCTGTTCCAAAAGTCTGAGTGAATAAATATGCTTTGGGGAGGGGGTTGTTCCTTCACACACTTCTCCCGGTTGTTTGTTATTTTTCTGATGATTAATTCTGCATGGGCCTAACAAATTAATCGGAGCTCGGTTTTGACCTGTAAAATTGTCCCTGGAGAAGAAGCTTAGATTCCACTGAATTAAGGCCTATCTTCTCGGGAAACTCCATGAGATCAGTGATCAAATTTCAAAGAGGAGGGTCCAACCACTGCTAAAGCTAATCTCTTAATAGCAGAAGGAAATATCAGCCAACCCACTGGTTAAAAACCCAGAGAACATGCCATGTTATCAGTAGATTTTTGAGAACAGAATAGGGTTTTCAAAGCATTTGCATAAATTATACAAAGTAGGAGGCTTATGATGCCTCACAGTGCTTCCCAGATGAAATAAATACGCAAAACACAGCCTGTCAGTTCAGTGTATTTGCATTTCAGATTAACAAGCCAGGTCTATGCATTCCACTTTGAGTGGTCAAGTACTGACAGCTTAGGACATCAATACACCGTCAAGGGGTTTTTACATCCATTATACCTGAACTGCATTGTACATTGATTTATGTCTATCATCAGGATTTATAAGTACAGGCACAGAGCTACAAACAATTTAGCTTCACATTTAAATCTCCAGGTAGTCTCTTTTTCAATATCAGAGCTACAGTCTTTGCTTTCTACAGCATCACAAAGCCACTTGTAGGTATGCAGCTGGTCTTGATTCTTCTTTCTTTTTTCTTTTCAGAAAGCAAAAGTTAGGATTACGTGACTGTTAGCTGGTGACTGCATACCTGTCAGGCACGGGGAGTGGTTAGGGTCTAGAAGCCAGAGCATATCCCACACCCGTTAAAGCTGGCAGAGGGTGTTGAACAGTCCTCAGGGGCAGCCTTATATAGAGTTTCTTTCAGTGAAGCCTCAGAGCCATGAAGCAAAGATTATGATGTTCAGATATGAATCTCAGTAAGAGAAGTCACTCTTCTCTTGAGGTAAAATTGCCAATGGTTTCCATTGAAGTCTGAAGGAATAGTGATGGATCTACAAGGCTGTGGACTTTAGAGGTCAGGGGAGGCTTAATTCCAGCTTGATAACACAGTAAGCATAGCTAATTAAAAAGGAGGATTTATTACAAAAACAGATAGCTCTGGATGGCTCTAACAAAGCCTCCGGCATCATTACTCAAGATGACCCTTCTGAAGACTTCTTCCGGTGTCTCCAGCAGATATTGAACTTACAACCCTTACGTCGCTTGTTTTGCTTCCTATCTAGCAACCCTCCAATTTGCCGACTCCTAGGACTTATTGGATCAGCTCCAACCTCTTCTGGGTCTGATAAGCTGTCTCTGAGTTTGTGCCCACCTGATTGTGCCTCCGGCGAGCTTTGGCTGTGTTCTAGCCTGCTCTCAGCTACTGCCTTATCAGCCTGCCTGTCAAGGTCAGGAAGAGCCGAAGTCTGCAGCTGCCGGCTCTCCCCTGTCTGACTAACATCACAGCCTCACTGTTTCTGGCTGCTTTCTGCAGTTGGCTGCAAACCTTCTCTCGGAGCTGGCCCATTCCAGACATCTTCCTTATCTGTCCTGGGCTGTAAGGTCTGCTGCACTGACCATAATTATGTCAATTCAGTTTGGATTCCGCATCATTGTTTTTACACAATTCAGGCCTGCATATAGTGAGACAATGAGTAAATAATAAAACTAAAAATGGAGGGTTGAATAAAATGGATACATAGAACTGGGTATCACCAGTGTGTTCCACCAATTTTTCGTTGTAAGAGAAGGTTCCTGTCCAGGTCAGGGATGGTCCCATAGGCACTCACCAGGTCCTGCAGCCATCACCACTGACTGAGTATGCCCAATATGGCTGAGGATTGGAGATATCAACACGTACCATGCATGGCTTTGAAATAGTTCATCTCTCTCCCCCAACCCCAGCACCAATTCTTCTTCTTGTCTCTGACCGCTCCTCCCATCCAATAATACCCTAGGAACCCTTCTCTTATTATTTTTGCAGCATGGGAGTGTTGCTTCATCTTGAACCAAAATAAAATTTTAGAATTTCCTGTATTACATGGCAGAAGCTAGAGTAAGTGTGGGTAACCATTGGTCCTCCAGATGTTGCTGAACTACAACTACCATCAGCCTCAGCCAGCATGGCCAATGATGAGGGATCATGGGAGTTGTAGTTCAGCAACATCCATAGCTGTCAACCTTCCCTTTTTTTGCGGGAAATTCCCTTATTCCAGCACCGTTTCCCACTGCTTCCCGCTGCTATCCCGGATTGTTAGATATCCCGTAGACTGTCCCGGGATAGGTGAGGCTGCTGATCCCTTATTTTCAAATCTGAAAGTTGACAGCTATGGCAACATCTGGAGGGCCAAAGTCTCTCCCCACCTGGACTAGAGCAATGTTGTCAAGGAGAGTATGAGCTACAGCAGCAACATGGTTTCCTTCCCTGTGGTACAGGGCTTCTCACATGGCATTCAGCGGTTCAAACATCTCAGAGCTAATGGGGAAGGAACCCTTGTCCATTCTGTTACACAACATTTATGAATTAGCTATTTGCATCACTTTACCCATCAGCGCTGAATAATTTCTGTTATTTTATTAAAAAACAGCGTATCTTCCCTGAAATCAACACCAGCTGAGAATGCAATCTCCTAAACCGAAAGACCTTCTCAAAGAGCTCTAGTCCTTCCATTGCCAACACCTTGGGGAAATAGTCTATATGTCCTGGTGGAAATGGAGACAGCTGTTGGTCAATAAATCATCTGAATCACTAAAGACTGATGAGCAGACGGCACACTGCAATATCATAGCTTGTGGCTAAGTTCCTGGGTTGCTCAGCGATGTACTTTTGATGCATTGCATATCCGTTAACTTTTATTACTCTGGTGTGTGCATGCAAATCTATCGATTTCTCTGTCTGGAGGAAATGTTTAATCCCTCTTCAGAGATAACAATTTTTTATTATTTTGGAATGTGCCTTTCAAAGAGTCATAGCTTTCATCCACAATGGAAGGCATTGGCTGTGGGTCAGATGCAGGGACCAGAGGACTTTGTTTTCAAACAGGGAAGAGCTATTAGAAGATTTCTACTGATCCATTTGTACCCTTTGCGTATGAAATGCTTCATGAAATCTTGTGTTGTTTAATTTTAGGGTACTGAGCAAATGGCATGTTAAATTATTTCTGAAGATCAAGTGCACTTAAATCTTTGGAAAAGCTGTTTGATAACACGGTGAGCTTATAAGGCAAGTATCAGAACTGATTCAAGCATGCAGACACATACTCCGTGTTGCCCTCCAAGTGAAAATGGAAGTGTCAGTCAAGTCGACAGTTGGTGGGTCTAGTTGACTGATTTGTTCCCTCACTGACACACCAGTGGTGTTGTGGGAAAGTCTGGAGTGCAGGAGGTCATAATGACAGGCCCCAGACAGCCATCCCCTGAGGGTGTCCACAGTCACATCCTCAACAAAAGTAAAAATAATAATAATTTGTGAGCTGGTAAAGGGCAATGTAGTCGTTAGCATGTTGGCCTTTGGTTGAGGAGAGTTGGGTTCTCATCCCTGATCAGTCATGAAGTTCACTGGGTGACTTTGGTTCAGTCACTGTCTGAGCCTAGCCTACCAAATAAACAGATCGTGTGCCAAACAGGTCCTGTCCTCCAAAATCCAACCTAATATTACACCACTGACAAATGGCACCCCAGAGGATGATTTGTTTATTTTATTTACTTAACAGAATTTGTATACCACATAACTGTAAAAACCAGCAGTGATAGATCCTGCTGTGAAAAATTATTGAATTTGCATTCCCAAATGTTCCTGCTCCATGACAACACTGTCCCCAAACCCATGGTTGGTGTTTTTTTTAAGATGCCTTTAGGAATTTGGATGAAATGGGGGGGGGCACCAGGGGGTGCATTGGAAGATGGCTGACAATAACATCTCTCCGACCCACATGAGGTAATTAAGAGGCTGTGATGGGAGTATGCAGCCTCCCTGCCCCCCCAAGGGATTGGGGGGGACTGCCTTGCCAGCTGTGTCCATAATTCACCCCCGGATTCAAAAGAAGGGGGTGAGGACACTTGGCACAAAGCCCTCGGGTGACATCGGTTCTCCCTGACGCTGTCTCTAATCACGCACTGGTTCACATTAGCACGAAGCATATAACTGGAAATATATAATTGGAAAGAAGCTAATGCACATACATCAAGTGAAGATCGGGAGTAAAGACTGCTGATTAATGGGATCTCTGCATGCAGAGTGACAGGTTGGACAAATAAATCAAGTGAAGAATCATCATTAAAAGACTGGTATGTTGGAGTGAAACGGAAAGGGGGGGAGGAAAAAACTTTTCTTATTTTGTCTTACGTGAGTACCAATAACCCTCCCCTCCAGAGAGAAGAATCGTTGCTAATTACTAATCACAAGCAGGAGCTAAGAACTGTGTGGGAATGAATTACTGATCAAAGAGAGGACTGGTGGAAATAACGGGGAATGGTAAGCAAGTTCTATGATGCAGTTAAAAATTGACTTCCGTTAAGACAGGCTTGCTGGAGGATGAGGGGGAGGAGGACCAGGGTCATCGGAATGTGAATGTATGGTTATCGGAGTATGATCTTGACCTGGCAGGTCCCTCTGAGACATAGATTGGCAAGCCTGTAGAAATCAACGGACAGACTGTGGAATGTTTTTTACGGAGATGTGGAAATGGCGTCTGTCCTTTATGTGATATGACTGTTGGAGAGTGTAAAACCCACACAGAATATGTTTGTTTGCAACCCGCTTGTGAAGATTATCAGAGATCACAAAGAATGGAATATATGATAACAACAAGAAGATGAAGAAAAAAAACCAAAGAGACTATCTGGACAGAACTGGATAGAACTGTTTAATTAAAGCAGCAGCAGCAAGAGCGAAGTTTGGATCCCTTTCGGAGCTTGAAGTATGGGTACCCCCAACAAAAATTTTAAAAAATTTGGCTGTATTATTTGGAACTAATGTGATTTGGAATTAATGTGATTTGATTGGCCTGTTAATACAAATTATATTTAAAAAAAAAAGAATTTGGATGAAATGTTCATTGCATTCAAAGCTTGTTTAATCAGATAGAATACAGTGGTACCTCAGGTTACATATGCTTCTGGTTACATATACTTCAGATTACAGACTCTGCTAACCCTGAAATATTACCTTGGGTTGAGTACTTTGCTTCAGGATGAGAACAGAAATCGTGCTCTGATGGCGCAGCGGCAGCAGGAGGCCCCATTAGCTAAAGTGGTGCTTCAGGTTAAGAACAGTATCAGGTTAAGTACGGACCTCCGGAACGAATTAAGTACTTAACCTAAGGTACCACTGTATAACTTTCACGGATTGGCTTTGTTGAGCATCTGGACTGGATCTACACTGATCTTTCAAACGTTGTTAGAATGACATTAGATATATCGTTCCAAAACGTCACAGGGCATACTGGTAAATTTAAAACCTTCCTTGCCTTTAACAAGGAAGGGTCCTGATTGGTCCTCATCACTCTCTGGTGTCACATTATTAACAGTACGAGCAAAACATAGTCTGCCCATTACGTTATGGAAATCATTCCTTAGCTGTTCCTTAACATTATTGTAGATTCACCCTGATGAGGAGTCTCACAGCAAGGAGGAGAATCTTGCCCAAGAGTTTCCCAAAACCTGACACCAGTCCCTAGGCATAACAAGTGTCTATCCAAATCACAAGCAACAATATCAGCAATGCAACCTTCAGCTCACTTAAGAGCTGTTGTCTGTCTCCAGCCTCATGCAGACCTAACTAAGGTAGGGCCTGCAGTATCCTCTGAAGATGTATCTTGATAGCTATTCAATGTCTTGGAAAGATGTAAATAGATTTTAGGAGTTTTTTAACAGCAAGTTGGCAGAGCTGTGGAGCCATTCTTTCCTTGACAAGCTACTTCATCAGCTTCAGTGACACAGCCATCACACCGCTGCAATGGAAGTAGGCCCTTGGGAAGGAAGACCGTGAGAATTTCAAGAGTCTGAGCATTCCAGATCCTCGAGTAGAAAAATAAGAATATCCTTTTCACGGCGATCCTTAAAGAGAAGCCATACAGTTTGACTTTCGGGGCTTTCTTTACTCAAGCTCAATGAATTATGTCATTAGTCTTTTCAAAAATAAGGCCATTGTAATCTACATCTGCAATTCCAGCCCCCGTTGCCTGCTACTAGAGGCATAACATTTAAAGGAGAAGAAGAAGCTCTTCATTTGATCATTTCACTGCAGGAGCTGAATATATTGTCGTCCTCACGCAGAGAATGCCAGAAAAGTGAATATAATTTTCCAGGTGCTCTTCTCCTGCAAGAATCCGCCCCCTCCTTTCCTGTAGAGGAAAGGAACTTATTGGACTAGAAATAAAGCCAGAGTAAGAATGACATTTAAAAGGGACGCGGGTGGCGCTGTGGGTTAAACCACAGAGCCTAGGATTTGCCGATCAGAAGGTTGGTGGTTCGAATCCCCGTGAAGGAGTGAGCTCACGTTGCTCGGTCCCTGCTCCTGCCAACCTAGCAGTTTGAAAGCACGTCAAAGTGCAAGTAAATAAATAGGTACCACTCCAGCGGGAAGGTAAACAGCGTTTCCGTGCACTGCTCTGGTTCTCCAGAAGTGGCTTAGTCATGCTGGCCACATGACCCGGAAGCTGTACGCCGGCTCCCTCAGCCAGCAAAGCGAGATGAACGCCACAACCCCAGAGTCGGCCATGACTGGACCTAATGGTCAGGGGTCCCTTTACCCTTTACCTTCAGAATGACGTTTAGCTACTTGAAACCTGAATTGTAATTTGACCCTATACTCTAGGAACTTGGGAGAGGACAATAAAGAAGCACAGTTGCCCTGAGGGTGATGTACATAACTCTAGGTTTCATTTTTATGGGATCTCCCCACCTGGGTCAGCACCTTGCATAGTGCACATTGGACATGAGTATTGTCCAACTGGAGGTATCATCATTTATGAGAAATGAATGCATATATACATGATAATCAATATAATTATATCAATCAGGGTTCACTCACCTTTTTAGGTGCATGGCAGAGGCAGATTTAGGGCACTGTGACCAGTTGCCCTGCACTGGGTGCCGAGCAGAGGGGGCGCACGCCACAGCTATGACACAGCGCATGCGCAGAATGAAAGGTGGGAGTGTGCCAAAATTTGGCCTCACACAGGGCGCCACTTAAATTTGAAAGGCCAAAGTCTGCCGCTGTGCATGGACACGTTTGTTTTTCAGTGAGTGTCTTCCCCCTCCCCTAGATGAGCCCCACCTGACCTCCTAAAACGTTGAGTCGAATTAATCTGGGTCTTGGAAGCACAAAGAAACTAAAAGAGGAAGTGAGGAAATGAGCTAGTCTTTCGACTTATTCCTTCAACTTTATTTATTTTTTCAAGGGAAGTGTAGTAGTCACCCTCACTGCCTCCTGAGCAACTGCCCGATAGAAATGGTCGAGAATACTGGCTATTATGGTATGTCTAGCAGAACAGACCAACAGAGATCAAGGCAAGGAATTACGTAAGTGAGTAACCAGCTCTTGGTTTAGAAATATGCAACATTCCAGTTTAGTAGCCAGCTACTTTCGTAAGTGGGGATTGCTTGAAGAATCCGATCTTTGCAGATTCTGATCTGGATAGAACCATAAATATCCACCAGATTTCGCACTTCTAAACCTCCCCCCCCCCCCAAGGATCAAAACACTCTTTAAAAACATGTTTTCAGTTGAAATCTTGTTTAGGAAAAGTAGCTTAGAAATATATGCAAGCTCAACGGGTTAGAGCATGTTGCTGATAATGCCACGGTCGTGGGTTCAATCCCCTAGGCCACCTGGACTAGATGGCCATCAGGGTCCCTTCCACTGCCATGATTCTATGATATAAATGGAATCTGTGGTGATTTTATTTTTAAAATCGCAGATGAACGTGGAAACAGGACAAAATGGACTAATGGATGAACACAGGAAAATGGAGGACTGTCTGCTGAGGGCCTGAAGGACCCTGCCCTTGCTCTTTCCACCTGGCTTGACAGGCTTCACAAGGACTGCAGCTGCTGCTCAGCAGAGAGGGCTCCTCTTTTAAATTGTTTTTAATTTTTATCTGTGCTGTTTTAAATGAGACCATCTTGGCTGTGAGCCCTGGAAGACCTGCACCCTGCCTTACTGGCCCTTTCCCATCTGGCCTGGGAGAGTGGAGTGCTGACTGACTCCAGCTACGAAAGCTGAGGCTGTTGAACTGATCCTTGGGCTGGAGTATTGTTTATGGGGGGGTTGAGAGAGCTGTTGTTGATATTATTGTTGTATCTTTAGTTTTAAATCTTATGATTTATGTGGAAATTGTTTCCATTAGGTTGTGTACTTTTTGATGTGTTTTATTTATTGTTTATTACTTATGTTATGTCTGTAATTATGTAAATCTTGTCATGTTGTAAGTAGCCTTGAGCATAGTTTAAACTATGGAAAGGCAGCATACAAATAAAATGATGATGATGATGATGATGATGATGATGATGAAAATGGCACGGGGGGAAATGGCACAGTCCAGAAATATAGCTAAACTTTAGTCAAAATTCAGCTAAACTTTACTCAAAGTAAAGGTAAAGAGACCCTTGACCATTAGGTCCAGTTGTGACAGACTCTGGGGTTGGGGCGCTCATTTCGCTTTATTGGCTGAGGGAGCCGGCGTACAGCTTCCGGGTCATGTGGCCAGCATGACTAAGCTGCTTCTGGTGAACCAGAGCAGCGCACAGAAACGCTGTTTACCTTCCCGCCGGAGCGGTACCTATTTATCTACTTGCACTTTGACATGCTTTCGAACTGCTAGGTTGGCAGGAGCAGGGACCGAGAAATGGGAGCTCACCCCGTCGCGGGGATTCGAACCGCCAACCTTCTGATCAGCAAGTCCTAGGCTCTGTGGTTTAATCCACAGTGCCACCCGTGTCCCTTCTCAAAGTAGACCTATGGAAATTAATGAACAGGATTGTGTTAGGTCCACCAATTTCAATAGGTCTGTTCTGAGCAAATGTTAAATAATACCAAGATTTATTTGTCCATCTGCTATTGCTAACATGCTCTTGACTGCACTGAGGAACTTCTGACACTTGTACTTTTACTGGTATAAATGGGAATGCCAGAATATGATCTTCTGTCCAAAAGCACTGTGTTGGGATGTGTTTGTATGTGTGTACACACTGCTCACTCTTTACTCCTATTTGGCAAACTGAATACAATAGCAAACAGAAAAATCAGATGTGCACCCAGCTATTCCAAAAGACCAGTGCAAATATTTCCTAGGACAAAAAGAAAAGATGGGTTACATATGCCAAGCTATTATATTGACAGTTGTTCCAAGTTTATACAACTTCATACTGCAGGTGGGAGGTTGTGTAGCTGAACACATGAAAAACATCCTTCCTGGAGAAAGTTATGATACCAGGAATGAAAATCCTAGGGATTTAACCATGCAATCTCTCTCACACACACCCTCTTGGAATTTAAACTGTCACATTCTGAAAAGAGCTATGACATGTGATAGTCCTAAAATGCACATTTTGGTTCAAAGGCATGCACATTATTAAAAAGACAATGGGAAAGGCATATGGACAACCCATAATCCCAAACCCATTCCCAACAAGCCTTTAATTTGAAACAAATGGTTAGGAGAAATCCCAGGGTTCAGTACATGGTTTATACTGAGTGCAGGACATTATTGGAAAAATGCTGTTTTTCCAGTTCTTCACACAGTATTAAAGCATCTGTAAAACTTGGCTAGAAATCTAATGAGAATATGTTCTTTCATGGGGTTTCTGGCATTCTGTTTAAGGTCCCAGCTGGTGACACTGCTAAGTGTAGCATCACTCGCTGGTATTCTGGTATCTCTGGTTCTTGATCTTGGCCAGAACCAGGAAATGATTACAACATTTTCTAGCCTTTGAAAAGACCCATTTTATTTCACACTTAGCTACAGAGGTCTGGAGGAAAAGGAAGAACGGGGTGTTTCTCAAAGCAGAGAGGCCATCTCAAACAGATCTGTTAAATGAAAGTTGCTCACAGCTTCCTTACACTACACAGTGCAGCTTTGTAGAGCTTACTGTTCTAGCCTCTCCTCCTCCATAAATTCATCTCCGTTCTGATATAATTTTCACCAGCACAGCTGTGACCATTACGTAAGCAGGGGCCAAGCAGCAAAGACCGTCACCTTCTGCTTAAAGCAATCCTTAGGCAAGCAACAACCACAACCACAATTTGGCAACCAAAATTATCATGGTGCTGCTGCAGCTTCTCTGCAAGGAATAGTGATGATGCTGAAGGTCTGAAAATAGTCTGAAAAAAGTAAGATGAGCAAAGGGGGACATGATAGAGAAGTATTATTTCTACCAGTCAATACTAGAAAGTGTCCTTTCATACTGCATCACAGTGTGGTACGCTGGTTTGACATCAACTGATAGGAAGTGCCTACAGAGGTGGTGAATACAGCACAAGATATTATGGGCTGTCCTGTGAATCCGCTGGATGAAATAGCAGAAGAACGTTGCCTCAGGAGAGTGAGGAAAATTCTCAGGGATGATTCACATCCTGGCCGGCACTTTCTTGATCTCCTGCCCTCAGGCAGAAGATAGGGAAGCATACAGGGTAAAGAACAGCTTCTATTCGTGGGCTGCTGGGCTGCTGAATGAAAAGATAACAAAAGGGCAACTGACTTTTGGGTTTGGTGGGTGTGCATCAGAAAACGAGGGGAATTAAGACTAAGAGAGCTGAGTGGGGGGTGCTCGTGTAATCTCACTGTATACAAGTTGTAGAAGTGACAATAAAGTATTTCAATTTCAATATTAAGTTGTACGTATTGTGGAGTGAATGGAGAGACTTTCCCCCTATCCCATCCCAAGTCTCATAATAATACAATCCAGTATCACCCAATGATACAGGACAGACAGCATTGTTTCACAACACACGTAGTTAAAACTATAAAAAGTACTACAAGTTATGATGGTGACCTTCAATTTAGATGACTTTATAAAGGTATTAGATCAGCGGGTGGCTCTGTGGTCTAAACCACAGAGCCTAGGGCTTGCTGATCAGAAGGTCGGCAGATCGAATCCCCGTGACGGGGTGAGCTCCTGTTGTTCAGTCCCTGCTCCTGCCAACCTAGCAGTTTGAAAGCACGTCAAAGTGCAAGTAGATAAATAGGTACCACTCCGGCGGGAAGGTAAACGGTGTTTCCGTGCGCTGCTCTGCTTTGCCAGAAGCGGCTTAGTCATGCTGGCCACATGACCGGGAAGCTGTACACCGGCTTCCTTGGCCAGTAAAGCGAGATGAGTGCCACAACCCCAGAGTTGTCTGCGACTGGACTTAACTGTCAGGGGTCCCTTTACCTTTACAATAACGGTATTCGATTAGTGGTTCCCAATGAGCTAAGTACTGCAGACCTCCTGTTTTTCAGAAGCCAAGCCATGGACTTTTGAAAATGTTGATATCTCTGTGGTAGGTTTTGTTATGTGAATGGTGCCACCATACCTTCCAACATGTCCTAGCACAAAACCAAGCCATGCATCTTCCAAGCCATGCTCCCGCATGAGTCAGGTGACCTGCACATTTTTGCCTGAGAGCATGCCCCCTCCAAAAAAACCCAGAAGGTCTGAGACAGTTGACGGGTACATGTCACGGGGCCCCTGAGTGGGTTACATGGGCCCCCCTGGGATCTGCAGATCACCAGTTGGGAACCACTGTTTTAGATGAAGTCAAGGAGGATAAGACTGTAAACAGTTAGTGGTAATGGCTGACTATATATTACCTCCAGGATCAAAGACTCTGAATACAGGGTGAACAACTATGGGTTATTGCCCTCAAATCCTGCCTTTGGTCTAACAACAAAGACCAATTGTAATTCTAAAACAGTATATAAGGGGCATTTTTTAATTCATTTTGTTCCCGCTCATCCTGCTCTTGCCTTTGGTAAACAGAAGACACAAAAATATCCAAATTATTTGGTTTCATGATGTTCTGCCAACAGTCTCCAATGAATAAAGGAATTAAATGCCATTTTTTAATAATAATAACAACAACAACAACACTATAATGTTTTTCACTTCTAAACCAGTATAGTGACAATTTTTGAAAAGATGATGGTGAATAAACTGAAGATTAACCCGGAGAATGTAAAGGTTATTTCTTATGTTTGTGTGTGTTGCTTTCAGCCAAGTTTGTGCTTCTCCACCATGAAAATTTATGAGCTACAGAAGGTTCGAGAAAGATTTGATTGCACAAAGTGGTAGAAGAACCCTGTAATCCAAGGAAATCACCCTTCTTTACTGTAAAGTTGCAATCCTATGCACACCAACCAAGCATTTGCCTCCTGGAACTCATTGAGACTTACTTGTAAGTTGACAAGGACCTGGACTGTTAGGATGTAGATACAGTGGAACCTCGGGTTGCACCTTTCGCAACCTGCAGCGTTCGCAAACTGCACCGCTGCGTCTGCGCATGTGCGTGACACAATTCAGTGCTTCTGTGCATGCGCAAAGAGCAAGCTCCGAAACCCGGAAGTAACTGGTTCTGGTACTTCTGGATTCGGCACATCCGTAACTCAAAAACGTGAAACCTGCAGTGATTGCAACCCAAGGTATGACTGTATTGTTGATTGCAGGGGGCCTTAGTTCCAAATGAATGTATATTAGATCAGGCCTTTAATGGGATGTAGCACAGATGAAGAGATCAAATCCAAAAGACTTTCATCAAGGACTGATTCCCTGTTAAAACTACTTAATCAAGGTATTAATTTTATACCAGCATTTCCTTTCCTGAGCTATAGCAGAGTATTTTAAGATTATCCAATTATTGCTTAAGAAGCGGTTGAACATCACTAAGAACACATATCCCTCACCTGAGCTCCAACTGCTATCAAGCAGCTTTGGAGCACATCTCTTTGAGAAACGTCTGCGCTCTAAACACAAAACAATCCTCATCTGGTTTAACAAATTTCAAAAGACCTCAGTAACTGGAGTAATTGTAATGCATATCCCCATTTCCCACCCACCCCATGCTTAAAGTACAGGCAGAGGTAGGGACCTCCTTCCTAGATTATTCCTAGTATGGCTCAGGGGTCGAATAACTCCATACCCTCCAACATATCTCCGATGAAAATAAGGACATCCTAAGGAACAGTGGGACATTCCGGGATCAAATCAGAAACTGGGACGAATTCCTTAAATCAAGGACATCCCTGGAAAATACAGACACTTGGAGGGTCTGGTTTCTTAGCTGAGTGGGTGCTGCTAAGAGAGAGAAAAGAGCAGGGCCTTCTCGGTGGTAACACCCACTGTATGGAAGTTCCTCTCAAGAGAAGCCTGCCAGCCTATCTCAGCCTCTGGAAACGTGTATGTTCTTATTTCAGAAGGCATTTCCTCTTTAAAGAAAAACTATTATTATTTTTCTGCTCTCTGGAGCTTAGCCGTTCGAGTCAGGTACTTTAATTAATTGTTATGTTTTATTGATTTCTGCAAATTGTCTGAATGCATTTTTACTCATTTGTAGGCTTCCCCGAGGCCCTGTTTACAACATGTGTGTGGCAGGGTAGAAATGGAAATAAATAAACTCCTAACTGTCATTGACTGAACTAATTATGCCCAAATGGCTCCAAACAATTTATATCAAGAATGTATTTGATGGAAGGACTCCTGAACAAAAGAGTTCAACAATTAATTACATTAATCAGAATTTTAAAAGATGGAGATTCCTTGGATCTTTACAGCAGCAGCAGCAGGAACAAGCAGATGTTTTCTTGGCAGAAAGAGAAAGCAGCCATGGGAGTGTTGTTTTTTATCAGTGGTGAAATCATTCATGTCTAAAACATGTTAACATATTTATAGTTGATAAAGAATTCACCAGTGAAATACAGTACACGTTTGCCATCGATCCACTGCCAGGGTGCTGTTTTTCAAGGAGAATTCCCCCATGCAATATGAAAGTACTAGACAATGTAAGAAAATTCCAGTCTTAAAAATGCATACAGTGGTACCTCGGGTTAAGTACTTAATTCTTTCCAGAGGTCCATTCTTAACCTGAAACTGTTCTTAACCTGAAGCACCACTTTAGCTAATGGGGCCTCCTGCTGCCGCCACGCCACCGGAGCACGATTTCTGTTCTTATTCTGAAGCAAAGTTCTTAACCTGAAGCATTATTTCTGGGTTAGCAGAGTCTGTAACCTGAAGCGTATGTAACCTGAAGTGTATGTAACCTGAGATACCACTGTATCTGCGTTTTTAAGTACGGAATACATCCCAGCACAATTGCTTAGCAGACGACGATCCACTTTCGTTAGTTTAAAGACTTTGTACAGCTTCTGAGGTCCAACATTTGAGCCAACACTTTCCAGTAGAAAAGAAAGATTCTAGAGCTCATGGTCCAGACTAGGCTCATTGACTTGAGCAGGGGGTTTCAACCAGTGTGCCGTGGAACCATAGGGTGCCTTGAATGGTGGTCAGGGGTGTGTGGGCAACAGTGGCCTCTATCTCTCTTTCCTTCTCTGTCTCCTCTGATGCCCTCTCATGTCTCTGCCTCCTAAACACTTGCACAGCTGTTTGTTGCAGTAGCCCTGGCTACAAGCTCAACAGGCAAATGGGGCCTCTGGGGCTGGCTAGGGGTTGCTGGTTGCGCCTGAGGCCCCCAAGCCCTTTCCCAGTAAATAACTTCAAATGGACACATAATTTTAGTTTAAGTTTTTAGGCAAAATTTAGGCTACAACTTTATTGATTACAAAACAAATTGAGTGGTATTGGCCTAGGCATTGGCCAGGGACTATACCTGCCTCCTGCCTCTATGGCTGGCAATCTGAAAGGGTAAACACCAAACGAGGGAGCAACATTGGTGAAGATTGATTGAAGCTCACCCCGGGGTTCCTGTGGTCCTGGCATGGCCCTAGCCCCTCAAGTGGACGTCGGACAAGATCCAGGACTCCCATATTCCTTTACCCTATTTCTGGAGGGGCAGGCGATGGCCACACCTCCCCTCCCTCACATTTCTATAAACCAGTGCCTAACCTCCAAACCTTACAAAGTTGTGACCCAGTCAAGCTTGCAAAAATCTATCATCTGCCCGATAATAAATTTTGGAAATGTAAAGAGACTGAAGGTACATTTTTTCACCTCTGGTGGACGTGCCCAAGGATTAAGGCTTTCTGGGAAATGAATTGAAAAAGGTATTTAAATATACCTTATTGAAGAAACCAGAGGCCTTTCTCCTGGGTATGGTCGGCCAAGTGGTGTCAAAGAAGGATAGAACTTTTTTTTATGTATGCTACAGCAGCAGCAAGAATACTCATTGCAAAGCATTGGAAGACACAAGATCTACCCACCCTGGAAGAATGGCAGATGCAAGTAATGGACTATATGGAATTGGCTGAAATGACCGGCAGAATCCGAGACCAGGGAGAAGAGTTGGTGGAAGAAGATTGGAAGAAATTTAAAATCTATCTACAGAAACACTGTAAAATTATTGAATGTTAATGACGTTGGAATGAAATGAAGTGGTTCTAGTAATAAGGTAGAATAAGAATATGCAAGAAGGGATGGATATCAGATGAAAATTTGAAGTTAGAATATGTGAAGACAAATAATTAAGGGAAAAATATGAGGTTATGAATCTGCTGAATAAATTTTTAAATGCAATACAAAAAAGGGAGGTGTGAGGAAGTCACGAAAATAAGTAAATGAATGTAGGATATTACAAAAGAGGGATTTTTAGTTTTTATTTTTTCCTTTTTATGTTAAATTTTTGGTTTTTGTATCTTTGTATTTTTTTTCCTTGTGTGTTATTATTTTGTAACTCTTTTTTTGTTGAAAATGTAATAAACATTAAAAAAACAAAAACAAAGTTGTGGCAATTGCTTAGGGGGTAGGCGAAAACCAAGTGGCTAAAGCCAATCTGCCAAATGGAAAAATTCCTACCCAGCCCCTGCTCCAAAGCGGGCGACCCAATCCAAAGCAAGGCCAAAGCAGCAGCACCCAAAACAGGGACGGCGGGCGGGTGTTCAGCAGCGCAAAGCAAGTGCCCCACCCCTATCATGCTGCCGCATTTATAGGTCCCCGGGATCACGCCACTTGCCCCAATTGGCCCAAACAGCCAGGCGCGATCCCGGGGCCCAACAGACAAGGCTTCGGCCACGCCTAGCAACAATAAACCCCGTGGGGGTGGCTTAAGGGTCCCGAGCTCAACCAGGACCCTCGATTTAGGAGGATCCCATTTGCCAGGAGCTGAGGCAGCCTCAGAATAAGCAAGCAAGTAGGTGAGAGAGCCCAGCCAGCCAGTTCGCCAGCCCTTGCCCTTGGGAACGGATGGACAAGTGGGAAGCAGGGCAAGCAGGCCGGTGAAGCGCTAATCTTTCTTGGGCTTTCTGTGTGCGATGCCTGCCTGGAAGTTATGTGCCTGGTGTCAAAGGGAGCCTTTCCGTCACGCAGGCCTGGCAGTGCCCATTGCTGCCACTGCTGTTTACCAAGGAGAGTAAGGGGATGGCCTCACATTCACCTTTGGGCAGTCTCCATCAAGCTGCTAAGGCTGGGAGCATCTTCTTCCCAGGCCCCTGGGGGGGGGGCAGCATTGTAGGAAGCACCTTTCTTTGGAGTGGGGGCAGCTCAGAGAACTGGGGCAGTGGCGGCAGCTGCCTGGAGGACGCCCAAGGAGAAGAGGCTGAAGGAACACTTGTGGCGTTCGTACGGAGCCCCTGGTCGTCTCATGGACTATTGACCCGTACACCACTAATCCGCTGCCACCAACCAGGTCCTCCCCAGTAAAATCACTTCAGTCTCAGTCAGGTTCTCAAGTTAATAAAGAAGAGTGTATTTTATTTCAGACACAAACTTTTACAGCATTCCAGACGTCATTACTTTTTACTTTCTTAGTCTTATTTTCCTCTCTCTATCTCTTCTGCTTCCCCTCACTCAAGAACCCACTGCCCTGTCTCTCTATTTCCAACTGCCTGCCAACTGCTTCTCCAACTGCCTTTCCCAACCAACCAACCTACTAAAATCAACCAACTACCCACCAACAACTCTAACAAACCTTGGGCTAAGCCCTTTTATACACATTTAGGCTCCGCCTCCAGCTTTCCTATTGGTCTACATTTTTAACCCTTCCCCCTGTACAGACAGGCTCTAAACGAATGGGCAAACGCCACAACACTTCACAAGGGAAAGTGTTTGAAAATGGATGAGGGGCTGCCGGCTCTTCAGGCAAGTGATTACATAACTGGACTTCTGAGCCAGTTCCATCTGACAAGCTGAAATGCGTGTGCTGATAGAACAATCTCCTTAGAACTATGCTGAACGCCTTTCAGTTGTAAGAATCGTCATACAGTGGTGCCTCGCAAGACGAAAAGAATCCGTTCCGCGAGTCTCTTCGTCTTTCGGTTTTTTCATCTTGCGAAGCAAGCCCATTAGCAGCTTAGCGGATTAGCGCTATTAGAGGTTTAGGGGCTTAGCGGATTAGCTGATAAGCGGTTTAGCGGCTTAGCGGATCAGCCGATAAGCGGCTTAGCGGATCAGCTGTTAAGCGGCTTATTGGCTTAGCGGATCAGCTGATAAGCGGCTTAGCGGATCAGCTGTTAAGCGGCTTAACGGCTTAGCGGATCAGCTGATAAGCGGCTTAGCGGATCAGCTGTTAAGCGGCTTAGCGGATCAGCTGTTAAGCGGCTTAGCGGATCAGCTGTTAAGCGGCTTAGCGGATCAGCTGATAAGCGGCTTAGCGACTTAGCGGATCAGCTGATAAGCGGCTTAGCGGCTTAGAAAGAGGGGGGGGAGGGAAAAAAACCTGCAGGAACTCGCAAGACATTTTCGTCTTGCGAAGCAAGCCCATAGGAAATTCATTTTGCGAAGCACCTCCAAAACGGAAAACCTTTTCATCTAGCGGGTTTTCCGTCTTGCGAGGCATTCATCTTGCAGGGCACCACTGTATTATTTAGGTACTCGGGACTTGAAAGGGGGATTTGCTGGGTTTGGTGTTCACATTTTATTGTTGTACAAGCGGAGATGGAGCCCTGCCTCCAGGTTGTGCTAGTAACAAATCTGCTGCCCATCTGTATGATCATAGTTGCTTTGAATAAATCCAGAAGATGGAAAGAAATCTTTCTTTCTTTCCGCTAGGCTGACCACAGTATAATGATCCATAGCATTCTCCTTGGAAGATGCCTTACTTATAGCAGGTCGGATTATTTGTTCCTCTCTGAATGGCAGGGTCTCAGATAAAGGAATTTGATATCACCTGCTACCTGTCCTTTCATTTTCTTTTTAAATGGAGGTGCTGGGGTGGAACCCAGGACCTTTTGTATGGAAGGAATAGAATCACAGAGTTGGAAGGAACCCTGAGGATCATCCAGTCCAACCCCCTGCAATGCAGGAATATGCAACTGTCCCATGTGGGAATTGAACCTGCAACCTTGGTACTATCAGTACATGCTCTAACCAACTGAGCTACCCAGGCAGGGGCTCTGCCACTGAACTAAAGCTCGTCTCCTAAAAGCAGAAATATTTGACCTTAATCCCTGTGCTCATAGATTGTATGAATCACTACCCCACCCCCCAAAAATTATCAGGTCTACAGTACTGGGTGTGGGGGCTGAGATTCACGTACAGCCAGTGCTCCACCAGGAATTCATCTTTTAAACTATCAATTTCACTTCCAGTTACCACTGAGCATTGCTAGCGTTAGCCCATCAACTCCCAGCCTGGCCTGGCTTACCAAAGATAGCAGCTGTTGAATAATGTGCTAAATATTTTTTCGCCTCTTCTCATCTCGCTGAGTACACCTGAGCAGTGCAGAGCACTCTCTGCCCCTCGCCGCCTAATGGGGTCCACAATTACTCAAGTCAAATACTAGATTTCACAAAAAACAAATCCATTTTGTTTCATTAGATGTTTTATCAATCATGATGTGCAGAAATGGAGGTCGCAACCACAGTTTCCCATCTCACAGGCAGAGGAATTGCCAGCTTCAGCTGACAGCAGGGAGAATTTGGGTGAGTATTCTGGTTTTACTGCCAGGGAGTGGGAGAGAAACCTGTGAAGTTTTCTGCCTCAGGAGTCAAAATAACTTGCTCATTGTGGGTCTTGACCCGAGGGAGAAGAAGACATTTGCCGCTCTGCCTCAAATGGCAAAATGTCTTGGTCCAGCCTCGCGAAAGCTGCAGCACACTGACCCAAGCGGCAAGTCTATCCACCTCATTGCATAATATGAAAGGACAGGGCTTTGTGCTGGGAGGCAAAGAATGGTTCTGTTTCTCCTGAAACAGTAGCAGCTCCTTTTCCTGCAGAAATTGCTAACTGCATAGCAATCAGTTCAGCTCGGGAACTGGGCCTGGTTACAGCTGACCGGCACCTCTTGATGGACATGTCGCCAGCCTGGCGTTCCAGTTGGATTGCTGTCTCCACTTTAAACAAAATGGCGACTAATTCTAATCCGCTGTGGTAATCGTCAGTTGGGCGGGGGTATATTGTTCTACTGAACTAAAGGAGGTTTGATATTTTGTCTGCGCACCTTTGGAGATAAAGCACTCCTTCTCAACAGAGGAAGAACTTACCACACAGTGTTATTAGCTGTGGTATTAATTGGCCAAATTAAAATTCATCCAAGTAGACTGCATATTTAAAATGGCTGGCTGAATATAGCGATCATTTGTCAATGTCCTCTGCTGAATTGTTAGTGAGACAGGCCTGAACGCATTATTCGAGACAGCAAATGAATGGTTCCAGTTGCTATGGATACAGCTCTGGTGCGGGGTAAATGTTCGGCTCTTGGCTATCCTCCCTACTCTCCCCCCCCCCTTTTCTCTTTCTTTTTTTACGTTCAGATTTGGAGCATTGCAGGGTAGCGCTGCAACGAAGCTCTGAAAAGTCATTTTGTGACTTGACTGATTAACAGGTGTATTAGGATTGATCAACAATTATCTGACCCGAAGTAGTGGCCATATGATAGCTCCTCATTAACTCTCTCCTTTTTTTCCATGGTTCAGCCTATGGGATCAAACTGACGTAACTTACAGTAGGAATAAGGTAAAGGTAAAGGGACCCCTGACCATTAGGTCCAGTCGTGACCGACTCTGGGGTTGCGGCACTCATCTCGCTTTATTGGCCGAGGGAGCCGGTGTACAGCTTCCAGGTCATGTGGCCAGCATGACTAAGCTGCTTCTGGCAAACCAGAGCAGCACACGGAAACACCGTTGACCTTCCCGCTGGAGCGGTACCTATTTATGTACTTGCACTTCGATGTGCTTTCGTACTGCTAGGTTGGCAGGAGCAGGGACTAAGCAACGGGAGCTCACCCTGTCGCGGGGATTTGAACCGCTGACCTTCTGATTGGCAAGTCCTAGGCTCTGTGGTTTAACCCACAGCGCCACCCGTGTCCCTTTACAGTAGGAATAAAGGTAAAGGTAAAGGTAAAGGTACCCCTGCCCGTACCGGCCAGTCTTGACAGACTCTGGGGTTGTGCGCCCATCTCACTTAAGAGGCCAGGGGCCAGCGCTGTCCGGAGACACTTCCGGGTCACGTGGCCAGCGTGACATCGCTGCTCTGGCGAGCCAGAGCTGCACACGGAAACGCCGTTTACCTTCCCGCTGGTAAGCGGTCCCTATTTATCTACTTGCACCCGGAGGTGCTTTTGAACTGCTAGGTTGGCAGGCACTGGGACCGAGCAGCGGGAGCGCACCCCGCCGCAGGGATTCGAACCACCGACCTTTTGATCGGCAAGTCCTAGGCACTGAGGCTTTAACCCACAGCGCCACCTCTGAGCCTTTAATGACTATAGGTACACCTCCTTCAAGCACAACCTCAGTAGGAATACACAATGAACTTGTGCCAAAAAGGTTCACACAGGACTAGGACAGGCTGCAAGATGCTCTGTTACTTGGTCCAGGGCGGCCACCCCCTGCATTTTTAACCTTTGGCCTAACACACGCAAAATTCAGGTCTATGATTAGCATTTCTGGAAAAGGACAGGCTTTTCTACAGAGCTACTTTTAAAGCTCTGTGAAACCAGGGTTATATGAGCACCAAGAGGTTTAGGCAGAGATTTAGGCTCAACTCCATTTACATTTAATTTAAGAATCAAGACAGAGAAATTCAGATATTGGACCCGGCTTCCCCAAAGAAAATAAAAGCACAGAATTAAGTAGGTCGCCTTAACTGGTCAGGAAACTTACAAAAAACAAGCAAACCCCAAACACAACTACTCACATCCCAAAGTGGACGCCACACAAACTACTGGAGGGCAGCCTGGCTTTTCATGGTTGAAGATTGTGGTCTTGACTCTCATAAAGAACAAAGGGAATTGGAGAGGGAGGGTGGAATTAAAATGCTCCAATCATATCGCCTGGCATGGTCCTGTCTTCAGGTTGGTTCAGCATCAGTCTTAATAATCATGGCAGAGGAGATGGAGCCCCGTTTGGATACAGAATGATAGAGCAGAGCCTTGGTTTTCTAACGTAATCCATTCTGGAAGACCGGTCAACTTCCGAAAAGTTCAAAAACTGAAAGCGGAAGCCTCAATACAACAGGGAAACCCAAAATGGAAGCCGCATGGCACGTTCGACTTCCGAAAATCGTTCAAAAACCAAAGCAGTTGCTTCTGGGTTTTCAGCGTTTGAAAACCAAAACGTTTGACTTCTGAGACACTCAAAAACTGAGGTTCCACTGTATAGATTTTGGTGTCTGTAAAGGTTTGAGGGAAGCTCTTCTGAAGGCAGAGTAAACAGCCTAAGGCCAATGGAGGCTGGAACACAGGCTGTGGGAAGAGACAGACCTCTGCTTTTGGGTCTGTTTGGGTTACTTCATATTTTCTAAGATGCCGAACCTGTGCTGGACAGCACAAAACACTCTATGGGTATTTTGCTTGTATCTTTGATGCTTATGTTCTGTTTTTGAAGAGTTATGCCAGTAAAACTTTGAATAATACTTTTATGGGCCTGGACATAAAAGGAGTCAGTTCTCATGCTTCCAGTCACTTCAGACAGCACAATATTAATATCTGCACAGTGCTTTCCTACCTACCAGCCTGTTTTTCTGTACTGTATTTCCCTTCAACTACCCACACTACTCTATATTGTTTTCTTCCTGGCTTGCCACTGAACTTACCAACCAAGAACTCCCCTCTTAAACTTTTCCCTCCCCTAACTGTACTTGTGGCCAATCCAGTTTCCCTCTTGCTTTCACTGTCTGTCATCCTTCTGTGGGATTTTTCTTTCTTGTCCTTTTGTCACTTTCAAGGTGGGCTTTTTAAAAAGTCAGGATGAAAACTAACATTTTAGTACTTATTTCTCTTAACATAGTTTTTGGGTTTTGTATACAACTTGACTTAATAGGTACTCTTTTTTTGTAAAGCAATGCTCCCTAATATAGTGCATTTTTAATGTCATTTTCACCAATACATGCTTTTTTAAAATGTGCATTTTATCCAGGCATGTGCATTTTGCTCTGGCTGCATAAGTGCACTGCAAAATACAGAGAATGTTTCTGTTTGCATATAGTGTTGAAATGTGAAAATCAGGTAAGGTTTGCCCTTAAATGTTAACTTTTTAAAAACTCTTTTTGGTTATTGTTAATTTTAGTTATCTTTTAAGGGCTTAAAATCACTTGTTTTAAAAACCTGTTTTCTAATTGGTAATTTTAATGTTTCTTGCAAACCGCTTAGAAATTTTATTACACTCAAGAGCTCTGTTAATTTTGCTAAGTAATAAATAAATGCAGACTGAATCGAAATTCCCCCTCACCCCCATTCCTCCTAGCATCCCCAGCCTTCATCCTGAAAGGCTACTCCAAGATGACCACCAAAGCCTATAATTTTTACTGAACATCCCAGTTCCAGTTATTCTGTAATACCCTTTCCTCTTAGTGATTTCACAAGCCCTGTCAGTTGGCTTGATCTTTAACCTGTTATATTTATTTCTTTATTCTTTGAATATTTCTATAGTGCCATATCATGAAATTATCAATACAGCTAGGAAAACAGAAAAGTTCATTTGAACTGTAAAACTTTAAACTATTAAAATAAAAACATATAACTTTAAACTATTAAAATAAAAACATATAATCATTTATGGGGCTAATCAACAATAGCAATTTAAACAGTTGCAAAGCTTGTCACCTGAAAAGAGACACCTGAGAGTCAAAAGCAGATGCCTGCTAAATCTCTGCTGGAAGAGTGTACCATTATATTATTATTATCATCATCATCATCATCATCATCATCATCATCATCATCATCACAGTCTCTTGGGAGTTGGATATGCCTGGCGTAGAGGATAACCATGCTGTAAGAACTAGGTTTCCCTCCATCTTACACTCAGGTGTATATATGTGAACAAATCATATTTTTTCTGCCGTGTCTTGGTTCTCAAAGGAACACAGACCTGGCATGACCGTCTGGAAGCTTTCTGCTGCTCCGTGGAGAGTGGGAGGTGGCCAACTTTTGTAACAATATCAACACAATCACTTTGAACATGGCCTGATATGGGGAGCCAATGCAGATGTTTTAGCAGACGTGTTGCATGCTGTCAGCCACTGACCCCCCCCCATCCGCAGTCTAGCCACTGTATTCTGGACCAGCCCCAATGGCAATCCCATATAGAGCACCTTATAGAAATCCAGTCTTGCGGTTATCAATTACTTAGAACCAACCTTTCTGATTAGGGGTCAACACAAGAACTAGAATGAAGAAGAAGAAGAAGAAGAAGAAGAAGAAGAAGAAGAAGAGTAGTTGTTTGGATTTGATATCCCGCTTTATCACTACCCAAAGGAGTCTCAAAGCAGCTAACATTCTCCTTTCCCTTCCTCCCTCACAACAAACACTTTGTGAGGTGAGTGAGGAGAAGTGTGACTAGCCCAAGGTCACCCAGCAGCTGCATGTGGAGAAGCAGGGAAGCGAACCCGGTTCACCAGATTACGAGTCTACCGCTCTTAACCACTACACCACACTGGCTCCCATCTTCTTTCCAGAGGGCCCAGTACAATGAGGCAATTAAGGAACAGACCACAATCCCATGTTTTGCTTTGTTTTGTTTTTTACATCTACCTTCAGGCTAGATGAAGGTTTAGGATGAGTCCTTTTTTAAATTAAAATACATTGCAGGGTTTTCCTTCTGCCAGTGCCAATGGTTTTAATTTATTTCTTAGCAGGGATTATGTCAGATATGAGATAAGATTAGGCTCGACACGTTTCTCCTTCTCACAGGTATAGCATGATGATAACATGATTATACTCCATCCCCGTTACTAGATCTGGAGATAAGTCGTTGGGGCAGCCATTCCTTTGTCCCTCGTGACATGAAAGGCTGAGGAGCTGTATCAGTAGTAATTAACTTGTGCCATTATCCCATGTGGGGATCAGCGATTGGCAGGAAATGAACCTTTGTCAGCGCTTGCATGCACAGAAGTGCTAAAGCCAAGATATAGTACATTGTTCAGCATCTATCCTGTAAGCATTTCAGATTTTGAAAGAACCTAATCTCCTGCGCTATAGCAACTGACAGCAAGCATGTCTGGGTCCATGGTTTCTAGGCAAGGGATTCATTTACACCACGTTTGCCCATTTTAATTCAGCTAACACCCTGATCCTACAGACCTGATAGTCATCAAAATCCCTCTGATTTCAATGCAACAAAGAGGGCTGCTTCACAAGCCACATTTTACTGAGTGCCCTTGCTTCCACAGGTATGGCTTCTCAAATGCCCGCCCTTTGAATCAGTGAAGGCTAACATGTAGCCCTACAGATATTGTTGGGCTCCTAGTTCCCAGTATGCTCGGTGGTCAAGGATGATGAGAGTTTTAGCTCAACATCTGAAAAGCCATTGCTTAAAATCAGGAGGAAACTACCGTATTTTTCCATGTATAACACGCTTTTCTGTGTATAAGACACCCCCTATTTTGGGGGACTCCAAATTAAGAAAATGGGGAGAAATGGCCCCATGTATAAGATGACCCCCTTTTTCTTAACATAATTTTAAAAGAAAAAAACCTAGTGTTATACACGGAAAAGTACGGTATTTATTACTGCACGCGGGTGACGAGTCTATTTCTTAAATTCATATATCACATACACACCATAGATTTAAAGGACTCTTACACCATTTTAACCATCATGGCTCCACCCCCAAGAATCCTGGGAATTGTAGTTAGTTAAGGGTGCTGGGAACTGTTGCTCTGTGTGAGGCCTCCTAGCAACTTGCAGTACCCTTAACAAGCTTGCAGCATTGTAACCTGGAAGCTGCTTCTAGCCTCAAGCGATGCTATCAGGTCCTAGCTCAGCTAGGGAATCTGGAGTTACCTATTATAGACAAGTCCAACCTGAGCATCTGGAAATCTCTCACCTGAAGCTTCTGCCCAGGGACTCTTAAGAAGAGTTGCAGTATTTTGGGATCTGCACCAAAGAGTTGGAGCTACTCTTCACTGAGTCTGTTACCACTTACCTTACCATGCACTGAATGTTCCAGTGTAACACCTAGAAATGTCAGACTGAATGCAGCCAGTAGATATCTGAAAAACAGTGTGTCATTCAGGTATGCTCATTGGGGGAGCAGAGATTGTCTATAAGTACCTGCTGAGTAAATAGCACTCAATGGCAAATATGTAAAAGTAGATACACTTTTAGACCTATGTCTAGAATGGTAACTCTGCTGCCAAAAGGTTTCCAATGAGCCGTTGGAAGATGTTTCCCAGTTTCCCCAGCTTTCCAGAAGTTTCCGAGTTTGCTTCTGTATTGGAGTTGGTTTGGGATGTTTTAGATGCTTTCTCATCCATGAGTTCATTGCCTAGGTCTCCTTTGGGAGGCAGGGAGAGATCTACCGGTACATTTTAGTAATAGTGGCATCCGTCCATCTCAAGCAACAATGGAGTCAAACCACTACATTAGCAGGACTGAAGGGTGCAAGCCTGGGCAATCTGTACGGAGGTCCTGGGCTGCCCAGATGACAGGACCCTCCTCTCAGCTTCACTGATGGGGTGCAAAGAGAAGCAGAGCAATACGTTTGGCACTGTCACGGTCTGGTCTACGGGCAACTGCAGTCCCGGCTGAGGATGTCGGGACTGGGAGCAAGATGGCAGGGTGGGAGCAGGAATGAGAGTCCAGAAGCCAGGGGTCCGAGGATCAGGAAGCAAGGAGTCACAAAGTCAAGGGTTTGAGGGTCAAGAAGCATTTCAATGCAACAAAGAGGGCTGCTTCACAAGCCACATTTTACTGAGTGCCCTTGCTTCCACAGGTATGGCTTCTCAAATGCCCGCCCTTTGAATCAGTGAAGGCTAACATGTAGCCCTGCAGATATTGTTGGACAAAGTCAAGGGTCCGAGGGTTGAGAAGCAAGGAGTCACGAAGTCAAGGGTCCGAGGGCCAAGAAGCAAGGAGTCAAGAAGCCAAGGTCCGAGGATCAGGAAGCAAGAAGCCAAACGTAGCAAAGCAGGAAATGAGTTGCTGTGGCAAAGAGCTGAAGGGAAATGCTGACTTTATAGCCCTTCCCAGCTCTTGCCACCAGGTGCAGTGAGTTACCAAGCAGCCTCACCTGTGTGGCCGTGCCTTGCCTCTCCAGAACAAACTTATGAAGGCCCCAGTCCTGCAAAGCCCTACTGGTCACAGGGCCTGGCTCCTGCATGCACTCCTGACAGGCACCAGCTTAGCTGCAGGAGTTGCCAGAAGGAGGGCCATCCAGCCGTCTAACAGACTCTGCTCTGGATTTGTGTAGGATTTACTCTTTAGCCTTTTCTTCTTCTGAAGATATCCAGCAAGGTAGCAGTGGTTTAAGATCAGCGTTTTCCTTTGCTGAAATACACTACCCTCCCAGGTGGACGAGCCCCATCTGCCCAATTTGCATTCCCCTCTGCGGCATGTGCAGAAACCGCATTCTTGACCGTTGGTGCCACTATTAGTCTTGTCTGCTTAATCTACCGGAACCTGTCTTTGCATGCAGGGGAAGTCCTTAACTCATTGAGCATTTGAGACCCACTGACAACCCTCACCTGGTTTAACCAGCCAGTCGAAGCCATGCTGACAGCTTCTAAGAACCACGAGTGAGATTTGAGTGCAGGGTGGGATAGATATATAATAATAGTTGTTGTTGGCACCCGTCCATCTCAATAAACAATGGAGTACGCCTCTGGGGGTGAAGTCAAACCAGGAGTTGCTGGAAGGAGGTGTACAAGGCACCGTCCAACTGTATTAGAGACTCCACCCTGGATTTGTGTAGGGTTTACTCCTTAATCTTTTTTTCTCCCAAAGATATCCCATGAGGCAGTGGAGGTTAGATGGGCTACCTTCCCATGTTGACGAGTTCCATCTGCCCTTTCATAGTATATAAGTTGTTTAAATGAATGAATGAATGAATGCATACCATGTCATCACCCAAGCTAGGCTTGTTACAATCACTTAAGTTCAAAATACTGAAAGTGTCAGGGTCGGGAAGAGAAAAAACCTGATGGAGGATCGATCTGTCAAAGGTTATTGGCCATGACAGCTAAACTGAAACTCCATATTCAGAGACTTATGACTATTGTAGGCCACAGCGACCATCATCCCTGGTCATTGGCCATGATGCCTGGAGCTCATGAGGGGTGGAGTCCAACAACAACTGGAAGATCACAGATTCCCCACCCCTGATTCGGTGGTATAGCACAGATGGTGCTTACGAATCTCTTTTTCTACTTTGCTTGTCTACCATGCAGGTAGCAGCAAAAAGCTCTCTAAACTGGCAGAAAGCCCTAATCTTGGTTCATGCAAGTTCTGGGTGGTTAAGCATGATGTTGAAAGTGCAGTTCTTGTGATGTCCAGACCCATCTCTCGAACCAATAATAATGCTAATAATAATTTATTATTTATACCCCGCCCATCTGGCTGACTTTCCCCAGCCACTCTGGGCGGCTCCCAATCAAATGTTAAAAACAATACAGCATTAAATATTAAAAACTTCCCTAAACAGGGCTGCCTTCAGATGTCTTTTAAAGATAAGATAGCTGCTTATTTCTTTGACGTCTGATGGGGAGGGCGTTCCACAGGGCAGGTGCCACCAACATGAAGGCCCTCTGTCTGGTTCCCTGTATCCTCACTTCTCGCAATGAGGAAACCGCCAGAAGGCCCTCGGCGCTGGATCTCAGTGTCCAGGCTGAATGATGAGGGTGGAGACGCTCTTTCAGATATACAGGACCAAGGCTGTTGAGGGCTTTCTAGGTCAGCACCAACACTTTGACTTGTGCTTGGAAATGTACTGGGAGCCAATGCAGATCTCTCAGGACCGTTGTTATGTGGTCCCGGCGGCCACTCCCAGTCACCAGTCTAGCTGCCGCATTCTGGATTCATTGTAGTTTCCGGGTCACCTTCAAAGGTAGCCCCACGTAGAGTGCATTGCAGTAGTCTAAGCGGGAGATAACTAGAGCAAGCACCACCCTGGCAAGACAGTCTGCGGGCAGGTAGGGTCTCAGCCTGCGTACCAGATGGAGCTGATAAAAAGCTGCCCTGGACACAGAATTCACCCGCGCCTCCATGGACAGCTGTGAGTCCAAAATGACCCCCAGGCTGTGCACCTGGTCCTTCAGGGGCACAATTACCCCATTCAGGACCAGGGAGTCCCCCACCCCCTTTCCCCCCAAGACAGTACTTCTGTCTTGTCTGGATTCAACCTCAATTCAGTGGTATGGCACAGATGGTGCTTATGAACCTCTATTTCTGCTTTGCTTGTCTACCATACTGGTAGCAGCAAAAAGCTCTCCAAACTGGCAGAAAGCCCTAATCTTGGTTCATGCAAGTTCTGGGTGGTTAAGCATGATGTTGAAAGTGCAGTTCTTGTGATGTCCAGCCTCATCTCTTGAACCAAGAACGCAGCACTTTCTATGGTCTCTTTCGCCACCCTTGATTCTAATTCAGTAGTGGGAAGGTAGCACAGATAGCCTCAGTATGGGCATAAGGAGATATTTTTAAACCCATTTCAGCCACATTGTAGAAAGGGAACCGAATAAAACAGACATCCCATATTCGGTGGACAGTTCTGGATCGGCTCCATGACTGGCAGAGATTCAAATTACCCCATGATCAAGCAAGGATTCAAACCTATCTCCCTCAGGTCCAAGACCAACAGTCTGCCCACTCCAGCTCAGCTGAACTGCTTCTGAGCAGTTTTTAGAAGTCAATTTACCTCAGGAGTAAAATACTCAGTTGGGTCTCCTCCTTGTTTAAATGTCACCAATTCCTTTTAGTAGAATCACAATCTATTAGGAAGAAATAAATTCTCATATTTGATACAAACACCCAAGGGCAATAATCTACAGTATGGGCCATTGACTTGGAAAATGTAATTACGAAATTAATGCCATTTTTGATTTATGAGAGGAGTGCAACACAGTTGAAAACTACAGCAGATATACTTTTTTTAAGATGTGGATCTGAAGTATACAAATATCCTTAAATGAAATGGTGTGTTGTTGTTGTTTTTTTAAAAAAGAAACTTCTTCTCTTCCCAGAATTTGATGGAACAAAAATAGTGAAATGGGACCCCACAACAGATCAATGTAGACTGTGAAGTATTTCGCCTGTGGGTTGTGACATAGAGCAGCTGACTCCTCAAGGTAGAAAACCAGGGCCTTTGGGCAGCAAAAATAATGGTGATTATTTACAGGGAATAGTAGGCTGTCCCATCCTATCTCCGCTGCCTTTCTTACCAGGTAGAGGACACAGGGATCATCACACCTTGAGCCACTGCTGCTTTCAAACCAGGCTGCTTGCGTGAAATAGCCCCTATGAATTAAACTCATTCTCCAATCTGAGGAACTGCTCCAAGCAATAAGGAGTTAGTGTCTAACACACACATGACGATACTTACTGAGATGATCTCTCTCTCTCTCTCTCTCTCTCTCTCTCTCTCTCTCTCTCTCTCTCTCTCCACAACCTTCTCACCATGTTTAGGTAACTGAGCCATCTGTATCATCCTGCCAAATGGCAAGGAGAAAGATACCACATTTTGGGAGCAGAGGAGGGGGAAATATGTGATAAAATGTCCATAATTCTGTCAGAAACTGGAGACAAGTGACACCCATAACCAGCATATGAGAAGCAGAAAAGCTGTGTTCAGGCAGGCAGAGAAAGCTGGAATCTCCTCACAGGATTTAATATAGTCAGGTGATTTCAGTTTTTCTTCCACTTGGAAAGAGCTTTGGAAAAAAACAAAACCCCTCTCCATTGCAGGTATAATGATGAATGAGAGTTAAACAGGCCAGCCAATTTAAATACTGTGATATATGGGATGCTGAGAACGGTGATTGTGAGGTAATACAATGCAGCCTCCGTTGTACTGTTGGAATATGGTATATATCTTGAATGACAAACACGTGCCTGTAGGTTAGGGTCTAGTTGTCCATAATAACGGTTTGCCTGCTAGTACTGCGTAGTGGAGAAGCGATGGATGGCAAAACTCATGCATCTTCTACAGATGACTGGATGTGAACTGTTGTCATATGGGAAAGAGTTACATTCAAAGACATGGGGTTGCATTATTGTGGTTTTTTGTGATGGATTAGATCATCAAAAGTGGGTCAAAGGAGTAATTAGATGGAAGGCTAATGAGTTCTTTTTTAAACAGAATAATATTAAGATTTGCTGTTCCTAATGGATTTAAGATAAACCCCCAATGTCTGAATTCGCCCTCCATTATTATGACGGTAAACTGTTTCTCTTCTTCTTGTTACTACACCTAATATTACAATTATTTATTAAGTTTTAAAATTTGCATGCCACCCGAATTGCCACAGGTCTCAGGGCGGTTCACAACATAAAAACGGGATATAAAAATGCAAAATACGTAATAAAAATAGGAACAAGACAACCCAGCACCACTCTAACACATTCTAAAAGGGCATAAATGTCAAGGCCTGGTTAAAGAGTTATGTTTCTGCCTGACTGACACCTGAAGGTGTATAACGAAGGTGCCAGGCGAGCCTCCTTGAGGAGAGCATTCTACAAATGGGCAGCCACTGCAGAGGAGCCCCTGTTCTCGTGTTGCCACCCTCCGGACATCTTGTGGAGGAGGCACATGAAGAAGGGCCTCATAAAAGGATCTTGGGTAGGTTCATATGGAGAGAGGCAGTCCTTGAGGTATTGCTACTACAATTATTGCTACTATTATAGTGAGTCAGACCACTAGTCCATCCAGCCATTCCCCCAGGTACTCTGGTGGGCTGCAGCTGGAAAAAAACAACAACCCACAGGTTGCATCCTACATTGAGGAGCCTTGCATTGAGCAGCAGGGGTTGAGCTAGGTGTGTGATACTTTCCAACTGTGTGATACTTACATTATCATGTAACACTAGTACATCTTGTGGTCTAAACCACTGAGCCTCTTGCGCTTGCCGATCAGAAGGTTGGCGGTTTGAATCCCCGTGACAGGTGAGCTCCCATTGCTCTGTCCCAGCTCCGGCCAACCTAGCAGTTCGAAAGCACGCCAGCGCAAGTAGATAAATAGGTACCGCTGTGGCGGGAAGGTAAACAGCGTTTCCGTGTGCTCTAGTTTCTGTCACAGTGTCCCGTTGTGCCAGAAGCGGTTTAGTCCTGCTGGCCACATGACACGGAAAGCTGTCAGTTGACAAACGCCGGCTCCCTCGGCCTGAAAGCGAGATGAGTGCCGGAACCCTGTAGTTGCATTTGACTGGACTTAACCGCCCAGGGGTCCTTTACTTTTACCTTTTTACCTTGCACTCATGCACAAACACAAGCACATGAAGGTTTCTACCCTTAGGCTTAACTACTGTGGGAAGTTAGTCAAACTTGCCTGCTTAGAGACTTGAAGCAACCTCTAGCCGTGATGGGGGGGTGGGGTGGAGAAACGGACTATGCATGCTATATTTGGCGTAACATCTTTTTTTGTTCTTTCTCAGTCTGACAAAAGAGTCATCTAGATGAAATCCGGAAATTGCCCAGTGCCACAGTAGCCGGCCTGCTGTTTCCTAGCCTTCATTGTTTAGGAGTAGGTTGGGTAGGGGTGTGTGGAATCTGTTAGTGTTTAAATATACGTGGGCAGATGGAGGGCAAGTGTTAATGCAAAGGCACCAGCTTAGTGTGCCTCCCCCCCCCTGAAAATCATTTCTAAGAAGCCATGTGCAACGGAGATAAGGAATTTTTAGGTTTCTGCTAGAACCAGGGAAATTAATAACAACAAAAAGACCTTTGTGTGGTTGGTTGCTTAATGAAATTAGAATTCTGAAGGGAGCAAACTGCTTTTAAAGTTTGCAGCGGTTCCCCACACAAGGATTCCTGGTTTATTTTCCAGCATATATTTTAGAAGCAAGGATTGTCACACCATAATATATGAGAGCGATGAATGGCTGCTGTGGCTGATTACACACCAAAGCATTCAATCATTCACAAACGGCTGTTCATTTCCAATATACAATGAGGCAATGGAGAGTGCAGCTTGTGCAGGCATATCCATCTTTTCTACAGGAGTAAGTCTGTGTATGTGTGTGTGTAAATGAAAACAAAGAATGAGATCCAGTTTGCTGTGCTTGAAATAAAGGTGAGCTTTGATAGTCTTAATCCTCCATATTCTCTATAAATCAGTTAGCTCCTGCTTCAAGAATTGTTGACAGATGGGAATGTTTTGACATGGTCTTCTGGGATTGTGATATTGTATTACTGTATTATTAATCTTCACTGCTGGAGCTCACATATGAACCCAGTTTGCACGGAGTTGAACCCAATAAGGTTAATGGTACATCAATCTGGATTACTGATACAGCTCAGGCAGTAGTATGTTATCAGGCACCATATTAAGTCAAACATTATTTTGCAAAATGAGGCTGGAAATGTTGTGAATATTCTCATATTGTATTATACTTATTGTGTTTAACATGATCAACTATAGCTAGTATGACTGAAAGAAGAATGACTGTATCTTTGGAAAGGTAGCACACAGGTATAATCAAAGAATCATAGAATTAAAACCGGAAGGGACCCGTAGGGTAATCCAGTCCAATCCCCTGCAAAGCAGGAATCTCAACTAAAGTATCCATGACAGATGGCTGTCATAACTCTGCTTAAAAACCTCAATGGAAGGAGATTCCACCACCCCTTGTTCCACTGTTGAACAGCTTTTGCTGTCAGAAACATCTTCCTGATCTTTAGTCAGAATTTTCTTTCTTGTAACTTGAATCCATTGCTCCATCCTTCACATGACAGCCTGTTAGATAAACAGGAATTCATTTCAGCCTTTCCCATTGTGGTGCTCTTTTGATTTTTGGGCTGTAGCTTCCATCATCCCTGACACTCAGCCATGGTCTGATGAAAGTTGTAGTTCAAAACTTTGGGATGGGCTTTTGGAAGATGCAGATCTAAAGCAAATATTTAAAAATGTAGCATAAACACTGACAACTGGGAACCACTGGCCTGCGAGCACTCCAGTTGGAGAACAGCCTTTAACAAAGGTGTCATGGGCTTTGAAGACTCTCGAACTCAGGACAAAAGGGAGAAATGAGCTAAGAGGAAGGCACATTCGGCATACCCTCACCATGATCAACTCCCATCTGGAAACCTGGGTCCCACTGTGGAAGAATGTGTGGATCCAGAATTGGTCTCCAAAGTCACTTACGGACACACCATTAAGACTAAAAGTTCATGTAAGATAATCTTACTCAGCTATGAGTGATCACCAAAGAAGAAAAGAAGATTCCCAGGCCATCACCTCAAAGGTAATTTTACTGACTCCATTTCTTTTCAATTTATGTTGACTTCCTAAGATTAAGTAGCACCTATTACACATTCTTAGGGACACGGGTGGCGCTGTGGGTTAAACCACAGAGCCTGGGACTTGCCGATCAGAAGGTCGGTGGTTCGAATCCCCGCGACAGGGTGAGCTCCCATTGCTCGGTCCCTGCTCCTGCCAACCTAGCAGTACGAAAGCACGTCGAAGTGCAAGTAGATAAATAGGTACCGCTCCAGCGGGAAGGTCAACGGTGTTTCCGTGTGCTGCTCTGGAGTCAGTCACGACTGGACCTGATGGTCAGGGGTCCCTTTACCTTTAATACACAATTTAGGAGTTTTGCCCAGCATACTTAGCTTTCACAAATGGTAATTAAATAATTAATTACCTAGTACATAGGTCAACTACACACATGGATCTATATTAAACATACACGAGGCTCGCTATTTTCCTGTTCTAATGCACATAGGAAAATGTTTCCTTTTTTAACCTTCTCAATCAGAGTGAAGGCCATGCATGATTTTTCATTTGCCTCTAGTGACATACAGGGTCCCTGATTGGTTGGAATTATGACATGAAGAAGTAAGATGCACACATAGTAGTGTAAAAGCAGCACTGTAGCAGGGCTGAAAACACATTATCGGAGGGGGGGACATGAAAGGCCATCCAAATTTAGGAGTATTTCAAGGAGATTTGCACACCCTTTCAAAACCCATTGTTCACATCACAAAATGTCGGAACAGAACTCATCCTTGCACCTTTGCCCCAGTCAGCTAGTTCCCATTGCTTTCTCTGTGCAATGATATGCTCTCTTTTTATCCAGATGTTTCACCAGCAGAAATTAATGCACAGTCTCATAGCCATTAATTTATTGTTCATGAAGAAAAGCTCCACGTACTCGCATGAGAAGTTATTGAAGGCTTAGAAGCAGAGACTGTGAGTGAATAGATTTCTTTGTCAACCAAGAATGTTTAATTGATTATATAATTTAACTTGTATGTTCTGTTTGATAGTCTCCTATTAGAACTCTGCCCTCCTACTTTATAGTCAATTGTAAGCTCCAGCAATGGCAGAACATATTTATTTGCTTTAGAATTTGCAATTTTCTGCCTTATGAACTAACAGTTATTTGCAATTTCTTTCACTAAGGGGAGCCTATTGCCCCAGGAAAAATGATTAGCTATCATTCAGACTTGTAGCCTGTTTATTCTTAGTTATTTCTTTTATTTATTTTGGATCCACAGTTTCCTACATTAGCACAACACAAGAACCACAAGGCTTAAATTGGTAAACCTTAGCACTCTCCCATTTGAACTGACCATATAATGGTGCGTTTCTATGAGAATCCAGTGGGGCTCACAAAATGTTTAAGAATCCCAGACCTGGTTTATCCTCCTTGGCAATTTGTAGTGTAAGTGGCCTAAAATGGGATTGGTATTATATGTTTGAGTGGTAGATTCAACCCATATCCCAGGATGGGAGGAGAAGTATGATGGGGCAGGAATCCACTCACAAGATTAACAGAGCTCCTTGCGCCCTTCCTTAAACTTTCTCCTTAGCTCAAAGAGCTACTTATAACAATACAAACCCAAGTCTACATTTTTAACCTGCCCTGTAATACTCCCTGCTACAGGCTTTTTAGGGGTGGAGAGACAGGGGTGGAGGAAGTTGGTGCGGTGGGGGCGGTACGCCTAGGTGTGGGGTGAGAAAATGCCGAGTGGCACTCACTGCGGGGCCTGCAGCGCACCTGAGCCATGCGTCCCTCCTGCAAGTGTCGCGGTGGCTCTGCCCGCTGTCTCTCTGCCCATTGCCTCTCCCTCAGCTGTAGGGCGGTGTGGATGTAACGCTCCGCTTTGCGAAGGCAAACCTTGCACCAGATGTGCAACAGTATGTCAAGGAGCATTGCACCTGCTTTCCCTGACCTTTTGTCTTCTTGGCTAGAAAACAGGGTTTTGCCCCTGACCTTTTGTCCTCCCACAATTTGTTTGTTAGACATATCGCTTGGCTGGAGCATGACCGAGGATGCAGATGTAATCAAGTATCGGGGGGAACATCTGAGGTAAACACCTGCTGCCACGTGTATTTGCTAATGCTGGAAATGTGCTTAGATGGATATACGTTAAGTTCAGGGTGGTTTCATTACAGTTTCCAGTTGTTGACTTCTGCTAATAGAAGAAGCCTCGGCAGAGCTAGCTGGCATCTTGCTTGGAGCATGCTTGCCAGTGTGCTTCTGCACAGCTCACCTGCATCCAACCTCCTGTCATCTCCATTATTCCTACAGGGCGGCTGAGTGGGAGGAGGCAGGCAGACTCCTCGGAGGCCCAGTGGAGCATCCTGGCCCCGCTCCTGGGCACAGGGCACACGCACCGCCCCAGGCGCCCGATCAGCTTGCTCCGCCACTTTAGAGAGACTCCCTATCCTTGGCTTGAAGGATGCAAAAGAGAAGAGGGGTGGTGATTCTTGTGTTGTTATGGTTTTTATTTTGATCATGTATTCTGTATTTTTATATCGTGGTTTTATCCTGTGAGACCTATGGGTATATGATCCTGAGAGCATATACCAGCCTTCCCCAATGTGGTGTCCTGCATATGTTTTGCAAATAAGCCATAAGATGCCACCGTCTCTGCTGTGCCGCGCTGACCAAAAGGAAACACAGACCCCGGTAAGCATGCCTGGTACCCCTCACACCATTTGGAAATAGGGGTGGTGTGTAGCAGCATATACACACAGTGGGAACAGGATTAAAGAGGTCTTGAAGAGGAGTACCATAGAGGAGAAGACTATCAATGGCAAGTAGCCATGACGGCTATGCACTGCCTCCACAGCTGGAGGCAGGAATGCTTCTGAATACCAGTTGCTGGAAACGACAGGAGAGGAGAGGCATCGGTTGGCCACTGTGAGAAGAGGATGCTGGACTAGATATACCATTGGCTAATGATGATGATGATGATGATGATGATGATGATGATGATACCCCACCCATCTGACTGGGTTGCCCCAACCACTCTGGGCGGCTTCCAACGAATATGAAAGCATAATAAAACATCAAACATCGAAAACTTCTCTATACAGAGCTGCTTTCAGATGCATAGCTGTCAACCTTCCCTTTTTTGTGTGGGAAATTCCCTTATTCCAGCGCCGTTTCCCGCTGCTATCCCGGATTGTTAGATATACCGTACACTGTCCCTGGGATAGATGAGGCTGCTAATCCCTTATTTTCAAATCTGAAAGTTGACAGCTATGTTCAGGTGTCTTCTAAAAGTTGTATAGTTATTTATCTCCTTGACATCTGATGGGAGGGTGCCACTACTGAGAAAGCCCTCTTATGGTCTTAACCATGGGTAGGCAAACTAAGACCCCGGAGCCAGATCCAGCCCAATCGCCTTCTAAATCCGGCCCATGGACGGTCCGGGAATCAGCGTGTTTTTACATGAGTAGAATGCATCCTTTTATTTAAAATGCATCTCTGGGTTATTTGTGGGGGATAGGAATTTGTTCATATTTTCCCCCAAAATATAGTCCGGCCCCCCACAAGGTCTGAGGGACAATGGACCGGCTACCTTCTGAAAATGTTTGCTGGACTCTGGTCTTAACAGGTCAGATATAAACAGACTAGGTGTTATACTGAATAAAGGAACACAAACACACCGGACATGTGCAAGGCACCATTTCTCTGCACTTACACAAATGAGCTCCCCGTAGTTTGATTCCCCTTTTGTCATCTGGCAAAGGCAGCTGTTGGGAGACGATTGAAAGCTTCTAAAAAGAACGAGTGCAGCAGTCCTCCTAAGCCATAAATTAGCCAAGGCCTACAAATACCACACCTACCAGATTCTTCTCGATCCTTGTTTGTCAGAAACATTCCATGGCGAGAGAGAACCACGCAGATACTTTAATTAGCCACTGTAAGACTTCAGCTTGCATTAGGGTTGATTTTGGCCTCTGGCATGGATTCATCTCCGGTGCATAAAAAAAACCTATGGGCCCTTCTAACAAAGCAAAACACACACACCTCTCTCTCTCTCTAAGGAAATTACAATCAATTTTCCCTCTTAGCAATACAGGCAGAGAGCCAGACAGTTGCCAAAGAGCTTCAGAGATAAAATATCAATTTCCCATCCACTCGTCAAGCCCCTAGATCACAAAAGAAAGAAAGGCACCAGGGGAAGAGGAGGGGGAGTCACAAAAACACACAACTCGTCTCCATATCGAGAGAGCAGCTTGGCAACAAATTCATAACTGCATTATTGAAAAAGCAGATTTTTGACGTGAGAATTAAAACAATAACATTAAAACAGAATAAATAGATTGTGTTTGGGGGTTGGGAGTCTTTAGTTCTCTTTACTGAATATTTACAAGGTGGTCATCATTGTCACAGGCAAGCGGGAACTGTGAACGAGAGAATGAAAAATGTTACCACCAGGATATCAGGGTGGGACACGTCATTACTTCTCTGTACACTGAGAAGTATTGTCTCCTCCTCCTTGGAGTCCCTAGCAAAGGGGTCCAGTGGAAGGACAGAAAATAAGTTTGCCTATACTGCCATGGGGTCTCCCAAAGCTGTACTCAATTTTTTCTCTCTCATAGAAGAGATTGTCCTGCCAATATAACCCAGTGAACGATGGAAACAATGCTAAGATTAGGTAATTTATTTTTTCATCAAAAACAATTGGAAGGTCTTGAGATATACCAGTAATTGCGTGTGAAGACCCCCCAAGACCTCCCAACAAAGACACAGTTGACACCAATATTAGTTCAAGGTTATTGGCATAATTTTGGTAACAACTCTATTGATTACAGAATGTGAGTGGTTTGCTTAGGCATCGGTTCGACCAGGCATTGGGTATGTAACTTTTTTATGTTACAGTTTATAATTTCTACTCTATTTGAAGTTGTTGTTATGCATATGCAGGTCATCGTTTGAATATTTTATTTTCAGTTAATGAAGAAATTACATATCTTTCTACTTACGAGTGTTGAACTAATTGGCTGGTGAAGAATTCAGCGAAACAGTAGTTGTTATCCGGAAACACTGTTCAGCAGAGTTCAGAGTTGGACATCAGAATTGAACATTTGCTGGTTATACAAAGCTTCACAGCTTGTTGGGTAAAGTCTGGCACCATGATTCATTTAAGGACTTTCAGAGACTTCAAATTGTTAGTTTTGATGTTTTGAATTATTCCATAAAGTATTTCACATTGTAATTGTTTCTGGCCATCGTGTTGCTTTTGATATTGCTGACTCATATTTTGCAACACAGGGGTTTGCTTGTTTACACCTCCGGCAGGGCAGCACTGACAACTGGACTCCGGCAGAAGTCAGTAAGGGTAAACATACTGGGGGAGCATTGGTCCTACCACAGATGCAACCTCACCCCAAATGCTCCCAGGTACTCTGGCGTGGCCCTAACCCCCGGAAGGTGATCGGGCAAAAGCATGGCGAGCCCCTGGATTCCTTTAACGGAATCCCCTATTGCATACTGGGAGGGGCAAGTGTGACAACCTTCACCACCACTCCTTGAACCAATGCCTAACCGCCAAACCTTACAAAGTTGTGACGATTTGCTATGCGGCCAGCGAAACCCAAGTGGCACCAGCCAATCGGCCAAATGGGAAAATTCCTACCGGGCCCCTGTCCCAAAAACAGACGACCCACAACGGCATAGCAAGGTCATAGCAAGACCCTAAATATAGGGAGGGTGGGCGGGTGATCTGATGCACGAGGCGCCAAGAGGAAGCTTGACGCAACGTGCAGCGGCATAAATAGGTCCCCCGGCTGCAAATTCTCTCAACCCCATTGGCCAGAATTGCCCCAGCAACCAAGGGACCCAATCGGGTTGTTGTGGCTATCCAAATGATCCCACCCACCCAGACGGTGAGGTCAGTCTTGGTGATCTCACCGCAACACATGCCCTCCATGATGAGGAAACGATTTGTCAGGAATGATTAAGTCTTGCGGCTTTACCTGGGGCCTGGTAAATGTTAGCACAAAGTAGATAATGGAAATGAGGTTGAAATTTGTGTATTTATATATCACTATATACAGTAGTCTTCAGATTGAACTGTAAAAGGCAGTTTTCTCTGATGATCTGTCTTTCTGTCTGTCTATACATACTGGGCCTGTACCTGTACTAGGGGGCACTGGTTGCCATATGTCCTCTTTTTCCAGGACACGTCTTCTTTTTCATGGGTGTCATGGGCTGGATTGAGGAGGTATGGTGGGAACCACCCTCCCCTCTTCCTGCACCTTCCCGAGAAGAGGAGGAGAGTATAGATTTAGAACAGTGGTTTGCCGAAGGTCATAGTTTGGAAGCTGCACAGAGGAGAAGCTGGGAAATATTGGGAGAGCAGGAGGAAGAAAAGAAGAAGAAGAAGAAGAAGAAGAAGAAGAAGAAGAAGAAGAAGAAGAAGAAGAAGAAGAAGCTGCTGCTGCTGCAGGGGAGAGATAGCTAACAGACTCAGTGTCTCTTGAAAGCCTTCCTGACCCCCCCCCCGCCCCGTCTCCCAGAACAAGGTGTGCCTTGAGAGTAGTAGAACAGAAAGCTCAGAGGCAGAAAGCACAGATCCGTCGGCGCAGGGGTGACATAGATTAGGAGGGACTGAGGGGGTGAGACTTTACCATTCTCTAAGAGAGACCGCATTCCTTCGTCTCTATGAATATTGAATAAACTACTTGGTAAGAACTCTTCGGGTTTATCTGCTTCTTGGCATCCCACAGTGGGAAGGATAGGATTCCCTGAAGCCTTGACAATGAGTAGAGTCATCATAGCGAATGAAACCAGCAAATGTCTCCTCTTTTTTGCTCTTCAAAACACTGCAACCCTACAGTGATCGTAGGGCTTTGGATGTGGGGCAACTTCCACGGAATCTTCATACTTTTCAGGGGGGTGGGGTTTCTCTTCTATCTTTACAATTCCATGATTCCATCTCCCTCCATAGGATTGCTCTACCCATTCTCCATCTGTAATATGGCGCCAAAGGTGCCCAGCATACCTATTGGTTGTGAGCGTTCATGAGATATAAAGCTGGTAATGCACTTTGCACATTTATTATTCCTACAGAGATCGTTTTTATAGCAAGAGTCTTAATGGTTTGGGGAAATGGTAGCAGGTGCAAACTAACCTAAAACTACCTTCCAGATTCACTGACATGGGTGAATGTATTCTGCGCTGTTGCTACTGGCGAGGGACTATGTTTGTTTGTTTCTACCTCTGGTTGCGAACGGGATCCGTTCTGGAGGCCCATTCGCAACATGAAAAGAGCGCAACCTGAAGCGCCGTATTTGTGCAGGTGCGCGGCGCGATTTGGTGCTTGGGTGCATGCGCGAAGCTTGATTGAGCACTTCGGCGCATGCATAAGTGGCAAAACCCAGAAGTAACCCTTTCCAGTACTTCTGGGTCACCCTGGGACGTAACCTGAAAGAACGTAACATGAAGCAAACGTAACATGAGGTATGACTGTAATACAGTGGTACCTCGGGTTACATATGCTTCAGGTTACATACGCTTCAGGTTACACACTCCGCTAACCCAGAAATAGTGTTTCAGGTTAAGAACAGAAATTGGGCTCCGGCGGTGAAGCAGCAGCAGGAGGCCCCACTAGCTAAAGTGGTGCTTCAGGTTAAGAACAGTTTCAGGTTAAGAACGGACCTCCGGAACGAATTAAGTACTTAACCTGAGGTACCACTGTAATAAGGGACGCAGGTGGCGCTGTGGGTTAAAGCCTCAGCGCCTAGGACTTGCCGATCGAAAGGTCGGCGGTTCGAATCCCTGCGGCGGGGTGCGCTCCCGCTGCTCGGTCCCAGCGCCTGCCAACCTAGCAGTTCGAAAGCACCTCCGGCTGCAAGTAGATAAATAGGGACCGCTTACCAGCGGGAAGGTAAACGGCGTTTCCGTGTGCGGCTCTGGCTCGCCAGAGCAGCGATGTCACGCTGGCCACGTGACCTGGAAGTGTCTCCGGACAGCGCTGGCCCCTGGCCTCTTAAGTGAGATGGGCGCACAACCCCAGAGTCTGTCAAGACTGGCCCGTACGGGCAGGGGTACCTTTACCTTTACCTTTTACCACTGTAATGGAAGGGCTTTTTAAATTATATTCTGCTGACAAAAGCCAGTTGCATACATTCAAGCGGGCAGCATGGAAGTTTTTAAAGCATCCTGTTTACAGGCCTGATGCAAAGCGATCACCGTTCATTACACCGCCCCATTTGCAGGGTGTTATTGGGCTCATCTGCAAAAGCCAGACAGCAGAGATCTGATCACGCATCTTCAGTCATTGCTATTAGACACTGAGTGTGCTTCTGTCAATTGCTAGCATTGGCCATTGCGAGAGAGAGAGGAGGCACAGTTTAGCTGTGACGGCCTGGGAATCCGATTCAGAGGCTGAACTGGAGGAATCCCAGCCTGCACAGGAGTCCCCGCCTCCAGGGCCGGCTGAACTGGGGCAGGGCCTTGATTCTGAAGCGCCTGCACCTGTGCCGGATCCTCAGGAGCAGGAACCAGGTGAATCCACTCTGGCTCCAGAGGTGGTTGAGGACTCAGTGCCTACAGGTGAGTCTCCCTCTGGGCCCAGTAACCCTTCAGCCTCTCCTGAACTGCAGAGGCTCAGGGCAGGGAGGCGAAGGGAACTGGTTTCTCCCAGGAGGAGTGCTCGCCTTAAGGCCAGGAGAGGCGGGTCTCCTGGGGGCCGGGACCACCCCTGGCCTCAGAGAAGATAAAGGCCAGTCAGCCCGGCCCCAGGTTGTGGGAGCAACGTCGTTGATGAGCTGTTTCGGCCAGTATCCAGTCCTGTTTCCCCCAGAGTTCCTGTCCTTGCCCGGCTTCCCGCTGTGGACCCCGCTTCACCCGAGGAGGACAGTCTGCTGACCCTCAACTCAGGTCCTGGACCTCGCCCCACGGTAACCTCGCCCCTGGACCAGCACATTAGCCTTTTCTGGGCAGGGGAATGCAGGCTCGAGTGGGATCTTAATAGACAACGTTTGAAACTTTTTTCATTTTTAGAAAATCACACTATTACTCAAGATCAATGAACTTAGCATACCAAAATAAAATTCTAGCACTCTTAATGACGAAACATAGTCAGAAAGTTTAGTGCACTGGGAATCATTTGCATCCATTTTTAGCAACCCTCCTGTGTGAAAAAAAGGAGTGTTGCAATACCCGAAAAGGGTGGGATATCTGTACCAGGTGAATTGCAATCAGCGCCCCTGGTTTCTGAGTAGTTGGCGATAGTTGTTGTTGTTGATGATGATACAAGTTGAGTTTGGTGTCCAACTCTTAATTTTGTATGAAAATTTAACTCAGCTATTTGGTACAGCTGTGAAGTAAACAGCACAATGTTTATCCACTCAAGACAGAACAAACACCACAATGTTTATTCGCTCAGGACAGAACAATGCAGCACATTTGCATTCTCCCTCCCTATGTTTTTGATACTTGTCATGTTTTCTCCTGAATTTCCTGCAAGAGATAGCAGCTGTGGAGTTTATTTCGTATCCTATGCCGTGTTCCCATTGGGAGAGCGAGGGGGAAGGGACACATTCATTAACCCATTTCTTTAATCCTGCGATCGATAAGAATCCCACGATCGACCAGGATCATCCTGGAATCTACCTGTCGATCACGGTTGACTGGTTGTACAAATACAAAAAATTACAGAGAAAAATAAAGATACATTAATAATCTCATATGATCCTCATAAAACACAAATTATCAATCCATCTCTGTATTCCTTGGCCACCATTTTATCTTAATCTTCACACATACAGAGAGTTGAATCCTCCCACCTGGGAAAGTTCCCCCTTCCTGTGTCTCCCACTCTGACCTTCCACTCAAGCAGGCCCCTTCCTCTTCTCTCTGTCAGCTTCCTTCATTTATCACAAATATACATTTTAAGATGTTAAGACATCTATCCTGACCAGAGATGAATGGCTGATGAAGATGATGGACTATGCCAAAATGGTGAAAAGGACCAGGGAAAATCAGAAACCAGGAAGAGAGAAACTTTTAATAAGGAATGGGAGGAATTTACAAATTATCTAAGAGAACACTGTAAACAACTAAAAACTTGGGCAGGATTTGAGTAATGCTTGTAGTGTACTATGCAAACTAAGGTAAAAATGGATTGTTTTAAGAAAAATAGAGAAAATCTACGATGCAGCTGAAAAAGATTGAAAATGGAAACCATGGAAGGGTCTAGGGAGGTCTAAGGATTCAGGTATTCCTAAATGTTGATGATTATGTCTAAAAGGTAAAAGTAAAGGTACCCCTGCCCGTATGGGCCAGTCTTGACAGACTCTAGGGTTGTGCGCTCATCTCACTCTAGAGGCCGGGAGCCAGCACTGTCCGCAGACACTTCCGGGTCATGTGGCCAGCGTGACGAAGCTGCTCCGGCAAACCGGCACCAGAGCAGCACATGGAACGCCATTTACCTTCCCGCTAGAAAGCGGTACCTATTTATCTACTTGCACTTAATTGTGCTTTCGAACTGCTAGGTGGGCAGGAGCTGGGACCGAACGATGGGAGCTCACCCCGCCGCGGGGATTCGAACCGCCAACCATGTGATCGGCAAGTCCTAGGCGCTGAAGTTTTACCCACAGCGCCACCCGTGTCCCTTACTGATTATGTCTAAAGTTTGGATTTAAATGTGTAGTGTAAAACAGAGTAAGTAAGTAAGTAAGTAAGTAAGTAAGTAAGTAAGTAAATGACGTTTAAGACATCTAGTTGAGGGATGCGGGTGGCATTGTGCTCGGGCCCCCAGTCATCTCCCACCTCCTGTGTGGGTATGACTATGCCTTCTCCACTCTGGTTGGTCGTTTTGTGGTCCCGTGGTCCCTAAAGCCAATGGTTGACTTGGGGGGTGGCCGCGAAACATTATTTAATCCCTGTGCGATGTTTGCTGGACCTCTTTGGCTTCATGCAGCGGATCACCCGCCCACCCGCCCCCTTTATCTGGTGTGTTGGCCTTGCTATGGACGTTGTTGGTTGCCTGTTTTGCAATGGGGGCCTGGTAGGAATTTTTCCATCTGGCAGATTAGCAGAGCCATTTGGTTTTTGCCTACCGCGTAGCAATCGTCACAAGGTTTGGCAGTTAGGCACTGGATCAGCAATGTGTGGGGAGGAGAGTGCAGCCCTTACCCACCCCTCCAAGCTCAAGGGTATTCCAGTAAAGAAATCTGGGGTGGGCCTGGGTCTTGTCCAAAACCCCACGGTAGGGGCTAGTGCCATACCAGGACCCCACGGGGGCACCGGGGGTGAACTTGAGTCGGTTCAGAGATTGAGATTGAGGTTGAATCCTGACAAGACAGAAGTACTGTTTTTGGGGGACAGGAGGCGGGCAGGTGTGGAAGACTCCCTGGTCCTGAATGGAGTAACTGTACCCCTGAAGGACCAGGTCCACAGCCTGGGAGTCACAACTGTCCATGGGGGCACAGGTCAATTCTTTGTCCAGGGCAGCTGTTTATCAGCTCCATCTGCAGGCTGAGACCCTATCTGCCTGCGGACTGTCTCACCAGAGTGGTGCATGCTCTGGTTATCTCTCGCTTGGACTACTGCAATGCGCTCTATGTGGGGCTACCTTTGAAGGTGACCCGGAAACTACAATTAATCCAGAATGCAGCAGCTAGACTGGTGACTGGGAGTGGCTGCCAAGACCATATAACACGGGTCTTGAAAGACCTCCACTGGCTCCCAGTACATTTCTGAGCACAATTCAAAGTGTTGGTGCTGACCTTTAAAGCCCTAAACGGCCTCGGCCCAGTATACCTGAAGGAGCGTCTCCACCGCCATTGTTCTGCCTGGACACTGAGGTTGAGCGCTGAGGGCCTTCTGGTGGTTCCCTCGCTGCGAGAAGCCAAGTTACAGGGAACCAGGCAGAGGGCCTTCTCGGTGGTGGCACCCGCCCTGTGGAACACCCTCCCACCAGATGTCAAAGAGAAAAATAACTACCAAACTTTTAGAAGACATCTAAAGGCAGCCCTGTTTAGGGAAGCTTTTAATGTTTAATAGGTTATTGTATTTTAGTGTTTTGTTGGAAGCCGCCCAGAGTGGCTGGGGGGACCCAGCCACATGGGCGGGGTATAAATAATAAGTTGTTGTTGTTGTTGTTGTTGTTGTTGTTGTTGTTGTTGTTGTTGTTGTTATTTTACCAGATTCCCTGCGATGCAGGTGGGAGTCTGATATAGTTTGGATTATTCCAGTGCCTAAGCAATACCAATCACATTCTGTATCCTATAAAGTTGTGGCCTAAATTTTGCCCAATAACTTAAACTAAAATCCCATGTCACTGCGTCTTCATTTTTGGGCAAGGAGCCTTTACCTGCCCTGTTTGGAGATTGAATGCAGGATTCGGCACAGAGAGGAAGAGATCCAGCACTGACCTCTAGCCATTTTCCAAACAATTCCACACACAAACATACTCGGTTTGCTAGTCCAACCAGTATGGTCCTGGTGTGGGATCACCCCCCCCCCCCACTTGACAGAAGGAGAGGCTTAAAAGGCTAAAAAGAAATGTTTTATTGTTATTTCAGAAAGCAAGGCTTAAGAAAAGACAACCAGGGCTGCATAACACTGACATTTTTATTAGAATTCTTTTGTAACAAATGGAACTTGTGTCAGCAAATAACTGATTTTCATACAGACTTTCTTTCGCCACCAATGTAACGAAGTAAGAAAATAAAAAGCACGCCTTTCATTCTGTAAAACATTTACGCGTACTACTAATTAGAGGTAATTGTATTTTTTTTTAACAAGCCATTTTACAAGGTAATTTTTTTATTTTGATTTTTTGTTGTTTTTGTTTTCAGTCTAGGCATCCAAAACGAGAGCAAAGAACACAACTTGTATTATCTTTGTAAAGACACTCCAAGCTTGAATGGCAAAGCCACGTAACAAGATGGATGACGGGAGCTGCAGCCTTCTGATATTCTCTTGGGAGTATCAGGGCACTCAAAAACGAAAACGGAAAGAGAGATCACAAAACCATAAGAGGAGCGGGGGAGAAAATGAAATTTATAAGGAGGAGGGAACTTGCATCTTGCTGTTGCCCCTGCAAACGCCCTCCTCCCCTTTAAACATGTTTTGTGTTATTTACATACACACAAGTGGATTTTCATAAGCAGTTTTCCTTACAGATGGGTTCAAGTAATAATACTATTGGGTGTAGAATCAATAGGGCAGTGCATAGTACAAAGGTATAGAAAGTGCAAATCTCCCTAGAGTAACCCCTTCCTTCCCCCAGCCATCCTTGCCAACGTCTAACCATGCAAACCAGGTTTTTTTTCTTTCTTTTTTATTAAAAAAGGAGCTAAAATAAAAGTTCTGTACAAATAATTTTTTATATATTTTGCGTATTTCTCCATTGTTAACTAATTACAAAATTATACATAACTACACATACATAGGTAAATAATAGCACCGTACTGGTTATGCTGATGAAACCGAATTCTGAGCTTGGTAAATGGCAGATAATGACACCTACTAATTAAAGAGAGAGAGAGAGAGAGAGAGAGAAATCACTGCACAGCAAAGATACAGAAAATGGAATGCACATCAATGATTCGGAGAGAGTTCCTCATCAGAAGCAACTCCTGAATAGCAGTTTTGATGGGAATATGTGCGGCTATTTCTTCCTCTTCTTGTCATGTGAAAACGTTCACCCCTCACTCACTAGTGATTTCATACAATGCTTTTCTTGAATAAATCAAATGATTTTTGTTTTTGTTTTTTGCAGAAAAAAAGGCCAATTGTTTTCATGAGCAATTGGCCTGCCTAGTGTATGTCTGCACGTGGATTTTCTTTTTTTATGCTCTTCCGTGTACATCCTGACCTCACAAGCCACATGACCCCCATGCGCACTCTGCAGTGACCACTGCAGATTTCTATACAGAGCAAGGACGCACTTGAACCCCATGCAAAATGGGGTCGTCGTTGGCATTTTGTCACGCACTTCCAAACTTGCGCTTACAAGTCCAGAACACAGAAAGTTCCTGTGCAGACATGCCTTTCCTCTATGCTTCTAAAATGTAGCATTTTTTCCCACTGTGAGTGTCTGAAAACAGGTACTTTTGGCTAAAAGCATGAGTTCGCTGCATAATCTGGCACTTTAAAAAATACTATTTCGACAAAAACAAATAAAAAACAAAACAAAAGGAAACATATAGTGCACATTCTTCTCTGATTCTGATGTAAGTTAGAGAATCTCATTCTGAGGTAGCCTTCTATAATGCTTTATTATTATTATTATTATTATTATTATTATTATTATTATACATATATATGTTTAATTTTTTTCCCCATTTTTGCATTTTTATATATAAAAGTGCTCAAATAGAATGCTTTCTAGTGTTTGGTCTTTTAAAATATTTATTTCTGGTAGCGATGGGAAACATGGAAAAAGAGAGAGAAAGATCAACTAATCACTTCCTTGGTGATCCTTTTTTTTTTTTAAACCACATTTAAAATAATTCTTTTGATATTTATGTTCCAACATGGTGCTAGGCTGAACCCAGACCAATGCAAGAGCAAATGGCTTCCATTATAGTGCCTCAAAATGTTTTGTACCGTCCACAATGAGGGGGTCACATATAATCTTCCTTACATTTACGCCCTCTGTCCGCTTGCCTGACCCAGCTTATTTCAGGAGGCCTTTTAGCCTGAGTAAAGTGAACATGCTTTGGCCTCCAGTGAAAATTCGTGTGCATGGATATGACTCAAGACCCATTCTAATCGCTGCTCCAATGTCTATTAAGGGGTATCTACCTTCTCTTTTCAGCACGGTGCTCCTGGCTTCTGATAACCAATGCAATGGTTACGAAAGCAGACTGGGAGGACTCGCACCCGGATAAACAGCCCCTGACTACCCAACTGCTTGGGATAAACATGGATTAATATTTAACACCAGGAATGCATATTCTTAAAAGACCTCTTTGTACATGTGTTGAAAAGCTAATGCTTTTTAATCGAAGAAAGGGGGTTGGGGGAAGGGTGACACAAGAGAAATGTGAGTTCAACTAATGCAAATACAGACGGAACAAAACTCGAAGAAATGCTATCAAAATAGGCATCAAATATAAGGCACTCTAAATGTAAAAATTAAAATTAAAAAAACCCCAGCATTTTCCATTAATGCTGTACGCCACAAAAAGAGTTCTGATTCAACAGAGCAACATGAGTTTGGCTTTGCCCCATTATACATCGTCAATGCACATGTCCTACCGTATACTATAGACAATTATACAAGTGAATACATTTTTAAAACATCTTGACAACTATTATATTACAACATTCTCCCCTCCTAAGGGAATATGCACTGACCTTTCCCACATGCACACTTCCTATATTTAGTATGGTTTGCTTATTGCACTAAGGTGTTACACTAAGGTGTTTTTGTATGTGTGAGATGCGTGTACATATGATTTCCATCCTTTTCTTTTCTTTTTCTTTTCTTTTTTTTTGGGGGGGGGGGGTAGGACTGAGTTTCAAGTATCACTGATGTGCATTCCTCATTTCCCCTGGAAAACAGAAAACGAAACAAAAGCCCTCAAAGCAAAACAATGAGATGCAGACATGTTCAGAAATATTGTATGGACTGAATGTAGCATTTTGGATTCTCCTTCCCTCCTCCACTGCTTCAATAAATCCAAGTCATGGAAGAACTGATATGCGATATATGCATTTCTGTCTATCTATCTACGTGCGTAATTGTAGATTGATAGAGAGACAATAATAGAGATATACATATATTTATAGATCTAAAGAGAAAGGTGTGTGTGTGTGTTAATAGCAGCTTTATACTTTGCGCTTCCCTGTTGATTCCAAAAGAAACAAAAAACAAAACCTTCCATATGTATATTAACTGATTTATATTTCATATATTTTTTAATAATAATAATAAAAAATCAAAATGTAAAAGCAATTATCTAAATGAGAATGTGGTCCTGGAGATAAATATAGGGTTGCACAAAAATGTGCAAATTTTCAAATTATTTAACATTTCTACAGCGAGATATTACAGGTAACAGTTCTACAGCATAAAAAAATCTACAATTCTGAAACAAACAAAAAATAATAATGAACAGTTATGCAACTTTTTTCCCCTCCAAATTCACTTCATTGAATGATAAACTTTTTGTTTAAAATAAAAAAAGGAAAAAAGTTTACACAGTTAAAAATGAAGCACAGGTCAGCAGTATCTTTACAATACTAAAAAACTAAATCAAGGACTTTCTTTTTAAACATTCGCCCTTTCCCCTCCCACCCCCCAAAGTGTTATTTATGAGCAATATGGTAGGAAGGGGAGATGCTGAAGCAAAGAGTTCGTCTTTTCTCAGAGCAGCCAGGTACTGGCCCTTGGACAAACATCTCGCACCGAATTGCAGGACTCCCAAGTTCCACGTTGTTAACTATCATGCAATCCTGAACAAGATGATGGTTCTTTGCAGAATTTGCTCTTCCTTTTAACTTCAACCAAAGCTGAATCCTTGAGGTATCAGTAAAATGAAATCCTTCAGATGCCTCAACCAGTCTGGATTCTTTTATTAGGTTTCTGGTAAGGTTTATTGAACTGTGAATTGTTGGTCCACCTGGAACAGTTTTTCTTTTTTTGTTTGTTTTCCTTTTAATATTTCCCCACTAATTGGTCTTTAGTTAGGAGTTAAGAAGTACTTCTCAAGCACACAGTATGGCTCAGAAGAGGCTCTCTGGATCTTAAAGGGCCTGCAGTTAAAAATCCAGGATGGTCAGGGATTTTGTTTTACGTTGCATAGTGATCAAAGCTGCCCAGGTATTCTAGTGCGGCTCGATAGCAGAACTGATATTGATCCTTGCGGGGAAAGAGAGAAAGAGAAGTTAAGATAAATCCATTTGCTGCTTTCGGGTTACAACACCGCCAATTTCTTACTCTTGAATGGTTAACAGAACTGGAGACGGTTGTGAGATGTGCTGCTCTCCCTTCTAGGAGAAGTTCTTTGCTCCTTTATCTTGCCAGCTGCAACCATGGTTTCATGTAACTTCTAAGCAGAACACCCACACCTTAACCTGGTTTTGGGCCCAGCTGTGCTTCCCTGGCAAGCCTGGGACTCTTGGCATGTGCACCAGGCAGAGGGCCTTCTCAGTAGTAGCACCCGCCCTGTGGAATGCTCTCCCACCAGATGTCAAAGAGAACAACAACTACCAGACTTTTAGAAGACATCTGAAGGCAGCCCTGTTTAGGGAAGCTTTTAATGTTTGTTGCATTACTGTATTTTAATATTTTGTATTTTATTCCAATGATTGCTAGGAACTGTGCTGAATGTTGTGGTACATAACTGCTTCACAAGTTTTTTTATATATATATGAAGGTCAAAGTATATCCATAATGAGGCAAAAGAAGAAGAATATTCTTTTCTAATAAACAGTTTAAGAGAAGGAACATCAAATCATCCAAAATGCAAACTTGCAAATTTTATTTTATATGTGTGTGTAAGTATTTGTTTCTAGGAACTAATGGGACATAAAGACATTTTTCATCTGCAATAATACTAGTAATAGAAAATAAATGGGTTTTACTCTTCAGTTTTCTCTGAGTTATTAGGATCAGTGAGAGGGGGAAATGGCCCAATTCCATTCTAAATAACTTTGTTTTAAAAGTTGTTAAAACTGTAGTGTTGGACTACAAGCCTGCAGTCAAAGGTTTAGGAGCTATGTCCGAATCAATGTTTAAAACCCAACATCCTGTGCTCACACCTGGCCCACAGACTCCCAAATCCATCCATCCTGCATTGTCAGAGCTCTTCTCGTCCCTGGAAAGTGGTGTGCTTCCTTTTCGCCTCCTTTTCTCTCTGGTGTTCAAATTGCTGCATGTGTGCTTGCCAGGGCCGGATTTAGGTTTGATGAGGCCCTCAGCTACTGAAGGTAATGGGGCCCTTTATATGTCCAGCTGTCCTTTGTCAACAACAAATTGCTGCTGTTTTTGCGTGTGTTGAATATATAGGTAAAGGGACCCCTGACCATTAGGTCCAGTTGTGGCTGACTCTGGGGTTGCGGCGCTCATCTCGCTTTATTGGCCAAGGGAGCTGGTGTACAGCTTCCAGGTCATGTGGGCAGCATGACTAAGCCGCTTCTGGCAAACCAGAGCAGCACACGGAAACGCCATTTACCTTCCCACTGGAGCGGTACCTATTTATCTAGTTGCACTTTGATGTGCTTTCAAACTGCTAGGTTGGCAGGAGCAGGGACCGAGCAACGGGAACTTACCCCATTGCGGGGATTCGAACTGCCGACCTGATCGGCAAGTCCTAGGTTCTGTGGTTTAACCCACAGCGCCAATATATGCTATATGGTAATTTATGGACCTAATAGGTATCTAAAGCCATTTGCACATAATAAAATAACCAGTCCATGCAGAATGTAGGCACCCTATATATAGAAATGAGCAAACCAGTGATATTTTAGGGAGCAGGCTAGCAGGCAAAGCCCATGACTTATATCGTAGGAGCCCACACAACACAAAACACTGTTGCTGTATGTAGGTTTTATTTTATTTGTTTTTTATCTTATATTTTGGAAATGTACATCCAGTTTTTTCCCCTTTAATTTTTTTGAGGGGCTCCCAAGAGAGTGGGGCCCTAAGCTATAGCTTGTTTAGCTTATACGTAAATCCGGCACTGTGTGCTTGCCCGCACTGGACTTTACTGTGTGTTTGCAGCTGTTTGCATTCCCAGTTAATCTGCGCAGACCTTGAACAGCACCAACCTCAATGCTTTTGTCCTGCAAAATGAATCATTTTCCACAACTGTCTTCCTTCATCCCTTTTGCCGGCACGGGCAGGCTCCTCTTCCCACCCAAGGTTGTACTTGTGGGGCTCTGTCCAGCAAAGCGTGTTCTCCTTCATGGAGAGCACGTGTTGCAGTGGGGTCTGACAGGCCACCCTTCTGTTGCTGGGTGGGATCGTTTAGATAGCCATTGGCAATGATTGGGCTGTTTGGGTTACTAGGGAAATTTTGACATTGCCAATTTGTGGGATAGACCAAAGGTTTTATATACAGGGCACGCAGCATTGAGCGTTCTCTTTCCCTGCGTGCACCGGATCACCCGCACACCCTCCCTAATTTAGGGCTCTTGTGTTTGTCCTTGCTATTCCTGTCATGGAGTCATCTGCTTTTGGGGCAGGGGCCTGGTAGGAATTTTGTCCATTTGGCAGATTGGCTGGTGCCATTGGGTTTTTGCCTACTGCGTAGCAAATCGTCACAGTTGTGGTTAGGCATTGGTTAAAAATTGGTTGGTGAAGGGGTAAGGATTGGCTGTGCCTGCCTTTCCAATGCTGCTGCTACAAAGGGATCCAGGGCCTTGCCATGCTTTCATCCAAATCCCTGGCGTGGGGCTTGGGCTGCGCAAGCCCCTGGGAGCATGCGGGGAGAGATGAGGGTCTGGTGCCCAGCTCCATTTTCTCCCCAATATTGTTTTCTCTTACTGGCTTTCGCTGGAATCCAGAAGTCAGTTCTGTCCCGGGGCGGGGACAGATAGTCGTAACCAATGCCTAAGCAACCATTCACATTTATGTATTTTAATAAAGCTGTGGCCAAGATTATGCCAAAAACCTTAAACAAAAATCCTGTGTGAATTGTGATTTATTTGGGGGTGGCTTGGGGACCTCAACATGCAATCTTATTTTCAGTGCCAGAGTTGGACCCAGAGAACATATACACGCTCTCTTCCACAAACAGAGTGTCCTCCAGGTTCCTCCTCTCACCCCCTCTTTTACAGCTCCAGTTCCAGGGTCAAATGAGTTCTCCTGAAGAAAGGCAATAGCTGCTTGGCAGGACATTTGATTGTCCGTTCCATTCTGTCTCTCTTTCTGTGGCTGAGAAAGGGAGAGGAGTTGGCAATGGCTTTTTATCAGGGGCTGAATAAATGGGGAGGCTTATGGGAGAGCAGTAAGAGAATATCAAGAGGATATTTTTTATTTTATTTTTTTAAAACTCTCTCTCTTTCTCTCACACAGAAAAACAACCAACAATCTTCCCTTTGCTACTACAACCAGTCACTGGACTGCAAGCAAATGCATTTCCAGCTAGATGAATGGGTCTCTGCAATGGATGTCAATTGTGTGTGTGTGTGTGTGTGTGTGTGTGTGTGTGTGTGTGTATACACATACACACCTTTTTGTGTTTTTAACTTCTTCTTTTGCTATTTTTACTGTACGTCGCCTTGAGATGCTTGTGTGGAAAGCAATTCATTCCTACTAATAATTATTCGTTCAATTGATTAGGCTTTTCTGCCTTGGCAACTCAAAGGGACTTACAACATTTGAAGAAAAACAAACACACACATGCATACATTAAAACCAGCAAAAAAATCAAAATAAATGTTCCTACTAGATTAAAACAGCCCACCCATGAAAAAACGCCCTGGAACATGTTCTGCTTCCAAGGCAAAGTTCACAAACCAAAACACCTACTTCCGGCTTTGCAGCGTTCTTAATCCAAGTTGTTCAAAAAATAAGCTGTTCTTAAACTAAGGTACCAAGGTATATATATAGCTATAGAATAAGTGGAAGAATGACAAGTTATGCTTACCTCTGTCTGTACCATGGCTGGCCGTTGCGTCCTTAACATTTTGACAGTCTGGAAGATATCTACAACACCTTCGTATCTCATTCTTTCCAACACAATGCTCAGGGTTATGAACACTCCGGTCCTTCCAACACCGGCACTGAAGAAGGGAAAAAGGAAAGTGAATAATTTGGCTGACTGCTGAGCTGCAGAAACAGTATGTCATATGCGCACAAACCTTCGATGCTCCATAAATATCTTTACACGGCAACTGTAGATTGCAAGGTGATCATTATTTGAAAAGCTGAAATGGATTTGGAAATGAAGTGTTGGATATTGCGGAATGATTTGAAGGGATTCTTAGCTTTTACCCAAATACAGAATGGCCATTATAAATAGAAACCACAACACTTATAAATGTTTGTTCCAAACGTGTTCTTTCCCACACAAAAAAAGCAAGCTTGTTAGTCCAATTGCAATAACGGGATAAAACTATTTTCATTAATATTGCAAAGTCCAAAGAATCAATGCAATAAAGGATTGGAATCATCTGGCAAGGGCACCTTTTCTTGTTTTGGATAAAATATTTGTGTTATTGGTTGCAGACCACAAGTTTATGCCACAGAGAAACAGCCCTTCCTGGTTGCCAAACTGAGGGAATGGCCTGGCTGCTGTAGAAAATTGGAGTTTGGATTTGGATTTGATATCCCGCTTTATCACTACCCTAAGGAGTCTAACTAACATTCTCCTTTCCCTTCCTCCCCCACAACAAACACTCTGTGAGGTGAGTGGGGCTGAAAGACTTCAAAGAAGTGTGACTGGCCCAAGGTCACCCAGCAGCTGCATGTGAAGGAGTGGAGGCGCGAACCCAGTTTCCCAGATTACGAGTCTATCGCTCTTAACCACTACACCATGCTGGCTCTCATCATTGTAATGATGGCTAACGAAAGTAGCCTGTAACGACTGAAACACATAGGGATAAATTGAGAAATGGATGCTCCTTCTACTTCATTTTTCTTATACAATCTAGGAAAGCATTTAGTACACATAAAAATCTTTGGAATGGCTTTTATTGCAGGAGAGGACAATCCTATTATGAAAAGCAGCTCAGTATGATTATCATCTCCATACTGTAGATAATGATGATGATGATGATAATTTATTTATACCCTGCTCATCTGGCTGGGTTTCCCCAGCCACTCTGGGCGGCTCCCAATAGAATATTAAAAACACGATAAATACATCAAACACTAAAAAAATTCCCTAAACAGGAAGATGGGAGACTTCCCCAAACAGATGGGAGAATGGGGTGAGATTTGAACTCAGGACCTCCTGGATTACAGCACTCAGGGGGAAGGAAGGGGGTGCGGTGGGGGCGGGCCGCCCCGGGTGTCACCACTGAGGGGGGGGGGGGGGACAAAATGCCGGTTGGCACTCACCACGGGGCCTGCAGCATGCACGAGCCACACATCTCTCCTGGGAGTGATGCTGTGGCTTGGGCCCCCACAGGCTCCGCGCTGCCCCAAATGGTCCACCCACAGCCTCCCCCCACCCAGCTGTAGGGTGGCTGAGTGGAATGAGGCAGGCTGACTCACAGATCCTGCAGAGTGTCTTGCCCTGGTTTCCCCCCCCCCCCTGCAGGCGGCTGGCCCCGCCCCTGGATGCAGGGCACGTGCGCCACCCCAGGCGCCCAATCGGCTTGCTCCGCCGCTGACAGCACTACACAACTTCCACTCTTAATTTGCTTCCCCCCATCCCAAATTACCATTCTGTCAAATCATTTCATCAGTTTTCATCTCATCAATGGCATCTGAGGGTGATTGTTACTTACCTACAGTGAACCGAGATTGGCCCATCTTGCCCAAACTGCTCTTTTGTTTTATGAACTTGGCCTATGAAATCGATAAACCCTTCTCCCGACTTTGGCACTCCTTGTTCAGGCCAATCGGTGAACTGGAACTGCCTCACTGTCCGAGACTGGCCGTCCTTGAATGAAATAAATACATATAGGATATGCAACACAGTAAGGCAGAAAACAAGGTTTTTTTTGGGGGGGGAGGGGACCAACTAGCAAAGGGGAAAATAACCCACAATGAGGAAAAGGAGTGAAAACACTTCTGAGACAATGCTGACGAGGCTTGTGTTTTCCTTGTCGTTTTGCAGTTGGCAAAACCACACTGACATAAGAATGCAATTTCACTGACCGCAGTGATGCTCATATTGCTCCCTGCATTGGAAAGGATGTTCTCTGACATTTAAATCCTGGAAAAACAGAGTCTTTAAGGGACAAGGAAACTGTGAGCTAGTTAAGTGGGACTTTCCCCTTCTTTCTGGTGCAATGGAAGGCATTGGCATGGCTGCAGTGCCAACAAAACCCAAATTCTCTTTATAGCTAACTAAACGCCTCTGGCTTGGCTACTAGATTCTTTTTCCCTAGCACTCTTTCAAATGTGTCCCTCTCTTTTCGTAGGAAAGCTATCTGTAAGGCTGCATCTTTTGCCAAGGGGGACTGGAAAGTGCTCATTCATGTATTCTCATCCCTACTAGTACCGGGTTGTGCTCAGCCACCAGGTCCCGGTCCAGCCTCAGCATTGTGTGGGGTAGGTGTCACGCATCAAACTGAGGGTGACCCGGCCATGCCATTTGTGATCGTGTGTTTTATGACATGGGCTGATTAAGACTGCCTTTACGTTTTTCACTCCCTAACCACACCCACAAGTGCAGTAGTTTTGGGTCTTCATCTTCATTTTTTATTAGTATTAATTCAATTTTATATCACCCTTTCTCCAAAGTTCCCAGGGTGGTTTACAACATTAAGAACATAATTTATACAGCTTAATCATAAAAACATAACACACAACATAATAGTAAAATAATCATAATAATAGCCCCCCTCCCATTTAACAGACCATCAATTATTTAATGACCTGTGTAAAAAGGAATGTTTTTTCCGGCACAAAAAGGCATGTAATGATGACACCAGGCGAGTCTCTCTGGGTTAGTGGTTATTGCAACTGCTGCAAGAGAATAAACTATTTCGCGCAGGGGCCATGTTAATCTTCTCTGTATCATTCCAGTTTTAGTATATGTGTTGCTGTCAAAAAAGGTTATTTATGTATGCCACTACTGTGGCTGGTGTTTTGTTAGCCCAAAAATGGAAAACGAGCGTGGTCCCAATTAAAGAAGAATGGCAACTTAAATTGATGGAATATGCGCAGCTTGCGGACCTAACATATAGAATAAAAGAACAGGGAGAACATAGGTTTAGAGAAGGTTGGAAAATGTTTATTGGATATAGGGGGGAATTGTGTACACTTGAAAACATTGGCAGCATTCAGATAAATTCAATGGTGTAAATAAGTTTTGATGGATGTAATAATGGAATGCTGAATGGTTTAGTTTATATAAAATATGCAGGGATTTATGTTATGCAAAATGAGCCATGGTAAAAGAAGAAGGGAAGTCATTGACATTTCAAGGTTATTGAAATGAATATTCTAAAATGTAAAAAAGAAAATGTTAATTAAAAAATTATAGAAAATAAAGGGAATAAACTATTTTGCACCTAGCACAAAACTCTTGCAGGCCTCAGTGGCAGATTCAGACTGCCTATTTTTGTGTTTCTGACATTGCTGGCGTTAAGTATGTGCACAATGCAGGAGATCACTGAAGGCCCTGATCACAATTGCTGCGCTTGTTCGTTTTCGCACGTTGTCAATCTGTGCAAGCGCCGACATTTAATAGAAGTGACACAAATTGAGCTATTGCTGTTAACCTTCATGCCTTCCGGATACTTCAGACTTCCTGAATGTCTCTACTTTCCCGCCATGGTAGGAGAAACAGAGCAGATGCCATGTCACTGTGCCTGTGAGCTATAACTGTACAGGAGAGGAGGAGGCGGGGAGCTATTGCCAGATGCCAAACTCTTAAAATGGCACTTTTTTTTTTTTTGCAGAATGAAACCAATGAATAACCTCAATGATTATGGGAATTCCGATACAGCAGCTTGGAAGCTGGAGGAAAGGGGGGTGGGAGAATAATTATACCCCAACCAAAGCATTCAACTATGATTGCCTTGACATGGAGGTGAATATAGGTTGCTTAAAATAATAAACCGAAACAAAATGATAACTTAGTTGATGCTATTCCTATAGTAGGCTTTCATTTTCTGTCAAATTCCACAGGTACATCCTTCATCAATGATGCCTGCAGGAGGAGGAGGAGTTTACAATCACTGAAATCAGCAAAGCCCAATGAAAAATTATAGGCTTGGTTTACCCTGATGCAGACCTATAACTCATCTTGTTCATCTCAAATATTTTAAATAGCAGAGACTTCTCTTTTGCCTGATTAAAGCACTCAGTGGCTAAGTACTACTGTCATGTGGATAATTGTCAAAGACACCGGAGCCATTATTCAGTTTGTAGCATTCTGCTGAGATGTTCTTGAACCACGGAGCGCTTTTGCTTCGTTGAAAGTGCCTTTTACTTGGGAGGAAATGGCAGCAATTTACTTGAAGCGGACATGCAGCAAAGCTTGTGAAACCTGCAATGCCAGCAAGTTACTTCACAAATCGCAATCCCATTCCAACGTCACACTTTCACCGCGAGCAACTGTGCCAGCAGAAATGTTTAGCGTCACGGTGTACTAATTTTTGTCAACTAAAAAGATCGATGGCATACATCTCTCTTCTCAAGGTATTTTGGGTTAATAACTTAGTGCCTACTGGCTTTTGAGAAATTCCAGCACTGCGTGTCATGAAAGGCCAGAACAAATATCTATAAAAGTCATTTCTATCTTGCTTTAATAACTTACATGTTATTTAAGGCTGACACCAAAAAGACTGTGCAGTGGCAGTAAGCTAGCCCCAAAACTGCCTAGAAATCGACTCTGCTCTTACACTACTGGCATGACGAACAGTCTGTCCTGAAATTTAACGAGATGCTCATTTATGGCAGTCACTAAAGGAATGCCAAGAATATATTAACACCTTTTAGATTGTATCCTCTACAGCTACAAAGGAGTTTAGGCTTTTTAGTTACGTCTTCACTGGACAGGCAATGCAACAACAAAGTATTGCTATTTTCGTTGCATGAAAACAAACACCTTTGGGCAGCTGTCTGATTAAAACAGTTAATTGAGTCCATTCTCTGTCTAGCCCTAAGAACTAGGTGACCATCTGTGTTTCTGTCTCTCCATAGATAAAATCAGATGCCTTTGAAAGAGGTTCAGCACAGTATAGAAAGTGTTTCTCACAGATATTATTGCTATAGAAGTGCTGTGTGCAACAGCCCTATTTTGTTGACCCTGATCATTAACACAGGATGCAAGTGCAAAGCAGAAAGTGGGAAGTAATTATGTGATACATTACACTGTAATTCATACTGGAAGGTAGGAATAAACGCAGAGCTACTTTCACCAATCTAGATTCTTCAGTTATTGTTTACGGCTCGCAACATTACATTGTTGCTGCCATTTTTGATGTGTGCAAAAAAGGAGTGAAAACAGCCATAATAAGAAGTATTGATTTTCCTTCTTATAAGTTGAGAGATGGGAATCATGTTCCTACAGGTGTGCACAGCTTGTCCCTATAGATCTGTGCACAGACTGTCATGTGGTGCTCACAGGTGCCACTGCTTTCACCAGTAACTCCTATAGCAACCTCAAAAGCGCTCAGTAAATAACCCTTCAGGAATCCACAGTACACAAATGTCTGTTTCCTCTTCATGTTAGAAACTGAGACATGAAAGCTAGGAGCTAAATGGCACCTTAAACCTAGGTTATGGGCGCAACAATGGCATGTCTAAGTGTGCTTTTTTTGTAAGAATACAAAGCTGAAAATGAATGAACTGCAGCTAAAATATTATGTTCATTTTTCACATGGTCTAGACCTTCCCCTGCCCACCCCCTAATATTTTTAAGAGCTCGCCCTAATGAAATTCCCTGTTCATGCTCAGTTCCTGTCTGCATGGATTTGGCCTCAACTACATCACACATTTCTGCCTAAAACAGTCCACATTTTATTGGATACCAGAATTGGACCTCTCCTCCCTTCTGTTTTGAACAGAGGAGAGAGAGAGATCAAGACGGTGGCTGATTTTTTGTTTCTTTCCCCCTCATTGATGGGAGACATGCCTACTCAGTTTTATGGTTGCCTCTCTTTTTCTTCTCTTTTAAACATGGCAGCCATTTTGTGGTATGCCACACCACTATAGCAGCCATGTTTTAACTGGCACCTGTGTCACTTCATCAAAATGCCCAATTTTCCAGTGGTCCAAATAGGCTGGCACCTCCTATTTTAGAAAATATACCGTATTTTTCACCTCATAGGGCGCACCGCCCCATAGGATGCACCTAGGTTTTTTTGGGGGGAAATAAAGAAAAAAATAATAATTTCCCCCCCAGGCGCGGGGCTGGCACAGGGGAAGCCCGAGCTTCCCCCGACCCCAGCCCCAAGAACAGCCTGCTATCCGCAAGCCTGGGGAGCCTGGCGGGAAGTCGCGCCGGTCTCCCCAGGCTTGCGGAGAGCTGCGCGAAGCCCGGGCGTGCTCTTCAGCGCACCCCAGGCTTCGGAATGCAGGCAGCTCTGCGCAGCCCTCGGGAGCCCGGCGTGACTTCGCGCTGGGCTCCCTAGTGCTGCGCAGAGCTGTGCGAAGCCCGGGACTGCAGGCAGCTCTGCGCACCGACCCCTCTCGCTCTCCAGGCTTCAGCGAAAGCCTGCATTCGCCCCATAGGACGCACACACATTTCCCCTTCATTTTTGGAGGGGAAAAAGTGCGTCCTATAGGGCGAAAAATACGGTATATACATATGATATGCAAAATTCAACTCAAGGACAAATATCTGCCTTCACAGCTTTATTTTTAAAAAAAGAATCAAGCTTGAAACTTCTTGGACAATGTCTGCTGGCACCCACCCGCTGGCCAAAGCCAGAATGGGATGCAAAAAAATTTCCAGCAGTTGGGGTAGGGATTCAGTATCCTTCATCATGGTGAACTTCAAGTAACCAAGTCCAAAATGATTTAGGGCTTTAAAGGTCAAAGCCAGCACCAAAATACACCACCAGCTAGCGTAACTGGTAAATATAGGTGTACTGTGTTGTAATTGCCTGGTGCCTGCCAATATCTGGATGGCTGTATTTTGCAATTTGAAGTTAAAGGCAGGCATGGTACTAGTTCAGCCTGAATGCCAGCCTTAAGTCTGTCCCATTGGTAACAATGGAAGCAAACGAGCCTAACTCTGGCTAGAGCAAGCGCGATGACAACTACTATATTAGATTTTGCACTTTCAAACTCGAGTTTCCTATGATTTAACGGCTGGGTTTAGGAACTCTCCCATGTGGCTACATTCCCTGTGTCCCCACAGTATATCTTCTTTGAGCCAACTTTTAATAGCAGCATCAAAAAGCAGCAATCCTTTTGAGCTGAGGGAAGGCTCAGAGTTTTAGGAAGCTGAGCTAGAGTTTTTAACGGAGAGACATTTTTGTCCCTTGTACGCGCAACACTCTGTTAGGTTTCTCTAATCAACGTTATTGCTACAGGGCTTCCAAAAATGGAGACGAGTAGGGGGTTTATCCTGCCATCGAGTGTGAAGTGTTACAAATCACAGCTTGAAAATGGCTTGAGCCAGGCCTATAAAAATGTTTATATACAGTTAATCTTATATCAGCACCGAAACTCCGACTCAGCTGTTCAGATAAGGAATGCAAAATGAAAATTAGCCCGTCAGGGTCACGGCCGCGTAGCTCTTCTCTGCAGACAGATTAGAACGCCGAGGAATAAGCTATGCCAGGAATCAAATTATAATGTGTAAACCTTGTCAAGCTTCCCTTAAGAATGCCATTTGCTCTGCAGTTTTTAAATCACACCACATTAACCTTCCAGCTCACACAACCTAAAGGGCTGTTGCAAAACAACAATGTATTTAAAGCCTTAAGTGGAGACAGTGCCTTTAAAAAGTATTGGGAGACGACAGATTGAGTAAGGGAAAAGGTGAATAGTATTTTGGTCTTCTGATCAGTGTGCTCCATTACAAAAAAATCATTGGTTGGATCAAGACTTAAGTAAAGGTAAAGGGACCCCTAACCATTAGGTCCGGTCGTGGCCGACTCTGGGGTTGTAGCGCCAAGGGAGCCGGCGTGCAGCTTCCAGGTCATGTGGCCAGCATGACTAAGCTGCTTCTGGCGAACCAGAGCAGCACATGGAAATGCCGTTTACCTTCCTGCCAGAGTGGTACTTATTTATCTACTTGCATTTGACATGATTTCAAACTGCTAGGTTGGCAGGAGCAGGGACCAAGCAACGGAAGCTCAACCTGTTGCGGGGATTCAAACCGCCAACCTTCTGATCAGCAAGTCCTAGGCTCTGTAGTTTAACCCACAGCGTAAAATAGATGCACTCAAAACAACAGAACTGGTAATTTATGTCTGTTACTTAAATTTGTTAAGGTGTTGGGAATTGCAGCTCTGTGAGGGGTAAACTTCAGTTCCTAGGATTCTTTGGCAGAAAAATGTGTTTTAAATGTATGGGGTATACATAACCATCCAGACCTGCTCTCCCCCTCCTCTTTTGGCACAAAGTGAAATACTTGTTCACTTCTGTTTTTAAGTAGCTTTCATTACCAAGAGATACACAGTTCTTTAAGATCCATTGTTGGCTTGAAAATAGAATCACCAAGGTGGATATAGATCAGGCTTACTCAACCTTGGTCCTCCAGATCTTTTGAGACTACAGTTCCCATCATCCCTGTTTTCTGAACCAGGAAGGGTGGGGCATAAATTATTATTATTATTATTATTATTATTATTATTATTATTATTATTATTAAACTGCTTGGGGTGTGGGTGTGGAGAAAACCCTAGAATAAATCGGGGGACACACAGGGGGAGGAGGAAAAGTTATGTTGTTCAAGCAAAAATCCTTGTGATGTCTGAGTGATTACAGTAAGTTAGCACAATGTTGAAAACAACCCTGAGTGCTGACATGTGGTTGGAGGGGTGGAGGGAAGCAAAGATCTATCACTTTGAAGTATCAGGCAACTGGACCTGCAACAGTTTTGCTGAACTTACCCTGGCATCTGTGACCTTGAACTCCCTTAGGATGTACTGCGGCATGTTGTACTCTGCCATGGGATCCACCACAAAGTACTGATACCTGGCTGAGCGCTCTGCTGGCCAATACTGGTGGCATTTTTCCTGCAAGGTGGAGGAAAACAAGACAATTTGTTTGTATAGATTTCTATGACAATCTGTCTTCCAAGGAGGTTGGAAAAATCACACTTACCATATTTTCCCATGTATAAGAGCAGGTTTTTTTAAATAAAAAAACAATGTTAAAAATTGGGGTTCGTTTTATAGTTCGTTTTATAGATAGTGCATTGGGGAGACTTGTGATAGATTTGTGTCGCGAGCCTGAGATTGTCAGAGGCTTGTCGGCGTGTTATTGGTGGCTGCGGCAAGGGCTGTTGATGATTGGGTGTCGCTGCGGCAATAGGGTGGGCTATTGGCGGCTTCTGGTGGCAAAGGGACGCACAATAGGTGGCTTTAGCAACGTGTGCGAGTGGTAGTGTAGTTCATTGGGTGAGCAATTTCCTTCATTCCCCCCCTTCCCTGACTGGATAGTTTGTTGGTCAGTATGGTGTTCTGAGAGTCGTTTGGAGTTTGTTGAGAGAGCTAGTTAAGATCTGCTTCTGTTCATGTATATAGTACAGTGGTACCTCGGGTTACGTACTTAATTCGTTCCGGAGGTCCGTTCTTAACCTGAAACTGTTCTTAACCTGAAGCATCACTTTAGCTAATGGGGCCTCCTGCTGCTGCCGTGCCACTGGAGCACAATTTCTTTTCTCATCCTGAAGCAAAGTTCTTAACCTGAGGTACTATTTCTGGGTTAGCGGAGTCTGTAACCTGAAGCGTATGTAACCTGAAGCGTATGTAACTCGAGGTACCACTATAACTTGAAGTCTGCTGTAAATAATAAACACCTCTAAGTAACCAAGTTACTGGTAGCAGCGTCTCCTTCCTGCCTGCAACTGATTGCTTCTGGAAGTCTGTGTATGCTCTGCTACGTTGAACTGGGTCTGGCTAAAATGCTGCAACAGGTTAAAGTTGCGAAACACCAATAGGGCCACCCTCCCCCCATTTTCTTAATTTGAAGTCCCCTCAAATAGGGGGCGCATTATACACGAAAAAATACGGTAGTTATCGAAGGTTGAGCATTTACTGGGGAGTTAGCCCCTCCTGAAAACGAGAGGACTTGCTTCTGAATAGACATGCACAGGCTTGTACATTGAAACGTGCCGGGCAGCGGCGGAGGAAGCCACTTGGGGGCGGGGCCTTGGGAATCTGCCTGCCTCCTCCCACTCAGCCGCCCTACAGCTGGTGGGGAGGCAGCGAGTGGACCGTTTGGGCAGTGCGGAGCCTGCATGCACCAGAGACGCATGTCTCGGGCGCACTGCAGGCCCCACGGTAAGTGCCGCCCGGCATTTTGTCACCCCCCTCAGTGGTAACACCCGGGGTGGCCTGCCCCCACTGCACCCCCTTCCTCCACCACTGGTGTCAGGTAAACGTAAAGCGACCGCTGACCATTAGGTCCAGTCGTGGCCGACTCTGGGGTTGCGGTGCTCATCTTGCTTTATTGGCTGAGGCCAGCATGACTAAGCCGCTTCTGGCGAACCAGAGCAGCACACGGAAACGCCGTATACCTTCCCGCCGGAGCGGTACCTATTTATCTACTTGCACTTTGACGTGCTTTCGAACTGCTAGGTTGGCAGGAGCAGGGACCGAGCAACGGGAGCTCACCACGTCGTGGGGATTCGAACCGCCAACCTTCTGATCAGCAAGTCCTAGGCTCTGTGGTTTAACCCACAGTACCACCTGTGTCCCTCTGTACTGGTGCCAGGACAACCAAACAAAAACCCACCCTCCTCACTCTCTTCATCCAGCATCTGCTCCCAGTTCTCCCTTCTCCCTCAAAGCTACCACCAGTCACAGCTCTGCCATTAATTAACAAACTCAAGTACAGTCATACCTCGGATACAGTCATACCTCGGAAGTACCAGAATGGGTTATTTCTGTGTTTCAGGGGTCGTGCATGTGCAGAAGCGCCAAATCGCTACCCGCACATGTGCAGACACGCCACTGCAGATTGTGAACATGCATCCCGCACGGATCATGTTCACAACCCAAGCATCTGCTGTACTTGAACTGCAGCAGCCTATGTATCTTCACTTCTCACCCTCATTCTGCCTATACCGGGTTTGCTTGAAACAATTCTTTCTAGCTGCTGCCCATTTTGTTCTTCATGTTCACAGCTCCCTTCCTCTTTTATCTTGTCTCTTCTGATAGCTCTTGAACACCGTTGCCCTATGACTGCATTCATCTAAATTCTATCCCCACTTGTCTCCAAGACTCCTCCCTCCTGATTGTGTTGTGCACTAAAACTAACAAATGCTTTAGGTATGCGAAGCACTTGGATTTCCCTACTGCTCCCATCCCAACTTTAACACCCATTAGGGTTAGCGCTTAAGGAGCTAACTTTTTAACAACAACCTCGGAAGGCCAGAAATGCAGGGCTTTTGCAAAATGCAGAGAAACTCGTCGTTCTTGCGTGGACTCCAGTTGCAAAAGTCTGAAGAGCCCATAGGATTTGGGGTGTGTCCAAATAGCAATGCACATGTTTTATGAGTGTATAATATTGCTCCTTTTGATAATGGATTCATTCGTCTGGCATATGTCTGAGGAAGCAACATGATCATCAAATACACAGTTTAAGGCTGTGAACAAACTGCCAGAACTGCAAGTGACAGGAAAATAGGTACTGGGCAATTAAAAAAAAAAAAGAAAGACTTAAAATTAAATTATTACAAGACTGGCTTAAAAGTTATCATCCATCTATATTTAAAATATAATACTGTGATTGCTTTTCAAATCATCTAGCTAAAAATACATATAGCTTTTCAAATAACAAATCATTGCATCTCTATAGTTAAGTGGCTTGTCATCTTTACTTCATATAACTCTTACATAGTGGATGAAACACCTCTCTCTCTCTCTGTGTGTGTGTGTGTGTGTGTACACACTCTCTCTGTGTGTGTGTACACATGCTAAAGTTCTTAGAATTATATTTAGACAAGGAACTCTTAATTTTAAAGTACTGACACTGATACCAATATAGCAAAACAAAACATTTTGATATAAAACCAAAGTCTTCTGAAAACAAAACAACAATGTTCTTTTTAAAAGCACTTGAATACTTCCCAGCCAGCTGCAGAACTACTACTCTTTTCTCCAGCCATGTATAGAACAGTTAATATTTACACAAATATTGTAGAGATTTATTAGCATTGCAAAATGATGTGAATTATTTGTTGACTTTCTCAGACCTACACTTGAAAGAGTTTCCTTTGAATGATCACTTGGCTACAGATTTTAAATATTTTGGAAAGAGCCAGCTCCTGTCACTTTGTACCAATGACCTAAATTTCAACCTGGTTCACAGCCTGTTGAATTTCCAGAGCTGGTGGCAACTTAGTCATAACTTTTTGATTCCTTTGACAAAGGAGATCCACCTGGTGTTGCTGTACTTGAATATATGTTTTCTATGTTCTGAAAGTGGCAGGATTCTTGAGGGTAGGCATAACAAAAGTAAGAATTCTTAAATGTCAGCCCTAAAATCCCAGTGTCCTGCAGAGAACACTGGGACCTAGTTCTCACAAATATCAGATGATGAGGTGGTAAACCTTTATCTGGATTGCACCACTTCTAAGACTGAATGCTCCTTCATTTATTTATTTTTAACAGAATATGTTCCACCCTAGCCTTTTCCCTGCCATGCCTAGTTTTAGGAATACAGTGGTACATCTGGTTGTGAACGGGATCCGTTCCGGAGCCCTGTTCGCAACATGAGCAGAACGCAACCCACGTCTGCACACCTGCGTGTCGTGATTCACCACTTCTGCGCATGCGCATGATGTCATTTTAAGCGTCTGCGTATGCGCGAGTGGCAAAACCCGGAAGTAACCCTTTCCGGTACTTCTGGGTCACTGCAGGACGCAACCTGAAAAGATTTAACCTGAAGCAAATGTAGCAAGAGGTATGACTGTACATGCATGTTCAGGGGGAAGCAGTCCAGGATATGAGCCTTCGCCTGCAGACTAAAGAAATGAGGCAGTTAAAACAGAATACAGGCACCTCATCTGATGTTTGTGAGAACTAAGCCACAGGGGCTTGGACTAGTTGACCCTATGGGTTGACTCTACACTTCAGAACATATCCAATAATCCCCTGTCGTTATATTGCAGGAGAAGCTCTATAGTCACTGACTAGGTGCTTTTCAAGGAAAGTCACCCTCCATTATTAATTTTTTCATTGAGGAACCTGGAAACAATGTTTAAGAACTAACACTCTCTATAAACCTTAGCCTATATTCTTCACATGATTGGGAGATACAGGAAATGCCGCTCCCCAGATCTTATGTTGATGTTGTATGTATATGAAGACATGCTAGTTACATACATTTGTAGGTTTTTATTATGTGTGTCCTTGAGGATTAGCTTCCTTTCCATTATGCCTAGTGAAGACTATTGCCTATATACCAATAACAGTTGGTCCGGTGTAAGTAATTGCTCTTTTGAATCACTTGCTCTTGCTGCACATCCTATGCCAAACCAATTTTTGACATTGACTGTCTGGAAATGTGCCACATACTTACTCTGCCCATTTCTCGCAGTTTAGTAAGCATGACTACGATGGTTGAATTGTGCTCCCAAAGCATTCTCCAGAAATCTTCTGTTGTTTCTGCCAAAGGTCCCTGTGTAGCGATATAGGCTTTCTGTTGCCTAAGTTTAAAATATAAGGGCAAACATTTACCAATCCAAGCAAGTCAAAGACTCTCTTGTTGAATGTAAACATTCTGCTGAACCATCAACTCTAAGCCATGTACAGCTGTAAATTATTGAACGTAAGCACATTAAAAACATATTAAAGATTGTTTAATCAAACAATAGCATTGTTTTGTTTTTTTGGAAGTTTGTGGAAGAAATTGCACTGTTAATATTGTGATTTATGGCTTTATCTTATTTAAATTTTAATGCAACTCTAATAGCTCAATTTTGTGAGTTGCAAAAAGCACTTAGGAAACACTTAGTGGTAAAACTCCATTTTTGCATTCAAGGCTGGCTGTCATACAGTCTATTGAGCTTATGACTTATGGCTCCAAAGCACTTTTTTTTTTGGTTAACTCTTCTAATGATGCAAAAGTATCGGGAAAAGTTTTAAAGTCATGAAAAAAGGTGGGAATGTGGCAGGCTAGTTCATTTTCCAAGAAACATGGCCACACTTTCCCCTTCTACAAGTAGAAAACTGCTATTTGCCCACAAAGACTCAGTCCACACATTTAGGATCTGCATAATATCTTAAATAACCAGCTGCTGGAGTCCTACTGTTTGTAACTGTGCTGCATTTCTGTACCATCTGTTTGCTGCTTTACTGCCAGCATTTGAGAACAGTGAACTGAAACTTCCATATGTTAGTATCTTAACATGTATTATAGGAAAATCAATCTGTTATTGCTGTGACTTCCCATTTTCAGAAGCAGACACGTGATAATCAAGTAAAACTCTAAATGACAGGAGTTTGGGGGAAAGGCCCTGTCGGTATTTTCCCTTTGTGACAGGGAACCCTTTGCAGTGCCTGCTCTGTCTACATTGCTCTGGCAGTGATGGGAAAAGATCTAGGCAGAGTATATCTCTTTTCTCCAATAGCATTAGCCTTACTGATAAGGGAGCGGTGCTGAAATGCAATGCAGAGAAAAAGCGATTCTCCGTATGGGAACAGACATTTGACTTTGCTGACTGGTACAGGTAAGGTAAAGGACCCCTGGATGGTTAAGTCCAAACAAAGATAACTATGGGGTTGCGGCACTCATCTCGCTTTCAGGCCGAGGGAGCCAGTGTTTGTCCACAGACCACTTTCCAGGTGACGTGGCCAGCATGGCTAAATCGCTTCTGGTGCAACGGAACACCGTGACAGAAACCAGAGTGCATGGAAACACCGTTTACCTTCCCGCCACAGCGGTACCTACTTATCTACTTGTACTGGTGTGCTTTCAAACTGATAGGTTGGCAGGAGCTGGGACAGAGCAATGGGAGTTCACCCCATTCAAACCGCCGACCTTCCGATCGTCAAGCCCAAGAGGCTCAATGGTTTAGACCACAGCGCCACCCGCGTCCCTCTACTAGTACAGGAAGAAACCATGGTACTACAGCGACTGCCACAATAGCAAGAAGAAGCAGCTGTGTAGCACTTTGGGTTGGGTCCAACTGTGTTAGAGCAGACCCACTGAAAATGACCCACTTCTGTCGGTCGATAAAAACTTACTGAATTTGGAAAAAAGAGCCTTTTTTTATTTTACCACACAGAAAAACACTGCCTTTTAGTACCTGTATCCATCGATAAAGCTGGCATTGATATAATCAGACCCTTCTACCCCTCGAATAGGCTGCAAACATATCCTTGTGGATTCATATGGCATAATATTAACAAGGCGATTTTTAAATTTATTACATGGAAGATTGGCACTGATGAATCTTGAAGTGTGAGCTTTAGAGCTGGCTAGCCGCTGTGGAAAGAGAGAAAGAGCATAATTTTGCAATTTAATCAGACCAAACCTTCTCATACAGATAATTTCCTACCACTTCTTCACACGGCACATTGTTAAACTATGGAACATGCTATCACAGGATGTTGCGGTGTTTCTGACTTTGAAAGGGGCTTTGAAAGGGGGTTAGAGAAATGAATGGATAATAAGGTGATGTTGAATGCTACTAGCTAATGTGGATATGTACTAGCTTCAGGAGGTATGCTCCCGAACACCCTTTGCTGGGCTTGGGGAGTGAGAGGGTCTATTGCAACCTGTGCACTTCAAAGAGGAATCAGGTTAGCCGTTGTGAGAACAGAATACTGGACTAGACAGGCCTTTGCTCTGATCCTGTGGGGGGCATTCTTGTGTCCTTGTCCAATTGTTTGTTGAATCTCACATGCAAAAAATTTACATGTTTCCGAACCCTGCTTTAATGCAACACTAACTCTTAGAAAACTAAAGAGTATAAAGGTATATTTGGGGCTACCTTTGAAGGTGACCTGGAAACTCCAATTAATCCAGAATGCGGTAGCTAGATTGGTGACTGAGAGTGGCCGCCGAGACCACATAACACTGGTCCTGAGAGATCTGCATTGACTCCCAGTATGATGCTGAGCACAATTCAAAGTGATGGTGCTGACCTTTAAAGCCCTAAATGCCCTCAGCCCAGTATACCCAAAGGAGCATCTCCACCCCCATCATTCAGCCTGGACATTGAGATCCAGCGCCGAGGGCCTTCTGGCGGTTCCCTCATTGCAAGAAGTGAGGTTACAGGGAACCAGGCAGAGGGCCTTCTCGGTAGTGGCCCCCGCCCTGTGGAATGCCCTCCCATCAGATGTCAAGGAAATAAGCAGCTATCCTATTTTTAAAAGACATCTGAAGGCAGCCCTGTTTAGGGAAGTTTTTAATGTTTAATGCTGTATTGTTTTTAACACTTGATTAGGAGCTGCCCAGAGTGGCTGGGGAAACTCAGCCAGATGGGCAGGGTATAAATAATAACTTATTATTATTATACCACCTAGCAGAATGACTAGAATTTAGACTCTGTTGCTAATCCTTCATAGGAAAATCTACCAAAGCACATGAACTCACCCTAGACCCATTTGGAATCAAGTCTAACTTCCCCCATCGCACCCTGGTGTAACAGTTTTCAATGTAAAATCGCGCGGGGAAGCCCCTGTTACGCAAAGTACCTTAAATTCCAGTTCCATTCCTGTGACATTCTCTCCTGCTTCTATCTGTGTCAGCTTCTGAATATATGCATACAGGTTTCTGGCTGGCACTTCGGTATTTCCACATGTCACTGCTTCAAGCAGTGCATCGTGGATAAAGATGTATTGGTCCTCTGTTTGAACCATGTAATTCCTCTGGGCTCTCATTAGTGTTACGTGGCCATAAATATCTACAGTCTTTTCATGCTTTATTCTCTCCAGCATGGCATCTATTACAATGAAACAGCCGGTCCTGCCAACTCCAGCACTAGGGGGAAGAAAAACAAAACACAAGATACGTATAAGCGATAGAAACATTACGGTACGACATTTCTTGACATACTGTCATGGCAACATACATCATTGCAATTGATCCTGCTTTCCAGTGCCTTTTTCAGTAAAAACAAAAAAGGAAAAGGAAAAAACCAAGGTGCTCATATCTTAATACAAGTGCTGTGTTTGTAAAAATTGACCACCATGGGCATTTTTTTTCTTCCCCACATTAGTAAGTACCATCACAAAAAAAGCACTACTGCTTCCTAACATACATGCTGGTTCTGCTCATTTTTAGGGTATTTTTTGATAACCAGGTCCCCTTCTCAAATTACCTCAGTCAAGCGAGAATCATTTCCCTGTGATGAAAATCTGGGTTGGAAAGTTCCTTGAAATTCAACCCATTCACCTCGTTCCAGCATGCAGTTGCTCATGGCACTACTGTTTAATCTTGTCACAAAGAAGCATCTCCCAACACTATGGAAGTACTATGGGGGAAAGCCCTTTGCTTGCAAGTGGCAATGAGTCATAGAATAATAGAACTGTAGAATTGGAAGGATGTAGAAAGCTGCAGAATTTTTCCAGGATGAAGAGGAACCAGCAGTAAGCACTCTTTGCATTTGGTCAGTCAAGCAGCTACAAATACACCTAACAGTAATCTCATCCAACCCCCTTTTTCCAGCTTCTCAGCCATACTGAGATCAAGATACACTATGTCCACAGCATTCCCCTTGTAATGCTGTCAGGGAAAGAGAGAGAGATTCGCCTGGCATGACTTGTTTTTGAGAAACTCATGCTGGGTCTTAGTAACCACAGCATCCTTTTCTAAGTGCTTAAAGACCAACTGTTTAGTTAACTTGTTCGAGGACCTTTCCTGGTCCTGATGTCAAGCTGACTGGTTGGTACTGTCATATGTGTGTCATACGTGTGGAGGAAAACCTTAAACACGTTGCAGAGTTCAGCAGAGCTCTCCAAAATAGACCAGAGGCAATAATACTTCATTCAGCAGAGCTTTACTTGTGCTGAAGGCAAATGAGTGTAATGGTTATCAAATCCAATACAATCAGGATAGGCTCAGTCCATACAAAAATCCCTCTGAGATCCATAAGCTCCTTTAGTACCCTTCAGCTCAGCTCATCAAGCCCTGGAGATCTGAATTCATTTAAAGCAGCTAGGTGTTCCCTTACCACCCTTTTTCCTATACAGTGGTACCTCGGGTTACAAACACTTAACACTTCAGGTTACAGACTCCGCTAACCCAGAAGTAATACCTTGAGTTAAGAACTTTACCTCAGGATGAGAACAGAAATTGCATGCCAGTGATCCGGTGGCAGCACGAGGTCCCATTAGCTGAAGTGGTACCTCAGGTTAAGAACGGTTTCAGGTTAAGAACGGACCTCCGGAATGAATTAAATTCATGACCAGAGGTACCACTGTATTGGGCTGCAGCTCCCTCCTTTTATTATATGTTCTATTATCACCAGGTTGGGCACTGCTGTCCTTTCGGGTGAAGACAGAGGCAAAGTAGGTGTTGAGCAGTTCCACCTTCTCTCTGTCACCCAATAGCATTTCTCCATCTTCTCCATGCAGAGAACCTCCTACTTGCTTGTTCTTCTTCTTGCTTCAAACATAGTTGAAGAAACATTTTTTAAAATTATTTTTAACCTCTCTTGCAAGCCTGAGCTCATTCTGAGCTGTAGCCCACCTGACATCCACCCTGAAACTGTTGGCTACTTGTGTATACTATTCCTTTGTGATTTCCCGTTTTCCATTTCTTATGCTTAAATCACATCTGTAAGCTCCTTAAGCATTTGTGCCTTCAATATTTCACCTTTAAGGAACTCCCATCCATCTTGGACTCCATTCTCTTTGAGTATCTCTGACCATTCAATCTCACCCAGTAGTTCCTTGAGCTTTTTGAAACAGCCTTCTTAAAGCATAGAGTGCATGTCTGACTACACTCATTTTTCCATTGCTTTTGTATCAAGAAAACCAAGAGGACACAATCATTTCCTCCCAAGGGTCTCAATACTTCTTGGTCAATCAGTTTCTCCCTGTTGGTGAGGACCAAGTCCCCTTGTTGCTTCTTCCACCTTCTGCAAAATGAAATTGTCAGCGAGGCAATGGAGGCATTTGCTGGATTTTTCAGTCTTGGCAGAATGTGAGTTCCAACAGATATTGTGGTAGTTGAAGTCTCCCATGACTACTTTAACTCTCCTTTTTGAGTGGTAATTTGCTGTAGGAAGGCATCACCCAAGTCTTCAGCCTGGCTTGGGGGTTTATAGCAGACACTCACAGTAGGATCTCTCTCCTACATTTTTTACCCATAAAACTTCGGGTTACGTGTTTTCAGGTTGTGGACCGTGGGAAACCCAGAAGTACCAGAAAGGGCTACTTCTGGGTTTCGCCGTTCGCGCATGCACAGAAATGCCAAATCACATCACGTGTGTGCGCAGATTTGATGCTGCAGGTTACGAATGCTGTGGGTTGCGGACATGCCTCTGTCACGGATTATGTCCGCAACCTGAGGTTCCACTGTGCTCTCAATCTGCCTTTCATGTTGTGGATTTCTTCACAAGTGTACACTTGTGTGACTCCCCTTCCCTTCCTGTTTGGTCGATTCCTTCTTAACAGATTATACCCCTCCATTTCTACATTCCAGTCAGAAGTCTCATCCTACTAGGTGTTAGTAGTATCTATTAGGTCCTATTTGCTACCCTATATTAAGAGCTCAGATTGGTCTTGCTTGTTTCCCATACTCTGTGCATGAGTACAGAGACAACTGAAACCACGAGTCATTCCCTCCAGCTGCTTCCTTCTTGCAGTTTCCTGCCCTTTAGCAGGTTTCTGGAGCACCACCTCAGTTTCCTGTGCCTCAGTGAAGCTATTCTCCATGGTAATATTGTTTCCATCCCACTAAGGATTTAGTTTTACACTAATTGGTATATTAGTGTATTTTCCACCTTACCACACATTGCAGGTTTTACTCCAATTAACTAAATAAAACCTAAAGAGACTGAAATATTTGATTCACACTACTGCTGTTGTCCGACACTGCAACAATTGCTTCCTGGGCTCAGGGCAGGTGCCCTGAGCACTGGGCCTTTTGGAATCTTTCATGAGATTCAGTTCCATTAAAATCTTGACAAGGGGTGAAAATAAATATGTGTTTGAGAGACTGGGAGAAATGCAGAACATCTGAAAAGACGCTACATAGACACAACATCACCAGGCAAAGAGCTGAAATCAGGATCACATGATCCATAATATTCCCAGGGGCTCTCCAATCACCTTTGTTAGTTGACTTCCCTGCAACATTCTTGAGGTTGAAATCCACGGCACAGGAATGTGGCTTTATTACAATTTTCTTCAAAAGTGGCCAATTTAAATCCCACTTTTATTAAAGTAGGAAAAGCATCTTTTGTATCTGTGATAATAACCTCCCTTAAACCAGCTAAACCTGCAAAGACAAAAATATCTGATGTCCCTTTTGTTAACGACTTTTAAAAAGAAGCTTTTTCTCCTAACTATATACAACAAAGCCCACTGACTTTTAGTTCAATCAAGAGTGATCAGTCTGCAATATTGCTTTGTTAACTAAATTAGATAAAGGAATTAATTCGTCTTTTATTTGTATGTGAAATAATAATAATAATAATAATAATAATAATAATAATAATAATAATTTATTTATACCCTGCCCATCTGGCTGGGTTTCCCCAGCCACTCTGGGTGGCTTCCAACAGAATATTAAAATACAATAGTCTATTAAACATTAAAAGCTTCCCTAAACAGATGTCTTCGGGTGTCTTCTAAAAGTCTGGTAGTTGTTTTTCTCTTTGACATCTGGTGGGAGGGCGTTCCACAGGGCAGGTGTTACATATACATGTTACATATACATTTTTGTCAGAACCACCAAGGTCAACTAAGCAACCCACATTTCTCTTATCTAGCTCATTATTCTTGGATTCTATTATTAAATGCTTGTTTGGGTCGTCGTCCCCCCACCATCACTGCTGTGGTGTGCATGACTTAAACTGAAGGATTAGAATTCTAAAAGAGTAGGAAAGTCTCTTTGATCTTGCAGAGCTGAGCTTGGTGGTATGATGATAATAACTTATGTGCATTTTGCTTCCCTCCCTAACTCATTTCTATAGCGCTGAGTCCCAAACATAGCATGAACAGTACAGCTGATAAGCAATCTCTGGGTTATCTAAGCCTTTCCTTGTCTGAGTTGGCAAGCGCTGTTCCTTCAAAAGGAACAAACTAAGCCCAAAGCAGTTAATTTTGTTACGTTTAGCCGGAAAATCTTAGAGCAAAAGAGGGGGCAGGGGGAGATCTGCCTCACCAAATGCTCAACTCTATGGAAGGGGTGGCCTATGTACGGCCCTCCAAATGTTCAGGCACTCCAACTCCCATCAGCCCCATCCAGCATGGTGAATGGTCAAGGATAATGGGAGGTGTAGTTCAAATTGGGTACCAATGCTCTGTGGTCGAAATTTTAAAAAACATGCTGATCGCAATTTTCAAGAGCTGTCAGAATGTGATTTGCATGTGCACAAGCAGTTATAATCCTTTAGTAAAACATTTAAAAATTACTTATGCTATGGATGTTTTGGTCTTATCTCATATTTGAAAGCAGGTAACATTATGCATGTATACGTGTATGGGGGTATGTCTATATGTATGTATGTGTGCCTCTCTGTGTGTGTACATTGTTTTTTGCCTATGTATTGGCCTACAGCAGAGGTGGGGAACCTCTGGCCTGCAGGCCAGTTTGGACTGCAAGACTGTTTTTTAAACACCATGTCCACTAGTTGATCAGCTGACATAATTCTGATGGGTGGGTTATGTCAGCTGATAGGCAGGGGGAATAAGTCCTGCTAAATTTGGCAGGATTGAATGCAAACCCCTTCCTGATACATGAAAGGGATTTGCATTCAACTCCTTGCTAAAATGAAGGGAGGCCTTCATTTTAGTGGGAGGTTCCATGCATCCCCCTTGTAATCTGGAAAGGATCTGCACTGAAATCCCTGTAAAATCAAATATTTTTCCCCTCTCCATTTTAGTGAGGTGCTTTGAAGTCCCAGCATTAGGACTTCGATGCACCAAATCACCTGATATCAAGAGACTGCGAGGACAAGCCTGATAAGTTTCTGGTCCACAGATCCAAAAAGGTTCCCTACCCTTGTTCTATAGAATAGGAATGAAAAGTTCATTTGATCAGCTTTCTCTGAAATATTTAGAGCTTCACAAGGCTCTTCAGTCTGTCTGGTGAAGAGTGCTATGTAGCTCAAAAGTTTGCATGCCTCTATCCCACAGGTTTTGTATCACTTTTGGAAATTAATCTGGCAACTTGAAGGAAAAAGGTTTCGAACATGATAATGCCTGATACATATTGTTTGAATGGAGACAAGCCTGTTCTCAGGATGGGGACTTAGGTCATGAATGTTAGCAGCACGTCTACTCAGAAGTAAGTTCCACTGTGTTCAATATAGCAAAGCCCTACAAATGTGAATATGCCATTGCAGCTGCGGCCAAACAGTTATTCTACTTCTTGTAACAACTTCCTTTCGTTCCCTTTACTCAATAAGACTGCTACCAAACTCTAACAGTGTGTCTGTGTGTGTGTGTGTGTGTGTGTGTGTGTGTGTGTGTGTGTGTAATCTTTTTATTTCAGTTAGCAACAGAAATTGCAGTGTTTACAAGCCAAAAGACTATGCAATCCATTAAACAAGCATGCCTACTAGGAAATTGTTATTGCTTCAGTGCTATCATTCATCCAGTTCCAACATTTGTTTTCAATATCTGCAAACACAACTGAGTCAGTCCTGTGAGTTGAAATATGCTTAATGTCCCATGATGTGATACAGCTACAGTATGCAGAAAAGGGAAATTAAGAGGCATTCGGGGGCCATTCCATACTGAAGGCATTGTGTGGTTGTGCTTAGAGATTGGCTTTTCTGATTAATTTGTTGCTATTACAGTGCTGACCCTTAACTGATATTTCAGTGATCTGGCAAGGGAAGCCATTGTAATTACGAGATTTCACAGGCCATTTATTTGGAAGAACAAAGATATTAAAATATGGGCCAAAAATCATTTAGGACATATTTGACATATATCAGGGGATAATCCGATTGAATATTGCGGCTTTGGAATATATAGAGACTGCCATTTATGAGGTTCGAGTACATAAAGCAACTGTGATAAAAACAGAGTGAAACAAAAAAAGCTGATGGAAAGGTACAGAGTTTATGGAGAAGTTATATGGTAAATTAAACGACAGTGCCAAAAACAAAAACAGAGCAATTTTGCTAGGAAGATGTGATCAGATTGTGATCAGAAAACAAACTGCACCATTTTTACACAAAAGCAGCGTACTCACAGTAGCTCCTGTGCTGTACACACTCGAAGTATTAGAGTTTTATAGGGATATTCATTCAAATTAAGTAACAATGTTACTGTGAAGATAACCTGCACCATAAGCTACCTGGAACTTATTGAAGAAAGGGGGGGGGTACAAGCATGGCTTTTTTTCAGCCTGAACTCACTGGAACTCAATTCCGGCACCTCTCAAATGGGCGCCACTGCCATTACAGTTGCACCTCGGGTTAAGTACTTAATTCATTCCGGAGGTCCATACTTAACCTGAAACTGTTCTTAACCTGAAGTACCACTTTAGCTAATGGGGCCTCCTGCTGCCGCCGCGCTGCCAGAGCATGATTTCTGTTCTCATCCTGAAGCAAAGTTCTTAACCTGAAGCACTATTTCTGGGTTAGCGGAGTCTGTAATCTGAAGCGTATGTAACCCGAGGTCCCACTGTATAAGAGAACAAGGGGAAGCGCTCATGGTGAGTTCCGGCACCTCCTTTTCTAGAAAAATGCAATGCATACAGCACTGCTTACTCTGTACTGGTAAGTACCATCACAAAAGCACTGCTTTTATTATAACATTCTTCAGTTGGTGCTGACCTTTAAAGCCCTAAACGGCCTCAGTAAACCTGTATACTGTATGCCAGTATACCTGAAGGAGTGTCTCCATACCCCATCGTTCTGCCTGGACACTGAGGTCCAGCACCGAGGGCCTTCTGGCGGTTCCCTCACTGCAAGAAGCAAAGTTACAGGGAACCAGGCAAAGGGCCTTTTTGGTAGTGGCGCCCACCCTGTGGAATGCCCTCCCGCAGATGTCAAGGAAATAAACAACTATCTGACTTTTAGAAGACATCTGAAGGCAGCCCTGTTTAGGGAAGTTTTTAATGTTTGATGAATCATTGTATTTTAATATTCTGCTGGAAGCCGTCTAGAGTGGCTGGGGAAACCCAGCCAGATGGGCGGGGTATAAATAAATTATTATTATTATTATTATTATTATTATTATTATTATTATTATTATTATCATCATCATCATCATCATCATCACCATCATTAAACTCAAAGTGGCATACATGAGATTCCTAGGCAGTCTCCGGTCCAGACACTGCTTAGCTTCAGCAAGGTGGATGTGTCATGTGCCCTCAGACCAAAGTAACAGGAACGATACATAGATTGGGAGTCTGATGGTGGAGGCAAGGACTGGTAGGCTGCTGGTGACAGCGTTATGGTTGACACAGATTCTTAGCATTAAAAAATGGAACTGTCAAGTGGCGCTGCTACCTTATTGCCCAATGCTATTTTGTCATTCCACTGAATAAGGAAGCTTAATGGCTAAAGAAAATTCTCCTGATGATTACTCAGAGGACTGCTTTTTGATTCACATCGGTGAAATCAATGGGCTTAAGTGTGATTAACTTATATTGGCTGTTAGGTACAACAGTTATTCAGATCTGTGTTATACCGCTTAGAGAGTTGTCCATGCTTTTCAGGTGGGAACACAGCGTGCAATTAAAGCAATTGCAGATAACAATATGCATACAATTGGCAACAGTGGTTTAAATATGCATTTTGCAATGTGTAAGGCCAGCATGCAGGAAGGCAGAAATATCTGCGGAACCAAAGGGGGCAGGCTTTGAGCATCTTGGTGTTTTGCTTCATCCAGGCACACAAAATGTACATTTGGATGATATAGGCATACGTATCTTAAAGGTAAAGGTAAAGGAACCCCTAACCATTAGGTCCAGTCGTGGCCGACTCTGGGGTTGCGGCGCTCATCTTGCTTTATTGACCAAGGGAGCCAGTGTACAGCTTCTGGATCATGTGGCCAGCATGACTAAGCCGCTTCTGGCGAACCAGAGCAGCGCATGGAAACGCCGTTTACCTTCCCGCCGGAGCGGTACCTATTTATCTACTTGCACTTTGACGTGCTTTCGAACTGCTAGGTTGGCAGGAGCAGGGACCAAGCAATGGGAGCTCACCCTGTCACGGGGATTCGAACCGCCAACCTTCAGAATGGCAAGTCCTAGGCTCTGTGGTCTAACCCACAGCGCCACCCGCATCCCTATATGTATCTTAGGTTGGTACAAACACTTTAATGTTCTGAACTGGATCAAATGAATTTCTAAAGGAAGATTGTAAAAATATAATGTATAAGTCACATGTGCCTACTGCTTCAGAGTCAAAATGTAACCTCAGAAGCACTTTCAATAGGAACTGGTAAATTTCTGTTTCATGAATTTCATTCCTCAAGCTGACGATCAGCTAATTGTTGGCACTGAGGAAGCCCTGTGCATAGCGGTACCCAAGCCAACAAACAGTAAGAAGTTTAAGAATAAAGCAGCAAGAAAAGGACAAGGTAGATGCATGTCACATGACAGGGAAAGCTTCTGTACTGTAGGGTAAGTTGTGTAATGCAACAATAGCTGTTTTGTTCAAATCAGTGGGAATAATGTAAGTATCTGTTGCAGAGTGCTGTGTACTTTACAGCACTTATCTTTTTCCTCCGCACAATACCTGCAGGAAGGTAAGATAATGCTTACAAGGTAATTTTATATTAGACAAATCAGTGGGAACTAATTGTACCTAATACAAGAAGCAAGTACTATACACAGCAGGCTTAATCACAGCCATTTAAGGTTACGAGATTTCCAATGGAAAAAAAAAAATAACTGTCCATAATAATCACGTACAGGAGATGTGGAGTTGAATTAGATTATTCTACTTATTGCCTTCCATCTCTGTGGTTCCATTCATGGAGCGATTGAGGCCCAATTTACTGATTAAAGTAAAAAGGTAAAGGACCCCTGGACAGTTAAGTCCAGTCAAAGGCGACTATGGGATTATGCTGCTCATCTCACTTTTCAGGCCGAGGGAGCCAGCGTTTGTCCACAGACAGGTTTCCGGGTCATGTGGCCAGCAGGACTAAAGCGCTTTTGGTGCAACAGAACTTTGTGACGGAAACCAGAGCGCATGGAAATGCCGTTTACCTTCCCGCCACAGAGGTACCTATTTATCTACTTGCACTGGTGTGCTTTCAAACTGCTAGGTTGGCAAGAGCTGGGACAGAGCAAAGGGAGCTCACCCCGTGACAGGGATTCGAACTGCTGACCTTCTGATCGGCAAGCCCAAGAGGCTCAGTTGTTTAGACTACTGATTACACATTTAGTGAACTGTCTCTCCATGCATTTACGTTGCTTGTATGATGATCAAAAGGTTTGGGATCAAAAGGTATGATGACTCCTGGGCAACTTTTAATTTCGAGGCACTTCTCAAGTGTGGTTCTAATCAGCCTGAACCACATGGGTATCTATGCATGCGGCCACACTTTAGGTTATAGTGGGAGTCAGGCTACCAAGGCAGCATGTAAAGTGAGCTTAAGCACCCATCTTAAGAAAGGCTGTGGAAATCTCTCTTGGCTTCAGTGAGAGCAGAAATACATGAATGAGCGATTAATGCTCAAGAAACAAAGTCATCTATCCTTCCTAGAATATTTTTTAAGACCAAGGCAATTTGCGATATCAACAGATGGCATATTACCGTGTGAGCCACGAGGCACACTTTGTGATGTCTGAGTGACAAATTCCCACTGCTACAGCTTTTATTGCTGGGCTGCAGTGCCTCTCTTCTGCCTCGCTGTGTTTACTTCCAACTGGGCTATAGGGGGGGAAGAGGCACAGATCCCCAAGTATTTCCTGACAAAAGATGCCCTTTACAAATATGAGGATTTTTCTCTTGAGAGTTGATGTACCCAGCAGACAGATTGCTATACCTGAATCAGACTTGACTTCAAATCTCTCCTCAGATGCTAATTTCACAGGTTGGCCTTGTGAGCTTCTGAGCCCCACCGATTTACTCTATACTTCTGCTTTAATTCTCCAAAAGGGGGGGGGGAGGAATAATAGCGACCTACCATGCACTGAATGTGCGATATAAAATTGCAAGTAAATAGTTGCAAGGATCACTGAATAAACCTGTATTTATATGGAAAAGATGATAATTTGTAGGGATCCTAAATCTACATTTCAGCTCTAATCAACAAAGGGACTAAGCATCAGAGAGGCACAATATTCTCTAAGTAAGTGATTATCATTAGAAGCTATTTAGAGGGTTAAAAAGGGAGCAGAAAGAGACATTATTCTAGTTTAGAAGCCAATGATGATGCATAGCTAATTAGAACATTATGAAATTAAAAGTGGAGATTATTACCCTAGGAAACAACAAACCTCAATAGCACAGGTATCTGTCATAAATGAACACCGCTTTACAATATCATTTAACCTGTGTGTATGCATACATGTGGAGCAATTAAGCAGGGAAACTGGCTCAAACTCAATGGCTGAATTTGAATCAGGTGTTTTGAGGTGAAAGACTAAGATGCCAAAAAATGCAACTGAATTTAGTGGCAAAATCTCCCTATCTTAATGGCACTTAATTTCACCTGTGGTATATGGCACGGACTTCTTCACAATGTATTCAATTCCTATTATGGTCTTAGTGAATTTATGCAATGCATGCATAAACTAGAATAAAAAAAACTTGCGACCAACTAGCAAGGACCATGGCAAACCTTGTCCCGTTCCTCTTCATATGTATTGTGTTTGTATCAAGACAAGCTGCATACCCACCATTTTCTAACTTGGTCTTTGTTTGAAACTGACATTTAATCTCAACCAACTGGTTTGCTGAACCGCATTCACTGCCAGCAACTGTGATACAGAACAAACATACACAACACATAGGTCACATATAATCTTTTAGGGACCATGTGCAGGAGTGACAAAAAAAGTGTTGGATCAGCAGGCAGAAGGAACGGTCACATATCCATTGTAAGACGCCTTTAAACTTTCTGAAGAATAACACATGCGGAGCTTGGTGCAGCCACATTTACCCTTCCCTACAAATCGATTCCTCTTAAAGGAGGGGGTGTGTTGCACACCCCCCCCACCTCCATCCACCATCAAACTCCCAATCTATGTATCATTCCTGCTACTCAATATGGAGTAGAATTTCATGACACTGTCTTCTACCAAACTGGACAATTGATCCAGCTAGCACAATTCATTTATTCATTCCGCTTACCAGATTATTAAGGTAGCTGCTGTCTACTCTGATGGACACCCATCCCATAACCTCCCATCTTGTACCTGGTGATGCTAGTGACTGAAGCTGGTCCATTGTATATGCAAGGAATATTGCTTTATTTCTAAGCTGTGGCTTCTATATCCATATCATTTCACCTTTTCGGCAAACCATAATTTTGAGATATTCTGCTGCTAGAAGGGCCAAAACATACATTAAAGGAACACTGGAAACAGAATCAGGAGGGTTATGCACTGAATTACAACATGCGAAATGGTAACACAATCAAAATGCCACATGTAAACCAATACAGCAACTCAATATTTTGTTGAAAGGAACAATTTAGGACAGGGGGAAATCAAGTTAACTATGATTATTCATTTTGAGGGGTGGTATTTTAGTAATGGAACACTGATTGGAAGGACTGTGTGAAGATAACAGGACTATTTTTACGGCTACGTTTTCATTTTGGAGGCACAGAAAAATGCTTTTTGACAAAGGAAGGCTTTCATGCTGACTACTTTAGATCAAAATACAAGCTGGTTCAAGTGTAGCCAAAGAGGTTAAGCAGCCAAAATTGATGCTATGCATTCTGGTGTGCTCTGTGTCTGAGGCTATTCGAGAATTCACTGTAGGTACAGCTGGGAAATCTCACGAATACCCTTGTCCAGATCTCAGCTATTAGGGTTATAAAAATATTTTCACATTTCCTGCAGATGGCTAGATTCTTTTCTTTGCTCGTAATTTTAATTCAGAATTCATTACAGACAGCTGTTGGCTCTGATAGAAACTAATTGCTCTTTTACCAGACTCAGCTGTGAGCAGTCAGGCTTCCTTTCCCTTATAGAGTATATATAAACACAGGCAGGAAAAAATTAACTAAATACATGTGGATAAAATGACTCATTGAGAATACTGATCAAATAATGTTTCAAACCACAGCACAGGTCAAAGAAAATTACAAGACTCACAGGACTTGATAAATATCAGGAAATAAGGATCACTGCTAACTAATAGTGATAAGTTATAGAGTGGCATTTCTATTTCAAGAAATACACACAAGACTGTATTTTTATAAGTGGTCAGTTTAACAAACTGAAGCATCATCAATCCACCAGGAACATATTCAGCAGAAAGGTATTTACATAGGAAGACTGCCTACTAGCAGGATCCTTGCACCTAATCCATTCTTTTCCAGGAAAATAGATAGCAGATGTGCAGAGGATCCAAATACTAATGACTACAGAGTGTCTCCCCGAAATGCAAGTAAGCTGCCATCATGCACAGAAAAAGCAAAGGTTAGCCACTGTTGTTGGGGAACACCAGTACTGTGCTTCAACAATTGGCACAGCCTACCAAGCAAGCACCTCTGCAGTACACTTCCTTACTTGAAAGGATGCTTCAAACCTCAGCACAGGTCAAAGAAATAGGAGATATGCAGCAGAACAAGCAGAAGCTGCAAATGGTCCTTGCCTGCAACTCCCTCCATTAGGTAGGAAAGTATAGGTGAAAAGGTAAAGGACCCCTGGATGGTTAAGTCCAGTCAAAGGCGGCTATGGGGTTGCGATGCTCATCTCTCTTTCAGGCCAAGGGAGCCAGCGTCTGTCCACAGACAGCTTTCCATGTCGTGTGGCCAGCAGGACAAAACCACTTCTGGCGCAATGGGACACTGTGATAGAAGCCAGAGAGCACGGAAACACCGTTTACCTTCCCACCACAGTGGTACCTATTTATCTACTTGCGTTGTTATGTTTTCGAACTGCTAGGTTGGCAGAAGCTGGGACAGAGCAACGGGAGCTCATCCCATCGCAGAGATTCGAACCGCCGACCTTCCGATCGGCAAGCCCAAGAGGCCCAGTGGTTTAGACCACAGTGCCACCTGCTGTGTTGGCGAGTCAGCTCCATAATTTTCCCAGCAACCAAATCCTCACATGCAGGCATCAGTTAGTGCAGCATGTGAGTACATATCTTATCAAAGGGGAGAGACTGTTTTCTAAGTTATTCACTCACTGGCTGCTAGTGGGCACCTCATCACAGGAACTATCTGTTGAAGGGCTACCCATTACTCATGACTACCTCCCTTGCTCATCTTGCCACCAAAGGCTGCCCATTCACTAGATACAGAGGTGCTCCCTATTTCCCTGTCCTGTGCATCTCTAGGAAAGGTCCCTTGCAGGGCTCAGCGGGAAGCCATAATCTGCTCCCTGGTTGCAAACTTCCTGTTCCAGCAGAGTCTTCTGAAAGATGCTTGATGGAGGGGATGCAGTTATGGTGGCAAACTGCACCTATTACTCTGCTCTCTGCCAAGCAGCTTCCAGACGTCAACCAGAACAAAAACGATGGCAAGCACAAATTTCTTTCTGTGTACTGATTTTTAAAGCTACTGTACCACTGGCACTGATCAATCAAATTGTTGAGTGTTTCAGTTGTTTCTTGGCGGACAGTAGGATTAGCAGTTAGGGACCCTCCTTTTCCCAGTTTGCTACTCAGATTGACTGGGGAAAACAGGAGAAGGGTAGGGAAGGATTCAATGTCTCATTACAATGGCAATGGTTCTCGTCCGCATCCCACGGAGTATGTGCTGTTAAATGGCCTGTAACACAGATTCGAACAGCTGAACTTCCGATCCGCAAGCCCAAGAGGCTCAGTGTTTAGACCACAGCGCCACCGGGGTCCCTATTTACCTTTTACCTATTAAATGCCAGTATTCTGCACTGTGCCTGTCTTTGATGTCAGGAAGCTCAGAACTCTTACAATACTCTCAATGAGAACATGCAAATATTGTAGTGCTAGGTTAACGCCTGGCACCTTCATTATAGACCTTTAGGTGCCAGGCAAAAAACGTTCCTCTTTAACGAGGCCTTTGGCTGATTGACATCCAATGCCCTTTTAAAATGTGTGTGTGGGGGGGAGGTTGTTTTGGTTTTTATTTTGGTTATGTATTTTGAGTTTTTATATTGTGATTTCATCTTGCGAACCGCCCTAAGACCTGCAGGGATAGTAGGGCACTATACTACTACTACTACTACTACTACTACTACTACTACTAAAGCTCGCAGAATTTTATAGTCTGCCCATCAGTAAGTATCCCCTCAAGTAATCAGATATGGTCTGTTTTGATTCAGAACTTTTTAGCTGTGGTAAAGAGGACAGAGTTTTCAGACCAATACTAAACATCACTCAAGAGATAAGTGCCATTAAGTTCAGTGGGACTCGTTTCCTGGCCAGCATGTTTATTTATTTTTAATGCACTTTTACAACTTTTTACACCATACAATATTCATCCTTCTCTCTTATCCTCGGACTTCCCAGTCCATCTCTCCATGGCATTCTAGGTAGTCTTTTGTTGGCTGCATAATCTATTATTCCACCCATTTTCGTCTCAAATCTTCCTTTATTTAATGTTACCTGCTGTTCGTGTGTTCATTCCTACTTGTAAGGTAACTGACTATTATATCCTCTGAGATACTCTTCAAAACACTTCCACTCATCTCTTATCCGTGACTCATCCTTATTTCTTCGTTTTGCAGTCATAGTTACTAATTCTGTGTAGAATTAGAATTTCAAACTGTGATCTAACATCAGGACCTTAGAGGACATGAACAGGCATACTGATGCACACAGTATTTGAAAACAAAGGTGAGAAGACAGCTGTGGAATTAAATGTTGTGGGGGAGGACGGAGCCCATTAGGCATAATAGAGGAATAATAAAATATCCCATTTTCTAGAAGGAACAAACAAGCAAAAAAACAAATGTGAAACATTTGAATTTAATGTTGTTGACAGACTATCTATTTATTGAGCATTCATTCTGACTTTTTGGCTGGAGGGTATATGACATTGCATCAAGTAATCACTATCCTACGATTCCTAGTGCATTTCTCCATCACTTTCCTTATAGCAAAAAGTTTGATTTTGGGGGTGGTGGGAGGAATGATTTGTAGATCAAGAGTGCCAAAACCTGGTTTTGCCAGCAAGTGAATGAATCCCACCTGAAAATAGCAAGAGCACCCTAAGGTTTCCATCTCCTCAGAGTATTGTGGAAGAATGATGTCAATCAACATTTGATGACCTCCTTCTACCCGTCAACAATAGAATGTGTCCTTTCATACTGCATCACGGTGTGGTACGCTGGTTTGACATCAACTGATAGGAAGTGTCTACAGAGGGTGGTGAATACAGCACAAGATATTATGGGCTGTCCAGTGAATCCGCTGGATGAAATAGCGGAAGAACATTGCCTCAGGAGAGTGAGGAAAATTCTCAGGGATAATTCACACTTTGGCTGGCACTTTCTTGATCTCCTGCCCTCGAGCAGAAGATATAGAAGCATGATTGGTCACACCAACAGGGTAAAGAACAGCTTCTATCCATGGACTGTTAGGCTGCTGAATGAAAAGATAACAACAGGGCAACTGACTTTCGGGTTTGGTGAGTGTGTGTCAGTAAACGAGGGGAATTAAGACTAAGAGAGCAGATATGGGGTGCTCGTGTAATCTCACTGTATACAAGTGACAATAAAGTATTTCAATTCAATTCTTGTTGTATTTATACCACACCCACAACTAGATCCCTTACAGTTGAGAAATGTCCACAAAGCACCCCAACAAATATTTACAGTCTAAATGATGTGACACATTTAGGGAAAAGGAGCAGGTGGATTTGAAGGGGGGGGGGGAAACTCAGCAAAGGGAGATCAGCAATAAAAGCAAAGCAATCAGACCAGGAAGCTTGAAGGGGAGACAAAGACAAGTCTTAGAAGGTTGTTTGAACACAGTGAAGTAGGACAACTATCAGTGGGAAGAGAATTCCAAAGATAAGAAATGATAACAGAGAAAGGACAAGTAGGAGAAACAGCAGAAGTGAGGTGGCACATACCAGAAGAAAAGAGAATACATTATAGTCAAAGAGATGTGAGATTAGAAGGTACAAATTGAATTAAGTGATTTAAAGATGAGAGATAAAAAATTTGAATATAAAATGGAACATGAACAGAAGTCCATAAAGAGCGACATGATCAAAGTGGAAGGAACAGGAAAGTAAACATTCATAATAGAAACACTAGAATGGAGATAAAGGAAGGCCAACCAGAAGAACGTTACAAGAATCATGCTGAGAAATAAGAGAGGATGAACTCTTGGTTTTAGGGTCAATCTAGGAAAAGACAGGAACAAACCTCAGACTATTAGAAAGAAGGAAACAGAAATATGAGTGCAGGTGTGAGAAGAGGAAGATAAAACGGAATCTAAAACAGCAGCAAGATTGCAACCTTGAGGAGAAGAACACTATAAAGATTAAGCTAAAAGAAAGAAGAGATGAGGACACTGGAAACCTCCCTTTCTGGCAGGGACAAATTGTATGTAGGCAGTGAAACATGCGAGTTCTGCATCTGAAGTATGCTCTTTTTAATAAGTGTATGGGGATGTTAGCTGCACCTTACTTGAATTAGGACCTCAATAAAACATTTAAAACTTCAACCAGGCCTTTGGCTGATTAATGTTTGGCAGCCTTTTAAATGTGTCCACGGGGTTATTGTTTTGCTGTTTTGTTTTAATTATTTACTTGTTTTTATCCTGTATGTTATTCTGTGCACCTGCCCTGAGATCCTATGATGAAGGGTGATATATGAATCAAATAAATAATGACAACAACAACAACAACTTGACATGAGAAGACAATTCACAGTTAATGTTTAGAATGACATCTGAAGTTTATATCGCATAATATACCCATGTTCAATGTATTTACATTAATGCGCTTACATGTTGTTCATGCACTTAAATGTCTCAGATTCCCCACTGTAGATATGGCATAAAAACTGGAAAAAATTACACCTTCACTTCCATGTTATTTGCAAGGAAACCTGATCAAAGAATTTTTCTTCTATTATTTAGTATTTATAGTATTGTGTGCATACTTTCTTGTTCAAACTATGAGATTTTCTGTTTAAAAAAGTAAAGTGAGGCTCTATTTTTGTATGTTTTAATTACTGTAAACTTTTACATGTAAAAAGGAGTGTTAGGTGAGGAAATGAATGAACTGGCATCAAAATGTGTGTGTAGAGAGGATAGCAACTAAAGAACCATATGACGTAATTGTAGGTATGTCATGTTGTAATAATGGAAAGCATCTGTATAAAATGTGAATATCCCATAGCTTGCTGAAATATCTCTAGCTAGCATATATCTAGGTGAGAGTGTGTTCCTTAAATCCATAATTCACATTTTTCAAAGCTGCCCACCTGCCTTCTTTCTGTTACTCATTTTATGGACATTAGCAATGTATCTGAACACTTCATTAAATTACATGTCTCTTCAAGGATTGCCCACTGGTGCTCTGTTGCAGAAACACAGAGGATAAAGGCCTATGTTTCTATACAAAGCTTCTGGGTAACATTACTGAAGCAATTGCTAAGACTTCTGTGAAGTTCTCAAAACAAAACAAAAAGGCTTCCAGATGCCCTCTGGTGCTATTCGGCTATGATCTGATGAGCACCTGTTTGCCAGCAATAATCCGACTTCAAACGCAACCGTGTGCTTTTCCTGCTATCAATAGACCACATGTTACACTCTGTCTATCGCAGATTCATAGAATTAAAGCCTGAATTTCAAACAATAAGTGCTCATTAAAAGGATATTCAATTTTACAAATTAAAGCAGATCAGCATGGAGGCAATGGTTGGACTGTGATATTGCTAAATTGCTCTGAAATAGGCAGAATATTATGCAGAGGTAGAAATGGATAACTAAATGAGGCATTTATAAGTTATTCATTAGAACCAGCTCTGCTGTTTGGCAAATGGGACCAATGGCCATGACATTCCACTTCTAGGAGGTATAAGTAAGTGCCAGCTGGAAAGTTGACTGTTACTGCCATTATGATGATTAAAGCACTATCAGCATATGTAGTGCTCTATGGAATGACAAAAACAGGCTCCTACACCAATGGCCTAACAATCTGGACTCTGTGGTATTCTAAAGTTAAACCAGTGTTGTGATTCTTAGAAACTCAAAGCAAAACCCCAAATCCTTGAGTATGCATGCATTATTTGTTAGCAGTAAGACCTCTGCCATTTATGGGTAGAGCAAAAATTGCTTTGAGATTTTCTCATTTCTTTTTTGCAGGCCCAGCACATCTGAGCTGCCAAATGAAGATGCATGGATTGCAGGCTAAGGGTTAAAACCGTTTAAATGCAACTGAGCAATTAAAGGCATTGTTTTCATTTTGTTTTCCTGCAGATGAGTGTTAGCTAGTTCCAAGCTGCTTTTGCTTTTGTTCCTAGGAGTTTGGCATGCTGAATCTGGTAGGTCACAATCAAGAGGAAGTTGGTTATGTCTCAAGTCCTATTGAAATCAATGGGGGAAGACAATCACAACTAACACATCCCATTGATTTAAATAGGGCTTAAGTGCACCTCTTTGGATTGCTGCCATAATATATAATTGGAGTACACAGTCTATAGAAAATTTCAAGGGAATAGATTATGGAGGGCCAATCACATGATCTCAGTGGAAACTTAATTGCCTACATCGTCAGTTAAGAAAACAATTCACTCAGTACTTTATCACTGTTGCTTAACAGAACTGTTTATTTTTATCCTCATTTTTTAGCTACGCTGTATAAAAGCTTTTTTGGCACTCATGAAAATTACATCCAGTTTTCACTTCAGTTGCAGCTCTTAAATTCATACATGAAAACTTATTTGAGAGATGTTTATGATTATGTTTTTCATAAATCTACCATCAACACCGTTTGCTCAGCTCTGGAAACAAAAACAATAAAGAAGGAAACACGGAGGAGGTCTCCATAAAACAAACTCATTTCAGTTATTAGGGAAACGAGGAACAAGAGAAGAGGTCTTGCACTCATTGTTTTCCTCAGAAGAATGTTCTGCTGTGTTTACTGTGACTGACTGAGTCAGTATGTATGTATGCATTGGACTGCACCCCAAGAAAGAACAAAAGGAAAACTAAAAAGTACAGTGGTCAAATTCTGTGGACTTAAAGGATATTGGGGCAGAAAAAGTGGAGAAAAAAAATCCAGGGCTTCCTTTGTCTCCCAGTTGCTGAAGAACAAAGAGTTGGCAAAGAGTTCTTTCCAAATGCTTCAATGCTTAGGTTACTGTGGTGGGTATGCAAATTGCTGCCTGAAGGCATTTCAGGCAATACACACAGCTAATCCAAAATAGAGAGACAGCTAAGGCAAGTGCTCTAGCTTCAAAAGCTTTGGACATTGATCTGACACTGTCACACCCTTTTGCTATCCTGTATATATGGAGTATATATGTATATACTGTATATATGGGACATGGGTGGCACTGTGGGTTAAACCACAGAGCCTAGGACTTGTCGATCAGAAGGTCGTCGGTATGAATCCCCGCCACGGGGTGAGCTCCCATTGTTCGGGTCCAGCTCCTGCCAACCTAGCAGTTCGAAAGCACATCAAAGAGCAAGTAGATAAATAGGTACCACTCTGGCGGAAAGGTAAATAGTGTTTCCATGCGCTGCTCTGGTTTGCCAGAAGCGGCTTAGTCATGCTGGCTAATAAAGCGAGATGAGCGCCGCAACCCCAGAGTCAGCCACGACTGGACCTAATGGTCATGGGTCCCTTTACCTATATATGGGGTGCTCGGGGATGGGTATAGTACCTCTGGTGGGGGACATTTTGTTCTTTTTCTAGGTTAGTTTGTCTACCTTTGTCCCCACCCTGCACTCAGCTCAGCTCTCATCTGTGGCTCCTAGAAGCTGTCAACATACAACAGTGGACACACACTGGGAACAGCTTCAGCTGGCCAGCTAAACCAGGTGAGGGTAGCCAAATGGTCTCAAACCCTTGGTAAGTTAGGAACTTCCCCTGCATGCGAAGACAGGCCCCAGAGGGTTGAGCGGACAAGACCAATAGTTGGCCCACTGGTCAAGAAGGCGGTTTCTGCACGTGCTGTAGAGGGAAGTGAGGGGTAGGTGGGGCTCACTCACTTGGGAAGGTAGCCCATTCAGGAGAAGGAAAACTCTGATCCTAAACCTCTGCTGCGGGATATCTTCGAGAGAAGAAAAGGCTACGGAGCAAATCCTACCGAAATCTGGAGTGGCTTTCCTAAGATATTCCCAGTATCTGATAGTGCCAGGGTGGGAGGAAAGGCAGGAACAGAGAAGGAGGTGGGACTTGCAGCTATCATCGTGGAGATGGATGAGACAAGAAGAAGAAGAAGATTTTGGATTTGATATCCTGCTTTATCACGACCCGAAGGAGTCTCAAAGTGGCTAACATTCTCCTTTCCCTTCCTCTCCCACAACAAACATACTGTGAGGTGAGTGGGGCTGAGAGACTTCAGGAAAGTGTGATTAGCCCAAGGTCACCCAGCAGCTGCATGTGGAGGAGCAGGGAAGCGAACCCGGTTCACCAGATTACGACTCTACCGCTCTTAACCACTACACCACACTGCCTGAGGAAGCTCCCTTCCCATGATCCTTGCCTGCAAATTTCCCCACTCCCGGCATAGGCCCCCACATTCTGCTAGAACCCTCTCCCAGGTCCTTGGCCAATCTTCCATCTGCATCATCCTGACCTGGCCAGCCCATGACAGCCTCAAGGTTAAAATACACCTGAGGGACTGTCTCCTCTAATGCCATCTTGCCTGGGGCCAAATATCAAAAGGAGATGTCCTTTTCTGTGTCCTACCTTGGGTTACACGAGGTTGACAGCAGGAAGCCATAAGGCTTTCTCAGCATGGTGTGGGTCACTTTGCTCCTTGAAGTGTGAGTGGCCACCTTTCTTGCTGCCTTTTGCTTGTTGGTGAAGACATTTTTTATAATAAAAAAAAATCCATCAGGCTTTGCCTATTTATTTTATTTAAATGCTATGTTTTACCTGTCTGTGTATCTGCCTGGTAGCTGCCTGTGTTGGATTTTTAATGCATTTCTATTGATATGATATTGCAGTTTTAAATCGTCATAAATTGCCTTGAGTAGTGCATAGGAACTAGAAGCATGGGGCAGAACTTCTGTTTTTTATAAATAAACAAATTATCAGCAGATTCTTTCCATTTAGAACTGTTCAAAATTGCTTATCCGATTGCCTCACATTTCAGGTAAAACAAATTAGGGATATAAATTGAAATTACTTGAAGTGTAGCGTATGTAAATAGGTAATAAGAAACTTCCTTTCACAATGAAATCAATGGATTTGCAAGATAACCAGAACAGATGCAGTTTCGTGCTTTTCAAGTATATCTTTTCAACTTGGTGGGTATCCAACCTTTTGAACAATTGGGTTCTTCTGCCTTCGGAGATTCAGCTACTGGAGCTGTATGTCGAGCAAAATGCTAGCGATCGCAAGGTCCAGGCACACACCATCTTTCCCATAAATGTTCCCAGAGTACCTCAACCCAACCAATAAATATTATCGCATAATAGTATAGCTAGTATGAGGGGAGCCTCTGTGCACTTACAGTGCTGAACTCATGAGAGCTCAAGGACACCCCTGAAACTGGCAACCAGAATTGGGGGAAACATGCAAGTAAACCACACTTGGAGATTCCTATAAGAAGGATTACAAATATAGTTGAGTATATATATGGAAATTCTGCTTGGGTGGATTCTGTATCCATAGTTCTAAGTCAGGGGTCAGCAAACGTTTTCAGCAGGGGGCCGGTCCACTATCCCTCAGACCTTGTGGGGGCCGGACTATACTTTGGAAAAATAAATAAATGAATGAATTCCTATGCCCCACAAATAACCCAGAGATGCATTTTGAATAAAAGCACACATTCTACTCATGTAACAACACTAGGCAGACCCCACAGAGATGCATTTTATTTAAAAGGACACATTCTACTCATGTCAAAACACACTGATTCCTGGACCATCCGCCTTCCAGATTTAGAAGGCGATTGGGCCGGATCCGGCCCCTGGGCCTTAGTTTGCCTACCCATGTTCTAAGCGCACCTCCCAGGAATGAGTGTGCATATGGCTGCCTACTTGGATTTTATTTTGTACATTTTCCTTCAAACAAGTCCCATTTGCATTAACACAATTTTTTTAAGAACCTCCACTAAGATTTCAAAATAGTTCACCAGGTAGCATAAGGGGCTATTGCTTGGAAACAACCACCACTGTATTCTAAAGCTCCTTTTCAGCTTGTGGAGCTAGTTTCATGCTTGTTTAGACTACAACCATCATGTATTCAGTTAATCAGAACTTCCAGAGAATGGGGAAAATGCAAATGAAATACTATGTACAATGCCAAATTATAAGCCATTGGCTTACGGCATTAACATGTCACTTGCAAGTGTTTGTTACAGTGAAGCCTGCGCTTACCTGCAGTGAACAAGCATTGGCCCAGCATCGGGAGGATTACAGGTTTTGACTCGTCGTAAGAAAGCTAGGAATGGCGTCGGATGTTCTGGAACTCCATGGTCAGGCCAGGCAGTGAACTGGAACTGCCTCACTTCTCTCTTCTCGCTTGATCCATTCTGCCAGAGAAGAATGTTGGTTGGAATGACTGCCCAATGTCACAACAGCGCTCCGGAATAGAGCAAAGGCATATTTGCCACATCACCATGAGTCTTAAATAAAGTTCCATTTAAAGGCAGGATACGATATCATCTGGCAAGCTGAGTCTGTGGCTACTCTAGAACTGTGGCACCTATTTAATAGTGAGTTGCATTGGATTTATCTCCTGCCCACCTAGCAGTTTGAAAGCACATCAAATTGCAAGTAGATAAATAGGTACCACTCTGGCAGGAAGGTAAACTGTGTTCTGGCTCTGGTTCGCCACAAGCGACTTAGTCATGCTGGCCACATGACCTGGAAGCTGTACGCCGGCTCCCTTGGCCAGTAAAGTGAGATGAGTGCCACAACTGGACCTAACGGTCAGGGATCCCTTTACCTTTTTATTGGATTTATCACAGTAATGAACTTCTCAGTGATGGTGCTGGAAAGGGCAGACACAGCACTGTTATTCACTACTACTGCAGAGAAGCAGTATGGGAGCTACTGTGTAGCCAGCCCAACATTGAGAATGCATGACTCAAGCCAGAGGTTTTCAACCTTTTTGAGTCCACGACTCCCCTGGCCAACTACATTCTTTCTGCGGCACCCCTGTGGGGCTCAGGAGTCCAGTTATGTCACCTCTTGCCTGCAGAGCTGGCAGCCTCTCACCCTTTTTCAAACACCTTCGGTTGTGCAGTGTTCCCTCAGCTTCCTCTCCTCTCCTGTCTCCTTGGGAGTCCTCTGGGCAGCCGCTGCTGCCACCCCTGGTCTCATCTGGGGCCTGGGACTTCTCTGTCCATTCCCAAGAGCAAGGGCTGGACTCCCTCATCCGCTTGCTTCTTTACTCTGAGGCTGCCTCAGCTACTGGCAGCCTGCACCCGCTGGCCAGCTCCAGAGGCCCCATTTGCCTGCTGAGTTTGTAGCCAGGGTGACTGCAATGAACACCTGTGCAAGCCTTTAGGAGGCAGAGACATGAGAGGGCATCAGAGGAGGGAGGGAAGAAAAGAGGAACAGAAGCCAATGTTGCCCACGGCACCCCTGGCCATCATTCAAGGCACCCCAGGGTGCCACGGCACACTAGTTGAAAACCACTGACTTTAAAACTATAGGAACTGGGGGCCATCGAGGGAAGAAAGACAAGGTGTAAAAGATTTCAGGGTTCTGATATGGGTTGAATTTCAATAAATGTTTTATATTGTAAAGATGTTTGATAATGGCTAGGAATTTTATGGTCCCCCCTCCCCCAGCACTCTGCAGGCTTTGGATAGGAAACTGGGTGAGCATTTAATTCTAGGGAATCTTGCTGTTGCAAGGAACTAGACCAGGGGTCAGTAAACTTTTTCAGCAGGGGGCCGGTTCACTGTCCCTCAGACCTTGTGCGGGGCTGGACTATATTTTTTTTTGGGGGGGGGGGAATGAACGAATTCCTACGCCCCACAAATAACCCAGAGATGCATTTTAAATAAAAGGACACATTCTACTCATGTAAAAACACCAATCAAGCCCCACAAATAACCCAGAGATGCATTTTAAATAAAAGGACACATTCTAAAAACACACTGATTCCCAGACCGTCCGTGGGCCGGATTTAGAAGGCGATTGGGCCAGATCCAGCCCCCAGGCCTTAGTTTGCCTACCCATGAACTAGACTGTATGGCCCCATGTAATCCAGTTATATTGTTACAAACAACCATGACCCTCTCTCTCCACCAAAAAATATCTGATGCATACAGAACGAAGAATTACCTTGTAAAGTGCAAATGTTCTAACACAGTACGTTGCCAATTCTACAGTGTCCAACAAGGTCACCTGGATCAGTCCATATGTTTCGGTTCCTCTGCTCGGCCAATACTGATCACATTTCACCTGCAAAAAGCATTTTAGGCAGAAATATATTCACATTTTAAGTAGCACGAATCACGTTGCTCACAGCTGAAAACTAATGGAAACAGGCTGACAAGAATATTACTATGTTGGGATAGGAGACACCTCCACAGCATGCGGTCTAGTTGCTGTGGAAATGATCCAGATCATCCAGAAGGACGACGAGATGATGGTGCACTTGGGGAACACAATATAAACAAGCTTCCTGAGCGCTCAGCATGCCGAATGGGACAATGGGACCTTGAGCCTTTATGCTGCAGATTTTATAGGGGGTGTTTCACGGAAAAGTAGTGTCATCAGTAATGCTTGATGTGTGCCACTCGGTGGACCAGATGGTGTGCATCAGCACAGCTACAAAACAGATCGAGTCAGGAAGTGGATACATGAAACTATGTTGCCTGAGAAAAGAAACTGCTTCCTGTTCCACCTCTCTCATCCTCAGAATGGTATGTATGCACAGTAATGTGATGGAATGATGAGCTGCTTGTGCGTAAAGCTTAGTCCCTCAGAGTTTGCTCAACTTAGCAAGGCTCTGTTTTTTTTAGCGGAGCCCTTAAGCATGGCTCCCTCAGTCGCTGGCAGAATCCGACAGTGGGCATTTACGGAATCTACTCCAGCATAAAAGCTCCTTGACGGAAACGCGTTGTCTAGATTCTCGGCGCGACAGTTTCCGGCGAGGAGTGGGTGTACCTATGGGAGGACCTGAGACTTCTCCGCTGTTATCGCTGGAAGACTCCCTGAGCCATTCCTTCGTCTCTCTCTCTCCCTGATTTCCCACTCCCCCCCTGCTGCTGCCTTCCGCCGCTGCTGAGTCTCTCCTGACTTCTGAGAGCCCCTCCACCTCCTGTCTTTCCGATGGCAGTTCCCTGACAAGTAAGAACAAGGAATTCTTCAATAATATGACAAGAGGGCTGCATGTTTTCCCATTGTGATGGAACTGATCTTCAAGTGACCTGCTTTTCTCCAGTTCCAGAATAAGAGATTATCTTTTCTGTCCTTTTTTTCTCAGACATTGGGGGCGGGGGAGGGGCGGGGGCGGGCATAAAACAAACAAACCAAAATCCTAAACCAGAAGTGTAAATGAAGGCAAAGAAGGGAAATAGCTTCCTTTTCAGCTCTGCCAACTGATGCAAGTGAAGTAATGGCAGGGAAAAAGCAGCATAAGTGGTTGCTTTCTCAAGGAAGGAAAAGAAGGAAGGACCCCATAGCAGAATGGGGCACTGTTGGGCCTGGCCAGTGGCGGCACTGGAGTTTTTTCATTTTGTAAAAGGAGCCTTCTGTTCCCTTTCCCTCACATTATTATTATTATTATTATTATTATTATTATTATTATTATTATTATTTTCTGCTGCTCACAAAGTGAGTAGGTGCACAACCAAAACTTACTGCTGGTGAGATCCAACTACAATCTTACCATAGAAGTCAAACAGAATCCATTCCAGAAGTCCGTTCGACTTCCAAAACGTTTGGAAACCAAAGCACGGCTTCTGATTGGCTGCAAGAAACTTCTGCAGCCAATCGGAAGCCGCGGAAGTCCTGTCGGACGTTCAGGTTCCAAAGAACATTTGCAAACCGGAACACTCACTTTGTGGCGTTTGGGAGCCAAAATGTCTGAGTACCAAGGTGTTCGGGATCCAAGGTATGACTGTACTGACCGTTTTAATTTGCACCGAGGTATGTTTAGATATAAATTAACATATGCAAATTTGTGTCATGGGCCTGTGCCCTCAGTCCTTTATGTACCTCACAATGCCTCTGCTTGCGGTGGCTGACCCAGTGGCCTCTATAGGTATGCTGAGGCTCTATAGATGCCGGGTCTCGTGATGTGGTTTGAATGAGCAGCAAGTGCTACTTGCAATTTACAATTTCAGATCCAGGTCTTATGTTGCACCCACTCACATTTGTCTCATGGTGCTGCAGAATACCGTATTTTTCGCTCCATAAGACGCACCTGGCCATAAGGCACACCTAGTTTTTAGGAGCACTACAAGCTAACTAAGGCGTAGTATGCCATTCTATTCTATAGTATTTTATTGTTATAGTGGTGCTTTAGTGGCTGTTTTCCCCACGTGCACAAGTTGTTATTCATGTGTCGTTTTTACCTGTATGGGCCTATGGCCGTAAATAAAATTACTTACTTACTTACTTTTTAGAGGAGGAAAGGGGGAAAGCCCCGGTTTTTGAGGATCAGCTCAATGTTGTCGAGCTTACTTTGCAAAGGGAAAAAATCCTGTTTTTATGGGGTTCAGCTTACAGTTCTGAAGCTTCTTTCCAGACAGATAATCTAACCAGCCAGTCACATGTCGCTGGGGAAACAAACAGCCTCCATCCGCAGAACATTCAGCAATGGAGGCCTGGACAAGGGGGCGGGACTGGAAAGGGAGCCAGCGATCGACCACACATTTGCTCCATAAGAAGCACAGACATTTCCCCTTCCTTTTTAGGAGGAAAAAAGGGTGTCTTATGGAGCGAAAAATACGGTATATCAGATGAAACCATGATCACTGACATCCAAACATAAATACTGGTTTCCGAAGTAAGCGGTTTGAAAAATTTAAGCTTTGCTACAAATAGAAAAGCAGTGCTACGAGACTGGATTTCTTTGATCCAGGATGTTTAGAATGAACTATGCCAGAAACTACACAAAAACGTAATTTTGTTTTGAGGTTTTTCCTTTCTTTAATGAAACATGTCGTGGCTTTAGATTGCCAAGTCTTTGATCTATAAGAGTTCACAGAAAGAGATTATTTATCAGATTTTAAAGGGCACTCCGTGTTTTAGTGTAACAGAAAAATTACAGAAAGAAGACAGCGCAAGATTGAGGGGCAAAGGTGGTGGAGCCAGGGTGAGTGACAGGTGGGGATTGTCCGAGGAGGAGACATTGAGTTATAGGAGTCAGCTGGAAAAGATCTGGTTTAAAATGCTCATGGCAAAGGAGTGGCAAACATGTCGGGCCAGTTTATTAGGTAGAAACATTATTTCCCACTCTTTACTGGAAGAATGCAAATTCCTCGTTCTTATGTTTCCCAAACATATGGTTCAAATACTTGAAGTGTTCTGGTTTGGGTGGATTCCAGGGTAATATAGATCTCACTTCACATTCTTACCATTGCTATGCACAGTCAAGCATAGTTAAGGTGAGCTTAATTACTCTTTACTGCAGTGTTTGACAACAGATAAGTTTGTGGTGAGCCTGGACCAAGTGACTTGGCTTGACTTCTAGATGCATAGTCACTTTGGCTTATCCAGTGACCTCTAGGGACATGGCCTTGTGCTAGAAGTCACCCTTTCTATCTGCCCAGGCTTTGTAATTCTTTAAGACTGTATGCTGGTGTTCCATCTTATTTTATTGCTCTGCTATGTTTGTTTGTTTCTTCATTAATAATTCTTTTTAAATTTATGCTTTTATTATTTTACTGTAAGCAACTCTGAGAATTACCTGACAACTGCTTCCTGGTAACAGGAAATCCCAGGAGTTTACTAAGCCCATAGTGGGCCACATTACAAGGCTTATGTGTTGGATTATGTGTTGGGATTTGTGGGTTTCCATTTACACATATATATCTCAAAACTACTGATTTTGTATTTAGTTTTGACCGCTGGGAGGCGTGTAGAAATGGGATCCTCATAACAGAGGGTCCTGGTTGCGCTTGGGACCCAAGAGCTCACCTGACAGGGTTAAAATGGGGGGGGGGAGGAAGTCCTGGCCATTCCCCTGGGATCATGCCAGGCTGTTTTAGCCAAAGCCAGTAGGTGGCGTGATCCCTTTAAAAGCAGCAGTATGATGCAAGTGGGGCACTTGCATTTGCACGGCTGAACACCCACCCACCCTCCCTAGTTTAGGTAGAGTCGCTTGGCCTTGCTTTGGTTTGGGTCACCTGTTTTGGAACAGGGGCTGGGTAGGAATTTTTTTCCATTTGGCAGATTGGCTTTTAGCCATTTGGTTTTCACCTAACCCTTAGCAAATCATCACAACTTGTAAGGTGGCAGTTAGGCATTGGCTCAGTTGGATTGTGGGAAGGGGAGGTGCGGCCATCACCTGCCCCTCCAGGAACTGGGTATTCCGTTAAAGGAATCTGGGGGTCCTCGATCTCATCCAAAGTCCGCTTGAGGGGCTAGGGCCATGCCAGAACCACAGGAACCCCGGGGTGAGCTTAGGTTGGTCCTCATCGACCTTGCTCCCTCGTTTGGTTTACCCCATTGAACGATCACCCTAAGACGTGGAGTCAATTATAGTGGGGAGTCAATGCCTAAGCCAATACCACTCACGTGATTGTACTTCAATAAAATTGTGGCGAAAATTTGCCCCAAAACTTAAACTAATATAAGTGTCCGTGTGTATTTCTTTTGGGGGTGGGTCTTGGGGCCTCAAGACGCAAAGAAACGCCATGGTACACCTGCATCAACACAACAGGATGCTTTCATCTGCCCCAGCTGCAACAAAACATGTCTCTCTCATATTGGTCTCTACAGCCACAGCAGGCACTGTAACTCTCTAACTTCATGGCAGAAAGAACACTTTTCCATTGTCTCCTGAGACAGATGGGTGCCAACCAACCAAATTTCCAGTCAAGCTTTGTTCTTGAGCTCCAAAGGAAATCATCCAGCCATCTGGTATGAGGACAGACTGAAGTTAACATTATGACTTAGTAGTTTTGTTTCCAAAGGGGGTAAAGCCCAGAAACAAACAGGCACATTTTAAAGATAAGAAAGATCTGGGAAGTATTCTGAGGAGCTGGTTGCTGGTGGAAGAAATAAGACTGTGCTGAAAGAGCCTTAGATGGAATGGCCTCAGTGGGAGGACTAGGTGCCTTGGCTGTGTACCTTTGGTAGAAAGTTTCAGCACCTCATAGACAATAGTGCAGATAATCCAGAAGCACTGCTTAACAACATCCTCTGAAATTCAGCTAGAAGCAGTATCAACTACGCTAGAGTAAGAGCAGATCATTTTAACAAGGCAGCTGTAAAGCTGGGGTCAAAGGTTGCTAATAATAATAATAATAATAATAATAATAATAATAATTTATTTATACCCAGCCCATCTGGCTCGGTTTCCCCAGCCACCCTGGGCAGCTTCCAACAAAATATTAAAATACAGTGGTCTGTTAAACATTAAAAGCTTCCCTAAACAGGACTGGCTTCAGATGTCTTCTAAAAGTCTGGTAGTTGTTCTTCTCTTTGACATCTGATGAGAGGGTATTCCACAGGGCGGGGGCCACTACTGAGAAGGCCCTCTGCCTGGTTCCCTGTAACTTCACTTCTCGCACAGAGGGAACAGCCAGAAGGCCCTCGGCACTGAACCTCAGTGTCCGGGCAGAACGATGGAGGTGGAGATGCTCTTTCAGGTATACTGGACCAAGGCCGTATAGGGCTTTAAAGGTCAGCACCAACACTTTGAATTGTGCTCGGAAACATACTGGGAGCCAAAGCATGAAAGGCATAAAAGGTGCAGTCTCATGGTTTCCTTTTTATATGAGACATAATAGAAGACTCCTGTATGCTTCCAAATGCAGAAATGACACAGTCCACTGGCTGAAATGAAAGCTGTAGAGCTAGTGAACGCTGAATGACGTCTTTCCCACTAAGAATGGAGGCGGGCACCATTTCAAACCTGGTGAGTTTAAAAATATACATTTATTACCAAGTAATATTCAGGACCCTTCACACTCCAGCAAATCACAGGTGTGAAAAAATACCGTCCCACCTTTTATCAGTGACACTAAAGGAGGCAAATTTCCATATTTTAAAAAAATAAAAAAATCCAACAAGATCAATGAATATGATACTTGATAGTGAAGTGTAGAGAGAAAATTTTGCAGTAAAAAGGTCTGGTCTTGCTTAAAAACAACCAAAACAACTCTCGTGGGGTAGTAAGTAATAAGCGAGGCTTTATTTGGCTTCTTTTCTTCAGCACCTTGGACAGCTCCCTAGCAGTATGGGGACTAAGATGCTGTTTCCTCCCTTCCAGAACTGCTTGAGCCTATTTTCAAACTGTGAAGCTGCTTCAGAAGCCCTGCCAATTTTGTAAGGGTAAAATACTGATCTCCTACCCTGTAGTTTTCATTTGTGCTGACGTATTTAGCATTTGGCATGGCATTTATTTTGAAGATTCTGCTTGATAGACTTCTCCGTGCATGCTTATTAATTAATTAATTAATTAATTAATGGCATGATGGTCCTACCAGTACAGAAATGGGAGTAGAAAATTAAGCTACAGAATTATTTAGCGTAACAGCAGCACAAGGTAGGTGTCAGGTTAAAAACAATTATACCATCTTTGACTGCCAACTAGGCTGCACAGCCATCATTTTGCTGCTGTTTGTAATGGCATTTGTGCAGAGTGCCAAATGATCAACTTGCCTCATTGCTGCTAGATTAGACATAAACTTGCAGACACTCACAAGCCTAATATAGGAGGTTTGCAGATTTAGGAACAAGAAGAAGAAGAAGAAGAAGAAGAAGAAGAAGAAGAAGAAGAGGAGGAATTTGGATTTGATATCCCGCTTTAGCACTACCCGAAGGAGTCTCAAAGCAGCTAACAATCTCCTTTCCCTTCCTCCCCCACAACAAACACTCTGTGAGGTGAGTGGGGCTGAGAGACTACAGAGAAGTGTGACTGGCCCAAGGTCACCCAGCAGCTGCATGTGGAGGAGCGGAGACGCGAACCCGGTTCACCAGATTATGAATCTCGCGCTCTTAACCATTACACCACAAGAATGTAGTATACTGGGATAGCTCAGTTGGTACCGCAGGAGGCTCTTAATTTCAGTTGAAGCCCCTCATTGGATAAAAGATTCCTGCATTGAAGAGAGTTGACCTAGATGATCCTCACGGTCGCTTCCAACTCTACAATTCTATGATTCAGTGATGCGGTCTGAATTTCTTGAAATGATACTTATAATAGGAATTTTATTTTAAAGCATTCTTTGATTTGGGCAAAGTCACAAGTGAAAGTCAGTATTCCCACAAAGAAAGTAAGAAAAAAATACCAGTGAAAGAAATAATAATAACTTGGGAGGTATCTAAAAGACACTTCAAATAATGGTTGCTTTGAAAGTTACACAAATAATAGTTAAGATAATTTGTTTTCAATATTCTAACTCTCTGGGTAGTTTGCAATTCTATATCTGAGCAGCATTTCCTGTGACTTCAGCAGTAAGAGCCCACCCAGAATGCATGTCCTCTAGTTTCGTCTTCTAGCTGGTACCTATTTCCATCAATGAAAATGTAAGTGGAAAAAGAAGAACCTCCCCCCATAAACTCCCATTTAAACATAAATTCCCAACAGTACCTGATGTCACATGACAAACTACTTTTGGAATGGAAAGAAGTTCCAAAAACTCCTTTGCTGTATTGTTTTTGGTGCCTGCTAAAACCTACCCAAGGCATGCTTTTTGAATGTGCAATTCTCGCACATGATTTCACTGTTAAATAGTTGCTTTTTAAAAATTGCTGGTATTTTTAATATTTTTTAAAACATGTTAACATGTTTGCTTTGATCTGTATTTTTAATTTACTATTTTAGCTTGTCCTTTGTAAACCACACAGAGGTCTTTTTTCGGCAAGCAGTGCATCCATTTGGTTAAATAAATCAGTCAGTCATTTTGCGGTAAATGATAGCTGAGGTGGAGGCATTTACAGTCAGCTGTTGAAAGAAATAAGGAAAACTGAGCTAGCACAAGGCTACTTCCTGGTCTACAAGTTACAGATTTTTGTTGCCGGTATGGTGATATTCAAAAAGCCCATCTTTGTAAGCACTGTCAAGATCAAAAAGAGGAACCCAGTCAGGCTCTCTTGCTTTCAGGCACCCATTCCATAGGAAATAGAAGAACACAGAACAAGTTCTATGGCATCACAGGGACCTTTGAGTAATCTTCCATTCCTGAGGGTAGGCACATTTGCAGGAGGTTAGCATCTTTTTTGTGTTCCTTTTAGCACCATTGCCACCACCTGGGCTGAAAAGATGGCAAGCATATCGGGTTCCAACCCTTTTGGCAAAGCTAGGATGGTGGAAAGAAGGGCTGTGATGGGGACAGGAGAGGGCCTAGGGCCCCCGTTGATGTCCAAAGACCGACAAACCCTTGCAACCAGCCTTGGATCTAAGGCAATGTGTTTTCTGCTGTGATATGTAATAACTGGTTTCAATTAATAAACAGTTTCTATTCTATGTAGGAGTTTAAGACTACTCCTTGTCATATTGGCACGTTTGCTTCTGATTCATGAAAGGATTTTGCATTTGAAGATTCTAATCCAACAGAACACATTTGCCCCAGCCAGGGCTGCATGCACATAGCTGAATACAATAAGCTAGAATCCTGCCAATCAACTGGTTGGTGGGAAAGGACTAGCAGGGTAGGGTATGGTATTAACTCAGCCTCGCATTTCTCCTCCTGGAGAACAGAACGTTCAAGACCTTATCCAGGCCAGATATGATGTCAGAAGCCTGATTCTTTGAGCCTTGATCCCAACTGGATCAAGGAGTTTGGCTTTAAGCACAGTATCAATGGCATAAGAAAACTTGGTGAACGATTCCAATTGAGAATATATATCAATAAAGCCTTTGCCACATAAAAAAATAATAATTCAAGAACAGAATGACTATGTTGAAAGCCAATAATTTACTAGTTACAAAGCCACGACATGTCTTCCTCAAAACAATTTATTTAGTGGACAACAAAAAATGCTATTTTTGAAAAATAACATCTTAGCTTTGTTCCAAACTCCCTCCACCCTCCACTAGCTGCCCAGAGCAATTTAAATTTTAGATTGTCTAAATAATGCAGCATGGAAACAATCTGAAACCACAACGGGTTTGCAAGTTGAAAGAAATGAACCAAAAAAGGATGTAACCACAAGTCACACACACACACATATATATATATATATATATATATATATATATATATATATTAATGCTTTGAATTGCTTTATGTATTCCTGTCTGTAACTGCCAGCTGCTATTTCTAATCTCTGGTTTCCACCGCTTAAGATTTCCCTTTCGTTTCATACAAACGAAACTCATGCATGTAATAAATATGTTATCAACATTCTTCCATGCACCACAGTGTGCATAATCCTTTTTGATATATATTATGTGCGTGATAGCAAAGTAATAGGACTGACTTTCTCTGAGGTCTGGATTAGGTCAGGTGAGATTCGGGAGATGACATTTAAAGTGAAAACAATAAAGTGTGAAGGGTTATAAATGAAAGAGCTCCTTTGCCCTGCAGCTTCCCCCAAGGCAAACAAATGAATAACTAATTCACTGTAACATCTTCATTCAATGTACTCAGCTGTTGAATATGTAAGTTCCCAAAGCTGAGGTTAGTCAGACATCTAACACATGCTAATGAACCAACTAAGTTTGCTTCTGCGGGTGCTTCCCTCCCACCCCTTTAAAAGAAAAAAAATCCCTTTATCTATGCAGAGCAGGTTAGAAACGCTCAAGCACAGCTGCAGGACTAAGCAACAGGAAAGCAAGTAAACAAAAATACGATGGAAGGTAGGAAGGAGATGAGGTCCCACAGCAGAATGCTCTTGCCTTCCAGATAAAATAATTATCAAGTCTGCCACAGAACAGGAGGAAAAATTATTCACTCTCTTGCTCTCCGTCTCACAAGGACCATAAAATACAGAAACCAAAGAATAACAACACAACTCGTATCACAGCTGCTTTTTAAAAATAATAATAATACTGTAGTGTATTTTCATCTCATTTGGGCTACATTAATCTGTTTTATGGTATTAAAAGTGCAATAAATGTTATTGTATCTTCGTTACCAATCCCCCCACAATCTTAGACCCAGAACACAGCTCACCAGCTATGTTTGCCACCTCTCCCTGTATTTCTTTATCCTGCCAGGCAATAAAAATAGGGCATTTGCTGAACCCTGGTGGACCTCAATGTATGGTTAGCGGTTGTGTTCAGCCACAAACTGCACAGGCAGTATATTCTTACAAGTGACATTCCAGGGTTCTGGGCTTTAACCCCAAGTTTGTTTTCCGTGGAATGAGGGACAGCGGAGACTGCAGTGCCTTCACGATATATGGTTTATTTACACATATCCAACCTGAGCCTACGATGGAGGGGCTCACACCAAGAGGGTCTTGCTTGCCTTGGATTCCTGCAGAAATCAGGCATGGCTTTGTCTTACAGGCTTCAGCCTGCAGCTTGCTTCCAGCTTAAACACACCTCTCCCAGCTCTGGCCTTTGTCTTTCTCACTGCCAGTGAGCTGAGAGAGGAGAGACCGTCTGTTTGCCATCTGGCACAGAGCCACCTTAATGGCCCATACTTAAGGTAAGGGTAAGGGTACCCCTGCCCATACGGGCCAGTCTTGACAGACTCTGGGGTTGTGCGCCCATCTCACTTAAGAGGCCAGGGGCCAGCGCTGTCCGGAGACACTTCCGGGTCACGTGGCCAGCGTGACATCGCTGCTCTGGTGAGCCAGAGCCGCACACGGAAACGCCGTTTACCTTCCCGCTGGTAAGCGGTCCCTATTTATCTACTTGCACCCGGAGGTGCTTTCGAACTGCTAGGTTGGCAGGCGCTGGGACCGAGCAGCGGGAGCGCACCCCGCCGCAGGGATTCGAACCGCCGACCTTTCGATCGGCAAGTCCTAGGCGCTGAGGCTTTAACCCACAGCGCCACCTGCGTCCCCTGGCCCATACTTAGAGGACCATTAACTCAACAGGAAGCTAGCCTTGCTGTTTTACCAACTGAATCTGTGCTGGATCCAGGAATTAGGAGGGGGATCAGGCATACGCCTGCCCCCCAACTTATAACAATATCCTATCATCAGTATCAGCTCCTAAGATACTCCACTGGTGGCTAGCGTTGTCCATCACCACTCTTTTCTTCTGTCATAAGGCATTTCTTATCCCCCACAGAGGACCTTAAAGTCCATGAATAACCAAGTTTAGAGGTCCCGGGCCCTAAGGAAGTCAGACTATCCTCCACCAGGGCCAGGGCCATTTCAGTGATGGCTCCGACCTGGTGGAATGCTCTGTCCCATGAGACTAGGGCCCTTCAGGATTTAACCTCCTTCCGTCGGGCCTGTAAGACAGAGCTATTCCACCTGGCCTTTAATTTGAATTCAGCCTGATCTTTTATTTCCCTTTTCTTCCCTTCCCCTCCCCTTTTATGAAGATTACCTAATCTGGGACCCCACAGCTAATTCTCCTCTGGCCTCCTCCCTGGCCCAAGTAGGACTAATTCAGCCAGCTAGCCCTGGTAATTATCTAATGTTTATTTCCCCTAAATTGATTTCTGAACTTTGAATTTTATTGTTATTCATGTTTTTATACTGTATTTTATGCTGCTTTTACAATTAAGTGTTTTAAATTTGTTGTTAGCTGCCCTGAGCCTGGTTTTTCAGCCAGGAAGGGCAGGGTATAAATAAAAAAAATATTATTATTATTATTTATTTATTTGATTTGGGGCAAGGGCCAGTGCTGGAAGCAGTCGTAGGCACATTCTGAGCACTCTTGAAGCATTGTGAGTGTTCTCTTCGAATATTTTTGGAGACCTTGGTGGGCTGCATTTTGCTTGCTGGATCACAACCTATGGAGTCCTGCCTTCAGGGGAATCAGGAAAGAGCCGTAACTTTTACTGCCCTTGCAGGAAACTGCTCTGAAATAGGCCACTGTGGTTTAAACATATGGCTATCACTGATCAGATAGCATGGGTTAAATTCCTAGATTTTACTAACCACTAAACCCCCCCCCCCACACACCTTAAATGAAAGATATAGGTTGCAATCTCTAGGTTCTAATGCAACTGTACTTCCAAGATTCACAGCATGTGTTGCCATCAAATAAAACTATATGGTAAGAGCATTATTATTCTGACCGGCACCTTTGAGAGAATAATAAAACAGACAGCAGAGTTAACTAGAAATTGCAAAAAGCAATTAATAAGTGGACTGAGCAAAATTTCATTTGGTTATTGCAAAACATGTTTATGTGAATAGCCTAGCTGTGGCTGCAGTGTTATGATAAACTGTGGGCATTTAAGTAACAAAGTCTTTGGCAAAGGAGTGTTTGTTCCCTCACACTGGTAGTAGCACTGAATACTATTTAGAAGTTAACTTTATTATTAGAAGCAGATAATGAGAAAGAGTCAAAATTTCATTTGCCTAACTCAAAACATCCTTCTACACTGAGGTCCACTGAAAGCCTGCTGCACCGAGATAAAATATAGAGTAGGCTGATGGGGGACAAAAAGTACACTGGGATCCTCATTATCAACATATATTTGTAAGTAATAATATTAATACAGGTTGAATAATCAGGCAAGCAATAATATTTTCAGTGTACTGTAATGACTATGGGCTTGAGATTGCTAAACGTATCCGCGTAACGTTTTTAATAAGGGACAAATCATTAAGAAAACCTGGAACAGTGCAGTCCTTTAAAATGCATTTGGTTAATGCAATTGGTTCTGAAGACAGCATTTAACAGTTTTCTCATTGTAGATATCAAGTGCTTGTGTTAAGTCATCAACCCAGATCCGTTATCGCAGATTGTCTTTTCACATCACATCCCAGCCTGCCTCCCTGTGTAAGGTAATAAGGCAATGTGATAACAAAGACCGATAGGCTCTTTGAAACATGATAACGGTATCACACCAGCCATGTCAATGAAACTTGCAGTTTATCACTAGGAAAACTGGAAAGTGCTATCACATGAACAGAGTTATGTGAGCTCCAAGACTTTAATGTACACATTTAATCTCTCTCTCACACACATAACCCAGTGAAATAAATAGAAATTTTGGAGACATTCAAGAGAATCTCCCTAAAGGTTTCCATATATATCTAGGTGTGGAGCAAAGGAGAAAAGATTGTGCATTAAAGACAAAGACCAGTTTCTGTAGTTTGGACGTCTTTTAATGCAGTGTAGCTCAAATAAAGGAGCTGAAATGAATGAAGAAACTATTATAGACATTTTGGGAAATGACAGGCCTCCCATCACATTTGAAAGTCAGTTTTATGGATAAACTACTCATGAAAGGTTAGCCAAATATAAATATAAAGAAATATAAAGTTGCCTTACCCTGGACCTCTCTTCCAGTTTGGTCATCATGACAACCGTTGCGCCCCTTTGTTCCCAGATCATTCTCCAGAAATCTCCAAAAGTTTCAGGAAGAGCTCCTTGTGTTGCTATATAGGCATTCTGTTTTCTGTAGCCGTCTATGTAGTTAGCATTTATATAATCACTCCCTGGTATGCCTAGAAAGCAAAATGTGACCATGGCCTTGAGAGTTCATATTGTTTCATTTCAATTTTTTTGATTAAGAAACAAAATGACATTTCAGTACTTTCCAACTTTTTAATACATCTTTCTTTGTTTTTCTTAGTCTCTTAAGATGCTTGTTCTTTGCATTTACCATGAAATATTTACCTATTTCACTCTAGAAGGTTGCCATATAATCACTGATGAATCAAAGAAATTATAACTGTCTTTGCATCTGCTAAATTATCTTTCATTATAATGCAGTTTATTGCATTCATCAGTCCTGTGTGATCCACAAAATCTGGCTTTGAAATTAAACATATTACCATATTTACTCAGGTCTAATGCACCGTCAAATCTAATGCACACCTCAATTTTCAGAACCTTGAAACCAAAAAAAGTATTTGCTGGCGAATGTAAATGTGCCATTGAATCTAATGCACACCTTAATTTTTGCAACATTATTTGCATTAGATTCGAGTAAATATGGTATCTTAAACTCTAGTTCCAACCAACTTTTCCACAAAATCAAATTATGACCTAACCAAGGTTTCCTAACAGTCCATCCTCTTTTCCTTTTTTGTGCTGCTCACTAGAACTATGTCCAAAGCACTTTCTGTTAATATCAATGAAGAAATTAACTATTTTACCTTAAAGAATTGGGAAAGCTCTTCTGTCACCGATCTATTATTATTATTATTATTTAAAATTTTATATTAAGAAGTGACCAACATCATTGCCTTAAAAATATTAGCAATATGTCAAAATCTGGACCTGGGTTGCTGCTGTAAAAATACTTTCTTCCATTCTTGATAAGTGTGATTTTGGCTCCAGCTGTTTCTCAATCTATTGTCTTTCTTACACATAACCTGTTGTGATGTTATAACTCCCCACTCCATAAAAAAAAAAAAAAAATCCTAAGTGTCACAATGTCATTAAAGCTCTCTATTCAAAGAATGTCATTATAACATTGCCACTTGTCATCCAGCACATGCAATTAAAAAAACCCAAAAACAAATCCCAAGGCTTTTCACATTATTAAGCAGAGATGTGATTTTATGAAAAGTTCTGCTACACCAATGGAAGGTCCAACTAGTCTGGCAAACTGATGGCTATCAAGAAATTTCTGGCATCATTGAAGCATGGCACAAAGGCAAAAAACCTTTGTTATTTGTCCTGGTTATTTTAACTGGAGCCATTAAACCTTTATGGGAGAAATCAAGGGGAAAACAGTCAGGATCATAGGCGGGGAGGAGGAAGGAAGGCAAAACAGCTTTGAGGTCTTTTCTACAATCAAATAGTATAGACATTTTAATGTGTGTCCCTACTCTAAACATTGATAACCTCAGTGACAGAGGCTGAGAGAACTGGAATAAATCTGAAGAGTGCATCATTTTTTAATCTTCCCCACCCACTTTCTGTTATGATGCTTCACTAGTAAGTTGCACAAGTTTGGTCTCTATTGCTGTCCCACCACGGGCCACTGGTTGGCTCAACAAAATAAATCAAAGACCTGAAAGCACCTTGAACTACATTTCTCGCAAGAAAAAGCCATTGCGCTTCAGTTTGTGTGGCTGTCAGTAGCCTGCTTACCTGCAGGCATGCACACACAGCAGGGGTGAGAGACGACTGGGGTCTGAGCGAGTCGGTGGCCCCAGTGAGTGAGCGATGAGCAAAGAGACAGGTGGTCCAGTGAAAGCAGGTGATCAGGCAGTCGGGCAGCTAGGCCTTCACAAACTCCTTACCACCCAGGGGTGCCAACGTGAATAAAATGGGGGGGGGGCAGGTTGGCCCCACCCCAAATAATTGATTACAAGATGCAGTGCATGCACACCGTTTGAATAGCAATGCCCATCAACCTCAAATATTTTATGAGGAGGGGGTGTCGAATGGACCTCAGCTCCTAGGACAGGCTTGGGAAAATCGGTCCTCCAGATGTTTTGGGACTACAATTCCCATTATCCCTGGTCCTGTTAGCTAGGGATCATGGGAGTTGTAGTCCCAAAACATCTGAAGGGCCGGGTTTGCCTATGCCTGTCCTAGGAGTTTGCTTCTGTGCTACCATCACTTTCTCCTCTTCAGCAGCCGCTGCCAGGAGGAAGCAAAGTGTGCATTTCAAAACGCATCCTTCAGGAGGTAGCAGCATGGGGAGAAAGACTTTGTTCTCTTTTTTCCTTCTTTCTTCTGGGAGTGGTTGTGGCAGCGGGATCTTGGGATTGGGGTGAGCTATGGGGGGATCAGGGAGGGGAGTTGTCAAGAGGGGTAGGGAGGGCTGGCAAACAATGCAAGCAGCGGCTCTTAGTAATAGAATAATATCATTAAGAGAACTTTCCTTTTTGCCACACACACATCCTTATGTGCCCAATTCTTCATTCTACCACTCAATTATCTTTGAAGAAGTATGATGACCTGTTGTGACCCTATTTAAATTTCAATACAGTTTGGAAATGATTTTAAAATTGTATGGATTATTTATGAAGTTTGCTTTGACCTGCGGTATCATCTTTGCTGACCCTGAACAACTATAAAGACTTCTTAAAATCTGTATAAGCAGGAGCAAACTGCAACCAGAATTTGGACAGCTTTTAGCATCAGGGGAAAAGTGATGACTCCTAGCTCCAGGTCATAGACACTCTCTCTCTCTCTCTCTCTCTCTCTCTCTCTCTCTCTCTCTCTCTTCTTTAGAAGTGGAATGCTGGTTGTAATTTTTCATTTATGAGGGGAAAGTGTTGTGTGAAATAGACCTCAGTATACAGAAGGCAAGCAGTGCTGTCTCCTGCGTGCCAATTTACTTAGGGCTGCACATCATAAACGCTGCAGCCCCCTTGATTTCAGTGGGGACTCAAGTCTTTGATTGCAAGCCTCAGTATGTTAGCTACGGATACTGAACTGCCATTTTGGTCTCACACCAGAAGCTGAACGAAACAAAGTGCATTTCTAAGTCCATCATTGCTCGGGTTCACTAAGTTTTATTGAAGCCACTCTACAATATAACCCAAAGAACAGCTCTTGAAGCTTAAGAGGAGTTTGGATTTGATATCCCGCTTTATCACTAACCTAAGGAGTCTCAAAGCGGCTAACATTCTCCTTTCCCTTCCTCCCCCACAACAAACACTCTGTGAGGTGAGTGGGGCTGAGAGACTTCAGAGAAATGTGACTGGCCCAAGGTCACCCAGCAGCTGCATGTGGAGGAGCGGGGAAGCAAGCCCGGTTCACCAGATTACAAGTCCACCACTCTTAACCACTACACCACACTGGCTCCCCAGCTAAGTGCTAAGAAAGTGCTAAGGGTAACTACTTCTGCTGAGCTAAGCTGAGCCCCACAGATCTGGGGAAAGTGATGATTTCTTTCTGCTGCAAACTAACCAGAGGATCATACACTGAAAACATGGTAGTTATTCAGCTTAGAGAGGCCCTAATTTGTAAGCTGTACACTAAGCCTGATAGAGGAACAGTTTATTATAAAGCAGAGAATTTGGGGTTCACAACATTTCTGGTTAAATGAGAAGGTTTTCATGAATTTCCTGAATGTGGAAGTATGAGTTAATGATTCAGAAAATAACACCAGCTGGGCACAATGCCACACACCCTCTATTTATCAAAGATGATAAAACACTTCTGCACAAAGGAGATGAGAGGGGAAATGAGGCCAACATGAGAAATCTATACCTAGTGGGTATTATATCTGAAAGATGTGGACCAGGTATGTATAATAGAAACATTTTCCTGCATAAATTAGAACAACATTTACAAATGTCTGGTATTGTTCTGCAAAGCACATATTATTTCTCAAAGAAAAGCCCTGGAAATAAAACAAAGAACAACATAACAAAAACCAGGGGGTGGAATCCCACTCCCATCTTTCTGTGCACAATGGTGCCAATAGATCTTCTGGGGAGGCTGGTTTCTAACTACAAGAACCGATGTTCCAGCATTATCAGCAAGGGAGCACACTGCCAATGCCACATCTAAGATCAGCCTCATATTATTTTAATCAAGGCTGGAGTCAAAAATCAGTCACAGCCTTTCCTCAATTCAACAAATCATTCAACAAGTTTAGGGCTAGTGAACCAAAACCGTAATCCTCGAGCTGAATAGCCTCTCAGTACAAGGACAACAGATGTTTTTACATGCTGAATACGATGACAAGGCCTCGCACGATTTTAGCTTTCATTATATCACGGGCTTGTCTAGCATCAGAGTATAACAACTCAGATTCAAAGTTGCTCGTGCTCTCATTCATTCTGCATAACCAGAAGACTTCCACTGCAAAGAACTAGGATCTCACACATTCCCCCCTCTGAATTTAGATTTCCCTGATCCAAAGATAACCTGAAAATTTCCAGATCTTTGATTTCCAAAGAGATTGCTCAGTTGGTAGAGCATGAGACTCTTAATCTCAGGGTCGTGGGTTTGGGCAAAATATCCCAACTCTACAGTTTGATAATTCTATTAAGTAACTACACCTTGGTCAGTGGATGGTCTCATCAGGTATTTTGCCTTGCCTCTGTTGGGGGAGTAATCCTTTGCTTTAGCTACTTCCCTTTCCACACCCCATCTTTTCATCCATGATCCACATAACAACAACAACAACAACAATTTATTACTTATACCCCACCCATCTGGCCGGGCCTCCCCAGCCACTTGGGGCAGCTCCCAGCAGATTATTAAAAACACTATAAAACTAACAGGACTGCCTTGAGATGTCTTCTAAAAGTCTGGGAGTTGTTCTTCTCTTTGACTTCTGGTGGGAGGGCGCTCCACAGGGCAGGTGCCACCACTGAGAAGGCCCTCTGCCTGCTTCCCTGCAACCTCACTTCTCGCAGTGAGAGAACCGCCAGAAGACCCTCTGAGCTGTACCTACTGTTGGCCTCTGTTGGAGACTGACTTCTAGAGTAGCTGTTCTTATGAAGCCTGTGTAGATTGTTGCTCGTGCAAACCTAGCATTAGTAGAGATGGTGCATGAATGATGGCTTGTCCAGTCAGCCACCATAATATCGGAATGCTTTCAAGCCACATGATGAAGCAATCTGGCTGAAGCTTAGTACGTGTGCATTTTAACAACACACATATACACTTCTGAATCACAACTAAAGACTACTACGTTTATAATCTATGTTCTTGGGGATGGGATAGGTACTCATGGAAAACCCTTGTCATTTACAATCTCTGCAATGTACTCTGGCAATAGCAGGCAAACAGAGAGAGAAATGAAATGATGGCTTGCCTGAGAATAAATATAAATGTGGGATTGCTTCTTAGGGTCCTTTTGCCATGCTTGGGGGTGGCAGGAAAAAGCCCCTGGCAATACTGTGTCACAACTAATAGTACAAAAACAATCAAAGAGTTCAGGCAATTTATTGAAATTCTGCAAATCTTTGTTAGCTCCATAGCTTGAGGCATTTTTAACCCACAAGCACAGCAACAACTGCCATCATTATTTAAATTTGTGTAGAACAGTCAGAGATGTCAGTCATTTCAGCAGCCAGCTTTTTTTTAAAGCACGGGTCAGAAGAGGGACAATGGGCCAAATTTGCTCTTGAGTTCACACTAATGAGAACCAAATAAGTCTCTATTTACAGCATTAGTGAAACCAGACCTTGAGTTTTGCCCAGCATATTATGTACAGAGTGTGTGCCAATGAAACATGTCCTAGATTTGGCTGTGAAATAATTAAAAGAATAAGCATCTAGTAGCATAACAGAATCCCATGGCCAGGAACCATGCGAACATCATATCATTCTTTTCTCAATCATGGAATGAAATCAAAAGAATATTAGGCCTTTGTTCTCAGGGAGGTGTTTAACTACACACAACAAACACACGTTTGCTACCAAGTGGCTTCAAGCAGATCCAGATTAATTTCCCTAGGGGTTCTGCTTTTATGTACATCCCTGTGAGAGAGACAGAAAACTCTAGCAACTCCCAGAGCCTAGATATATGTGGACAAGGAATGCCTGGGTGTGACATCTTTTCCCTCTCAGAGGTCCAGTGTGTGCTCTTACTGCTTAAACCCTTCATGCTGCTTGAGAGGCCTATTTGAAAATCAATCAATAAATCAATCAATTATAGCCATCCATCTGACTGGGTTGCCCCAGCCACTCTGGTCGGCTTCGAGCAAATTAAAGGATCAAACACAGTGAACACCACACATTAAAACTTCCCTATACAGGGCTGTCTTCAGATGTCTTCTAAAAGTCAGAGAGTTCCTTGAGATCTGATGAGAGGGAGATCCACAGGGCGGGTGCCACTACCAAGAAGGCCCTCTGCCGCCTGTTTTCTTCTATTTAGTATTTTATTCCCATGCCCTCCAAGTGCCCCAGTTTTCCAGGGCAGTCCTGGAATTAAAAAAGCTATCCCGGCTTCTAATTTGATCCTGGAATGGTCCTATTTCCCTTGCCGGTGCCCCCCTACACCTCTGGGAGGAGGATGAGATGGTAGTGGTGACAGATGTGGCGGTTAAGGAGCACCCCAATGTATCTCCATGGCCGCCACTGCTGGCCTCCTCCTTTGGGTAGCTTGTAGCAGCTGCTGGAACGTGGGCGAGGTGGAGGAGAGGCTCTCAACAGTGAGAGATTGGGGTTGCGTGTAACAATATCTAGACAAACACAAACGTGTGTGTACGCCCCTCTCTCTTATCCTTTCCAACCATCCTCCAGCTACAGTCTATGTATGCAGATAGAGACATACTCAACTGATAACAAAAAACAATGCAACAGAATGATTCCTTAGTACCAGTTCTTTACAAGGGATTGGGGGTGTAAGAAACTCTCTTGCTGTTATTTCTGATTTACTATGAGGCCGCTTTCATGAGCAGTACAAAAGAGGCACTAAAACAAGCTGAACATTCTGTATGTACAAAGGTAAATGAAACAAGAGCTACGCAACAGGCCTGGTAATGCAGACCTCAGCATTCTTCCTTTGATTCAGTGAAGAAACTTGTCATCTTAAAAAGCTTTAATTAGACTTCACACTTTATTTGCAGACTGAAATCGCATCGTGAAATTGTTTCAAGCCTTGACAAAGGCTAAGTACTGCACAATCTCCCTATTTAAGACAAATTAAACCATAAACCTTTGCTTGGGAGATGCTCTTCTAAGAAATGTGCAATTAAAGAATATTTTAAAAGAGAGTTTGAAGTAATAGGATTAAGCTTCATAGCGCTTGTAAACAATAACCTTCGGAAAACAGGCGAATGAACAAAAGGAATGAAGATGTAGTTTTGGTGGGAAACAATGAAGTTGCGTTTACTAAGTGGAAAAGAACTAAAGCAGATATAATTTTTTTTTTGTGTGTGTATAAGATAAGCTTGCAACAAGATATATGCTGGTAAAGAGATTAGTAAATTTTCAAGTCACTATGGCAAGCATACACACACCTATCAGAAACCCCGACTGCAAGCAAAAACTCAGTAGAAAAACTGTGCCAAGGGCAAGCCCTTTAAATAACAAAATAAGGGCATTTGAAGAATTGCATGCACAAGGAGTTGTGCAAGTTGATGATCACTAAGTACTGGAAAGAGAAGAGTATGAAGTTGCAAGGGATTTTGCAAAGGAAAACTGAGTTCATTTGGGGTGGGCAGTTAGCAGGCAATTCATAGGACCATTCCACACCCTACAAACTCAAAATTATCACATCTGTATCCTGTTTTTCCTGGAAGGAGGAGGAGGAGGAGGAGGAGAATTAGAGCAGGGGCATTGATGGGGTTTGTCCATTTTCACCTTGTAACAATTCTGTGAGAGGGAGGTTTGGATGAGGGACACCATATCAGGGTAGCCAAGTTCGTACATTCCATGTGTTATTGGACTACAACTCCCATAATTCCTGCCCATTGACCACACTGGCTGGGGCTGATAGGACTTCTGAAGGGCACCCCCTTGGCTACTCCTGTACTCTATCACACTGGAGCAGAATAAAATTGGGTTCACTCCAAATTCCAAATGCTTTTTAATGAAGCATTTTATATGGACAACTTTTTTTTAAAAAAGGAAAATCCTTGGAAGGATAAAATAAATGCACTGAAATATGCATTCTGGAGTTCAATATATTTGGCTAAGTTCCTTTTTTTAAAAAAAAAAACAACAACACAAAAACCTAAATCTCATAACAACATCAAAGCATTAGTTTCTATAGTAACCCAAAAACAAATGCAGCTGTGAAATAAATGTAACGCTAGGCAGCATTTTTATTTTCATATTTGGAATGTTTACTGTTTCTTTAGAGCCTGGCAATAAAGTCTCTAAGCTTGGGAAAGACATTCCACTTAAATATGTCATTACAACCCACTGTTTTAAAATTCTTAGAAATACAAGAAGACGGATATATTTTGAATAACGTTCTTGCAAAAGCTGTACTCTAAAAGGGGAGCGAAATGAAAAGCAGCTAAATTTATTTCTGAAGCCAAGTGCCAAAAATGGATATGGCTCGCCGTCAATTCAGGCAGAGTTAAAAACATGGTTGAAAGTGTGTAGGGCAAAGTAGTCAGACATTTGAAAAAGGGAGACCTGAGTTCGAATCTCTGCACAAGGACCTCACTGGGAGAACTTGGGCCAGTCGCACACTCTTCTTGTGAAAATAAAATGGGTTACGCTACTCTGAACATCTTGGAGAAAGAATCAGATAGAAGGTTGAGAAATAACCAAATGGATTGTGTCAATTTTATCCCTAGTTGCTCAACATTTTAGGCCAGGCTGACAAATGTTTCCAGTGACAAAGTATTGAGCTGGATGTAATGTCACAAACAGTGTGGCTTAGGTATAAGCTAAACAAGCTATAGCTTTGGGCCCCACTCTCTTGGGGGCCCCCAAAAAAATTAAAGAAAAAAACACCGGGATATACATTTCCAAAATATAAGGTAAAATAGAAATAAAATAAAACCTACATACAGCAAAGATGTTTTGTGTTGTGTAGACTCCTATGATGTATGTCATGGGCCCCGCCCGCTAGCCTGCTCCCTAAAATATCACCGGTTTGCTCATTTCTATATATAGGGTGCCTACATTCTGCGTGGATTGATTGCATGGCAACATGTGCAAATTGCTTTAGGTCCATAAATTACCATATATCATATATTCAACACACAAAACAGCGACAATTTGTTGTTGACAAAGGACAGCTGGACATAGAAAGGGCCCCATTACCTTCAGTAGCTTAGGGCCTCATCAAACCTAAATCCGGCCCTGGTTGCAGATCATGAAAACTGTCTCTGATCTGTGATGGCTGTTTCTCATCAGCTGATGTGGCAATTGCTGCATGATGAACACACCCTACCGCTACCTTCAATCAATGGGACAAGCTGAGAGTGCCTGTTAACAAATTTAATTCTTATATAGTTTTCCCCAATATTCAAAGAAGATGAAGAGTCTTTTTTTTAAAAAAAAAAAAATCTTGACTAAGAACTTCCTGGCACAATGCACATTTCAAACTTAGTCTAGGGCATCCTTTAATGTCAGTCTCAACGTGCATCAAAGCATTTAAAAGGTGTGTCATCATAAAGCAACCCAAGATGGTGTCATTGTATAAAAAATATTTTGCAAATTAGCAGCTTGGGCAGTGCACAGATGAAATAAAAATGCAGCTCTGTACCCCTGTCATGACCCCCTGTACGTTTACTAGGTTGCACTTTAATTTTAACATACTTATTTTCTCCTCTACAAGTGGAGTAAAGTAAAATAATATGCCATTTCTTTTCTAGCTCAGGTTTGGGTCTCTGGAAAGACCAAAACATTGCACTGCACTTAACAGGAGCTCTGATTCAATTAAACCTCTACATTTTCTCTTTCTCATGCCATTGACTGAACTTTGTTTCTTGCACAGAAAGTTGCTTGGGTTTTGTTTGTTTGTTTGTTTGTTTGTTTGTTTACCAAGGAAGTTCTTGTTTCACACACATTGAATCTGGTAGCCCTTTCAAACTAGGCTTTACTGCTTACTCAGATCTCTTTCCAGAAAAAAATAAAATAAAATTGATTGTTTTAGCATGGGATGTACTTTGGCCTGTATCTCTATTCCACAGAAGCAAAAAACAATGAAGAAAAGCAGAACAGGCTCAACAATGCCCATGAATTTCCCTAATAAGGAAACAATCCACTTCTTTTCAGGGGGCTGAGAGCGCAAAGTCCACACACTTTGTTAAGAAAAGAGGTTTGTTTTTTTTCTTTTTTGGATATCCAAATCTCTAATTAATATACATGTGAAGTGACATTTGGGCTAGGAAGCCAGATATGAGGGAACATAACTGACACAGCTAAAATGCAGTCAATATCATGTAAATTGCCTTACAGGTGGAACAAATGTAAGCAGATTATTACATGCAAATTTTTTTTCCAAGGCAATCATTTAAATTTTCTAATATATTTGGGAAAAAGCTGTCTGCTATCAAAGCCTCCGAAATGCAGCTGCAAAAAATTAGGCAGAGATGTAGGCTCAATAGTGGGGTTGTGTTTTCCTTCAGAAAGCATTCACTTAGCTTTGCATAGCACACTGGAGAATTGATTACACTTATAAACACAGTCATTGCTCCGTCCCGCGGCTGCTTGTTTGGGGTATCAGATGCGGCTTATCTAAGAAAAGATTAAGTGTCATACAATTTTGCATGTTATATATGAGGGAGGAAGGAGCTATAAGCTCCTGTGCAAATAACCAAACTAGTTGAAACTGTTAGGATTCTTTTCCCATGCTGCAGTCATGGGATTGTTTTTGTCACATGACGGTGTATGTTTTCATTCCACATTGTGGGGAGTGATGGAGACAGGATGTTTGTATGACTGTGTTTCCATGATGTAGGACGTTTGTCCTTTTGTTCTTTCTCTTTGCTGTCTGATGCTGAAGAGGAAGGAGCTGAGTTACAATGCTCCAAATGTGTACAGTGGTACCTCGGGTTACATACGCTTCAGTTTACATACGCTTCAGGTTACAGACTCCGCTAACCCAGAAATAGTGCTTCAGGTTAAGAACTTTGCTTCAGGATGAGAACAGAAATCATGCTCTGGCGGCATGGCAGCAGCAGGAGGCTCCATTAGCTAAAGTGGTGCTTCAGGTTAAGAACAGTTTCAGGTTAAGTACGGACCTCCGGAACGAATTAAGTACTTAACGCGAGGTACCACTGTATATGTAAATAAACGTAGTTTAGCCAAATGTTGCGCTGCTGAGTCTGTACGCTGACTGTATATATTGTACTCTGCTGATCTTGAAGTGTGCTGATGCCTTAAGGTATCAGTTGCTGTGATGTTCGCTCTGGAGAAAGAGTTTGAATCTCCCAAATGACTGACCAGGAGGAAGAGAACATGCCAATCGGGCATGTGTCTCTACCAGACTCCTACTCGTGTGTAGGACCTCCTGGCAGAAGCATCTCCTTATGCCTAAAAGCAGTATCTTTTAGCCGAGGGAGCAGTTAATAGTGGGGTGGCCTTTGGAGGAATCCGTCCATGGATCAATTTCTAATGCGCCAAATGGTAGTGTTTTCTGATAATTAGGACTGCCTCATCTAGACAATTTGGATTGTAAGTCGTGCTTGGCAGAGGAGTAAAAGCAATTAAGACCTTTGTAAACTCAGCTGTGGTTGAAGGTCACCATTTTAAAATAGTTACCAACACTACCACCACACCACAAGAATTAAATACTCCATGTGCACTAAATCCTTTCAAGTTCTTTTTTTTTTTGTTTCACTATGACTTCAACACACTTAAACACAGTGTTAGCTTCTACCTGCATGTTGGCCTGGTTCGCACACAACACGAAGCCAAAAAGAAGCAAGTGTGTGAGTGGCAACAGAAAAAATCATGGCTGCTTCATGGCTGGGAGTGGCGGCTGAGATCATGTAACAGTGGTCCTGAAAAACCTACATTGGCTCCCAGTACCTTTCCAGGCATAGATCAAAGTGTTGGTGCTGACCTTTAAAGCTCAAAACGGCCTTGGCCCAGTGTACTGAAGGAGTGTCTCCATCCCCAGTGGTCCTGAAAAACCTACATTGGCTCCCAGTACCTTTCCAGGCATAGATCAAAGTGTTGGTGCTGACCTTTAAAGCTCAAAACGGCCTTGGCCCAGTGTACTGAAGGAGTGTCTCCATCCCCATCGTTCTACCCTGACACTAAGGTCCAGCTCCGAGGACCTTCTGGCAGTTCCCTCACTGCAAGAAGTTAAGGGAACCAGGAAGAGGGCCTTCTCGGTAGTGGCGCCCACCCTGTGGAATGCCCTCCCATCAGATGTCAAGGAAATAAACAACTATCTGATGTTAAAAAGACATCTGAAAGCAGCCCTGTTTAGGGAAGTTTTTAATGTTTGAAGTTTTATCATGTTTTTAATATTCTGCTGAGAGCCGCCCAGAGTGGCTGGGTATAAATTTTATTTATTTATTTATTTATTTATTTATTTATTTGTTTGTTTGTTTGTTTATTTATTTATGAAGACATCTAAAGGAAGCCCTGTATATGGAAGTTTTTAAATGTTTTATTATGTTTTGGCATATGCTAGAAGCTACCCAGAGTGGCTAGGGCAACCTAGTCAGATGGGTGTGGTACAAATAATAAGAATAAGAACAATTGTTATTATTCATTTCACCCCAGTCCTCCTGCTGCTGAACTACATGGACCTGGGCTCGTGGGTTGCCTCGCCAAAGTTTTTTCTTGCTTAGGCTTTGTTTGGCTTAGCTGCAGGTATTGTGGCAGCAGGAAGACCTGGAGAGGAGTGAAGAAGATGTGATTTTCATTCTGAGAGCCCATATGCTTGCTTATGTGTGAACAAGGCCTCCCTAATGAACCAGAGTAAGCCACATGTAAACATGTTAAGCTACCTGTGAACAAGGTCTCTCTGAAGAGCTGCCCAGTAGATCTACCTAGAGTTGCCCAACTGATTTTTAATCCAGTCCTCCAAGGTTGTATATAGTGGCTCTACATCAAGCTCTCTTCCCTGAGATCCCTTAACTAGTAATATTGGGGATATGATCTCAAATCTCATGCATAAAACAATGTGCTCTGCTGCTGAGCTATGAACGTACCACAAAAGACGATCTCTGGATTTCCTTTCCTGGAACTAAGGGTATAAAAAGCAACTTATTTCAAAGTCAAAGCCTTTGACTTTGGTCAAAGCCAGCCTTTCAAGGTCTTATTCCCAGCCCCCCAACCTGAAATGTAAGGGATCAGTCCAAGACCTTTCATGAATGTGTGAAAACTTTACAAAACCAAGAGATATGTCTCGCTCCCCCTGCAACAGTTTCTAGCATACCACATCCCATAATATAGCACAAACAGTTGCAGTTCAAATGGTATCTATTAGTAACTTGCAAGAGAAGTTTGCTCAATTTATTTTGTTATGTAATGCTTTTAGGTAGATCAGAAAGCAAAACACTGTTCTTATTGGTTCTTTATGGTTCACACATTATCACTGCAGGGAAAAAAATCTTCCACGAGGCGCCTGCTTTTTCTCATACATGCACACACACAAACATCCCTGACACCCACACCACAAATTTACACATACCTTTAACACTTTTTGTTACTGCTGGGTAAAAGAACTACATCAATGTACCATGTATGTTAATTGCATATTAAGTAAGGAACTCTTTCATGTGTTTAAGCACTTCAAAATGAAATATAACAAAATATCAGTATGTGGATTTCAAAGCCCTGAATTTTAGCTGAGTTTGATCTTGTGGAAGATGAACTGCTTTTAATATACAATGTCTGAAGGTTTGCTTGGTTCCATTTTCACCTTACCTTCTATTGCTGATTGGAGAACTCGAGAATGGTCATAAGCGATGACATTCGCGTATCTATTCTTTGGTTTATTTACTTCCAGGTTAGAGTGTTCCCATGTGAATTGCTGCCCTGGGTCAATTGACTAAAAAGAGAGAGAGAGAAAGAGAGAGAGAGAGAGAAGGGATAGTTATTATTAGCTGAAGAACTATTTTTATTTTGGAAATACTTACCTTTTATAAAAGGTTCACATGTATTGCATAGCTCAAAGGACTTAACTGTGGGTCTTATTCCACTGCAGTTTGTCATACTGGTACTTAGGGCACAACTGGATGTCTGCTTGTCTCGCTGCTTTACCGCAGAGAAACCCGCAGAATCAGAATGCCAACTGGGTTTGGGGCAGATTGCTCTGAATCAATGTTCAAAGGGCAGGTTTCTCCAGGGAAAAGCGGGAAACTTGTGCTTAGAAAGCACAAGACAAGTGCAAGTGTGGGCAAGCCCTTATTGACAATCACATTTAACCGCTGGCCTTGCAAGATACTCTATTTGTTCTCACACAAAACAAGAGGAAAACCTATTCTGTTGTTGTTGTTGTGCGAGAGAGAGATGTGAAGAGGTTATAATAATAAAACGGAGGAAGAATAATGAAAGGCTCAAGTAGATTTAGCTATGGCAACCATAGAACTGGGGGATTTCTCTATAGAACGCCTGTGGCCTCTGTACATTTGCAAGGGAAAAGAGACTTCATTAGTGCTGCCAGAAACCCCTTGTTCTGAGGGTAGGCTCTAAAGTATCTAACCAAAGATCATCAATTAAAATTCCTGATGCTCCCAAGGGAAAGACGTTTCTGCAGAAATCTCATCCAAACAGCTGGTTGGCTTGTACATGGTGAATTTAAGCATATGTAGAAAGCAGCTCATCCATACCAGCAACTGAGCTGTAGAACACACTTCTTTGTGGAGGCTGAGCATTGCTGGTTCACAATGATCTAATCGGGGTGGACTGCGGTAATGTGGTACCCTGAGCGAGGACAAAATTTGGTGTCCCACTCCAAATATGTCTCATTTTCACAACAACTCGTTATGGTACAAGATTCAGGTAGGTAGCTGTGCTGGTCTGACACAGTCAATATATATATATATATATATATATATATATATATATAGTCCAGTAGCACCTTAGAGACCAACTATGTTTGTTCTGGGTATAAGCTTTCGTGTGCATGCACACTTCTTCAGATACCAGATTTTGGTACAGTTGCTTTTTATGTATCTTTTCAGTAGGTACCCATATAAATATAGGCAGTGCTTTCCCCCCCTAAAATACTTTTTTAGGGGTGCTCTCATTTTCCTACTCATACTGAAATACTGCCCCTCAAGGAGGCCAAACTTAGATTCACAAAAGGTTTAGGGGTATGCGTACCCCCAGAAGAAAACACTCCATATAGGTGGTGGTATTATTATTATTATTATTATTATTATTATTATTATTACTATTATTATTCGCCCCTCAGCTTGGTGCTTTGTGCAGTGGAACTGCCCGCACCCCCTTAAATCTGGTGCTGATCTAATACAGGACGGCTTGCAAGCAATTTTGGAAGAGCTGTTAAAATGGAAGAGGCATCATATTTTCCAAGGTCTTTGGGGTGACTTCTGGCACTAATTCAGGCCCATGTTCACTTTAAAGTGCAAATCATATTATATTCATATTATCTGAAGCTTCAGCGATTTACCAAAATCAACAACAAAGTTCTGTTTTTCGTACTGTGCAAAGAGCGTCATTTTCAGCTGCTTGTAGTTTTTATGTACTGCTTCCACACCAGTGGCGTAGCGTGGGGGGTGCAGGGGGGCCGGCGCAACATCGGGGGGGCGGGCGCTCGCACTTGCAGCTCTCTGCCCCTACCTGGCTCACTCACTCTCCATGGGTTAGGGGGCGCAAATTACTTGCATTGCCCCGGGTGCTGACAACCCACGCTACGCCACTGTTCCACACCTGAGAACCTGCTTCCTTCAAACCGGGGAGTACAGCAATTCCTCCATTTATTCTTTCCTGCATCTCCATGTTCTCCAGAAACAAATGAAGTATTCAGTTTTCTAGGGCTGGTTTTCCAGCCCACACTTTTTAATTAGCACAGCCACAGTTAGACAAACACAAGCATCTCAAGTCAGAAATCTTTCATAAAACCTTCCTACACACGGGCATTCCATCTTTTTGTTTCCTACAAGATACTGCAGGCTAGGTCCCTTCTGACCCATATTATGCTGGAGATAGGCTGCATTTAACACCTGCAGATATTCACTACAGATTAAAGGTAAGGTACAGCTGTACCTTAATAACAGCAGTTGCCTCTTGGTGCACCACCAAAAAGATAAGCTGTAATTGAAGCAATTTAAAGCTCCCTGGGGTTCCATTGTGCACACAGAGCATTCTCTCGGGGGGGGGGGGGGGCTTCCTCATTCTTATTAAAGCCAGAAAAAGCTCCACATGTGTGGGCAAAAAGGTGTCCCCAGTGCTGCAAAGAACAGAAGGGCACCTGTTCGTGTGTCGCTCCCAAAGGTGTGTATCAGAGCTGCTGCAAGCACACTAGAGTTAAAGGTAAAGGTAAAGGTGCCCCTGCCCGTACGGGCCAGTCTTGACAGACTCTGGGGTTGTGCGCCCATCTCACTTAAGAGGCCAGGGGCCAGCGCTGTCCGGAGACACTTCCGGGTCACGTGGCCAGCGTGACAAAGCTGCATCTGGCGAGCCAGAGCCGCACACGGAAACGCCGTTTACCTTCCCGCTGGTAAGCGGTCCCCATTTATCTACTTGCACCCGGAGGTGCTTTCGAACTGCTAGGTTGGCAGGCGCTGGGACTGAGCAGCGGGAGCGCACCCCGCCGCAGGGATTCGAACCGCCGACCTTTCAATCGGCAAGTCCTAGGTGCTGAGGCTTTAACCCACATGATGCTGCAATTAATCTTACCTGTTATAACAAATAAAATTCATTAGTAGTTTGAATGCAAGGGGGTGCACGGGAATGGAGGATCAACGAGTTGGCTGTGTACATTGGCCATGATCAAATGAGACAGTTCAGTCTGAGTACAGAAAGCAGAAGCCTTTTTTTTACTAGGAATTACAGGTACTGACATAGCAAAGGAGCAGAAAAGACTCTTTATGTATCGAACAACAGCCGCCCAGATGTTGTTAGCTCAGAATTGGAAAGAAGACAAAGTCCTTACCAGAGAAGAATGGCAAAGTTGATGGACTATGCCGAGATGGCAAACCTGACTGGAAAACTCAGGAACCAGACCTACATTGGCTCCCAGTACGTTTCCGAGCACAATTCAAAGTGTTGGTGTTGACCTTTAAAGCCCTAAACTGCCTCAGCCCAGTATACCTGAAGGAGCGTCTCCACCCCCATCATTCTGCCCGGACACTGAGGTCCAGCACCGAGGGGCCTTCTGGCGGTTCCCTCATTGCAAGAAGCAAAGCTACAGGGAAGCAGGCAGAGGGCCTTTTCGGTGGTGGCACCCGCCCTGTGGAACACCCTCCCATCAGATGTCAAAGAGATAAACAACTACCTGACATTCAGAAGACATTTTAAGGCAGCCCTGTTCAGGGAAGTTTTTAATGTATGACATATTAGTGTATTTTTGGTCTTTGTGGAAGCCGTCCAGAGTGGCTGGGGAAACCCAGACAGATGGGCGGGGTACAAATAAATTATTATTATTATTATTATTATTATTATTATTATTATTATTAAACCAAGACGATAAAAGCTTTATAAAAGAATGGGGAAAATTTAAAAGTTACTTAGGGGACCACTGTAAGCAGATGATAACAAGAGCAGGGTTTTGACCCACTTGTAGTGTAAAAAATATTATGGACAATATGGTTTGATATAAAAATTGGAGTACGGATGAATATGCAGTTGTAGATGGTTAAAATGAGACCCCATGGAGGGGATGGGGGGAAGTCACAAGATTTGGAGAATCTCTTTTTATAGTTATGTTTTTACTAGTTTGTGTTTATTTATACCTTGTATTTGTAAAACCAATAAAAAAGATTTCATAAAGAAAGCAGGCCTTCCTTCCTTCCTTCTCCTTTTTATTGTGATGCAATTAATCCATGTTTCCATCACTACAAAAAATAGATTCCTTTCCAGCCTTGCATTTCCACACTTTGCATTCCAATAATTGATGGATTTTTTCAATCTTTCCACAATCTGCCTTTTCTCCTGTAAATCAGTTTGGTCAATTTATTCATTTCTGCCAGTTCAAAGCTTGCGGGCATATCCGCCATGTTGCCCTTACTATCTTTTCAGCTATCATCAAGAACCAAATTAAAGATTTCAGATCTGTGGGCATATCCTCCTGATCAAATTTTAAAAGTGTCCACGTTGGAAGAACTCTTAAATTGTTCCAAATCATATCCACTACATACTGAGCAATATTTGTCTTCAAAATTAGGTAATTCACATCATACCCCCCCCCCCCCGCAATATGTAGCAGACAATGCTTGGATCTATATTTAATTATATATTTGAATCCAGTTGCCACTATTTTGTTCTGTGAACCACCCTGAGACCTCTGGGTATAGGGTGGTATATAAAATCAATAAATAATAATATTTCTGTGAAATCTAGGGAAACAGTCTAATCTTAGCTTGGTACTCTCAACCTCACCATACTTCATCAAAGACCTGTCTGGAGAGAGAAATCTAATCTATATTTCCTAGGTCTGAATAGCCAGGCTGGAACAGAGAATAGAGTGATATTGGCAGAAACATTGTAGAAGTGTGAAAGACCAATAACTCATGAATAACAAGTCTGTGCTAACAGTTTTAATGAGTGCTCTAATGGTTTAATGGATGACACTTAAAAAGGATCCCTAGTATATTCATTCTGACAGTTTGTCTTGAACAAAGCTGCCATTAAAAGATGAAATGGATTTCTTCACAATAAATGCATGTACTGTATAACATGATGAAACTTTTGTTTAAAAGGGTATGTGCAATACAGCTGTAGTGTCTGCATGCTCCCCTGACTATGGTTTTGCATATTTCCACCCAAAATGTGAGACTCTGTAGGAAAGAGGTCTGGATTTAGGCTGGCTGCTATTTGCATGTTCAGACCCAGAGACCTGCCCCTTAAATAAAGACACATTTGACTCAAATTTTAGTTTTGGTTTTTGGCAGAATTTAGGCCACAACTTTATTGATTACAGAAAAGTGAGTGGTTGCATAGGCTCTGGTTCGACTAGCTCCCTCCACCGTTGTGGGTAGCGCTGACCCAGAGCTCTATCATAGGTCAGCCAAGGGTGAACACCTGAGGCAGGTGAAAAGCCTGGGAACAGATTCTGTTCACTCCCCAGATGCTCCCCTGGACTCAGGCACGGGCACAACCCCCCTTTGGGGGTTGACCAAACCAAGTTGAGTCCTTGGATTCCTTTAATGGAATACCCTTCACATAGGGATGGCGAGACCATTGTCCCATCCCTATCACATGAACCAGTGCCTATCCGCAACCTTACAAGTTGTGACGAATTGCTACACGGCAGGTGAAACACAAATGGCCACAGCCAATCAGCCAAGTGGGGAAAATTCCTGCCGTGCCCCCTGTCCCAACGACAAATGACACACGATAGCATTGCAAGGTCAATCGCAAAATGCCCTAAAATTAGGGAGAGGTGGGTGGGTGTTCCGATGCACGAGCCAAAAGAGGAAGCTCTGGGACATGTGCATCAAATCTATGCTGCCAGGTGCCATAAGAAAGCGGCAGAGATAGTGCAGGATAGTACGCACCCCGGAAATGATCTCTTTCAGCTTCTGCCTTCTGGAAGAAGGTATAGGGTTATAAAGGCCAGGACTAGCCGTCTGAGAAACAGTTTCTACGCAAATGCAATTCTGGTTCTAAATGCAGCATAAGGGGTCTCTATAGTATAGTGTATTTTAAAATGGGGTTTCAGAGTTCTTAGGGGGTTTTGAATGTTTTATGTAGTTTTTATGTAGTTTTATGCAGTTTTTATGTAGTTTTATGTAGTTTTTCAATTTCATTGTCCTGCATGGGACAATGACAATAAATAAAGATATCGCATGTGTCAGGGACTCAGCGGGAGCGCAGGGAGGAGAGGAGATGGAGAGCGAGGGGGAGCAATCCGAGGGCAGCGTAGGAGAAGATGACAGCAGCCCGATAGATTCCATGAGCCTCTCCAGCGAATCGGAAGATTCACAGAAGGGGGCGCCGATGGGTAGGGCAAGGGGGGACCCAAGGGGGACACCCCAGAAGCAAGGGGCCAGCGGGGACTCCCAGAGCAGCAGTTGGAAATCAGGACCAGCTTCCCCACCAGAGCGTAGTGGGGGGGAGGAGTCCCAGGTATCAGAGCCCACATATGTACCACCAGCGAGAGAAGATGAGTCAGGGTTGGCCACGCCTCCATCGGAGAGCGAGGGAACGGTCAAGAGGAAAGCTGCAGGCTGGGCGCGCGCGCCAAGTTCAAATGTACAGGCGAGCGGCACAGAAGGTAGCCCGGATAGGGAACCAGGTCCTAAAGCCCGCCGGAAGGAGGGGGAAGAATCATCAGGGTCAGCGTCAGAGGAGTCCAGAAAGGATGAAACCCTAGCGGGCAGGAGGGCCCAGAGGAGAAAGGAACTTAGGAAGAGGTGGAGCAAGGCGAGAGTCTTAAACTGGTGTGGAAGGGGCGGAGACTCAGACGGGACTTCGCCGGTCTAAGGTCGAGACGTAGAGCTGCGCGCTGCGGCTTTAAAATGGAAACTGAACCTCAATAAAGACTTTTGTACATAACTACAGCCTAGCGTTGGTCCTCTGTGAGCTGGGACCTGGAGGCAGCTCTGACAGCATGGGTTTATATAGGTCCCTCGATCCATTTAGACTGCACCCCATTGGCCAGATTATACCCAGCAACGAGGGACCTACCAATCAGGTGTTGTGGCTGTCCAACAGACCCACCCACAACCAGGAGTTCAGTCTCCAGGTCTCACTGCAACATGTGCCCTCTTTTAGGGAGGACACGATTTACCCGTGACTTTCCATTCACTAGACAAATGGGTCAGTAGGCAATGGAGCCAATGAATTGTCATGTAGTAGTTCACCTCGGAAGACTCTCGTCAAGCTTGTGCATCAAAATAGGATCCCTTGTTCATAGAATCATAGAATTGTAGAATTGGAAGGGCCCAGAGGGTCATCTAGTCCAAACCACTGCAATGCAGGAATCTTTTGCCCAATGTGAGGCTCGAATCCATGAGGCTCATGCTCTACTGACTGAGTTTATCCCAGCTGCCTGGAATCACCATACTAACCCAGGAAGGTGCCCACAGGCCTTAAAACTGCACATTCAAGAAGGAAGTCCAGCTGGCTGTGACAAATAAGTCATACTACATAATATAGGGAAAGAGGAAAAATCCGTAACTATTCTCCAAATAGGAAGTAAAAGGAACACTTTTCCAAAGCAGCAAGTCTTAGGATAAAGGAAACTTTAGTTTCCCAAGAAACCAGTGCTGTGAAACTTGTCCTCCAATTGCTTGAAATAATAATAATAAAAAAATCACTGATAGTTTCTTTCCCCTTTAATAATTTTCAAATAAAATCTATTTTGTCATTTTCAGATAGAGGATGGTTGGGGAGGAACCAAAAACTCTTCCCAGGTGAAATATAGAGCTTACAGTAAACAAGGAAATGGTTCCATGTATCCCAAGAGTCTAACTGGGCTTTGTTTTTCAAAAGAACAGTACATGAAAAAAATCAGTGAAATAAGTCCGCTCTACGAGTGTGAAAAATTCTGTGTAAAGCTGAAGTCAACTTGGAGCAGAATTAAGAGTGGTATCAAAGAAAGTGCTTCTTCTAGGCACAGGAATTTCTACTTGCACCATAGAACTTCCACTCTTTCGGCCCCACATTCTCTCCAACTCTACTCTGGAAGTTGGGTCAACCCCTGGAACAGACGGAGAGTGAGTGGAAATTCTGTTGTGCAAACAAAATTCCTTCTCCTAGAGATAGTACTTTGTTGGACGCTGCCCAAAGACCCTAAGCTAATAATTTACTCCAGGGATCCAACTGAATCCTTCACTTCTTTGTTTTGTTTGTACACAGGAATTTACAGGGCCTGTCCCCCCCCAAAAAAAAAGTGTGGGGGGAGACTTCTCCAATGATCTGAAAGTGGTAGCACAAAATAAAAAATGGAAATTGTGTATATATATATATATATATATATATATATATATATCTACATATGACAAAACTAAGACAGAAATATATCTATACAGTGGACGCTCGGATTGTGAATGTGATCCGTGTGGGAGGCATGTTCGCAACCCGCAGTGTCCGCAACCCGCAGCGCCGCGTCTGCGCATGTGCGAGTTGCGATTTGGAGCTTCTGCGCATGCACAAAGCACGATTTAGCACTTCTGTGCATGCACAAGCACCAAAACCCGGAAGTAACCCGTGTCCGTAACTCAAAAACACTGTAACCCGAGGTATGAGTGCATCTACATATGACAAAACTATGACAGAAATACAGAAGTATTAAGACTTTTCCCTGCCCTCTTTTGAAAACTTCCTGGGGATAACAGGTAGTTTGGTAGTTTCACTTTCCCATTCATTTCCACGCCCCCCCCCCCATAAATTAGACACTTTCAATTAAATGAAAGTTTTATTTTCAAAGCCAAAAATTGGACATGGGGGCAGGGAAGATGAAGCTCTACAAGACAACTGAGGGTTTGTCTTCATCTCTTCTTTTGTGACAACTTCATTCCCCTCTCCCCCAAATTGGATCTTTAGCCAATTAATTGTTAAAGTTCAAACAAAAAGATGGTCATGTTTTCAGACATGTAAGTATTGAGGAGTAGGTGCAGCATGGAATGATCCAAGCTTGCTAAAAAAAATAAATCCCAAAGCTTACAAATATTTCAAACAGCTGCAGGGTTCTACAGTAACCCTGTTAATGCAAGAGGGCTATAAAGAAGGCAGGAGAGAAAAAGCAGCTTTTCCATTTTGGCTGAAGTTGGGGGCACAAATAATATTACTTTAAACTATTATGTTTTTAAAGTTACCGGATATTCATATATCTAAACTTTTAGCAAAATCATATGATTTAGGACCGTGTGACTAGATGAGTCACCATCACAGAAAAAAACAGTAAGTAAAATATACCACACAGGGAGAAACTAAAATATCAGTGATGATGATGATGAAGAAGAAGAGTTTGGATTTGATATCCCGCTTTATCACTACCCTAGGGAGTCTCAAAGCGGCTAACATTCTCCTTTCCCTTCCTCCCCCACAACAAACACTCTGTGAGGTGAGTGGGGCTGAGAGACTTCAGAGAAGTGTGACTAGCCCAAGGTCACCCAGCAGCTGCATGTGGAGGAGTGGAGACACGAACCCGGTTCACCAGATTACGAGACTACCGCTCTTAACCACTACACCACACTGGCTCACTGGGCTTGGGCTTCTTTTCCCCCATCCAGAAAGTATTTACAAAGGCGAGCAATCAAATATGCAACCCTTAGTCAACATCATAGTTTTCAAACAAAGGCTGCAGCCCATAGCATTGGTGAAATAGCAGCTCAGTAATAAGTCTCTTCGAAGTAAGCAAGCACAGCATATAGCAATTGCACTGTGGAAAGAACAATAAAGTTAGCACCCTGGTAGATGTCAAAGCAAATGGATGATGTGGAACTAGAGAATTATTAAGTACCCCTGAAAATGAAAAATTTGACCCTCTTTTACTAATGTCAGGTTTTGCTTTGAGAGTTTCATATTTCAGATGAATCTATAATAGGATGCTATTTTGTTATTCAGGAAACTTGCCGATTGAATGAGATTTACATATTGCTTTAGCAAAACATGAATGCTAAATACCTGAACACTAATACATCATCACGGCCAAGTTGCCAGCAGAAATGCCTTTTCCTTCCGCTTTAGAAACCCGAACGAGGAGAAAGTAAAAATCAGATCTTATTTCTTATTTATAAAATTTCTGCACCACTTAATAAACAGCTCTAAGCAGCTTGCAATAAAGCCGAACTAACATTCAATATTAAAAAAGAAAACTGGATGCAAACAAGTTAAGAGCATTGCTGCACTTGACAAACAAAACCGAGCAGTGTAAAAAATGAGAATTAAAAATTTAAGAATCAGAGTCTGTAGCCTGGGCTCATGATTCTGCCCTCCTAGACAAAACATGAGCTGCAAGCCAGAGGTTTCACATTAAGCCAAACTGTGGCTTAGCATGGGGCAGCGCAGCAGGAAAATGACCTGCTTGCTCACAGTTCATACTGAGTCGTGTTCATGCTAAGCTATGATGTGTGACCTAAGCCATTACCTTAGAGTAAAAAGCTTTTTCCTTTTTTTGAGCGGGGAGGTGTTAGTACTTAAAAATAAAACCTCAAGATACAATTCACTTTAGTAAATTATTAATGCCTCCCATCACAAATCTGATGATTCACCGGCAAAATCCAGCACATTGACCAGTGTTGGTTGGGTAAAGAGGCAGAACGTGACCACCTTCGCCAATATTAAATGTTAATGGAAAGGGCTTCCTTTAATGTATAGCGTTGATAAGAGGAACCATTAAAATGATGTACAGTTCGTTGCACAAGCTAAGTTAACGCACACCTTCTTCCTTGTGCTGCTGCCTCTCTGGGCCAGTTTGTACACTCAGCCTGTTATTTTCACCGTGGGGGAAATGGGCATATGCAAGGCTTTGAAAGGGAACATAATTCCATGAATTACACCTCCTGCACAAGGAGGCCACGCACACAAATCACACCTCGCTTTATGTGCATCTCCAGTCATCCGCGCTGTGAAGATCTGGTGGGTGCATGAACTAGCCTCTCCCTCTCAGCTGTCAGCACATCTGTATATATACACGGAGCCATTTTACACCGAAACAAGACTTAAGCACAGGGAACAGGACAGTCGATGAAGACCCCCAAGGGACCTGCCCTTTTACTACAGTATGGCCACATTTGCATAGCCTGTCATGCAAGCAAAGTGACACTGACTTGAACTGACACAGAAATGCTATTATTAGTATTTGTTTTTAACGTTGCGCTACACAGCAGGTGCTCAACCTGAAAAAAAAAGCCTACACTTTCATAATATTTTCTGCCCAGGTCAGATATCTTAAAGCACCCAGGTTGTTAGCTGTCAAACAACTAATAATTAAAATCATGAAACTAAAGGGCTAGGGAGAAAATGCTCAAGCAGCAATTAGGAACAAAGTGGGTATTTGATTTAATGTTGGACTTTGTATGTCACCAGTCATTGAGAAAATATGATTTGGTTTAAATTTAGCACACTGACTGTATGTATGGGCACATTTCCTATCAGTATATTACAGTCGTACCTCGGAAGTCGAATGGAATCTGTTCTGAAAGTCCGTTCAACTTCCAAAACGTTCGGAAACCAAAGCATGTCTTCTGATTGGCTGCAGGAAGCTCCTGCAGCCAACCAGAAGCTGTGGAATCCCCATAGGACATTCGGCTTCCAGAAGAACATTCGAAAACCAGAACACTCACTTCCAGTTTTCGATCGTTCGGGAGCTGGGACGTCGACTCCCAAGGCAATTGGGAGCCAAGGTATGACTGTACTTATAATTCTGTGTATATTCTAAAGAGCGTATTTTAAAATGAACAAACCCTACTGTTTAACAGCTATCAAACTTGTATATTTGCATTGTTCCAAAATGCCCAGCGAAAATAATTTAGAACACACAGAGCAGATGAAAAATTTGCTCTGTTCGATCACATTAGAAAATAAATGGACTGCTTAAGTTCAAGTTGCTTGAAAGACTTTGGTTGGAAAGTAGCAAGACTGGGCCCCTCAATCTCCTATCCATATCCCTGCTCTGAAAAGTATTCAGACCAAGCAACCATGATTTGTATCTAAGTCTTTGGTCTAGAGCCTTTCAGAGAAACAATCAATCAAATAAACACTGTCCCTATGTGCCAGTTGGGACGTGGGTGGTGCTGTGGGTTAAACCACAGAGCCTAGGGCTTGCCGATCAGAAGGTTGGTGGTTTGAATCCCCGTGACGGGGTAAGCTCCCATTGCTCGGTCCCTGCTTCTGCCAACCTAGCAGTTCAAAAGCACGTCAAAGTGCAAGTAGATAAATAGGTACCACTCTGGTGGGAAGGTAAACGGCGTTTCCATGCACTGCTCTGGTTCGCCAGAAGTGGCTTAGTCATGCTGGCCACATGACCCGGAAGCTGTACGCCGGCTCCCTCGGCCAATAAAGCGCCGCAACCCCAGAGTCGGTCACGACTGGACCTAATGGTCAGGGGTCCCTTTACCTTTACCTTTATGTGCCAATGCCATCTACTAGATCTGTTGAGAACATACGATTCGAACCACTGACCTTCCGATTGGCAAGCCCGAGCGCCTCAGTGGTTTAGACCACAGCACCACCCGTGTCCCCAGTATACAGTGGAGAGGTGGTGGGGATGTCTTCACCCGAAACCCATTACTTGTTGGGTTTCTGTTTCTCTGCAATTCCCCCCCCCCAAAAAAAAATAATAATAACAGTGGACTGCATCTTAAGAACCATGCAACGCGTATCATACATCCAAGGGGCACTGCATACAAGATTGTGTTATGTTACAAGTGTCATTGGCAAGGAGAAATTAAAACATGTATTTCTGTGCTGGCCAGATGTTGCAACTGTGCCCACCACCAATTATGCCCTTATATGATATTCTTTGGGACACGGGTGGCGCTGTGGGTTAAACCACAGAGTCTAGGACTTGCCGATCATAAGGTCGGCGGTTTGAAACCCCGCGACAGGGTGAGCTCCCATTGCTCGGTCCCTGCTCCTGCCAACCTAGCAGTTCAAAAGCACCTCAAAGTGCAAGTAGATAAATAGGTACCACTCCAGTGGGAAGGTAAACGGCGTTTCCGTGCGCTGCTCTGGGTCGCCAGAAGCGGCGTAGTCATGCAGGCCACATGACCCAGAAGCTGTACGCCGGCTCCCTTGGCCAATAAAGCGAGATGAGTGCCGCAACCCCAGAGTTGGTCACGACTGGACCTAATGGTCAGGGGTCCCTTTACCTTTATGATATTCTTTGAACTCTACTGCTTGGTCTCAACAATTTTGTTGATGCCATCTGGATATAGGTAGAAACCAAGTGATAATGACATTTTTTGGAACTACTGTGCAGAAGGACAATTGTGAAGTTTCTGCAACTGACTATATGTGGGGGGGGGGAGAATGCTTGTAAACAACAGAGGAAATACTTGTGTGCAGAGTTTATACAGCATGATCTTTTACTGTGAACACTGCATAATTACCTGCAATTGACAGAAAATCACTCCTGACTTGCGTTAAGTATGACTCTGAACCTTAAAATGCCCTTCAAGTCAACACATTTTAGTGAATGCTAGAGATTGTATTTTTCTCTTTGACAGTAATGAGATTATTTTTCAGATCAGGCTTAAGGCCTTCTACAACACTGCATCTTTAAATGATATGCAGTTCTGTCCTATAACAGCAAATGTTGAAATGCAATTTAAAACTCTCCTGCCCAAGATACTTATATATACTGGATATTTATAGTCTCCAGCAACTTCTATTTGTATAAAGGTCATACGAAACTGACTTTTTAAAGTAACATTTATTAAAGGTACTAGCAAATTCTGTTCGCCCCACAAATAAGCAATCCACTCTTTACTGTCAAATAAAATGTGATAGTATTAATTCACCTAAAGGTCTCTATACTATACTATGTTATATTAGAAATGTCAGTGTCATCGGGAACACTTAATCTCAGAGTCATTTGTCTCTAACGCTTATGCATGATGTGCAAGCTTAAAAAGAGGGAGCTTAAACCGTAAAACTACCTGTACTTTATACTACTTTTGTGATTCAGGAGTTCAGATAATTCTGAATCAATTGCAGCACATTATTAAATAGTCAGGGGAGCCAACTGCACAAGACTTTCCATCCTATGTGTGTCAATCGCCACACATACCCCATTTTTTCCCTTACTGGTGCTTTTCACAGGTATGCTCTCAAACAGAAGTATTTTACTCTAGATGTACAGTCAAACCTTGGATCCCGAATGCCTGTTTTGGAACTTTTTGGCTCCCGAAACCTGAAAACCCGGAAGTAAATGCTCTGGTTTTTGAACGTTTTTCGGAAGCCGAACATCCGACGCGGCTTACGCGTGAGTGCAGGAAGCTCCTGTAACCCATCAGAAGCCGTGCCTCAGTTGTCGAACATTTCGGAAGCCGAATGGGCTACCGGAACGGATTACATTCAACAACCTAGGTTTGACTGTACTTATTTATTCATTGCCGCACTCTAAAATAATGAAAGTGCTTAGTGACACAAAAAGGCAGTAAAATTACAAATAGGAAAAATAGCACCTATCAGATAATCTAAAACAAGCTGCACCAAATGTAAAAAAAAGCAGCCACAGAGGATATTTCAAATTGTGAGCATCCCAAATGAAAATGCCTTATCTCTTGAAAGAACCACTGTACAAAGGATGGTGGTGGTAACTGGAGAAGGGACTTAGGACTCAGAAGACTCAGGAGTTGTAAATTCAGTGCTTAGATAGACTAATATTGATGTGGGCAGGGAAAGTAATTCTCAAGACATTCAGGGCTGTACTTTGAAATGAGTTTCTGAGCAGTCTTCAAAGGTAGCCAAACAAAGAGTTTCCTATAGTAATCTAACCCGAAAGTTAAAAGGTAAAGGTAAAGGGACCCCCTGACCATTAGGTCCAGTCATGGCCGACTCTGGGGTTGCGGCGCTCATCTCACTTTACTGGCCGAGGGAGCCGGCGTACAGCTTCCGGGTCATGTGGCCAGCATGACTAAGCCACTTCTGGCGAACCAGAGCAGCGCACGAAAACGCCGTTTACCTTCCCACCGGAGCAGTATCTATTTATCTACTTGCACTCTGACGTGCTTTCGAACTGCTAGGTTGGCAGGAGGAGGGACCAAACAACGGGAGCTCACCCCGTTGCGGGGATTCGAACCACCGACCTTCCGATCGGCAAGCCCTAGGCTCTGTGGTTTAACTCACAGCACCATCCGCGTCCCCAACCTGAAAGTTACTGGCGTACAAATACATCATCCACACTGCCAAGCAGCCATCTCAGTGGTGGGTAACCTGAGATGGCTATGTAGATAGTACAGTGGTACCTCGGGTTACATACGCTTCAGGTTACATATGCTTCAGGTTACAGACTCCGCTAACCCAGAAATAGTACCTCGGGTTAAGAACTTTGCTTCAGGGTGAGAACAGAAATTGTGCTCCGGCTGCGCGGCAGCAGCAGGAAGCCCCATTAGCTAAAGTGGTGCTTCAGGTTAAGAATGGACCTCCGGAATGAATTAAGTACTTAACCCGAGGTACCACTGTATAGAAATGAAGTATTTTACTGACTGAAGTAACTTTCGGAGTAACTACTGCTGTTTGAACGACTAAGTATGCCTACAATATGATATATGATATGGTGACCAGAAAGACTAGAGAAAGTTGATGAGAGGGGAGGAAGGAAGGAAGTCAGAGATGATTTAGGAAATTGGCTTCTTCATAGTCATTAAGTTCCACTATGCCCAAGAGTTCTGAAAAATGTTGAAGTCGTATATATGACTGAATACAAATGGAGTCCAATGCCAGTGATTTCTCGAGAAGTCCTTAATTCGTGGATCACTATACCCATAAATAATATGGTTGTGTTTTACATTTGGGGTACCTTTTAAAAAAATAAAATAAATTTACATGTTAAACCATATTGTCCTTTGAAAGAAGCCCTACTAGTTTATGCCGTTTAATGGATTTTGTACAAGTCCATTCATTCACAAATTATTGACATGAGAGCCATATCTGTGTGCCAATGCACATCTTGGGGGTTGTAATCCATGGACTATTAAAAGGGGATTTCATAACTGGTTCCTGTTATGATACTATTAAAACCCACAATTCATGAATTATTGATGGGAGAGGTAATAACGGCTTGATGCTGTTATAACCTATAATAACATTGAACAAAATCCTTAATCTATGAAAAATTTACTCAGTGGACCAACACGTCTTCTAAAACTGTTCTGACATAAGGTAATAAAACAAGCACAGATCTTAGTTAGTTAGTTCCATAAACCATTAATTAATTGGACACAAAACTTAAGCTTCATAAATCATTAAATGTAGAAGTGATCGCTTTCTTTTCAATATTTCTGCCTCAAATTTTTAATGGCACAGATTTTTTTTTGATGTATTCAATTACTGAATTTACTATTTCATTCACAAAATCAAAGTCAATGCGCTGGGTACAGAGAACAAAAATTAGATAATCTCGCATTGCCTGTCTTTTTATGTATTTGATTTGTTTCTTCATAATTCTGTCTCATTTCTTCCCAGTGGTAGAACAAGGTGGTTATCAATTCAAAACGTAACAGTGTTTAAATGTCTTGCACATGTTTTTTTAGGTGTGCAATAATTACTTCAAGTGCATACCCTGATGAAGCATTAATAGACACTGGGATATCTTTGTCACCTGAGAATCTTGTTTCTTTTCCCTTCATCCCCTCACTTCCTATGATACTACTCCTTCTCCCGTTTTGCCGCTGACTATTCCCATCTCCCTTCCCATTGCCAGAATGAAATGCACAGATAGGTAAGTAGATCTTTCTATAGGAATCTTGGCAAATCTTCCTTTCCTAACCAAATGGAACATGCATACATTTAATCACTTTAAATATTAAAGCAGAATACTTTCCCATAGGAAGTGAATTTCCTTATGAGACTGTTTTAAAAAGCATCAGAAATCTAGAATTTTCCAAATTCCACACAAATGAGGAAAGGTACAGTCTTAAACATACTTGTAGTGCCATTTGTGTTGTAGTTTTATGTTGTAACCCCCCTGAGACCTGGGGGTATAGGGTGGTATATTAAAGAAAGAAAGAGAGAAAGAAAGAAAGAAAGACCGCTCCCCACTTAAAACGGGGGGCGCCCTTTGTGTGGACGCGTGCAGCCCTGGATCTGGAGTGGCCCCATCAGCATAGGCTTTGCCTTCCCTCAGGTGGGATACCTGGAGGTCCCCGCCTACCCCAGTGAGTTGTCCAATCCCACCTGGGGGAAGCGTTGCCAGGGAAACCAGGCCAGGTAAGGGGAGGGATTACCTGCCCACACAATAGAGGGTGGATCTTAATTGGTAATCCTCACTTGGCTCCAGAGCTTCTCCCACCCTACCCACCCTCAGTTAATGTCTTCTTTTGCAGGTTATCTTTTCTTCATAGGTTTTGCAGGTTAACCTGTCTCCACAGGTATGCGGGCGCTGCTACGATAAGGTCGCTGTTAAAGGGCCGGAAAGGAATTTCCCTGCATTGGCAGGTTTCGCCTTTCCCGTAGCAAAACGTCACAACTTTGGCGGTATCAGGCCTTGGGCGGAATCCTTTAGTCCATCTTCCTCTTTGCGGCGGCGATACCAGGGTTCCCCGTTAAAGGGGTTTTTGAAGGGAGGCTTTGGCCGTACGCCGAAAGGTCGTCATTGCTCTCCCCTGCGGTGGCGGCGTAACGGGGGTGGCTATCTCTGCTTGAACATATGTTCTCCAGAGCCGGCCCATCCCCCCCACACACACACTGGATAACCCTGATGCTCCCTAGGTCCCCGGCTGGGGACTAGGGAGGGAGAACGCCCAATGCCTGAGCCAAGGTCTACCCACATTTGAAATTTAATAAAGTTGTGGCCAATTTAATCCCATAGCATGTTGTCTAGAGTCGTTATTCCACATGACGGGGGGGGACCACTCGGGATCTGGGGACTCCGCCTGTCCACGCAAAGAAAGAAAGAGAAAGAAAGAAAGAGAGAAAGAAAGAAAGAAAGAAAGAGAGAGAGAGAGAGAGAGAGAGAGAAAGAAAGAAAGAAGAAAGAAAGAAAGAAAGAAAGAAAGAAAGAAAGAAAGAAAGAAAGAAAACCAGTAAGCCTGTTTAGGACTGCAGCCTTATTTGCTTGGAAATGTTCCAATGAGGTTACTTTTCAATATCTGAGTTTAGGAATATAACTATCAGGGACAACATACAGTGAAGCTGGTTTATTAGCATGTCTACAATAATCCAGATGATAAGTGATTCCTGCCTCTAGGGAACTGGGGCATTACCTCATATTCTTGGGAAAACTTGAGGTTGTCATTAGCCTTCAGCCTTTCGATGTGATCCGCAAGTTCTGAAATAGGTATTGGTGGATGGCTAGCCATACCTGTTCAGGAAAAAAGAAATGATAACAACATGTAAAAAAAAAAACCACACAATAAAACAGAGGGTTTGCAACCCAGACTTAGAAAATACAGCAGTTCAGAATGGCTATCAATGTGTAATAAGTAAGGATGTTGTAAGGTGACAGAAGCAGGCAGGTAGTTTAGTCACTCAAAGCAAGACATGCTCTGGAGAGATGAGCTTTGAAGCCAAATTACTAAAAAATTAAAATAAAAACCACCAAGCATATTCCCAAAGCTAACATTCCTAGTGTTAAAAGAAAAGAAAAAAAAGTTATTATGCCAAGACTTAATGAGGTTAGCTAGGTGGGGGGAAATGAGACAGTTAGACCTGAAGCTGACTTCTGCTTTGAGTAATGACTCTTAATGTCATATCAAACCCCTTTCCTTGCGCTGAATGAAATGGAAACTGTGTTTGACTTAGGTGAACAAAAGGTGGACTGGGGGGAGGGAAAAGCCATTCAAAGAAGCCTAAACGGAAAGAATAGTACTGACAGAAAATAAAGTGATTTATGAGGGAAACTAACTTGAAGAATGTGGGTTACCAGGGTAACCAGAGACACTTGATCCTGCAAAAAATAATTGCAAAAGTAAAAAAAAAGGAAAGAAAGGGATGGAGTGGGAATTTATTTATAACAAAATAAATAAATGGATAGTTTGATGCTTAGAAAATGATGGTTTTAATCTCAATAGAAAATGATGGTTTTAATCTCATGACTAAATAAGACAGGGGGAAATCTAATGATTTTTTTTTTGAAAAATATTTTATAAAGTTTAGGACATTCACATGCAATTATGGATTGCCAGAGTACCATGCACTGCTGCTTACAGACAACAGTCAATAAAGACAAGATTAGACATCAGACATTTTGAGCTTCAAAAATGTTTTCACTAGTAGCAGATTGTAGAGGCAGGGGTTGTGGGGAGTCAGTTCAGCTGAACGCAAACATCTGGCTTACCCTAGTACATCTGAGAAAAGATCTCAACCCCAAGTCCCTTTATCAACCCCCAGAAATTACCTACAATCTACTTCAGGTGTAAACATCTTTGTCTACCAATGGAAAAATAGTGAATGCAGACAAGGTTTAGGGAAGGGATGGGAAAGAGACAGAGGGAAGGATAGGACCAGTGGAAGGGAAAGACAGAGGGAGGGAAAGATAGAGGAGAGAGGAAATGTGGGGTCAACTAGCATGATCCGCCAGCTGAAAATTTTAGCAAGTCCATACTCTCAGTGGCTATTTCTTTTCTGTTCATTAATATGGATGGTTTTCCACCCACCCACAATGTGTTTAGTTATTATTTATGTTAATTTTAATCATGCCAAGAATAATGATAATAAAAAGCTTGTTGCAGGGAGACACATAGTCGGCTAGAAATTGTTACACTAGCAAACCCCATGATGTGTTGAAATTATAGAACAAAACCATGGTAACTGAAGCGAGGAGCTCAAACTGGAAGCCATGTTTTCAGGGTTTTCCGGCACTCGTTTGAAGGGTGTGCTTTAAGAAAGCTAGCTTGCAATCACTGCAGCACAGCTTTACATGACATGAGCAGAAAATAACAGTACACATCATTCATAAAATGATTTTTTGCTACATTTTTTATTTAGCTTAATAAAGTCCATAGGAAGGACCAGCAGCGTAACATTCAAATCTTGTTTTGTGGCATAGAGAATAGTACTGAATAATTGTATAGCCCAAGCAATTGCATACACAGTAGTTCTTTGCAATGTGTGGTCTGCATGCTTATACTTTTAAGGTCAAGTAAATCAGAAGAAGACCCCATAAATTGAGGAAACTACTTTTTGGAAGATAAAACTCTAATATTTTTCTTTATATGAATGTGATTTGCTATCTCCCATTTTCATCATGTGCAACAATTAAGCTGGTTTTCTTTTAAAGTAGCCGCCAAATTTATTTGATCCAGATCGAGCACCCAGATGAAAAGGAAGAGGGGGGAAAAAAATAAGGGGGAAAGGCACAAGAAAATGCTAGGCTTGTTCAGAAATGGAAGTTGAATGATGGAACATCTAAAACAGTGATTGAACAGAGAAAATAATAGAGACAAAGATGTTTAGACCTTTTCGAGCGAATCGTGGGAGAGAGTTATTATCATATAAGGACTGAGTGGTAGTTTGGCTAGAGAGAGAGGACACAGAGCCAATCAGGGAAGCGTAGGGGACTGAATTACTGCTCAAAGCTGTAAAAAGTAAAGCCAGTTGGAAACGGGAAAGAAATTAGTAGCAGTAGAAGACCATCATATTCAGTCAGTTTACAAAAAGACAAACGGATCATTTCACATGCACATTTAGTACTGGCAGGAATACATAGAAATACAAGGCAACTCTAACATATGAACATACAGCTCTGAATCTGAGGGTCAGCTGACAGGAGAAATAGCTTTCCATATGGCACGGAAGTGTTATTTAAATCAGATTTTTAACATCAAGACTCCTCAACTTATCAAGCTCTTTTTTCAGCTGGATTTAGCTGTTCATACTGATGCATCTATGCTAAAAGGAGCACTCGTCCCAACAGATACCGCTATGATCTGCCATTTATATTTATCAGCATCCTCTGCAGTTAAACATTTGAGGCTCATCAAAAGGTGGCATAAAATCTTTCTCTCTCTCTTTTTTTAAACAGAAGGGATATAAAACCCAACAACTTCCAGAATTAACCATCTGGTTATTACTAGAGTGTAGCTTTCTTAATTTTATGGCTAATGCAAACTAACTGCATTTCAATAATGTTTCATAGTAATCTCGTAAAAGGAAATAATTGTCACCATACAAGTTTTTTTTAAAAGTTTTTTTTTTTTTTTTACTGCTGTCAGGTGATATTCTCCCACATTGCTACTCACAGATGATATTTGTTCAGTTAATAGGAGGCGGTTTTTTTGGGGGGGCAGGATGGTCAACAAGTTATGGGTACACATAAATGCCAAAGACAGTCATTGGCATATGGATGGGCTTTCAATTGACAGTCATGGACTGTGGATGGTATTCAACTATGTTTTACTCAGAGTACACTTACTGAAATGAAAGGATTGAATTTAGTAAAACTTAGTTGAACTCCACTCTGTCCATACATCAAGAGACCATGTTAACTCAAAATACTGTGCAAAATACAAAGAAGATTATTTAATGGACACATTTGCATAATTATATATGTCATAGAAGTATCTTGTATTAACCCGTATGTAGACAAAACAGATGGGAAGATTTGCCACATGCTAGTAAAGCAACGCACTGGCAGCTATTTGCTTCTGAGCAAAGTAGCACTGGTTTTGATCTTTGAACCCTAAACTGTTTGGAACCAAGTTACTTAAAATACTACCTATACCCATATGGACCAACCTCAGCATTATGATCTGTTAGACAGGCCCTATGCTTATGATCTTCTGTAAGGGAAGTCAGGACGGAAGGCAGGAGAAACTGGGCCTTCTCGGTGGTGGGTCCTATCTAGGAAACTTACTCTCCTGAAACCTGATTAGATTCATTTTAAGAGGGCCCTGAAGCTGGGTTTTTTTTATGTTAATCTGATTTTAAACAGGAGGGTAGGTCATTGTCTTTGTTCCTGTAGGTTGCTTCCATGGTTGTTAATCAGAATTTTAAATTTTAGGATGGGATGGCTGGCTTGAAAGGAAACAGTTCTGCTGCTCTTTCAAGTTTTACTATTTAAATTAGAATTTTGACATTGTGTTTCAAAATGTTGTAAATGCCACGTTGAAAATACATTTATATTTAATTTTTTATGGTGATATTCAAACCCTACAAAAAAGTAAACCATGCCTTCTTTTCCCCCTTGACAGCATGCCAATTTTACAATGAATATAAAGGAACAATGCTACACACAGCAGTACAAAGGCACAGCAGTGAAAGCTGGCAAAATTCAGCCCAGAGAGATGCATGAAAGATCTACTGCACCTCAGCGCTGAGAGCTAAATATTCACATTTGCTCACCTCCCACTGATACTTAACTAAGAGAGCAAACACATCCTAAAGTCTGATTCACACTTTATACTACAGATGTGTTCGCTGAGTGTACACCAACATCTCCTGGTAAACACTTTAAAGTAAACACACACATGGGAAAGCTCTGATCTGCTACAGCTCCCTGCCATGGTCTTCTGTGATTTATGAACACATGCCTTTACATTCACACTTTGAAAGGCAGACTAAGACAACCACTGATATGGAGTGTTATATTTGTTATAGTGTTATAGCTCAGTAAAACTGAACAGGAATCAGACTCTTGCGGAAAACTTATTTCTAACTGGGGATGTGTGTATTTTCCTTTAAGGCTTTTTTATTATTATTTAAAAAATAATAATCTAATTTCTGCTCACGGGAGACATTTCACTTTAACAGAGCAACTAGCAAAAGGTTTGCAGTTGAAATGGCATGAGGTTTTTTTGTGCTTTTAATGTTGTCAATGCACAGTTTCACATGTGCTGAGGAAGAAAATACAATGGAACCTCGGTTTCCGAGCGTCTCAGAAGCCGAATGATTCGGAACCCAAGCGCCGAAAACCCAGAAGTGAATGCTTCTGTTTTCGAAAGCGCCCCAGAAGTCAAATGGCTTCCGAGGTGTGTTTCTCCATTTTCTCAGTGGAATTTGGTGACTGCCCATTGCGCCTCAGTTGTCGAACGTTTCAGAAGTAGAACAGTCTTCTGGAACGGATTGCGTTTGACAACCGAGGTACCACTGTATTCCTTGCTTAGAATGCCTCACAACCACAGTGCTTTTTTCTTTTTCTTTTCTGCCAGTACATGCTGGCACCTTATTTTCTGGGGGGAGGGGGGAGATAAATTAATAAATATAACTATGAACGGATGCATTTGCTGGATATTCAGGGAGTAGGAACTAAACCTGGGTGACAAGAACAGAGAGAGGGAAAGCTGAGCACATCACAGGGCAAGCTTCAGAAATGACTACATACTCTCCCTTCCCTTCCCCTTCCTGCTTGTTGTGGGGCTACGCATTTCCCCACTGGGTGAAGGAGAAGCGGAGGGAGCCACTCTGGTAAGGCAAGCTCTGATTGGGGTGTGGGGAGGGAGGGAGGGAGGGAGGGAGGAGAGACTGTTGTGTGGGTGCATGCACGGTGCAGAGGGGCATCGGTGGTTTGTGTTACAATTTTCCGTTCCACCTTAAGAACAGATGTGTAGATTGTTGTATGTCACATGTCTGTTTACACTCCAGCACAGCTTGCTGGGAACTTCCGTTTGTGTATAGCTTATGCTGCTTGCTCTTGGACACGAAAGGGAGAAGACATGTTTTTTCCTTTGTCCTTATGCTTGTAAATATACTTTACACAGCGTCTATCTGCCCTTCTGTTGCAAAGAGTTTTATTCTCTGCTGGCTTGCGTGCTCAGCTTCTGAAAGCTTCTGAAGCTCGAGCCGCAGTTACATGCTGATCCAAGGACTGGAGTTCGCCTGGCAGTCAGCCGGTGGGCTGGAGCCAGCTGGGGGCTTGCAAATTGCCCCCGTTCCCTTGGAAGCATCCCAACAGTTTGTGCCTGTTTCTGCCGGGGGACCATGCCTGGTGCTTCAAGCTTGCCTTTGCCACCCACCCCTTCCTGGAGAGATCCCCGGGGGGGGGGGGGAATCTCTGCTGAGCATCCTTGTGGGAGAACCTGCCTAGGGGGCCAGGGGCATGCAATTCTCAGAGGAGGAGATTGTGTTCTGCCCTGCACACCTACGGGAGCTGGAGGAGCAACAGCTGCTGCAGCACCCAACTGTGTGCCTTTTGGGAAACATTAGCATCAAGGAGATGGGCCAGGCAGAGAGAAACAGACTGTCTTTGCAAGAAAAATTGTGTGTGTGTGTGTGTGTGTTGCAACCTCCAGATCAGTATTTGAGGAGGACGAGGAGGTGTTCAAATGAGGTGAGGGGTGAAGAAAGCATCTGCACTTAGATGCCTCCCACTGCAAAAGCTTGTTTTTCTCCATCATGCCTGGCAGGCATCGTTTTATTATTATGGGCTGCATACGGCAATACAGTGGTACCTCGGGTTACATACGCTTCAGGTTACATACGCTTCTGGTCACAGACTCCGCTAACCCAGAAATAGTGCTTCAGGTTAAGAACTTTGCTTCAGGATAAGAACAGAAATCGTGCTCTGGCGGTGCGGCGTCAGCAGGAGGCCCCATTAGCTAAAGCGGTGCTTCAAGTTAAGAACAGTTTCAGGTTAAGAACGGACCTCCGGAACAAATTAAGTACTTAACCCGAGGTACCACTGTAATAATAATTTATTACTTATACCCAGTGCTTTTACTCTAGCAACTTCATGGTGAGTACTGCCACCATTTTTTTTCTAGAAAAAAAGCACTGCACAAGCTTATTCAAGTCTCCATGTTCAGAACCTTTTTTATTTTATTTTTAAAAAAACCACCCCCCTAAACTCTTAAATACCATTTTCACACAAGAGCCACACTAAGGTAATTATAATGTATGCCAGTTTCAAACAAACATTCAGGAGGACCAAAGAAAGATGTTTCCCGTGATACTTATTTTTAAAGCGCAGCTCTGAAGTCAGGGATCAGTTTACACTAAAATGTGGTATCAGCCCAGGGATTAGGAACCTATAAATATTGCATTATTTGCTGTCTGGTATGAATAGACCCACATAGGCATAATTTGAACACAAATACAGCAACATATTTATGATCTATTTTGATCTACTATGGAAGACTAAGAGAAGCCAAGAAAAAGTGTCTCTGCAGTGAACGCATTTCCTCTCCTTCAGACAAGCGCAGCAGCAGCAGCTATGATGTTCACACCAGGACCCTGCATGTTTGCACTTTTGTGTTAAGCCATAGTTTGGGCTGAGCATTTTGTGCAATCAGGGCCACTGAGCTGCAGCGCATTCTGTTGGCTTTGTAAGGAGGAGAAGGGAAGGAGTTTAGTTATTGTGTTAGGTTCACTGCTAGCTTGAAAATCATCATGGAATAAAGGTGAGAGAGGGTGAAAGAATGACTACACTGTAAAGCTGTCCTCAGTCCAGCCACCCCTCTGAAATCTCCTTAGGAACTTGCAACACTTTCTAGAGAAGAATGTGTTGCAATTTTGACTCCTTTCCCTCTGTGCTCTTCATTTGACATGTTTTCACTGCTCTTTCATATTCTCAATGGGTGTGGAAAGTGTTAAAGAAAGCTAGTAAGCTATAGATCAGAAAAAAGAGGGGAAGGGAGAGAAAGCTTATTCTTATTCTTTTAATATATATTTGAGGCAGAAGTGGGAAATTATACCTTTGCACTTAACAAGGCACTGCAATGAAATCTGAATTATTTAACCTATAGTGATCTTGTGTGTGTGGCATATGAATGCTCCTGCTTGTATAATTGTCTGCCCTTCTGCTACCACAGACACAATGGATCAGGCCCTTAAATCTTAACTTCTCTGTCTTTTTGTCTTTTTCCATTGAAATTATTTGGTGGTGCCAAACAAAAGAAACACAGAGATATACAGAGGCAAACCATGCAGGCAGGACAACAGGTCTTCTGCAAATGCTGCTGAACTACTTAAACAAAGATGCCGCAAAAGGTAAAATTATTCCCATGACTTTCTTCTTAACTATTACTCTTATGGCGAATTCACACATGACTGTAAATCTCTGGACCTCTCTTCCTTCAATGACTCCCCACTGAATATGGAAACTGCTTCCATTCAGAAGTACAGTGTTTGATTTGATGTAATGTGACATGAAAGCCCTGCCTGTGAGATTTGATCTCTTATGGTCGTTACACACAGGCAAGTTATCGTTCAGCGTTGCAACCATGGAGTGAGGAACATGCATGAGTGAACTGACCCTTAGAAAAAGAACTAAGTAAAAGCAGAGTCCTTGTAAAAGCATGATAGATTTAAATCTTAACATTGATGAGCAAGTACAGAGGCATTACTTACAATATGTGGTCAGGAAGCTACAGTAGTACCTTGGTTGATGAACTTAATCCATTCTGGAAGTCCGTTCTTAAACCAAAGCATTCTTAAACCAAGGCATGCTTTCCCATAGACTCAATTTACAAATGGAACACACGCAACAGGAAACAGAACATGTTCTCCTTCCAAGGCAAAGTTCACAAACCAAAACATCTACTTCCGGGTTTGCAGAGTTCTTAATCCAAGTTGTTCATAAACTAAGCTACCATAGGTACCACTGTATCATAAACCAAGGTACCACTGTATTTCTATGTAGAGGCCAATGAAGGCAAACATAGCCAACCCCTTAATCAAACACACTTTGTTGACCCATTTCCTCTTCCCGTGTTTGTAATATTTTTGGCTGGTCCTGTATATTACACGTTTCATTGACACTACATACACCATGGCTAAAACTAATCAGGTTTACATCTCAAGAGGATTTTAAGCTAGGGGCTACTCCTGGATTGATTTTTGTCACCTGAAGCTCAAGTGGTCTCAGTGACATAGAGTGCCTTCCATTGGCTTCAGCTGGTGGCACAGCTGCACCCATATCTGGACAGCAAAAAGCCTAACCTCTGTTGCCTGGTAAGCTCTAGATTAGATTACTGCAATGCGTTAAACATGGGGCTGCCTCTGAAGATGGTTTTGAAACTTCAGTTGGTGTGGAATTCAATGGCCAGGTTTGCTCCCCAGGGAAATACAGTTTGAACATATAAAGCCACTCCCGACATAAGGGGGGGGGGTTGTGGGCTCACGCCCCCATCTACATCCTCGCGGGGCTGGCTGCAGCCCCGCGGGACTAGGGATTCCCGGGTTTCATTAGTATTCATCATTCACTGCGCCAGCCAATCGGCTGGCAGCGGGGGCGGGCTTACTAGGGGGCATTTAAGGTCGGGGCAGCCCATGCTCACCCCTTTCTTTCCTTTCAGCAGCTGCGGTTTCCCACCCACCCACCCTCTAGGTCTGCATTTGGACTTTGCTATGGGCTTCGGCTGGTCGCCGCAAGGGGCCTGGTAGGAGTTTTTCCATTTGGCTAATTGGCTGTATTTTAGAAGCCACATGGTTTTTTCGCCTACCTCGTAGCAAAACGTCACAACACCTTTGGTTTGGGTGGTTAGGCATTGGCAGGGGTATTATTATGCAAATGAGGAACGCCATCACCTCCCCCAAATCATAGAATCATAGAATCATAGAATCATAGAATCATAGAATCATAGAATCATAGAATCATAGAATCATAGAATCATAGAGTTGGAAGAGACCACAAGGCCATCAAGTCCAACCCCCTGCCAAGCAGGAAACACCATCAGAGCACTCCTGACATATGGTTGTCAAGCCTCTGCTTAAAGACCTCCAAAGAAGGAGACTCCACCACACTCCTTGGCAGCAAATTCCACTGTCAAACAGCTCTTACTGTCAGGAAGTTCTTCCTAATGTTTAGGTGGAATCTTCTTTCTTGTAGTTTGGAACCATTGCTCCGTGTCCGCTTCTCTGGAGCAGCAGAAAACAACCTTTCTCCCTCCTCTATGTGACATCCTTTTATATATTTGAACATGGCTATCATATCACCCCTTAACCTCCTCTTCTCCAGGCTAAACATGTCCAGCTCCCTTAGCCGTTCCTCATAAGGCATCGTTTCCAGGCCTTTGACCATTTTGGTTGCCCTCCTCTGGACACGTTCCAGTTTGTCAGTGTCCTTCTTGAACTGTGGTGCCCAGAACTGGACACAGTACTTCAGGTGAGGTCTGACCAGAGCAGAATACAGTGGCACTATTACTTCCCTTGATCTAGATGCTATACTCCTATTGATGCAGCCCAGAATTGCATTGGCTTTTTTAGCTGCCGCGTCACACTGTTGGCTCATGTCAAGTTTGTGGTCAACCAAGACTCCTAGATCCTTTTCACATGTACTGCTCTCAAGCCAGGTGTCCCCCATCTTGTATTTGTGCCTCTCATTTTTTTTTTTTTGCCCAAGTGCAATACTTTACATTTCTCCCTGTTAAAATTCATCTTGTTTGTTTTGGCCCAGTTCTCTAATCTGTCAAGGTCGTTTTGAAGTGTGATCCTGTCCTCTGGGGTGTTGAAGGGTAGTTCGTTAAAGGACTCCAGGGGGCGTTGCCTCATCCGAAACCTATGGAGGCTAGGTCTTAAAGCGCGCTCCCGAGCGGTAACCCCTCGGGGAGCGCCTAGGGATGTTCATCTCGGGGGCTCCCCCTGTTGGTGCTTAACCCTTCCCGGTTTTATACCAGTTAGTCTGATAGGGCCAATGCCTAAAGCCAATACCGCTCTTACCTGTAATCAATAAAGTTGTGGCCATTTTTCGCCCATTAACCTAAATTCTGGTGTCCGGTGTCTTTATTTATTCCATCTGTGGGAGGGGGCGGGAATCGCCACACAACAATCCTGGTCCAACTACACTGACTCCCATTTAGTTTCTGGGACCAATTCAAAGTGCTTGTTTTGACCTATAAAGCCTTAAACAGCTCAGGACTGCAAGACCTCAAGTACCACATATCCCCATATGAACTGACCCAGAACAACATAAAATTGCCATGTTTTTGTGCTCCGCCATGAGAGGTCAGGAGGGTGGCAACATGAGAACAGGCCTTTACTGTGGTGGCTCCCCATTTGTGGAACGCTCTCCCAGGAAGGCTCACTTGGCACCTTCTTTATAGCTATTCAGGCACCAGTGAAAACATTCATCTTCATCAAGGCCTCTGGCTTATTAAACAATCTAAATGTGTTGCGATGGTTTGGGGTTCTTTTTTTCTCTTTTTTTGCTATTATGTTATGTATTGTGTGTTTTTATTTTTATGTTGGAAAAAGCCCTGTAATAGGTGGTATATAAATTTAATCAATCAATCAATCAATCCAAGAATTGCCAATGTGGTGCCCATGGGCAAAATGGTGCCTATGCCTTCTCCTGTCTGACATCCCCCCACACTCCACTCCCCACTCCACTCAATGCCCCCATGACCATGAGGTGGTAAGGATAGTGATGGTTTATGCCACTGAAAAGTACATAGAGCTGAAGGAGGAATTTGGAAGAGTGACTCTCTTTCCCACTTCTTCTTTTGGTTTGATGTGCTTTTCTACTAGAACCAACTTATGTCCATATCCCGAAAGAAGTGAAATAAGTGCATGCATACACACTTCTTCTTATTTTCTCTCTCTCTCTCTCTGGTTGATACAGTGGGAGGGGAACAGAAATTGCCAGTGGGTGGCACCCGCGGCGTTCACTCACTTCAAGTTAAGGTGGTTAGGTTGGTCTCAACTAGGGCCAGGGCCTTTTCAGTACTGGCCCCAACTTGGTGGAACGCTCTGTCACAAGAGGCTAGGGCCCTGCAGGACTTGACATCTTTCTGCAGGGCCTGCAAGACAGAGCTGTTCTGCCTGGCCTTTGGTTTGGACTCAGTCTGACCCTTATGTTTCCCTCCCCTTATGGTTTTGACTTTTAAAATGAGGCTGCATTTTAAATTGCATTTTAACCTGTATTTTAAATTGGTGTTTTTTTCCCCTATTATGTTTTTACTGTAATTTTACTGGTGTTAGCCGCCCTGAGCCCGGCTCTGGCCCGGGAGGGCGGGGTATAAATAAAAATTATTATTATTATTATTATTATTATTATTATTATTATTAAATGTTCCCACATGTCTAACCATGTTGGTGTCCTCTGAATTAATTAAGCCTTCTCCATCTCATTTTTATCCTACAACAATTGTCAGATCACAAATACTGAAGAGTTTTTGTAACTCGAAAAGAGAGAGAGGAAGTTTTGCATCTTACCTGGAGTCTGAAAATTAAGGCGCCGTAGCTCTACTGGATCTGTGGGGTGATGGGAAGGAATCTCCTTGTTGTTGGGTATGCTGCTCTTTCTAGAGTCCGTCTCTGCCCTTTTCCTACATGGACAAAGTGAGCACCGTCATTAAGAAGTTAAATTCACCATTTACAAAGAGATATATTTCCTCCTATCCTTTTCCCTCCGTCTCCATATTTTAAAACGCAGTGGGAATACTACATTCTGTGGGATTCATTTAAAAAATGCAACATTTTAAAGAGAGTAAGCTACGGTACATACAGAAACTGGGGGAGGAGTTCAATGGACTGCTAAGCGGTTCGCTCCATCAGTACAAGCATTTTCTGCTAGCCTGATGGAATGATCTGACCTCTTCTTCCCCTGCATGCAACTATATAGGGGTTTTCTTGGCACCCACAGAGACAATTAGGGGGTGCATAAGAGGAGGAGATGCAAGGAAGCCCTATTGCCCTAGCTTCAGCTCCTTCTGAGGGCTTCTGAAGGCAGGATCAGTCAGCTGAATCTGGCCCATATTGTTTGGAATTAATATGATTTATGAAGCAGGAAATCTTCATGCGTGTAGTACCTAAAGTCATCATTACAAACAAGTAAAACTGGGGTTTTCCTAGGATTATTTATAGAAAAGAAAGAGCTCCTTCTTCAGTAGCACCTCCCAACTAAACATGGAACTAAAGGAGGTTGATAGTTAATAACCGGCCAGTTCCTCTGCAGCTATGCTTCCTGAATAGCACCATTTTGGAAGGAAGCCAAGTATTCTTGCAAAATTGATTCTATGATAGAGAAGGCCAACATGAAATATTAAAGAGAGTTGACACTAGTATCCCCCCAAAAATGGGAAACATTCGATTTTGAAAGCTGTTTTAAGGCATCTTCACTTCTTATGTACCTGGCCATGTTTATTTAGTTTCAGGCATGAGAAAGCCCTATCAGGAGATGATTGGGTAATGCACCTGGGATCTCTTGCATGCAAAACCAGCACTGTCCTACAGATACATTTTATGTAGATTGGTTTTCTAGGTTTCCCAGTCGGAGAGCAATTGTCCTTCAGTTCTCACCTGTCAGGTTTACTGCTCCATTATTATGCAGCGGACAAGGAGGGGAAAAGGTTAAATGTTAGTCGGCCAATGGCAAAGGAATTACCGCGACAATAGAAAACAGTGTTTGCAATTAGGATGCAGAATGTAACAGCCCATGAAAACATGAAAAATTTTCTAATCATAGAAAAATATGGGGGCACAGGGTACATTCAAAGGAAGTACTTCATGGCTGAAGAAACTTAAGCAACATTTGGATAAGTTTTGCTTGAGACAGAGGTTGTATCAATGGCATTCTTTTCTTAAGGCATCTCTGGAAAAAAACCAAGGCCACAATATACAGCATATCAGGAGGTAGGAGATACTGAAAGTCTATTCTATTTATTTATATCTTGCCTTTTTCCCTGACAGGGACTCAAGGCGGCTTACAAATAAAATAGAAACATAGGGAAAAAATCACCATTGAAAACAATGATCTATTGAAACATACAGGTCATTAAAATATCTTACTTGGACATATATTACTTTTGGGGAAGGACAACTGAATCTTTGGATATATATATAGAGACATCCAACAAATGCATTATTTCAAAAATTTTACAAAATCTGAGCTGCATTTATAAAAATACAGCCTTTTACACTTTTAATTTTTTTAAATTCTGCTTTCACATATCTTGGTAGCAAAGATGCCAAAACAACCAATAATAACCTCTGAGTAGCATACCTGTCAACTGCCCCCCCAAAATTAGGACATCCCATTTTTCTCTGCAACAGAGGGCAGACATTTTGGGCAGGTTGCTCTCATGCAATTTTAGGTCAAGAACTCAATTCCCCCCTCCCCCCAAAAAAAGCATTTCCCCCCCCCCCAGGTCTGGGATCTTGTATGACACCACAAAATACACGTTCAAGGGCTTTGTGCATCTCAAAAGCACTTTTCCTGAGTCCATGATTTTGAGTGGATCACGTCACTCTCAGGAGATTTTGGACCTGGAAGATGTTGTCCCATATTTGGGCCACGTCGTGTTGGAGGGTATGTAGGATCAGTGTGGAAACCCTGGCCTGTGAGCTGAATTAGGTCCTGAAGAGGGCTCAATTCAGCTTCCATTGCCACTTTCCCAAGTCACGCCCACCTGCCCCACACCTGATGCAATATGTGACATCAAGTATGGAGCAGGTGAAGATGCAGATCTCTGCTGAAAGCAAGGTTTGCAGGTACCAACGATCAGCGGTGCCTGCAAACCCTCCTCATTTCCCCTGTGTTCTCGGTAGTGGCGCCCTCCCTGTGGAACGCCCTCCCACCAGATGTCAAAGGGAACAACAACTACCAGACTTTTAGAAGACATCTGAAGGCAGCCCTGTTTAGGGAAGCTTTTAATGTCTGATGTATTACAGTATATATTTTTTAAGCCGCCCAGAGTGGCTGGGGAAGCCCAGTCAGATGGGCGGGGCATAAATAATAAATTATTATTATTATGTGTGGTATGAAACCCAACCACACAGGCAAATAGACAGCGCTTTGCAGGCACCACAGAGTAACTTTGCAGAGCCCTGTGCTTTTGTCACTGCAGTCTGATTTCAAACTACGTGGGCACAGCTTCACTTGGTGTCATGGAGACATCAGCTGATTGACAGGCAGGTAGTCCCATCCTCTTTACACAATTGCCCACAGGAGTGGGGAGAGCTAAGCATCTGGCCTTCTGGCTGGAAACAGTTCTCCACCCATGCTTTAAGAGAGATGAATTGATTAGAATAAATATTGTGATTATGATGATATTATGAACTGTGAGTACTAGGAGAGCAAATGTATGCCGCAAGAGGTAGTTCAGTTGTGCCGATCAGGGCTCGACTTTGGTGCAGGTGCTCACTCACAGCAGGTTTGGCTTACCACATTTTGAAGTTAAGTGCTAATGCCATCCGAAAAGATCTGTGAGCCCAGAGTCTAATTACCTAACTGCACCAGTGAGATTAGGGACATGGGTGGCACTGTGGTCTAAACCACTGAGCCTAGGACTTGCCGATCGGAAGGTCGGCGGTTCGAATCCCCACGACGGGGTGAGCTCCCATGGCTCAGTCCCAACTCCTGCCAACCTAGCAGTTCAAAAGCACATCAAAGTGCAAGTAGATAAATAGGTACCGCTCCGGCGGGAAGGTAAACGGCATTTCTGTGTGCTGATCTGGTTTCGCCAGAAGTGGCTTGGTCATGCTAGCCACATGACCCGGAAAAACTGTCTGTGGACAAACGCCGGCTACCTTGGCCAGTAAAGCGAGATGAGCGCCACAACCCCAGAGTCATTCGTGACTGGACTTCACTGTCAGGGGTCCTTTACCGGTGAGATAGCTTAAAATTTCCACGATCTAAAAATCCACATCTAAGTCCCTTTGCCTCTTTTTCCATCTTGTATGTTAATATCATATGCTAAACATTTTTTATGAACATTTTTGATGACCACAATCAAAAAGCTACACTGCCATCCACCAAGTCTTTGTTTTTAAAATCAACTTGCCTCTTAAACAATAAGAAACACAAAACACTAATTTCCCCACTGCTGAGAATATCTAGGTGGTAAACATACTAATCTGTTTGTACTACAATAAATGCAGAGCCGTAACTACCGTATCTTTTGCTCTATAAGACTCACTTTTCCCCTCCTAAAAAGGAAGGGGAAATGTGTGTGCGTCTTATGGAGCAAATGCTATCCCAGAAGCCATAACAGCAAGAGGGATCGCTACTTTCGCTGCGTGGCAATCCCTTTTGTTTTTATGGCTTCTGAGATTCAGAATATTTTTTTCTTGTTTTCCTCCTCCAAAAACTAGGTGAGTCTTATGGTCTGGTGCGTCTTATAGAGCAAAAAATACGGTAATTGCTCGGGCCCCCGAATCATTCATGTTTTGGCTCAACATGCAGATTTCAAGCTATACTGATTTTAGATCCTTCCATCGCAAGGGTGAATGTGGTTTACTTGATATGCATTTGAAACCTCTCCCCTTGATTAAATTATCTCAATCTTTTCCTCCCTGCACATGCCACAGTTGAAGGAAGATGGAAGTGATCATTGCGATCTTGGTATATGTCTGATTTTATAGCTCACCCGGGTCATGTACTTGCAGAAAGGAATTCACACAATACCACATGTAACTGCCATACGCACGATGTACGCAAAACCAAGAAAAACCTATTAAAGGAAATTAACTGTACACTACTGTATATGAGTTCCTTCTCCAAATGTTACTCTAATTATGATTGAAGATAGCTAATGGAGAAAAAAATGTTATTGGGCAGCATTATATAAATATACTAAGTAGATAAATAAAAGGAATTAAACAAAGCTCTGAAATATGCACATCAGTTGTCAAAATTAATGTCCGACTTGGTTGGAAATAATTGATTGCTCAGGCCCAATCCAGCTACATTTTAAAAATAGATTTCATAACACTAACTGGCATTTCTTCCCTCTAGAACTCTGAGAATTTCCATCTAGTGGTTTATCCTGGTATGTGACTGTAATAAAGTTCATTCATTCATTCATCTAGTGGTTGTGGCTCTGTTTACCTCTCTCTGCTCTGCTTATATATTTGGGTAAATAAAGCAAATATTACAAAGCCAGCCTAAACCTTCAGTGCTTTCCCTAGTTCAAAGGAAGATAAACCCTTCAATGTTGATACTAGAAGTTTCCACAGATCAGACGTTCTTTGTGCTTAACAATATTGTCCGAAATCTTGTGATAAACTTTTTCACCACTAGAAAGTAGTACTAGTGCATATAGAACACATTTGCAAAATATGGATGTATTAAAATTATTTCTAGTTACACCATGTCAACCAACTGTTGTCCCTCTCCCACTGCACCTTGGATGAACCACAAAGCACTGATTTGCAACTTGATTTCTAGACTCCAGCAAACTTCACAACAGCTTCTAATTTTGCCATGATTCTCAAAAGCTGAGGTGGGTCTCCCATTTCCAGAGAAGAGCTCCATCTCTTTCTGTTATCTTTCGGGGGGGGGGGGGCAACTATCTGTGGTTGCCTAGCCAAGCAAAACATAAAGGAGACACGCTCCAGTCACATAAGGTTCCCGCTTTTTGTTAAAATGCACAATTACCTTCTTGAGGAGAATTCTTTGAGTGCATAGTTATATGTGCTGGTTTATGTGCTTTTGCGTGTTTTGTTGCGTTAATAACAATGTTGTCCCTTAAGCATTATCGTTCTTTTAATTGTGTTTTGTCTACAGCTCCTGGTAAAGGAGACTTCTCCAAAAAAAAACACATTGAGCTCCATAAACATCTGTTTGCCAGAAGTACTGGAGCTTGTTGCCTTCTCCTTGGTGAATTCTCTCTCTTTCTGCCAGCTTGGCTAAGGCCAGGGGATGCTGCCAGGTTCCCACCATTCAAGTTCATTTAGTGCTTTAAACTGGAGGTATTGTATGGGTATCGCTTGACTCATCATTAAGTGACAAAGGGAGAGGTTGGTGGAAACACTTAGGAAAATGGTAGTATGACTCAAACATGGCCTGCAGAACTGAATGCATGAACACTATCTGCATATTTGATGCCAATTTAGATGCAGATATTTTTGAAATTTAGGTACAGTACAGGACGGCTGCAAATCTATACTGGATTACATGGGAGTAAGCTTCACCAAACCTAGTGTAACTTACTTCCAAGTAGGCTTACAAAGGACTAGATTTGCATGGCTGAATTGTACTTGTAGTACTTACAGCTATGCCACAAGTATCAGAGAAAGAAATTATTTATTTTGCAAATTTATCAGTATTATTAAAACATTTATATGCCCCCTTTCAACACCAGCTTTCGGGTGGCTTACAAAAATCCATAATAAAACAATGAATAAAAACACTCCATTTTTCAACATCATTGCATATTGGGCTGGGACTAGTTGCCTTAACTTTGGATGATTCTGGAATATGGGTGGAAAGATTTTGAAGCCCAGCTGGTAGAAGAAGAGAAATCTTATGGGTGGAGCCTAACAGGACAGGCTTGGGGGCTGGAGAGTTGCTGTAGTTGATAACAAGTTTACCTTTTGTGAAAAAGCTGATGGATACATCTTTGCCTGATCTGACTTCTGAAAGGAGGAGCTACTGCTACTCTTTTTCTGCATCAGTAACTGAGCATATTTTAAAAAATTGTCCAGTAGCACCTTAGAGACCAACTAAGTTTGTTCTGCATATAAGCTTTCGTATAAGCACACAAAAGCTTATACCCAGAACAAACTTAGTTGGTCTCTAAGGTACTACTGGACAATTTTTAAAATTTTTAAATTTATTTCAACTGTGTCAGACCAACACAGCTATCTGAATCTTGAGCATATTTAGCAAGCGGTCATCTTCCTAGCATCTTTGCTGAATTTATTTATTGTGGTTTATGGCTGGGCATCAGGATATTGGATTGTTGCTGTGAACTGACCAACTGTATCCTAACAAGAGCAATGCCCACAACTTGGAGGTCACTAGGAAAATAGGACACTGTGTTTGGAATTAAGTTCATCCCCAGAATGGCAAATAAAACTCATTCAAAATGTACATATTTAGCTGCGAACCTAGACTTTGGGGTAAAGTTTCCTTAGGACTGGACAGTATCCACTGGTTGAGTTTTATTAAACTACCAGTTATTTATAGTACGTTTCCATTCTTTGTATTTGAGGAAATACTTTAGTTCTTGCTACCTCTTGAATGATGTGTGTGCATGGAAGCTTTTGCCCAGATAAGCTGGTGTATCACGTTTCCAGTAGACATGGCAGAAAGAAAACAATCCCTAAACTTTCTCACCTAGCCGTTGGTTCTAACAGAAGGCTTACACTGCCATTGGGGCAACTCAACCTTGCGAAATTATTGCTTCCTATTTTTATTTTGCATCTCTACAGAGATCTAGGAAAGACTTCCAGGCCTCTCAGAAGTCTATACGCAGCCAAATGCTCCTGAAAAACCAAGGCTTGTAATAGAAGAATTTTGCGTATCCGAGACATAACAGCACGGATGAGAAAGGTATCCGTAACTGATGAAACTGAAGAGAAAGGCATCTGTAAAAGGAATCACATTTCTTTCTACCCCAGGAATGACTAATATAGCTAAACTATTATCTAAACTATAAACTATTTTGTAAACTTACCTTTTGTAAAGGAGTATAGCTATAACAATACAGATGATAAACACAACTGCAAGAACTGGTCCTACAACCCAAATCAAGCCTTCTTCTTCATCTGTAATTGGCTGGGGGTTAAGATCCACTGATACAACCGTTTCAGAATATGGGCTGGTTGCATACATGGTCTAGAGGGAAATAAGATTCATATTTAACAGTACAGTACCATTTTTCAAAAATACTCTAAAAAATGGGTTTTTATCAACTGAAGCTGGGTGTATTGGGCTTTTTCCATTTCACACTCAAAGCTTTTATTCAAAGCTTTGGGCCAGTTTCAAGATAAAAGTAGAAAAGGGAAACCAAATAAGTGCATTGTATAAGCATAGAAGTAGACTAAACAAAAGCCCCTCTTGCACTTAGACAAAACTCACAGAAAAACCCCCACCAGGGAACAATCCTTTGACTAGAATTAATTAATCTCAATAGGCTCAGCCCAGCACACAGACATGACAGGCTTAAGAGCCAATTAGGAAGACACTTGTATGTAAAAAAGTTAATGTCTACTGCTACACCTTCCCACAATCCTCTTTCCATTTGTGCTTAATTATTTTTTAAAACTGTATTACATGCAGTTAAAACAGCTCAAGCATAAAAGGGACATAAGAAAGAGATGGATTGCATAAGAGGGAAAGCACAACTCATTATTTAGATCACCTCAGGAATTCTCCTTTTCGTTACATTATTTTCCAACTCTGCAACATTTCACTGATAAAGTCAGTGGCAAATTACTATAATTAAAGAAACTAGCTGTGCATGTCCTTGATTAGTTCCCTCTTTTCCAAAGATGTTTGGCAATGAGCACCACTGACTGAGCAATATGTCTCGCGGCAAGAAAAGCCTTCTTTCAGAGGCATGATAAGACTCCACTGCGAAGCTCACGCCTCAGTAACACCGATCAGAGATTTCAAGAAGCAAACCTTATGACTTGCACAGGATATGAACAGTGATGGTTAAAATGTTGATAGTGATTCAACATACCCAGAAATGTGAGCCAAGTCAATGCGCAGTTTGGTCTCCTTGGCACCCGCCAAGGGTCATAGACACCTGGAACAGGTGATACTCATGTGCCTGGCACACAACCACCAGCGTAGCCACACTCTGAGCTTTCATTTTTTAATTAAAAAAAAAAAACCCTAAGTCTCTAGCCCTCCTTGAAAGGAAGTTATGAAATGAAACATGCAACTACCATTCAAAACTATTTCTGTAATTTGGCTTCTCCTGCCTTTCAGTGTGTTTAACTAATGAGTGAAGTGAAGTCAGAGCTGTGATTGATGAGTGAGTTGTTTGGAAACCAAGTGATAAGAATCCCTGGGGTTCTAAAGATCTGCTGTTTTGCCCTCCCTTAGTGCCGTTCCCCTGCTTCTGCCTCATTTTCTAGTCCTTGGAATCGCTCTAGTTTTATCTTCATTCCCCCCTAGCAACTAGGATGCATCTTTCCTATGGTGGGTTCAAGGTCATATTGTAACTTATTTTGTGCAAGTACTAACAAGCAATAAGTGCAAGTGGATGTTAAAGGAACCAACCCCAATCCCACAGCAAATGCAAAATGTGAAAACTTTGCAAAGAGGTTGAGACGTGTCTTTTGCTGCACAGGAGCTAAAGACCAGGCTCTCAATAAGAATGTACTGTGAAGAATGCCACCTCAGAAGTAAGTCTCTTTGTGTTTAATGCAGCTTCCATTCAGCCTAGGCTATGGTTTTGCACTTGCACTGGGGAGTGTGTTTGTGTGGAAATGGGGTTCTTGTGCCTTTAACAGTTGTGGAACAGGCAGAAATTCAACAGCATAAGCCATTTCTACTATGGCAATAAAATTATGGGGAAAGCTTCACCTGTTCACATTCTGTCTCTCATACATTTTATTACATGTGTGTTCCCCAATTTGTTTTGAGGCCCTCCACTACATCTGCAAAAGTGGGCAGAAATTTGCATAGGACACAAGTCTATGCAAATTTTATGCAGATGTGTTTCCCCTTTTGCAAGTGTTTCAGAAGGTCCAGCCCACAGAGAGTTTACTGAAGCCAGAAAATTCTGTTGAATCCCCCGATAATATCTATATGGCAACACATGCACACTGTGAATGCATAACCGTTAACCTTTTACATGCATGTGTGCAGTGTCAGATTTACGTATAAGCTAAACAAGTTTAGGGCCCCACTCTCTTGGGGCATAGCTGTCAACTTTTCCCTTTTCTTGCAAGGAATCCTATTCGGAATAAGGGAATTTCCCTTAGAAAAAGGGAAACGTTGACAGCTATGTCTTGGGGGCCCCTAAAAAACTTAAAGGGGAAAAAACTGGGTGCACATTTCCAAAATATAAGATAAAAAACAAATAAAATAAAACCTACATACAGCAGCAGTGTTTTGTGTTGTGTAGGCTCCTTTGATGTAAGTAATGGGCTCTGCCTGCTAGCCTGCTCCCTAAAATATCACTGGTTTGAACATTTCTATATATAGGGTGCCTACATTCTGCATGGACTGGTTATTCTGTTATGTGCAAATGGCTTTAGATACCTATTAGGTCCATAAATTACCATATAGCAGATATTCAACACAAAAAAACAACAAGTATTTGTTGATGATAAAGGACAGCTGGACATGTAAAGGCCCATTACATTCAGGAGCTTAGGGCCTCATCAAACCTAAATCCGGCCCCACATGTGTGCAAGGAGGGGTAGGGGTGGGAAAAATCATATATATATGGCATGTGCATATTGGAATAAAGGCAATCCATAAGGCAATTTAGGCATTGGGCAAACTTGCAGCATCCTTGTGCACTGAACTTATCCAGATTGCTGGGTATGTGAAAAGGATCTTTACTTTTATGTAGAGAGACTTATCCAAAACTGGCAAAGTCATTCAAATAAGTCAAGGGAAAGCGCCATTTCCCACAATATGCAATTAATATTATGAAAGGAACAGAAATGTCAAGCGTTTGCTCGAACGCTATGGAGGCATCGGAGAGATACATTTTTAGGAACAACATAAAACTTGCAGTCAACTTACGGATTCCGAGTGTTCCATAACAGCTAAAATAAAGACGACATATTCTTGGCCGTTTTGGAGCTGCTTGTTTTCAAAACCACCATACTGTTTCTTATCCCCCAGGGTGAACTCAGTAGGAAGAACTTCAAAGTGTGCTGCAATATATGGCTTTAAATCTGCTTCCCTCCCCAAACGAATACTTCGGCGTTTCCGTGCTATCTCTTTAAGTAGCTTTGGAGTAGGAGAGGAAAAAAGAGAGAGAGAAGGGAGAAAACAGAAAGATAACTGTAAACAAGATTAATGTAACTTATTGACAGGCTGATTTTTTAAAAAATGTATTAAGTCCTAGGAACTACAAAAAATAAAATTCAGTGTCATTTCATGACAACCCCAGTTACAGTTATCTGGGAGTTAGTCCCAGGAGGCTTGCTCCAGAATAGAAATGTACAGGAGTGTGCTATAAATTACAATAATGCCAGCACTTTTATATTAAGTAGTACGCCTCTTTAGAGTTCCACACAACTTGCAGCCTCATTCTCAGTTCAGGAAAAACCTCTGTTACACTTAGATAGGAGTAGGTACCATTCAATTCAATGGGCTTACTACTGAATGGAAATGCATAGCGTAGTTGTACATCTCATTTATATATGTAAATCTCATATATACTGTTTATTCTTAGCAAGAAGAGGATGTCAACATCAGATTTTTAAAAATGAGTTTTTAGTTACTGATATTGTTGTCCACACTAATTCTTTTTAAAGGAAAACACACAAAAAAATAAAGACTACAAGGCATTTGAGATATGAGTATTATCATTTCCCCCCCATCACATATCAAATGACAGTCAACAACAAGACACTTTTTTCATCAAGTTAATGGTTTTTTATTGCAAAATTGAAGCAAAATATTTTTTAAATGCTACAGCCAGTACAGAAAAAAGGTAAGCGATCTACGGCACTCATTACGACATCAACAGACTGCAAGTCAACCCACACCCCAAAACTTTTTTAAATAAGAAAAATTAACTGTTTTTAACTGTTAAAAAAGTTACACCATTTATGCAGTTAGCTTAGTGCTTGTTTAACACATCATGCTAAACCAAACCTTGGCTTATTGCACAGACGAGTGTCTGCGGGCCCCCAAAGAAGCCACAGATGCGGCTGGTCCTGATCCTCCAACGACTCACCTCCCTGTTTTGCCCGAAGGTGAGCACTCCTCCTGTGAGTACAAAGGTCCTAATTTATCATCACATTGTGTGATGGCCTGGGACTCAGGCTCGGACTCAGGACCAGAGGAGACTCAGTCTGCACTGGGTAGTTTTCCTCGGGCATCATCTGAACCAAGTCTGGGGCCTGATCCTGGAGAGTCCCAGTCTGCACAGGTTCCCCTGCAACGAACACCAGCTGGGCCAAGTCAGGGGCCTGACCTTGCCCTGGCTCCAGATGCAGGGATTACCTTGTTGCCTTCAGATGGGCCATCACTTACAGCTGCTCTACTATTGGTTGGGTCAAGGGAGGCTGAGGCGGCCCTTGGGTCCAGTAACTCACTGATGTCTCCTGAACTGCAGAGACTAAGGTCTGGGAGAAGAAGAGACCTGAGGACTTGCAGGAGGAGTGCTCGCCTTTGGGCAAGACAGGGAGGTGAGTCACCAGGGGATCAGGACCGGCTGTTGCCCCGACAAAGATAAAAGGCTGTTGGACCCCGCCTCAGGTTGTGGGAGCAACATTGCTGTATGCCAGATCCTGACTGAGATCCTGTACCTGCCCTTGCCTGGTTTCCTGCTTTGTATCCTGCCTTGGCCCTGTTGGACTGGCTACCAGCAGAACCTTCAGATTCTGGACCAGTCCTGGACCGCGTTTCATAGGTTACCCCCAGGCCCAGCACACATTGTGTTTAACTAACTATTAATGCCACAAATCGTGACATTATGTCTATGCTGCAGAATGTCAATACCAGTGAACAGGTTTAGGAATGAAATAAGTATTCAGTTAGCAAAAATGTTTACAAGATACGCTAGCAAGAGGAGTGCATATGACCTTCTAAGAACATATGGATTGGCAATGACACAGAGGAAAGGGAAGAAGATCATGGTGAAGGGTGTAGCCACAACTGGTACACACCAGGACTAGCTGAATATGGGGAAGGGGAGGTTGGGGACTTAGGAGGAACTCACAGGACGTCAGAGGACATTGCAGGGCCAGCCAACAGTTCAGGGGAGACAGAGGAGGGAACACATCATCAGAATCAGAGGTTTCCCCATCTTCACAGACATGGAAGGCTTTGAGGTGTCAGGAACAGGGGGAAGTGCACTCCAGGAGACTGAAGCAGGTAAGGGAACACAGCCCAGCTCACTAGGGGCCAGGTGGAGATCATGGGACTCATTAGGATGTTGTGGTCCCTCAGCTAGATTAGGCCCAGGGCAGGTGAGGGCCACCGGCTTTGTTAAGTGGAGAGACACAGCTACTCAGCTGGAACAATCAATCAAGGTGCATCAATCAAGCTTGCAAAGGATAGAAGGGAAGCAAGGCAGAGACTCTGTGTCTGCACAACTTTCTCCGTCGATGGAGCACAGCTTGGCTGCTTCAGGAACTCCACCGGCCTGTGAATTCGGGACAAACCCCAGGTCCCAAACCTGGAGGCAGCAGTTTGACCTTGCTTGTTATATCATACCTGGACCAGTTTTTGACCATTTGGGTGTTGCCCTTGGGACTGTGTGCACTATCGGGACTTGCCCCCGGGTATGCTTAGGTTCAGGACAGTACAGAAAACTGTATTGTAGAAAAAGACGTTTACATTCATCCTTAATTGTCGAAGCTGAAGTTACATATAAGTCTGGTCTCTAGAACCAAAGGAGTAAAATTTTGTAAAGGGACAACTGTACAAAATATTTATTTTTGCCCATGCCAAAAGAATTGAGAAATTGGTTTTCATTTGGAAATCAAGATTTGTGATTACATGTGTATGTCTCTGCACTAGCATAAGTAAGAGAGGAGGAAGATTTCACCCTAAATCACATGAATGAATAGACCTGAAGTGCACCCCTTCCTTCATTCATATTTTAGTTATAGATGATGTTGTTGTCATATATCATTAGCATCATGTGCATCCCTTGAGATGCTTTCCCCCCTCCCGATCAAGGTTAATTTGAAAAGCAATGAAGTCATCAAAATCTGTTCCCAAATACCTTCCAGATCCCGTCCATAATATGTTCTTATTCTTGTGTGTATTTTTTTTTTTGTAATACTCTTGCAGATTCTTGTAATACATTCTTCTTGCAGATTTCACAACATTTAGAAATGCATTTTAATATTATTTAGCAAAGGCATTTTCATGTTAATATTAGGATTTCAGCTGAAGAAAGTTTAAATGCAATGTACTTAGAAAATAAAGCTAGGCAGAACTTACAAAAGGCACAAAATGCAATATTTAGATGCCACACACACCCTTTTGCAGAAAATAAATGTATAAATGGCATTTAGCATAAAAGTTAGAGGCATTAGTTGACTCTGCTGAGAGAGTCTTACATGAAATAATATCATCTTCACTGTTGGTTCACAGAATAATAAAATGCATGGGATGGTGGGACTTCCAGTGCTTAGTGAATTCAATTTGAACAGCATATGAAAGGAAAAGACACCTCTCTCTCTCTCTCTCTCTCTCTCTCTCTCTCTCTCTCTCTCTGTTATTTGAAATTGGTTTATGGTGTGCACAAATGTAAACATTCTTAAGCATCTTCTAAAGCTTTTACTACAGATTCATCAACATCCTTCCTTAAGTTTTCTAGGCTTCATTGGGTAAATGGTATCATCACCTACCGCTTTTGGAAGTTGCTGTTGGAGGTACGCCCTGGAACAGGCATAGGCAAACTAGGCCCTCCAGATGTTTTGGGACTACAACTCCCATCATCCCTGACCACTGGTCCTGTTAGCTAGGGGTGGTGGGAGTTGTAGTCCCAAAACATCTGGAGGGCCGAGTTTGCCTATGCCTGCCCTGGAAATATGTTCTCAAGAGCCAGACTTTCGTAATGCAAAATGTTAGTGGTCAGAGAGGGCATTACTTCTCTTCAGCTGTGCAGATAGCATTTATGTGTGAGGTTTGCTACATTATCGTTGAAATAATGGCCAATCTGGGCTCATGTTACTTTCTTTTAGTTTATTTCTCCATACTCTGTTACAGATGTCGGACACTGCATATGACAGAAGATGCCTAAAGGAGACCACCTTGCCCTTTATATACCCAGTGGGCAGAGCTTTTTTTTCCAGCTGGAGCTGCGCTTGGGCACCTCTCAAGTGACAGACACCATTGCACATGTTCCAGTTTGTCAACATCCTTCTTAAATTATGGTGTCCAGAATTGGACACAGTATTCCAGGTGTGGTCTGACCAAGGCAGAATAGAATGGTACTATTACTTCCCTTGATCTAAACACTATACTTCTGTTGATGCAGCCTAGAATAGCATTAGCTTTTTTCCTGCTGCATAACACTCTTGACTCGTGTTAAGCTTGTGGTCAGCTAAGGCCCCCTAGGTCCTTTTCACATATACCACTATATCAGTCGTCAATACTTTTATCAGTGCCAACACTGTGAGAAGTCCCATTCAACAAATACCCTTTCCAGTGTTAACTAAAGGTTTCCTGCCTGGAGATCTCCAATTCCTTCCTGCTGAACTGGGTGGGGGTGTGGGGGAGGTAGGGATTAATGATGAATAGCTTCTTAATTTTGCCAGTGCTTGTTCATGTTAATTACTGGTGTCCTCTTACTTCTTTCAAATCGCAAAATAATACTGTTGTGCTATAAACAACTGAGAGAAAAATGAGAAGAAACAAGTGATCAAAGATCGTCTCCTCTGCGGATACAGAAACTGACACCGAGGTAATTAAGAAAGGCTATTCATCACTAATTTCCTTGCAGCAACCAACAAGAAGCGTTAAAATGTGCATGGACTGAGAATAAAGAAAATGTTTCAGCACAAGGACCTTTTGAGGCCTCGATAGTCTTTTATGTGTTCACACACAGGACAGGATAGAGCTGCAATTGTGCTTTACTGAAAAATACTAATGATAAAAAGTCACAAAACATGCAGCAGGACAACACAGGAAACAATGAACTATGGCAATGTGACCATGAAACTATCTGCGTTCTCCATGAAAAGTGACTGAACAATGCATAGCAATTTCAGAGGCAAGGAGTTTAGCTCTAATGGCAAAATCTAATCTAAGGCTAATTCTGCCTACAGAGACAACCCTGAAGTCACTGTATTTCCTGATACTTCATTGTTATGGATAAATGTATCACCGCTGCAAAGCTGGAACACCTGCATTGATAATATTTGTATAGGCATTCCATGAGCACAGAATTAATATGCACAACTTAAAACAGGGAGTTCTCTTAGAAGCTTAAAAAAATCTAAAGTATCAGAAACTTCAGAGTCTCTGCATGAAGAGTAGCTCACTTTGGAGATGTTTTCTGTCCCCTCGTGAGTTACTATTGGAAGCAATTCTGAAAGATATATGAAGGGCTTCAGCTCTCGATCAGAAACAATTTTCATTTTCCAGTCAATGCATATCTTATTTCTTCCACCATTAATTCTACAATGTGGTCTCAATTGCATCTGTAAAAAATGGAAAAGAACCCATCCTGCCCCAAATGTTTCTGAATTTAATAAATGTCCTTTATCAAACTATTATACAGATTAATGCACCACAACTTGCACGATGATTAAAATGACCCTTTGTTATGGAAAGCGGCAGCAGCAGCAGCAGCACAGACCCAAAGAACTTAATGGCGAGAAAGGTCAATGTCAACTACAGAATTCAGACTGGAATCTGTTAATTTTGCTGAAATGGACTGTGTAGTTTTGCAAGTTAATATTGGTCTGGGTCCCGTAACTGGACTGTTGAATTTTTAATTGTTCCGCTGTGTTTGATGGCAACTAAAACTGAGTTTAGCTGCTTTTTGCCTCTCTAGAAAACTCCAGGTCATTAAAAAGAAGAAACCACATTAAAGCAAGCAGTCTGCACATACTGAATGTTGTTAGTACAAGCAAAGCACAGCCGAAAGTCATGGAAATGGCTAATGGCTTAAGAGAAATACAGAGACCTCCCATTCTTCATAACAATGACCAATGGGTTCTACTGAGTCCTGAGGAAATCTGTGTAGACATTGTGCCTGAAATGAGACTGGACTATATTTTTGTTGGGGTCATTCAAAGAGAGTAAGCTCTTTAGGGTTTTGTTGTTGTTGTTGTTTGTGAAGAAAATGGAAATTGGTGTTACTATGAATTTCTATTTGAAGAGTAGAGTGGAGGACAATCAGTTAACAGGATGGTTCCTCCAGCTGGGGGAGTATATAGGCAAGGTATAGGCCCGGCATCCCCAAACTCGGCCCTCCAGATGTTTTGGGACTACAATTGACATCATCCCTGACCACTGGTCCTCTTAGCTAGGGATGATGGGAGTTGTAGTCCCAAAACATCTGGAGGGCTGAGTTTGGGGGTGCCTGGTATAGGATTTGAAGAATATTGCCTCCTCTTCCACAGAGAGGGGCCATGCCGCTGTACAGACCATACTGACAGAACTATGGAGACCCCCTCAATCCCTCATATGAGTGAAGTCTATAAATGACACTCAGTACAATAAATGATGCCACAAGGACAGGGACACAAAAAGATACTGTATAATAACACAGAACTAGAATACCTCACGCATGATAATGAATTTTCAGATAACTGGGATGACCTCAGTAGGAATTTATTAATTATTATTATTATTTATTGAATTTCTATACTGCCCTATACCTGAAGGTCTCAGGGTGGTTCACATAAAATATCGAATACATAAAATCCAAACAAAACCAACAACCCAATTAAAAAAAATTCCCAAAGAGCCAGCATTTTAAAAAGGGTATAGGATGTACAGAAGATCTAGTCAGGCAAAGGCCTGGTTGAAAAGCAACTTTTTTGCCTGGCGCCTAAAGGTGTATAGTGAGGGCGCCAGGCGAACTTCCCTGGGGAGAGCATTTCATAGACTGGGCTTTCATCCTATAGTAATAAGGAGATGATGTGTTGTTCTGAACGCCCTGGGAACTTATATAGGATGGGCTGGATAAACCTGGCTCGAATGTCTCTATAATACTGGCAACGAAGAAGGGCATGTTCCATTGTTTCCTGCTGCCCAGAGCCCCATGGGCATTTCCTCTCCTCGTATGGTATCTTCCTATAGCAGCCTTCTTGAATTGCTGAAGGGAGAGCCTGACAGCGGGCCAAGGTAAAAGCCCTTCGAACAGCCCATTGGAGTAAGGAAGGGAATACTGTGACTACTAAATTTTAAGCACCGTATCCACTTTATAATTTTGATGAATGTGTGGATGGGTGCCCATGTTGTGACCCTACAGATGTCTAGAACGTGGAGACTTCCTTTGAATACTGCTGAGGTATCAGCACCCCAAAAAGAATTTGGAGTTGAACCTGCAACAGGAGACTTGTCCAGTGTTGAATGTAGCATTTTTCATTTTGACAAAGTAATAATAACTAACTAACTAAATAAATAAAAGCAAAAATGTACACCCCACCCCCGAGGCCATTCCATTGTAACTATCCAACCTCCCAAAATTTCAACACCTCTTGTGATGGTTTGACCCCTTTCCATTTCAACAGCACAAATTCTATAAATACCTCCCACATCTCCTCAAAATCATTTCTCCTGCATATTCCATCTTACTTTAATAAAGGTAAAGGTAAAGGGACGCCTGACCATTAGGTCCAGTCGTGGCCGACTCTGGGGTTTCGGTGCTCGTCTCGCTTTATTGGCCGAGGGAGCTGGCATACAGCTTCCAGGTTATGTGGCCAGCATGACTAAGCCACTTCTGGCGAACCAGAGCAGTGCACGGAAACACCGTTTACCTTCCCACCAGAGCGGTACCTATTTATCTACTTGCACTTTGACGTGCTTTCGAAATGCTAGGTTGGCAGGAGCAGGGACTGAGCAATGGGAGCTCACCCCATCGCAGGAATTTGAACCGCCGACCTTCTGATCGACAAGTCTTAGGCTCTGTGGTTTACCCCACAGCGCCACCTGCGTCCAGTCTTACCTTAATAGCACGTTAATTTATCATTAATAGCTATGTGCCACACCTATGGCTTCTCCTCAGATCTTAGAAATCTTTCACCTTTTACTAAGCCCTCTAGCTGTGCACAGGATTAAATTCCACTTCGATCACAGCTGGGGAGGGAACAGCTTCCCTGCCTGCTGTGGCCAGACAACACTCCACTCTCCACCTAATTAATGAAGGAAAAACTGAAGATGTAGCTACATATTATACCCATTAAGAGGGATGTGTAGGTTGGTCCTCAGGAACTTCAGCATTGATAATGCAAACTCTACTAGGCAGATTAAGCTCTCTATGACAAACTAACAAGTGCCACTGTTAACAGAAAGGGGCCAGTATCTGCTGAAGACCTTTCCTTCCACTTTCTGACCCAGACTCTCTGCATCTGTATGTGCTGAATTCATATGAACGCTCAAGCATGCTATGCAAGTTCATCACAGGGAATTCATCCAAGGTTACTTGCAAGTAGTTCAGTGTTGTTGATGTCTCCCTTTCGCACAGATGTCCTTTCATCTTAGGTCTGAGAGCATGTAAAAATGCAATCCAAGAATCATAATTGGTTGTTCCCAAAATAATTGGAGATTTCCAAATTCAGTTGTGCCCACCTGAACTTGAGTCTGATGGTGTGTTATATAAAGTACTTCCGTACACATCTTCAGACAGGATTGCAATTTTCAAGTATAGAGTTTACTCATCTCTCTATTAACTAATACACTGAACGAGAAGAAGGTTTTTTTTAAAAAATAAAATAAAATAAAAAATTCAATCATTTCAAAATGCCATATGTGTCAAAATAATGGGATGTTTTGAAATTAATGGAGTAATTTGCCCACAAGCAAGATATAAACTGACAGGTAAATATATGTTAATTAACAGCCCAGTTATTACAGTGCTATTCGGTGAATATGTAAGGTGTCTCTCTCATTGTGCCTAATCTTGGAGCGTAGAGGAAAACGAGCCTGAGACAGACATATACCAGCACAGGAGAATCAAGTAAAGAGAACTGAGAGGTAGGTCAAATGTTAAACTGCAGAGCAAATTGCAACTTAGCATGTGATTCAGCTTTGGCAAACACCCCATTAAACGAACCAGACCTTTATTGGAGTTCATATCAATGGTGATTAAGTTTTTGCTGACAACTCATTTCACCTACTGCATTATGTCTTATAATCGGCAAGGAATAAAATATTAATGCCAACAAAGATCAGACAGTGTGTGTGCCTCATTGCAACTTAATGTCTTTTAATTTAAGTAATTAGCTTTTTGTTTCTGTCCCCAGAGGTGAACTCAAATACAAAATGATAAGATTTTTATTTTTTTTAAAAAAGTCAAATTTGCTGACATGGGTGCATTAATTGGACACAATCATTAAGGCTGCTTCTATCACAAACAATTTTACAGAGAAAAAAGAGCTAAAATAAGCACATGATACCTCGTCTAATTCCATTTCATCTGGGCTCTCTCGTGGTTTCATGAATTTTCCATCAGACTTCTTTATCAAAGGCACAATTACTATATAGTAACCTCTGCAAAGAAAACAAAACATAAGATGAGGCCTGCATAAAGGGAACAGTGTGTTTATATTGCTTCAGTTACATGATGCTCCCATGTGGCGTAATCTGTAAAAAAAAAAAAACCCTCTTTACTCTCCAGGAGAACCACCTCTTTGCATATCTTGGACATGAAAACTTCTCATCATCTGAAATGAATTGATATAACGTGCAGATTGTCAGCATAAAGTTAATTCACAGTTCTATGGGTTCAGTTCCTTGAGCTGGGTTTCATTCTAACAGAAGGGAAGAAGGGTTTTTTAAACCAATTCTGTTGAGAATTAGAGGACCTTCTGAAGTGTTGTAAGAAAGAGTTGACTGATTAAATTGCCTCCCCTCCTTCCTCAAGGAGACAGTAATCAGTTAGAGCTTCTTCCACCAGCAGAAGTAATTTCATTTGGGGAAAGGTGGATCTGGATCCAACCATACACATCCAAATATCAAATTAATTTACCCAAAATATCAAATTAATTCAGAATTTTATATATATATATATATATATATATATATATAATCCAAATATATAAAAGGCTCCATTCCACAGTTCTCTGATAAATGCAATAGAACTATTCATGAAATATCACCATGATTTTAGAAGATACACTTAATTGACGCTCTTAAATATTATGAATGTAGCCAAATAAATGAGATTCCAGTAAAAAGTGCAGGGAACTCAAAAGTGTAATGATCAAAGAGAAATTCACTGAAATAAAATACTACTTACACGAACCTTTAATTTAGGGTGCAATCCTATACACAGTTACCTGGAAGTAAATCCCACTGAAGTCATAGACCCTTGCTTCTGAGCAGACATGCACAGGATTGCACTGATCAATATTTTAAGGTTACAAAACAGTTCAAAGCAGATGGCATTTGTGTTCTCCGAACATTGAAACCAAACAAAAACAAAAATTAGACATGCTATCATACTGTTGGCCCTCGAAGTTAGCTGGATGACAGGGACAACAATTAAAGGAATGAAATACATTTTAAAAAAAACTAAATAGGATTTGTTCTTTTACTCACTATCGGTGTAGGGATTGAAACTATGGATTACCAACCAAAACATCAGTCTATTCCAGTAATAATTACAACAAACTTGGATTAGAAAAAGGGAACGTCTTCTGGTCAGTTTTTTCTGATGCTCAATTTTTGAAGTATCAAGGCTGAAATCTTATAAGCCTCACCAAACACGTTGGGGTTTACTTCTGAGAAGACATGCATAGGATTGAACTGTGAGTGTTGCTACTGAATTTTTCAAACGAATCAAATCTGGAGGCAAAAGGGCTTTGAGGGAATTGAAACGGGTTCTGCAAATTTGTATTTTATTCTAATGTGTTCACTACATAGAGAGTGGTATAGAAATTTATTGAATAAAATAAATACCCATATAGTGGCCTGGAAGCATCCTACATCAACATGTAGCATGACTCCGAGGGGTATTCTGGGGAGAAATGGGGTCCTCTGCTGGTGGCCTCAATTTTAACTGTGGCTGCCAGCCAGGGCCGGATTTAGGTTTGATGAGGCCCTAAGCTCCTGAAGGTAATGGGGCCCTTTATATGTCCAGCTGTCCTTTGTCAACAACAAATTGTCGCTTTTTTGTGTTGAATATATGCTATATGGTAATTTATGGACCTAATAGGTATCTAAAGCCATTTGCACATGCAGAATGTAGGCACCCTATATATAGAAATGAGCAAACCAGTGATATTTTAGGGAGCAGGCTAGCAGGCGGGCCCATGACTTATAGGAGCCTACCCAACACAAAACACTGCTGCTGTATGTAGGTGGTTTTTTTTTTATCTTATATTTTGGAAATGTACATCCAGGGTTTTTTTCCCTTAAATTTTTTTGGGACTCCTAAGAGAGTGGGGCCCTAAGCTATAACTTGTTTAGCTTACACATAAATACGGCACTGCTGCCAGCAATGACCAGCATTTTACTCTAGAATGTTCCCCAGAGCCACAATACATCATGTTGCAGCCTCATTCTGGAACATTATAGGACTTTAAACAGTGGATGGAAGCACGGAAGAGCACTCCTGACTTTCACACTGCCATCCTCCTCAATCTTTGCATGACCCGGTATAGTAAGAAAGAAAAAGTGGCCTGAAAATACAGCCATTTTACTGCAGGCTATATTATGAACCTATTTTGTCCAAAGTAAAAGGAGCAGGGTTTTAAGAAACAATGTTAAGCTATTGACAAGCCATCTGTAATAGCGAATAGCTTGCTGTTTTTGTCAAATGCAGGGATCACAAATGTTTACATGTAGGTGGAACACATTATATGCATACTTGTACGAGAAAAACGGAGGTGTCCAGGGTTCAGTAGACTATGTCTTCAGGGCAATGCACTACTTGAAAAGCAGCTTGAAGAAGAAAAACCACTTTGGATATGCTTTGATATGCACTTTAATAGCTTTCTCCTTCTAAAAGGTATCTTATATCCGTTATCTTTCTTCACTCCATATCAGCAGTTAACGAAGGTGCATGAGAATGATCGTTTCTTGGCAATGACTTGCTACAACCTGTTTTCAAACACCGCAGCAATTCACCTAATGGAACCGAAGCACTTGCAAAATCAATACACATAGGTAGCCAGGTCAGATTACGAAACTTTATCATTTTTCATCCTAGAAGTCATTAAGATTGCTTGCAACCTCTGCTCAAGCATTCCATACAGAGTAGACAAAGTTGTAAGTGCAGGTTTAAATTACACATAAAAAGAACCCATGATGGCTTCTTAAGAGAAGTTTGGGAATTTAGTATACATTCTAGCTATTTGCCTCCTTTATCCTAAAACTCAGTTCAGAAAATAGTAGATGTAGATGTAGATGAAGGGAACGCAGTGGATGTAGCCTACCTTGATTTCAGCAAGGCATTTGACAAGGTGCCCCATGATATTCTTGTAAAGAAGCTGGTAAAATGCGGTCTTGACTATGCTACCACTCAGTGGATTTGTAACCGGCTGACTGACCGAACCCAAAGGGTGCTCATCAATGGTTCCTCTTCATCCTGGAGAAGAGTGACTAGTGGGGTGCCACAGGGTTCTGTCTTGGGCCCAGTCTTATTCAACATCTTTATCAACGACTTGGATGATGGACTCAAGGGCATCCTGATCAAATTTGCAGATGACACCAAACTGGGAGGGGTGGCTAACACCCCAGAGGACAGGATCACACTTCAAAATGACCTTGACAGATTAGAGAATTGGGCCAAAACAAACAAGATGAATTTTAACAGGGAGAAATGTAAAGTATTGCACTTGGGCAAAAAAAAAATGAGAGGCACAAATACAAGATGGGGGACACCTGGCTTGAGAGCAGTACATGTGAAAAGGATCTAGGAGTCTTGGTTGACCACAAACTTGACATGAGCCAACAGTGTGACGCGGCAGCTAAAAAAGCCAATGCAATTCTGGGCTGCATCAATAGGAGTATAGCATCTAGATCAAGGGAAGTAATAGTGCCACTGTATTCTGCTCTGGTCAGACCTCACCTAGAGTACTGTGTCCAGTTCTGGGCACCACAGTTCAAGAAGAACACTGACAAACTGGAAGGAGGGCAAGCAAAATGGTCAAAGGCCTGGAAATGATACCTTATGAGGAACGGCTAAGGGAGCTGGGCATGTTTAGCCTGGAGAAGAGGAGGTTAAGGGGTGATATGATGGCCATGTTCAAATATATAAAAGGATGTCACATAGAGGAGGGAGAAAGGTTGTTTTCTGCTGCTCCAGAGAAGCGGACATGGAGCAATGGTTCCAAATTACAAGAAAGAAGATTCCACCTAAACATTAGGAAGAACTTCCTGACAGTAAGAGCTGTTTGACAGTGGAATTTGCTGCCAAGGAGTGTGGTGGAGTCTCCTTCTTTGGAGGTCTTTAAGCAGAGGCTTGACAACCATATGTCAGGAGTGCTCTGATGGTGTTTCCTGCTTGGCAGGGGGTTGGATTCAATGGCCCTTGTGGTCTCTTCCAACTCTATGATTCTATGAAAATGTCTCCTAGATCATGCAAAGATCTGCCCTCACAATGTGGCCAATAAATATTGCAAAGTGCTGACTTGACTGTTTAATGTTCTCAGTAATGCCATTTTCAATTAGATAAGAAAATTGGGACTTGAAAACTAAAAGGAACACACTGAAAATAAAGCAGTACACACACTGATTTGGCTCTAGCCAAAATATCAACAAGTTAATAGAGCTGACATTTACCATAGCTCTGATGCTCATATGCAAAGTCTACTATTAAGTGCAAACATTTCCTCATCTGAAATTAGTTAGCTGCTTTCTACAGTGATTCAGATAGTTGCCATTGCAACTATCTTGTTTCTGCTTTCCAATTTTCCCAAACTCAAAACTAGAGGGGAAAGTTCATATATCTGTTGTCCTACATTTGATACGGAGATACAACGTTGTTGAGGCCTTGCAGATATAATGATCTGGATTCAGAAGGCCTGATGATCGTCTTCCAAAGCAACGACTCTATTCCGAACTTAAAAATGGAAAGCGTAATGCTGGTGGTCAACAAAAGAGGTTCAAAGACTGTCTCAAGGCAAATCTAAAAAAAATGTAGTATAAACACCGACAACTGGGAATCACTGGCCTGCAAGAGCTCCAGTTGGAGAACAGCCTTTACCAAAGGTGTCATGGGCTTTGAAGACACTCGAACTCAGGACGCAAGGGAGAAACATGCTAAGAGGAAGGCACGCTTGGCAAATCTACACTGTGATCAACTCCCGCCCAGAAACCAATGTCCTGACTGTGGAAGGACGTATGGATCCAGAATTGGCCTCCGCAGTCACTTACGGACTCATGGTTAAAACGATGTTTATGGAAGACCATCTTACTCGGCTATGAGTGATCACCAAAGAAGGTTTCACAGCATAGATTTAGCCAATTAATCTCCTTTCAAGTTCACTCCTCTACTATAATAATTGAACAATGCACTAGCAAAAGTGCTAGAATGGCTCTGTGAGTCCATTCATGAAGTCCCAAGCTTACGACTTCCCTGACCCATCCAGGTAAATTGCAATGCTGCTGCAGTTCTGCCCCACTGTGAATTACTCTTGCAAATCACCCCCACATCCATACTTTTCACAGACTGTTAGTCAAAGAAGGAAATCAGGCAGGGGTAAAGGAAGGAAGGAAGAAAAAGGTTTAATACAACTTTAAAGAGAGCGCAGAAAGCTGTTGTGTGTAGACCGTTAAGATGGATGCATATTGCCGACTTAAATCCCTAAAGAAATTACTTGGCATTACATCCACTTGTGCAGCCCACCAAAGGATATTAATTCTATTTACAGAAACTGTTTTGCGCACTGGTAATAGTATCTATTGTCCACCTGTGAAACAAACCCAAATGTTGTTTTTTAAAACAAACTCCCTTAACACAACTGGAGACCCTTAGAGCATTCAGTAACACCGGTAGCTCATTCTAGTCAGACAAAGGCATGTTCCGTTCACTGCCATAAATCAAAATGTGACCCCATTCCTTTAAAAAATAAATAAATAAAATAAGGGTAAAAATGGGATAGATCAATTTCCTGAACAAAATTAAAAAGAAGCATCTGTAGTTGTACACACACACAAGAGGTCATTTTAAAAAGTCTAACTGAATTCTTCCTTAACTTCTATATTTGGTCAGCATTCAGCAAACCTAAGGAGCAGGCAAAGAGCTCTTTTATTTCTGATCTGAGATTGTGTGTGTGTGTGTGTGAGAGAGAGAGAGAGAGAGAGACAGAGAGAGAAACAGAAAAAGAGTAGCGAGTTCTGTGTGCCTGCACATCTGGTATAGGTATGCATGTACAGTGGTGCCTTGGTTGACAAACTTAATCCGTTCCGGAAGTCTTTCTTAAACCAAAGCATTCTTAAACCAAGGCGTGCTTTCCCATAGCAATGGGGGACTCAATTTACAAATGAAACACACTCAACAGGAAGCAAAACATGTTCTTATTCCAAGGCAAAGTTCACAAACCAAAACACCTACTTCTGGGTTTGCAGCGTTCTTAATCCAGGTTGTTCATAAACTAAGCTGTTCTTAAACCCATGTTCCACTGTACATGCAAGAATGTGCATATGTGGTGAATGTGCGCACACATATACATTGACTGTATATGTATATGTGGCATGCGGTCCTCAGTTTGGTGGCTGACTGTCAATGCAGCCCTCAGTCAGCCCTGGGTTAGGGAATAACCAGAAATCCACCCTTCGTAGTCATGATCATGACTTTAGGAGGCCAAATAACCCAAGAAGAAGTCGTGAAAAGGAACTTGGCCCCAATGTTGGGGAGCATTTAAAGCAGCAGTTCTCAACCTGTGGGTCCCCAGATGTTGTTGGACTACAACTCCCATTATCCCTGAACTCTGGACTTGCTAGCTAGGGGTGATGGGAGTTGTAGTTCAACAACATCTGGGGACCCAACAGGTTGAGAAAGGCTGATTTAAAGCAAGGTGAATGTATTATGTCTCAATTACCTTATTGTTCATTTCTCATTGCCACTCTGACATTCATCATCAGAGCTTTGCCTAAAGAAAATCCCTTCTAACGAAAAACAAGTACCATATTTTTCTGTGTATAACACCCCCCCCCCCGTGTATAAGACACCCCTATTTTGGGGGACTCAAATTTAAATAAATGGGGGGAGCTGGCCCAAAGTTGTTGAGCTTTTTGGGGGGGAGGGGAATGCAGAAAATCACTAACCCAAATGAAAAATGCTGACAATTGCTCGCGTAGCAGAAGCCAACAATGGCCAGCAATCGCACGCCCAATTGCCGCAACAGCAGCCAATCGAAAGCAGCCCTTGACACAGCCACCAATCACCCACCAGATCACTTGCGGCTGCAACCAATCATCCGTCCCCCCATGCACTTTCCGTGTATAAGACGAGCTCTGGTTTTTAACACTATTTTAGAGTAAAAAACACCACGTCTTATACATGGAAAAGTACAGTACTTCTCATCTTCCACTCATCACATACACACAGCCAGCAGCAGAATGACAAATGGCTGACAAATTTATTGCTGCTGGATGTACAGACAGGCTCCTGTGTGTAGAAAGATATGATCATCATTCTAGAAATATGGTGGTCAAGTACTTATGGCAACTTGGTTAAAAAATAAATTCTTAGAGTTCAGCTTTAAGGGTTGACCATGAATACGGGCAAGCTAACTCCAGAGTGCCATCGAAGGTATGGATGCTAGGCCTAACAAGCTACCTTTTCTGTGGCTGACCCAGAGAGAATGGCAATGCATCTGTGAGATATTCTGGTTTTTTTTGTTTTTTTTATATAAATTTTTATTGAAGATTTTTTTAAAAAACAAAAACAAAACAGAAAGAAAAACAAAAAAGACAATTAACATCTTGTAATAACCATATTTTCTTCACTTTTTGGACTTCCTCACATCTCTCGCTCCTGCGTTCCAAAATTATACAATTTTAATCAGCAATTTATCACCTTGTTTCCATTCTTATTCTATAGATTACCAATGTTATGTCCCTAATTTTAAATTGTTGTTGTTGTTTAGTAGTAATTATTCAAAATTTATTTTTCTCTTTAAATTCACTTATTCTCATATTCTTTTCAACTAACTTAATGGAGCCATGTTATTTTCAATCTCGCATCCTTCTTAGCACTCATGTAATTTACAATGTTTTTGTAGATAGTCCTTAAATATCTGTGAGATATTCTGAAAACTGAGTGCTTGAAACAAAACAAGAGTAGACATCAACTAACAGTCTGTCAGAAATGGGACACTGGTTATATAATTCGGTATTGAAATGTATTATTGAAAGTGTATTATTTGACTCATACATTGACTGAATTATTGACCAGCCAATCATCTGTGGCAATGCATTTTTTACTTTTTAAAATCTATACTAAAGTTTGTACTTTCAATAATGTGTTAGATCAGAATCTGATGTAGATCTTTCTGGCCACAAATGGGAAGTTAACAGCAATTCCTGGGTGCTCAGCTCCACCAAGGTGACTAGTTATTATAAATTTCACACCGTTATCACGAAAAGTGACTGAAGTTATGATATGACAAGAAGCCTGGGAACATTTTTAAAGTCCAGTCAGGACTATGATCAGTCTTACACATTAACCTTGAAATCAACATCCAAGCGTTAACTGTTGAATTTTGTGTTTGTGCATGTAGCTGTGGTAAGATTTGTGTGTGAATGACAATGCTGTAATTTGTGCAAACTAATGCAAGACAAAAAGTTTAATTACAAACAACGTACAGAAGGAAATTAGACTGTTGCAACTGAAATTTAATTCTTACACATTCAGATTGTAGGAGTCCCTTTTAAGAAACCTAGGTTATTTTGAAATCCTTACTTACTGATGAATAGCCTTTGGACTATAATGTAACTTAAATAGAAAACTATATTTAGAAAGATTTTTCCTCCAAAAGCATTTTATTTTAAAAATCCAATTTAATTTTTAAAAAATCCGATTTAAATTTTTTAAAAATCTTTTTTTAAAAAGTTGATTTTTATCCACCCTGGCTGCTATGGGTATTTCTATAATTAAGTTTCAGCCTTTAAAATCATAATAAAGGAACTGCAGCCCAGGTCCATCTGCTCTGGATCTCTGGGCCTATGTCAAATATCATCTTTTTTCCGCCCTGCTTGCACCCTGCAACTAAAGGGGTGCCAGGACTCAAGTCTGCCCAGAGTCAGGACAGACAACTGTGCATTTGCCATTAACCAACATAGCTTTCTGAGAGCACACCTTTAGAACAAGCTGAGTTTTCTCAGTGGTAATAGATGTTCAGATGCATTTCTTATTTATCACCTTAGATATTGTGGCTAATCCCTCATGAGCCACAGCACAAATTCAGTCCTGCTTCCAACATTTCCACAACTTATGAAAAAGGTTATTGTCTTCTCCACAGATGTTAGCTACTCCTGGTTGCTGTTATACCCTGGCCCTTTCTAGTAATTACTTTTCTCCATAAATCATTCCGATGCTTTCCGTCTTCAGGCTTCCTTTTCTATACTTTCCTACAAACTTTATCTTTACTTAGTTTAATAGCAATGGTTCATTTCCCACACTTTAATCCTATTAACACTCCAATGTAATATATTTTCATATTGTCTCATTCTGAATTCCTCAATTAGCAATAAAGAGAGGGTCTTCCATTCACAAAGCTCGTGGTATAAAATGTCAGCTGAGAAAATCCAGGTTGTATCCCCAACAATATTTAAGAACCTGCTCATTTTCCTTCCCATTTCCTTCGTCACACACATGGGAGTCTTATAGGAAGCAAGAATCACTGCAAACAGAGCAATAACACTTATTGATTGTACTGTGTTTCACGCTTTCCTGGCAACTCTTTATTGTCCATCGTTTTGAATCCCTATTGGCGCTTTGCTGTCAGGTCTTTAGTACTATTTTTGTTGTTTAATCTGCACAGAAGCATTTAAGAAGCCTTGTAAACCATGTTCCAGCACTGTGAACAGAACATATAGCTGCCAAATTCATTTATTATGGGATCCCTTTTTAGAGTTAAATCACAACGTGCTATTTTTGGAAATAAAAATATCTGTTTTCTAAACGATGTCTGTGATAAAAACATTTAAAAGGGAAGACAAAGTAAACCGCCATTGCCCTATTAATTTGTACATGATGGGACTGGACTGCTAAACATAACTGACCCATCTTATGGTTTTGCCTTACAGTGTTCTAGCCAACCAAAGTTCTACAGTTTATGTCTTTACCAGGACTAGAGCCATTTTGAGCAGTTCAAGAAATGTGCAAAGGAAGTGCTCGTCTTCTTTTATACTTCTGCTGTAGCCCACTAAGAACATACATCTCCCAGTGGAAGACAGAGCAGAATCACTCCATCTTTGCACATGTCATCACAGCATTATTCAAAGTAGCAGCAAAATCCACTCTGTGGGTACATCTTTTTCCTAAGGCTGAGCTGAAATGCCTTTTCCCAATACACTCATACCTCGTTATGTTTGCTTCATGATACATTTTTTCAGGTTGCGTCCCACGGCGACCCAGAAGTACCGGAAAGGGTTACTTCCGGGTTTCGCCACTCACGCATGCACAAAGCGCTAAATCATGCTTCGCGCATGCGCACAAGCGCCAAATCGCGCCACACACCTGCGCAGATATGGCACTTCAGGTTGAGGGCTTTTCATGTTGCGAATGGGCCTCCAGAACAGATCTCGTTCGCAACCAGAAGTACCACTGTATTGCTGTTTTGTTCATAGGCTGCAGCTGGGAGAAAAAATTGGGAATGTGCAGTGCTATTTTTATAGAAAAAGCGTTGCCAGTGGAAAGAGGAATGGCATGTAGATTATCTACTCTTAAGGAATATGTTCATAATCTTTTCAGGTTTCCTCTACATTTACAAATATTTAGTAAATATTTGATGAAATGCTAAGGTAAAGACAGTCCCTTCCCCCACATTTTCTTGGATGATTGTACAGATATTGAGAATTTGGAAGATATAAAACCAGGAAGGTTGGAGATTCTGTTGTCTCTGATACCAGAGCTTTCTATCACTGGGGAGATGTTGCTGTCATCGTCTCATCTTGCCAGGTTATGGAGTGCCACCTACAACTGGTGTTTGCTCTCCCAAACCTACATCAGTGACATTATAAGTTTAGAAACATTATTGATTTTTGCTGTCTGATCGTCAAGGTTCACAAAGAGCTTCAGGAGCCCTCAGTTACACTTGTGTCATCTTCTACGGATACCTTGCTTTGTCTTTGTCTTTGTCCAAATCTGGGAATATGACTAGAGATTTGATATCATGAGCAGTGCAAGGATAAGGGACCAGATAGGAATTCCCCACACACCAGGTTTATTCAGTGAAGTCGTCCTGTTACTGTAAGAACATCCATCTGTGCTATAGGACTTCCTCCCACACTCTTTTCTCTGTGCACCCCCTTAAATCCCCTTCAGAGGATTGAGAGAACCCCCAGAACAGATGGATATGTGTGAGTGCAGAGGGCGAGGACAGGGAGAAGAAGTCCCATTGCACAGGTGGGAGATCCTCAAGTTAATGGGATGAATTTCTTGGGTACAAAGAAGAAAGGCAGGATACGAATGTTATAAATAAATAAATGTAAAATTCTGATAGGTTGACCTAAAACATGCAGTTCAAGGCTGCAACTTCAGCAGCTCATGGTTTTAATGCAGAGAATCCAGTAAGTAATAAAGTACAAATGACTTTTGAGGTTTAACTCACTTTATAGTTTTGTTTGCAGGAACATCTGGTAGCTTCACTGTTACCATTCCATCGACATTGGTCTTATCAATGAACAGTGGTTGGGTTCGCAGTACATCTGGTGCTGTTTTCGCTGTTACCCTGTGCTGAAGACCTCCAGCGCTATTGCCTCTATTGGTCAGTACAAATGAGTATGATGTCTCAGGTTTCAGGTTGGTGATAAGTTTCTGAGTGGCTCGGCCATCTACCTCAACTGCCATTTTCCCATCATCGTACAGGATCTAAAAAAGTGAGGGTTTTCATTTTTGTTAGCAAATTGTTAGTAATTAAGGGGGGAAAGAATAAACCACGTTAGCTGCCCTTTACTGCTTTTGATCCAGCAATACTCAGGAAGATAGTAATGTTCTGTTTATCTTCTCTTGTCTGTAAGTATATGCCACAACTATGTATGATTCTTCAGAATTACCTGAAAACTTCAGTTATTTGGGGGGACCTTAAAATAATGATTCCCAGCAGCTTCCTCAATGATTCGCACTAGCTTTTCTTTACATCACTCTTCTATGATATCCCACTCAGAGTTATATTATGTTCTGCTAGACAACAATTCCTTTAACTGGAGGCACACTTCAAATTAAACTGGATTTAACACAAATACACAGTAATGGCTTGCTGTAAACTAGCTTAGGTTAGGAACAGCTAAAGCCAGCTCTCTGTTTCATCAAGACATTCAAAAATGCAATCTCAACCTTTAAGTCTGGGGGCGCAGGTAGGAAGGTGGTATAGTAGCTGTAGCTCTTCAGTTGCCTGATACCACTTGCCAGGACACTGCACCCGTAGAGGTATATTTGGTCTACTCTAGATTATGGCCATCTAATACCAATTTACAAGGGGAATATCTTTTCTCAGTATTTAGTTTCACTACACAGAGTCCTGGAATTGCCCCTGGCAGACTACCTGTCAGAAGGCGGAGATGAGCAGACTTGCTATACTCCAATTTTTGGTTTTACTCAAAGGGAGGTCATTATGTTCCACCAGCCATAAGGGTCTTTAATGCAAAATTTGTTCCCCAACTCCTATATACTTCAAATGTCTGGTATAATGGTTTATTTCCTAAGCTGGATGGCTTCCAGGCAAAGTTCCTTCGGACCCAACTTCAGGTTCCAAACTGTGTTCCTAATTCAATTCTATTTCTGGAAACAGGTGAATGTCCACTTTTCATCAAAAGCATGATGGGCTGCCTTGAAATACTGGTTAAAGATTTTGGTATTTGGTGTGGGATTACTTTTACATTTAACCAATGAGGAATCTATTAGCTCATGGTCAAAAGCTATGCCCCCCAAAATCTCCTGAGTTGGACTTTCACCATCCTTTTTATATCATCTGTGGTTATGACATTGCCCTTAAATCCTTGAGCCAGAGGTTATGGGATATCGCATACAGCGATCTTTGCTCTTGATCATATGTAACCTGTAGACCATTTGTGTTCAGAATTCATTATGGGCATGATTTTCAATTACCCTTGTACCTTACGAATCTGTCAGTACCCAATTATCATCAACTGTTTACCAAAGTCAGATTAAATGTATTTCCATCTGCAGTTCTAAACAGCAGACTGACTGGTATACCTTATCATAGTAGACTCTGTTCATGTTCTCAGGCTATTGATTGCATGAAGCATATCTTAATACACTGTGGGCTGTATGAACAAGTCAGGGATCAATTAATTAAACCCTTACTGGTAAATTTACCAGGGAATTCTGATACCTTCTATCTCATCGTGTCAAAGATAAGTCAAATGATACTACCCAGGCCGTAGCAAAATTTATCTCAAAGGTAATAAGAAACAGAAATCAACATGCTCTGGATAAAACATAGTGACTGCCTTGGAATCTTTTCCATGTATCTCTGTTGCATTTTGCATTTGAAACTGTTTTTTGTGGGTCTTTGGACCATAATGAAGAATGTTGTTGTTGGCAGGGGTGTATAAAGCTGTTTTAAGATTCATGTAATTGTTCTCTCCTCATGAACCTACCAGGACCCTGAGATCATCTTCTGAGGCCCTTTTTTTGACTGCCTCCTCCATGAGTGGTCCAGAAAGTGGCAACAAGAGAATGGGCCTTTTCTGCAGTGGCTCCCTGTTTGTGGAATTCTCTCCCTATGGAGGCTTAGCTGGCACCTTCATTATACACCTTTAGGCGCCAAGTTTCCTTCCTCTTTGAATAGGCTTTGGGATGATTGACATCCAATGCCCTTTTGAAAATGTGGGAAGGGGGGGTTATTGGGTTGCCTTTGTTTTGATTTTTATCATGTGCTTTTTATATTGTGATTTTGTGTTGTTAACTGCCCTGAGGTCTGCTGGTTTGGGGCTGTATACTAATTAATTGATTGATTGATTGATTGATTGATTAAATCCTCCTACTTTGCCTTCTTCCTTCTTGCTTCCTCCATCTCTCTGAGACTCCTTAGGGTAGTGATAAAGCGGGATATCAAATCCAAACACCACTTCTTCATCTTCTTCTTCTTGACCCAACTTTTGTTAACCATTTTGAATGTGTCTGCTTAATGAGAACATTCCTTCATCTCAGGTTTTACCCTTCAAGTCTTACAAACTGCAAAACAACTTACTTTGAAAGGCAGAGCAGAGTTGTAGTTCTCTGGTATCTCCCAAGAGAGCAATACCGATGTCTTCATCACTGCTTTGACATGAAAATTTTTTGCAAACACTGCTGGAAAAGGAAAAGGCAATGTATTTAAAGTACATCTTGACCTTGGGATCCCATCCCATTTCCGACACTAAGCACACTCAACAATTCTCCTACCTGCTTTTAAAAACCATATCCCATTCTTACAAATGGCAACTCAAAACGTTCTATTTTTCTTACCTGCAATTATTGTGTAGATGTGAGCCAGACTTGCCTGATATAGGATAACTGAATACTAATGAATCCAAAACACGTAAGGTTTCACATACTTTACCTCTGATGTTAGTTGAAACTATTTATACGATGGTTTGGTCAGTTTTAGTAACAGCTTCAAAAATATCGATATCCAAAGACCGAAATTCCTTTAAAACAAAAGTCATAAGCAGACAAATCCTACCTTGTTCCACAGGTAGTGTCCTGAACTGGACACTGGGACTATATGGACCAGGCCCTTTGCTTGTGTGTGCACGTATTTTTACATCATATGTGGTATCTGGTTTTAAGCCTGAAAGCGTCATAGTAATATCAGCAGGAACAACAGACATCTCCGTTTGGTGATGTGCCACATTGATATCCCTGTACTGCAGAGTGTATTTGGTGATAATACCATTTCTTTCTGATAGGATGGGCGGTTGCCAAGAGAGCTGGACTGAAGTTGAGGTGGCACTTTCCGAGCGCAGGTTTTGAGGGAATCCACTTGGCAGATCTTCTGGAATCGAAATTTCCTTTACCATCTCCTCCCCAAAGCCCACTTTATTTCTAGCTGAAAGCCTGAAGACATACGAAGTCCCCTTGTGAATATCTGTAGCGGTGTAGTGGTCGTCCTTGTCGGTGAAATCCCGCGTCGTAAAGGCATCTATGTCTTTGCGGCCAAACCTCAGGCGGTAGCCCTGCAGAGGACCGTATGTGTCGACAGGCGGGTGCCACTGAATTAGAGCTGTACTCATTTGTGTGTGGCTAATTACAAGCCGAGGTTTTCCTGGAACTGCAACACAAGATGATGTTAGCAAGTAAAGCGGGCAAATGAATAATTTCTAACAAACTTTATTCATGTTTCTTGAAAAAGTTTTGTATGTGATGGACACACTGTTTCCTCCTGTTCAACAAGTACCGTATTTTTTGCTCTATAAGACGCACCACCAGACAATAAGACGCACCTAGTTTTTGGAGGAGGAAAACAAGAAAAAATATATTCTGAATCCCAGAAGCCAAAACAGCAAGCAGGATCACTGCGCAGTGAAAGCAGAGATCCCTCTTGCTGTTCTGGTTTCTGGGATAGCTGCACAGCGTGCATTCGCTCCATAAGACACACACACATTTCCCCTTACATTTTAGGAGGGGGAAAGTGAGTCTTATAGAGCAAAAAATACGGTATTCATTCAGACAGCACAACAAACTTAGGCATTTTGTCTTTCCTACCTCCTTTCCCTAGCTTCTAACTGGAGGGCTGGGGGAGATAAGCAGAGTGTCTATTTCTATGAAGCCTAGCGACAGAATAGCTTTTACACATGTGGACATAGTTTTTAAGTGATTAATGAAAACAAACTAAAAAAAAATCCCAGAAATCTCACATGTTGAGAAGGGGTGTACCTCAGTGACACATGCCTTGCATACAATAGATCCAATGGCAAAGTCTAGCATCTCTAGGGACAGCTGGAAAAAAAGATTTGTGCCTGAAACCTTTAAGAGATGCTGCCTTGGTGTAAGGTCAGAGTCATTATATGTTCATTTACTACATTACTATGATCTAGTCTAATGGCAAACTTGCCCATTTCAGATATATATATATATATATATATATATATATGGACCCCTGACCATTAGGTCCAGTCGTGACCGACTCTGGGGTTGCGCGCTCATCTCGCTTTATTGGCCGAGGGAGCCAGCGTACAGCTTCCGGGTCATGTGGCCAGCATGACTAAGCCGCTTCTGGCGAACCAGAGCAGCACACGGAAACGCCGTTTACCTTCCCGCCGGAGCGGTACCTATTTATCTACTTGCACTTTGACGTGCTTTCAAACTGCTAGGTTGGCAGGAGCAGGGACCGAGCAACGGGAGCTCACTCCGTCACGGGGATTCGAACTGCTGACCTTCTGATCGGCAAGTCCTAGGCTCTGTGGTTTAACCCACAGCGCCACCCACATCCCATCTATCTATCTATCTATCTATCTATCTATTTATATATATATCTATATATACATATATATATATGAACAGGTTTGGTATCCGAGTTTGGAGGAGGATCTTAAACCAGTTTCTTGGTTCAAAACTAATGGAAAACGGTGGTTTAAGAAATCAGACTGTGCTTGCGAAAGGTAAGGTAAGGCCTGAGGGAGAGGAATGGGGAGGGAAATGTGCAGGCACAGAGCTCATTTTTGCTCTTGTAAAGTGTAGTTTATCAGACATCTGAATGAGGTCATTATAAGCATATATGCAAGGTTCCCACTCCATTAGCAAGAGACAGTGTTCAGCAGAACCAAGTGGTTAAGTTCTCCCAGGTCTATATCACTTCAGGCTGCAGGTTAGGAACAAGGTATACAAATAAACCATCTTACAAACAAACAAACCCAAACCTCAGCTACTTAGCTTGCACATACAAAACCAATATATCTGTAGGAACATTTTAGTCTAGATTTCATACATAGGTGGAGAAGCAATCAGAAAGGCAACTCTTCCTCTGAACAGCACAATGTAACATTGTGGAAAAAAGCATTATGACTTAATTTTACAAAACTGGCCTGGATTTCATACTTAGCCTGGTTTGCACGTAATGTTAAATAATGGTTTGAATAAACTATAGTTTATAAACCGTGGTTTAGTATTATGTGCAAACCTAGTCCACTGCCTCAAAAAAGGTAAAGGGAAAGGACCCCTGACTTTTAAGTCCAGTTGCGAATGACTCTGGGGTTGCGGCGCTCATCTTGCTTTACAGGCCGAGGCAGCCAGTGTTTGTCCGCAGCCAGTATTTCTGGGTCATATGGCCAGCATGACTAAGCCGCTTCTGGCAAAACCAGAGCAGCGCATGGAAACCCTTTACCTTCTCACCGGAACGGTACTGTCAGGGAACTGCCATCGGAGCCAGAGGGAGAGGGAGGGCTCCAGAGGGATTCCGGAGAGCGTCCCGGGAGGGAGAGAAGCAGCCCATCTTCTGGGGAAGGAAATCAGCATAGCACCAGTGGAGAAGGGGGGCAGATGGGGGAATCGGTGAGGTGGCTCCATGACTCCTCGCTGGAGACCAGCGGGGAGAGCACGGGTCCTCCGCTGCCCACACCCTCCCTGCGCAGAAGGCTTCCGCGGACACTAGGCGTCAAAGAGCTTCTTTGCTGGAAGAAGTTCAAGAAACGCCCACTGACGGATTCTGCCAGTGACTGAGACAGCCACGGGTGAGTGGCTGTCCGGACAGAAAGGGTTCACTCAGGCAACCCAGCCAGGTGTGGCGCCGATTTACGCACGAGCAACCCCTAGAACCATTACAGGTACCTATTTATCTACTTGCACTTTGATGTGCTTTCAAACTGCTAGGTTGGCAGGAATTGGGACTGAGCAACGGGAGCTCACTCCGTTGCAGGGATTCGAACCGCCAACCTCCTGATCAACAAGCCCAAGAGGTTTATTAACTAGGGACAGTGCTGCTTTTGTAGAAAAAGAGGTGCCGGAACTTTGCATGAACATCTCCCTTGTGGCTCCCACCTGAGAGTTCTGACTGAGAAAAAAAAGCCCTGGTTATGGGGTTGCAAGAGAAAATAAACCATGGTTTGCTGTTTACTTACTGTCTTAAAACCATGGTTTAATGTGATGTGTGAACCTGAGCAGTGTCAAGCTTCTGTTTGTGATAATTGATACACTACTGAAGTTTCAAACTTTGGCTAGCGAAAGGCTGAGAACAGAGGTGTGAGCATTTGTTCTGAGCAAAGCATATAAAAAGAACTCAGCTCTCCCTTAGGAAAAAAAAACCAAGTTATAAAATCTTTAGAGAGGTCATACAGTCTATGCAAAATCCATGACCTTCACTAATACATGCAGTATATCTAAACCCTCCTAAGGGAATAGGAGGCAATGTATGGCCCTGAATCCATCCCGCTGCCCCCCTCTCATTTCTATCTAAATGCAACCCTTTATTACAAACCAAAAGAGTGTTTTCTTTTTTAAAAATGGGTCATACCCAAGTACTACCTATTATTACCAACAATACACAAATACAGATGGTTGTATAGCTATTTCCCACCTTTTCCTCACTGCTAACACCTTATTCTTGTGGAAATAGAATCCTGTGCATTGTACTGTACAGGTTTTCTCTTTTCTTCCCAGTGTACGAAGTATATCTCTTTTTTAAAAAAAATATTTTTTATTAAGGATTTTCTTGTTTTACAGAAGTGTAGTGCCTCGTATTTTTTTCTTCTTCTTCCATGTAACGTTTTTACAAATCCGTTTCATTTGTTGAGGCATTAGGGGGAGAAGAAAACAGAAAGAAAAAAGAAGGGGTGGGGTGGGGAGAGGGAGGATGGATGGGGGTGGGGTCGGGTGGCGGTGTTTCTATTATGTTTAATGTATGTAGAGTTTGGTGTCAGCGTTGCTTGTGTTGTTCACTTGTGTTCCTTTGGTGGTGAGAGAGGTTGGGGTTGGCTTAGGGTGTGATTGTTTGCTTGTGATTGGCTGTGGTGATCTCATCTCTTTGCTTAATTTTGACTATTCCCTACTGCTGCGTAAGAGGCAGCTACAGAGCTGAGAAAAGACTATAGATATATCTATTTCAGGCCCTATTTTTCACTTCATTATGACTATCACTGAAGCCAATGGAGCACAAGGAAAAGCAGGTGAGTCCACAGAAACAGAATAATAATAACTCCTTCAGATTTCTAAGAAGAGGGGCTGCGGGGAGCTGCCGCTAAATTATTTATACCGTAAATTGCTTTTACTATTGTGGCAGCTATCTGGGTTTAGACAATTTAAAAAACACACACATTGATCTGTTTTGCCTAAATATATATAGCCACGTGATGTGAGACTTACTATTATTTCTTTGTGGCAGAAATAATAAATTGAAGATGACTAACATGCATTGTAAATCATTTGGTAAAATAAAAAGCAGATTAGAACATTTTGTCGTATATCAGGCTTATTATAGTGGCTAGAATCCAGCAATAGGTCAACAACTGATTGGGAAATTCTCCTGAACAGGCACCACCGAAACTAAGTTGCACAACAGTACCGCAATTGTGTTTTTAATTATGAATTTTGGAAGTAGCTTCACATTTCTGGAATAGTTAGTGACAGGAAGTGAATGACAACATCACAATCGATATATTTAAAATAAAATAAATCCATCTACAGGAATTCCTTCTGCACAAGTACTCAGCTTTTTCTGGTCCCACTTTATTTGTCTTGTCACCAGTTTTATCTATTTGGTAAAATTGTTTTAGTATTTCAAATGTTTTATACACTTAGGCCAGAGGTAGGCAACCTAAGTAACCTGAATAACTCTAACTGCTACTTACAGCTGTTATTATTTTGACTGTAGTGATACTACAGCAATGCATTGCCCATGCTGCACTAAAAGATAGATTGGAATATAAAGCAAAGCTGGATAAAAGATAAACAACTGCAAGATGCAACAAAGATAAAAACCATGAGTAGGCAAACTATGGTCCACAGACCGGATCCAGCCCAATCGCCTTCTCAATCTGGCCCACGGACGGTCCGGGAATCAGCGTGTTTTTACATGAGTAGAATGTGTCCTTTTATTTAAAATGCACCTCTTGGTTATTTGTGGGGCATAGGAATTCGTTCGTTTCCCCCCAAAAAACATAGTCCGGCACACCACAAGGTCTGAGTGACGGTGGACTGGCCCATGGTTGAAAAAGGTTGCTTACCCCTGACTTAGGCCTACCAGGGGCATATCTTGCGGGGGGCGGGGGGCCATAGTCCCATGTCCATGAGCCTGGTACCCACATGCAGGCAACTGCAGTGTGGTTGTAGAGCGACTCAGGAGAGGTGGCAACTGCTTCACTCACCATATACTGCCAGGTGAAGCCGCCATCATGCTCTAGCCCTCATACCAGCCCTGGGTGATGTATCAATACATAGCCCAGGCCTATTCTCCATCTGCCAAGGGCTACATCGGCTGGCTGGGCTCCACCCCGCTGGTGGCTCAGTTTGCCCCCCCCCCATTTTTCTCCAGTGGGGTCGCTCCAGTGTTACCATCATTGAGGGCTAGGCTGGCACCCTCCATGCTTGGTGCACACACCTGCCCTGAGCACAGGAAACAGCTGCTACGCCACTGAGGCATGCCATAGCCACCTACACAAACGGTTTGAGTTTCAATTCGGAAAGCATCAAAGCGCAAACTGCTGGTTGCAAGGAAATGAAAGGAATCTCCATCTATTTACCTGCACCAGTCGTAGACACCAGTCTGGGTTTGCTTCGTGCTCCATCTCCTTTGGTCGTATAGGCCGTCACAGTGAGAGAATAGGTTGTCTCGGGCTGCAATCCCGCTATTATCATTTCCTAAAATGAAGCAAAACAAAGACAAAAACCAGAATGCATATTTAAACATATGCACTACTAAATCAAGATCGTTTTGCCTTGCAATTAGTTGCAACATATAACATTCAGCGCCCATGGCTTTCGTGCGATCTGCAGTGATGGCAAGCTTTTGGTCGGACCAGAATAGTGGGTGAGGCCTTGCAATGCACTGTATTTCACTTGTGTCAGCAATAAGCGTGAAGGCATTTCTGAGCAGCATGCCCCAAGTCGTTTTGTCAAGCAAAAGGCCAAAGGCTGAGTGCTGTTAACTGTACTAACGGAGGAGGGGGAAATCCTTTTGAAATTCACTCTGTGTAGAGTCTTATTCCTGGTGTAGTACAAATAAAGTGGGGTATGAGAATTAGGTTTGATTTACGAATTTACTAGCTGTTATTTAAAAAGTTATGCTATCACTGCCTGTATACCTGAGAACCCTACTTACATTTCAACTTCTAAAGCTGTCTTATGCAGTGCTATTTTTGTAGAAAAAAAGGTGCCAGAACTCACCACAAACACCTCTCTTGTTCTCTTATAATGAGCACTCACACTTTACATTGTGGGTGCCCTTTGCGGGATTGCACGTGGTGCTACAGTTCCCAGGAAGCTTACTGGCAAACAGGGGCTGGCTTGCCTCTCAGTGTTAATTTTTGGAGGTTCACACCCAGCCTCAGTGATCAAGTTTCTTGCTGGGAGGTGGCACCAGCCCCATTTACAAATAGGGGGTGGAGCCGACAATAGCCAGGCAGTCGGCTCTGGAGATTCACCCTACCTACCGTACTCTCCCTTTGTTTAATGTTTCTTGTTTGCAGGTTAACTTTTTCTTCCTGTTTAGCGGGCACTGCTACCAACTTTGACTGGTTGCTGTTGAAGGACCAGGAAGAAATTTTCCTGCATTGGCAGGTTTTGTCTTCCCTGTAGCAATTCGTCACAGCTTTGGTGGTTATGGCCTTGGGTGGAATTCTTTAGTCTTTTCTTCCCTATATTGGGTGTGTGTGTGTGAAGTGGTGACTCACCCCCCTGCGGCGATTCCAGGGTCCCCTCTTAAATGGGTTATACATATGGGTGTCACTGGTCATACACTGAAAGGTCGTCAGTGAACTACCCTGCATGTGGGGATATGGGCTGAGCTGCCTGCTACACTGATGTCTCACAGAGCACCCCAATATCTCATTTACCATAATAAGCCCCAGTTCCCCCCAGGTGGGGGGCTAGGAGGGATACACGCCCAATGCCAAAGCCAAGGTTTTCCTACATTCGGAAGTTTAATAAAGTTGTGGCCTGATTTTAATTCCATATAACGTTGTCAGAGTCTTTATTCCTTCCTTATGATCCCTGGGGGCTGGGGCTATCACTGCCTGGTCACACAATGGCAATGGTGCCCACCTGAGAGATGCCAGAACTGAGTTCCAGTGAGTTCGGGCTGAAAAAAGCCCTGATTTTATGTCATATATGAAGGCTGCATTCATATGCACTGTTCCCAGAAGTAAGCCCAGCTACTTCCGAGTAAAACATGCATAGGACTGGACTGCACTGTTGTAACCCTCCACACTACTATGAACATTCATTTGATGTAAGCCCAACTAAATGTAACGGGGATATTTTTAAAGTTAATATGCACAGGATTGTACATTAGAAAGCCTTTTCTTTTAGTGATTAAAAATAAAATATATACACTTTTATAAAAGTAGGGTTTGTGAAGTGGCATTCAGTATAAGAGTAATTTGTTCTCTATAATCTGAAAGAGCCATTAAACATAATTTGAAAATTTGGTTGCAATGGAACAAGAGAAGATGGAAAAGGCATTTAGTATTGAATACAATGTGTTGCTTTTTTTAATAAACAAAAGGGGGATGAAGATTAAAGCATGTTTGAAACTGGCTCTGAGGGCAGGTTGAGAAAGTTATAAATCAGTAACAATCAAATTGCTAATTACTGAGGAAAGGCTCATAAAGTGAACAGAAGTGGGAACTAATGATGTTTAATTTACAGACTAGGTATCAAGAGTATGATCCAGACAAAATTAAGCCTTTTAAGTCCCACTGATTTACATATATGTGCTTAACACACTCCCACTGAAATCAATGGGACATAATTTGTAATGTAAGAAAGCATGTCCTTAGTTCTTTCTTACTTCCAATTAGTAAACCCTATATGCACTTTTTTCAACACTAATAAAAATGGCAAAGTTGGGTTGCGAATGGGGTTTCATGTATGGATGGCAGTGTTTGCAAACAGATTTGTTATTAAACAGAATGGTTATAAAATGAATAGCTTAATAAACTCAGAGTGCCCATGTGTGGAGACTTTCCATACATTAGTAGAGCTCTGGTTTATTCGTGGACAGCACAGTTGGCTGTTACTATCAACAGAAGACTCTGTTCTTCCCTTTAAATCCAGTTGTGTTGCTTATATGCAAAGGGCTGAAAATAGGGATTTTGGGGTCATGTGACAATCACCTATATATCGACACTGTGATCACCCTAGGAGTAGATTGAGTCCTTTCTGTAAAAAGTATGACCTACCCTCAGAAATACCATACTTTTCCATGTGTAAGACGCCCCCATGTGTAAGACTCTTTTATTTATTTATTTTTGCAGAGGATTGCCCAGAGTTCTAGAGCTTTTTAAAGAGGGGAATGCCAAAAATCGCTCATCCGCCCACATTGCAAAATCTGCCTTCTATCTGTCCCATCGCCGGCAGAAGCTGCCAATCACCCGCCCAACTGCCGAAGCGTCAGCCAATCAACACCACCCATTGATGCAGCAACCAATAACATGCACAATAGCTGCTGACAGCCTCAACAGCAACCAATCAAACGTCCACCCTATGCACTACCCCTGTATAAGACGACCCCCACTTTTTACCATGATTTTTAAAGAAAAAAACATAGCCTTATACACGGAAAAGTACGGTAGGTTGCTTGAGGTTTGTAAAATGCTCATGTATGTGTAGAATCCATGAGTGCAATCACCCAGTAAGATAACAACAACAAAATGGTCGTATTAATGGATAGTAAAATGGGTTCAGTAATATGCATCTGAAAAATGCAATCCAAGGTATTCAGACTTGGTCATTCGGTCATTCTATGAATAACCCTATCAAGCATATGGATTTAATCCTATGGGACCACACAACTCTTCCCAGTTAAATGCTTTTTAAAAATATTCATTTTCAAAGATTGAACGTGGCAGACTGAATCTGAACAAATACTGAATTATCCACAAGAAAACAATGTGTGTGGATATTCAACATCAGTTCACTGACTGACGACATTTCATCAAATGGAGAGAGGAAACTAGAATATAGATCCACCCTCAGTTTCTGGGGCTTCAGTTACAAGTGGAAGAGACAGTATGGGCGGGGGAAAGAGTACAGATTAAAGAGTATCTTTTTTAATGGAGATGATGGAATCTTAGTTAATAATGATGGAAGTGACATCTGCAACAAAGCTGTTTAAACATCACTGGCACACAGCCAGTACCAATGTATATTTTCACAAATATACATTTAATATGATGTGTCAATAATGGAAATGGGCATCATGTTAGCAGCTAAAAATAAAAGTAATTTGTTTTATAACAAACCCTGAGTGCATTGGGACCTGAAGGTGCAGAGTTATCAAGCAGATGGGAATGAGTACATGTTTTGTGTTATTTGAAGAATAGTTTCCTGGAGTGCATTGCGAGATAAAAGTTAGTGCCAGTGACTGAACAGACGAGTATGCAAATTCAACACACTTAGAAAAAAATCAGCACTACGCCAAACCAAAAGGAAAGAAAAAAGAAGGCAGAAAAATCCAAATGCCATAGATGATGAAATAAGGTGTTAATCCATGCACATGTGCAAACAACCAAATGTAGGAAAAAATAAAGATTAAAGCGGAGAAAAAGCCACCACACCTTTTTGATTGGCCAGTCAGTTTTTACTCACATGTTCAGTAGTATCATCATATTCCCACTAATTGAGAGTAAAGGATGTTGGGAAGAAAAACAGAAGAGATAAGGAGATATTTGTAGCCTGGGCTGAGGCAACTTTATTCTTAGGACAGAAAAAAAAAAATCGTAAAAACTAGCTTGCAAAAAATCAGCCTGAATTTAGCTCCTTAAAAAAAAGCAGCGTGACTTGTTGCCAAAATTGTAAATAAGTAACAGACTCTCTTCCTTCTAGGAAAGTAGAGATCCCAGTCTGGAGTGCTTTTATTATTTCATAGTAATGTTTCATGACTGCATTAATTTGAGCTGCTGAGATGTAATGAAAGGCTACATTTTGTTTAATCACATGCTACTAAGCCATATTCATTTTCATTTCTATTTTACCTTGTCAAAATTAATTCAGTGCACCTGTTTAGATTAATAGAGGCAATTTATATGTACTTGAGACTTCATGTCAGTAATGAAACCCTATGACCAACAGCACATTTTCTCTGCTCCTTCTATCATCTAAAATTGGAATCTGACTATAGTCCCCCCCCCAGGAAAAAAAAATATGTTCAAGAAAGACACAACACAACCATATTGTTCTTCCCCTTTCTTTCTTTTTTACATCATTGCCCAGATTCACAATGAAGCAAAGGCAGAAATATTTTGTTCTAATGGTGCTAAAAACATTGGTGAGAATAAGGAAAGGGGTAGCACATTCAGAAACCAAGGAACACATCAGCAAAATAGAAGTGATTTATATCTCCACAGGGGGAAAAAGTTACAGTTCCTCTTTGAATGTACTGCAGTTATCACAAATTGTTTCCATCTAAACTGTTTAGAGCATAATATCTGATGATTATGATTGTCTATTGCCATGTTTTCATTCAGAATCAATCTTAAATGGAATACTTTTGTGGGATACATATTTTATGATACCAGCACAATGAACTCAAGAATTTCAAGCTCATAAAGCACATAGAGATAATTAAAATTCTATATTTTTGAAGCTTCCTTAATGTGAACAAATCTATTCACTCAGAACATAAATTCTCTATTATCTGTTACAATTTGTGAGAGAAAAAATAAGCAGTTTTACACTTTCACTACATCACACCAGGAATATCTGTAATAATATTAAATCTAGACATAACTTATTACTAGGTCAATTTTCATTTAAAACACACTGCTCTATATGTAATGTATGTAATTGAGTTCAAAACCTATAATACCAAACTCTAGCTGATACTGCACTTGATCCAACCAAAATGATTTATTTCAGTGGAAGGGATTTAAACAAATGCTTAGCTTAAATGATTTGAAATTAATGGGACTTAAAATGTTTAACTTCAGTTGGGTCTTGCTCACAGAGGTAGTGACAAATTAATGCAACAACAGGACCCAGATTTTTTAAAAAATAAAAATCCTACTGATGCAATTCCTGGAAACAGGTTAGAAAATTCCTGCCAGTCACAAGAAAAATACATGAAATGTTAACTAATAGTCATAACATTGAGAAACATCTTATTTCCCCTTATATTACATGAATGTAAAGTAAGAGGAAAGTAGACACAATTGATCTTGCTTATCAAATACACAACAGATATAGTTCCCAGTCTAGAAATCCTTTATGTGAGGCTATCCCAGTGGGGTACAGGATCAGGTTTAAGGTGCTGGTTTTAACCTTTAAAGCCCTATACGGCCTAGGACCCTCGTACTTATGGGACCGCCTCTCCTGGTATGTCCCACAGAGGAACTTACGGTCTTCAAATAAAAACATCCTGAAGGTCCCAGGCCACAGAGAGGTTAGGCTGGTCTCAACTAGAGCCAGGGCTTTTTCGGCTGTGGCTCCAATCTGGTGGAACGCTCTGTCACAAGAGACTAGGGCCCTGCGGGACTTGACATCTTTCCGCAGGGCCTGCAAGACGGACCTGTTCTGCCAGGCTTTTGGTCAGGGTTCAGTCTGACTCCCTCTCCCCTTTCATAAGAACTTGCATGAAAGTGGCCTCCCAATTTTTCTCACAGGCCCATATAAGTTCAGCAGTTGGGCCTGGCAAGCATTTAAGGTCCCCAACCCTAATCTGCAGGTTGCCATCTGATTGGATTTTATTCTGATCCTGATCTGATTTGAGGATGTATTTTAATTGATTGTCTGATTTTATGTTAATGTGCTATACATTTGATGTTAGCCGCTCTGAGCCCGGCTTCGGCTGGGGAGGGCGGGATATAAATAAAAATTATTATTATTATTATTATTATTATTATTATTATTATTATTATTATTATCCCAGCCAAACGGGGAACTGGTACTGTCTCTTCTGATAGTACCACCGACCTAACAGAGAAAGACAAAGGCAGGAATGAAAGTTCAAATTCTGCATTTCAGGTGCACATCTTTAGAAATGGTGGTTTCACCCCACTGCAGTGCGACTGACTACTTCATACAGATTGCTGCAGATCCAGAACGGTGATTCATTTATAGGAATAAAAGTTTCAGAGGTAGGTAAAAGTAAAGGCAAAGGACCCCTGGACAGTTAAGTCCAGTCAAAGATGACTCTGGGGTTGTGGCACTCATCTCACTTTAGGGCCGAGGGAGCCGGCGTTTGTCCACAGACAGCTTTCCGGGTCATGTGGCTGGCATGACTAAACCGCTTCTGGCACAATGGGACACCATGACGGAAACCAGAGCACACGGAAAGGCCATTTACCTTCCTGCCACATTTATTTATTTATCTACCTGCACTGGCATGCTTTTGAACTGCTAGGTTGGCAGGAGCTGGGACAGAGCAATGGGAGCTCACCCCGTTATGGGGATTTGAACCACTGACCTTCTGATCAGGAAGCCCAAGAGGCCCAGTGGTTTAAACCACAATGCCATCCACATGGTCTGACTAGCGCAGTTGCTTAGAGCATGGGGCTGATAACACTAAGGCTGAAGGTTCGATTCCTGCATTAAATGCTCCTCAGGACATAGCTGTCAATGTTTCCCTTTTTTTAAAGGGAAATTCCCTTATTCCGAATAGGATTCCTCACAAGTAAAGGGAAAAGTTGACAGCTCTGCCTCAGGGTCCCTTCCAACTCTATGATTCTATGAATTTTATGAATGACTGTTGGCTTCTGAAATATTCAGGGCACTCTGTGGCAATAACCTATTGGAACAGGAAGGAGGCATTCCATTTTGCAGTTCAAAATAGAAGACATAATTACACTACTAAATACAGTGGTACCTCAGGTTACAGACGCTTCAGGTTACAGACTCCGCTAACCCAGAAATAGTGCTTCAGGTTAAGAACTTTGCTTCAGGACGAGAACAGAAATTGTGCAGTGGGAGGCCCCATTAGCTAAAGTGGTGCTTCAGGTTAAGAACAGTTTCAGGTTAAGAACGGATCTCCAGAACGAATTAAGTACATAAGCAGAGGTACCACTGTACAGCATTATTATTTTTTGTTACGTGAATTGACAGAGTATGTTTAATTACCTGTGCATCAGCCAACATGATATCCTTCAGCATGGGTTGCCCCCTCGGCTCTCCATTTTCCATTTTCACATAATGCACCTGGTACCCTCGGATTTGACCATGCTGCTTATTGGGCACTGGTGAACGCCACAACACTTTAACAGCTGTAGAGTTGACAGCCTCTACCTCGACTTTGCGAGGAGGACCACTAGGAACTGGAACACATCAGTGGATAAAAGAAGAATTACAGGTACTTGTCCAAAACAACCAGTGTCTTTTTCTTTCTTTTTCTTTTGGTTTTTTTTTTTTTAAAGCGCAGACCCACTAATCCTTCCTCGAAGAATACAAATGAAAACACCCAACAAATCTGCTCTACATTTCAGTGAAAAGATCAAAAACCATGACTGATGCAAAAATGGAAGAAAAAAGAGTATTAGAGAAATAGAAAAAACATGTAAAAACGCACAAAAGCCAAGGAAGATGCTTTGAGACTCAAAGCATTGAAGTACAAAGAAGTAATTTAGTAATCAAAATAATAAAAACCAAGAAGACTTTTAAAATGTTGCTTGTTTTCTGATTTTGTTTATTTATTTTTTTAAGTAGGGGAAAAAAGATAACGGGAAGGGGTGCAGTCTTCAGTGTTCAGATACGAAAGAGAGTCAGCATCCAAAATATTTTTTTTTAAAAAAGGGAGCAGCATCAGTTTTCCAAAAGAGAAACGCTTTAAGGGTACTCTTAAAGAAAGAGTTAAAATCAGAAGAGCAAAAAAGTAAGAAAGAAAAGGAGGGGGGAATCTTCAAATAGAAGAAAAATATACACGCTTACAAGGGGCAAAACTTTAAAGTGTTATTCTTCTGCGCATATATTTCAAAGCAAAAACAAAACAAATGCAAATGCAAGCATTTGTGTTTAAAATATTTTGTAAAACTCATCAGGGGTCAAAAAAGATGAGCAGAGGGGGAAACGGAATAATCTTAGACCACACAAAGACAGCAGATTGAGAGAGAGAGTCAAACTGACGTGTTGGATGAAACATACCATCTTCATCTGTTCGGATCAACACAGATTCACTCTCTGGGCCAGGTCCAACATCAGTGTGGGCTGTCACAGAAATCCGATATTCAGTCCATTTTTCCAACTGTTCCAAAAGGTACTGTGACGTGTCCGGAGCAATTCCCAAAATTTCGTGGGGCTTGTCATCTTCTCCATCAATTCCAGTGTACTTGATGGAGTAGGAAGTGATAATTCCGTTCTGTTTTTCCACTGGCGGAGGCTGCCAACTTACCAAAATACTAGTGGAGCTGGGGCTCTTGCAACTAATGTCTTGAGGAGGAGCTGATGGCTCTAATTTCAGTAGTGGGTTAAAGGAGGATTTGAGTGTGAAAGAACAGAAGTGGTTGAAGGAAAAGGGAAAAAAATGAACAAAAGGAAAAGAAAAAAGAAAATAAATAACGAAGGGAAAAACCAAGGGCAAATCAAAATCGCAAACTTAAAAACAGAAACTTTAGATAATCTTATGAGCCTTGGCTTATTAAAAGTGAACCAACTGAAAATGAATGAACTAAAAGGTGGAAAGGGATGTAGGGGAAAATACATGAAAATGAGCCTCAATATATTGTTACCTACCTGTGATTAAAAATTCTTCTTGAAATAAAAACATCAAACATGATACTTCTATGTGTCTACTACCTAAGCTTTTATGTTGTATGCTTGCTGGTTGATCTGTTATTTTTAAGTTGTTTTTTTAAAAAAAATATTTTGGCATGTCTGACAAAATAGCCAGTCTATTATACACTATGTTTTATATTGATAGATAGAGAGATAGATAGAGAGATATATCATATATAGATATCATATATCATATATATCATATATAGATGATCTATCTATCTATAACCAGTCTTTTATACACTATGTTTTATAGATTGATATCCATATCTAATATATATCTAATTATATATGAAGTGCCATGAAGAAAAGAATCAGAACTATTTCGAAACTCAAACACATCTAATAGACATAAAATAAAAACCATCACGCACCACCAGGTTTCTCTCCCCTCTCCCAACTCCACTTTTCTTTATCTTTTCTTTTTTACGACTGCAGTGGCCTGGAACATGTCTACTACAATTAAGGTTCAAATCAAAAGTCTTTATTTCAAACATCAATTGTAGCCAAAACACTGTAAAACATGCAGAATCAATAAGGGGGTTGTGCTAATCTTAGACAAAGGTTTACCTACCATGGAAAAGTGACAGGGCTGATGATTCTGACTGCAACTTGTACTTACCCTAGGTCCAGTCTCTCTTTTATATTTTAGCTCCTCTTGGAGAAACCTCGGCTAGCAAAGAATTAAAGTCTACCAGCGATTTCATAATACATACAAACTATCACCAACCCACCGCCACACACAATACACAAACAGCTAATATAGAAGTTTTCCTAAGCAAAACCAGTGTGGAGATTCCTAATGAAATCTTATGATTTACTTTACTTAACCAAAAGTTAAATTCATTCGAAATAGAACCAAAATGCATGTCCACAGTAGTTTAGAAGCAAATGTCATTAAAATCTTAACACGTTCATCTCTTTGGGGTACAAATCCTATCCACACAGTAATAATAATAATAGATTTTCCTCCAGTTGCATACACAGAAATTACTTTTTAAAAATCCACTTTTAGATTTGAAATATTTGGGGAAATTGGGAACCTTGACCTCTTTCACATGCATTACTTAGAAGTCCCACTGATCTCAATCTGTCTCCTCAAGTCCTTTTTGCATCTCTTTCCCAGGTAGCAACACAGAAAAGATTTTTATTTTCCTGTAATTCCTCCCTCTGAGACCTAAAAAAAATACATTTCCTAAACATATTTTTAAACTTTTAAAACTCAAAGCGAAAGATGAGCAATCCACTTTTGTTTGCCTCAGTTGCTTCTGAGGATTCCAAAAACATATTGGCTGTGTCTAGATTTCACTATCGACCATGGTTACAGTATGGGAGGAAGCCTTGGCAAGTGTTTGCCCTCCCACTTCTGTGTGGCCACAGGGAGATGAGAAACTTTAGTTTCTATTTTTGATTAACTGCTGCTTGCAATTTTGTCCGAAAGCTGTGCTTAATCGTAACAGTTGTTTCGATGAAACAAGCCAGCTTGATCACGCTTGGCCTGAGGCTGGCTTGCTTCAACAGAGCTTACTTAAGATCAACCACAGTTTAGGATTTAGGCACAACACAAAATGTCGGTTGAATGTTATTTATTTATTTAAACAGTTTTATATACCCCTTAACTACAATAGTCTCTAACTGTTTTATAAAGATACAGTGCAAAATAAAAATAAGAAATCAGCTAAAACTATAAAATTAAGCTTCAATTAAAATGACTTGCTGGAGGGAAAAAGGCTTCAGTAGCTGCTGTAAGTTCAGGAAGGAGGGGGCCTGTTTTGACCTCAGCTGGAAGGGAGCTCCATAAATTTGGGCTCACAATACTAAATATGAGTTGTCCATCCAAGCCACGGGAGGCCGCTAATGGTGACTCCCCAGAAAACCTCAGTGATCAAGCAGGGATATAAGGAATTAGGCAATCCTTGATGTATCCTAGACCCAATCTGTAAAGAGCCTTGAACCTGGTTCAATAGTATAATTTAAAACAGAAACGAAAGCTTTCAATTTCCTCAGTTATACTAGAGGAATGTCAAGGGGTGGGTGTGCGAACCTTAGACTTGCACAGATTCATAACTGTATGATAAACAATGTCTGGATGCACCCTTTGTCTCGTGACAGGGGTTGGGGGTATCATGTTACTCTTCTAAGAAAATGCTATGCTTATAGTTCTTCAAAGTGTATTGACCTGAGTGTTTTTAGTTAAATTTTCTCAATGTAGCCATAACTGAAACATAATAGGATTTCACTCACTTGCCAACTAGCTTGTCAACAAGTATAAAGAGGAGAAATGAAGTAATCAAAGAAAGACACCTACTTGACTGCATCGTTCTAGCTGATATTTCTGCCGTTGAAGCACCGAGGCCTTGTGGAGAGCGTGCAGACAGACGGAAGTAATACAAACTATTTGGTTTTAGACCTTGCAAGTGGTAAGTTGTAGCTGGATCAATGGAAATCCGCTGCTAAAGGGGAAGTCGGAAAGGGGGAAATGAATTTAAATCTAGATCTTTGGGTCTTTGCTTCTAAAGAATTTCTAACACTCAATCTCAAAACTTCTATTCCAACGTAAGGAGCAGGTCACAACCACTGCCATCACAGTGTGGTTCCAGCTCCAGGCACAAGCCATTGCATGTGGATTAGCTTCATTACACTAAATCCTAACTTTCCAGAACGGTACCTTACTGGTAAGTGGTTGGTGCCTCTCCATGTGAAGCTGGCTGAACTACATCAGGCACAGGGAATCTCTGCTTCGCATGCTAAAGTAGTGATTCTCATTTGGCCTGTAGACATGTTTGTTTCGCAGGCACACCCACCTAACCTATACCTGACATCATATGCCATCAGATGTGGGCTGGGTAAAGCAGCCAACTGCAAAGGAAGAATCAGGAGCCCTAAAGTGTGCTCCCTATTATTCCTTTGCACACAGGGTTTGCATTTTGTGCCTTTTAAATTTGGTGCAAGAAGCACCACCACTCAAATTGGCTCCACCCGGAGGCTACCAATCAGAGCCGACTCCTACTGCCACTGGGGTTTGTATTTTGGGCTGTATTTAAATTCTGTGCCAAATACAAGCCTCTGGGATCAGCTCCCGATTGGAGCTCACAAATGGAGTTGATTGGTGCAAAGGAAAATGCTTCCTTTGCCTGCACAGTCTGGAAATCAAACCATGTGGGCCAATGAACATATTGCTTTTGCACGCTGCCCTGAATTCAATGCAATCTACAAAGAGATGGCCCCACCCATCTGTCTAAGCAATCAGTCCATGGAGGCTAGAGGACGTCAGAAAATAAAAGAAAAAAAAAACAATTTTACCAATAACTTACTTCTGTTTCAAAGCCAACAGTAAAATATGCATCTGTGTGGTTATACTTGTACAGTGGAACCTCAGTTTTTGAGAATCTCGGAGGCTGAACATTTCGGAAGCCGGAAGCTGAAAACCTGGAAGTAATCACTTCCATTTTCAAAGGCACCTCTGAAGTCAAATGGCTTCCGCTGCACGTTTTTCTTTTTTCTCAATGGATTTTACCAACCACCCATTGCTCCTCAGTTTTTGAACATTTTGGAAGTCAACCAATCTTCTGGAATGGATTATGTTCGAAAACCAGGGTTCCATTATATTTGTTACAGAAATCAAGATGGCCACTTATGGAAGTATAGTCTTGGAATTACAGCAGAGAGTTTAGTTAGACAAACCATAGTTAAGATTTTTGAAGGGGCTATAGTTAGACAAACAGATCAGTTTGCATTGAACTGTCTTTACTCCTTACATTATAAATTTGAACATCTGGAATCAGAGCACATTTAGGGTTGTAGACAATATAATTCAGGCTGCAATCCCATGTGCATTGAATGGGGCGAACATCTGACTAAACAAGCAACCGGGTAACCTTCAACTAACAAGAGGCTGACTACCTGTCTATCAACTTTCAAGGCCTGTAAAATGTGTTCCAAAGGCATAAAGCTAGTTCACTTACCTCTTCTCCGTGCTCTCCATCTTTGTAAACAAGATCATAGTTGGAGATTGTGTCAGACCGTGGAGGGGTCCAAGAAAGGAGTATGCTTGTTTCGGATTCTGGTTCAGCTTTGAAGTTCAATGGCTGCCCTGGGACTGATGCAGGAGGACACAATATCAACATTCAGTAAGTACATTTACTGGGGGCAGCGGGGAAAATTAAGAGTTGTTTCCTGCAATTATAGACTCCATGCAGACCACCACTTCCAGGTTTAGGTTTCTATTGAAGACCCACTAATGGAAGCAGCCAGGTTTCATTTCCAGTAGCGTCACCTTCCCAAGAGCATTCCAAAACATGCATTCCAAACATGTCACTTTCTGTTCCGCTGTTTGCTCAGCTGGGAATTAATCACCCAGATAGTCCTGTTCTTTATTGCAGTTAATACTGTTGCTTGAGCAGCCTTTCTTTACACTGTCAACATACTGTTTACCAGACAAAATGTTTCTGCACATTGCTTTGATCCAGCAGAGCCACTCGAGTTATGACAGTACTCTATATACATGACAAACAGGAATAATATGAACTTCTCTGTGTCTTAGCCAGATAAACCATCCCCTGAGCCTGCCTGTTTCTTGACTAAAGGTAAATGCAGGTTTGTGCTTACTGCTTAGACACTGATAGGAGAAAACATGACTGTTAGATACTATGCTAGGGGGAAGAAGGAAAACCCTGCTCTTCTCCACACATTTGGCAATTTAACGCTGTAAAACACAACAAAATCCTATGGGCTATTTCAATCACAATCTCAAGGAGTAGACAGTCTCTTTAAAAGTTTGTGATATGAAAGGAGTTCAGTAAATAGGTAAAAAGGGTAAAAAAGGTAAAGATAAAGGACCCCTGACAGTCAAGTCCAGTTGCGAACGACTCTGGGGTTGCGGTGCTCATCTCTCTTTACTGGCCAAGGGAGCCGGCGTTTGTCCGCAGACAGTTTTTCCGGGTCATGTGGCCAGCATGACCAAGCCACTTCTGGCGAAACCAGAACAGCATACAGAAACGCCATTTACTTTCCCACTGGAGCGGTACCTATTTATCTACTTGCACTTTGACGTGCTTTCAAATTGCTAGGTTGTCAGGAGCTAGGACTGAGCAACAGGAGCTCACCCCGTTGCGGGGATTTGAACCGCCGACCTTCCAATCGGCAAGCCCTAGGCTCAGTGGTTTAGACCACAGAGCCCCCCACATGGTCTAGGTACTTGGTCACAAAGAAGACTATCATTGAGGAAAGAGGATCCACTTACTCCCTCCACTGCCCCATGAACAAACATAGAGCTAGGGGACACCCTCTTGGGGTTTTCATGATGTAGTGGTGTTGAGTCAAAAGTGTAACTGTGCTCTCCAAGTTAAGGATTTTAATTTTTTTTAAGCCCTAATTATATTTCTGTATAGCTTACAATGAAAATATCAGTGTATCAGCAGTTACAATGAAAATATCAGTGTATCAACAGTTACTTTGCAAGGACTAGTATGCAGTGTTGGACTCTGCTGGTAAAAAGGGAGATTCAAATACTGACTCAACCATGAAGGGTACTGAGGTCTTGACAAAGTTATTATCCGTAATAACTTTGTTCTTATAAACTTGATTCATGTGCTGCTTTTAAAAAAAATGTTTTTAATTTGTTTAGTCTCCCCATGAGAGCTGTGATTGTACTGGACAGGCAGTAAGGGCAGGGCATTATATATATATATATATATATATATATATATATATATCCCTGACACGCATGAGTACATAAGTAGGATGTGCTGGATTTCAAGTAGTTTTTCAATTTTTATTTTTATTTTAACAGGGCAGGGACGTTATATTCCAAGGAAGTTATATTCAGTGCGGAACTTTCATTTTTCATTAAATATTTGTCCTGTGAGGTCATTTATCATTACAAAAGCAGAATATGGAAATGGAGCTTCTGAAGGAACTTGAGAAAATTTCAACAATATACAACATGCAAATGGAAACAGCAAACAAACAAAGTTTCAGAGAGGCTGTTCATGGCATAAGAACTGTTAAAGGTGAGTACAATACACAAAAATGTCAAAACTATTCATTACTGAATAAACTTCATGGTAAAGTCAAAAAACATAGATCCCCAATCCAACTCACAGTTTAGACATCTGGATTTAGAATATGTTTTTGAAACACTTTTACTGCGTTCATCTATATGTACCTTTGACTTTATTGCTTAGAAAAGTCAGATACCAACCCTCCAACCCACCCCAGCCGTACCGGTGAGAACTTTCTAGAGTTTTCCTCTTACCTCCTGTCTGAGTGATGACTTGAATGTCACTAGAAAGAGGCCCATCACCAACAGAGGTAAAAGCAAGAACTTTCACAGAGTAAGTTTTCTGCGGTATTAGATTCCCAATGGTGGTTATATGGCTGTCGGCCACATTATGTTTCAACCAGCTGTTGACATGTTGGGAGGGGTCCATGGTGTAATAAACTCTGTAGCCTTGTATTTGTCCGTTGGGTTCCTCAGGTTCTTCCCACTGCACCAGTATTGTGGTTGAGCTCAACATACGGGCTTGTACATTGCGCGGTGCGCTAGACGGTGCTTGCTCCGAGGTCCGCGTTGAAACCGGTTCACTGGGTGGCCCCCGCCCAATGTTGTTGACAGCAACAACTCTGAACTCATACTCGGAATAAGGACTCAAACCGGCGACGCTGTATCGAGTTGTGGCGACTCCATCAATTTCCTTATAGAGTTCCTCAGAGTTTTTAGGTTTATGTTGAATTATGTAATAAGACACTGGCTCGGGGTTTCCAGAATCCCAAGTCAAAGTAATGCTTGTTGCTGTGCTTTCTGTTACAACAGGAGTTCCTGGAGGTTTGGGTAAGGCTGCAAGAAAATAAAAGACAATTTATTCAATTGGAAGGAAATTACACCACAGCACCATGACTAGTTTTTTTTTAAAAGTATAGCAATGCAGTTTGGCGAAGGGACACATACAATTCAAAACAGAATGCTGTTTTATTCAAGCATTGTCAAAAACAAAAACAAAATATTATGGGAAAAGCATTTTGTTGCGACAATAATTTAACTAAACATTTGCGAAGGAGAAAATTGATGTTGCTCTAAAATGGCAAGCGGCATCAGAGGCTTGGGGACTTTTGGTTCATATGCAGAAAATTTGTGTTGCGATGGTAAAGATTTATCTGTTGTTGTTTTTTTGAAGCAGATTGTATGCCCCTTACCTTTCACAGTTATCTGTGCTATTGCTTCTATAACACCAAGAGTAGACATAGCAACACAAGTGTAATTTGCAGATTGCCTGACGTCATTTAGCTCCAGGACATTCCTTCCTATTGGCATGTCATCTTCCGGAGTAAGATCTTCTGCTCCCAGCATCCATTTCACATATGGCATTGGAGACCCCACAGCAACACAGGTGATGTTAACACTCCCTCCGGGCATAATTTCATGGTTGGTGGGTGGGATCGAAAACCTTGGTGGGACCCGACGAACTGGAATAAAACACACATAAAGCTAATAACCCATACAAAAATGGAGAACATAGATCTTGCACACAAGAATACATGCATTTATAGATACACTTTCAACGATTAATTGCTACTTTTATTTGCCGAAAATAAAATATAGACCAGACAGGTATATTGTCTGTACATATTTGTTTACATTTATTCATCAATATCTTTAACCACATTCATACAAAGCTTCCACCCCCACCCCAGACCAAGTAGGGCCTCACAATTAACTAACTATATACTAACAATACACCAAACACCATGCAAAAGATACACACACATACACACACATATATATGCATGTATATTCTGTATGCATATGTATACATATATATGCACAGAAGAAAACTGGAGAGTCGACAGCATGCTTGAGTTGAGTATCAAAACCAACTTCAACGCTGCACACTTCCAGCTGATGTGAAGAAATGTGCTGCAACACATTGTCACATCACAGCCCTGAAACACATCACCTACGGTACACGGAAAAATGCAATTCTGATTTGCTGTCAGACTCAAAAAGTGGATGCAGCCTCAAGACCTCACACTAACACTGAAACAGACATGGGATATATATAGATATATATATAGTCACAGGAGAAGAAACAAGGCAAAGCCAGTATGAGTACTGGTTTTGGTCATGCAGGCAAGCAAATGACAAGAGTCTATAGGGAATCATGCTTAGGGAGGAATGATAGGAGAGAGAGAAATTGTATAGGGAAACAAAAACAATTAAAAGGAAAGGGAAAGGAAACATATTGGGATAGAGAATAGTTATTTTTTAAAAAATGTGAACGCAAGATAGTTTAAAAGAAACAGGGATATTAAGAGGGTAGGACAGGGAATAGGAGGATATTTGTTTAAGCTTGGGATTATTATGAAGCAAGTATACGGTGGCAGGGAAGGAGAAGAACATTAAAACATTCCGGGTTCCATGGCGTTCACACAGAGGGGGAAGCAAAATAAGCTGCTAGGATTAATAATACTACTAAAAGCAGCTCTACGTGTACAAAATGAGGGACAGTGATATCTAAACTATTTAGCAGCAGGGCATTGCATTAACAGAGTAGTTAATATTTAAGAAAACACAACACTGAGAAAATTACCAGGCAATAACAGATCAGTGTTCCTGTTTCAAATATTTTCTGTGTGCATGTGTGTGCATGTGTAGCACAAGAGGCAACAGAGGCCTGTGCTTTCATTGCACACAATACGCTGTGCTTTACGGGGGCCTTCAAAACAAGGATGTATTTGATTCAGCAAAATAAACAAACCGATTCGTAAATAAATGGCTACGGTCCCGGCCGGAGAACGTTAGTCATAATCACATCCCATTGAAATCAATGGGAGGTAGGTTAGTGGTCATTAAATCCGTCCACTGAAGTTAATGGCAGGGGGTGGGGAATGGTTTAGCGTTATACGCCGACAAGTGTGATTTAAGAGCGGCGAACTTTTGCTGGATTAAGGGGCTACAAATACAAAGCAATCATTTCATTACCCTTTGCACTGAATTGAGATAAATTTCTAGAGATTCGATAGGGGCTTACGGTGATGGCCTCGTGAGTGAATGGGACTGGCATAGGGAGGACAAAGAGCGAAACATGCCTTCAGCAGCCAATCAACCGAGGTCACACAAAGCAAGTGAGGGGCAATGCAGAATTTGTAGTACTGAAAGAAAACGGAAAACGGAAAAAGAAAAAAAACTTAGGAGAAATATTAGTCTTCATGCTTGGGCTGCTTAAAGGAGCATCTGCTGGAACTCATTCCCGTATCAGCAGGCATTAACAACGGAAATCAAAGGGAAATAAAATTGAAGAAGGAAAAGAAGATAAAAAGAAGCAGAAGCAGGAACACTGACCAGATTGACAACTCCTTGAAGTGTTAAGTGTGTTACTGGCTTGTCATGCACCCAGCCTCTCTCCCTCTGTCTACATGCACAACGATACCAGCATACATTAGAAGCCATGACCGGGGCATTCTCTGCTTAAACATAACATCAACTTAAAAATAAAAAGGCCACAATGCAGCTACATTCATTTCATTTGTATTCTTTGTTATTGGTTTAATTAATAGTTTTGTAAGGTGGGTAAAAAAGTAAAAAACACACCAACCTTCTCGCAGCTCTGAGGGATGTAGGGGGTTTGATGCAGAACACAATGAAATGAGGAAAGGAGAAAAACAAGGGAAACACAGAGAGAGTAAAAAGGCCATATCAAGGCTTTCAACTGCTACTTGAACAACTACTTGTTCTAATCAAACCTTACTACCTCAGCTCTGACCGTAAGCAATTTCTCGCAGCTATCGCGGTATTAGGAACTAGCATCATTTGAGTGGGGAAAGAGGAAGTCCTTCAAGTCGTAACGGCACACATGCCTCATGCAAGGAACACTACTTTGAAAGGAAAAGGACCAGATAGCTTCCTAAGGAGGCCAAAATAACCTCCGAACCCTTTCTAGTCAGAAAGCTAAATCATAAATATATATTATAAAAGTTTTGTACAGCGTTCCCCACACCAAAGTAATGAGCTAACAGCTGTATGAACCGAAATCTTCCCTCATCTTTTTTCCCTCCCCTTCTCATTCCAAACCACCCTTTATTTTTGCAGGGAGATGGGATTATTTGTATAAATTATATAGAAAGGGGTCTCTCATTTCAGAGCCAGACCCTGGAAACTGTGCCAGAAAGAAGCCACTTTAAATATATAAAACTAAGAGCTTCCATAGGTTTAAAAAGCAATCGTGCCTGTTACCCTTACAAGAATATACTTTTTATGAATTTATCCTCCCAATTCATATTTATCAAAAAAGACAAATCTGTCTGCACCCCTCCCCCTTTTGAAAAATACAAAGAACAGCCAGTTCATTACAGCAGTGGCAGGGATTACGTATTACTGATAAAACTTCAATTTAAGAGTAGGTATGTATATATATATATATTTATAGCTCTACGAAACTAAGCTTAAAGAAACAGAGAAGGCAGGCCACACCACTGTCCTCTTCGGCGAGAATTTCCAAGCTAAGAACTTTTCCTTTTCAGCTCAGAAGCAGAGGTCATGTGGGTACAACACACCTCAGCACCCCTGAGTTTCAATTAGAGCTAAATTAGTTGCACAGCAAGCAATCGCATTAGGAATTATAAACCAAAGAAAGGAGAAGAGGAAAACCCAAAAATAAATGCAACGCTCAGGTCAATAGTCAATGCAGGAAAAAGTAGAAGTCAAGATGTAAAAACGGAAGCATACTTACAAACCTTAAGTCCACAGGGGTGGATTGGACTCAAAGGTGCCTTTATTCATATTCCTCCCCTTGTCAAATTCATACTCTAAGCCTTTTTTCCAATGTTTATTTTCCTTTCCCCCCCCCACCCCTTTGCCCAGATACTTTTGCTTATTACTGTAGTTATGGCATAGACCCCGAGAGTAACTTAACGCCCCTTGCGCCTGACTGAAGGGTAGATACCCGGGTTTATCATTCCTACCTCTGACATATAGATTGGCAGGGGCAGAATACCGTGTCCCTGCACTGTTGGTTGCAACACACTCATATTTGCCTTGGTCAGATTCTTCACTCAGTTCGATTTGGAGGGCACCTGTAAGGATATAAAATACATTGCCAAAGAGACTGTCAATGAAGGGTTTTTCAGCTCCCAACGACACACCGCTTAATAATAATGAAAAGCCCTGTATGCGGAGGTCCACTCAACGTCGGTTCATTTTCTCGCTACAGTGGCACAGACAAAAAAAAATAAATTATGATGTGATGAAAAAAACAAAGAGATTATTTTTTTCACACCATCAATGCTAGCACAGGAAAACAATCTGCATTTGGCAAACATATTTTCTAGCACAATATACTGTTTTCTCCTAGACTATTAAAATGAAGATGGGTGAGACTGCTTCAAGGAAATATGGCTTTAAAACAAAGCATAGGATATTAGGTCATAGGGTTGTCACTGTTTAGCTGATTAGATTATTTTTTATTTATTTATTTGCGCAGCAAAAGTAATAATACAAAAGGTGGCACTCGGCAAAAAGAAGAAAAAAGAAGAAAAAAAAAGGGGAGAAGATGGGTTTCAAGAAAGTCTTCCGCTGAAGAAGGCCAAAAATGTGCAGCGAGTACAAAAAAAAGGGCTGCTTAAAGTGAAAAAAGAAACAAATTAGTCATTTATAGTAATCAAAATATTCCTTTAAAGAAACAAAACTCCCTTAAAGACATGCAGATTGGTAAGAAAAAGAAAGACATTTCGCCACAACTTACAATCTTTTTAGTGCATTTGCTGAAAAACAAGAGCAGTTGAATTAGGAGGCAAAAAAAATGTTAAAAAGCAGGGGCCAAGCCAACAAGGAAGAAGCAACCAATCACTGCTGAGGACCATCGGGATGTCAGCCCTAAGACACCCATCAAAATCCACGGCTGGGATTAGCAGTGTGGTGTCACAAAACCCAAGAAAAAAAACAAAACAAGAATTACAAAAGACATGAGCAGTTGTTTTTTTAATATAAAATGATTAAAAACCAGCAATACCACATTTTATCACCAAGAATACTGAGTCATCAACCTTTCCATTTCCAAAGCCTGAAGATCAGAAGGATCCAAAAATCCAGAGATGGGTAAATCCAAGAAGAAAAAATATATTTATAGTTGCTGTAATTTATTAGGGAGAAGAATGTGGTGGGTTTTTTCTTGTTGTTTTACTTTACTTTATTAAAGTTAAAAGAAAAATATATAATTGAACAAAAATAAAAAATAAAATAAACCCCCTTGAAAGACAAAGTTAAAAAGTAGATATTCCATGTTGTCGTCTGCATGTCTGCAACTGTTCTCCAGACCATCTTGGCTTGGTCCAAAACAAGAACAGCTAAGGAAGAAAAAAAATGATCTTTTTTTTTTTGCTCCAGTTGGACCAAAAAAAAAGAAAGAAAAAAGGGGAAAAAAGAGAAAAGAAAAAAGGTAGAAAAAGAAGAAGAAAAAAAGGAATAGAGGGACAAATGGTACGCTGTGACTGGGTTGTGTGGCCTGAAGACCCGGATATGCTTTCTTTGAAGCATATCACAAAGTAACAAATCTTTTTTGAAAGAAAAAGAAGAAAAGAATGAATGAATGAATGAATGAATGAACACAACTTTTTTTTCTTTTCAATGAAAAGTGAAAAGGATGGTGGGGAAAAAAACAAAACCACAAGATGGAAGTCACTGATCATAACTCAATAGGAAGAAATAAAGATGAAGGACATTTCTGTAATGCATTTGTTTGTTTTTAAAAAATGGATATAATGGAAGGTATGAAAGGACAGAAAGAATAAGATCATTCTGTGAACGTTAGTTCAGCACTCTTACCTCTTATTGGTGTACCACCTGGGTGGATAATATGAATGCAAATAAGATTAGAAAGAAGAAGCATTAGTACGAGAAGAAAGAGGCTAGGGCTTTGGAAGAAGAATCAAATTAGAGTTACAGAATTAAATAAGGTCTTAAAAGAAACTTGAATTTCTATACTGTAAAAACAGGAATATATACTTTTAGGTACAATTCTTAGATTATAAAAAACAAAATAGCAGTGTACCAAATTGGGCAAAGGCCATTATTTTCAGGGGGGAAGGGGCAAGGCAGATCATTCTTACAAGAGCTTAGGTGTTTGGTTATATAGAATTAAAATATATATATTGCATAGGCCTGAAATCCTAAAAGAAAACCTTTACAACACTATATTTAATACATAGTTTAGGAAGAGATACTGGATAACTATTAAAGTGAGAAATATATATATATAGTATATGAAGATATATATATATATAATAGAGAGAAAGAGAGAGAGAGAGAAAGAGGCTATCTGGAAATAAATACTGATTATGTTGGACTCACTTGTCATATACTGCACTACAACTAGGTGATACTTGTGTATTGTTCCTTCTAACTTGAGAGTTACTAGGACTGATACGACAACATTTCTGTGAAGGGTTGTGTGTGTGCCGCTACAAAGGTCCGGTGGCTACACTGTCTGTTAGTAAAATGCATGCCATGCATTTTAAGAGTAATCATCATCATCATTATAATAATACCATAATCATAGTATTCTGCATATGAAAATTAGTGGGGGGGTGAAGTGCGCTTCAGAACTAAGCACTTACCAATAGATTCTGGAGATTAAAATACGGAGAGAAGAAAGACAGCATAAAAATATTATTATATTCCTTATAATTTGGTACAAAAGTTTTCAAGTTAAAGCTTTATATACTAAATCATCTACGTCACAACTGAAAATTGACTTCTAGTTTTACATTAACAGAAGCTTAATCTACACAGTTCTGCTGACAACAAGCATTAGCAGTTGGTTAACAAGACTGGCTTAACATCACAGGACAGGTCAAAAAGGCTGAAAGTTCTGGGAAGATATATGGCTAGACAACTTGATTCCGCAGGAAGATCACTATCACAGCCGAAGTAGACTGCTAATTATATATCCCACCCTTTTGTAGTATATTAATATGGGAATAAGATTTACATTTAGTAAATGATTTAGAGTTATCTTATTATGAAGCTGCAAAGAACATAAGGTGGAGTTGAAAGGAGTCGTTGGAGAAAGAGCAGCGAAAGCCGGGCTCTACTTCAAATGCAGGCTTCTGTAGATCTGGACACGCTAATATTGACAAAGCTTTGGGTTTATGCACACTACTGTGGCTAAATGCACCAGAAAATAAATCTCAGCCAGTAAAAATCTCTCCCTTCACAGGCTAACCCATTGATTTGAGATTATTATTCTTGGTTGGCTTGCTTGCTTTGTGGTCAGGGAGGATGTTAAGATAGTGCACATGAGAAAAGTAGAGTGAGCCATGTACTAGTGAGAGAAACGGAAGATGTGTCCAAACTGTCTAATCTTTGGTGGATTCAAAAGGTTGAAAAGAACTCACAAAACACAATTGTTATAGAATATTTTAATTGTCAAATAAAGAAAAATAGATTGGATTTGATGGATATAACCATTGGTACTCCTTGCATATTCTGAAGTCCAATGTTGAAATAACTTTTTTAAATAAAATAATAATAATAATAATAATAATAATAATAATAATAATAATATAGATAGGGATAGAGAGAATGGATCTGTCAAATACTGCCAAAAACGCAGTAAATAAACTGAAAATATAAAAACTACAGTCACAGCAAGTGAGCGTTGTGGAGTAAACAGAAGCTGCAAAACACACAAACAAATAGACTCTGGAAACAGGCTATGACGATAACACAGACATGGACAAGACGCTCGACAACATAAAAAAGAAGAAGAGAAGAAGAAATCATAACCTATAAAATAAAATAAAAATAATTAAAAAGGAACGTAAAATAAGAGAGAGTATAATTTGGGGCATTAGTGCAAACAGTAACAAGACCTTACCTGATCGTAATTGTTTGATACGTCCATTGTTGTTGCTCGTGTCCACGGGTAAAAAATCTTTGAACCAAGTTATTTCAGGATCAGGATTGCCACTGGCTGCACATAACATGGTGGCCGTTCTAGTGCGTTCAACCACCTTTAGTTGCGGGCCCATATCAATGGTGGGGAAACCACGAGGAATTTGATCCTCTGAAAAAGAGATAAACATCAGGTTTATAAAACATCTCCTATCACAGCTACATTTGCACATCCTCTAAATGTGTGTTCCAAACACACTGGGTTGCATCCATTGTCGCCACACAGCCAAGAATTAAGGCTTCCATCAGTGAAAAGGAGTTAGAAAGGTTTTTTTGGTTGTGTGTGTGTGTGTGTGTTGCAATTTCTCCTCCTCCTCCTCCCTGCACTCTAATCCTCTGAATCTGGAGCATTTCTAGATCAGATGAGGCAAAGGAGGGAGGTGGGTATCACTAAAAGATACAAAAAGATACTGACGAAAAGCTTCCATCTACATTGGTACCTTGGTTGTCCAACAACTTGGCTCCCAAACAAATCGGCTCCCGAACGCCGCAAACCCGGAAGTGAGTGTTTCAGTTTGTGAACGTTTTTCGGAAGCCGAACATCCAACGTGGCTTCTGACTGAGTGCAGGAACCTCCTGCAGCCAATCGGAAGCCACGCCTTGGTTTTCGAACGGACTCCCGGAATGGATTAAGTTTGACAACCAAGGTATCACTGTATTGAGCAACACTGTTTAATACAACTAATTTTGTCTACGGTTAGAGAAAACGATTTCATCCTGGCGTGTGATCGCCAAGCATAGTTTAAGCAAACCACATCTTCCCAAGCTGGGATCTTTTGGAAGAGTCAGGATTGCTGACCCAGAGGTACAAATTCAAATCTCACTCAGGTGCATGGAAGCCTCTCTTAGGTGGCTATTTGGATCCATATCTGATTAAACAGGTATGATCAGAATAAGCATAGCTCCATAACAAAAATGTCCAGACATGTATGGTGGTTTTTATTTTTTTTACTACTTATTGTTATGAGGGGAAAAAACCTGCTCCTTTTCCCTTATGGGGTACCCAAGAGTCCATATAGAGTCCTTTTGTAGGTTCTCTATCGGTAGGAGAAAATAACAGAGACCAACCAGAGAATATTGAGAAGCAAAGCAGCTAGTAAGCCTGATTTTTATTAAAGCTGTTGCAACAGGGTGCTCCCCCCACACGCAGGGGAGAGGAGGAGGACTCAGAGCCATGCGTGCAAGCCCTTATACAGACATTTTAAATTGCTCGCCCTGGAGTCCAAGACCACCCCCAGGAACATCATACATACATCACAGAAGGGGTGTAGCCCAAGACCACCCCCCAGATACATCATACCTACATCACAGAAAAGGAGGTCTACAACAGAAATCTGAGTGTGTTGTTTATCTCCTGTCTGGCAAGTTACCTGATTGCATTATCTGGATTTTGGCCACTCTTTTGTTATTATAACTACTTAATTCCTGAATCTAGGTCATAGGTCACAGGCTCACACCCTGTTCATATCTTGAACGTGCCCTTAAGACAGGATTTGTGAGGATGGGATTTGTGAGGAAAAAGACAATGGGGAGGTTTCCCATTTTGACCTTGCAGAGAAATATTAGAGGTCAATTTGTTCAGGACCTTTTCTGTGGGGTTTCAGACATGTGGTTTATATATACAGTTATGAATATACACACACACACACACACACACACACACCGTATTTTTCGCTCTATAAGACGCACCAGACCATAAGATGCACCTAGTTTTTGGAGGAGGAAAACAAGAAAAAAAATATTCTGAATCTCAGAAGCCAGAACAGCAATAGGGATTGCTGTGCAGGAAATGCAGCGATCCCTCTTGTTGTTCTGGCTTCTGGGATAGCTGTGCAGCCTGCATTCGCTCCATAACACACACACATTTCCCCTTATAAGACTCCCCTATAAGTGAGTCTTATAGAGCAAAAAATACGGTATATAACCTTAAAATTCTTATAACATTATAAAGGCTTCAGTGATTTTAAAAAAAAGCAGTACAGCCATACAGCCATTTCTTATTTTGCTTCAAGATAACCCACCAAGAGAAAGAAAAAAGACCAGTAACTGCTGTATAATGCATCCTTTGTTATTAAACATCTTGCTTGGCTGGTATTGACATGTAATTCTTTAAGGGATAAAAATAATTGACTACAAATTGTCCAATGTCAAACACATTACTTGCTTTGCCATGAAATGGTGTGATCTTTTCACAAAGTTGCAGCAAAGCTTTCGGAGGCATCTGAAAAACTTGGAGGGATATCCTTGGATACTTGACAAATCTCTGCATTCCCTGGTGACTTCTTTCTCTCCAAGGCTATTTAATCACTGACAATGTGAATGCACATAAATATTGCTACTGGAGAGTGGTAGTCACTAATCTTCTGCAAGTGTGAATGTCTTTTTATCTCTGCCAATAAGCAGGAAGTGTTAAAGGCTGACAATGTTAGGCCATTTGCTATAGGCTCTTACCAAAGAAACCTACATTAGATAACAAATTATAAGATGTGAAGCCTTTACCTTGGGAATTGCTGATAAGGTTTGACTTGTGCCATGCTGAAGTACTACTCTAATGCATTTGCATGACCTTTCCATTTCCTTCTTGGCTCACAAAGAACACTCTAGAGGCCCCTTTCTCATATAAACAAGCACACAACAAAGATAATCTATCTTGCATACTAATAGGGTGGAGTAAGCAAAGAGCTTCTCTCTCTTATTTTTAATAAGGGTAATTAAATTCTATCCATTCCTCTTATGCACAGAACCTCTCCGAATACACGCTCGTCATTAAATTTTCATGAGAAACATCACAATGTAACAGATTCAAATAGTCAGAGCTGTTACACTTTGACAGTTGTGGCTTATTTCCAATCTGGCTGTCAGGTATTTGGCAATAAAACCCAGTATTCAACATAAAACGGACTGGGGAAAATAATGGAATTTGTAATTGGAATGCTTATCTCAGTGGGTGTAGTTTATAAGACGTTAATTGCTTTCTGTTCTACTTTAAATTTATTAGTTATTTCTACAAAACCTGTCTTTCCAGTTTGATGGCACCATGTTTGACAGATCATCAAACAAGATTAACAATCACATCAATCAGCAATTATACTACAGCCATATATAGGTTTTTTTGGTGGAGTGAAGGGAATAGCTAGTAATCAATACATTTTAAACTTTAAACATTAACATGAAGTGAAGAGAAAAAACATTTTGTCTTCTTCACTAGTTTGTACATTACTGTCATCATTAGGATTTTAACTACAATGTCCACCACTTTTCATTTTAATGTTGTCATGCTGAATTAGCTAGTAATTCATCAACAATTTAAATCAGACCTGACCTTCCCAGAGCCATATGACAGTGTCATTTTTACAGGCCATTAAAGGGCAGATTACTGTGCTCAGGGAGCAATATGAGTAATGTACGTATTTGTTTATGGTGGCAGCTACAAGAAATTTGGAAACATGACATATTCTTAGCATTTGCAAGGTGTCTTGCTAGTAAATATGTTCTGCTACTAAATTTCTAATTCAGTTCCAGGGATGTGTTCCTAGCAGTCCATCAAGCTGAAGCATTCCGAGGATGAATTTTGAACCAGATTAAGAATCTTTAAGGGAAAACACCACAACACTGTCTTGCAAGCGGTCAGCTCTGTTTATATTATGTTTTCAGAAGGTGTGCTCCACAGTTTTTTAACAGACTTATCTCTTATCCAAACACAAGAAATTAGTACCCAAACCTCGCTATACACATCACAGATTCAGATATCCAAACAGCTGGACCTGCGTGTAGTACTGTAAACAGATAAGAAACCTTAAACAAATCTTACTTTTTTGTGTTTTGCTGTTCTACCGCAACTGTTTCACCAGAAACCATGGTGGAAGGGAGGAAGGGGAAGAGCTCAGACAAATAAGAGAGAATTTCTTCCTTCCTTGTTTGCCTTTTGCAAGGTTTTCCAGGCTTTCCCTGGGGTTTTCCAGGTTGCCTGCTCACTTTGGGGTCAACATTCCATGGTTGGGAATGCATTAGAAATTTTCCCATAGGAAACCAGTCATCAACTCTTTAAGCCATGGACAGGCAAACTAAGGCCTGGGGGCCAGATCCGGTCCAATTGCCTTCTAAATCCGGCCCGCAGATGGTCTGGGAATCAGTGTGTTTTTACATGAGTAGAATGTGTCCTTTTATTTAAAATGCATCTCTGGGTTATTTGTGGGGCATAGGAATTCATATATATTTTTCAGAATATAGTCCAGCCCCACAAGGTCTGAGGGACAGTGGACCGGCCCCCTGCTGAAAAAGTTTGCTGACCCCTGAATGTTTGCACAACAAATGGTTTTCTGAGAATGTATTGTGTTCAGATAGCAAGACCTGCATGCACTGACAATGCTACGCAGAAATCATTTACTTGGTGCATTTGTAATTTACAGAGCCTTATCTGCCTTCACAATCTAATTTGCAGCTTTAGTCAATAAATACACGGACTAGATTCTCCCAATCTACAGAAAAACAAATATTGAACAAGGCAGTGATTCATTCCCCACCGATTCTTTATAAAGGTTGAAACTCACTGCAAATTTTGAATGCATAAAAGGTCTGCTCAGATTATCCAGAAGCTAAATGTTCTTCAGGTATGTGACCATGTATTTGAGCTTTTCGAACTCTGCTACTTCCCAGTTTTTCTCCTTCCTTCAGTTTGGGCAGAAAAATTGGAAGATGCAGCTTTTTTTTTAAAAAGTGTTGACATGCAAAAGGCTCACTAACACTTCTGGTTTTCACACTTCCAGGTACCCAAAGGGAAACTCACACAGCAGTTATGCAATCGGTCTCCATACCCTGTAAGTACATTACACATTGTTGCTGAGATTGCGTTCCCTCTGAAGAATGAGATACAGATGTTGGAGGTACTGTACTCCTGGATACATTTTTGACTCTAGAGGCCCAAATATCCAGAGGTTAGCAGTATATTCTACCAGCTTTATCTGGTTCACCAGCTGCATTGATTACTGGACATTAGCAACCACAAGACTGGATTACAGTGGTACCTCAGGTTACATACGCTTCAGGTTACATACGCTTCAGGTTACAGACTCTGCTAACCCAGAAATAGTGCTTCAGGTTAAGAACTTTGCTTCAGGATGAGAACAGAAATCGTGCTCTGGCGGCGTGGCAGCAGTAGGAGGCCCCATTAGCTAAAGTGGTGCTTCAGGTTAAGAACAGTTTCAGGTTAAGAACGGACCTCCGGAACGAATTAAGTACTTAACCTGAGGTACCACTGTACTGCAATGTGATCTGTGAGGGGAAAGATCATTTGATATCCATGCGAATCCAAGCTTTCACTATTATTGGCCCAGTCTTGTAGACTGCTCTTCCAATAGAAAATCAGCAGGCATCTCCAGCACTGATTTTTAAATTTTGCTGAAATCTTTTCTATGGTGCCAGTCTTATGCGCACAATTAAAGAAGCAATTCTATTACAATTACCCAGTTATCTTTGCTATTGCTTTTTTCGTAGGATATATAGATAGAAAGATAGATATCATACAATGCTTCTGTGTTTTTTATGAAATTGTAGTATTTAAGTATTTTTATGAATCAAAGAAATTACGTATCATTCCAACCACTTTACTAAAATGCACTGCGAAAACATGAGGAGACAATGAAGCTACCCATATATACTACTAAAAGAAATTGCCATCCATCTATCACACACTATTGTTATATTCTATACAGCAATCTGGCTCTGACTCCAGTTGCAATCTCCTACTTGAGGCTCTCACCAAAGGGGGAAAAAATCAAACTGTGCCCCAACTCACTAGTACCTCCTTCCCTCTCAACCAGTAGTGGCCTCAGATGTTCTAATCCACATAACCCACACTCCACAAAGAAATAATAAAGCAACGATTGCTGCAATCGCAAAGGTAGAACACAAAAGGACAACCACCTCTTTGGGTAACTTTAGGGTAGCACATCTCAGTAATGATGGCTTTGTGGGCTTTCTGTCCAAATGTCAATTAACAATTATATCCAGTCTACCAGCTCCATCTGGTACACAGGATGAGATCCTAGCTGCCTGCAGATTGTCTCACCAGAGTGGTAATTTGAGTGTAATACTTTTTGCGTGTCGAGGTCCCCAAGCCACCCCCCAAATAACTCACAACGCACACTTAATTTTTGTTTAAGGTTTTTGGCATAATTTTGGCCACAACTTTATTTAAATACAAAACCATGAGTGGTTGTTTAGGCATTGGTTAAGACTATCTGTCCCCCCGCCTGGGGACAGAACTGACTTCCGGGCACCACCGAAAGACAGTGCGGGGGAAAGCAAGTCGGGGAGAAATGGAGCTGAGCCACAGACCCTCAATTCTCATCCGCATGCTCCCCGAAGGCTTGCCGGCCCTAGTCCCATTCCAGGGATTGGACGAAAAGATGGCAAGCCCCAGGATTCCTTTAACGGAATTCCCTTTCCGCAGCAACCATGGAGGGGCAGGCCAGCCTATCCTAACCCCTCCTCCACCAATTTATAACCAATGCCTAACCGCAACCTTACAAGTTGTGACGATTTGCTACACAGTAGGCAAAAACCAAATGGCCCAGCCAATCAGCCAGATGGACAAAATTCCTACCAAGCCCCTGCCCCAATGGCAGACGACCCCATGACAGGCATAGCAAGGTCAATGCAACAACCCCTTACTCAAGGGTGGGTTGGTCATTGATCCGTTGCACGCAGCAAAGAGAAAGCTCCAGGCTGCGTGCAGAGTATTTAAACATTTTACCCCTCCCACCAAAATTGCAACATAACTTTTACCCCAGCAACCCAGTGAACCAATCACTGCCCCAGGCCATCTTTAGAGACCCTGCCTGGTAACAGAGGGGTGGCTCAGCAGACCCCACCGCAACACGTGCTCTCCATGAAGGAGAACACGCTTAATCATTTCCCTCCAAGGAGTTCAATACAGAGGACTCTGAACCCACAGAATCACAGAATTACAGGTCACCTAGTCAAATTCCCTGAAATGCAGGAATCACAGCTAAAATATCCATGATAGATGGGCACCCAACATCTGCTTAGAAACCTCAAAGGAAGGAGAGTTCACCACTTTCTGAGGGAGTCCATTCCACTTTTGAACAGCTCTACTATCAGATAGTTCTTCCTAATGTTTAGTAAGAATCTCCTTTCTTGTATCTTGAATCCATTGGTCCAGGTCCTACCCTCTGGAGCAGCAGAAAGTGGTCTTGGCTCCATCTTCTGTGTTACAGCCCTTGGACAATGACTATACAGATCCTCTCAGTCTCCTATCAACCCTGTTAGGCTGAGAACCTCACTGATAGGTGAGAATTTGAGGCTGGGTGTCCCACAAGTCCTAGTCCAAGTTTCTAACCACTTACAGAACTCTGGGTGTCACTACACTGAATACATGGATGTCTTTTTGTTGATATGGAAGAATGGGTAGAAAAAGCAAGATAAAAGAAAAGTGATTAGGAGTACATAAAATGAAAGTTAAAATGTGTTTGACGTAGCTTCTCTAATTTGAATGATACTAGTACCTCTAGTTTGCATGTTATTACCCATTCTACTTCTGCTCACATTCATGGAAACGGTTTCTGCATAAAGTGCTGTAGCCAGCAATTAAGAGCCTTTGTTTGCATTAGCTTTTGTTTGCACCAGTGTCCTTCTGCAAGTTTTGAATTAAAGTAACAAATGATTAAGGCAGTCATTTGTGATAAAATACAAACAGAAGACAGAGCACAAAGCATGTTCTAGTCCGGATGGGGAAAGCAACAATTTTGCTTCTTCTAGCAATTGATATTAGGATTATTATTTTTCTGCTCTGATGTCTCACATGCAAAGCAGTACCTGAAAGAAATATTGGGCTGAAGGAGGATTTTAAGGTTGAATATGGATACAGGGCTGTCTTACCCATAGGGGCTAGGGGTGCGGGGCACCTGGGTCCTGGGCTCTCAGGGGCGCCAGGCCGAGAGTCTGGGGCCCAAGAGTTGGGTCCAGGGAAGAGCTCGCCAGTCGGTCAAAGTGCCACAGTGGGCTCTTCTGCTGTGGGCGGCTCTGTGCCGCAAGTTCGGGGGTGACCAAGCCAGCGAGACACAGGCTGCTGGCTAGTTCCTCCCTACTGCGCACCTGGGACTGGGCAACGGGAGGGGGGGGGCACGCCGGGCAGATCTTTGCACCCCAGTGCCACATATGCTTAAGATAGCCCTGTATGGATATTGGCTGTCAGATTCCTCCAATAAAACCTGAATATCTGTCCTTCACAATCAAGGCACTAAACTTGAGGGCACTAAAATGTGCTACCCAGGGCTATTTTTTTCCAGAAGAAAGAGGTACCAGAACTTAGCATGAACACCTCCCCCATTCCCTTAATGGCAATGGTGCCCACCTGAGAAGTTAGAAAAACGGGCTCTCACGAGTTCCAGCTGAAAAAAGGCCCTGTTACCCAAATGCAAGATACCTGTGCTGTTAGTGTAAATCATCCATGAACTCCAACAGACAGACTTTTTGCTAAGAATGTACAAATTTGCATGATCAAAAGAAATGCATTAAGTAATAGGAATTATGTGTCCGCTGTCCAAAAGCCCTTGATAGTTACTATGTAACTAGAACACTGAACTTGCAGAAATCAGCAGTATTAAGGAACCCCCCATTTCCCTGAAAAATAATAACTTTAAAAGTTGCCTCTGATAACCCTAATAAAGCATATACATTCCAAATTTCTGGCAAGAATTCTTTCTAACAGACAAAAATTACCCAGAAACTATACACAACAGCAAGGGGGCAAAACAGAGACGAGGTGCAAGAGGCAAGGAAATGAAATATAGATGTAAACAGATAGGTTGTTATTATTCATAGTCTGCTGTGTGAAGTGTTTATTTCATATGTAATTGTATTATTTTTAAATTGTTCTGCACCATTTTGATACATTTTATGAAAGGCAGTCCTGAAATCTTTTAATAGATGAATAATACCTTTAAAATCGTCAATGCTACTCAGGTTCACATTGTAGTAAAATGCCCTGCAGGGTACGCATTCTCTATTAGGGTTAAGTATTCCGCCTGCTAAACTTCAATGTAATAAAGGCTCATTTGAAATAATGGGAGGCTCACCGGTGTACATGGTTGAGTGTCGTATAAATTATTCATGACAGATTTCATGGTCAAATTGTAATCATATTGGAAATTTCACAGTTTGTTATGGATTAACCGGAGAAAGCAAATGCATAATGTGGACATGGATGCCTTTCCCAGAGAATAGTGTGGCATTGTAAAAAGAAAAAAAGAAAAACCCACAAAGAGTTGAAGCATCTATTTTTAAGTGAAGTATGTTAGTTATTCAGAGCACTAAAAACTCCCCACCGCCGCTGCCACCAACATCACCATTTTTAATCTAGCAGCTGCTTCTCAACTGCTTCTGACAGGAACCAAAATAAACCTGACAAGATCACGTTTTAATATATTTTGCATTAAAAATGCATCAGAAACACACTGGCCAGATACCACCACATTGCCTGTCTTTCTGCATTGCCTTGAGGAAAGAGCAAGTTCAACTTTTGGTCATTCTTTCCATAACTCCAGTGGCACCATCGTGAGGTCTGTCAAAGCAGCAATTTCAGCCTCTAGAGAAAGGACCAGAGAGTACTGCATCCCACAGGAGTTCTCTAGCAGCCCATTAAAGAATGTTTCTGGTTTTGTTCATTTCCCCGCCCCCCTCCCTTAGAAATAAGAATGCCTACTTGCTAGGCTTCTTTCAAAAAGCAGGTCTCTAGTGTCAAAAAATAAAGAGGACAGAATCCAAGAGTGATTCAAAACAAAACAAATCCCCTATGTGGAATGCTCCAGAGCATGGGTAGCAAACTAAGGCCCGGGCGCCGGATCCGGCCCAATCGCCTTCTCAATCCGGCCTGCAGACAGTCCAGGAAACAGTATGTTTTTACATGAGTAGAATGTGTCCTTTTATTTAAAATGCATCTCTGGGTTATTTGTGGGGCATATGAATTTGTTCATTTTTTTCCTTCAGAATATAGCCCAGCCCCCCCCCCCCAAGGTCTGAGGGACAGGGATGACAGAGGACAAGATGGTTGGACAATGTTCTAGAAGCTACTAACATGAGTTTGACCAAACTGTGGGAGGCAGTGGAAGACAGCAGTGCCTGGCTTGCTCTGGTCCATGGGGTCACAAAGAGTCAGACACGACTAAATGACTTGACAACAATAAAAGGGCCCTGCGGGACTTGACATCTTTCCGCAGGGCCTGAAAGACAGAGCTGCTCCGCCAAGTCTTTGGTCAGGGCATAGCCTGACTCCCTCCTTTGGCAATCTTCTCAGAACTCTAGCCCAATGGTTGCCATCAATTTGATTTGAAGTAATTTTTTAATGAAATGATTTTAGAATGTTGTATTATTGTTAGCCGCCCTGAGCCCGGCTTCGGCTGGGGAAGGCGGGATATAAATAATAATAATAATAATAATAATAATAATAATAATAATTAACAACAACTGACCAATCATGTCGGTTCTGCCCCCCTAACCAAGTCCTCCCCCCCAAAAAAAAATCCTGGCTACACCATTGCATGGCAGGGTCATCAAATGCTATAAAGAGGGCAGACTATTCTTGACAACACGTTTAAAGCTTTTCATACATCCTCTTTAGCACACTTAAATTGCACGCTGATGCACAATAAAAGAAGTGAAACCAATCTGCCAAAACAACACATATCTATCTATCTATCTCTATCTCTATCTCTATCTCTATCTCTATCTCTATCTATCTACAGATATATAGATATATATAGATATATAGGCACTACAGTAATGATATATAATTCATGCTTCTTTGTAGCTTATTAAACTCTGAGCGCACCCAGTAATTTACTGTTTGGAATACGAAGGAAAACTTCACGTTTTTCAGCCGTTGTTGCTTTCAGTTTATACTTTATATGTTCTGTTCGCTTAGGAAAGCCGTCTGTCTGGACCGCTTACCATGATGAATTAGCACCCTTCCAGAGGAAGTATTTCAAACCTTTTGACTTCTCCTGGCAAACTCTTGGTATTACCTCAAGATCACCGCAGGTACAAGACCATAAACACTGTTATTAGCTGGTGCCCCATCCTACCACTTTCTCATATTCCCACCACGCTGCCCTGGAGAAGCTCACTGGCAAGTTAACCTCAAACAGCAGGAGTAAGATTATTGTATTTACTTCTGATTGGGAAGAAAATAATAGCTCTTAGTTTCAACAGTCTTTATAACGGAGTGTGCAGCAGCAGGAAGCCACTGATACAAGGAATTTTAAAAGCTACCTAGATGACCGGCTTAAATAAAATAAGAAAGAAAGGTGAAAAACGGAAGAGGGAGGAAATCTAGCGTTACAAGTTTGGAGAGGTGGGTAGGCTGGAATTCTGAGATCCTTCTAATTCCTGGATCCAGCACAGATTCAATTCCTGGCTAGCTTCCTGGTGAGGTAATAGCCTTCTAAGTTTGGACTATTAAGATAACAAAGGAAGTGGCTCTGTGCATGTGCAAGTGGGTGGGCCCCTGGTTCCAGCGTATATCTTGCTCATGTTGAGAAAGCTGATATATTAACACACAACCTAATTAGATGGGGCAATTGCAGTTAATTGTTTATTGGGATCTTGCTGGAAGGGTGGACGTGAAGGTGAACCCTCTGTCCCTTTTCAGGATTTTTCTTTTAAAAACTTTCCCCTCCCATTAGTAAACATGGGGAGAGAAATAAGTGGGACCAAATGATGCCAACTTCAAGTCTGCGCCACCCGATTTCTGTTCTCATTCTGAAGCAAAGTTCTTAACCCGTACTATTTCTGGGTTAGCAGAGTCTGTAACCTGAAGTGTCTGTAACCTGAAGCGTCTGTAACCCGAGGTACCACTGTATGGCAAATCAGGGCCGGATTTAGGTTTGATGAGGCCCTAAGCTACTGAAGGTAATGGGGCCCTTTATATGTCTAGCTGTCCTTTGTCAACAACAAATTGTCACTGTTTTTTGTGTTGAATATATGCTATACTGTATGGTAATTTATGGACCTAATAGGTGTCTAAAGCACATGCAGTATGTAGGCACCATATATATAGAAATGAGCAAACCAGTGATATTTTAGGGAGCAGGCTAGCAGGTGGGGCCCATCACTCACATCATAGGAGCCTACACAACACAAAACACTGTTGCTGTATGTAGATTTCATTTTATTTGTTTTTAATCTTATATTTTGACAACGTATATCCAGCTTTTTTTTTCCTTTAAATTTTTTTGGGGGGCCCAAGAGAGTGAGGCCCTAACCCATAGCTTGTTTAGCTTATACATGAATCTTGCAGTGTGGCAAATGTTCCCATGGTGGTAAGAAAGGAAAATCTGAATTGGTTCTCCTTTTCAGAGGTCCCATCTGACCATACATTTACAGCAGTTATCACAACACACTGAATGGTCATGGCTTTCCACAAAGAATATTGGGAACTGTAGCTTGTTAGGATTTCTAGGAGTTGTTAACAGCCCCCTGTTCTCCTCACAGAGCTGCAGACTAATAGCACTACTGAGCTGCACAACAGCATCAAAAGGAAAACAAGGGGAACCTCCCTCAAAATATGCTAATTTACCCATGAACACTTTGTAAGAAGCCTTCCTATAACAATAAGTGCTATTATATGCTTTGAAAGAACTATATTTCCATAGTTTATTCTATTTTTCATTACTGTAAAGGCAGAAAATTTCAGTGACAATTTTGCCACTGCAGAAGTTGAAATGAATGCACGTGAAGGAAATAATTGTGTCCCTCTGAGCAGAGGGCATAGAACGTTGTATAGACTAGCTCTAGAAAGAACAAAACAGAGACCACAAAAAGCCCCAAATATGTTACATTGTATACACTAAAACAGCATTACAACTTATGATACAAAGTATTCCTTCAGTATTTATAGTATTAAATGTTTTTAGAAGAATATGTTTTAATTGGTTATTCTTATTTTTATTATTTTAAAAGATGCAAGGTTGTGCTATTTTACAGTCACTCTCAGTTTAATCTATACTTTTCCGTAGTAGTTTAATAAGCTATTGTTATATTAAAACAATTTCTCCTTCAAGACTACAGAGACTATGGTTAATAAGTTATTAGGGTTTTATGGTTTGTTGTTTTGTTAAGCCAGTGATAATCACCTTCTAAAAACCAAAAACTAGGTTTTCAAGTTTAATTAGCTCTTTTAAACAGCCAGTGTCATAGTAAATGTCAATAAGAGCTTTATTTTCTTTCTACTAAAGCCATTAGCAAAATGAAACCATAAATGTGCTTGCAAGTTAAAGTGAGTTTATGAATTGTTTAAATGACAGGTGAAATTACCCATTTCACTTTCAGATTATCAAGGGATAATTGCAGTTATCATACAAATAATATAACATGCACGGCTTCCCAGCATATTATTTTTGGGGAGATTTGGATATAGGCACATCGCTGTGCTTAAGAACACTCAAGAATTTATGGTACCTAGATGGCAAAACATCTTGATGCTGCAGGAATCCATCCACCTCAGCCAGGATGACTAATGGTTAGGGATGATGGGAGTACAACAAAATCAAAAGGGCCCAGAGGTTCCTCATCACTTCACTAGCCCCAGGTTTATAACTAGAGCCTAGCCTTTTGCCTCCTTACGTGATGTTGATTAGTCGTTTAGTTGTGTCCGACTCTTCATGACCCCATGGACCAGAGCATGCCAGGCACTCCTGTCTTCCACTGCCTGCCGCAGTTTGGTCAAACTCATGCTGGTAGCTTCAAGAACACTATCCAACCATCTCGTCCTCTGTCATCCTTTTCCTTGTGCCCTCTATCTTTCCCAACATCAGGGTCTTTTCCAGGGAGTCTTCTCTTCTCATGAGGTGGCCAAAGTATTGGAGCCTCAGCTTCAGGATCTGTCCTTCCAGTGAGCACTCAGGGCTGATTTCCTTCAGAATGGATAGGTTTGATCTTCTTGTAGTCCATGGGACTCTCAAGAGTCTCCTCCAGCACCAGGATTCAAAAGCATCAATTCTTCGGTGATCAGCCTTCTTTAAAGTCCAGCTCTCACTTCCATACATCACTACTGGGAAAACCATAGCTTTAACTATACGGACCTTTGTTGGCAAGGTGATGTCTCTGCTTTTTAAGATGCTATCTAGGTTTGTCCCTCCTTATATAGCTGGGTGCAAAAAAATACATTTCTTTGTTCCTCTCTAAGGAACTAAGCTTTGCTTGGCTAGGGCTTTGTCTTCAATTTTTGTTCAAATTCCCTTAAACTTATAAGACCAGGACATATGGATGGGGTTAGTTTAAGCCACTGTGATTCATATGTCGGTAATCACAATCTGACTCCCGTAATGCACTCTAACTAGGGCTTCCTTTGTGATTGGTCTAGTGCAGAGTGCTGTGGTCAGGTTGCTGCGTGGTACACCTGGAACAGCCTTTCTCAAACTTGGGTCCCCAGATGTTGTTGGACTACAACTCCTGCAATTCCTGATCACTTGTCCCTCTCGCTAGGGATTGATGGGTGATGCAGCCCAACAACATCTGGGGACCCAAGGCTGAGAGAAGCTGAACTAGAAGCACACATGTGTGTGTTTCTGTGCTGGCGGAACAGCATTTTCTACTGTTGTCTCTGTACTGTACTGACTATTGTATTTTAATATATTGTTGGAATTTGTTGGGTGGGGTATAAATAAATTATTATTATTATTATTATTATTATTATTATTATTATTATTATTGCCCTTCTTTCTGCTATACCCAGTGTTTTTTCTGGGGGTACGCGTACCCCTAAACATTCTGTAAATCTAACTGGAGATTCACTATATTTTTTTTACCATTTTTAGTTTCTTCTCTAGCACGGTGAATCGTAAGTTCTGTTGAATAGCATGGTGATTTGTCAATTCCATTGCTTCCCCTGATGGCTGCCTCATTTCCTGTCACAGGATTTCCTGAGTCTCAGATGGAAGCGAGCGTTTAATGTGTGAAGCCGTGAGGTAATGCATGTTCTTTGTACTTTTGTCCATTTACTGTATTTATTTTTCCCGCCTTGAACTATAAAATGCTGATTTTCTTGAGTCAAAATGAGAGTATCCCTAAACATTTTTTGTTTAGCCCCATGGGTTTTTAATCTACATTAAAGAAAGTAGATTTCCAGGGGCGTTTTGGGTATTATTATTTTTCTAAAAAGGGGGCAGTAGGCCAGATAAGTTTGGGAATCTCTGGTCTAGTCCAGCCCCCTGCAATGAAGAAATCCTTTGCCCAATGTGGGGCTCAAACCCACAACCCTAAGATTAAGAGTCTTGTGCTCTACTGACCAAGTTATCCTTTTGAAATTTTCTTTTTTAATACCCTGATTTTCTTTTTTATTCACTTTCATTTTCTATATTGCTGCTTTATTGATTTCAGCTTGTTTGTTCTTGTTTTAGAGATATATTGCTCGCTTCTTAGACTCAACGCTGCTTAAAGTTTTTCAAAATATTAAGCAGTTTATAAATGCTTTTAAATAAAATAAATAAATATTCAGTCTAGTGCTTATCATATTGTTTTCATCAGGGGTCAGCAATTTTTTTCAGCAGGGAGCCGGTCCACTGTCCCTCAGACCTTGTGGGGGCCTGAAGTATATTCTGAAAAAATATATGAATGAATTCCTATGCCCCACAAATAACCCAGAGGTGCATTTTAAATAAAAGGACACATTCTACTCATGTAAAAACACGCTGATTCCTGGACCGTCCGAGGGCTGGATTTAGAAAGCGATTGGGCCAGATCCGGCCCCTGGGTCTTAGTTTGGCTACCCATGGTTTTTATCTTGCATTTGTTAGGGTTTTATCTTGCATTTGTTGCATCTTGCAGTTGTTTATCTTTTATCCAGCTTTGCTTTATATTCCAATCTATCTTTTAGTGCAGCATGGGCAATGCATTGCTGTAGTATCACTACAGTCAAAATAATAACAGCTGTAAGTAGCAGTTAGAGTTATTCAGGTTACTATCATTGATAAAACTGGCTGGCATGCAGCAGTTATATCTTACATTCCTTTTAGAAACTTAAATTGAGAATGTCATCACTGCACCAAGGCCCATTCCGGACTCTGATGCTTGTTCTGATGTACAGCAACAGTTGTGTGTTGTTGTTATTTTTAAAATGAAACTGGCAACCAAAATAACTTCAGAAGGCCCAGTTAAACAAACACTTCTTTTTGACATTTAATGCAGTAGAAATGAGAATGTAAAAGGGCCATCATGCACATCCTGGTCAACTTCACTTAAATCACCTTACTTAATCTACTGTATGAATACTCAAAGCCCTGTCAACCACTTGACTTAAACAAATTATGCAAAAAGAAAAGAAAGAGAAAGAAAAGTTAACCCCACAGTTCCATTGATTCAGGGAAGGCAATTATAGATCAATTTCTATTTATTTTTTGCTCACTCTACAAAAAAGTGGAACTTAATTTCCTACTAATATGTTGGCCAAACTTTGGAAATACAACCATCTTATTTAGAGGGGGAAACTTGGGAGAAAATAAGAAAATACGGTTTTCTTTTCTTTCTGTGGAGAAATGGAAGAAGACAAGCAACAACTGCAATCTCTTTTCCATATACATGCAAAAAAAAATCAAGCCCTTCATATGATCAGAATGATCTACTCATTATAATAACAAGACTTGCTTACTGTTAAGAACAAAATATATATGCAGAGAAAAAAATGCTGTTTCAGTTTTAGAGTAAAGAGATCCAGTTTTCAAATGCCTGATAGTCAACTTACGTTGTTTACAAAGAAACCCACAGAGTTGCCAGAAACAGGGTGATCTAGTTATTGAATGTCTGGACCTACGCCACATATAGGCAGCCTTGAGGATGGTTAACTTGGTCCCCTTATGCAGAACAGCTACTCTCCCTGCTATAAGGAGGAAGGACTATTTTAAACTTCTTTCTGGTGTCAATGGAGGCATCCCCCTTCCACACTAATGCACACTCCAGTCACACATGACCACATTTATGCGGGTTGCAGTGAAATAAATAAATACATTGACTGGCCTCCCTTCGCTTGGAGCTGCTGACCAGAAGTGACTGAGGGAAGGCGCCCTGGGCAGTGGCGGAGGAAGCTGCTTGGGTGGCGGGGACGGCAGGGGTGGGGCGCACCACAGGGCCACCTGATCTATGAATTCCTGCTCCATGTTTGCAGTCATGGGGTTTTTGTCTATCACAAGACAGTGTATGTTTTGACTCCACAGAGTGGGAAGTGACAAAGACAGGATGTTTGTGTTACTGTGTTCCGTGAAGTGGGACTTTTGTCTTTTGTCTTTTTTCTCTTTGCTGCCTGATGCTAGAGAGAGAGGGGGCCATGTTGCAGTGCTCCGAGTGTGTTTATATGTAAATACAGTAGATTAGCCGAAATGCTGAGTTGCTGGGGTTCTGTCACGCAAGCTGCAAAGACTCTGCGGATCCCTAAGTGTGCTGTTGGCATTGGTCGCTGTGCTGTTTGGGCTGAAGAAAGCTTTTGAAGATCCCGAATGATCGACCAGGAGGGAGGGAACATGCCAGTTGGGCATGTGTCTCTGCCAGGTTCCTACTCGAGTGTAGGCTGAACTCCTGACATGCCTGCCTCCTCCCACTCAGCTGCCCTACAGCTGGGGGGGGGAGGCAGCGGGCAGACCGATTGGGCAGCGCAGAGCCTGTGCATGTCCAAGCCACCGCTTCACTCCCAGGAGAGATGTGTGGCTCGGGCGTGCTGCAGGCCTTGCGGTGAGTGCCGCCCGGCATTTTGTCACCCCCCTCAGTGGTGACACCCGGGGTGGCCTGCACCCACCGCACCCCTTCCTCCACCCCTGGCTCCAGGAACTGACCGAGCAACAGAAGTAGTGCCAGGAAGCATCCTTAATCAAGGGAAGACTTGGGACAGGCTGGACAGCAGACCCGAATGATTTCCAGGCAGCAGCCCCAATGGTGCATGTGAGTCTCATTTTCTCTCTCTCCTCTCCATGTGCCTGTTAGGATTTTTATCCATCCGTGCTTCTCCAGCAGTAGCACTATGTTTTGTGTATATCGTGTGAGTGTCTGAGAGAGCATGAGACAGGAAGTGTCAGTACTGTTGGAAGATAGTTTCACTTCTGTTTTTGATGCTTTTCTGTACTGGTGCTCAAAGAGCACAGACATGTAGAAGGATTCTCTGTATATATAGACTGTAAATAAAGTAGTTTTAGAACTACAATTGACTCTTTCTTCTGCTATGATATGCCAGAAGACAAGCGTGCTCCTCTCAGGAGGGAGGGGTCATTTATCACCGGTCTTTCTGGACTGAGGGAGATTTACAGCCAGTGAGGACCACCGGAGAGACGCCCAGGAGTGTTGGGAAGTTGGTGGCCTTCCCGGGTGTGTTTCCAATAGTGCCCTCCCTATTAAAGTGGAGGTGTCCCCCACTTTACATGATTTCACTTTTTTAGTGGAAGATCCAGGCCTGGAGATCCAAGTCTCCACAGAACATCTGTTATTATTATTATTATTATTATTATTATTATTATTATTATTAGGCAGAGCAAGGGATCAGTTAGGAAGGAAGCAGAGATCTGTTTCTGTGGAAGGCAGCAAATGTACTTTATGGCTGGGTATTCACATCCTTAGAGACAGTATTTCTCCTAAAGTTGAAGGATTGAACATATACTTCCTTGAAACTCCAAAACAGTGGACTTTTAAGAATCCACCCTTTGCAGCAGAAACAATTCAGTATACTGAAGTTAACTGATTAACACTGAGTTGAGTTGACGGGGGCATCAAGCTAAGTATAGCATGTACACTCGATGTTAGCCTTCCTGGAGTCTGATTTCAAACATTTCCGTGGATACACTACATTAATTTATATGGTTTCAATTTTTCTGACACTAGCCTCCAGCCTCTGGATCTCAGTGAAAGACCCTTTAATGTGAACTAGGGTTGTGGGATTTTAAAGACATTAAGCGATGGATTAACCCAACACAGTGGAGGAAGTTTTAAAACAAATGCGAAACGTTTTAAAAATGAGTTAGCCTTTAAAAAATTTCTTTAACAACTAAACCCGTTCTGGATAGGGTTGCACTGCAAAGGCCAGGTTCACAGTCTGAGGATGTTGCTGGATCCATCTTTCAAACAGCAACAAGATGAACAAGGATAAAGTCACAGCTCTGGGGCCTAATGCACATCAGTGATGTCATCTTCCTTATCTCTCTTCTTATTTATTGCTGTATCTTTGTAATCCACACAGCCACATAAATGATCTAATTACTGTGTCTACAAACAGCATGTCCCAGGTAAATGTACTGTACATCTCCCTGGACTTCAGGTGACTGACAGCCTAGAAATAGCCTTTTAAACAGTGCCAGATTCTCATCTCTGTGTTTGAAAGGTACAGCTAAACAGTTTTCAAGACAGTCTGGATGAAGCCTGAAATCGAAAAATCAACTGATTTGAGCTCTTGTGTCAACCTTTTGTCTAAGCAATAAGTACATTATCTTTGCACACTAATGGCTTGCCAATAACACGCAGCTGTCCATTTACTTTAGAGCATGCAATAGATAACTCAAAGTAATTTATTTACAAAAATAGAACTATTTTTGGTGTTGTGCTTTCTTATTGTATATTGAGCCATTAGTTTACATTGGTTTCAACAGGAAAAGGAATGAAAATATTCCATTATCACAAATGAAATTCAATAACAATAAAAAGATAGTAGTTTTGCCATCACTGAAAATAATTGGTTATCTTAGCAGCTGCATTAAACTAATCTGATGTTTCCATCAACAATATTATCAACAATACTATCAACATTTATTTATTTGCATTACATTAGGTTATAAAGATCCTAATCAAGAACCCATTGTGCCAGGTACAGCACATATTCTTAAGATGACTTTCTGCAAGAGAGACTCTCTCTTTCTATAAGAATGAGAACTATGGAAATTAACCCAGGGAGCCAACAATACAAAACAATTCACTAAATTGAACCAGCTTTTTTCACTGTGGCAAATACAAGAGAAAGGAAAATTAGCTCTTTTTTCTTTAGCTGTGAGTAATTTAGAAGATTTCAAATATTTTGGAAAAGGACTTCCACAACACCAATCAAAATGTGCTTTGACTGCATTTTAGTGCCTCTCTGATACTTCCAATTGCTTATTTTCTACGCCTGCAGCTTGATTCCTGGCTGCATGCAATAAATGATGCTGGGGAAACGGAACTTACCCTGAATTTCTGTTTGGAGATTAGGTCAGAGGACATTCTGCCTGACAGGGTGGTGCTTCCCTCTGATGAGCCTGCCTCTCAAGTCCAGAAGAAGGCATCATCCTGTCAACACAATGCCTTCCGACTTAATCTGGCAAATAATCTTTCTGGTTTGGGCTGAGTTTTCCAAAGTGTTATACCATTGTTGTTGTTGTTTTTCAAAAGGAAGAAAAAGAGTGATGTTCTCCACCAAAGGAAAACACTCAACCTCAAAAAATAAAATAAAACAAAAAAATACACAAATGAAACCCAAGAACAGTTTTACAAAATTATTATGCTTTGTTGTAAAGGAAAGGGATGTGGTTTTCCTAGTGTGCTTTCAAAAACACATGGTTGTATGAGTATATCCATTTTACAGCTGTGTGGTAGAAGGGACCACAGCTTCCTAAGAATAAATAATAAAACTTAAGGTGCATCCCACCCACCAAAATCTAATAGGTGTCTAAGACATGGGTGCACCACAATTCTCAGAGTAGTTTAACAGTCAGCCCTCCTTCGCAGAGAACTGAAAAGTTTAGCTCTGAGTCCCCAAAATTCACAGAACTCTTAAACTATAGTTCCTAGGATTCTCTGGGGGAAGCCATGGTTGTTTAAAATGATATGATACTGCTTTAAATGTATCTGGCCTAAAAGCCATTTTTCAAATACAACATTTTAATCTTTCTTGCTAGAATGCAGTACCATAAACGAACTTTCAGCCCAAACTTAATTGATTATGCTTCTGATACTGTACTTGTGACTATTGTCATAGGGAGACGTGGACTGACAGCAGAATCCTACTGTGAGCTAGCATGCAAAAATATTCACATATTGGAGAGGTCTGCTGCCAGTGCATTTTAAAGAGCACCTTCATTGATTGAAGATAAAAGCACAATTTGATGGCAACAATTTAAGCTTTAATTTACAAGTGCTCGGACAGGCCTTTATAAAAGATTTCACTTCCCCTATCATATACCCAGTGTGAATGTACCCCCAAAAAATGTACACACAAAATTATTGTCTGCAAAGAGCAATTAGCATTAATTTGGAGAACTTTAAATGATTTTTTAATTTCTTGCATGCTCTCTCTCTCTCTCTCTTGAACTGGCAATAAAGAAATGCCATATTGATTTGTTTTCTGCTATTCCTGTAGCAGCTGCTGGAAAATGGATTTGCTAATATAATAGCAGGGCTGTCCAAGCACATAAGTATTCTACTCATTGTTTTTACTTGAGTGTAGGGTTTGGGATCGTTGTTTTTTACATGACATTTGCCATTTCATGAGGCATCGGGATACAAGTGTGCACCCATTGTTACAACCACTAATGAAGACTGTATTATTTCCCACATTTTGCTGCAACATTCATCAATTCTTTAATAAGACATCATCTTCAAATAGCATAACCTTTTTAAAAGCATGATAACGTTATAGCTGGCTTAGAAAACCCTGGTGGTAAGAAATGTCAAAAGGATGGTTGGGGGGGGAGGGGGAGAAAGAGAATTTAGAATTTAGGGTGCAATCCAACCCCTATTACCAATCTGCTCAGCTGGAGGTTTGGATGAGGTGCAGGTATCCCTATATCCCTATACCCCTATGCCTACCACAGAATACAGCACTCTGTCCTGAGATTGCCTTGCCACAGAGCTCCCTGCCTAAACTGCAGGTGGGCAGGTGTAATGCCTAACCCTAACCTGGTCCCAGACACCACACAGATCAATAACCTTGACGAACAGACATGCAGGGGTAGAGCAAGGTGGGTGCGGTGGGGGTGGACCGCCCCAGGTGTCATCTCCAAAGGGGGGTGACATTTGGTGTGCCACCCACCTGCAACTCCCACCTACCCTGAGCCGTTGGAGGAAGCTTTGTTGTCCCCCCCTTCCCCTTTCGTTTTGACAGCCCTACGCTCCCAGTGTGGTATAGTGGTTAAGAGCAGTAGACTTGCAATCTGGTGAACTGGGTTCGCGTCTCCACTCCTCCACATGCAGCTGCTGGGTGATCTTGGGCTAGTCACACTTTCCTGAAGTCTCTCAGCCCCACTCACCTCACAGAGTGTTTGTTGTGGGGGAGAAAGGGAAAGGAGAATGTTAGCTGCTTTGAGACTCCCTAGGGTAGTGATAAAGTGGGATATCAAATCCAAACTCTGCTTCTTCTTCCCAGGCTGCTGGAGGAGGCAGGCAGGCAGGCAGGGAGAGGACAGGAAGGATGCAGATAATCAAACAAGTGGAAGGTGGAGGGAAGGAGAGAAGCAGAAGCTCTCTCAACTCAGAACCCAAACCCTCTTACCCCCCAAAAAGCTCAACAACTTTGGTCAATCCTTCCCTAAAAAAAGCTCAGTAGCTCTTGACAACAACAATGGGTAGATCACAGCCAGATCTGAGTAGATCGCAGTCTCTTGGGCAGGCATGGCCAAACTTGGCCCTCCAGATGTTTTGGGACTACAACTCCCATCATCCCTAGCTAACAGGACCAGTGGTCAGGGATGATGGGAGTTGTAGTCCCAAAACATCTGGAGGGCCGAGTTTGCCTATGCCTGCTCTTGGGAGTCCAACTAGATTTCAATGTGGGGGAGGGGGGGACAAGAAATTTTCCATACTGGGTACCACCTGACCTTGCTACACCACTGCAGACATGGTCCACTGGAGCCAGTGTTGAAGATACCTAACTATGGTTAACAGCTAACTATGGTTTAATTGAACCAGGGTGTACTGTCTTAGCAAGGCAGAAGATGAGGGCAGGGTCAAGAAAGGAACATGAGATCCTTTCACTCAATCATACCTGCTAAATGATGGTTTAAATAAGCTAATAACTGAACATCCAAACCAGACCACAAAGTTTAAATTGATCTCTACAACATGAACTCATCCAAACACCTTCCCCAGGTTTGGCAATAAAATTAACTAAAATAAAACTCCATTGCTGGAAAGGGGCGAAAGGGTCAAGGCTCCAAAGCAAGTACTGTTATTACTGAAACTGTTTCCTGGATAGCAAGAAAGACTCTCATGTTTAAATCAAAACTCTCTAGCAATTAGTTATTGATTACCAGAAAAACGAGTTCCCAAGAATTTAAATGACTTCTTATGACAGTTTGTTTCATACCACAGTGTGGACCTTTGAAAGATTTCACATGGACCACTTATTTGCCCTTGCGTAAAACAAAAGTAATGGCGCATCCGAAAAGATTTTTGTGACCAGTGTCACCTTCATGTGGAAAGAGAAATGCAATGGTTGCCGCTTTGAAGAAGTCACCTTTCATGAATATGGACTTTGCTGATACAAAGGCTCAGGCAATTGAACTTTTGACTCAGGCTAGATGAATCTTTTTTTGCCCATGATCCTTACTGTTTCCCCTTTCCTTTTCAAATTGACTATTGATCTAAATGCATCTCTAACCTATAACCGTACAATTTATAACATTTTAAAAGAGATCCTTTAGTCACCTTCAGGTGCCTTCTTATGTTTCCACCTCAAACTCTGTCCACAACTGATGTGCCAAAGGATTGTGTTGTGGATACGGCAGGCAGGAAAATTAACACATACACGATTCAGACTTTGTATTATTATTGAAAAACACATGGCTCTAATGGAAGAAAATGGTGAGTCCACTCCAAATCTTGCCAGCTCCCACTACAATATTTATTTATATACAAAAACACCACTTAGTAAAATAGAAAATACCTAAACAGTTTACATAAAGACAATAGACATGCAACAATATTCAATAACATTTCTTAAAAAACAAAACACAAATGTATATCACAAAACTGAGGAACGCACAAAGCAAAAATTGGGGAAAAAAATCACACAAGAGTTCATGAAACCTTGGGTAAACTTATGCTTTTAAGAGGTGTTTAAAAGTCATTGCAACCCCATTTTGATTCACTTGTAGTGTAAAAATTACTATGGACAATATGGTTTGATATATAAATTGGAGTAATAATAATAATAATAATAATAATAATAATTTATTATTTATACCCCGCCCATCTGGCTGGGCCTCCCCAGCCACTCTGGGCGGCTTCCATAGAAAGCAAAAATACAATAAAATATCACACGTTAAAAACTTCCCTGAACAGGGCTGCCTTAAGATGTCTTCTGAATGTCAGGTAGTTGTTTATCGCTTTAACATCTGCTGGAAGGGCATTCCACAGGGTGGGCACCACTACCGAGAAGGCCCTCTGCCTGGTTCCCTGTAGCTTTACTTCTTGCAATGAGGGAACCGCCAGAAGGCCCTCGGCGCTAGACCTCAGCGTCCGGATGAATATGCAGTTGTAAATGTTTAAAATGAGACCCCAGATTGGGGAATGGGGGAAGTTTCGAGATTCGGAGAATCTCTTTATACAGATATGTTTTTACTAGCTTGTGTTTATTTGTACTTTGTATTTGTAAAACCAATAAAAATGATTTCATAAAAAAATAAAAGAAACGTCATTATAGCTCCCAGCTCATAAATTATGTAAGGGAGGGCATCCCAGCAGGTGGGTGCTTTATCTGGAAGGCCTACTTCCACAATGAGACCAAGGGTCAGGGACCGTGCTGAGGAGGACTGCACTGAGGAGGATCGGCTGGAGCCACCCCCTCCCCCGGATCCTAAATCTTCCCAGGAACAAGACAACAGTATAGATTTGGAGCAGTGGTTTGCAGAGGGGCATAGTTCAGAAGGCAGAAGCTGGGAAACAATGGATGGGGAACAGCTAGGAGAAGAAACTCTGGGAGAGAGAGGGTTAACAGATTCACAATCTCTGGAAAGCATTCACACACACACACACACACACACCCTTCCCCAAAAACATGGGGAGCTCAGAAAGTGTTACAACAGAAAGGGCAGAGGGTACAAGTTCAGATCGCAAGACGTAGGAGTGACATAGATTAATAGGGATGGAAGGGAATGAAGTAAGCCTTAATTGGGAGCACTGCCATTCTAGGCAGACATGTTCCTGTGTCTCTCGCTGTGATTATTAAAGAATCTAACAGGTAAGATGTTCTTTTTGTTTGATCTACTTATTTACTACCACTGGGGAGGAAGACAATTCCCTGAAGCCTAATCCAACGTGACAATCCAGTGGTTATGGAAGGACCAGCAGAGCCTCCTCAAAAAACTGCCTTTTTTCTGCACCATGGAAGGTGGTTTGCTATGCATCCTGGCCCAAAGTTGTTTAAGGCTTCAAATGTCAAGAACGAAACGCTGAATGTGGCTCGGAATTTAACAAGTTAACATAACACCCCATTCTAATGCTTTCTAGCTGCACAGTTCAGAGGCTAGGATTACGCTGCCTAATACATTAAAAATATTGTAATGGGTCTATAGTAAGGAATAATCTGATGTATGTGCTGTTAGATTATCTCTGTGCTAAAATGCTTGAAAAATAAGATGCTGGGTTTTTTTATTTTTTAAAACCCATTCATTTTGACTAAAATGGCTTTGACAAAATATTCGAAGTCTCAACAAGAAAGGAATGACTTATCTGAGTTCTATCAGTGTTAATATAGCCATATTTGACATTAGCACTTTGATCCCAAACACAGGCAATAGACTTAACTGTTTTTAACCACCTCTGGAGAAAAGGAAAAACATACAGGAAAGCAAACTATTGCACTTTGCATAATCAGACACATTGATTTCAGGAAATGTGAATATTGTTTGTGCTATAATAATACGATGATATGTTATTGAATGTAATGTAATAATGAGATCCTTATTATATATTAAATTGTAAATGTGAAATAAAATGTCACACACATAATGCACTTCGGGGTCCTTGTGTACATTTCATAGGAAAACTAAAGTAGTCATAAATGTAGGTCTCATCTGACATGCCGCCCACACATTTTGTAACCATGCATTCTCAATACAGAAAGAGTATTAGGAAAACTTTCATTTCTCAAGTCTTATTGAAATGAATGAAGTTCTGACCATCTTAATTTAGATAATCATTTCAGATCTGAAAGGTTGGAAAAAATTTGGGAAAAAAGAGAGGAACATTTTCTGCAATTGTATCGCTTGATATGCCTCTGATATGCCTAGGGTCAGAGTGAAAAAGAGCTGCATTGTAATAACATTTTTATTTATCTATTTTATTTCTTAGATTTATATACCACCTTTCATCATAAGATCTCAGGGCAGCTCACAGAATAAAACACAGGATAAAAGTAAGTAAATAGGTTTAACAAAACAGTGAAACAATATCCCGCATAATAGGCACATAATAAAATGCTGTAGAATATTAATCAGCCCAAGTCCTGGTTGAAAAGGAACATTTTCACCTATATAATAACAATAATTTTATTATTATTATTATTATTATTATTATTATTATTATTAATACCCTGGCCATCTGGCTGGGTTTCCCTAGTGCCTAAATATATATAATGAAGATGCCAGGTGAGTCTCCTTGGGAAGAGCAATCCACAAATGGGGAGCCACTACAGAGAAGGCCCTCTTCTCATGTTGCCACCCTCTGGACATCACATGGAGGAAGCACATGAAGGGCCTCAAATGATAAATGCAGAGTCTGGGATGGTCTATTTGGGGAGAGGCGGTTCTTCTGATATTGCAGTCCTGAGCTGTTTGAGGAGAGTCCACTTGCATCAGACAAAAGCTATCTATTCAACAGCATTCTGTTGGACACAAGTGGCCTTTGAGAAGCTCGTGGAAAGGAAATATGGATAACAGACTTCTCCCACGGTTCATCCTCAGCAGTTGGTATTCAGAGGCCTAGGAGAAAGGATTCATCTCCCAATATAATGAAGGGCAGATCAAGTGTAATTTCTGCCATGGGTAAATTGATTTGTTGTATAGGAAAATGTATGAAGCAACACTAATGCACTTGTCTATTTTGGGAATGGATAGTGTCACTTCTGAATTTTTTTTGTCTCTAATGAAGCCATATGTATTATGGTTTCAGCACATCCCACAAATCTTTAGATATGGATGAAACTCCCAGGAGGAGATGTAGCATAGATGCCTTTCAAGGATAACATGATAAATAGTCGTATGGGAAAAGTAATAATCACTTCTAACCTTTGGAAAATTGTTTGGGAAATATTTGTCTATTCTATTTCTATAGCTTGTCTATAATATTGGTTTCTCAGTTAACAAGAATTCTAAAGAAATAAAACCATATATATATATATATATATATATATATATATATATATATATATTCTGAAGTATAATAATAGTAAAGGTTTATACAGCACATCCCTGAATATTTGCCAGGGTTTTTTTGGCTGTTTTTCCTAGTTCCAACCTTTTCCCAAGACAGTTTGTTACAACTATATTTAATGCTATATGGTCAGTAAGATTTAAAAACTAATCTTCTGAATTTATTTAAGGTTTGGAAGGAACTATTTTCCCCTAGTGATCCTTTAGATTGCAGATCCTGTAGTAAACGAGCATCTTACAAACCAGTCCAATATGCCAAATCTTGCTATATTTGGGGAATTGTTTTCTTTGCAGTATCCTTGCAAGTTAATTCGGATCCCACTCTCTATTGTAGGCTGTGGTCTATGTAAACTGGTAAGACATACACCTTTGCAACATAATAATTCATCATCATAGGTTTCTAAGCAAATAAAAGCTTCCCGATTTTAAGAGTACGGTTACCACGTTTCCATCGAGTAGCTACATAAAGATTTAGGAAGCTAATCAGAATGAGATTTGCCTAACAAAAAAGCTTTCAACAACTTACTGAGTGCATAGCAATAAAATTTATCGAAAACAGGAGTGGGGGGGGGGGCGGAGAATGAAGAGCCCAAGAGTCACTTTACTACTTGCTCAATATATGATGGAGAGGCGGTGGTGATAAATATATTTAGGAAGGGTGGATTTTAATAACAACGGCAGCAATTTCTGCTTTCTTACCAACAATAACCCTTAAGCAAAGCTCTGAAGTTTACTTTTGTGGTTATTGTTATTTGTCAAGTCTCTCTTCATCATTTAGAGACTGATTCCCCCCCCCCCCTTTTAGCTCAGCGCTGTGATGGAATCAATACAAATCTGCTCTTAAAATATCTGTCTCTGACCTGTGTTTGTTTTAAGCTGCATCATTCATAATGGTGATGGATGGAGAATGGTATTCCTCTTTGTCCGCACAAAGCGCATAGCATAAAAAGTACATATATTTTACGCCCAAGGTCAGGAGGAAATTAATGGATAAAGAGTTAGATAAAATAGACTTCGAGCTGAAGGGGGCTGAGAGCTCTCTACAGGATACAACCAAAGCAGGCAGTACAAAGTCCATTACACTCAAATGTTCTCGAAGCATTTCAGAAGTGAAATTGTTTCCACAGGCTAAGGCATAAAAAGTATCAAGCTTTTTACATTTCCATTCTAAGGATAGCCTGCAGGAACTGGGCAAGAGTTCCTATTCAGGATCTTATTTAGCATATTCCATTTATCAATCTTTACCTTAAGACATAAACCCATTTGCTGTTTATGACTAAAGCTGAACACATTGCGGTTGTCATTATGGACTTCACTGTGTTTCATTCCTTAGACTTAACATGTAACAACTGTTTTAAAATGTTTTAAACAGTTATAATTTTGGTTCCTCTGTTTTGTTTTTGTTGGGTTGGTGTTGGTTGAATGCTTAGTTGGGGTTGGTGGGTTTGTTTTTTTAATTTGGGTACAACTGTAAGCCAGGCATGGCCAAACTTGGCCCTCCAGATGTTTTGGGACTACAATTCCCATCATCCCTGACCACTGGTCCTGTTAACTAGGGGTGATGGGAGTTGTAGTCCCAAAACATTTGGAGGGCCAAGTTTGGCCATGCCTGCTGTAAGCTGTTTATGATTATTGTTATTATTGTTGTTATTGTTATTGTTTTCTATTGATTTAATGGCTTGTTTGTTGCTGGTATAAGATATTTTGTTTTTTAATGTTTGATGTTTTTGTTGTGTTTTTACATATGTTGTAAGCCACCCAGAGTGGCTGGGGAAACCCAGCCAGTTGGGGGGGTATTAATAATAATAATAATAATAATAATAATAATAATAATAATTTTAACAATCTGAAGAGGGATCCAGAAGAAGCACTTTAGGAGAGATCTAGAAGAACAGTGGGCAAACCCCACCCACTCCTTACTGAGATCTGATGAAAAAAGCAGTTGTATTTATGACTGATTTCCACACAAAGCTCTCTGGAATTATACAAAAAAACTGCTTGATTTAAAACCACTCAATTCTTCAAGTATGCAACTTTTTTAAAGCACGCTGCAATCTGTTCAGAGCAATAATTCACTATGAGTGCACATACAGAATACATGGTGATGCTCTCAGTTCAACAGAGCAGGCATTAAAGAGTGGGAGCCAATTGACAACATTACTGAATTTACAAGGACCAGCAGACGATGAGTAAGAGGGAGACTGGATGATCCAAGCTTGTCCTGCCACAAACGAGGGGCTCCTCCCACCACCATGGTTTGTTCCATTTGCACCAAGGATATCTGGCCACCTTTGGGGGCTGGGAAGGAATCTTTGCCTGATGTACAAGATTCACCTGTGCAGAGCACATTTTTGTCTCCCTCAGGGACACTGCTTGTCAGGGGACACGAAATGGCTATTTAGTTTCTTCTTCTTTGTTACAAATGTGGGAATGTTCAGGGACGCAGGAGAGGATATATTGTTTTTTAATATCCTTCCTAACTTGTGCTAGCAAGTTCCTTTACTTAGCAGAGTTTCACATGCCCCTTTTAAATGCACAGTGGCTGGCTGGTTGCAGGCTTGTGGAAGCCTCTCACTATTAGGTTCCTGGTAAGTTCCCTTATATCCCTCTTAAAAGAATAAACACGCCACAATCTTGTGTAAAGTATATAAAACTAGTTTACTCGCATTAAGTTCACAGCTGGATCCCTGAAGGCAGACTTAGTTACAAAGTATATACATGTGGAGCTATCCCATATAGGGATAATCCCAGCCAACAGAGCATATTTAGCTAAAAAGCTGCTCCAACGACGGAGGGAGTCAAAATGAGAGAAAGAGAGAGTGTGGCAGCATGCCTAGTCCTTTTTTTTTTTTGTTACCTGGACAGGTAAGGTCATGCCCACCTCTAGTCACATGCAAAGGAAGGATGTTCCAGCCAGGAGGAAACAGGAAGTTTTTGAATGGCTGGACCAAACATTCCCCTGCATGTCCACTCTAGGAAAACAAGGAATGTTGTGTTTGACTGCTCCCAGTGGATTACATCCCACAACAACTTGACCGGTGGGCAGTTGTTGAGAAGTAGAAGTTATGATTCCTGCAGTAGGGATGGCTGGCATGTTTGCTAGGCAGCCATGTCATAGCAGCTGTTATTTGGACTAGCACTCCAAATGGGGCAGGCTAGCCCTGATAGAAGCACTTAAGTTCTGAGCTTTCCCATGAGATCAACTAGCAAGATAGTCATGTCAGGAAATCCTCATCACCAGCCTCATTGCATGTTAAAAGGTACTAACTTTTGCCCTATTTAATCCTGCCACATGTAACTGCCACCCATAGATGACACACACAGTAAACTGCTATAGTTCAATTCCATCCAGTCCCCTGATAGAAATACCTCTCCGTGTCACAGGTACAGGCATATTAAGCAGAAGAAAAGCACACTTTCTGTGGTAACGGTAGCTGAAATTGGACTGAATTGCGCATGAAAGTAGGACTTCATTGGTCCAACAAGCATTGTTCATACAAAACTTGGACCAACGTTCAAAAGCTTTACCTATTAACTTGAAGAGTGTACTGTTAGATTCAGTGGCGAGCATGGGTTGCCAGGACCCAGGGCCTCATGGAAGGCAGTGGGTAGGTGGGAAGGAAACAGAGTACGCATGCGCATTCAGCTGCTTAACAGCATCTGCATCAGTCAGGAGACTGCAGCTGCAGAGATAAGAAAAGGAGAGTCGTTCCATTCTCTGGAAAGGTCACTTCCTGGTTACTGGAGCCCAGCAACAGAAGAATGCAGCTGTATTGAGGCAGCACTGGTTGTTGAAATTTTGCGCCCCTAACAATTCTGTGCATGTGGCAACTGCCCCTGTGCCCCCTCTCCCCATGCTACACCATGGTTAGATTTCCATATTTCTACCATGGTTAGATTTCCATATTTGGCTACATGCTGTGGAATTAAACTCAGTGAGAAAGCTCTGCAGAATTTGCTTGTTGCATATATGTACATGTATGTTTGCATCTTGGCCTCTGATGGCTAAAGCAAGGCTGGCCTGCACACAAACTGTAAAAACTCTTATTGTTACAGGCAAAGAACTATCAAAATATGGTAAAAGGTCAGCTGAGACCGCAGCTTCATCTTATTCATGAGCCTTTCTGAACAAAACAAACAAAACAAACCTTGTTCTTAAGATTGCAAACAGCTCAGTGGATGCCTGACCTCAACTCACACTGCTTAGTAGTGTATATTTATATTAGGTACTTGTCGCATATGTTAGAGATAGACATGTTTTCCTTGGAGCTACAGTATTCTGCTATCCTAAGGCACGTTTGTCCAAAGACTGTTGCTTGTAATTGACTCGCAATACATCTGTGTCAAGGAGGCAGGACCACTTAAAGGAGAGATTGATTTCTTTCTGCAGCAGAACCATCTAATTTTTAAATACCTAAGATTATATCTTTCCCTCACCAAGACAAGGCAGGTTGATAGCACAATAGCAGAGTAAAAACAAAGCCACGCTGAGCTGCAACATCAATTTGATGGAATTTTCCTCAAGAAGATGTTACAGATTCTCTCGGTTGTAGGCATTCCACAAATTGAGGCAAATGACTATGTACTAATGTACCAAACTGAGGCAGTGTTAGGTTGCTGAGGAGTTTCCTGTGGCAGCCAACACTGCTGAGGTCCATTCATAATAATAAACAACAGGGATAATAAATGCTTTCAGCTTTCTGCTCTACAGCTACTACACTCCTTTCCTTAACAGTGTCAGGTCACACATACACACACAGAAAAGACTCTTGCTTATTTTCCATAGCACTGCACTAAATATTTATGATGTTATAGGTAACAAAGCAACTGAAAAATAGGAACATATGCACATCAATTAAGTTTGTAAGGGCAAATATGCAACATACTAGAATCATGCTCCTCAAATAGATGTACTGTGCTGATCCTATTGGACAATTTCATGACACAAGGGTGTCCTCTTTCAGTCTGTAAAGATCTGATCGGCAATTAATTATAGAAACTTAATTGTTTTGGCACACACACACACACACGTACAACTTGGATGATACTGCCTTCCAACTCTACAGTTCTATGAGCCTATGACAAGAGTTTGTGTGCATTATCAATTTTGTGAGATAAAACTTTTAGTTCAGCTAAGGGAAAAGCTGAGATACAAAGGGTTTTCCCCATCCCTTTTCTTTAATGAGGGGTTGTAACTTTCTATATTACAACCATCCTGTTTACAGATGAGGAGAGGAATCTTACTTTGTTAGCTGGAAGTGAAAAATGTACGCACAAACCTCACACCTGCAAACTAATTCTAATGCAATATATAGGAAGTAAGTCCTTTTTTTTACCTCCCAACATGCAATTTACTTATGATATTTTGGTAAATACATAAAATCTGGGATTTCTCCATGCCTTATCTCCTACAGTATAATATCAACAGACAGCTGGCAGGTATTACACTCTGATGAAAGCTGTGTTCCTTAAGTACTCCAGCCAGAGCAATACCTTGCAAAGCAGCTTTTGCTGATGCTACCCTATGAGCAATGCTGAATTTGAGAGGTGCCAGGAAGAACTGTAAAGAACTTCCATACTGGAGGTTGCTTGGAATATAAAATATACTGGGCTCTTATGAGAGGAAGAGTGGAGTTAAGGAAATGATAATGATGGTGTAATTCTAGTCTAGAAAGAAAACCACACACACACACACACACACACACACACGCACACGCACACACACACACACAGAGTGCATGGACAGAAACACTACTGATCTTAATGATATCACCATACATTCCAAAGTTGAGTCCTAGAACTCAAAGTTCTAAGTCCAGGCCCAGGTGGCAAACAGCACAAAGGCCTGACTTTTGACCATCAGCCTAATAGAAGATCTTGCAACGCATTTAGGAAAAAGGAATATGGTACAGTGGTACCTCGGGGTACAGATGCTTCAGGTTACAGACTCCACTAACCCAGAAATAGTACCTCGGGTAAAGAACTTTGCTTCAGGATGAGAACAGAAATCGCGCAGCGGCAGCGCAGCGACAGTGGGAGGCCCCATTGGCTAAAATGGTACCTCAGGTTAAGAATAGTTTCAGGTTAAGAACAGACCTCAGAACAAATTAAGTTCTTAACCCGAGGTACCACTGTACGCTTATTTATGTTAATTTAGGAAAACTAAATGCTGTACATTGCATTATAGCCTGTGAGAAACTAAAGTGTTTAATGCATAGCTATTGACAGATTTTAGTATTAGTGTTTTCAACAAAATATGTCAGCTTGACATATTTTAACCCCCTCTCTTGTTCTTCCATGACCCACCGCCTGCCTGCACAAAAACTCTCTTTCTTAAAGCCCTCCTCCCAGCCGCAGCCCAGGCTTTTGCATGTTCAGACCCAGAAACCTCCCCCCTAAAAAAAATCACACATGACTCAAATTTCAGTTTTGGTTTTTGGCAGAATTTAGGCCACAACTTTATTGATTACAGAAAGTGACTGGTTGCATAGGCTCTCGTTTGACTAGCTCCCTGCCATGCAGATAGCTCTGACCCAGGGTTCCAGCATAGGTCAGCCAAGGGTGAACACCTGGATAAGTGGAAAGCCAGGAACGGGCTAACTCCGCCACCCAAATATCCCCCTGAACTCAGGCATGAGCACAACCCTCTCTCAGGGGTTGACCAAACCATCGAGTCCCTGGATTCCCTTAATGGAATACCCTTCACATAGGGATGGCGAGAGCGTTCTCCCATCCCTATCATCTGAACAAGAGCCTATCTGCAACCTTACAAGTTGTGATGATTTGCTACGTGGCAGGTGAAACCCAAATGGCAACAGCCAATCAGCCAAGTGTGGAAAATTCCTGCCATGCCCCTGTCCCAACGACAGATGTCCCAACGACAGATGATACATGATGGCATAGCAAGGTCAAGCGCAACAAGCCCTAAAAGTAGGGAGAAGTGGGTGGGTGTTCCAAATGCACGTGCTGAAAGAGAAGCTCTGGGTCACGCGCATGGGTATAAACAGGTCCCTCGAACTGTTTGGACTGCGTCCCATTGGCCAGCTTGCACCCAGCTATGAGGGACCTACCACTCGGGTGTTGTGGCTGACCAATCGTACCCACCCACTACACAGGGTGTCGGTTTCCAGGTCTCACCCCAATATGTGCCCTCTTCAAGGAAGGACCCAATTTGACATACAAACCAGGACAGGGGACACTTTTCTCCTAAAAAAGGACAATCACATTTTTCTATGGATGGGTGGCAACCCTATATAGTAGAGGCAAATAATCTTCCCAGCTCCCAGAGGTGTTTAGTGTACTACAAGTTTCCATCATTGTCCAGTAACCAAGGACAAGGCCTGATTCCTGTGATACAATCATACTCTTAACACTAAAAGGCCTGTAATACTCTCCGCACATGCTAAGGTTTCCTCCCCTTTTACCAGGTACAAAACCTTTGAACATGCACAATGTGCAACTAGGCTTTTCACATCCATAGCATGAAATGACTAGGGATCTTGCTTTGCAGTGCACTGATGACCTCTGCCAAGACTAATCCACATAGGAGCCCAAATATGTCTGCAAATTTCCGTTTGTGATATCAAAACCATTGTAGTAATTCTTATGGAAAGCAATCATTTTGCTATGTTCATTTCTTGCTTCACAAGATATGCTGTGGATAGGGTTCATTTTATTCCTCTCCCCCCCCCCATTTCAATCTTTATTATTTTTAAAAATATACATTTATACAACACTCTCTGTTTTTGTTTGTAACAAAAAAGAAAATGATGGCAACTGAAGCAAAGATACTTTGTATACCTCACAATACACATGACACTACAATTTATGAAAAAAGAAATAAAATAAAAAAATAAAGAAGAAAAAGTAGTTGAGGTTTGAAAAAAGACTTCCAAACATTCTCATTGTCCATTATTTGATTAATACACTTTGCACAGTTACTTATTTCTACTATTTTTTATCATATATCTATGTAAATTGTAGTATACAAAGGTAATTGACAATTTTATTTTTTTCCTCATAACTGTGCACTAGGTTAGGATGAAAGACTTGCCCATTTCTCGAGCGGCAGCCATTGAGCTTCACAGCAGAGCAACACAGTGGGAATTTGAATTTGGGATTACCACATTCAAATCCAACACTCTAGCTATTACAACTAAGGGGGGAAAAATACTGAATATCTGATTGTTTTGACAAGGAACACAAGATTCCTGATGGGGGAGCTGGAAATAATCAGCAACAGATGTTTCTTGAACCTTGAAAACTATAGAGCACAATCTTAAAAAAGATTACCAAGGAATAATACCATTAAGGATTGTGGCCATAATCCACAGTAAATGAAGCCACTACAATTCATCCACAGGAAGGATACAACATGAACAGACATGAGCAAGTTTTGAGCAAGAAATTCACTTAGTAAAATATAAAAGACAATGCTGTGCATTGCCTTTCAATACCAGGTGATTAGTCTAGCCATGTGCAGACAGGCATATACTGAAACCAGTTATCAACACATGTAAAAATACAATGGTGTGTTTTAAAGCATCATTATCAGTGTGTCTGGACAGCAGTGACACCAATCTCTAGCTCAGACTTCTAGAGAAGAGAGGAGGATTGAACCCAAAGCAGCCAAAGCTGAAAGAGGAGGGATTATAGTTATTAATGCTTTGTAAAGGACATGAAACCTCATGCTTCAGAGATTAACCTAATCTCTAACAATTAGAGGCTAGGGATAAGACTTTCATTGGGGGGTAGGGCAGATTACCCCACATTTCTTACACCATCCTCTGAAGCATCTGTTGTTTGCTAATGTCAGAGATTTCTAATGTCAGAACCTTTGATGGAATAGGTTTCCTTTTAAGTAAAGAAAGCCGACAATAAGAAAATCTCATTGCAAATGTAGACAACTCAACTGAGATGAAACCAGCACAACATAATATGTACACAGACTGATAAGTAGGCCATCCTAAATTCCAGTGAATTAGAATGGTCAAGCTACAGGCCACATACAGTGGTACCTCGGGTTACATACGCTTCAGGTTACAGACTCCGCTAACCCAGAAATAGTACTTCAGGTTAAGAACTTTGCTTTAGGATGAGAACAGAAATTGCATGGCAGTGGCACAGCAGCAGTGGGAGGCCCCATAAGCTAAAGTGGTCTTCAGGTTAAGAACAGTTTCAGGTTAAGAACGGACCTCTGGAATGAATTAAGTACTTAACCTGAGGTTCCACTGTATTTTATTGTGGGGGTCAAAGCCCCTATGGCCCCTGGGAGTTGGCTCCTTTGTGGTTAACTGAAGTTGCAATGTAATTTATTTATTTATTTTCAATTGCTTCAATACTACACCCCCTGTCTATCCCAGCCCCCAGTGAATAAAATCCCTTCAAGTATTTCAAGTAAACTGTACCAAATAATATCTCTTAGGGCATTCTGTCAGGACAGTGCCTTCCAGAACTTATTTTGCTTCTTTAATTGAGCAGACAGGAGAGAATTTAATATGAACTTCCACAATATATTGAGGGGGTAGGAAGGGAGCTTCTCTCATTCTCAGTCAGACTGAAATACACCTGAACTATGAGGTGAAACTCTGAAATTCACTTAGAGATGTACGAGCATTTAAGTGAGAGATAATAGAAACATCAGATAAAATAGATTATGACAGATTCCAGTTTCTTTTTTAACTTCCAGTGGGCAAGCACACACATCCTATGTGCTATTTCGTCTCACCTAACAATGTTATAGCAGAACGCAGAGATAATTGCACTATGCTTAAGAAACACACGGATAAAACAATATGAAGAATATACTGCATATTTTAGTTAAAATTAGTCTCTCGTAGCACTTCTCATTTTCTGTCATTACTAGGGTCCACACAATTGTAGGATTTGATTTAAGAAGGAAATCTTTAAGAAAAGATCAAAACTGCAGAAACAAACTTGGTAAAAATAATAGCATTTTATCCTAAGGTTACAGTCATTAGTGTGTTATAGAAAGTATTCCTTCGTGCCAAGAATTCTGGTCATCAAGTTCTAGGTTCAGACTCAAGCATAGCTAATCATCTCAAAAATGTAACAGAGTCTTGTACAAAAGTAGCAGCATTATTTCATACGGTTGTAGCAGAATATGACAGAGAGGAAACAGTGAGTACTACCAACAGGGCACATACATACAAGGCAGAATAATTGGGAAAAATTTCAAAATTGTGACTGGCTGGGTTTCTGCTCTGCTTATTAGAAAACACACACACACACATATTTGCCAGAAAAAAAGATTTTCAGAGAAAGTGGGAAAGCACTCAGACTTCATTTGTTGTTCGTGTCAGAAGCTCATTAACTTCACATCAACTGGAGGTCAGAATATGCACGGTGTAGAGGAGGGCGTCTCAAAAAAATTCCCTGCAGTACTCACTTGAGACACCTGAAAATAACTGAAGGCTCCAACCACAAGATGGTGGTTCAAGCACACACAGCCAGCCATGAAATGACAGCAGGTGGAGGCAGTAGTTGCATGGCAAGACCCTCAAGCCGACCCCCCATTAGAATAAAGAAATTCACACAGACACAGATATTTTGTTTAAGGTTTTTGGGCAAAATTTTGGCCACAACTTTATTGATTACAGGAATGAGAGTGGTATTGGCTTAGGCATTGGCAAGACTATATCTGACTCCTTCCCCCTTTGCAGGAAGTCTGTAAGGGTAAACCACCAAAGGGAAACTGCTTCGGGGGAACCCGCCTGTATCTCCCCTGGTGTTCCCAGAGGCTTGGCATGGTCCTAGCCCCTCAAGCGGACTTCGGACAAGATCCAGGCCCTGGCTTCCTTTAACGGAATACCCTTGAAATGGAGGGGCAGGCGATGGCTGACCTCCCCTCCCCCATTCACAATAAGCCAATGCCTAACCGCCAAACCTTACAAAGTTGTGACGATTGCTAAGAGGCAGGTAAAAACCAAGTGGCCCATGCCAATTTGCCAAATGGAAAAAATTCCTACCCAGTCCCTGACTCAAGACGGGCAACCAACCAAAGTCCAAAGCAAGGCCAAAGGACACCTAAATTAAAGAGAGGGTGGGCGGGTGTTCGGCAGCGCAAAGCAGGAGCCAAGCACAAGTCACGCTGCCACTTTTATACTTTCCCCCACGATCACCTTTCAAGATGATTGGGCAATAGCCCTGAGTGATCATGGTGCCATCCTGGCGTAAGGGTGATAGCTCCACCCACGCCAGGGCGGCAGTGACGGGGGGCAGGTTGAGGGCCTACCCGCAACCAAGACCATCTATTAAGATGATCCCATTTGGCATAATCTGCTGGCGATTACTGACATAATTTTCTTCTGAGATCTAAATCATCTTTGGAAATTGTTGAATTATTTGCCATAGTGTTTGCGTATAGCAAAGAGGTGAATTAAATTTGTGTTCAAAATGGAGCAATGAATTTCATGACCATGGTCTGGAACACTTGGGATATGCCACATGAACAGTCTAGATACCTAACATAGTCAAACATGGTCCAATTTCTTTAGAATGGGAAAATAAGAATTCTGGATTTCTTTGAAAGAAGCTGTTCAAGACCTTTACAATAGTTCATTGTATATTATTGACTTTGCACAGTCCATTCAAAGTTGCTGCACTACTTGACATTCTTTTCTCCTTTTCTGGCATTTTTTCCTGCTTCATGACACATGTTGAAGGGCTTGACAGAGCAGGCCTCCGACATTTCTCAAGTAATCACAGGGAAACATATGGAAACATTTGACTTGTTGAATGTGGAAAAAGTGCCCTCTTTATGATGAAAAATAATAATCTCAGAGCTGATTTACACATTCCTTTTTCTGACATGTTGAAGTCACCGTGAGACAATTTTAACAGGCCAATTTGGCGGGCTTAACATATTGGCTCACTGTTCCCTCCTGTGATGACAGATGGGATTTAACATGCCGGGGCAAGGCGCAGACATACCAGCAACCATATTCACCATGCAAGATTGTGGTAACTTTATGTAGTCAAGAAGTAACCTGAGAGACATAGTTTCAGTCTCATAAATGAGAAAATACAATAAGAAGGCTGACTAATCATGAATTAGGACCTTCCCCAGGACAGCATCCAGGGATCAGGCCAGCTGTCAGGGAAACTAGACCTGGGTCTGCGGTGCCCCCACAGCTGCTAAGGATCCCTTTCCCAGCCTTTGGGCTAACCAGACAGAGGTATTTTTTTGTGTTAGCTGATTCACATGCTCGCTGGCTGCTGTGGGTTTGAAAATATATTTCAAGAGACCTGAATCATATGTTGCAGGTTATTTGCAAAACCCCAGCAAAGCAGCCTGCAGACCACACGGCGTGACAATTTCTGGTCTATCTGCATGGGGAAGTGACAAAGCAGCACACATCCCAGGAATGGCCAAAAACAGTTTCACTTGCAAGTAAAACAACCCTCCTCCAATTTTGCAAACAGGGTCCTTCATCTCCATCAGGTGGTAGTGGTTTTTTTTTTGGGGGGGGGGGCAAACAAGGGATTGATGGCACTCACTGCTGCTGCTGATAATTATAATTATAATTTATTATTTATACCCCGCCCACTCTGGGCGGCTTCCAACAAAAGATTAAAAATACATTAAAGCATCAATCAATCAATAGGACTGCCTTCAGATGTCTTCTAAATGTTATATAGTTGTTTATTTCCTTGACATCTATTGGGAGGGCGTTCCACAGGGTGGGTGCCACTACCAAGAAGGCCCTCTCCCTGGTTCCCTGCAACCTCACATCTCACAGTGAGGGAACCGCCAGAAGGTCCTCGGCGCTGGACCTCACTTTCTGGGTTGAATGATGGGGGTGGAAATGCTCCTTCAGGTCTACTGTGCTGAGGCCATTTAGGGCTTTAAAGGTCAGCACCAACACTTTGAATTGTGCTTGGAAACGTACTGGGAGCCGTATAAAAGAGCTGAAGGTGAGCACTATTTACTGTGCTACCTGATCAGTCTTTTTATCTACCTATCAGTCTCTGAAGAACAAGCCTTTGCAGAAACTGGCGATTATTTAGTGTCCGCCTAGTGCCAAAAGAAAAAAGAACAAGTTGTCATGTTTTTGCAGTTCAAGGCGATAATACAAATCTGTTTAGATAAATGTATATAAAGAATGCTTTGCCCTTTCCTTTATTTAAGACAAATATCCATTCTAAGCTTTACAAAGAAAGAACTCCGTCTCCCAAAACATGCAAATAAAAATCAATGGGCAAAGTTAGCCATCCTAAAGACTCACCAATTTCAAAAGGAGACTGAAGTATGTGCATTTGTTCTCCCCCACCTTAAGCATGTAAAGTGAGAAAACCAAACTCCTGTACTGAAAATATTCTGCCAAATTTTAAATTTGAATCAAAAACAAAACAAAAAGCCAATCAAAAATAGAAAATCTGAGAACACAAATGACATGAATATGAATGTATATCACGCTAATCAGATAGGTACCTTGCAAATAGTATTTGTGATAGAAGCTGGATTAGGACCAGTATATATTGTGCAGATGTTTTTTTTAACCTAAAATATGAAATCCTGGGGTGAGGGTGTATTTTTAGAGCTTAAGGCCCAGCAATGCACTGTTACAATACCTTTTGTTTTTTCATATTGTCATCTTTTTCAATTTATTACTTTTCCTAATTTAAGTTGCATAGATATTATGCTTTATTTTCATAAACAACATACCCTCTCCCAAATTAAGAAATGCACTCTTTGTTTCAGACCCCCATTTCCTAAGCTCACTCAGAAAGACCATGATTGCAAACAAAAATGACAATGCAAAATTCCTAGCAGCTGTTCACTGAACCAGCCACCTGTTTCTCCTTGAAGCCTTCCCTGTGTCTAGCTAACTGTTAACATCCCACTTATATTTTTCAGAGGCTTGCTATAAAATAACTGAATAAAAGCCCATTGTATCTTAACGCTGCTTTTAAAAGTTTCAACGTTCCTACACACAGCTGAATTCTGACACACACCCACCCTGCTGCATATTATTCAGTGGTCCATTTTATTTTATTTTACACCCGATTACATTGTTATTTATGATCATGCAGATCTTTTCATCATGAACATCTCCTTTATGAATCCTTGGTGATTCCAAATCAAGCTGCCAATCTAAGTCACATTTGTTATTAGTACATACATAACTATCCTCAGTAATATAAAAAGGGGGAAATATTTTCTACTGTCTTCAGATGTTTGTTTAGCACAATCTGATCAGAGCTAATAATCTCCAGGTTCCAATTTCTAACTCAGTGAAATGCAACTAAAGCTTGCCCATTCACTTCTCTCTTTCCCTTCTATACAATTAAAAGAATTCCAAACAAGAGAATAAGAATATGGAAAGGACCCAATGATGCAACAGAGCCTGTTTTCAGGCCCCCAAAACCTACATTGTGTAGTATGCCCTCGTTTCAAAATATATAATGTGGATTATTAACATGTTTAAATGAGTACATCTACATAAACTGAATTCTTACAGGCCTTCTCCCTCCTACATTAGGCCTGCAAAACTGTGAGCATCACACTATCTGTAGTTCAATAACTGTGAGCATTTCTGTAGAATAGCAGCTAAGTGGATGAGCTGTGAATATGGAGGTCCAACAGTACAAATCTTGCTCCTGATGTGAAGTCAGTTAGGCAATCGTAGTCAGGGTACTTATTACCTGTCAACTAGACTGTCTTCCCTCCAGCAGTTTGGGAATAATAATATTGGCCTGTAATGTGAAGCATTTTAAATATTCTGGGGAAACTGTACAGGTATTAATATTATTGTGAAAACGAGCAGACATACCCACAAGCCGGAAAACCCCCCAGAATATTCACGGATGTCTGAACCAGTCAGATGGGAGTTGAATAGTTGGGTCAGTATACCTGAAGGAGTGTCTCCACCCCCATTGTTCATTGAGGTCCAGCTCTGAGGGCCTTCTGGAGGTTCTCTCCCTGTGAGACCTGAGGTTACAGGGAACCAGACAGAGGGCCTTCTCCATGGCGGCGCCTGCCCTGTGGAACACCCTCCCATCTGATGTCAAGGAAACAAACAACTATCTGACATTTAGAAGACATCTGAAGGCAGCCCTGATGTTTTAATGAATTTTTAATCTTTTGTTGGAAGCTGCCCAGAGTGGCTGGGGAAACCCAGCCAGATGGGTGGGGTATAAATATTATTATAATTTTATTATTATTATTATTACTATTATTATTATTATTATTATTATTATTATTATTATTTATTAGGACAGAACCTCAGTACCTCAGTTACAAGAGATCAGCAGATCAGTAAAACAATAGCTGCAAACTAGTGTAAAAATGTGAAAAATAACCTCATCCCCATGAATGATTCCCCCCTTTCACATTAAAAAAGGTTGCAACAATTCTGCATAGCACTGTTTAACGTTCCCACTCTCTGTAAGCAGCCTGCAAACCATTTGTCTGTTTGTTTGCTGCTTGCAAACTGTGTTTTGAAACAGACGGTAGTTAGCATGAAGATCAACAGAAACACAATGTTGCGCCATGCATGCTTCAGAAAGGCAGGGAATTTACACATGAGAGAAAAACAGGAGGAAGGAGAGGTGACAGCACACACTCCTGGACTCCTAACTAGGTCTGCTTTTGGTTTCTCCCACCCTTAAAAAATAAAGATGATCTGTCTGCAACAGAAGATAGGGACTAGCTGGGGTTTCAAGGCAGGTCCAAGACAATTTTCTACCTGAGGCAGACAAAATTCCACGTATAGCACCTGACGGGGCTTGCAGCTGAATCTTACCGTACTTCAACACTGGGAATAGAATAACAACTTGAGGCAGCAGAATATTGGGGAGGGGGGCGGTGAGGACAGTCTGTATAACATGCACAGCTCTGTACTCCAACAGAGAATAGCTGTCCTGCCAGCATCTGCCACCTGAGGTAGTCTCACTTTGCCCAATGCTAGGGCCAGCCCGGGGGAAATATGTGGATCAAGGGACTCTCATTTATTCTGCTTGAATTGGCAAAACTGCTTCTCATTTTGACTTGAGAAGACATAACTGTATAGTTGCAGACAAGGTTCTGTTATTTGCAAGGTTTTGGATAAGTGGTGGGGAAAAAGAAAAAAAAACTAACCCAGGTTTTATTCTCAAAGGGTCTGGTATAGTATCACTCAGAATTTAGACAGCATAATGAAACTTTCATATTCAAAGTATGGAAAAAGAACCAAGCTTATGTGTTAGTGATGATTTAAGGGGGGGGGGAATATTCTACAGAACAATTACTGATGATAATTTTTCCTTGTGCTTTTATCATGTTTGCTTTTAACATTTTAAAGATTTTAATGTGCCCTGATATATTATTTGATTTGTTCTGGACTTGTCATACTCAGCCCCATCTCTTTATGGACCTATGTCAGAAGCTCAACGTTGTTCCATTCATAGTTTTACTACATGTACTAATGTTATTTTCCTTATATGGAGAAATCCTTGTGTCAATAAATTATGTTTACAAAAATAAGTTAAGAACTAACAGGCACTTCATGCTTTGAATTTGTGAATGACTCGTTTCTCTCCTTGCAGACAAAAAAATTCCAGGCTCTCTATGTCCCTTGATAAATTGTCTGAACTGCCTTCCCAGAAGAAAAACAAGGTAAATGACTAGCAATGGCTTAGGAAGTCATGAATACAGACAACAGGACGGGTCCCTTCCCTCAGTAGTTATGATTATGGTGATATAGGAAATAGAAGGGTAAAATACAACTGCAAATGTTCATAATGGCTTGAATACCAAGATGAAGCAGATTGCTGCAAGCACCTTGCTGTCTCAAAGCCAAGATTTAAGAGTTCTGAACAGGTTCCAATTTGGTGTGATGGCAGCTTGCTCCTAGGAGGAATAATGCTCCCCTTTTGTGCTCCCCACGGCCAAAAAAACAACAACCAAGACTCCATGGCCTTGAAGGAATCTGTATGCAGATATCCGTTAATCAACCCATGAAGTTATATGGTGCAATTCCATTTGCTCATTTTGTGGACAATACACAATACTGCCAAGTCAAATGTGAAGATACTCGTGGATTAGAAAAACAACAACTGTGGGCCTAATGGCACTGGGGCAAAAACTGACATGTTTAAATTGGAGCCAGGTGTGGGATTAAGCAGCTGGAACAGGCAATTGACTAGCAGAGTAGAAAGTTAAGGAGAGCGTTTTAAATGAGTGAGAAATTTCAGAGTAGCATTAAAGACCCATGGAACAAGACAAAACGTGCCACACATTTTTGTACTTTTATTATTGTTTCAGGGAAGAGGACCGCAAATAATCCTTAGGAGGCCAAGCAACGGGATAAGGAATGCTTTATCTATCAGAAAATAACATGACATTAATTGCCTGGACTGGGATTCTGGTTTGTGTTGCAGGTAAGACCATCCGCTAGTAAGAGTTCTGCTCACGTGACGCTCCACAGTATTTCCATTCAATCTCCAAGGATGCTTCCACATCAGAGCCAGAGTCAGGAGTTTGCCTTGTCAAATAGACCTCTGCTAACAAGCCTCATTCCAATATGGAACCATGTGTCGATCCCTGGAGTCTCCTTGCTCTCATCCATGTCCTCCTTCCTATTACTGTTTGTTCACTTGCACTCTATGAGCAACCAGTAAGAGAAGAGCTACCCTTTGAAATTTGCACTTCTCCCAGTTTTGTGATGCAGTTGCGCAACCAAATTATGTCTTTAAAAAAGCATATATTAGTAAAAATAGCATCCAAAAATGCATCACATCAAGGAGAATTGATTGGGGCAAAACTGCATCCCCCCAAAAAAGTATATTAGCTCAAAATTTGCACTAAAATGCTGCCAGATTTTCATGATGGTTTTTTTTAAAAAATTGCAAGTGGGTTGGGACTGACGGAAACCAAAACTGACAGATTTGCCCATGCCTAGTAAGCTTTGAGAGAAACAAAAAACGGGGAAACATCCATATCTCCTTCCTCTGGCAAGTAGTGTTGGGCAACAAAGCAGGGACAAATCAATGTGCGGTGGAAATAACGTCATGGGGGAGTTGGAAACATTCAGGGAGAGGGACCCAATGAGAGAATCATGCCCAAGGATCTTCTGGAATCTGGTGCTGTTCTTCACAGACAGAATCATAAGTGTAGGATAATGATCAGGGCCGGATTTAGGTTTGATGAGGTCCTAAGATACCGAAAGTAATGGGGCCCTTTGTATGTTCAGCTGTCCTTTGTCAACAACAAATTGTTGCTGTTTTTTGTGTTGAATATATGCTATATGGTAATTTGTGGAGCTTATAGGTATCTAAAACCATTTGTGCATATCAAATATGAGCCTACACAACACAAAACAATGTTGCTGTATGTAGGTTTTATTTTATTTGGTTTTTATCTTATATTTTGGCAATGTACATTCAGTTTTCTTTCCTAAAAGAGTGCGGCCCTAAGCTATAGCTTGTTTAGCTTATACGTAAATCTGGCACTGATAATGATCACCCCATCAGAGAGACATATAGAACCATCCCAAGGTACTTTGCATTTGAGAACAAATTGTCATCCAGACCCCATTGTTGAATTTTGCACTGAGAAAATTGGCATTATTGTTATGACATTTCCCTGATGAAAAGGTGCCTAAAGAAGCCAGGGTGGCTATCTAAAGAACTTTTAACTGAGTTAAGATTAAAAAAGGATGTGTACAAAAAATGGAAAAGGGGGGAAAGCACCAAAGAGGAATTCAAACAAATAGCCAGCACGTGTAGACACAAAGTCAGAAAAGCTAAAGCACAGAATGAACTCAGGCTTGCTAGAGAGGTTAAAAGCAACAAAAAGGGCTTTTATGGGTATGTTCGTAGCAAAAGGAAGAACAAAGAAACAGTGGGGTCACTCAGAGGAGAAGATGGTGAAATGCAAACAGGGGACACAGAAAGGGCTGAACTCCTCAATGCCTTCTTTGCCTCAGTCTTCTCCGATAAAGAAAACAATGCCCGACCTGAAGAATTTGGAGCAAATGATTCAGCAGAGGAAACACAGCCCAGAATAACTAAGGAGATAGTACAAGAATACTTGGCTAGTTTAGATGTATTCAAGTCTCCAGGGCCAGATGAACTGCATCCAAGAGTATTAAAAGAACTGGCAGATGTGATCTCAGAACCACTGGCAGTCATCTTTGAGAATTCCTGGAGAACAGGCGAAGTCCCGGCAGACTGGAGGAGGGCAAATGTTGTCCCTATTTTCAAAAAGGGGAAAAGAGAGGACCCAAATAATTACCGCCCAGTCAGTCTGACATCAATACCAGGGAAGATTCTGGAGCAGATCATTAAGCAAACAGTCTGTGAGCACCTAGAAAGGAATACTGTGATCACCAATAGTCAGCATGGATTTCTGAAAAATAACTCAGGTCAGACTAACCTGATCTCGTTTTTTGACAGAATTACAAGCCTGGTAGATGAAGGGAACACAGTGGATGTAGCCTACCTTGATTTCAGCAAGGCATTTGACAAGGTGCCCCATGATATTCTTGTAAAGAAGCTGGTAAAATGCGGACTTGACTATGCTACCACTCAGTGGATTTGTAACTGGCTGACTGACCGAACCCAAAGGGTGCTCATCAATGGTTCCTCTTCATCCTGGAGAAGAGTGACTAGTGGGGTGCCACAGGGTTCTGTCTTGGGCCCGGTCTTATTCAACATCTTTATCAACGACTTGGATGATGGACTCAAGGGCATCCTGATCAAATTTGCAGATGACACCAAACTGGGAGGGGTGGCTAACACCCCAGAGGACAGGATCACACTTCAAAATGACCTTGACAGATTAGAGAACTGGGCCAAAACAAACAAGATGAATTTTAACAGGGAGAAATGTAAAGTATTGCACTTGGGCAAAAAAAAATGAGAGGCACAAATACAAGATGGGTGACACCTGGCTTGAGAGCAGTACATGTGAAAAGGATCTAGGAGTCTTGGTTGACCACAAACTTGACATGAGCCAACAGTGTGACACAGCAGCTAAAAAAGCCAATGCAATTCTAGGCTGCATCAATAGGAGTATAGCATCTAGATCAAGGGAAGTAATAGTGCCACTGTATTCTGCTCTGGTCAGACCTCACCTGGAGTACTGTGTCCAGTTCTGGGCACCACAGTTCAAGAAGGACACTGACAAACTGGAACGTGTCCAGAGGAGGGCAACCAAAATGGTCAAAGTCTTGGAAACGATGCCTTATGAGGAACGGCTAAGAGAGCTGGGCATGTTTAGCCTGGAGAAGAGGAGGTTAAGGCGTGATATGATAGCCATGTTCAAATATATAAAAGGATGTCACATAGAGGAGGGAGAAAGGTTGTTTTCTGCTGCTCCAGAGAAGCGGACACGGAGCAATGGATCCAAACTACAAGAAAGAAGATTCCACCTAAACATTAGGAAGAACTTCCTGACAGTAAGAGCTGTTTGACAGTGGAATTTGCTGCCAAGGAGTGTGGTGGAGTCTCCTTCTTTGGAGGTCTTTAAGCAGAGGCTTGACAACCATATGTCAGGAGTGCTCTGATGGTGTTTCCTGCTTGGCAGGGGGTTGGACTCAATGGCCGTTGTGGTCTCTTCCAACTCTATGATTCTATGATTCTATGAAAACAGGGAAATCCTATTAAATAATAATAATAATAATAATAATAATTATTATTATTATTATTATTATTATTATTATTATTATTATTATTATTTTAGGGGCTACATAGGTGGGGGAAAAGATTGGAAAATATATAGCAAGAATTTCCCAGTTCTTTTTTTTAGTTAGGTAGCAAATTCAAGTTAATGTGCATACATACAGTTGTCAGCAGTCCCATAATACAAATTCCTGTATGGATTTTTCAATGATTAAGAACGTAAAGAAAGCCTGTTCAAGCAAGTCAATGACCTATTTGGTCCAGCATCTTGTCCTCACATTGACCAATCAGATGCCTGTGTGTAACATGAAAGAAGGAACTGTACACAATTCTTCACTTCCTAGCAACTGCTGACTACCTCCTGCTTGCAGCAACAACCAATCACCAGTCTACCCTCTGCACTACCCGTGTATAAGACCCCCAAAATTTGTTAACATACTTTTAAAATAAAAAAAAACCCTCATCTTATACGCAGAAAAAAAATGTATATTCTGAGTAAAACTTAGTTGCGCTCCACCCATAAAACATGTATTCCTTTTATTCTTGACCACTAGCGGCTTCTTTTTCTCTAGTAAAAGATGAACTCTATCAAGGACAAGTCATACTGTTTATAGGATCCCTTTCCCAACCTTAAATTAAGTGGCTTCTGACTGTGATCTCCCTCCTTCCTTCGTCGCCCAGTCAAAACTGAAACCTGATGCTGATCATTCCAGCTGGTATTTCTATCAAATTTAGTGCAAGTTTCACTCTGCAAGCAAGTTTAAAAATGGCTTCTCTTCTCCCACCCTCCCTTTCACATACCCCTTTTTAAAAAATATGTTAGCTACACAGCCCATAAACCTTCCATTTATTGTCTAGTATCTGAGCATTGGTGCATATTTCACAGAATGGCTTTAACTTTTCCAAAGGAAGCAATAACCTAAGATATATTGGGTCTTCCGCTCACTGTCTTGGTTTTGTAATAACAGAGATTTACCTCTGCCAAGATCTCTCCTAGCCCTTTTGTGTAAACCTGCAGTTTGAAAAGGAAAGAAAATAGCATCAGGTTCTTTCATAAACTAGCGTGCATTCCACAACTTGAATGCAGCACACAGTTCTGTATAACCATTGAAATAAACAACCTGGGAAAGGTTGTTTTGATTTTCAATTTCTTTTCAAAGTTAACTTACTATGGGCAAGGCAGTAAGTAATATTTGGGGAAAGTACAGTGACAGATACTTCCAGACATCTATCACCCTCGTGGGCCCGGCAGCATCAAAAATTTAACAATCAATTTTAACTAGGATTTCAATATGTAATCTAAGGAAGCTGTTAGAACTGTTGGACGTATCATTTTAAAGCACATGAGTATGGCTGATTCAGGGTGGGGAATCAAATAATTAAAATGTCTGGTGTCCTAAGATTGAATCCTTGAACCTACAATGACTCAGAACATCTTCTGACTCTGTAACTAACATAGATTAAAAACATCACCTTACAAATAAGAATGTGTTGAATAGATGTAAACTCTCTTATTGACCTCATTGTAAATAATAATAATAATAATAATAATAATAATAATAATAATAATTTTTTTATTTATACCCCACCCTTCCTAGTTATAAAAACCGGGCTCAGGGCGGCTAACAGCAAATATAAAACATTGATTAGAATGCAACTTAAAACCAGCATAAAACACAACATAAAATGCAGCATCAATATCAATAAAATTCTAAAATTCAGGGGGCATGGGGGGGGCACCCAGTCAGTAGACATCAAATAATCATCAGGGCTAACTGGCCAAAGTTGGTCTACTAGGGCCAGCAAGGAGACCAGGGAAGAATTTAAATGTGGGGTCCCAGAAGGGATTCTTCATAAAAAGGAAAGGGAAAAGGGAATAGAAGATCAGGCTAATTCAAATTGAAGGCCAGGCAGAATAGCTCTGTCTTACAGGCCCTGCGGAAGGAGGTCAAGTCCTGCAGGGCCCTAGTCTCATGGGATAGAGCATTCCACCAGGTCAGAGCCATCACTGAAAAAGCCCTGGCCCTGGTCTACAGAAGATAGACTGGATAAAGGGCACTATGAGGTAACTGATCCAGGCTAAGGGATCTTTAGTGTGAACTCTTAAATCAAGTGTGTGTGTGTGTGTGTGTGTGTGTGAGAGAGAGAGAGAGAGAGAGAGAGAGAGAGAGAGAGAATACACTGTACTAACCTCAATTAACTGCCACTCTCTATTTCCGTGCTCTAGTTATGTTATGTCTGTTTCAAACCCCATGGTGCCCATAATCATGAATAGAAAAAGAAGCCCACACACTCTGACCACTTTGATAAAAAACAACAACACGTGAATTTACCTTTTAAGCACTGGTATTCTGCTTAGGAAAGGAGTGGGACCTCTATTGTTCTGTTCTGCTTCTTTGGGACTAAGTAGATGACAGAAACTTGTTGAGTTTGAGTTTTTGTGTTTTTTTCAGCTGGCAGAGCCCATCTAGGCTAAAGCGTTTTCCCCAGTCCTAAACGTTTGAAGCTGGTCTTCAGTTGTAAGGCACTTGTTCTCTGTACATGTTCAAATGCGCTTTCATAGCATTATATGCCCCCCCACAAAGTTTTGCAATGCTATAGCTGCCCACTTGCTTAATTGACTAACGATATTTGTGTTAGGCACTTGTCCTACACTTGTGTAGGACCCTGGCAGAGACACATGCCCAACAGGCATCTTCTCTCCCTCCTGGTCAATCGTTCAGGAGCTGCAAAAGCTTTCTTCAGCCTGAACATCACAGTGACATTGGTATACTTAGGGTTCTGCAGAGTCTTCGCAGCTGTGTAACAGACCTCAGCAACTCAGCATTTTGGCTAATCTACTTTATTTACATATAAACACACACAGAGCACTGCAACATGGCTCCCTCTCTCTCTAGCAACAGACAGCAAAAAGAAAGAACAAAGGACAATAGTCCCACTTCACGGAACACAGTAACACAAACATCCTGTCTCCGTCACTTCCCACTTTGTGGAGTCAAAACATACACCGCCATGTGAAAGACAACAATCCCATGACTGCAATAACGGAGCAGGAATTCTAACAATTTGCACACCGACAAAGACTTAAGTGTACACCTTTGCAGGCCACTTTCAAAACTGATACCAAATGGAAATCAAGAATTGTGTTAGCGTTCTTTAATTCCAAAATATCCTGTGCCCTCAATGTTCCTACATTCTCTGTGATCTGTATTGCCTCTATACACTTTCGAAAATATGGATATGAACATCACCTTCACTAGACATTGAAATTATTACTATTTGATGGAATACTGCTGGACTTGATACAATACACATTTGCTTTGGGTAGCTGGTCTTACTTTGCTCACAGTTGCCATATAGCAGTTTAAATACTATTAATGAACTAGTGAGATTACCTATAACACTAGTGACTTATCAAGTGCTTCCCACCCATTTATTATTTCAGAAAACCATTTGGCCAGCACTTTACTAGGAATGATGTGCTGCAGCAGACACTAAAACAACGGGAGTGAGACTTCAGAGCAGAGCTGCTCATGATATTTCATTATCCGACAGCTTAATATTTATGGTGCTATAAGTGCTATAAATTCTGGGACTTAACTACTGGTCTTGATTTTAATAGGATTATCAACTTAACTTTCCCCACCCCACCTCAACACAGTGGCATTTTTAACTCTCTCAGTTCCAAGGCACTACATCACTGTTTGGGCCAAACACAAACACATCAAGATGTTGATTGGTTGGTTTTCAAATTCAGAAGGAAATTCATTCTCTGGAAGCAACCAAATACTGTGGTATTAGCACTATATGGCAATAGCACTATTATTATTACAGTCATATTATACCTCGGAAGTCAAACGGAATCTGTTCCGGAAGTCCATTCGACTTCCAAAACGTTCAGAAACCAAGGCGTGGCTTCCGAATGGCTGAAGGAAGGTCCTGTAGCCAATCAGAAGCTGTTCAGGTTCCAAAGAATGTTTGCAAACTGGAACACTCACTTCCAGGTTTGTGGCGTTTGGGAGCCAAAACGTTTGACTCGCAAAGGGTTCGAATTCCAAGGTATGACTGTATTATTATTATTATTATTATTATTATTATTATTATTATTATTATTTCATTGGTACCCCAACCATCTGACTGGGTTGCCCTAGCCACTCTAGGTGGCATTCAGCATATATAAAATCATAATAAAACATTAAAAGGCTTCCCTATACAGGACTGTCTTTGGATGTCTTCTAAAGGTTATATAATTACTCATCTCTTTGACATCTGATGGGAGGGCGTTCAACTGGGCGGGCACCACTACCGAGAAGGCCCTCTGCCTGGTTCCCTGTAGTTTCATTTCTTGCAGTGAAGGAACCTCCTGAAGGCCCTCAGAGCTGGATCTCATGGGCTGAATGATGGAGGTGGAGACGCTCCTTTAGGTACGTACACACACACACACACACACACACACACACACACGCCTCTGAAGTTAGTGTTTAAAACAGGCTGCTAATGATGACCTGAGCTGCCTGCTCAGTTCATAAGACTAAAAAGCAGAAAACATTACATCATGACATATTTCCTTTTAGAGGTTGTACTTATTTTAGGCTAAAATGCAGAACAAGGAGTGCTGTAAGTTTGTTTGGACTCACTGCCCACAACTATCACCACATTATTAACAATTTCCTTTTCACCATTATGTGTGATGCGTCAACTCAGAATAAAAATGCAATGAGTGTCTTGAGCAATTGTGGGATAATTAGTAGGAAAATGAATATTTGTTTAAAATTCTCTAAGACTATTTTTTTTTTATGCAATTCTTTTTAGTAGAGATAAAGAAGGCAACATAGCCAGCTACCTGGTACACTTTTGAGCTTGCAGTCCACACTTCAAACAATATGTAAATCTGCCTATCTTGTCTGCAATACTACAGACCTGCCAATTCATATCAAACAAGAAGATTTCTTTAAAGAGAATAATTTGCAGACTTGTTCTGCTAGAAGCACACTTGGTTTCAGACAAACCGGTATATATATATGGGCTGGGTTGTTGAAAAAGTGTCAAAATAAGCAAAAATAATATAAATGGGAGAAAAGAGAGAGCAAAACAGTGCATTTTCAAAACTATTTGCAATTGATAGAAATCCAGTTCCCCGTTTGCTTTACAAACACATGCTTAGATTGCCAAATTTCATCGAAATGAGAAGCGCAGTCATTTAAAACACATCAAATAAACATTCATTTTATTACAGGGAAATGCAAATATCAAACCTTAACAAGTAAATCGAAGGCCTGCAATTTTAAAACAGGAATAACAATAACCTTAGGGTGTGCTTTCATTATGTGGTTGACTTTATGAGATGCAACTGATATTTTTCTGTGTGTGACTCTTCTATGAGTCAGAAGCCATTTAATTCAAATTATAATCCACTCACCCTACGCAGCACTTAGAAGAAGATTATAGGTGCACAGGCCAATACAAAGAGCAACCATGGATATTCTTTATGATGTCTTTCACCTGTTTGAAGCATACGTTCTGTCTTGCAAAATCTATTGTGAGTATAATCCATGTGTATCAAGCCATACCGATTATAACAATGTAATGCTTTCCACTTCCCTGGTCATTTTTCACCTATGTCCACAATATTTTAGGTCTACTTAGCCTGTTATTATTGATATATAATCATTGTAATTTTAAACCAGTCAGAATATACCTACTTGGGGGAAGGAGGGTCCCATTACCCTATACAAACTTACATAGGAATCAGTCCCATTGAACTCAGTGTGTCTTACTTTAAAGGAGACATGCCAATCCTGTTAAGAAGTGGTATGCCACTTCCTGTTGGCATTTCTCTGGCATAAGAGCAACTGCATTGGTGGTGGGAGGAATTTAGGACAGGAGCTTGAATGAATTTAAGGTTATCAGGGTTCCCACTAGTAAACTACACTACTACGGGTGTAGTAGATGCAGTTAATAATCACCATGAAACACAACTCAGAAGGCAAACTGCTTTGTGCCCATCTTGCCATGTGGGTACATTCACAAGGTTGTTCAACCTAAATGAATTTAAGGAAGGCCATACATAAATATGGAATCAGAACAGGGCAGGGAAAAGGCCTAGAAATATTTGGTGGTTGCAGTACATCTGAGAGGCATGTAGCAAAAGTGCACGGGGGGGAAGAAACAGAAGTTCAGCATGATGGAGCAGATTAACCACTATAAACTTCAAAGTACAGTGGTACCTTGGTTGCCAAAGTTAATCTGTTCCAGGAGTCCGTTCGACTCACGGAATGGTTTGAATACCAAGGCGTGACTTCCGATTGCCTGCAGGAGCTTCCTGCACTCACTTGGAAGCTGCGCAAGCCGCGTTGGATGTTCAGCTTTCAAAAAACGTTCTTCTGAGTTTGCAGCGTTCAGGAGCCGATTTGTTTGGGAGCCAAGCCGTTTAACAACCAAGGTACCACTGTAATTGCAAAACTGAAAACAAACCAGAAATAATCATTGAGGTGAGTGTGATATCCCTCACCCCCCGCCCTTGGCAAACAAGAGAAGGCCTTTTAGGATAACTGTGGTAAGGTTATCAGAGTGGACAGGGAGAGGCTGTAAACCTATGTCCTTGTTTTATTATCTTCATTGAGATTACACTGCAGTATGAGAAACATCTCTGTGATAACATTCTACTGAAACAGAAAAGTTCCATTACATTCCTTCCAACTCCAGGTAATTACTTTTCAAGTTTCTTTGCAGACAGCTATGAGTCTGTAATTGCAAGGCAAGAGGATTTTCTTGTCTTATACTAAAATCTTTTAAATGAGATTTTCCTACTAAATGCATAGTTTGTGTTACTGCACAAATACAGAACATTTGCAATATGATTAAATGAGTTATAAAGCTGTGGGATCACATTTCCTCACATAATATTAGTAAGATATCTACTTTCCACCTCCAATATGACAATTAAAACCCTCCCTTTGTACTGAAAATACTATTTGGCAATGTGAACCGGAGCTGATTATTCAAGATCAGGGTGGATTCAGGAGACAGTGCTAATACTGATGATTCATTTAAAGTGTATTATATGGTTCTGTTGTCTTCGCGCAAAAGTAAAACACAGTATACTATGATTAGTTTGTGGCCTGGTATGTTGACAGTCAGGTCACTTGTACTAAAGATGGGATACCTACTGGTCACATAAGGTATTTGGCAATAGATTCAGAGCTTAACTCCACCTCTGAAGAGAGTGTCTAGTCTCCTGTTTGATGAATGAGGGGATAATTAAAGGCAGTGCCCCATTGGAGTCTCTCAGACATGTGCATTTAATTAATTGCATTAAGGGAAATGTAAAAAAAGGAGAAGAATTCAGATATGTTTTTATTCTTTTCTGTCAGGTCCAATTATCAGTTTAAAAGTTCTAAATGTGAATGTGAACATCTATTAAGAATCAATGAAAATAGATTAAGAATCAATCAAAAATTAAAACCTGCGGTTAACACTAACAAAATTTAATGTCTACCACTCTGAGTTCCTTGTGGGAACTATGTTCATTCTTTGTAGATAGTCCTTCCTGCAGACAGTGGTTGTCTTTGGGTATAACAACATTTCAACCCAATACCAACACCCTATGTCTTATTTCTATGGTTAGCCCCTTACTGGGTGGCAAGTATCACAGTGCCTGTGTATGCAAACTTCCTGGTGAGTGGGGCCCTACTCCTGAGTAGCCCTTTACTCACAAGGAGTCATATTCTGCAATCAAGCATTTCTCCTGAACTTGAGGGTCTTTCCCTGCCTCTTGAAGTATTCCTGGGGGCTTACAGGTTGTTCTACTTCAAGAACAAGCTCCCTTTCTACAGCGAGGGATCCCTACTTGTCTCCTGCAAGGATACCAGTTCCTCATTGACTGTTGTTCTGGTCTGTTCCTTAATTTCCAGATCCTCCTCAGAAGGTTAGACATCTTGCAGAGGCACAATCTCGATTTCAGGTATATATTTCTCTCTCGCAAACCATGATCACTAGCTAGCCTTAAACCAATGTATCTAGTTGGTTGAGCAATCAGGGTTTGTTAGGGCCCAGTATGACTTTATAAAACAAAGTTCATGGTTCAGTATGGCATGGGAATTTGGCTACTGCTTTCCTGAAGATTTGCTGCCTTTTGCTTTCTATGGCTGCTCCCAATACAGATCCCAGCCCAGGACAGTACGGTTCCAGATGGAAGAATAAAAGTGTGGGTGTCATTTCAATTCAAAGTATCCAACAATGCATCCCCCCCCCACTGTGGATTAGGTACTGGAACTAGAGCATCTTGAAATTTAGGTAGTGGGGAGTGAAAGCGTGTCTCCAGAGCATCAGGAGACTAAGTGATATTGTGCTCAGTGATTTCATGCTAAGGGGCAGTTTTGCTGGCTTACTCACCATGCAATGCTAACACACAGAATGAAAATTCAAATACACATTATTACATTTGGGCATAAAAGGTTAGGGTTAGGGTAAAGGACCCCTGACAGTTAAGTCCAGTCATAGACGACTCTGGGGCTGCGTGCTCATCTCACTCTATAGGCCGAGGGAACCGGCATTTGTCCGCAGATAGCTTCCAGGTCATGTGGCCAGCATGACTAAGCCACTTCTAGTGAACCACAGCAGCACACAGAAATGCCGTTTACCTTCCCGTTGGAGTGGTACCTATTTATCTGCTTGCACTTTGACATGCTTTCGAACTGCTAGGTGGGCAGGAGCTGGGTCCAAACAATGGGAGCTCACCCCGTAGTGGGGATTCGAACCGCCGACCTTCCAATCGGCAAGCTCTAGGCTCAGTGGTTTAGACTACATCGCCACCCGCGTTCCTTCACACATTTAGGCATACTGACCATTAAATGTGAGATACTACAATACATTCTAGCCCTCTTATTACACACTGCGTGAAAATATGAAATTATTGACCAGGCCGATTACCCTTAACATTGTCCATTAGAGCAACAACATTGTGAAGAGTTCTTCAATATAGCTAGCCTCTGCTCAGTACATGAAGGACAGGGGGTGAAGGGGGAAGAGTGTCTGTTGAGCAGCAAGGGAGTAAAACTTACATTAAGTGACAGTTTCATTATGTTCATTGATCCTATGCCAAGTGGCAGTCGCACTATTTTATGTCCACTACAGAGACAAGATTGCTTAGGGGAGGAAAGAAGCAACAACAAAATGATGTTCTGTGTTGACATTCATGTCTGTTTGGGATGTAGATACCATGAGTTCTAAAGTTTATAACGTTAATGTCTAAAATAGATATAACTAGTGACTTATCTATGATCTTGCAATCAGCATGGACAAAAGAGGGAATTGGATAACAGCAGATACTTATTACCAGATACATTCAGAGATGTATGCCATCCACATCCCAATTAGACCTTTGGGTGAAACGGTCTTGCAGCAATTCCTTCTTTCTCTTCATTATCTCATAAAATTCCTCTTATACTCTCCCAAACTCCCTCCACCACAGCTGACTGTGAGTCCGTAACTGTTGGTACACAGTCGCTAGGTTTTTTTGTCCCTATTTTTCTTGGAGAAGCTTTTGTACCAAATTTCACAGCTGCTTTTTAAACTCAGAAAATACAGCCATACCTTGGTTCTCAAACACCTTGGTATTTGTACGTTTTGGCTCCCAAACGCCAAAAAAACCGAAGTAACTGTTCCAATTTTTGAACTTTTTCGGAAGTAAAACGTCCGAAGCGGCTTCTGCTTGAGTACAGGAAGCTCCTGCAGCCAATCAGAAGCCATGCCTTGGTTTTTGGACTGTTTTGGGAGTCGAATGGACTCCTGGAATGGATTAATTTCAAGAACCAAGGTTCCACTGTAATAGACATTAGTTAAAAAGCAGCTTCTAAATTTTGCTATAAGGTGGGGAATGGGGGGCTGATTCAAAATTATCTGAAAGACCAAATGCTTTCATATGAACCTGCCTGAGCTCTGAAGTATGTTTGGTGGGGATGTGGAATTGGGCCCTCACATGGGTGTAGCCAAGGGGGGTGGGGGCAGCTGTCCCCCTAAATCAATACAAATTAATTCAAATATGAGGTTCTGCCCCTCCCCCCAACAAAAATCCTGGCTACACCCATGGCTGCTCACAGACTTTGGAATTCCCATCCTAGAGAAGCCAGCCTGGCTCCCCCCTTGTTGTTGTACACTACTGCTAGGAGTTAAAGACCTTTTCATCCCAACAGGCCTTTAGAAACTGAATGGAAAGGGCTAGTGTTGTGATGTTTTTAATGTCGTTTTCATCTGTATTTAAATGCTTTCTAATGACTATCTTTTTAGCTTTTCCTACTTTATCTGTAAGCTGCTTTGAGTCCCAGGGCTGGGAGGAAAGGTGGGATATTAAGAAAGAGAATAATAATAAAGCTCAGATCCTACAACAGTCACAAACTCACTGGTCAGCCCTTGGCAAATCACAACAATGAACCTCAGAGGGCCTTCCCCCTGGCGGAAATTATGAAAATTTCCACCCCCAGGAGGAAACAAGACATAACGGCTGATGCAAGGAACACTGCTACTACTCTGACAAATTGTTTCCTTCTTTAGAAAATATTATGTTCTTGGGGTAGGCAGAAGTAGCATCAGAACTTTGCAGGACCAAGGCAACTGGAGGAATGTAACCTCTGACCCTGCTGTGCAGCATCCCAAACAAATAATCACTTCTCAGCTTCAATTTCACACTTCTAAAGTAGAAATTGTAATGATCTGCCTCAATGGTTTGCCACAAGGTCAAACACTTTAGCTTAAGCCAACTTTGGCATGAAAACATGAACAAGCCAGGAAATATTCTGTAAACTATAGTCTCAGTTTTATCCAAACCAAGAAAATGCAGTTAACAGCTTTGGAACAAAGATACAAAGCCGTAGTGTGAAGTTACTTAATATCTTGAAGTCATTAAACATAGCTTCCTGGTTCAGAGGAAACAGGAAATTATAGTTAACCAAAGACTGCCATGCTTGTCTGTTGGCTCCCATGAAAGGAGGCACAAACGGATGATTAATTCCTATCTCTGCTTACTGAATATCTCTACAAGGTTCATTCATACCTCTGCTTATTCAACAGAGTTGAAATTGTCGGAATTAGCCCAATGAACAGTATAAAAGTGTTTTCTATTTTTAAAATGTTAAGTAAGTTACAATTACTGTCGTTTTTATTACTATTACTGTCACTGTTACTACTATTGTTTTCAAGACTCTGTAACAGAGGTGTGCAAAGACGTAACAACGAAAGTTCTATTCTTACTTTTTGTCTTATGGAAATGGGAAAATGTTAAGGAAGACAGTGAACTGTTGTTACTCCTTTTGCACAAAACCTGGTCACAGGTTCTGTTCGACTAATGCTTGTGAATTGTGCCTCTGCATCTGCCATCTGCTACATCTGCCATCTCGACATCTGCTGCTCGATAATATTCAATGCATGCCCTCAAAACACAGCTTCTTCAACCATGTGCAGCAAAGATTCAAGCATATCCCTTGCTAGGATGGAGACAACAGCAACTATCTTAGCAGCTGAATGCAAAATGCATTTGAAAGTCTACAAAAACTCTGTATTCCACATCAATTAATATCAGCTGTGTTTTATAGCTGCCAATGTATCCAACAAAGCTGGGAACTCAAGTTGCCAGGTTCCCATGCTAAAGAAGGTCCTGGTGGGCACACTCTGAAAATGTGGCTGATCATATTTAACGGCTCATTTATCAGCTAAAAGACTCAAAGGAATGTTCTTTGCTCCTCTTAAAATGAGTGGGAGTTAGATGTGGGCACAGGGAGTAGAAAGTAGTATTTTGTACCCTTTGATGTTTGAATTGCTAATTGGGGTGCTTCCTATAGTAATTTTCAGCATCAGAGGTTAACATGAACAAGAGTATTTAGAATTCTGTTTTAAGAGCTATTACCGTAAGGCTTTGTGTAATGGAAAGACAAATGTGTTAGCTTTCAGATGCTCACAGATGGAAGGAAAGAGAGAAGGGGGAAAGGAGGAAACCCAGTATTTTGCCCAAATGACTTTTAAGCAAAATGAAGCAACTGGGAGCCATCCACCTCAACATGCCACAACTCATACTATACTACACATTAGAAGTATGAGTCTGGCCATATTCCAAAGGTGAAATGATTCTGCCATCAACAAACATGCCTATATGATCATTCTGCACAACTGGAAAAGGCAGCTACCTCTTAGCCCTTCTTAAACCTTGTAAATTCAGTGGCCAGTTTAACAGGCCATGCTTTGATGCATGAAAGAAAGGCAGAGGACTGATAGCACCAACCATCTGGTTTGCACATCAAGGCCTCAGCGCACCCCCAAGAATAATAAAAACACATTGAGACAGAATTTTAGTTTAAAGGTTAATGGGCAAAATTTAGGCCACAACTTTACTGATTACAGCAATGAGAGTGGTATTGGCTTAGGCATTGGCAATAACTATATCTGACTCCTCAATTAAGAGGACCCAATTAAACATTTGGCAAATACAAAGTTTACTAGCCAGACCACATGAGGGGCATATAAAATCTGTTTTAAATCTAAAATGCATTTCGAACTGCAACTGAGCCATTAATCGTTAAGAGAACTAAAACTTGCCAAGTATTAGGGCTGAGCAATATATCAATATATGGTCCAAATCTGGTACCTTGGTATTGGTTTCATAATTTTCGCCCTGGCAATATATCACAAATAATGATCTGTGTGCTAAGCAAAAATCATGATGTGGGAAAAACTGTGAAGCCAGCTCACACCTCTTGATCACCATTCTAGGGTGAGATAATGGTATAGCACAATGTTTAGGTGGTGATATATCACAATGTTGAAAACCAGGTATCACCCAGCCCTAGTAAGTATGCAAACCCTATTGCACTGGAAGACCTCTTTTCAATGTCAAGAATACAATGGTAAGAATTCAGACAAGGGCTCCCCCCACAGACACTGGGGGAGGGGGGAAATACTAATTTTAAAAACATAATTTCAGGGGTTGGGAAACTTTTTCAGCCCAAGAGTTGTATTCTTGTAAGAAGAACCTTCCAAGGACTGTGTTCCGGGGGCAGACATGGCCAGAGGTAAAAGCTGTTAGAAAACAGAACAGAAGCAAAAATTGGTGGAGGAATGGAGATGGACTGTATCTTTCTCCAGTAGCCTACATTCCAGCCACATGAAAAACAGAGGTTTGAACACCAAGACTCCTTTGAGCAAAATCATGGTCAAAGGATCCACTCCAAGCAAAAGTGCTTGAGGAGAACATAGAACAGGAGCAGTAGGGGTCGTGGAGAGGTATGTTCTGTTGTGTTTGCTATTCTTGATTTCTCTTTTATATTTTTTGCTCAATTTTTACTCAATAAAATGGTGCCGATCCAGAGGAAATAAGTCTTGCATATGAAAAGTGATTGGAATCACTGGGAGTCACACTATCTGTTACTAGCACAGTTACAACAGGATGTAAGCAAGAACCAATAATATCTCCCAAACCTTCCCCCAGCTACTCTTGAAGGCAATTGACACAGATAGCTGCCTCAGTCCATACTAAGAGATAAAGAAGCTTTCCATCTTCAGCAATCATTGGTAAGATAAATATGGTAAAATGTCACTTGATGTATGCATTTATGTAATTGTACATTTATGGCAAATGGAGATGCTAAGGGCTTTTTTCCATCAGTTACAAAGATTTCATCAGCCATCCTTCTTGACGCTCAGAATCTACGAACTGACATACAACTGTCTACATTTCTAGTGAATGCTTTGTACAAAGGCTGTACACACAGATTCAGTTAAGCCAAGATCTTTAATGAATTATAATCACTCCCCTGTTTGGTTTTGGCAGGATGGAAGGGACTGATGTAAAGAAAATCGATAAGGCACTTAGAAGACTTTTGTCAAAGTTATTCATGCAGTTACTAAAAATTGAAAAGCGCCAAATAAGGATTTTTCCTCCTAATGCAAAATAGAAGGGAATGGGACTAGTGCCAATTCAAAGGTGCCAAAAGAGGAATACTTTTAACCTTGCTTCTTATTATTTATTCATATCACTTTTATACAAAATAAGAATCAATCCTGGGCAGATACTCCAAATTATGATTTGTTCGATGAGAAACATTAGCACAACAGATAGAAGGCTCAGTAAAATGCTTAAATGGGGAGATGAATTTACTTCTTCTTTGAAGCTAATGTGAGGCTATGTGAAGCTGGTAACTTGCATTGTTAACAGTGACTAGGAGTCAGTTGGTTCACTTAACTTACTTTTACAGAGTGGTTATTGTGAATTAAAATTCTGTCTCCGTATTTTAACCCTGAATTGCTTTATTGTGCTCTTCAACATATGAAATTGTAATTTGAACTGTTTTTATTATGTTATGTCTGTCTACTGATGAAAAGATCTGATATCCAGCAGTCCTTGTGCTACCTACCACACTGTTCCAAAGGGTTCCCCAATCTTCTTCTGCAGATGGTGAGGGAAACATGCAGAGAAAAGAGGAAGTACACGAACAACTGTCTCTCACGAACAGAAGGAACAGAGTTTGGCACAATGCATTGGCCTGGTTCACACATCACGTTAAACCATAGCGTAAAACAAACTGTGGTTTAATGCAAAAGAGCTCCCATGATGTTCCTTCCCCACTTCTGTTGCTGACCAGCCGCAATCAGATACCAAGGTTTGTTTTGAGTTTACCACTCATGTTTCATTTGGAAAAGCAAACCATGAGCCAGACAATACAAGCAGAACTCTGGTTTGTTTCATCCACAGTAGCAGCAGCGACTAGAGGAGAACCACCATGAGAATCTTTTATCCATGTACATGTAATGAATTGAATTTTGATTCTAAAAAGCATATGTGAGTTTGCATTCCTGAGGCTATTCAGTCAAAACAGATGATTCACCTGCGACATCTAGACCTACTCCTTTCTTAGGTTAACTTCTAATTTTAAAGTGTAGATGAAATTAAGTCTATGGTATCTCTTAAAATTCAGCTATTCTAAATCTCCAGCCCTTCAAACTTTTTTAACTCTAGACCCATGGAAATCAATGGACACTGCCAGTTTAGGTCCATAAATTTCAACTCTGAGTAGAACTTTGTTGACTACAACTCTTATTTTATATATTTATATTAATATTAATACATGGTTTTGAAAGAAGAAATCCAACCATGGTAGACTCAATTCATAATAGACCATTTACCTTCAGTTTTTAAATTTTGCTACTTACATTTTGGGACACGGGTGGCGCTGTGGGTTAAATCACAGAGCCTAGGACTTGCCGATCAGAAGGTCAGTGGTTCGAATCCCCGCGACAGGGTGAGCTCCCGTTGCTTGGTCCCATCTCCTGCCCACCTAGCAGTTCGAAAGCACGTCAAAGTGCAAGTAGATAAATAGGTACCACTCCGGCGGGAAGGTAAACGGCGTTTACGTGCGCTGCTCTGGTTCGCCAGAAGCGGCTTAGTCATGCTGGCCACATGACCCGGAAGCTGTACGCCGGCTCCCTTGGCCAATAAAGCGAGATGAGCGCCACAACCCCAGAGTCAGTCACGACTGGACCTAATGGTCAGGGGTCCATTTACCTTTACCTTACTTACATTTTTGCCTTACTTCCTAAATACGCTACGCTTGATTTAGATTTCATTACACGTTGGCTACAGGTGAACACAGAATAAATATAGATATAGATACGATTATCCATGAGAAACCCATGTTTGAACAAGAAGCTCCACAATGGAGAATGACAGCATACCAGCAGTGCATGCTAATAAGCTAAGTCAAGGGAGTGACGATTATGGTTATTTAATTTCTATATCGCTTAATATATTTTAAATATCTTTAAGCGGAGTACAGAAAACTGAAGCAACAACATACAGCTTAAACAAAAATATTACAAAAATACATAGTGACATGTAAAAATGTTACATTAATGCAAAGTTACTAATATGTGAAAATTAATATCAATTCATCTGTTCGTCCTCCCCTCCTACGTTCCATCGTGTGGATCAACGGAGCGGCTCACCACTATGGTGGATTGCCTGCACTTCTTATCAGAATTTCTAGATCATTTTGATGTCCTTTGAGCCAAGAAGTGTGCTAGAACATTTGACAGTAGATAACTAAGTTGCGATCAGCACATTAGTCTGGGAGTTGTGGATCATGTCAATGCGTATTGGAATTCGCAAAGACCAAATTCCTCAAGCGTACCTAATTTTCATTAGATATTCTATAAAGCAGAAAGCTCCTAAGCATTAGCCTCAGTCAGCAGACCATTCTGGGCTATTAAACAGCAATTCACCTAATACAGGAATGGTTGATAGTTCAGCAGCATACATAACGAAACACTCGGGGGGGGGGGATGAATGAGCGTACCTAATCAAATATCTATTTAGTTCTAGTGAAACTAAAAATAAATCTGTAGCAGCTTGGTTGAGGATTGCACAACATCTCCACACATTAAATGTGCACAGAAATAAATGTACATATAGAAAATGGCATCGTGGTGAATCTATTTCCAAGTTTCTCAAATATACATGAAGAGCTGAACATGCAGGGATCTTACAAACATATATATATATCTGCATGTAGCAATAAATTAGCATACAGATGCCTGAATGTAGCCTATGAAAAGTGCCATCGAGAAACAGGTTTCTAATAAATAAAATGTTTATTTAATATAATTTATATTCCTCTTGATTGTAAAAAAAACCTCAAGGGCTTATTAGTGGTCTGCATGTTGACACCTGCCTAATGAGAAAATTGCAGACATCACATGGCTATTATTACACATGTTTAATTAATATGCCAATTAATGCCAGAATAGACTTTTACTTTATGTGCACATATAAATAGTACATGAGAGGAGTCAGAAGTCATGATGCATGCTACTGTCACCAAATACAGTGGAACCTCGATTTTCAAGCGTCTCGGAAGCCAAACACCGAAAACCCAGAAGTAATTGCTTCCATTTTTTAATGCACCTAGGAAGTCGAATGGCTTCTGCTGCATGTTTTTCCATTTTTTCAATGGATTTTGCCGACCGCCCACTGATCCTCGGTTTTCAAACTTTTCGGAAGTTGAACAGTCTTCCGGAATTGATTACATTCAAAAACCGAGGTTCCACTGTATTGGAAGATATATTCAGAAATTCATGGAAGCCAAATTGAAGTAAGAATTTTCAGAAATAACACCTGTTCTATTCAGCGACACCTAAACAGATCAGACAGTAGGATCTCAATATGTGACTAAGTTGTTGGTGGAAGAATTGCTAGGATTTATTTGGCCTTTGGTGATTTCTTTTTTAAGAGAAGTCAAGCTTCTTCAAAAGGTGTGGGCTTTACCTGGGCCAAACAGAACAAAGTACTGGAACTTAGAATTGAAAAAGGTCACAGAACAGCTTTTTTTGTTTGTAACTACTGTAAATTGTCCTATGTCCTCAGACAGGACAAAGTATAGCAAGGGTTTGTTCCTGGCCATGGCTCGCTGTTAGTTAGGTGATAACTTACTCACAAGACCAGTTTTTGATATTGTGCTAAGCCAAACATTGGTTTAGCCCATCACAGCAGCAAAAAAGACCACAGAGGAACAAAACACCTGCAATGTCCTGTTCACATGGTCCTAGCAAGCCATAGTTAGACTTACTGTCATGTGCAAACCAGTCCACTGTTACAACTGCTTATAATCAAATTCCATTCAACAAAATTAGAAACACCTATTCCTAACATGTTTAAGTTGGGGTAGAGAAGGGGGGGAGGCATGAAATTTGGAAAGGATGTGAAACGGCTGTCCCAATGCAGAGCTTGGTGCATCTAATAACAGTTGCCCTTTATTTATGTTTAAGTATGAAAAATGAAGCACATTGACTTGACATGAGTCTTCATTATTCTATCCATGTTGACTTCATGCTTTCACCACTGCTACATTTCACAAGTAGCTCAGGAAATAAAAATGTGATGGCATGCTACCATTACCTGGCAACACTATATATCCTTGCAGGCCCGCTATAGTAGTTTGATAGTAAATCATTTTAATGGAATATTTTAAGTCACAGTGAAACCTATGCACAAGATGATTTATCTGTTTGTAAGGGAAGGTGAGGAAATTCCATTTATGATTGAGCTGGTGAATAGTGGCTTTATTAATGTATTTTTTTGCAACAAAGATTAATGGAAGAATGGTAAGTCAGCTTCACCATTCGATGTCAGTTTAGAACAGACATTGCATTACCTAAAATAAAATCTATCTTAATAAGATCTAATGCCATGCATAAAATCCCACACTATCCATTAAAAAGGAGTTCTTGATAGGCTGCTTTAATCTTAGCTGTTTGATTCTCTTACCATGGCATGGCAAATAAATCTTTCGCCTTGGTGTATGCATTAATGCACATCCTTTGAGTCTGAAAGTCATATTTCTAAAAATAATTGGCCACATTTGGACCTCAGTCCACATATGCAAACTGTGATGTGCTAAGAAATACACTTATTGTAATGCCTGTGGAAAACTATTTAATTCCGTCAACTGGTTATCATTGAAAAGTGCATGTTGTTCACATGCACCAACACAACATGCAGAACACTGCATGTATAAGAAAAGATTCCAGGGACAGGAGATTTTTTGTTTGGTGCATTCCTTCCTCTCTGTAGCTATGAAAACCATGGTTTTCAAAAAGTGTTAGGATGGGAGAGTGTTGTCCACAGTACCCTGTTTTAAAATATTACCAACCAAGTGATAATGGACCACTGGCTAATTGGAGTTTGCTACATACAAGTGCAGAGGATGCGGGTGGTGCTGTGGGTTAAACCACAGAGCCTAGGACTTGCCAATCAGAAGGTCGGCGGTTCGAATCCCTGCGATGGGGTGGGCTCCCTTTGATCGGTCCCTGATTCTGCCACCCTAGCAGTTCGAAAGCACGTCAAAGTGCAAGTAGATAAATTGGTACCGCTCCAGCAGGAAGGTAAACACGTTTCCGTGCGCTGCTGTGGTTTGCCAGAAGCGGCTTAGTCATGCTGGCCACATGACCCGGAAGCTGTACACCAGCTCCCTTGGCCAATAAAGCGAGATGAGTGCCGCAACCCCAGAGTCGGCCACGACTGGACCTAATGGTCAGGGGTCCCTTTACCTTTACATACAAGTGCTACAGTGGTTCCTTTCTTTAAAGGAATTCCTTGCAGAATCGAATGTTGCATGAGTGAATGTCCAGTCACACAGTGGGATTTCACCTTCCTCTCAGGAGAAGAACCTCCAGTACAGTGCACAGGGGAAGAAAGTTTAGATTACTCAATCATGCAAACAGATATGCTTGCACTTACAGAGTGTTCTTAGTGCTGTTTTGAATTCCACCCATTATTTTTGGCCTTGGGCAGATACCCTCATTTGTGGAATCACAAAGAGGAAGGGGGAAAGTAAGAGGGGATATATATAAAAAAATCAAATGTATACTTTATTGGGGAAGTATTTTCCTAACTTTATTGGATGTGTTTGGAAAATATTATTGCTCTCATGATGAGTTGTTCTGACATTCATATGCATTTAATTTTGCGAACACTACAGTACTCTAAAGCAAAGACACTTTTCATTTCAACAAACTTTCTGTCATCATAATGGTGTACTTGATAAACCACCAGGCTGATCTAGCATATGAATGCCTTTTAGAACTTTAGAAATTGAATATTTAGGAACTGAATTCTGCAGTCACTTTATCAAGCTACAGTATTTCTACAGTTCACTTTTTATCCATTATCAAACTCCTATGCAGTGAATAAAAGTGCTTAGTGTAAAGTGCATTGAAACAACCCAGTTGTTGTTGTTGTTATTTATAATATGCCCTTCCTCCTAAAGGGAGCTCAGGGTAGCTTTTCTGTTTTACAGGCCCAGAAATGTAGTTGTGCAGTGGCATACTGGTTTCACATCTATTGCAGCAGAAGAGGAACAAGCCCTTGGTCAGAACTGCAACACACTTTTCATGCCATGGGATGCAGCCATGCTACCTCCACACAGTCCTGCCTCTGGCTGTACTCTTGTTGCTGCTAAAACGTCCCCATGATTCAAACAAAGGAAAGAGCAGCGCTGCTGGATGTTGCAAGGAGTCTCCATTACCATACTATGTTGCTGTGTTGCACAATTTAGCTCTTCAGATTCACTGACCCTGCAGGCCCATCCCCAATGCCACACAAAAGCAGACTTGCAAACATACACAAAATAGACATTACAGGAGTGACCGTGTGAGTGTGCATGTGTATGAGAGCGAGAGAGATCCAATTTATTGTATGCAGACTGAAACAGAGAAGACTTATTACACCATAGGACCATAACATAGAATGATCTCGCTTTAACTCAGCTATACTATCCATTCCGTATCGGAATAAAGCTTGCATTGAAAGGACAGTTTCCACTTGCATCCTGCTTCTTGCCAAGCCAAGAGTTGTTGCAGTTTTGAACCTAGTGTTATGCTCTTGCTCTCTTCTTCCTAGTCTTTTCAAGGAGTTAGGCATCAATAATAGAGACGAGCCTTCTTAATGCTTTTTCACGTTATTCACCCTATGCACAAATTGCCAGTGGGTCACACAAATTCATCCCCACATATAAGCTCACTGACACCAAAAGGCTCCAGTTCTTCCGCTTGCAACTTGGGTGCTCTCCAAATGACTTGCTGTTCAGCTGTTTTCCTGCTCTGTGTTATTTATTCTGTTTGCATAGTAATAACTCTGATGAGGCATGGAGTCATTTGGGACCGCATTCTAGTGCAAGCTAAATAAAATCGGAGAAAAGCGAGGAAACAACACACATTGCAAAACACACTCATACACGTGTTCAAAAACTACTAACTCTTCTTCTAGAGACCAGCAAACAAGACCAGCGTTTTTTCTTTTCTTTTCTTTTCTTTTTAAAATCTATATAGAGATCACACTCCTAATTTTCACATGAAGACTACTTTGTATATGACGATAATGACATAATTGTACAGCAAATCTGTAAAGGATGTACACTAAAATGGTATGTCATATTGTGCAACAAAAAGAAACTGCTTGGTCTTCAAAGGGATCATCAAGAATCCCTCGGCCACGTATTTCCATTGACTTTGTCCCTTAATTTTCTCCCCACTTAGGCATCTTCTACTCGCCCGCAGCTGAGTACATGTGCGGTGCCAGGAAATAATTAAATAATTCAATCCAAACCCAGAAATGGCGAGAGAGAACTGGAGAATCCTTGTCGTTCATGAGGAGAACCTCCCCAGAGCCCAAAGAGGATGTCAGTGAGGGTGAAGGAAACCTCAGAGAGACCTGAGGAACAGCAGGGCTTTGTTTAGGCTGCTCAGCCTCCCCGCCTAACAGCTGATGTGTGGGGTAGCACAGCAGCAGCAGCAGCAGCAGCCACCTTCCCATGTGTCTTTCTGCCGGCCCCAGAGCTTGAATTCTGGCTGTGGATATTTTTGGATACAGTATTTTTGGTTTGAAGAGAGAATGACGGAGAGGGCATTTAAAGGGTCCTCCTCACTTTACATGATTTCAAATATGTGTGTGGAGGCCCAGAATGTAAACCTCACATGAGTTGGGGGGATGCCTGTACCAACATTTATTTAGATAGCTGGCTGGAGAAACTGTCTGCGGACAAACATCAGCTCCCTCAGCCAGGAAAGCAAGATGAGTGCCGCAATCCCACAGTCGTTTGTAACTGGACTTAACTGTCAGGGGACCTTTACCTTTACCTTTTTAATAATAATAATAATAATAATTTATTATTTATACCCCGCCCATCTGGCTGAGTTTCCCCAGCCACTCTGGGCGGCTCACAATCAGTGTTAAAAACAGTACAGCATTACATATTAAAAACTTCCCTGAACAGGGCTGCCTTTTATATGTATTGCAGAGGCACAATTAGCAGCAATAAGAGATGTGAGGAGTCCTCACACAGGAAGGTGCATTTGACTCTGTTCTGCTTTGTTGTAGAATTAATTTTGCAAGGATAATAATATTTTCTGGGTAATGGCACATTTGTGAGAATTATTAGTTCCATTACACTTTCTCCTATTCCCTCCACAACACAGCCTGGAATGTTCTTCTGAATCCCATCCCATTTGGCATCCCATGGTAGATACTACTCCAGTGAGTATCCCACTACTGAATTTAGAATACATATTTGATCCACAGTGATTCAAAAACTGAGCAACAGTGAGCAAAGTGTGTTTTGCAGATTTGGGAATTTCCATGCCTACATTTATGAGCTTCCTTTATCTCATTCCCTAGAAAGTTCCATATTTTCTCTCAAGCCTAACAAAACTGACAACTCATTAATCATTTCTAATTATATGCTGTTTGGGAGAGACATTTCTCTGTACAAATCTTTATGCCCACAGAACTAGTTCATAATGATGCATTTATTTCTAGTCCCTTATTACAATTACTTTTTTTAAATAAAAAAAATCAAGTAATCCACACTTTATCATAATTGTTATGATTGACCAGTTGTTTTTATTTCAATCATTCATTTTTAAGAGGGGGGAAGACTACTGTTTGACTCACTGTCAAGAAGTTATGCTTTGTTCTTTAATGTTCCTTGCAGAGCTCTCCAGCAGAAACACTTTATAATAAAAGCAGTAATAAGTACCATTTTCACAGCAGGGAAAAGAATGTTCATCTTCAAAAATGGGGTATTAATAAAATGTTATCATAATGAACAATCTAATTATGGTCACAAAGTACTACACAGTTGCTGGTATAATTATTTGTCACTTGGGGGGTGTTAAAGCCTTTTCCCATCCCCCACCCAGTCCCTCTTCACATGCTTTTTGTTTTGGGTGTGTCTGCGTTTGCAAGTCATAATAAACCATATGTAATGCTGTAATGGGAATACAGAATTAGCTCTGGCTTCCCACCTCCTCCAGCACAAATGGGAGCACCAAAACATGATGCTTAATTAGCCATAGATCTCAATTCAGGATAGTGGTTTGCATTACTCAGCCACAGCCAGGATATCAAATACAAACCTTGGTTTCACACCATATTTTCCTTGGAGTGAAACAAAGCAAAATCCCCGGTACAGACATAATGCCAAGGCAGGTACCATGGTTTGTTGCTTCCACTCACACTAGGTTAGGTGCATAATGGGAGCCAACTGCAAATTCACAATGAACTATTAACTATGGTTTACTGTGATATGTAAACACAGCCAATGTGTGTTCTGCTTTTGAGATAGACATCTGCTTTTACAAAAATGAAAACACCCTTTTTGTTGTGTTCCCACTTTCTGTCCAAGTTATTTTCATGCATCTGGCTCATCAGATCAGCAACTGACAAATGATGCATTGCAGGAGAGTAATGAAACTCTTCTGTTATTCAGATGGTTAAAGGTAAAGGGTAAAGGGACCCCTGACTATTAGGTCCAGTCATGTCCGACTCTGGGGTTGCGGCGCTCATCTCACTTTATTGGCCGAGGGAGCCGGCGTACAGCTTCTGGGTCATGTGGCCAGCATGACTAAACCGCTTCTGGCAAACCAGAGCAGCACATGGAAACGCCGTTTACCTTCCCGCTGGAGCAGTACCTATTTATCTACTTGCACTTTGACATGCTTTTGAACTGCTAGGTTGGCAGGAGCAGGGACTGAGCAATAGGAGCTCACCCCGTCGTGGGGATTCGAACTGCTGACCTTCTGATCGGCAAGTCCTAGGCTCTGTGGTTTAACCCACAGTGCCACCCACACCCCTATTCAGATGGTTACAGGCACCCAAATCATGTGTTTAGATGGTATTCTTGGTTATCCTCTGGAAATTTGGCAAATGCAGTCCGTCCCACTCAGGTGCAACAACAGTCCAGCTCCCCCTACTCTCTGTTTAGGCAGGCTACCGTATCGGTTATTTCATACATAATTAGAAATACACATCCAAGTCAGAAGACGGCAACTGAGAATATATCATGGAGACATAGATTAGTTGTACTGTATTTTATCTTATTATTTATCTTTATTTACTTGTTTATGTATTAGAAACTCTATATTGGAACTCTATTTTACAGTTGTCAGGGCCAGTGGCTAACACAACAAATATATTGTTGTTAATCATGATTAGTTAGAAGTGGGGCAGAGAGTACCCTATATTCTTACTTCACCTATGGAGACACTTTTGAGAGCTGTCTAGTATGAATGTTCACTACTTGTGCAAAGCAAATGACAATACAGAGTGGTTGCATGGACTGTTAAAATTATCTTACTATATTCACACTATATTCATATTTGATCTCACAGGGTGAAAGCATAAACAAGTCAGCAACAACACCTAATCAAATCTATTAATCTCAAAACAGCAAAAACAAACAAATGAACAATATGATTTTCAAAGTTTCCAGGGATCTAAAACAGCAGTGGGGAACATCCCAGTCTGTGAACCAAATCAGCCCAGCAAAGATCGTACGGTTTGTCATCCAATGCTATTTCTCCCAAAGCACAGTCACCTGATCCACACCTGACACCATATGGGTCATATGAGTCACCATATGGCTATATAGGAAAAACCAGGAACCTTAAAGTGCTCTCCCTATTGTTACTTGTGTTCCGTTGATTTCCACTTTCAATCCTCATTGTCCAACCTACACAGAGCACGTGGATGATGTCAGAGTTCATTTCCATCACAAGTATGAACCATGGCAAAAAGGCAGAAGTAGGGAACTATGTGTTCACACACAGCTTGGACAATGTCTCATAGTGATGAAGAGCAAATTAGCCATTCATACTTCAAGGGAAAGGAAATATAAATACCTATATAACCAAATCTGTTTCTAAATTGAAAGGAGGAGGGAACCAACCCCCCCCCACACACACACATGTATTCTTCCTAGGTTATCACTGAGTATCTACTATGTCAGATGGACACACAGGTAACAACATATATATCCTTATTTTTAAAGGCTGGAAATCAGATATAAAAGGGCATCAGATTTCTGGCATTTACCACAAGAAAGCTGTCACTAGTGGCTTCACATAAGTGACACCTGTGAATCATGAAGCAAAACACATACAGTATATGGTAGGAGCACAAAATGTTATTTCAAAGTCATCCTTGATAGCTCTGATTGACCAAGAAATACAAAGAGTCAGAACAAGATGACAAGCATTCCTATTGCTGAAAGAAAGATTGTTTGTGTTCACCAAAGTGCTTAACTACCTACAGCTCATCATTATGTAAATAAATTCTGTTTCTATAGTTTTGCCAAGGTCAGTGTCAACTTGCTTAGGTTACCTTTGATATAAATGCCTATCACACAGCATAAAATGCCAAGGGCAGCACTTTGAAAACCCAATTCATCCAAAAACCATTGAGTGAATTTAGCTATAGCTCCCTTCTTCATTTTAAATTCTCCTATTTTTTATGTCTGAACTTCAGTATTTCTTCTGAGAGAAGAAAGAACAATTTATACATTAATAGCAACCAAAAGTACATCAAATGAAAGTAGCAACCGAATGTACATCAAATATAGCTTCTCTCCAGATTACACAAAGCAACCTGTCCACCATAAACCTGAAGAGATAAACCAACAGCTATTGTAGGGACAAATCCCAGACACTGGGAAGGAAGATATCACCAACTGCACTCACTACACGCAACTGCACACGGCACAACTGATTGTGATGTAATCATTATGTCAACTCAGTTTGAAAGAGAACAATTTCTAGGTGAAAAACACATCAGGGTTTTTCCCTTTTCAAGTATAAATACTGTAACTCTGTAAAACATTTCCCTACAATCTGTAAAAAAACAAAAGCAAACAAATATCTTTAAAATAATAAATATATGGAAGCCACTTACCACGTAACACAGTGAGTCTTGTGGACACACTTATTTCTCCAACACTGTTGGAAGCAACACATTCATAAATAGCTTCATCTCGTGGAGTCCGTAGTGGTTGTATTCTGAGAACGGATCCAGATCCATCATCAAACTCTATTACCTATTGAAGGAAACAGGAGCTGTCACAGGTGTTGTTACAAATACCTGCCTCTCCACTAAGCCTGGGTATTTAATACATAATCTCACTGGTCTAAATTCCTCTATTATGGACATCAATGGTTGATTTCATACGAGTGGAAAGGAGCAAATTTAAGAGTCACTCATATTTCTTGGCCCTAAGTAAGGGGGCTAAAATGCAAAAGGTGGTGTAGCGGTTAAGAGTGGTAGACTCGTAATCTGGTGAACCGGGTTTACATCTCCGCTCCTCCACATGCAGCTGCTGGGTGACCTTGGGTCAGTCACACTTCTCTGAAGTCTCTCAGCCCCACTCACCCCACAGAGTATTTGTTGTGGGGGAGGAAGGGAAATGAGAATGTTAGCCGCTTTGAGACTCCTTCAGGTAGTGATAAAGCGGGATATCAAATCCAAACTCCTCTTCTTCTTCTTCTCAAATTTTAACTCACTATAAAACTCTCTAGTGGTGGGCTGGCCAAATTGTCATTAATTTGAAAGCGACATAAAAGAGCAGTGATGTGAGCCATGTGAAGATCACCTAGCCATGGCCATGGCATGCATAGTTACAGTGACCAAATGACTGCAGGGTAGTGCAGGGAAAAAATATCTGTGTCACTCACATGCATATGGGGTTGGCTGGCAGCTATAATACAAAAAAAGCACAACCTCCAAGGCCAGCTCAGCCATCTTCCCCAGAGAGTTTGTTTTTGTGGCAAAGGATCCACAGTCTATTCCAGGCCTCCAACACTCAGAAGACATATATTTCATGTTTAAAATGGTAAGCAGGAATTAATGGATGCCTTTACAGATCATCCTCACCCAGGGACACTGAAAGGGTGTGAAACTGTGAGCATGCTGGTGTATTTTGGGTCTGTGACTGACTACAACCACATGGCAAATGAAAAATTGAATCTGGGAAACAAATGCTCAGCTAAGACCACATCGACAAGTTCTTTCATGACCTCAGCCTTATTGGCCGTGCAATAATTGTCCAGGGCTTTTAAAAGTGCTTGTTTAGTTTGTTTGTAAAATAACTGTATACTTCAATTTCATTAAAAAGTCAAAGAAGTTTAGAAGAAGTAAAATGTAGTAAGAACAACACAAAACAACACACAGATCACCAGGTGTCTATTAATTAGCACACTTTCTTAATTTTCTGCATAAGCCTGGTGGCAAAAGAAGAGAGGCTTCAGCAAATGCTTGCAAGTCCATACAGAAAGTGCCTGTATCCAATGCTCTGCTGGAAGCATTTTTAATGGGAGTGAGCTAACGTTGAAAGCTTGGTTTTATGTTGAAGTCAAATGTGCTCACCAACTCAGGAGACAACCAGCAATGCTCCAACCAATGATCTCAGTGACTGAGCTGGGATATAAGAGCCAAGGTGGTCCCTAAGGCATCCTAGACCTACGGCGTTCAGGGTTTTGTAAATTAATATAAGGACCATGAACCTAGCTCAGTTCACTAACACCTGTTGAAATTTGCAAGCACTGGTGGATGGGAGGCAGGAATCCCCTAACTGCAACCGCAGTGGTTGAATAAGGATAGTTTAACTCCATGGAGATTTCAGGGAATTTGCTGGCTTCACTTGCCACCTTTTAAACAAACACAGATAGAGCCATATTCCCTATTCCTAACTTCTAGAAAACTAGGATAAATGGCAAGTTTGCCCCTGCCCTGAAATTCACTCAAGATGGAAGGGGAATCCATCCAAACTTAAACAAATGTGTGCTAAAAGCCTGTTCAAAAGAGTCAATTTAAACTCTCCTGGGGTAATAAATAATGGATGATATCTTTTTTAGCCTTTCATATACGTTTCAGTTTACTGGAAAAAAATGCATTCTTCCCTAGACTTTGATCTGCATTTGTAAAAATTGGAAATTAGAAATTGAACAGCCACTGAAGCCTAATACAAGAGGCACTTCAATACTTAAAGGATCATGGGAAGGAAAGAGTTTGACTCACAGATCATGTACACTTCGCTTCTTCATATAATGCTTGTCTAGTTCCCTGTTTCACACAATCCCTGCATAGTTTATATGTCTGTGGTGTATGTGAATTAATCTTGGGGAACATGCAGCATCCCACAGAAAGCAGCTAAAATGTTCAGATATCATTTCCTGGAATAGGCAAGGAAGCATAGGTAGATCGTGGGTTGCAAGATGGGAGGTAAGGAAGGAGAGAAACCTCTTCTTCACCTTACTCCTCTTATTCTGCGTTGGGGTAGTAATAAAAACATAGTGTACGCAATATAAACAAACTTAAATATTTTGCAGATTTATACTTCTAGATCTATATTTTCCTAGACTAATGTTGTGCTATATATCAACTAGGACTAATAAAGCATTATATGCTGCGATATAATAAAGCATTATATGCTGCCCAGGGCACAACAAATGCTTAGTAAGGCAGGCAGGATCATACTGCAATTACAGCACCTTGGATAGCTCCAAACATGCAATTTGCTTCAACAAGCTCTGGAACCCAACAATTTGGTTGGTGTGAGTAAGACTCCTGACACAGAAGTGAGTAATTAAGTTCTTGCTTAACCACTCCTATTGATATGTATTACCACATTCTGAATCTGTTGATATTGTGAAGCACATGTATCCAAGGTAGTCAGTGTGCTGTCCTCCATCTGCTGTTGGACCACAACTACAACTTCCATTAGCCCCAGCCAGAACCTCTAGTTACCAGGAATGATAGGACCCCAAAACCAACAACACATAAGTTCATGTGCTTTGCCTCAACAAGTCTATACCATTTGAGCCTTGTAACAACCAGTGAAAACTCCAGATTATTATTTGAGGTTAACATGTATATAGAACATTCATCATGTCTATGAACAGAGGAGTGAGAAGGGCTGAAGGCCAACTGCAGTTCTTTGCCACACACATGGCAAACTAAAATGATCTAGCAAACATATTTGTTCCTAACCTGGTTTGCTTACAGAAGTTCCAACAACACAAGTATTAGAAACAACAACCACCAAGTATTAAAGTGTGTGAAACAGATAGCATCTAGCTTTCACACAGCTGTCAATGTTGGGGTTCAGTTCTTTTCCATCTCCGGAAACTGATTAAAATAAACACTTAAGAAGAAATGCAGTGGAGAATACTTATTCAGATATATCATATACACTTCCATAAAAAAATATTTTTTTAAAAAAGAAAGAAAGGTATTTTCTGTTCCTTTAAAGTAATAATAATCAGGACTAAAGCCCAAACTTGTGATTTACAGATGAATCTAAAGCTTGGGTGAAAGGAGAGGTAAATGAGTGCCTCTCAGCAATGTATGTAAGAAAATTTGCAACAAGGGCTTCCTTTGGGATGATGTCATTAAAATCAGCAAAGAGGGAGAAGAAAGGGAAGCAGAGAATTAGAGCAATGTGGAGCAATAATTCAATAATCCTCACTTGTTTCTTATGCAGCATTAGGCTGCCATATTGATCAAGAATCTGATAAACCGTATAATATAGTTTAAACAATATGATTCAGCCCCACAAGAGGCCATGATGGCCACCAACTTTGATGGCTTAGAGAGGATAAAAGAATTCGAAAACCCATAGAAGATAAGGCTATCAATGACTACCAATAATGAAGATGGTCCTCCTCTTAATGGCAGAGGTAGTATACTTCTGAATTTTGGTTGGTGGAAACAACAGGAGCAAGGGTGCTGTGGTGGTCCTGCTTTCAGGTTTCCGATAGGTATCCAGTTGGCTGTGAGAACAAGATGCTGGACTAAATAAGCCACTCACCTGATCTCAGCAGGATCTCACTATGTCCTTAAGATGCTATAACTTACTATCTAGGTAAAGGTAAAGGGACCCCTGACCATTAGGTCTAGTCGTGACCGACTCTGGGGTTGTGGTGCTCATCTTGCTTTACTGGCCAAGAGTGCCAGCGTACAGCTTCCGGGTCATGTGGCCAGCATGACTAAGCCGCTTCTGGCGAACCAGAGCAGCGCATGGAAATGCCGTTTACCTTCCCGCCGGAGTGGTACCTACCGTATTTTTCGCTCTATAACACGCACCTGACCATAACACGCACATCGTTTTTAGAGGAGGAAAACAAGGGAAAAAACATTCTGAATGCAACAGTGGATGTATCATTTTTGTGCTTCATGCTGTGGCCACAGACATGTGATCTGATGGTGAATTTGGGGTGACCCAATGCAAAAATCCTGAGAATCCCTGTGGATCCATGCTTTGTAACCACGTTTTTGCACCATTGCAGCCCCAGGCAACAGTGGGTGCGTGATTTTGGGGGGACAGGCTGTAGCCATGGACATGCTATGTGCTCTGATGGTGAATTTGGGCTGACCCAATGCAAAGATCCTGAGGATCCATGTGGATCCATGTTTTGTAACCACGTTTTTGCACCATTGCAGCCCCAGGCAACAGTGGGTGCGTGATTTTGGGGGGGCAGGCTGTAACCATGGACATGCTATGTGATCTGATGGTGAATTTGGGCTGACCCAATGCAAAGATCCTGAGGATCCATGTAGATCCATGCTTTTTAACCACGTTTTTGCACTATTGCAGCCCCAGGCAACAGTGGGTGCGTGATTTTTGGGGGGCAGGCTGTAGCCATGGACATGCTATGTGATCTGATGGTGAATTTGGGCTGACCCAATGCAAAGCTCCTTAGGATCCATGTGGATCCATGCTTTTTAACCACATTTTAAGTGGGGAGGGAAGGAAAAACACAGAAGGGACAAGGAGCAGGAGAGGGGTGTGCAAAGAAGCAGCTGGCTAAGAATGCAGGAGAGGGGTAGGGAGGAAAGGAAGGCAAAAGTTTTCCCTCACCTACCCACCCAAGCCAGCCAGCTCGCGCTCTCTCTCTCTCTCTCTCCCTTCTGCATGTTTTCAGCTTTCCCCTCTGCTTGCCTGGAGGGGAGGGGCTTTCCCTGCTCTTTGTTCCGTTTGAGCAAACACAGCAAGGAAACAGAGGTGGGTGGGCAGTAAGACCCTGAGGCAGAATGCCGGAAAGCAGCCGCTTCCTCTTTCAGGTTTCCCTTCTAGGAGACGCGCGATTTGATTTTTGCCTGCTTTTTTTTGCCTCCCCTAGCACCAATTGGCTCCAGGGACCACACATTCGCTCAATAACACGCACAGACATTTCCCCTTCCTTTTTAGGAGAAAAAATCTGCGTGCTATAGAAGGAAAAATACAGTATTTATCTACTTGCACTTTGACGTGCTTTCAAACAGCTAGGTTGGCAGGAGCAGGGACCGAGCAACAGGAGCTCACCCCATCGCGGGGATTCAAACCACCGACCTTCTGATCAGCAAGCCCTAGGGTCTGTGGTTTAACCCACAGCGCCACCTGCATCCCTTAACCTACTATCTACCATGATTCTATTTATGATTTATGATTGCTTTTGTCCACATTATTGTTTGTGTATTCATTTCCTCCCACCAACCTGTAAACAACAAAGAACTTCCCAAATACTGATACTTAACATAAAATCTGAGTATGTTGGACCAATATGCAGGCCATTAGCATACATGCAGCCGTGCCATCTCGCAAACGATGGAAGGGGATCAGCAGCAGCAAGGGGCTTTGGGGCACAGTGTACCATGCATGGCGGGGAAAGGCAAGGCTGAAGAAGAGAACCACAATGCCAACCACAAATTGGCACACTATTACTAACATTGTGATTGTATTGCTTCTGTGATGCTGATTCCCATTGCTGTTCATAAACCCATTACATTATCCACTACCCTTCTGAGTTCTTAATCTGACTTGAATATTTTTTCCAGTGTTTCCCCAAAATCATACTTCTAACTCTTCAGCAAAATCCACCACAGATGACATTGGGAACTGGATTTTTGCTTTCCACCCCACAGGTCATTGAGAAGCAAAGCATAGCCAACCCAACCCAAGTAAGCGGAATACAAAAGAAGAATGCAGAGTAGGGACTAATAAATAAATAAATTCATAGCACATCTCACTCTCAGTCTGGTCAGAGGTTATGTGGAGAACTGTTACAAACTGAACTGGATTTTCTCTTTAGGGAGAGATCCTAAAATGTGGGGGGTTTTGTTTTTTGTTTTTCTTTTGTTCCGGTACACCAATGTAAGCATCAATGCCGCAGTTCTATTATGAAAACTGTTCAAAAGCAATAGGGAATAATCAGGCGATATTAAAGTAAATGTTTTTCAGAGGAACAGAACAATGGACCTAATACCTCAAATCTCTGATTGCTGACTTTCTTGCCCTTTTTGTTCCAGACAATCTTAGGTCTCGGGTCTCCCGTAGCTTGGCAGATGAATGATGCGACTCCCCCAGAGACTCCTATCTGGTCAACGGGTGTTCTTGTAAACTTTGGTGGTGCTAAAAAAGAAAAAGAAAAAACAGCAAAATAAATCTAAGCAAGAAATATGCAAAAGAGCGTGTCAAGCTGTCAAAAGAACTAAAATGGAAATCTGTTGTTTCTCTAAAAACAATATTAACCCTTAAAGCAAGGGAAATTAAAACTGGCATGTAGCTGGATACATTAAAGTATTCCTGCACAGAAGGCACTGCCAGGTAGGAATTAACGTGTGCATGCTGTGTGCATGCAGATCACTGCATGTGATCATCTCATATACAGTGTACGTTGTTGTGGGAACTGGGTGTCCTGCAGATGTTGTTGGACTACATCTCCCATTAACCCTGACCATAAACCCTCCCTTTAGCCATGCCAAAAGGGAGACAGAATCTAACAACATTTATAGGACCATGGGTTCCCCTTCCTTAATGTACGTGAACTAGGATACTGTGTCCAATTATGCCTGTATAGTTGGAAATGTACACAAATGTAAAAATCAGCACACAGTATGATTTTTACAGATATAAAGCATTCCTACACTTGAGTTTCTTCTATGCAGGAATTCTTACGTAGAACCACAGAAATCTAGAGATGGAAAGGACCATGAGGACTATCTCGTCCAACCCCCTGCAATGCATGAATCTTTTGCCCAACTTGGGGCTCCAACACAAGACCCTGGAATTCAAGTCTCATGCTCTACCGACTAAACTATCCAGCAGTGTGAAGCTGCCCCTAAGAGATTTTAACACATATCTATATTAACAAGGAAAAGAGCAAATATATAAGAAGATGTATTTATTTCACCATTGTAACATTTTAAATTTTATAAGAATTCAAATGTCTTCTCTGTACAAAACAGACTATAGAGCTAGCAATTTTAATCACCAAAGCCTTCTCATATCCAAATTACAGCATGCTTCTGCATGTACAAAGACACCAGTAGAAGCTATTATGAAAAGAATATGTGTTCATAAACAGAGTACAAAGCCTAAAGGTTATATCTTCCTCTTTAAAATAAGTATGCACTTACACATGTATTGTTGAAGCGAGGGACATGTTTTTCTGTCTAGGGCCACATTTCCTTAAGGGTATCTGTTAGGAGTTGCATTGTACTGCCATTCCCTACCCCCTGACACACTAGGGTCAAATTTAGGTTTGATGAGGCCCTAAGCTACTGAAGGTAATGGGGCCCTTTATATGTCCAGCTGTTCTTTGTCAACAACAAATTGTCACTGTTTTTTTGTGTTGAATATCTGCTATATGGTAATTTATGGACTTAATAGGTATATAAAGCCATTTGCACACACCAAATTATGTATTTTATCAAAGTAATTATTGAACTGAAATACAATTAAGAAGAAGTATATTAATATTAATATTATTATTTTTCCTTTAAAAAAAAATTGGGGCCCCAAGAGAGTGCGGCACTAAGCTTTAGCTTGTTTAGCTTATACATAAATCTGGCACTGGACACACCCATATCTCTCACCTCCACCTATAATTCTTGTCAGTGGTCTGACGCAATCACTCGCAGGGAGCTTTTGAAAACAGTTGGAGGCTCACATATGTCCCTACGGTCACAAGCCACCCAACCAGGTAAGAAGAAAACTGTTCAATGAATATAATTCTCAATAGTTTCGCCCATGACTGACCAAACATAATGAAAAAAGAAAACTGGGAGTCAAGGTGGAAGTACTGATAAGAGTGTTTATAGATGAAGAACAGAACAAAGCATGTAAGAGGCAGTAGAATCCATATGGTATCCAACCCAAGGCCTAGCCATTATGCATGCTTGCATCTAGCAGGTGTCTGATGGTCCTGAAAATTCATAATAAAGACCACTTGCCAAAACTGCCTTCCCTGCTGGTTTCAGATGCATGTGCCTAAAATCTGCAATATAAATGATGGGCAATCCTTGGGCAGCTCAAAAGTAGTGGCTCTAGGATTCCCATGTATTTTGTTCTCTGTTACAGCCTTCTATTTCATTACACCTAATATGCCAAGAAGGTTGCTGTTCCAAATGGAAACTCTCATGAAGACCTGCCTTCATACAGGATTAAAAGGTAAAATGCTTATTCATTGTTATGGCTCCAAAATGTGATTTAACATACCTGCTCTCTCTCTCGCTCTCACCCCCCCCCCCAAGCTACCATAGACAGTACAAGAAACGAGGAGAGAGGGATAGACACCCCGCCGTCAATCAAACAAAAGCTGGCAGAGGGAGCAAGAAAGAAATAGAAAACAGTACAATCCATTATCTTTGAGAAATAGCAAGAAGGGGATCATTTCCCCTTACTCTGAGCACTAAAAAATATTTTGTTCCTGTGACTGAATATACAGTTTCATGGAAGGCTATGAGCAAGAAATCATCCGAGATGTTTAATAATTTAATGAGATCTGTGAGTAAAAAATCCAGTGATCGGAACCTGAGTTAACTGAAGCTCTTGGTTAAGCCTGAGGCCAAATATGCCCTCTGACAAAAAGACTGATGCACTGATATCTAACTAGGGCATGCAGATGTATGTGCTGACGAGTCCTTGAAGACAACTGCTGCAGTCTTTTCTGTTGCAGAACTGGTCAGCCTTTCAAAATCCTTTTTTTTCCCCAAGAGAGAGAGAGAGGCAGTGAAAGGTTCAGTGAACCCAGTACAGAGCCTTTGAAGTCTTCTGGGTTAGCTTCCACAGTGGTCCAAAAGATTCGTGGCTATCAAGAATCTACATGCTTTAGAAACATACACGTTCCTAAGACTTCCATTAACAAATTAATATTCGTTCTGCTTAAAGAAAACTGCAAAAAAGAATGAACAAAAACTACAGGGATGACTGAGTTGCTGGAAACTGTTGGCCTTAATAGGTGCTACCCACCTAGTGTTCAGAATCACCCAATGTTTATTAGTTTGTTTCTAAATGTTGCTATTCAACTGTTGGTGAAAATAAATTACCAAGGACAACGGACGAAGCAGACAAAGTAAAACTTCCTTTATTCATATTCCTTTTACCATTAACACCAATACACCATTTGCATGATCTATTATTGATAGAAAATGCAACTAGTTTATACTGTCAGATTATCATTTTCTTTCATTCATATAAGGATTAATGAGCTACCTTCCAAATTGGCTTGTCAGAATTCTTTGTAAGTTAAGGTATGCACATTCCTTCACAAACCAAATGGTCTAATAAAAGCTATCACATTACTATCAACTCAATAGTCTCCAACTCACATATTAATGCATCACCCTCTTATTTATGGAGATTGCTAATCATGTCGAATACAGATTATTGTGGTAGGGAATAGTGATAATTTCTGGACATTCAGCTACCAAGACTATTAATGGCACTCTATAGCACCATTCTGCTGATTAGCATGAGAGCAACACCAGCTGAAAAATTGGCACACATTTTTAACCTTCTTTGAATACCGAAGTGCAAATTCCAACAAAATCGCTCATTGGCATAGTTCATTAAGCAAAGTTTCATATCTGCGTGGGAAAATTCCAATACAATATATTCCGCCGAACAAAACGAGACAGAAGTTGCTTCCAGTAAATTAGTCACACAGCATATGCCCCTGAGTTGACCAGGTTGAACATCCAGCTGGGAGAGATAATGAACAAGTAAAGTTCAGTGAAAATGGCAAACACTGTCCTTGTTTGTCTGATTTAATACAGACTTGTGGATGTCATAATATGCACGTCTACTACCAAACACACAACAAAGGCATTTTTAAATCCATTCATTCATTTAACATATAGCATTGGTCAATATGGCATATATTATTATTTTAAAAAACCTGAAAGGTAGGTTATTACTATTCCCATCATACAGAACTAAGGTTGGAGGCTGACACACAATGACCTATCTAGGCCACAGAGCAGAATCATCACTTGATTTAGTCTCTTCCCAACTGACACTTCATACTAATGGACTGCACCAGTTTTTGGACTAATAGATGGCAACCCACAGATAATTTTATTCAGAAACACCTTTTTTAAAATGAAGCTTTATTTGCATTAGCCATTGGCCACAGCAATAAAACAACAATATAATATACAAAGAATATAAATAAAAAGTCAATCATATAAAATACATTTTAGGGTTTTGAATCAATAGTCAAATAGTGGATCTTATTCTGATTGCCCCAGCTAAAAACCTTGCAACCTTTGCTGTCACCTGCTCTGCTCATCTTGATCTGCCAAGAGAAAGGACACTGTGGCAGTGGTTGGGTGACCCGGAATGGACAAAAAAAGAGTGATAATCTCATTCCTCAAGCCTTTATAAGGAGTGCAAGCCAGAAGGGCATGTGCCACCGATTCGGTACTGCCATCTCCACAGAGACATAAGCATTTTTTGTGTGGAATCTGTTGGAATCGTCCCTCAAGTGCAGCCGAGGGCAATACATTCAATCTACAGAAACACATTTAGTGAGTTGTATATTATGGAAAGGGCAAGACTGAGTTGCTTTGTAATGTTTGGTACTGTAGGAGTTCATCACAAGTACTTAGAACCAGCCCAGGGGTAACTGAAAAGTGTGAGCGCTGTTAATGCATTACTCACATACATGACACTATTGTATTTGTTGTGTTAATTTATTTATTAGATTTCTATACCGCCCTCCATCACAAGATCTCAGGGTGGTTCACGAGATAAAAATACAAGATAAAAGCACAAACAAATAGTTAAAACAAAAAGAACATGAATAAGGGCCTCAGTTGATGAACACAGAGTCCGGGTTGGTGCATATATGGGAAGAGTCTGTCCTTGAGGTATCGTGGTCCATAACCCTTGGAGGAGGGTCTTGCTTTTAGTCCTATCCTACAATATCAGTTCTTGTTCCTCAGACAAATGCACTCTGAAGGAAGATGTGGAAGTAAATATATCCTGCACACAGAACCAAGAATATTGTGGGCACACACTTGCTGAACTAGTGGTTTAGAGTAGGACATGATTGTATCAGTCCTGTTATGAAGGAGGGATAGGCATCAATAAAACTTAGATCATGAATAATTGGTGATTTTAAAGTCATTGATATGCCTATATATTGACAGACCTTATTATTTTTTGTGCATTTTTATTGTGTTGTAAGTAAATAATAGCAATACTATATTGTTAACAGCAACAACGACCGTTTGATTGTCACATGCATACAGTATTACATAAAATCATTATCAATTATCCTAGTTTTTATATTTTCTCCAAGACAAACTATTAAACATATGCAGCTCACTTGATGGATCTGGTTGCCCTTCGTTTCTTTTTAAAATAATTTTCATAGCAGACTCATTTACAGCATTCACTGCTAATTTACTCATTAATCATAATTTATCACATCAGTTATGCTGATCATCATTATAAGCAATTACTGCTCCTTAATTCTAACCTGTGCTTACAATGTACCTGCAAATTGGCTTGTGCAAGAAGTTAATTAGCTTTTATTTCTAAAAGGGCACGCAAGTGAGCTATGATTTCATGAAATCTTTTAAGCAAACTCCCAAACAAAGCTTGTGGTCTTTTCCTGAGAGTTATAAACTGTCAGTCATGGTATTTCAAAGCTAAGAAATTGTTACATACAATGGTATACTCCATGTAGGATGGCATTAGTGATAATTCTACCAACAAACCTTTACTTTGATCCCAAGACTTGCTATGCAAATAAATACATGCTTAGGATGTTAAAGGCCCTTAAGCATATTCTTCAAAATATTTTCTTTACTGGGATATCCATTAGTAGTGTGCTACAAAAATAAGTGTACATACTTCTTTTCCTTGTCCAGCACCTTGCAAAGTATACTTGGCTGGTCAGCTCTGCTAGCCTTGGTGGGCCACAAATTACAGACCCTCCAAATGCCTCTATTTTCCAGGGACAGTCCTGGATTTACAGAAGCCATCCCGGTTACTGACTTGATCCCAGAATGTCCCGCTTTTCCTTAAGATGTCCCTATTTTAATTGGACCAATGTTAGGAGGGTATGGAGTTATGTGACCCCCAAGCCAAGGAGATAAGTAACCATACAACCTTTAGAAGACATCTGAAGGCAGCCCTGTATAGAGAAGTTTTCAATGTTTAATGTTTTATTATTGTGTGTGTGTGTGTGTGTATGCATAGATAGATAGATAGATAGATAGATAGATAGATAGATAGATAGAGGAAGCTGCCCATAGTGGCTGGGGCAACCCTGTCAGATGGGCAGAATATGAATAATAAAATTGTTGTTACTGTATTCCAGCGATGTTCAACAGGTCGATCGCGTTCTACTGGTCAATCCCTGTGAGGTTTTGGTCTGGCCCCCTACCAGCCCCGTCCTTTCGTCCCGCCCTCCAAGACACTAAAAATGTGTCTTTTTCCCTCCCTAAAAAAAGTTCTAAAAAATAAACCCCTAAAAAATGGGGGTAGATCCCTGGCAGTTTTTAATGCTATAAGTAGATCACAGTCTTTTGGAAGTTGGCCACCGCTGCTCTCTTCTCTTCTCTTCTCTTCTCTTCTCTTCTCTTCTCTTCTATTCTCTTCTATTCTATTCTATTCTATTCTATTCTATTCTATTCTTATTCTATTCTATTTTCATTGGAGAAATATTGGAGAGTATGAAATTATGCTGGCATATTCTATGCATCTCTGCCCACATGAAGTAATTACCAGCTCTAAATTATCCATACAGATTGCCCAAGATGTTTAACTGTGTTCTTGTAAATACAGCCTTCAGTACATACAGGGCTTTTTCTTTTTTTTTAAAGGATATCATAGTACCTATGCCATTCTACAAACACACAAGAGAATTACACTGTAGTTCATCATGTTAGCTGGTATAAATCAGCTTTACTCCACCAACTTCAAAGCAACTATATTCATTTACGCCTGACAAGGATTTCATCAAATCCAAATGTCTGCAAAAAATACAGCTATACAAATTTGCAAACTCAAATATATAGGCATGGCTGAGGCCTCTTTGGAAAAAAAAAATCAACAACTCCTAAAGGGGATTTTCATAAAATAAGCCTTGAGTAGACTGTCACACTGTTCAACAGTCCTGTGTCAATGTCACTGTTTCCACAGAAACAAATTAAAGCTGCAAAGAAAATCTCCAATTCCTATTTGCCTTGTCTTGTGCAAACCAAGATATTCTCACACAAGACATTTATGTTACCAGCCAGCTAAAATCAAACGCTTCCCTCAGTCTTAATAAAGTGAGCCAAACTTTGTAAAGCCCTTCTGTTCTAGTATTCAGAAATGTAGTGTGATACATGGGTGATAATGATAATGTAGAATATTTTGTTCCGGAAATTACAATTTGGTGACAAACAGCCTGATAAGTAACCGAGAGCAGAATAGGTGTGTTACATTTCCCAACTGCATAAATCTTGTTCAAGCAACAAGACATGATGTGCAACACAGCATTCTGTAGAGATTACAAACACTTATTTCACTGGAGGTTGTGCATATTTGTAAAATGGGACACATGTTATCTCTGACCCAGGGACATGGGAAAAATTCCAAACTAAGCCAGGCAGCAGCAGGCATTCATTTGCCAAGTAGCATTCCTGCACCCACATAATAATTTACAGTTTATATAGCTTAATTGGGAAACAAAGGATCTCTCACATACAAAGACCTTTTGTGAAAACATGTAAAAGAGACTCTAATTAATGCTTCTTCTAATTAATGTTGTTCAATAGTATTTTCATGATGATTACTTATTGAATTTGTTAGTCGCTTTGTATTGTCCAGGGCAATATAATGTGTGTCTTTTAAAGAACTGAACTAAAGGTACCACTTTAGCTAATGGGGCCTCCCGCTGCCACTGCACCACACTATTTCTGTTCTCACCCTGAAGCAAAGTTCTTAACCCGAGGTAGTAATTCTGGGTTAGCGGAGTCTGTAACCTGAAGCATCTGTAACCTGAAGTGTCTGTAACCTGAGGTACCACTGTATAGAAAATGCAACAAAGTATTTATTTATTTTTTACTATGTTTTGTTTCCTGTAGAAATTTGTATCACAACATTAAAATACAGTGGTACCTTGGTTCTCAAATGCCTTGGTACTCAAAACAACTTGGAACCCAAACACTGCAAACCTGGAAGTAAGTGTTCTGGTTTGTGAACATTTTTCAGAAGCCGAATGTGCTCCGCTTTGAGTGTTACGCTTCTGATTTGAGTGCCACACTTCCATTTTGAGTGCCATGCTTCCCTTTTGAGTGTTATGCTGAAGTCTGTCTGGTTTTGCTATTTATTTTGAGTTTTTGTTTTTTGTGGCTTTTTGTTTTGTTTTTGTGACTGTGTGGAACCCAGTTCAGCTACTGATTGTGTGACTGCTGTACATTGTTTATTGTTTTCATTTTCTGGATCAATGGTCTTGTTAGATAGTAAAATTTGTGTTAAATTGCTGTTTCAGGGGTTGATTTTAGAAGTCTGGAATGGATCAATCCATTTTGCATTACTTTCTATGGGAAAGCGCACCTTGGTTGTGGAACACTTTGGTTTTGGAACCAACTTCCAGAACGGATTAAGTTTGAGAACCAAGGTACCACTGTAATTTATGTTGATTATATGATGACCTATTTGGATATATATGCTATTGCAAAACAACAACAACAACTTAAGTCCTTCCATGGCTATTGCACTTTAAGTAAAGGGGGAGATACCTCAGGCCCAGGGGGAGCCTGGAGTCCTCTGGACTCTCCCCATGAAACATCCCTATTTCCCAGGCCGCATCTCTCACCAGCCTGCACTTGGCCTTCCTCCGTTCTGACAGGGCATCTTGCTTGCCAGGATGGTGAGATGGAGCCTTTGACTTTTGTGTGACTGGAATATAGCCAACTATACAAAGGTAAAAGTCACATTTGTGGCTCTGCCCACTCTCACATCTGGCCCCACCTGCTGCTGCAGTGTATCCAACACAATGTTGCCTATGAGGCAATGATGCCCTTGAGCTAAAAGATATCGCTCCCCGCCCCCATTTTAAGTAGTTGAGATCAAAGATTTTGGGTTTTGATGGATATGTACAATGGCATAATCCAGGCATCCCCAAACTAGGCCCTCCAGATGTTTTGGGACTACAATTCCCATCATTCCTGACCACTGGTCCTGTTAGCTAGGGATGGTGGGAGTTGTAGTCCCAAAACATCTGGAGGGCTGAGTTTGGGGATGCCTGGCATAATCCCATTAGCACCACTGCGGCTGTATTAGTGTAAGGAGTTGCTGAATGATCCCTTAAACTGGTTCTGAACCAGTTTACTTGGAATTTAAGGACTTGGATCCTGTCACCAGTTAGAGGCCCATAGTGTCTCCCTTTGTGGAAGGAGCATAACTCTGTGATGGAGCTTTGCAAACAGGGGGTATATCCAGCTAAAAGGATCTCAGAAAGCAGAGCTACCTTTATCTGAAACATACAGTTGCCACCTGGCCAGAAAAAAGTTGACTGGCCTGCTGTTATGCTTGTAATAGTTGAATTAGCAAGTCAAACTTTTTACCTCCCAAAGACCAACATCATCACATGCTAACTGGCTGTGTAAAGGTACAAAGTTCAGATCTAAAGCTGGCAATAAATCCACATTTATTTCTAATAATTGCTTTCAAACAGTGAGTTGCATATTGGCAAGGAAATGCCATTCAGCAGCAATATTGTAATAAAGGCAAGGGACCCTTTTAACAATGGTCCATTCTTTGACCAGCTGTAGTGCTTCTTCTGTATCTCAGTCACAGAAGATAATAGGAATCATCTTGACAGGTCAATATGCAAATGTACAAAATCAGTAAGTAAAGCTCTACACGCATACACATATGACACACATGTAGAAGTAGAAATATGGTTATCTGTACATGTGTAGTGCTTATTTTTATATTGCATATGATAAATAATTATATATAAAATCTGGATAGGGGCTTTATCTACCTGAATTAAAAAAGGAACTTGCCAGTTAATCCCGTGTTAAGCCTTCATCCAGTAGCAAATGAAAAGGATAAAGCCTCTTGAATCTAAAAGGTTAGTGACGTGCAGCTCTTCATCCCTCTGGAACATTACATAACCTTGTCATATTCACTAATTTAATGAAAGAAAATTCTGCTTCAAAGCTTTCTCTTTCCCTCTCTTTTTCGCTGCCACTCCTTTTTTCAAATTTTAATGTGTGCTGACTGCATATGAATTATTTGGTAACAGAGATCTGAAGCTGCTGTAAGATAGAAGCAACAGGTCTTAAAATACCAAACAAGATCTTTTTCTTTTTCAGTGGAATTTTCCCACTAAGAGGAAAGGGAGAGCACACAGGGTTAAGTTTCAATTAGTCTTTGAACATTTATGAACTATTTTGCCTATTAGTGACGCCTTTGCTGATGTGGCTTTAAAATAAAATAAAATACCTGTGTTTAACTAATATTATTTCAAAACTAAAATCCAGGTAGCTGTTACAAAATTTCAGCTACCATGTAAAGGTGACTACTGTTAACTAAATCAATTTCTAGTTATCTAAATGCACCATGATGCTGATTTTTTCCATTCATGTGGGGTGGATTTCTGATAGGAAAATATGAAAGGGAAGCAATTTCTTCCCTGCTTTTCATGATTCAGAGAAAAGAGACTAGCAACTTCTGAGCATTTTTTATGAGCTAGGATGAGGCCTAGTGTTGTTGCTAGATAAGGAACCCAATATGAATCAAACAATTTATACAATTCTTTCTTGGGGGGTGGTTGTGTGGAGGGACCATCTTCACCATAAACACCACTAAAGTATTTATATTTCAGTTAAAAAACAACCACCTTTAAAACCATTTCAGGATTGCTGCTTATCTACTTGGTTTTTTTAGCAATCTGCATCATATTACTGGAAGTCCGTATCCTGCCAAATATAAAACTGGAAAGGGGAGAGGGGAAAGGAGGCCCTCAGTCACACCCATGGCTCAGATTGAGACAATAGACAATATGTCTCACACTCAGAACTGGATTACTCATATAGAAACAATTTTATTTGTTTTAGATGAAACACTTGCACTGCTCACTTCCACATACTGCACCAAAAGTGTGCAACAATCTATTAAACAGCAATATAATTTAATTCAATTCAAATATAAAATGAATGACAAACTTAAAACCAAAAATGGTACTAGCCATCATTAATGTAAGATAACATGGTGCCACTAACCGAGAGCCTAAGAAAATAAAACAGTTTCCACCTGGCAACTACATGATAAAAGTGAAGTAAAGGCAATATATACAGAACAAAGAGCTAAATTGATAGTAAATAATGTAATTACAGAGGAAGTGAAAATAAAGAAGGGTACAAGACAGGGATGCCCTCTTTCACCACTGTTATTCATCATGGTTCTGGAGGTCCTACTGAGTTCTATTAGACAAAATGAATTAATAAAGGGGGTAACAGTAGGTCAAAACCAATATAAAGTTAAAGCCTTTGCCGATGATCTGGTAATTACGATGGAAGATCCGACAAATAGTTTAAAAGAAGTCATAAAAGAAATTGATCAATTTGGAAGAGTGGCCGGATTTGTATTAAATAAAAGGAAAACTAAACTTATGGCGAAGAATCTGGATCAAAGTGCGATTGAAGAAGTGCAAAGAGAAACAGAGATGGAAGTGGCGAAGAAGGTAAAATATTTAGGAATATGGTTAACCCAAAAAAACATTGACTTATTCCAAAACAATTACGTGACAATTTGGAACAATATTAAGAGAGACCTCGAAGTGTGGAGCAGGATGAAGTTATCCTTTTGGGGCAGAATTTCTTCAATCAAGATGAGTGTGCTTCCAAGGATGTTGTTTCTATTTCAAATGATTCCAATAATCAAGGGGACAAAGATCTTCAGAGATTGGCAAAGAACTATCTCAAAATATATCTGGCAGGGCAAAAAGCCACGAATACAATTTAAACTACTAACTGACGCGAAAGAAAGAGGTGGCTTCGCCCTGCCGGACTTGAAACTTTATTATGAAGCATCTTGTCTCTGGTGGATAAAGGATTGGATAACACTAAAAGACAATAAGCTACTGGACTTGGAAGGGTTTGATAATAGGTTTGGCTGGCATGCCTATTTATGGGCAGGAAAGAAGAAAGCTCATAAAAGTTTTGCCAACCACATTTTCAGAGGTGCCCTTTTAGAAATATGGGACAGGTACCAAAATATTTTGGAACCAAATGTACCACATTGGTTATCCCCACTAGAGGTCATGAGTGTTAAAAAGATAAACATGAGAAAGGATTGGATGACTTATGGAGATATTGTAATTAAAGAAGGGGGGAAATGGAAACTGAAGCCATATGAACAAGTTAAAAAATATGTATATGATTGGTTGCACTACTTCCAAACAAATGATATGTTTAAGAAAGATTGTAAAGAGAGGAAATATATTGAAGGAGAGTCTAGATTTCAGAAGGAAATAATTAATAATGATTACAAGGTATTGTCAAAAATGTACAAAATATTACTGGAATGGCAAACAAAGGACGAAGAAGTTAAGTCAGTTATGATACACTGGGCCAGGGATTTTGGTTACAATATACAGTTAGCAGACTGGGAGAAGGTGTGGAATGAAAATATGAAATTCACTGCATGCATGACGATAAAGGAAAATATTATGAAAATGGTATACAGATGGTATATCACTCCCGTAAAATTAGCAAAAATGTATAAGACATGTAACAAATGTTGGAAGTGTAAAGAGAGGGAAGGGACATTTTACCATATGTGGTGGGAGTGTAAGAAGGTAAAAGGCTTCTGGGAAATGATATATAATGAATTGAAGAGGATGTTTAAGTACACGTTTGTGAAAAAACCAGAAGCTTTCTTGTTAGGAATTACAGGAAGAGAAATTAATAGAAGTGATTATAAACTTTTTCAATATTCAGTGACTGCGGCAAGAATTTTAATGGCTCAAAAATGGAAACAAGAAGAAGTACCAACATTGGAAGAATGGAGACGGAAATTGATGGACTTTGCTGAACTAGACAAACTGACAGGAAAAATTAGATACCAGAAAGATCACAAGTTCACACAGGACTGGAGAAAGTTTACGACTTATCTGGAAAATATTTGTGATGAACAGACAACGCTAGTTGGATTTAAAGAGGCTTTGTGATGAGAAAGGGTATTGTGGGAGGGATAAGAGTTGTAAAGATTAATTAACTGGCAATACAACTATAAAGGAAATGTGAAATAAATATAAAATTATGAGGATTGTGGAGGGAGCGGGGGGAAGTCCAAAAGAAATTTGATATTATGGTTGATGTGAATGTGTTATTTAAATTTGTAAAAGAAAATTTTTCTAAAAATTTAATAAAAAAAAAAGATAAAAGTGAAGACATTGAGCAAACATTCCTGAAAGACAAGGGCAACACCACAAAAAGGCCCTCTCTAGCAGCCACCCACCTAATATCTGACTTGAAGATACCTGAGATAAGGCATTAACAGGCTCATATGGCAGAAATGCTCTTGATTATTGATTCTTCATGAGCCAGAATAGGAGGGAGAGAAGAGACAAGATATATTGTTGTTACATACCTTTTAAAAAATCCAGCTGAAATTGTTCAATGACTACCTTTGCACATATCATTCAGAAAAGTCTTAATATTAAAGTATCAGAATTATGTATCATGTGTTTCATATCCTGATGCAGTTAAATTAATAGGAGGTGATGATTTAGTATTTTGCTAGGTTTACTTTTACAGTAGAGACCATGTCAAGGCAGTCAACTCCACAACCACTGCCTTATCGTTGTTATTCTGCTGCTTATGACAACTCTTGTTATGAATCAAGATGCTTAGTGGAGTAACAGAATTTCTCCAATGATTTTGAGGAGATTAAATTTCATAGCTAGCATTCAAATTGAAGTTTAGTGACAGAAAGATTGACATGCCCTAGTTGGCTAAGACTTAGTAAAATCCACAGTTGAGCTGGCAAACCAAATGGTTGATGCCCCAATTTGCCCTCAGATGTGCAGTAGTTTATCCGCACTACATATGAAGTTATTTTCTGAAGTGGTAGATATTTATATCCCCATGAACATTATGGCACATAACTATGAAAACTAATCCTTTAAATCGCATAATGTTTCTATTCGATGTAAGCAGTCGGGAGGGTGTTAGCGTGATTTATGTTAAACACGAATTATGACATAGAAACAAACTAGTAGGCAAATAGCAAGCGACAAATGATCGGCATGGAATTCATGCCCTCAAAATGTGCTGATGAAGGCAATTAGCACAGGTGACTTTAATAAGTGTCATGCAAATTCACGGAAGATAGGTAAGTATTCACTATCCCTGCATGGAACCTTCAAGATTGAAGGCTTCCAATGTTAAGATCACAACAGGTAGGGCGTCAACTTTCGTACTCTCCTTGCAAGGTTCTCCGAGGATCTGAATGGTCACCAAACATAACTTTATGTTCTCTGATCTGATCTAGTGAGGCCCTTCATATGCAAATGCATCATTTTAACAATGATTAGAAATTACACACTTGGTCCAATACCAAGCATAATCTGTTTGTCACCCTTCAGGCCCAAGATGTAGGTGGAAGAGACATTAATCAGGGTAATAGAGGATTAGAGTCCCTTGCAAAAATAAAATAAAATGATGGCATTGAAATAACCTTTCCAATCTTTTCCAAATGCTAAAGGTGAAAACAAGCAACACATGTCCTGGGCCAAGGGGTAATCGTATGTTCAAGGCATGGGTGGACAAAATGGTGCCCCTCTAGATGTCGTGGACAACAGGTCCTATCACCCCCCACCAGTGTCATGCTAGCTGGGGCTGAAGCGAGTTGTAGTCTAAAGTAGATGCATGTTGGCTACCTCTGGTTTAAGGGAAAGAGACAGGTTGCTTCCTTTAACTCAAAGAAATACCCTCACACTTCATTTCATGGCTGAAGGGGCAAGTGGGGTGCTGTAGGGTTCTGTCCTGGGCCTGTTGTTGTTCAACATCTTTATAAACAACTTGGATGAAGGAACTGAGGGGATGATAATCAAATCCGCAGATGACACCAAACAGGAAGGGGTAGCTAATGCTGCAGAAGACAGATTTATTTTAACAGTTTGGAGATTGGAATGGGGCCTAAACTAACAAAATGAATTTCAATAGGGACAAATATAATGTCCTACACTGGTGAGGTCTGGCGGAGCTCTCCTTAGTGATATGGCAGAGGCAAGTGGCATGGGGATTGACCCAGGAGAGGGGGGCAGCGATTTATGGGGTTTAGTTCACCCACGAGAGTGGGGGAAAGAGGGATGGTCAGACCATCAGAGATGCAGATGGACATGTAGGATGTGTCGGAGGAAGAGGCTGCTCTGAAGAGGGACAGGCCAGTCAAATCCCTGTCATCCCCCATTCTTCTGTCTCCTAGAACAAGAGGGAAGAGTAGCAACAGTCTCCATGTAGGAGAAACCTCAGGTTGCACACACACACACCCTGTCAGATAATGGTACATAAGCTGGGGGGGGGGGGAGAGCCTGGTTCCTCTGCTGCTGCACCTGGTCCACAAGGCAAAGAGGCTAGAAGTGAGTGTGCATGGGTTTCTGGGGCACCATGGGAGTTGCTGTGAGTGCGTACTTCAGTCAATAAAGAATTAACTATAAAATGTGTGCTTTCTTTGGCTGAGGATGCCTATGACATAGACTTCCCAGCTTCACATATATAAAATGTGGGACTCCTGGCTTGCCAGTAGTACATGTGAAAAGGATCTAGGGGTTTTAGTGGACCAAAAGCTTAACATGGGTCAACAATGTGATGAAGCAGAAAGAAAAAGTTAACGCAATACTCGACTGCATCAACAGAAGTACAGTGTCCAGATCAAGGGACTTCATAATACCACTCGGTTCTGGCTTGGTCAGACCACACCTGGAATACTGTGTCCTGTTCTGGATGACACAATTCAAGAAGGGTATTGACAAGCTGGAATGTGTGTGACAGAGAATGAGCCAGATGACCAAGGGTCTGGAAACCAAGCCTTATGAGGAATGGTTGAGAAAGTTGGGAATGTTTAGCCTGTATAAGAGGAGACTGAGATCAGATATGATAGCAATCTTCAAATATCTAAAGGGCTGCCACATGGAAGATGGAGCAAAGTTGTTTTCTCCTGCCTTGGAGGCTAGGACCCAACCCATGGATTCAAGTTACAAGAAAGGAGATTCTGCCTAAAAATCAGGAAGAGCTTTCTGGTGGTAAGAGCTATACAACATTTCCTCCATAGTGAGGCAACACGAGGATTCGGGAAGGGGTGCAAATTTTGGCCTCACACAGGGCACCATAGTACCCAGGGCTGCCACTCGATGGGCTAATGAGAAGGCACAAAGTCATTCTTTCCTGTAAGCCCAATCCCACCCACCAATTTTCACATTACTTGAGGCATGAAATCTGCTTTAGTGCAACTCTTTCTTGTTCCATCAGATAACACGAGAAGTCTGAGAGAGCATGCTAAGCTAATGATGCAACTCTTCTGAACACCGGTGTTCCCCTCCAAGAAATCAGAACAATCATCAAGTGTGTTCAAAAGACACAAGCAAAATGTAGATGAATATGGACTATTACAAATAACCAAATAGGTTCTATCACTGATTTATCCTTATCCAAGCAAAAACCGCTAAACGACAATCAATGTTGGTTGTAAAGTCAAAACATTTAACTTCATTTTTGGTTATATAGTACCACAGAATTTTTTTTAACCTGATAACAACATGCAATTAATACAAACATTTGTTGTTGTAAATTTTTGCAGTCATTTATTTGTGTAGATCAGTCAATAAATGCAGCCAGGCATTTTATCCTCAACTAAAAATGTTTATAAGTTTGGGTTACATGGCATTTGAAAATTTGCAGTTCCTTGATGATCCCTAGAAAATAATAATTATATTTTTTATATTCCTAACATGAAATGCATCATCTGTAATAATGACTGAATAACCTGAAATAATTATTGCACTGCACAGAATTCACTCAATTAAATCATTCTTTTTTCTTTTTCCAACTGAGTGGCTTCAGAGGAGCAACTTTGAGAGGTTCAATAATTTTGTATATCACTCTATCAAAGCTGGAACTGTAAAAATTGAAAATAATGTAATCAGGCATTGCAATAAATATTTAGAAGCTACACTTTGATGTTTCACTTTAATACCAAACCTCTGTTTCAATGCAGGCACTCAAATGAAAGAGCACTTTGAAGATATATGTAGATTTTATTTTTGCAGTGAACCTTGGGACAATAATACAGCAAGGACCACACTGCACTTTCCCTCCATATGCACTCAGACAACATCAAGTCTGCAAAAGTTCTTGTTAATAATGATGGTGGTTATAAGCATTTATATACCAACCTTCATTTTAAAAAAAATTCTCAGAGCAGAGCATACAAAGCAAATATCAATACAAAAACACACTAAATCCCATAATTACAATAGAGTCCTACTCAGAGTAGACCCAATGGAAGTTAATGAACATGACTAATTTAGGTTGAACCTAGGTTCAATGATACAAAATCTGCAAGAACAAATTGCCTAGTAACAAAATATCAGCAAATACTTGGGTGAATAAGTGGTGACGACAGTGGAAAGGTGACTCTCAGGGTTGGGCACAACTGAAAAGGCCTGCCCCCAAGTTGCCACAAGACATGCCTGCCTGTTCATCCCGCCTCTCAAGAAGCCAGAATCTTGGAATCCACAAAACTAGTAATGCAGATACCAACTTCCACTAATCTATTTATTGAAATGATAATATTTGCTGCCCTTTACATAAGGCCACCTCATGGCAAACAAGTACATAAACTCCATAAAAATAGCACAACCCTTTAAAAACACAAAACAACAAATCACTGGCTAACAATTACATAAATATGGAATCCGTTAATCACAATCTGCGGTCTTCATACTGGGGAAATCAAATCTCAGCGGCCTGGGATGAAATTGCATCTAAGTTAGCTTCTAGCTCCAAAGTTCTGATCAGCTGCAGCATCCGATCTACACTAGATTGTTATAGAATTAATATGCAGGGCTGGCCAAAGACATTTTGGTATCAGAGGCTCAGGTTACTTGCCACCTTGCAAGTGCCAATACTAAAAAGTGCTGCTGAACTATTAAGTCCACAATTCCTGCCTTCTTCTATTGTGCTCTCAGGTGCTACGTTAAACAGCTCACTTCATCCTTCTGCATGACAGAGACAGCTATTTCAATATGTACAGATACTGCCTTTTGTCCTCCATTTCATTGGCTTAAAATGAAAACTAACACCAACTCCTCCTATTTCTGGTAGTAAAATGGGGAAAAAATTGTCTTCAGAAATACTGTGAGATGGGAATAAGCCAAATAAGAAGAGATTCTACTCAGCATTGTCTGGATCCCTAAGCTTTATGTCTCAACTCAATCTGAGCTTCCTGGGCCACAGAGTAAACTCATAAGCACCACAGGAAAATAGCACGTTTATTCACTCCCTTCTTTTTATATTCTCCCAGCCTTATTTATAGGGATGGGACATCTACAGATACAGAGATGTACATGCCAGGTATGCATTTCAAAGACACAAAGACATTAATTCCTGCTCATAATTTTGAAAACAAATGCATATACTGGGTAGCATCCCCGTCTTAACAAGCTGGCACAAACCATGCCGCTGAGACCCTTTTTAATTCACCTGTATTAGAAGGCCAGTTCCATTAATTATTTTAGTCAGCCACCTTGAGATGGATTCTCAGCTGGTGAAAACTGCCTGAGCTCCATAGATGCCAACGAAGCAAAACCAATTTGCAGGCACTGAAGACTTGACCAATTATTTTTAGATTCCATTGTTAAAGCACAGTACTTGCAGGAGTACATATGCAATATGACAATCAAGGATTAATTGTAGAGCTACCAACAATAACTGAAGTTGCATGCATAATTCGTCATGCAGCAGCCTGGAAAATTACCCCTGGCTGCACAAGTTGATTGAATAGGTATAATCTGACACACTTCCTACCTTCCCCACCAGAGTACTATAAGACACCAAGTAGCTGTAACTAAGTTTCATTAAGTCTGCTAGTGATTATCACAAAGAATGTTTAGAAGGACATTTGCCTTTTCCCCCTAGGAAGTGTAATAAATGGCTTGGCAGGCAAGTCAGTCAGTCAAACAATATGGCACGAAAATGGTAGGCTCACTAAATAGATGGCTGTCTTTAAAATACCTGCACTTAAGCTTCACATCAGACAGCAACAAACCCACATTTCATATAAAATGACATGCTGTACTTATGCCTTGCCGTTAAATATAGAAATTCTTAAGTAGTATTTGTCATACAAAGTTGTTCCCAGAAGCACTTTTGTGAAATTAAATGGACTATTTACCATCCCGCGCTCTTCCATTAAAAGGTGTCGTATTTCTCCACACATTTCTATGCTGAGAGACCTTCAATTCCACCAATTCCACCTTTGAAACATACAGGGCAGAAGCTTTGTCCAGAAATAGTGCCTGCACATATTTTGTGACATATGGCATAACAGAACAACAAAACATTGGTGCACGTGGTGGCGCAACACCAGACAACTAAGGAAATAGAGGCCTAGGCACGTCTTTGCATCCACCAAAGTCTGTTGTGTGAGGGGGCCTGCAGGGTTGGCTACAGCCCTTTGTTATAAGGACCAAGGTGGAAAGAACGAATGTTGCAATGCTGGCCACACATTTTACCTGGGCACCAGTGAAAGTTGGCTGACATTATTATTTCTAGAGACTGATTCGCACAAATTAATACAGTGTGCATGGCATTACCAGGGCTATGTACATGGAACACACACACACACACACACACACACACGAGTACAATCCTGTCAATCAGTGGCTTGATGTGGGTGTCTAAAGGAAGTGAATCCAGAACTTGCTCTGGGATTTTTGCCTTTCAAAAGCTACTCTTCATGTGTACAGCCAGCGCCGGATTTACGTATAACTTAAACTAGGTATAGCTTAGGGCCCCACTATCTTGTCCCCCCCCCCCAAAAAAAGAAAAAAACACTGGATGTACATTTCCAAAATATAAGATAAGAAACAAATAAAATAATACCTACATACAGCAACAGTGTTTTGTGTTGTGTAGGTTCCTATGATGTATGTAATGGGCCCTGCCTGCTACAATACCTGCTACCTAAAATATCACTGGTTTGCTCATTTTTATATATAGGGTGCCTACATTCTGCATGTCCAAATGGCTTTAGATACCTATTAGGTCCATAAATTACCATATAGCATATATTCAACACGAAAAACAGCGGCAATTTGTTGTTGACAAAGGACAGCTGGACATAGAAAGGGCCCCATTACCTTCAGTAGCTTAGGGCCTCATCAAACATATATCCGGCCCTGTGCACAGCATCCAGCTGCTTGACTGGAGAAAAGGGCCACACACAGAATTGCTACTTGTTCATGTGATTCTCAATCTAGCTCAGTTTTGCGCCAGAATGCTGCTTCCCTCTCTGTAATGCACCTAGATGGAATTGCTCATCTTCTAACATTGTGTATGCCATCAAATGCCAGCAGTGCCCTTCAGCTCTCTAAATTGGACAAATAGGCCAAACCCTATGCCAAAGGATAAAGGGACATAAATCTGACATCAGGAATCACAAGGCAGAGAAGCCAGTAGGAGAATACTTCAGTCTCCCAGGACATCCAATACAGGATCTCAAAGCAGCTGTCTTGTTACAAAAGAATTTCAGAAACAGACTTGAAAGAGAAGTTGCTGAATTACAACTTATCACTAAACTGAAAACTATGGAGAGACCTGGTCTGAATAGAGATATTGGATTCCTGTCTCATTACATATGGTAATCATCTGCATACTATCCCTTGCTTTTTCCTGTGGGACTAATTGCAGTCGTTATCAGTAGTCAACAGGTTTACCATACCCACTGAGTCACCCATCTCCTACTACCCTTTTGAGACCCCCCCCCCACTATATATAAGGGTCTGATGACTTTTGTTTCAGTGTATCTGAAGAAGTGTGCATGCACACGAAAGCTTATACCAAGAACAAACTTAGTTGGTCTCTAAGGTGCTACTGGACAATTTTTTTATATATATCGTATTTTTCGCTCCATAAGACACACATGACCATAAGACACACCTAGTTTTTAGAGAAGGAAAACAAGAAAAAAAATATTCTGAACGAAAGAGTGGATGCATGATTTTTTTGGTGCAGGCTGTAGCCATAGACATGCTATGTGATCTGATGGTGAATTTGGGTTGACCAAATGTAAAAATCCTGAGCATCTATGGGCTTTTACCTCCCCCCTCCCAGGCAGCCTCCTTTATTGCTAGCATCCCTTATCTCTTTCACCGATTGCTTACCCATCAGCTGCTTCCTTTCAACACTCCCTTCCCTCTTGTTTGCCTTAGTGTCTTTTCCTTAGCTGGAGCAGTTTTTTGCTCCTTCTTTTCTTCTAATTTCTATCCACATTGCTTTATTCTTCCTGTCTCCTCTCCTTGCAAGTTTGCTGTCTTTACCTCCCCCCTCCCAGGCAGCCTCCTTTATTGCTAGCATCCCTTATCTCGCTCCCCAATCAGCAGCTTTCTTTCAACACCCACTTCCCTCTTTCAAAAAAAAAGAAAGGGAAAAAAAAGCATGATCTGCTTTTTGCCCACGGGCAATTCGGCTCCAGAGACCGTGCATTCACTCCATAAGATACACAGACATTTCCCCTTACTTTTTAGGAAGAAAAAGGTGCGTTTTATGGAGTGAAAAATACGGGACTTCGGCTGCATCAGACCAACACGGCTACCTACCTGAATCTACATTAGGCATGTCCAAAGTCCATTTGGGGGGCCTAATCTGATCCCCCAGCTGGTTTTATCCCCCAGCTGGTTTACGCGGGGCTACCTTTGAAGGTGACTCGGAAACTACAACTAATCCAGAATGCGGCAGCTAGACTGGTGACTGGGGGCAGCCGCTGAGACCACATAACACTGGTCTTGAAAGACCTACAGTAGGTTTCCGAGCACAATTCAAAGTGCTGGTGTTGACCTTTAAAGCCCTAAACGGCCTCGGTCCAGTATACCTGAAGGAGCGTCTCCACCCCCATCGTTCTGCCCGGACGCTGAGGTCCTGCGCCAAGGGCCTTCTGGCGGTTCCTTCATTGCGAGAAGCAAAGCTACAGGGAACCAGGCAGAGGGCCTTCTCGGTAGTGGCGCCTGTCCTGTGGAACACCCTCCCATCAGATGTCAAAGCGATAAACAACTACCTGACATTCAGGAGACATCTTAAGGCAGCCCTGTTCAGGGAAGTTTTTAATGTGTGATATTTTAGTGTATTTTTGGTTTCTATGGAAGCCGCCCAGAGTGGCTGGGGAAACCCAGCCAGATGGGCGTGGTACAAATAAATTATTATTATTATTATTATTATTATTATTATTATTATTATTATTATCATCCGGGCCCTGTGGCAGTTTATTTATTGAGGTCAAAGCTCAACAACTTCAATCCTAAAAAAAGCCCAACAACTTTGGTCGGCCCTCACGCATGTTTACTTCATCAAATCTAGCCCTCTTTGAATAAAGTTTGGGCACCCCTGATCTAGATGGAACAGGTTTACATCAACAGCTGAGTAATATTCAGGGAGGGCTGATGATCAAAAATGGCTATATGCATGATCTGTGTTTTGTAGCAAGTTGCTATGAGACTTGTTACCTTACACCTTGTCCCCTAAATTGGATTCTTATTCATTTTCTTCACTGCCTGAATTTCATCCAGACTTGAACTCTACTCTGTTTCTTATTGGCATTCTAATTGCCCAGCTTGAAGCAGACACCTCAGATTCCTCTTCAAGTCTCATAAAGTCTGGCTCTTGCAAAAAAAAATTTCTGCAGTCTGGCCTGACAAATCATTTCATTTCCTGACAGCATCTCTATTGATGTCAGTGGAGTTGCACTGATACAATAAAATATAAAATGCAAATGAGAAAATTGGAATTTCTATTACTTTATTAAGACTTCTTTTTTAATTTCTTAAGCAATAGGCAAAGAAATAAATGTGCTACTGGTCTGGAGTAGTTCTGTTATGTTTATGGTCGTTAATTATCTGATAAGATACACAATAGTTATTACTGACAGAAGAGGAGTATGGGTGGGTTTATTAATTCAAAATGTTCCATTAAAATAAAATGTAGTAACCACGTAAAAAAACAATTATTTCCCCTAATTATTATTGCACAAGCATTTTCTAAGTAGCTTTTGCTGAATGAGCAACTGCACATCTTCAACATTATTTCTCTTTGTTTCAGTCTATATTCTGAATCAAGCTGTTTTATTTAAGCGTTCTGCAGATGAACACATAACAGAGTCAATTACAGATCTGTCCTTGCTGTCGCCTTTCCTAAGCCAATCACTTCCTGTTTCCCGTTAAACAAACATGGGGATTTTCTACATTTATGAAAAACTGAGATTACAATGCAATGTATGTTTTTGAATAATACAAGCATTTCATAGAGCTGCGATTTCCAGACTGTGTAATGCACAGCCCACTTAGGTTCCATAGGTTTTCTTAGGTTTTGGACCCAAAATGTAAATAATATGAAATGCTGAAGACGTTTTCCTAACTCTTAATTTCTACATTGTCATTGTGTTTTCACGTGATATAAAAGCCACTTTTATGCAATCCTGGAATTCATCTGCAAGCCTGGAAGTTTTTTTTGTTTTTTGTGGGGATGGAAGCTGTGCCTCTTTGAAACTATTGTTTAAGAGGACAATTTAAGATTCACACTCTCCCCCCCCCTCAATTTTACATCTTATATAATTTGTGTTAGTGCTTTAAAATTGTATACCACCTTGGGTGCCTTGGTAGTAAGGCAGTATATAATTCAATGAATGAACGAATAATTGTTGTTCTCCAATTGTCAATTCTGCCCTGGTTTTTATACTTGAAAGCTTGTCACAATGTTGTGACATTTTGGTTTACCCAACTGCTTATTGTTGTCATTTGAATTTCTTGCAGGCCCATCCTAACCTCATCTGCTCAAAGGTAAATCCTATTACATTCAATGGGGCTTACTCCCAAGTAAGTGTGATTAGGATTGAATCATTAGTTGCCTCTCTCAAAAAGACTCAAGGTAATCTACAGAAATAAAAATATATAAAACATTATTACCTTTGCTTTTTATGTTCCTTGAAGAATACCAAATCTAACCATTTAGGGTGGAATATACAATTAAAGAAAAAATAGTTCCCACCATCTGAAGACGGGATACTATTATGAAATTTGGCTTAATTTGACTCTTATTACAGGTATGACATCACAAGTTTTTCATTCTCCTGAACACACAGAAATCCATTAAGCTGGAAAATTCAGCACTAAGAAAAGCTTTGAAGTAGCATCTTTATTATTGTTAGTAGATAGTTTTACTTAATTGTGTAAATGTGAGTTTTATAATTGAACTGCATGAGACTCAAGTAGTTTATGTAATTGACTTTTCATCATCTGTCACCAAAGGCACAATTAAAGCAAAAATTAATCTGAATTGGACACTAATTTTCCCCAAAGGACTGAACATTGCACATACTTGCAATGAACAGTTTTTAAATGGTTTTATAGGAGTTTAAATTTCAAATATCTCAGAATAAAAACAAATGTGCACTTATAAATTTGACAGACACATTTAGTTCAATAGATTACTATTGTGCATAATTGTGTGTTGTGACACACACACACATCCTATGTCCTCTTTTATTTTGAGGGAACAAGATTTCCTCCTTTATTTAGAAATTTCTCTCTAGCGTTTCACCAGAATTAATCTAGATCACATTTTCTCAACTTTGGGTTCCCATATGTTGTTGGACTACAGCTCCCATCATTCTTAGCCAGCATGGCCAGTGGTCATGGATGATGGTTGTTGTAGTTCAAAACCATCTGGAGAATGAAGGTTAAGAAAGGTGACTCTAGATTATACAGAATGTGCAGTAACAGTGACTACACTTTTTACAGGTAAAGCTGGAATAAATGTGTCTTTGTTCATACTTTTCAGATTAAATTTAAAAAAGCAGTGCTCCTTTTTTGTTTATTTTGGACCAAACCAAGAAGTATTGCAACAAGGTATTAAAATTTAGAATAAAAAAAAGTAGTTACTATAAGCAGCAAAAGCCAAGAGCTGTGACGCTGCAGTCATGTCATGAGAACCAGTGCAATGTAATACAGTGGTACCCTGGTTTTCGAGCATCTCGGAAGCTGAATGTTTCGGTTTTTGAACACCAAAAACCCAGAAGTAAATTCTTCCATTTTTGAATGCACCTTGGAAGTCGAACACCTTGGAATGCTTCCACTGCACATTTTTCTATTTTCTCCACTGAATTTGCAGACCACCCTTTGCACCTCAGTTTTCAAGCGTTTCGGAAGTCGAGCTGTCTTCCAGAACGGATTACGTTAGAAAACCGAGGGACCACTGTAGTTGGAATCTCACACTAGACATGGAGAACCAGATTCAAACCCTCAATTTACCATGATGGTCACAATGTGATCTTGGACCAGTCATTAGCTCATGCTGGAAACCGCTGTTGTCAGTTTTGCATCTGCTGGAGGTGTAATAGTGAGGCATTATAAAATAGACAAAACAGAAGGCAAGTGAGGATTAAACACTTACTTCACCATCCTTGGTAATTTTTGTATCCACAAGATACAAAAGAGCACAATCCAATATGTGTGATATTATTGTAGGATGTGTAATAGTGAGGCATTATAAAATATTGTAGGAAGCTCCTTTAACAGGATCTCAACTGAAGGCAAAACAGTGGTACGAGTTTGCCATACCTCTTTCACAGAGGCTGCCAATTCCATCAGGTTAACACTAACATCCATTTGACAAAGCCAATGCTGCTATCATTATAATAATAACTACAATTACTGTTATTAAGGGATGCGGGTGGCGCTGTGGGTTAAACCACAGAGCCTAGGACTTGCCGATCAGAAGGTCGGCAATTCGAATCCCCATGACGGGGTGAGCTCCCATTGCTCAGTCCCTGCTCCTGCCAACCTAGCAGTTCGAAAGCACATCAAAGTGCAAGTAGATAAATAGGTACCGCTCCGGTGGGAAGGTAAACGGCGTTTCCGTGCGCTGCTCTGGTTCACCAGAAGCGGCTTAGTCATGCTGGCTACATGACCCGGAAGCTGTACACCGGCTTCCTCGGCCAATAAAGCGAGATGAGCGCCACAACCCCAGAGTCGGCCACAACTGGACCCTAATGGTCAGGGGTCCCTTTACCTTTACCTTTATTACTATTATAAATAGTATTATTTCTAAATAACTTTTCATACCAAATGGGCCCAGGGTGGTGTACAACATAAAATACCATTACAAAATGTTTCACAATAAAATAAAATAAATAAAAACACTACTATTCCTAAAATCTACAGTACATTATCATATTTACAGTTATTCAGTCCCTGGGACACTAAGTTCCTGAAGGCCCAAGTGAATAGTAGGTATTTCATCAGTGTATAAGGAATCAATCTTCATTCAAAAGTCCTGGCTGTTTCAAATATTTTCATACTTAATTCACATGCAAGGAAGAGCTTGTGGGTTTTCAAATTAAAAATTAAAAATCAAGTCTGATTTGCATGTCTTTCTGGAATTATTTAATATATCGTGGTTTTTACCATTTTAAAATATTTACTATAGCATACTGAAAGCTATTCTTAAATGATTGCAAGTTTGCATAATCCTCCTGTTCATATGTGATCAATTAAAATAAAACAAACCCAGATATGCTGTGCTATATCATAAATGTTTTTATACTAGAAATAAAGAGAATTCATCCTAAAACTGAGTGCCATTTAAAACTATTCATGAACTTTCTATGTTTATACTTTTGAACCTCAACCTTCCATTTGTTTCATATGTAGGCTCCAATGATTTAAAAATGGAAAATATTTCAAAGTAAGTAGGGAATTGAATGTTGAGCACAGGTGGCTGTTTCGTCAGGGCAAGCGTTTCAGATTCTCAGATAGAACATTCCCTCTCTTCTTTCCCTGTGTGCTGTCGTCATCATTATCATTATCATTGTTATTTAAATTTACATACCACCCTATACCCAGGAGACTCAGTTGCACAGTCTATAGTTGCACAGTTCTGAGTACCTAACTGAAAAAAAGGGTATGTGGACAGGGTTAGCCTAATTTCTATCGCCTGTGCTCTGATAACCTCTAGGTTAGATTACAGTTAAGTACTTAATTCATTCCAGACACCTGTTCTTAACCTGAAACTGTTCTTAACCTGAAGCACCACTTTAGCTAATGGGGCCTCTGCTGCCGCCGCACCGCCAGAGCACGATTTCTGTTCTCATCCTGAAGCAAAGTTCTTAACCCAAGTTACTATTTCTGGGTTAGAAGAGTCTGTAACCTGAAGCATATGTAACCCAAGGTACCACTGTATCTATAAGTATTCTCTGAGGTTAGCCATGGAATATAGTGCAAGCAAAGTCTCTAATAACCAGCAGTCCCCATCTAACAACAACAACAATAATAGTAATAGTAATAATTTCTAATAAGCAGCAGTCCCCATCTAATAGTAGTAGTAGTAGTAGTAGTAGTAGTAATAGTAATAATCTGAGTGCCCTGCATGACTAGATGAGCTGCGCTAGTTTCCAATGCGATTTATATAATTAGCTCCTGAATAAAGCTTCATTCCTTTAACTTTTAAATGCCCTTGATTCACAGCTTATACACTTTTTTTAAAAAAAGTAACTTACTTTGGTGTTTGAAAATGTGCTTGAATATATTTTTAAATATATATCATATGCAGCAGCTAAAAAAAAAATTATCAAAAAGTCACATTCAGAAGCAAAACACTCTATAAATGGCTTAAATAAACAGATATTCACAGAAGCAAAAAAAATGCTTGGCTTATTGCAAAAGTCACTTATCCAGCAACAATGCCTTGAAAGTAAATTCAGGAATGGAAATGATTAATGCTAATGTTGCTTGGTTATTTGTCATTTAGCCTAGGCATGATGTAAATCTATGTTGGATAAACCCACTCAAAGAAATGCAGTATGCAGCAATATTTTTTTAAGCATTAGGGAATAAATGAATACAGCATTAACATCAGAAAAGTGTGTTTCGAACATGTAGCGTTTATTTAATTATTAAGGCTTTTCATTGAAAAATCCTATTCCTGCAATGCTACAAATTCTTTTAATGAAATTGACAGCCAAAACCCAACAGGGGCCACCCAGAGATTGAATGAAGGAACCTTGTATTTAAATAATTAACATTACGTTCTCAAGCCACATATATGAGCAACACTTTATCCAGTCTGTGAACCTCTTGAAGCCAGACTTAATGTTCTGCTCAGACAGGCTTGTTGCATGTCTCAGCCTTTATTAATATCTGAAATTGAAACAACATGGTCAATTAAAATAAACATCCCCCCACCAGCATTTTGTTCAAGTAATTGCCTTTTTATTTATCTCTATCCAGGTTGTCTATAGGAAGCAGACAAGAGTTAGTTTTGCAGCCACTCAGGGATTAATGATGATACACTCTATGTAATATCATCATCATCATCATCATCATCATCAATTACTTGCCTTTCACCCCAAGGTCCCAGGGAAGGTCACGACAACTTAAAATGCAACGTTAGCAAACTGTGAAGGATGTTTTGTTTTGTTAGTTCTGCTTCTACAACCCCAATATATGTCTATTATTATTATTATTATTATTATTATTATTATTATTATTATACAACTATCATTAGCTACCCCTTCATGGATCACTGCCTTGCCGTGGCGATGGGGCTTGAAGAACTCAGAGAAGCTATGAACTATGCCGAGCAGGGCACCCAAGATGAACAGGTCATAGTGGAGAGTTTTGACCAAACGTGATCCACCTGGAGGAGGAAGCGGCAAGCCACTCCAGTATCCCTGCCAAGAAAACTCCATGGACAAAGACAACAGGCATATAAAAGTTATGACGCTGGAAGATGAGCCCCTCAGGTCGGAAGGCGTCCAACATGCTACTGGGGAAGAGCGGAGGGCAAGTACAAGTAGATCCAGAGCTGATGAAGCGGCTGGGCCAAAGCCGAAAGGACGCTCAGTTGCGGATATGCCTGGAAGCGAAAGGAAAGTCCAATGCTGTAAAGAAAAATATTGCATAGGAACCTGGAATGTAAGAACCATGAACATGGGTAAGTTGGAGGTGGTGAAAAATGAGATGGCAAGAATAAATATTGACATCCTGGGCATCAGTGAACTAAAATGGACGGGAATGGGTGAATTCAGTTCGGATGACCATCATATCTACTACTGTGGGCAAGAAACCCGTAAAAGAAATGGAGTGGCCCTCATAGTCAACAAAAGAGTGGCAAAAGCTGTACTGGGATGCAATCTCAAAAATGATAGAATGATCTCGATACGAATCCAAGGCAGACCTTTTAACATCACAGTAATCCAAGTTTATGCACCAACTACTGGTGCTGAAGAAACTGAAATTGACCAATTCTATGAAGACTTACAACACCTTATAGAAGTGACACCAAAGAAGGATGTTCTTCTCATTATAGGGGATTGGAATGCTAAAGTAGGGAGTCAAGAGATAAAAGGAACAACTGGCAAGTTTGGCCTTGGAGATCAAAACGAAGCAGGGCAAAGGCTAATAGAGTTCTGTCAAGAGAACAAGCTGGTCATCACAAACACGCTTTTCCAACAACACAAGAGACGACTCTACACATGGACATCACCAGATGGGCAGCATCGAAATCAGATTGATTATATTCTCTGCAGCCAAAGATGGAGAAGCTCTATACAGTCAGCAAAAACAAGACCTGGAGCTGACTGTGGCTCAGATCATCAGCTTCTTATAGCAAAATTCAAGCTTAAACTGAAGAAAGTAGGAAAAACCACTGGGCCGGTAAGATACAATCTAAGTCAAATCCCTTATGAATACACAGTGGAAGTGAGGAACAGGTTTAAGGATTTAGATTTGGTGGACAGAGTGCCTGAAGAACTATGGATGGAGGCTCGTAACATTATACAGGAGGCAGCAACGAAAACCATCCCAATGAAAAGGAAATGCAAGAAAGCAAAGTGGCTGTCCAATGAGGCCTTACAAATAGCGGGGGAGAGAAGGCAAGCAAAATGCAAGGGAGATCGTGAAACATACAGGAAATTGAATGCAGATTTCCAAAGAATAGCAAGGAGAGACAAGAAGACCTTCTTAAACAAGCAATGCAAAGAAATAGAGGAAAGCAATAGAATGGGAAGAACCAGAGATCTGTTCAAGAAAATTGGAGATATGAAAGGAACATTTCGTACAAAGATTTCCATAATAAAGGACAAAAGTGGAAAGGACCTAACAGAAGCAGAAGACATCAAGAAGAGGTGGCAAGAATACACAGAGGAATTATACCAGAAAGAAACGGATGTCTCATATACCCCAGGTAGTGTGGTTGCTGACCTTGAGCCAGACATCCTGGAGAGTGAAGTCAAATGGGCCTTAGAAAGCACTGCAAATAACAAGGCCAGTGGAAGTGATGGTATTCCAGCTGAACTATTTAAAATTTTAAAAGATGATGCTGTTAAGGTGCTACACTCAATATGCCAGCAAGTTTGGAAAACTCAGCAGTGGCCAGAAGATTGGAGAAGATCAGTCTACATCCCAATCCCAAAGAAGGGCAGTGCCAAAGAATGCTCCAGCTATCGCACAATTGCACTAATTTCTCACGCTAGCAAGGTTATGCTTAAAATTCTACAAGGAAGGCTCAAGCAGTATGTGGACCGAGAACTCCCAGAAGTGCAAGCTGGATTTAGAAGAGGCAGAGGAACCAGAGACCAAATTGCAAACATGCGCTGGATTATGGAGAAAGCTAGAGAGTTCCAGAAAGACATTTACTTCTGCTTCATTGACTATGCAAAAGCCTTTGACTGTGTCGACCATGGCAAACTATGGCAAGTTCTTAAAGAAATGGGAGTGCCTGATCACCTCATCTGTCTCCTGAGAAATCTCTATGTGGGACAAGAAGCTACAGTTAGAACTGGATATGGAACAACTGACTGGTTCAAAATTGGGAAAGGAGTACGACAAGGCTGCATTTTGTCTCCCTGCTTATTTAACTTATATGCAGAATTCATCATGCGAAAGGCTGGGCTGGATGAATCCCTAGCCGGAATTAAGATTGCCGGAAGAAATATCAACAACCTCAGATATGCAGATGACACAACCTTGATGGCAGAAAGTGAGGAGGAATTAAAGAACCTTTTATTGAGGGTGAAAGAGGAGAGTGCAAAATATGGTCTGAAGCTCAACATCAAAAAAACGAAGATCATGGCTACTGGTCCCATCACCTCCTGGCAAATAGAAGGGGAAGAAATGGAGGCAGTGAGAGATTTTACTTTCTTGGGCTCCATGATCACTGCAGATGGTGACAGCAGCCACGAAATTAAAAGACGCCTGCTTCTTGGGAGAAGGGCAATGACAGGCCTAGACAGCATCTTGAGAAGTAGAGACATCACCTTGCCAACAAAGGTCCGTATAGTTAAAGCTATGGTTTTCCCAGTAGTGATGTATGGAAGTGAGAGCTGGACCATAAAGAAGGCTGATCGCCGAAGAATTGATGCTTTTGAATTATGGTGCTGGAGGAGACTCTTGAGAGTCCCATGGACTGCAAGAAGATCAAACCTCTCCATTCTGAAGGAAATCAGCCCTGAGTGCTCACTGGAAGGACAGATTGTGAAGCTGAGGCTCCAGTACTTTGGCCACCTCATGAGAAGAGAAGACTCCCTGGAGAAGACCCTGATGTTGGGAAAGATGGAGGGCACAAGGAGAAGGGGGCGACAGAGGACGAGATGGTTGGATAGTGTTTTCGAGGTTACCAGCATGAGTCTGACCAAGCTGTGGGGGGCAGTGGAGGACAGGAGTGCCTGGCGTTCTCTGGTCCATGGGGTCACGAAGAGTCGGACACGACTAAACGACTAAACAACAACAACATCATTAGCTACAATGAATACAAAATTTTGTGTTCGTTCACATCAAAACTTAAGCTTAGCAACTGATACCACAATAATTCTGTAAAAATACAGAATGCTTAGAAGGTCAAGCACAGTCCAAATCTCAGTAAGAGACTGGTCAGATCAGCCTCAATCATAAGTGCTGATTACATGAAACTGGTAATGGATTCAAATCTACAAAGAAATAATGCTTTTACAGTACAGTCTTGACTATCAAAATACGTTGATTTAAGGAAAGATGGTCTGCACAATATATGTTATCTTGAGGCTACTGGAAATATACTCCCTAGCATAAATAAATAAATACTTGTAGGGAATTAAAAGCATGCTGAGTAAAAGGATATTATCCCTTTAGGCAATTTCATATAAATGTGCTATATTTAATAAAGTTCAAGAGTTCAAGCCTGACATCTTTCCATTCCATGCAATTCGTGGCTTTGATCCAAAGAGCTACTTAGGGTATGCCCAAAGGCTTCAGCATACCCAGTGAGATTCCTGACACCCTCCTCCCCCTTGAAACAGCTGATCTTCTTGCCATATCTCAAACTGCTTTCAACATTTGGTGTCAAACTCCGTTTGCAATTTGGCATGAGGCATATGGAGTTGCTGTTTGGGCGGGGGCGGGGGGCAACCAAACCCCTCCGGAGCTTGCTTGGATCCTGGCCTATATGTGCATTTCCATGCCCACTGCTAAGTTGTGTGACTGTGCCAAATTGTAACCATTATATTAGATTAAGTTCTTTTAGTTTGTCGTAGCATTAAGCCTTTTAAAAATGTGTTTCCCTGTTCTCATAGCAGAACAAAGTTGCTATTAATCATGAGGCTACTTAAAAGAAATCACTCTCTCTAGAGCTGTTGAGCTATGAAAGATTTATAGGTCTCCAAGGCTAATCCCAAACGGTTATTATTATAGCTTATTTTTTTGGATGGAACTTCCCTCTCTGTGTCACATACGAGACCACCCACCAGATAAAGTTATCCATCCTCCAAGATCAGCAAGAAAATATATCAGCTATAACTTAGCAAGGTTTGAAAGAGGGGGGAAAAGACACCTCTGTTTGTCTTATCATAGCTGCCCTAATTAGTGCACAATTTGCTCTGGCTGTACTTAGGTGAAAAGTGAACTTCCACATCTAGGTTTTGTTGTGATGTTGGGGAGAGCTTTCCTTGTCAAACTGCAAGAAGAAGTAGAGTTTGGATTTGATATCCCGCTTTATCACTACCAGAAGTCAAAGCGGCTAACAATCTCCTTTCCCTTCCTCCCCCACAACAAACACTCTGCGAGGTGAGTGAGGCTGAGAGACTTCAGAGAAGTGTGACTAGCCCAAGGTCACCCAGCAGCTGCATGTTGAAGAGCGGGGAAGCAAACCTGGTTCACCAGATTACGAGTCCACCACTCTTAACCACTACACCACACTGGCTCTCTGCTTTACTATACGGTAGTTGTTGCCACCCCATCTCCTTTTTGGTCACCTACAGATCCAGAAACAAGGATGGGCAGTTGGGGATGCTCCCAAAGCAGTTACCGTTTTCAAAAGGCCAATGCACCCAGCACCCCTTGGTTAAATCTTGCACACAACTTGCTGGGAAAAGAAGAGCTAACTTTCAGCTGCCTTATCCCACTGCAGAGATCAAAGCAGCATGTTCATTGCCCTGGCAGACTACTCCCAACTTCCTAAAGACAAGCAATTCTGAGACCAACTCACCCTGCATTTCCCGGATGGTTCCCTTATAAGTTACTCAGAGTGTAAAGGCAGGCCATGCTCCCCAGGTCTCTCCCAGAGCTCAGAAGAACGTGCTGGTTTCAGTAGACTGGATTCTATACACATGTGGGGATTCTAGAATCCTAAGTTTGGCAAATACAGTGGAACCTTGGTTCTCAAATGGCTTAGTTGACGAACAAATTGGCTCCCAAATGGCAAAAACCCAGAAGTAAGTGTTCCAGTTTCCGAACATTTTTTGGAAGCTGAACATCCGATGCGGCTGTCGGCTATTGTTTCCGGGGCGCCTGCGCCAATCGGAAGCCGTGCCTTGGTTTTCGAACATTTCGGGAATCAAACGGACTTCCGGAATGGATTAAGTTTGAGATTAAGTACACACATTTCAGTGGTCAGCACTTTATGAGAAATAAAATGTAGATGGAAAGCAGACATAAAGGCAGAACGGAATACAAAATAAACCAGAGGACTGTGGTTCTAAACCTGAACTAGTTCCTGCCTACCTGTCAGGAGCTGGACTCAGGAGTAGGTCAGCAATAAATAAATAAATAAATAAAGCACCACTGTCTGCAAAGTTAATTTGTTATCCAAAGAAACCTAAACAGTGCAGGCCTAGTGATGACAGTAGGTCCTGCCCAATGAGGCAGTTGAGAGGACTGACGGTCCCTACCTTCCCACGGCTCTATAAGGCTCTTATCTGGTTCCTTCCCCAGCAGTCTAAGGCTACATCACCTTGTCTCTCATTGCTCCGTCTTCTTCACGTCTCTCTGTGTTCTGGGAGACCAGGGGAGAGTGCAGAGACCCCCATGACAGCAGCTGCTATTGCTCACTATTCTACTGTTCCAAATTCTATGGAAGGCTATAGAACATTCCAAGTGTGATTCTTCCCAGTGTTGTAGTATTTATATATACCATATTGGCCCGAATATAAGCCACACTTTTTTTTCCAAATTCCTATAGTGAAAAGTTAAAGTATGGCTTATATTCGTGACCTTGTGCCACCAGCAAAGCAGCATGGCTCCCTCCCCCCCCCTCCGGAAGCAGCCCAGAAGCTCAGGGCAATGCCACCCATCCCATCCGCAGCTCCCAAGCCTCCCCCAACCCGCCAAATTTTAAAGGTGTGGCTTATTTGCGGGTGCAGCTTATATTCGAGCCAATACGGTACTTCAGCCAAGCTCCGCAATTGATCTGAGTGGTCAATCAGTATATATTTTGGACAATTTGGTATATGTGCTGCCGAAGCGAGCACTATATTTTGGACAATTTGATGGGTTACATTTTACTGGAATTGTAAACTACTGCTGTTCTCCTTCCAGGGAACATGCTCCGAGGGTAACATTTTTTACTTGTCAAAGTTTATCTAGTGAAAAAGCGTTTGATTTTGGTAACTCAGTGAAAAGAAAATAATACAGTTCCGCATTATTATTTTTTGTTCTTTTAAATGGTTCTTCAGTCTTCACACTGAACAATCAGCAAGTTAAAAAACTGTTAAGAAAAACTCAGCAGGCAAGAAGTTTCATGTGTATGACATTTAAGCTAAGTTAGAAAACATATGGCCCTCGTGTTTTGTTGATTTTTGCAATTAAATACAAAGGACAGAATTAACTTATATCATGTAATCCAAAGGGAGATGAAATATGATGGCACCTTTTTAATTTATGAAAAGATTTCCCTTGTGCTTTAAGAACAAAATGGCAAGATTGTTTAATTAACATATTACATCCCTTAAGGCCTCTGGTGATGGCGGGTGCCATTATCTGACTCCAGGAACCCATGTCATATCCATGTCATTACAGCCATGGTGAAACATCCCTGTCCTCATCTCTTGTAGTGAGAGGGAGAGGGAGAACATAATCTTCCCCTCTTAGCTGAATGGATTTCTGGGTAATTTTTAAAAGAACCATAAGCAGCAGTTTGGAAGTTTGAAAGTTTCCCTAACTATTTATTGTCTTCACTGGTGAGGGGACTTTTGTCATCTCAAGGACACATTCCTTCCAGGAGCTGCATGCTGGGGCTGGATGGAGCTCAAGGCAAAGTGATGTTGACAGTGTCCAAAGCGAATGGAGCTTACCGGGACTTTTTTTCAGGTGAAACTTGCCGGAATTCAGTTCTGGCACCTCTCAGGTGGGCACCATTGCCATTGTAAGAGAACAAGGGAGGCATTCACGGTGAGTTCCAGTACCTCCTTTTGTAGAAAAGAATCACTGGATCTTACCTTTGTTCAGTAGGTTACATTCTAGCTCCACAAAAGATGGGGCTTCTGCACACAAACACATGCAAGGAACCAAGAGACAGAATCTCAACTCCAGCCAGGCAAAGCTACACAAGGATGACGCCAAGCAGGAGTGAGGAATGTGGCCTGAGGAGAAGCTGTGGCCTTGGGAGAGTCCCAAAGGATGGATAGACAAGGTGAAAAGCCTTCCTCCACTTGAACTTCCCCATTCCTGTTCAACACCCAGGGTAACCAACATGGTGCCCTCTAGATATTGTTTGACTGTAAATTCCCTTCATCCTTGATCACTGGCCATGGTAGGTGGGGTTGATGGGAGTCCAACAGCATCTGGGGGCACTGCAATGAATACCTCTAGTCTACACTGACTGCAGACAGCTGTCTAGCATCTTAGAAATGGATCTTTCCTGATCCTACCTGGAGATGCTAGGGTTTCAGCCTATAACTAAGCTGCAGCTCTCTGCAGCATATGGCACTGAATCTAGATGTTTTCAAACAGGAAAACCATTATACCTGGGTTAGAGGGAGAAAAATAAGTCCTTGCCCACCTAGCCTGTATTTTGCACACAGAAACAATCACAAAGATGCTTGAGTTGCTGCTGGAAGCATTGAAGGCCAGTGGGAAAGGAAGTGAATACAAAATTCACACAGACAAAATAGAGATCTCTTGCTTTCCATTTTAGTGGTAAGTGTGCATTTGGAGTCCAGCTTTGGGTATGAGATAAACGATAAAGGGCCCCTGACAGTTTAGTCCAGTCGTGAACGACTCTGGGGTTGCGGCGCTCATCTCGCTTTACTGGCCAAGGGAGCCAACGTTTGTCCGCATACAGTTTTCCGGGTCATGTGGCCAGCATGACTAAGCCGCTTCTGGCGAAACCAGAGCAGAACACGGAAACACTGTTTACCTTCCCACTGGAGTGGTACCTATTTATCTACTTGCACTGACATGCTTTTGAACTGCTAGGTTGGCAGGAGCTGGGACTGAGCAACGGGAGCTCACCTCATCACGGGGATTCGAACGACCGACCTTCCCATCGGCAAGCTTCCCATCAGTGGTTTAGACCACAGTGCCACCCACATCCCCTGGGTATGAAATAGTTTTCTGTAAAGGCTTTAATTTAATTTTCTTCTATGGTGTAGTTTTGATTCAAGCCCAAGAAACCTTCCTAGTTTGGGGAGCTTTCTAAAAGCCAAGCAGGTTTTAGAAGAACACAATCTTCTGTTCTTTGGATGACAATCAGTTTTGCCAAATGTCTGTTTAGCTGTAAAGTCTGCCCATTGGTTTTTCTTATTCCTCTTTTATTTCCTTTAGGTTTTTCTAAGATTCTGGTGTTGAGAATGGAAGTTTGAACAGTGTTAGCCTTATTATCGTTCTAGAAGTAGGAGGGATCCCCCTAAATTCTAGGATTTTGATTGGGATATAGATTTAAAAAAACATAAAACTGTGGGGCTGTGCCAGACAAGAGATTCCTGGGCAAACCAGTCTGGCTGGCCAAGGGAAGAGCAGAGCGGTTTGCATTACAATAGAGAGCCATTGAGGATGGTCAACAACTCCTTGCCCCTGATATGACCAGAGACTGGAGATTTGGAAGTTTGCCAGGGTAACTGCTCTGGGGGAGAGCAAGGGACTTCTGGGAAGGAGGAGGAGGAAGAAGAAGGGGGAGATCCATCTTGGTGAGGAGGAAAGAAGGACTGCCTGCAATGCTTTGGGCCATGCTGTAAGATCTGGGCCCCTCCATGCAGACCGAGGGTGTAAATAGGCGAATAAACCCTATTTCTTAAAGCACGACAGTCTCCACACTGCCTTCTATTCTCCAAAGGGACACAGACCCTGTGTGTGCGCCTGTGACCTCATGCGCTCTGGCCACTGCTTGGCAGGGGTATGGGACTTTTGTAACACTATTATATTCACCAACCAATGTGTGTATTTTTATGACTACTGTAAAAAGAAAGGTATGTGTGTGCACTCTGGTTACTATGCTTCAAAGATTACTAGTCTGCATAAAAAGTAGAATGGAGACTTTCAAAATCTCCATTTTGAAAATCAAAATTACTATTCTGATGCGCACCCTATCTGCGCCCATATCTTACTTTTATCTGTGTCTGTCGCATTTTGCTGGTGTGTAACTTAAATGTGAAGAATATAATTTCATCCTGATTGCCTTTTACCTGTGAAATTGTGTCACCATCAACAAAGAAATGCTTTGCAGTTATTTATATTTGTCGTAATGGACCTTCAAAATCGTTATGGCTAAGGGATGTAACTAGCCCACGGGGATCAAAGACAGAATTCTCTCTCACCCTCCATCCACACCTGGATTGTAGAATTATTTTTACACTCATCCAGAGCTGCCTTATCATTTTGCTACTCTTAAATTCCATTTCTTCTAATAATTCACTCTCTTCATAAACTGTATTATTCAATTACATGGCTCTACTGAACATAGGTCAGCTGTTAATGGCAACTCCATATTGTGATTTTGCTTTTATTATTTCTTACTATTGAGAGAGATAGCAGATTGTATTATAGAGTCTCAGTCACAATCAAATTTCTAATTCACTTGGGAAAAGAGGCTGGCACTTCATCGATCAGTGAATAGCTTAAAAAGTCCAAAGATCTTTTACAGGAAAGAATTATATAAAATTGTTAATTTCAATGTGATTGTGGAAAATCCACTTCATTTTGGGAAAGGAAAGTATAGGTTATCTAAAATAAATAAATACCATATATTAAATTAATAATACAACAGCACCCACTCTGAATCACAATTTTGGAATAAAACTTGTTTGTTCTGATACATCAAATAACTATGACCTATCCAATGCCTAAACCAATACCTCTCACATGCTGTAATCAATAAAGTTGTGGCCTTTTTTAGCCCATTAACCTAATATACCGTGTCCATGTGTCTTTCTTATCCTCAAGCGGGTGGCGGGTCCTTGAATCACAACTCTCCAACAGCTTGTCTTCACCCCCAAAGGTGCAATCCTCCATTGTCTCCCAAGACAGAAGGATTCCAACAAAAAGTTCCACTAATGCCAACGAAAACCCTTTGTTTATATGGCAATGCATGGTACAGTTCAGGTTTGGTTTGCTTCCAGGCAATGCCTTTTGCAAAACCCTAAGCTGATGGATGTATAGACATCCATATACAGTGGTACCTCTGGTTACAGGTTTAATTCGTTTTGGGGTGCCATGCGCACCCTGATAAATCTGTAACTAGAGGCGCCGCTTCTGTGCATACATGCGGCACGATAGAGCGCTTCTGCACATACGTGAGCGGCAAAACCTGGAAGTATAAACTTCTGGGTTTGCTGTGGCCGTAACCCAAAGATTCCGTAACCTGGAGGTTATGCAACACGAGGTACCACTGTATATATCTGTAAAAATATGAACATTCTGTGATCCTCCTTAAGAAACAAAAAACAAAAACAATACAAAACTAATCCCAATTAAATGGTAATATGCCCCCCAAAGTCATGTTGCTATAGCAAGGTCCCTGTTACGGGGAAGTGCTAATTAGCCACAGTCTAGTTGCTATTGTTTCTACTTTACTGAAGCATATCTCACAAGCAGCAGTTTTCAGGAGAGTGCACATCCATGGGTTACCATAATCCAACTTCTGCTTTGGTGAACGCCAGGGACTTGCAATCCTTGGCCATGATTTCGTTTCTTGATGGGAGTCCAAATTTATAATGTCGAGCTGCACAAAGAACTAAAATGAACCAAATGTCACTGGGAGACCAGGCGTGAGTGCTGTAAGTAAGGGAATCAGTCCAATCCATTGATGATTTAATTAGCTATACTGATCAAGATAATGAACAAAAGCAAAACTATAACCAATGAGATTTATACATATTTTCTAAATTTAGACTCGAATCTAGAAAACTCTTTTATTGTTTGTGTGTGAAGGCTATAACCTCATAGAGCCTCGTAGATGAGGACAACTCAGTAGCACATTGGACCAATACATGATTACATAGAATTGAGGATTTGCATTTTTTTGTTCCCAGTGAATTGTAACTGGTACACTTTTTAAAAACAAAGAATAAGGTCAAACAAGCACTTCAAGAACTGCAAGAACATATGCAATTACAATACACATACACTCAATGAACTCGAAAGCTACATACTCTCCTTGTTTAATTTTTTTAGTATTTTTCATTTTAGCATCTAAGGTTAACACTGTATTTACAATTAGACTTGACTAGGGTGATACAATATCACGATTGCACATACCTGGAATCTCATAGTAAGGTAAAGGTAAAGGTACCCCTGCCCGTACGGGCCAGTCTTGACAGACTCTAGGGTTGTGCGCTCATCTCACTCTAGAGGCCGGGAGCCAGCGCTGTCCGCAGACACTTCCGGGTCATGTGGCCAGCGTGACGAAGCTGCTCCGGTGAACCGGCACCAGAGCAGCACACAGAACGTCGTTTACCTTCCCGCTATAAAGCGGTACCTATTTATCTACTTGCACTGGAGGGTGCTTTCGAACTGCTAGGTGGGCAGGAGCTGGGACCGAACAATGGGAGCTCACTCCGCCGCGGGGATTCGAACCGCCAACCATGCGATCGGCAAGTCCTAGGCGCTGAGGTTTTACCCACAGCGCCACCCGCGTCCCTCATAGTACTGATGTAAAATCTCATAGTACTGATCTCATAGTACTGAATCGCATAGTACTGATGTAAAATATGTCTACCCTCCTATATGATTCCATTAACAACACATTATCAGAGTTATTGGATTCAATAATGAAAGCACTGCCACAATATCATAGGTTGGGTCTGATTTGCCTGGAGCAGAACTCCACTAACTTGACTTTTCATCCTCCTTTCCCCTAAAATCTGCTTGGAACTCTCCAGAAAAGCTTGGGGTGTGGTGCTGGGATCTATAGATGGCTGGGAAAATTAACAAAAAATGCCTTTCTCCAGTGTGAGTCTTCAATGGATACAAGTATCTTCATAAAACAGTAGGTCTGAATCTTAACTCTGCTTATAAAAATCTTGTAGTACAAGCCATTACATGGCGATGGTCACTGCATTCATGTACATACAAGTATTATGAACACTGAGCACTATAAATACATATGCACCCCAACACTATGGCACATGTAATAATGCAGATAAATTACTGAACAAACAAGTTAATCTGTCAATGACACTCTACAGTCAAGAACTTTTCAACAACTTTGTATCTTGGGAAATCCTTACACAGCATTTCAAATGGAGCTAAATGCTGATTTTTATATACCAAGATTTATTCCCATAATTATAGTTAAAAGTCTCCCACAACTTTCCTTGCACAATCCTATTTTTAGCAGTAGCAAATTAGCAGTAAAACACAGTATTTTTTACTGCAGCAGTAAAATTATTAAGCATATAATTAGAATACAAACACTTAACATGGTAAGAGATTTTCTGTATGTAAAAATCATTTGAAAATGTGTCTGAATTATTTTTTAATGTAAAGATTAATTCATGGCATGTTATATTTATTTACATGTAATTTATATTCAAAAAAATTACTTTCAAAATAAAGTATAAGATGCACAACACAGTTCTCTGCTTTTGAGGGGTTTCATCATGCAGACTCTTAACAAAATGTGCCAGGGATACAAATTCTGAGTTATTTTGTTTATAAGAGGTGCTCTGATACTAGGAAAAAGGTAAAGGTAAATGAACCCTGGATGGTAGGTCCAGTCAAAGGTAACTATAGGGTGAGGCACTTCAGGTCAAGGGAGCCAGCATTTGTCCACAGACAGCTTTCCAGGTCATGTGGCCAGCGTGGCTAAACTGCTTCTGGTGCAACAGAACACTGTGATGGTAACCAGAGCGCACAGAAATGCTGTTTACCTTCCTGCTGCAGCGGTACCGATTTATCTACTTGCACTGGTATGTTTTCGAACTGCTAAGCAGAATCTGGGACAGAGCAACGGGAGCTCACCCCGTCGCAAGGATTTGAACTGCTGACCTTTGGGTCAGCAAGCCCAAGAGGCTCAGTGCTTTAGACCACAGATACTGAGCTAGAGTCCTCTCTACGTATTCCTTCTACACTTTTTCTGTGGTAGCCCAAGTGATGACCTCCTTATCATAACAATTTGCTTTCACTGTTGTCTGCAAGCATAGAGCAAAAATTCATTATGGTTCACATCTCAGTGTGAGACCGTCAAATACACACTTCCCGAACCAATAGGATAACCGAAGCACAGCTACCTTTCAAAATTCCTACTTCTCCAAATTTTCTCATGTGACTGGCCAACCAAAAAAAATTGTGCATAAAAAATGTGTGCAAAAATATGTACAAAAATGTGTATATTAAAAGAAATATGCACAAAAATGCCAACAACCTTTATGTACTTTCTTCTTAAGTGCAAACTGATGCAGAAATGAGGCAAACTAAACTTTGAGACTTGAAAAATGGCAGGATATAAATTGAAAGGAGGAGGAGGAGGAGGAGGAGGAGGAGAGGAAGAAGGAAGAGGAGGAGGAGGAGGAGGGTCATAAGACACAGAAGTCTGGCATCTCTTTTGCCAATAAGAAGAAAGGCAGGCCGGGCAAATGAGATATATATTTCCCACTCCACCCCCAACATGAACAAATGCTCAGCTACAAAGATAGTATCAGGGAGCTTGGTCACCCCAGCCTGGTTTTCTTCCTGTGTTAGAAGAGCCATTAAGATGCTTTATTTCCCTGGCTTATTTTCTTCTTGGGCTCCTTCTCCTCAGGACCTGAGCAATCTGCCTCAACCTGCTCATATATCCAAGCCTTCTCTGAGCGCCTTCCGAAGGCTACCTCAATGTATTTTCCGACTGTTGAGGTTCTTCAGCAGTTGGGTTGGCCAGCAGGGGAATGATGTTTCCTGATTGCAGCACTGTGAGGTGTAGCATCTTGCTACCATCCAACATGTCATTTTCTTGGGACAAGGAGGATTGGTTCTTCAGGCCAAACTATACAGATGTAGCCAAACTGTGACCCATGTGGCCCAAATAGCACCTCCTCCACGGGAAGAACTATGAGACTGTTTATCAATAAATTCATGGCAATATTTCCTAAGCACTTGCCTTTCTAAACACTGTGCTGATGTCTGCATTCAACAGGTTGGAGGCTAACCACCACAAGGCGCAGTAGGAAAGTGAATCATGCTGTACTATACATGGTTAAAGTTGCACTAGCTAATATTTTGCTTTTGAAAGTTGGACACACAACTACATAAGACTAGGATAGCCATTTCCTGGAAATATATAGAATACTGCAGTCAGCAGCAGTGTCCGGGCAGAAATCGTTAAAAAAAAAATGTATGGGAAAATCTGGAAGCATGGCAGCCCGTGTTGGCAGTGCCGTTTGTGCCAATATTCCGTAAAAATGGCTCAAAACCAGCATTTTTGCCAAAACAGCTCAAACAACTTTGGTCAGAGCTAAAAAAAGCTCAGCAACCTTTCTGTCAGGATTTTCACTGTTTGAAACGTGGCACCCCTACATAAGACCATACTGAGCACATGCCCTAAGGAAGCCAGGCTATCTTCCACCAGGGCCAGGGCTTTTTCAGTGATGGCTCCGACCTGGTGGAATGCTCCGTCCCACGAGACTAGGGCCCTGCAGGACTTGATCTCCTTCCACAGGGCCTGTAAGACAGAACAATTCCACCTGGCCTTCAATTTCAATTAGCCTGAACCTCTATTCCCTTTTCCCCTTTCCTCTTCTATGAAGAAACCCTTTCTGGGACCCCACATTTAAATTCTTCCCTGGTTACCTTGCTGGCCCAAGTAGGACCAACTTGGCCAGTTAGCCCTGGTGATCATTTGATGTCTACTGACTGCCCCCCCCAAGAAAAAAAATTACCCCTGAATTTTAGAATTTTATTGATATTGCTGCATTTTATATTGTATTTTATGTTGTTTTTAAGTCGCATTTTAATCAATGTTTTATATATGCTGCTAGCCACCCTGAGCCCGGTTTTTAAATCGGGAAGAGCGGGGTATAAATAAAATATTATTATTATTATTATTATTATTATTATTATTATTATTACTATTATTACTATTATTACTATTATTGTTATTATTATGCCTACTGCACTGTGCAGCTACAAAATAAATATTCATTGTTAGTTGCAGCATTGGTAAAGGTGTCTAGTGTTGCAATCATATGCACACACAAGTCGCAGTAAGTCCTGTTGAATTCAGTGTATTTTTCTTCTGCACAGATATTCATGGATGTGTTGCACTTGTGAGAAGTCTACCATTATACGACAGGGTTTTTTCTGGCATCGACACTTCTGTAGACTCTATAATCAATCTCATGCAAATAATTAAGCTACATATTTAAAATGCACTTTGAAATGCAGGATAAAGCACAGAATGGAAAGCCCCTGTTAGAAATACTCGCGGTCATTTCAGTGATTGAGTCACTGCCTCAGGAACGATAAGCATAACATAACATTAGAGAAGTGAAAAAGTAACTTCAATTGGGTATTTTTGTGTAATAGGCTTTTTCCACTTCTGTCTCAGAAAACTTTTTGAAAACTGATAATATAAGTGCCTTACGAGACACATTTTAATGTCAAATTTAGCAAGTGCAGTGTAAAATTACTGTCACAATACTACATAGCAATTTTCGTAAAATCAACTCAAAAAGAATTCCTAGGGCTGTATTGTAACGTGCGACTGAAATAACTTTTTCAAAGGGTGAAAGCAAATATAATAACTCTGGTTTTTGCAAGGGGGGTGGGAATGCAGACAACACTCCATTTTCAAACTTATTTCCAACTGAGACTACATGAAACAGCACTGGAAACAGGTACATTTGACATCGAGTGTGAAAGAGCACCACACACACACAAATGAAGACAGATAGCATCAAAAAATAACCGTCTTCATTATTCCACATGAAAAAGCTCTACACTAAAAGGTTAGTAGAGCCCTATTCACACTCATATTGAAGAATCTCCACAAGTACAGCTGGCTGCCTCTCCTAGAGAGTGAAGGGGAAGCCAGGTGAGTTTTGTTGTAAAACGCAAGTCTTGTTTCTCCACTGTATTGTGAGGCTCCATTGACATTTATGCAAGGTTAAAAACTGACTAAGTAATGAAATCTATCAAGGAGAGCTAAAAAGATTTTTTTTTTTTTAAAAAAAAAAGGCTTTCAGAAAATAAAAACAGAGCTCTACGGTCATGCTACGCTTGTGTGAGTTGGTGTGAATATTCAAAAGGAAATAAAATATTTCCTCTAGAATAAAATCAAAAGGTTTATCACAGCCATCACTGATTTTTTCCCCCTAGACAGAATTTCATTATTTATTTATTTCATAAAATTCATGTACCGCTTGATTATAGAGAAAAGACCATTATGGGAGCTGATTATCCAATTCCTTGTGACTAGGTCTCTTTAAAAGCTATTCAGTGACACTGAACATTAGCATGCTCATTACACAGCAAAATGAATCAAGCCAGGAAAACAGGACGATTATCCAAGAAGATATAAAAATGTAGAGTAATCCATGTGTTTGGAGCATATGCTCTTTTGTTCTTTGGTTCCCTTTCCATTCACTATGGCAAGGGCCGTGACATTTGGAATGTATGGATATACGTACTACCATGCAAATAAAATTTAAATCCTTAAAATGGAACATACAGGACCAGATTCAAGAACTCAATTCTCTTCGCAGAAGCCAGGGCAACAGGCTTCTCTGCTCCTTCCCCAAATATCCTTAAAAGTTAAAGGGACTCCTGACCTTTAGGTCCAGTCGTGACCAACTCTGGGGTTGCGGAGCTCATCTCGCTTTATGAGGGTTGGAACAATCCTCATAACAGCCTACGGGGTGGGGTGGGGTTTGTTCCTTCAGACAAACATAAATGCTTGAGGTGAACAAAGATCTCCTTAGCACTATGTTGAATTCCACCACACAGTTGAATAAAAGACAAACAACCACACCCTAGGCCAACAGCACAGCAACGTTGACACCAAACCCTACATACATTAAGCATAACAGAAACATCGCCACCTGACCCCACCCCCACCCATCTTCCCTCCCTCCACCCCTTCTTTTTTTTTCTTCCTCCCCCTAATGTCTCAACCAATGAAACGGATTTGTAAAAATATTACATGGAAAAAATATGAGAGACATTACACTTACTTCTGTAAAACAAGAAAATATTTAATAAAAACATTTTTTTTAAAAAAAAGAGGGGGGATGAAATTACAACACACAAAATGTCACTCGATGAGCAGAAAACTGCAAGAGGCACTTGGTGGCATGAAACTGATATGGGTGTAAGATGACTAAAGAGGTAGATGTAAAAATGAATAAGGGAGCACCATCCATGTGCATATCTTTATTGTAGATTCATTTTGTTTCTGTAGAGTTGTTCTACAGTAGACATGTCCAACCGGTCGACTGCAATCTACAAGTAGATTGCTGGGGTGATCCTGGTAGATCTGGCAAGTAATGTAACCGCCCCCGCTTCCGGCTTTAGAGCTGTGTGCGATTGCCAGCGCTGTACTCTCGGGTGAGCGATTTTTTACATTCCCCCCCTAAAAAAGCTCAACAACTCTAGAAAATCCCTCCCAAAAAAGCTCAACAAGTTTATGACCCCCCCCCCCAAAAAAACTGCATGCTCCTCCTCCCTCCAATGACAATGGGTAGATCACTGCCAATTTGTTTATATACTGGGAGTAGATCACATTCTCTTGTGAATTGGACGTGCCTGCTTTCTAGCATACCTAAACACCACGCCTATTAAAGTCCCAATAGAGGGACATCGCTTGGCTGTGAGTTCTGAAGGCCTTTTCCTCCTGGCCATCACTGAAAAGGCCCTGGACCTGGTGGAGGATAGTCTGACTTCCTTAGGACCTGGGACCTCTAAACTATGGTTATTCATGGACCTTAAGGTCCTCTGCGGGGCATACCAGGAGGGGCGGTCCCATAAATACGAGGGCCCTAAGCCACAAAGGGCTTTAAAGGTCAAAACCAGCACCTGGTGCCACAATGTTTTGCAGTGCCACAATGTTTCACAGTCCAAAGAAGAACTGGCAAAGTAATATCTGTTTGACTCTCTTCCAAACAGTGCACATTTAGTATTATCAAAGGACAACTTTTCCAGAATATTATATGGTTAGTGCTAAGCTGGGGAACAATTCATCCAGAAAGTGACAAGCATACACCAGAATATTTACACATTATACCTAATTGAAAAATAAAAGCACTATTGCAGCTGCCTTGTGCATGTGTGGGACAGGGAGGGTGTGTGTGAAGCTTGCGCTACTATCCAATTCCAGTTTTTTCACACTGTCAGCGGAGAAATGTGTACACAACGGCACAAGCTTTCCTTCCATTCTAATGAACTAAAAGCTTTTACCAGAAATGACCATGTCAAGCATTATCCAGGACCCAAAACAGAATGCATGAGTTATGTGCATGGCCAGAGATAAATCCTGTTTCGGGACAAATATGCTAAATGTGTCCATGCTCCAACACTAAATCAGAAGATTATAGCCATGAAAATAATTATGGTCCACTGGTTCACGGAAGCACGGACATTTCCAAGAGCTGCATCACCATGGCTCCTTCCTAACATGATAAACCATAGCTCATCATTATATCTGTCTGCAGCAAGAGTCTATACAAACTTGAGCATTTCTAGATAGCACTGTAAAGGAGTCACTAAATCACCCATTTCATGCCCTGTTATCCCAGCAGTCAGAAGAAGAAAAATCAGTGTTTCAAAGTGCAGCAGCGATCAAACTTTATTGTTTACATTTCAAAGGGAACACACCTCCTGGTGAAAAGTGCTTCTGTCTGTGGGGTTTTGCAGCGAGACTACAATTAACCCTTAAGATTAGTATGAATAAGAATGGACTAGAGAGGACAAGACTCATTTCTGCTTCTTCAAGGAAGCAATTGAGGGAATGAAATGCTATAGAAAACCGGGCCTTCTCTGCAGTGGCTCCCAGTCTGTGGAATGCTCTCCCCAGGGAAGTTTGCTTGGCACCTTCATTACATGCCTTTAGGTGCCAGGCAATATGTTCCTTTTTAACCAGGCCTTTGGTTGATCTGTTTGACATCCTATGCCTTTTAAAAGAGTCTAGCGTCTCTAGAAGGACCATATTCTCCCATACAAACAAGCCCAGGCTTTGGGATCTTTTGGAGTAGCCCTTCTTTCAGCCCCATCACCCTCCCTGGAGTGTTTGGTGGGGACATTGGAGAGGGCCTTCTTGGTGGCTGCTCATAGAATTCAAAACTCCCTTTCAAATATCCTGGGCCTAAGCTGTAAAAGGCACTAGAAGTCATAACCAGCACTTTGAATTGTGCCTGGAAACAGACCAGTAGTGAGTGGAACTGTTCCCTATAAGCTCCATCCAGCAGTCTGGCTGCAGCTCCCTGGGCCAGTTGACGTTTCTGAGAACTTTTCCGCTGCAGCCCCACATAGAGCATGTCAGAGGAATCCCAAGGCACGTGGCCAAATCAGACATCTTCAGGACATACCACAGACTTCTTCATTTCCATTACAACGGTAGCTTCAAGAAGCACACACAATCCTGAATGTGATAGCATGTATGAAATGAGCCAGTGGTGAATTATGAACAGATGGCACAGAAACTCCATTCCAGAGTTAAAAACAAAAAAAAGCCTGACAATTAATTCTCTGTGGGAACAAAGGGATTAGAACTCCTCTAATAATATTATTAGAATGAAGAAACTTATTAGCTTTATGAACTTTTTTCAAAGGCGAAACTTCCACAGAAAGTAAGACAGGAATCGACTGTATATGTTACAATCCTATATCCCCCTTGCGGTGATAGAGCTATTTAGGAATGTACAAGGAAATCCATCTTTATCACTTATCAGGTTTTTGTATTGAAACAGAAGAGGAAAGGAGAGCTTGTGCAGACAACAGTTCTCATTATAAACACAACAGTCACCTTTGGTCAAAAGCCAATTTTGACCAAAACTTCACAAAATGGCTTAACCTTTGAAAAAGCTTCAACAATGGCAACTGTTCCATCCAAAAAAATTAGGAAGAACCAGGAACAATGATGAATTGTCTTAGGGAGTCTTCTGAGTTTGAATATCTTTTTGATTTTATTTAAACTAATGAAAGATAATATTGGAATATGTGAATCTGCAGAGCCACCTTTGTACGTTTCCATCTAACAGCAAAAATCTAGTATCGTATTATATTGCCCTCTCATCAGATTATTGTTTTGCACTGAAAGAAGAGAACCCAGGGGAATGTTTAATTACAAGCAAAAGGGAAATGACAATCTATACTCATTGTGCTATTATCTAATCGTCCTTCAGTGGCAATCCTCAAAACGCTCTGCTGGAAAACCTCATTCGTTCCCCAAAATGAATTTGCCACTACAACACACAGAGCAACAGGTCTCATGTGTTTCAAACTGAGATGCCTTTGTAATCAGTCACAACACACTCTGCTCTCTCTTCTGAAGTTCTTAAGTGCAATAAAATGTAAAAAAAAAATAGAACTAGGGTCATTTCTCAGAAATATTGTAAGCCATTCAGTCATCCCTATATACCAGACTCCTTGACTACATCAGCCCAGCAGGGAAGCACTGTTGCTAGCTACAGTTTTAGCAGCATTTATTAATCTTACAAATGCTCAATAGAGAAATGCAGGGATTCAGTTCCCCCAATAAATAAATACAGAAATACTGCTTTGCAGCAATGCTACCCTTTTGCTTTTAAGCTACCATTTTCTTAACTAACTTTAGCAATCAAGAATAGTAAGCACTACGGTCAGTAGAAGGAAAGAATGGAAGGTTTAAAAGTAAGACTGAGAAATGTGAAACTTGTCTGGCAGGTGAAAAATAATTGGAACTTGCAAAAATGACTGGGAGGATAAGAGGAAGCTCAGATCAGAAAGTGTGTAAAGAATGGGTAATATTTAAAGAGTAGGTATCTAAAACAATACTGTGAAAATGTAAATCTCCTGACAGGTTTAGATTGAATCTTGATTATTAAGTGAAACTATAAATGAAAAAAAAAATGAAAATCAAAAAATCGATATGTAACAGATATAGGTTAAGAATATGTAGAAAGCACAAAGCGTGTTCTCCTTCATGGAGAGCATGTGTTGCGGTGGGGTCTGCTGAGCCACCCCTCTGTTACCAGGCAGGGTCTCTAAAGATGGCCTGGGGCAGTGATTGGTTCACTGGGTTGCTGGGGTAAAAGTTATGTTGCAATTTTGGTGGGAGGGGTAAAATGTTTAAATACTCTGCACGCAGTCTGGAGCTTTCTCTTTGCTGCGTGCAACGGATCACCTGGAGCACTTGGACCGTCTGGAGGACAGTGGAGCGATCTTCTCATTGTCTCATTGTCTGGTTACATTTCTTTATTTTCCCCTTCTTTTTAATCTTCTCTAGTCCCTTAATTAATTTAATTCCCCCCCCCTTTCCTGTTTGATTTCCCACCCCACCCCTTACCCTGCCCTTTGGGAAGATTCTCCCTGTACCTGTGAGCGCTGCCTGTGCATAATCCTCCTGGGCTTGCCTTTCCCAGTAGGGAGAGAGCCCCCATTAGGGGCTTTCTTTTGCAAAAAGGTTTTCCCCATTTTCACCTGTTTAATTGTGGGGCTAGTCAGGGCTCTTCCCAGCTTACCTGGAATCACTTTCATTTATAGTATCCCCATAGGTTGGCTTTATTTTGGGTGCGTGCAGTGCTGTTGGCCAAATTTTAATCTAGACTTGGGCGGGAGCACTATTTTGAGTTCCTTTAATATTGCAATGAGACAAAAAAGGCAGAGAGCAGAAGCAGGGAGGCCTGCACAGCCTGCACATATCATTCAAGCCTAAGCCTGCTACAGTTAGCAGTACAGTAAATTGTTAAGTTTCTGTGATATGTGACTCATTCTCTCTATTAAGAATGTATCTGTTTGTTTGCAGGCTCACTTGTTGCTAATGTATATCTTAGGCAGACAGAGTGGAGCCAGAGGCTCTCTGTGCCTCCAGTGAGCACTCTTTGTATGCTCTTTAACTATGTTGTTTCTGAACAAGTTTATTTTCTTCAAGTTTGTTTTTCCCTTATAGTGGCAACTGCCATTTTACAGATGAGCCATTGTGGCTTAGTGGCTAGAGTACAGGACTAGGACCTGGGAGACAGGGTTCATATCCCCCACTTAGCCATTGTTATAACAATGCAAAACAAGCTGCTCCTTTTGGACTAATTTGTTGCTGGGTAGTTTGGCCCATTTGTGATATTTCTCCCAAAAAGAACTTTGGGTTTCTTGAGGAGGTGCTTCCCTCTAAAGGGCAAGCAGGGGTAACTGGACAGGCAGTGGGCTGCCTCGAGTTTTTTATCTCATTGGAAACATTTATGTCTGGCCTAGCAGGTGATCCTAGGGTTTGGCCCGCTTGGCCCTAGAATTTGATGGCCTCTGGCAGTGTTTCTGGCCTGAATAGTGTCCCCATGTGGTGCACAAGGCATTGGTTTCACCTGTTCCTCACATTGTTTAGGTTTTTTCTTTTTGCAGACTATGACAGGGCCTTTGCAGATGCCTCCAGAGCTTGCCTCTCCTGCAGAGGATGACTTGTTGATGCCCCAGGTGCCTGCTTCCAGAAGGAAGCGTCTTCAGAGGCAGGAAAAAGCGGAGCAGGGATGATGCTTACACCTCCTTGCAGGTACATCATCCCTGGGCTCTGATGATGATTCAGACATCACCTTGGACCTCTCCAGGGGTCAGGGTGAGGCTGTTCCAGGTCTTTAGGGATCATCCTGGATAGCTCAGCTGGTCAGTGTATGGTGCCGGTAAAGCCTAGGTTGCAGGATTGGTCCCTGTATGGGACAGCTGCATGCTCCCTCATCACTCTACCCGGACACTGAGGTGCAGCGCCGAGGGCCTTCTGGTGGTTCCCTCACTGTGAGAAGCCAAGTTACAGGGAACCAGGTGGAGGGCCTTCTCGGAAGTGACACCTGCCCTGTGGTACACCCTCCCACCAGATGTCTACTACCAGACTTTTAGAAGACATCTAAGGCAGCCCTGTTTAGGGAAGCTTTTACTGTCTGATGCACTACTGTATTTTAATATTTTGTTGGAAGCTGCCCAGAGTGGCTGGGGAAGCCCAGCCAGATGGGCGGGGTACAAATAGATTATTATTATTATTATTATTATTATTATTATTATTATTATTATTATTATATTGTGGGAGAGTGGACTAGATGATCCTCGGAGTCCCTTCCAACCCCACTATTCTATAAGTGGTAATTCACTATGATGGGAATGTTAGACGCAGGGCTGCCATCATCCCCTCAGCTCGCTAGGATCGCAGGGACGGGGACATGTGGACCACTTGTGCAGCTCCACATTTCAAATGGAAATTCCTTGAGCAATAGAACCTGAAGCTGGTATGCAGGAAGCTGGCCCTGTGGCAGCTTTGTTGGGACTTCTTTAGGGTTTCTGGCCAGTGTTGGCCCTGTAAATTTACACTTCATGGTGGCAACACAAGGCAGGGCATCCTGCCCAAGCGGGGGCTGGCAAGCAATAACTCAATACCTCTTGCCCATATTTCCATAAAAATATCGCCCTTGAAAGTCTGGCTAAAAGGTTATCTAGATGGGTCAGTAGCTTTGTGCTTGTGGGAAGGGTTTTTCCCAAGGTTTGGGATTCCTCTGGCTTTTCAGCCAGTGGCTCAGAATACAGCAACTCAAAAGCCAGTTAGAGAGCTACCTGTGGTAGCCAGAAAGAAGGTTAGGAAGCAGCTTGCATTGGGACGTATGGTGGGATCCCCTTGATTCTCCTTCTAGTCCCGATTTTCATTTATCCCCATTGGGGATCGTCCCTAAGAAAGCCCCATATAATTCCATCTGATCCATATTTATCGCATCCCAAAGGCACCTCAGTGAATGACACTATCCCTCCGGAATTGTTCCGTGAAATATGCATCTTTGGATCAGGCAGTTGAGCTTACCAACAAATTGGAGGAGGTGCCTTGTTGGCATTATGCGATATTGAATCGGCTGTTAGGCTACTGCTGGTTCACCCTCAAGATTTTAAGTAGTTAGGCTTTAATTGGATGGTCCTTATATTGATAAGGCGATGCCAGTGGGTTGCTCAATAGGCTGTGCAGCACTTGAGTCCTTTAGCGCCTTTCTGGATTGAACATTGCGAGTCAAGACTCATTTAACTGGGGGTATCGTTATGTGGATTATTTTACTGGCTAGTTCATGTGACACCAGCCTCTGCTTAGCTTACTAGAGGCCCCTTTATTCCCTGAGGAGCTGGGTGTTCTGTTGGCAGTGGAGGACAGTGGGTCCTACTGCCCCTTTTAACGTATTTGGGGGCTAGCTGGATACCGTTGCTCAAACATCTGCTTGCCTGTGGAAAAGCTGTTTGCCTTGAAGGATGTTATTCTTGTAATACTTCCTGTGAAGCAAGTGTTGCTTTGTCAGATCCTATCATTCCTAGGTCAGTTAAATTTTGCATGCAGGGTGGTTGCTCCAGGCTGCCCCTTCCATTCCTGCTTGGCCAGGTGGTCTTGGGGTCCCTCCATCATCATGTACAGTGGCCTTGAGCCTGGCAGGGCAAGGCAATCACATGTAACCTAACTTTTCTCGAGTTTTCCCCATTGTAGTGTTAGCGCACATCTGGACTGAGGAGTTTAAGGACCGTCGGGTCTGTCTTGGTCTGATAACCAGGCAGTGTGAGAGTCCTAGCAAAACGGTCCTCATGCTCTGGCAGAGTCTTCGCACTGCTTAAGGTTTAATATTGCGTTTCTGCTCGCTTTATTTCGGGATCATCTAATGTTTTTGCTGTCGCTCTATCCCGTTTTTTCAGTTGGAGAGCTTCAGATCCTGGGCTCTGGACGCCCAGCTATAGCTGGATTTTCTGGAGCTCCTGTGGCACTTGGCAACAATTAATAATTATGAGGAGTAGTAGCTTACGTTTCCCCATCCGCTTTCAGGTCTTATGAGAAGGCCTGGACTGATTTCTTAAAATTTAGCTGGCAGTCCTCAGCCATTCAGAGGAACCTGCCCCCATCCTCTGAGCAGGACCTGCAGTAATTCGCCCACCTGCTGCAGATCGGATGCAGTCTTAAAACAGAATTCAGTCTGCTGCAATGTCTGCTAGAGTAAAGCTTTAATTTTTCAGAGACCCTTCTAAAAGTGTGTTGTGCGCAGGGTCTCGGAAGGTTGGAATAGGCTCCAACCTTCACAGGACAGCAGGCAGGAAGCCGGTCAATCTGACCTATGCAGTATCCGCAACAAGTTAAGACTTGTCGGCTGGTTCAAGATCAAGACGAGACTTATTTCAGTATTCCATTGTAATTTTGGTGTACTGAGGGTTGGGGAAATTGTGTTGGAGCCAGCACGGGGCTGAGAGTTTGGAGGCTTTTCCTTATCTGCTTTGGAGCTTGTCATAAGTGTCTGGAGCTCTAAGTCAGACCTAGTGAGCAGGGTTGCCACCATCAGGCTTCCAGTCACAGGTGAGGTGGGCCCTTGCCCTGTTATTGGATACCAGAAATATTTGGCTTTTCGTTCCCCTGGGGGCTGGCTCGATCCTAGTGCACAGAAATGGGTTCCGGTTCGACAGGCATCTAATTGCTCACGTTGTGCGCCAGTTATTGCAGCCTGTGGTTTGCCTACCGCTGAACATGCCTCATTCCTTCCAAATAGGTGCTGCTGCAAAGGCTGCGCACTGGGGCCTGTTAGTAGACAGGATTGTGAATACGGGTCATTGGAAGTCTGATGCTGACAAAGGTTATGTCAGGAAGCATCGCCAATGATGCCTGTGCTGATGCCTGTCTGTTATTCCTTTTTTCATAGGAGCAGCTGTGCGCATTTGGATTGTCGGCCACAGCATCATGTACTGAGCTGGCAAGCACCCTGACGAGTCTGGACTGGGGGCGCCATCTCGGCCTTCCTGCCCATGTTTCTAGCTCCAGTCCGCATCTGGATTGTGGGGCACAGCATCGTTTACTGGGCTGGCATCAGAACTAGGCAGTCTGGAAGGGGACTGGGTCTTGGCCTCCCGCAGCATGTGCAGGTGTTGTGGATGTCCAGGCGCAGAATGCAGTGGAGCAAATTCATCCCGCTAATTAAGCAGAGGGTGCTTTCGGATGGCCCCCCCATGGCAATTGTGGTTCAGCTGGGGGAGAACGATGTGGCAACTTATGATTGCTTTACTTTGTGCTCCACGATTCAGGGAGACTTGGGGGAATTGGTGACCTTAATACCCACAGTTAAAATATTTTGGTCACAATTGCTGCAAAGGCGCAATTGGCACGGCATTTCTCGACCTGAGGCTGCTGAAAGGGCCAGGAAGCGCATTAATTCCGCAGTGTGTAAGAAGGTGGCGGATTTGGGTGGATTGGTTATTTCCTGCCTGGATATTACCTTCAAGGCTCTGGCCCTTTACTGCAATGATGGAGTACATCTCTCTGTACTGGGGAATGATGTTTGGTTGGCTGCGGTAACTGCAAGGTTGAAGGTTGGGTTGGGATTGTGAGTGGTTGGCCAGCGTAAAGGGCTTGATTGGCGGTTAGGCATTGGTTATAAATTGGTGGAGGAGGGGTTAGGATAGGCTGGGCCTGCCCCTCCATGGTTGCTGCGGAAAGGGAATTTCGTTAAAGGAATCCTGGGCTTGCCATCTTTTCGTCCAATCCCTGGAATGGGACTAGGGCCGGCAAGCCTTCGGGGAGCAGGCGGGTGAGAATTGAGGGTCTGTGACTCAGCTCCATTTCTCCCCGACTTGCTTTCCCCCGCACTGTCTTTCGGTGGTGCCCGGAAGTCAGTTCTGTCCCCAGGCGGGGGGACAGATAGTCTTAACCAATGCCTAAATAACCACTCATGGTTTTGTATTTAAATAAAGTTGTGGCCAAAATTATGCCAAAAACCTTAAACAAAAATTAAGTGTGCGTTGTGAGTTATTTGGGGGGTGGCTTGGGGACCTCGACACGCAATGAGGTGAATCGGAAGTCCAAAATGTGTGTGATGTTAGTAGAAGTGTTGTTAGTTATTGTTTAGTTCTCACTAAGGTATTGTTTTTTGTTTGTTCATGTTGTTTTATGTGAAATGTCTTGTAATAAAAAAAATAAAATAAAAAGAAGGAGAAATAAGATGCCTAATCATTACTGTCACTTTCTCGTAGACCACCCATTCCTCTGTAATTCACTGTCATTCAGTTCCTTTAAAAACAAACAAACAAAAAGTGTTGAAAATTTGCAAGCGTTCTTTTGAAGTTTTGGTTTAATATTGAACAACCTTCAGGAGGGGATCATTGAGAGTGGGTTAGGAAGCCTCACAAGGACTGCTTGCTGCTTGCTGCTTGCTGCCTGCTGCCCGGGAGGACTCCCCTGAGTGAGTGCCTGAGGGCCCTGCTCTTGCCACTTACCACCTGGCCTTGGGCGGGGCCTGAAGCCTCACAAGGACTGCTTGCTGCCTGCTGCCCAGGAGGACTCCCTTGAGTGAGTGCCTGAGGGCCCTGCTCTTGCCACTTACCACCTGGCCTTGGGCGGGGCCTGAAGCCTCACAAGGACTGCTTGCTGCCTGCTGCCCGGAAAGACTCCCCTGACTGAGTGCCTGAGGGCCCTGCTCTTGCCACTTACCACCTGGCCTTGGACGGGGCCTGAAGCCTCACAAGGACTGCTTGCTGCCCGCTGCCCAGGAGGACTCCCTTGAGTGAGTGCCTGAGGGCCCTGCTCTTGCCACTTACCACCTGGCCTTGGGCGGGGCCTGAAGCCTCACAAGGACTGCTTGCTGCCTGCTGCCCGGAAAGACTCCCCTGACTGAGTGCCTGAGGGCCCTGCTCTTGCCACTTACCACCTGGCCTTGGGCGGGGCCTGAAGCCTCACAAGGACTGCTTGCTGCCTGCTGCCCAGGAGGACTCCCCTGACTGAGTGCCTGAGGGCCCTGCTCTTGCCACTTACCACCTGGCCCAGGGCGGGGCCTGACAGGCCTCACTAGGACAGTTGCTGTTACTGCTGGAGGAGCACAGAGTGTTTTTAAAATGTTTTTTAAAAAATTCTTTTGGATTTTTTGTATGTGGGAGGTGGGGATGGGATGGATGTTTGGTTGGGCTTGGGGAATTTTTTTTATTATTTTGATGTTTTTGTAAATTTTACATTTTTTTGTTTGTATTGTTTTATGGGTTTTGTTTGTTTGTTTAAGGTGTTATTTTGTTCTTAGGGAGAGGGGTCAGGGCTGCCGGGGAGTGGGCCCCAGCCCACAAAATGGCTGGGGCATGTTCCACAGGGGGGGATGCACTAAGACAACCGATCTCAGTGATCACGGGTAGGAGGAGGAGTTACGCTAAGACTAGACCATGTTATTACAGAGGGGGCAGGTTTAGTCGTTGTCTGAGGACTATTCCTGCCTCCGGATCTGGTCCTGACCGGATGGATACTAGAATCAGCAAGGGATACCCACATGACCTGAAGGTGCTGCTATGCAATGCCAGGTCAATGATTCATAAGACCACTGCCATCCATGACTTGATCATGGATGGAGGACTTGACCTGGCATGTGTAAGAGAGACTTGGTTGGATGAAGCAGATGGGCCTGTCCTTGCCGCTGCTTGTCCACCAGGTTTCTCTTACGCACAGCAACCCAGGTCATGTGGGCGGGGAGGGGGGTTTGCAGTGATTTTTAGGAAGTCATTAGTTTGCACCAGGCGTCCTATTGGGAAGACCTAGTTTTCCGAGTGCATGTTCTGGAAGTTGGGCAATAGGGGCAGTACAGGATTCCTTTTGGTGTACCAACCTCCCCGCTGCACCAAGGATTCCCTGCCCGAGCTGCTTCAGGTTGTGGCGGATGTTCTCCTGGAGACACCTAGCTTGGTTGTCCTAGGGGATTTTAACATCCATGCTGACACGACCTTACAAGGGGCCGCTCGGGACTTCGTGGAAAGCATGGCCTCCATGGGGCTGTCCCTGAATAAATCTGGCCCAACCCATAGCCGCGGACATGCCTTGGACCTGGTGTTTACCTCTATGGATGTTGGTGATCTGACACTAAGTAAAAGTGAAACAAAAGAAGTGCCATGGTCAGATCACTTCCTGGTGCAACTGGACTTCTCTGCGACCCATCCCCTCTGCAGGGAGGTGGGACCAATTCAGATGGTCTGCCCCCGCCACTTAATGGAATCAAATGGTTTCCAGAGAGTGGTAGGGGATGCTTTATCCCATGTTGATGGCTGGAATGTGGAGTAAACCAGGGCTATTGACTGTTTGGCTCCGAAGCACCCTCTCCGATTGCATGGAGCCCGGACAGCCCCGTGGTTTTCCACGGATCTGAGGGTAATGAAACAATCGTTGAGACGGCTAGAGCGCCGGTGGCGGATAACTCATCCCGAATCTGACCGGACACAGGTTAGAGCTCAACGTCGAGCCTACCAAGTGGCGATAGCGACGGCGAAGAAGAATTTCTTCACCGCCTCTATTGCATCTGCAGAAAACAGCAACAGGAGACTTTTTCAGGTGGTTCACAATTTAGCGGAACCACTTGCAACATCGGGGCCCAGTATGGGCCACATGTTCTCCTGCAATGATTTTGCAAAGTTTTTTGCAGATAAAATCGCTCAGATTCGGGAAGAAGTAGACTCCACCGTGGGAGCAGGGCCGGGGCGGGAGAGTGCTAGAGTTCTGTCTAGTCAAGTTGTGTGGGATCAATTCCAATCTGTTACCGAGGATGTGGACAGGCTGCTTGGACGAGTGAAACCAACCACTTGTCTCCTTGATCCTTGCCCATCCTGGCTTATAAAAGCTAGCCGGGAAGGACTGGGCGATGGGCTTCGTGGGGTGGTGAATGCTTCCCTCCGTGAGGGAGCCTTCCCAGACCCGCTGAAAGAGGCGGTTATTAAATCGCTTCTTAAAAAACCATCTTTAGATGCGGCCACGATGGCCAACTATCGCCCAGTCTCAAATCTTCAATTCTTGGGCAAGGTGATTGAGCGAGCGGTTGCCGAACAACTCCAGGCACGCCTGGAAGAAGCGGACCATTTGGATCCCTTCCAGTCGGGATTCAGGCCTCATCATGGGACTGAAACTGCCTTGATCGCACTGGTTGATGATCTCCGGCGGGCTAGGGACAAAGGTGAGAGCTGTTTCCTAGTTCTGCTGGATCTCTCAGTGGCATTTGATACCATCAACCATAACATCCTTCTGGACCATCTTGAGGGGCTGGGAGCTGGGGGCACTGTCATACAGTGGTTCCGCTCCTTCCTCCTGGGCCGTGTTCAGAAAGTGGTGGTGGGGGATGAGTGTTCAGACCCCTGGGCTCTCACTTGTGGGGTGCCTCAGGGTTCTGTCCTCTCCCCCATGCTTTTCAACATTTACATGCAGCCGCTGGGAGAGATTATCAGGAGGTTTGGGCTGGGTGTTCATCAGTATGCGGATGATACCCAGCTCTACCTCTCTTTTAAATCAGAACCAGTGAAGGCGGTGAAGGTCCTGTGTGAGTGTCTGGAGGTGGTTGGAGGATGGATGGCGGCTAACAGATTGAGATTGAATGCTGACAAGACAGAAGTACTGTTTTGGGGGGACAGGAGGCGGGCAGGTGTGGAGGATTCCCTGGTCCTGAATAGGGTAACTGTGCCCCTGAAGGACCAGGTGCGCAGCCTGGGAGTCATTTTGGACTCACAGCTGTCCATGGAGGCACAGGTCAAATCTGTGTCCAGGACAGCTGTTTACCAGCTCCATCTGGTACGTAGGCTGAGACCCTATCTGCCTGCGGACTGTCTCGCCAGAGTGGTGCATGCTCTGGTTATCTCCTGCTTAGACTACTGCAATGCACTCTACGTGGGGCTACCTTTGAAGGTGACTCGGAAACTACAACTAATCCAGAATGCGGCAGCTAGACTGGTGACTGGGGGCGGCCGCCGAGACCATATAACACCAGTCTTGAAAGACCTACATTGGCTCCCAGTACGTTTCCGAGCACAATTCAAAGTGTTGGTGCTGACCTTTAAAGCCCTAAATGGCCTCGGTCCAGTATACCTGAAGGAGCGTCTCCACCCCCATCGTTCTGCCCGGACGCTGAGGTCCAGCGCTGAGGGCCTTCTGGCGGTTCCCTCATTGTGAGAAGCAAAGCTACAGGGAACCAGGCAGAGGGCCTTCTCGGTAGTGGCGGCTGCCCTGTGGAACGCCCTTCCAGCAGATGTCAAAGCGATAAACAACTACCTGACACTCAGAAGACATCTTAAGGCAGCCCTGTTCAGGGAAGTTTTTAATCTGTGATATTTTACTGTATTTTTGGTTTTTATGGAAGCCGCCCAGAGTGGCTGGGGAGGCCCAGCCAGATGGGCAGGGTATAAATAATAAATAATAAATTATTATTATTATTATTATTATTATTATTATTATTATTGCCAAGAACACAGTGGCCTGCCTGTTACCAGTCTCTGCTTTGGATACGTGTCTTCTCCAGATGCTTTGGCCTAAAAAAGGAAGATGTGTACTCACAAGTAGGTGTGCTTAGGAGTTCACCTGAACTGACAAATGATTCAGGGTGTAGACAGGTCTTTAGCATATGCACCGCCGGGGTGCAAAGATCTGCCTTGCGCCCCCAAAAGTTTAGCCGACTGCAAATCAACTTTTATTGTTGACCTTTTTTTTGGGGGGGACTCAAAATTGTTGAGCTTTTTTGGGAGGGAGAATCGCTCACCTGTAACAACAACACAGCGGGGGGGGGGGGAAACTGCTTTTGTTTCCTGACTCATTGGGAATATTAGAAGCTACGAGTAACAGAGCAACGGAGGGCAGGGACTTCCACTCTATTGCTTTTCACTGCTGCCAATCAAGAGGAACCGGTATACTGTAGGTATACATTTGGCTCACCCCTTGCACCCCCAGGTAAAGACGGCCCTGCAGGTAAGCCTTGCCCCCAGGGTCCTCAACCTTATGACACACATACCTCAGCTCCCAACTGTTCCAGTACTGTGCAGAGGAGGTTGAAAACAAGAGGAATGCTCTTCATGGGTTTTGCTTTATCATGATGCCTGATTGTAAAAAGGAGTCTACTTCTGCTTAAGTACAGCTGAGTAGGAGCTTCCTCTTGACCTTACCTTTGCAACACAGGCAATGGGAACTCAGGCAATGGACTAAGCATGAAAACCTTGGGGGTTAGGCCTTGAATGTATTCTTAACCGTTTACATATTAAGGCTATCTGATTTCATTTAAGTAGGCAGGTATTCCATCACTACCCCTTTTTCCTATGGTGGGAATTTGGATCCTCCTAACAGAGGGTCTAAGGGACGCGGGTGGCGCTGTGGGTAAAAGCCTCAGCGCCTAGGGCTTGCCGATCGAAAGGTCGGCGGTTCGAATCCCCGCGGCGGGGTGCGCTCCCGCTGCTCGGTCCCAGCGCCTGCCAACCTAGCATTTCGAAAGCACCCCCGGGTGCAAGTAGATAAATAGGGACCGCTTACTAGCGGGAAGGTAAACGGCGTTTCCGTGTGCGGCTCTGGCTCGCCAGAGCAGCGATGTCACGCTGGCCACGTGACCCGGAAGTGTCTCCGGACAGCGCTGGCCCCCGGCCTCTTGAGTGAGATGGGCGCACAACCCCAGAGTCTGTCAAGACTGGCCCGTACGGGCAGGGGTACCTTTACCTTTACCTCTAACAGAGGGTCTATGTTGTGCTCGGCCCTGAAACACTTCCCTAACCAGCTTGTGGGTGGAGCTTGCCCTGCTCCAAGCTGGTGGTGCCACAGTTATGCCACTGGCCTTTAGCCAATCAGCAGCATGGCAAGGTTGAGTGTTGGGGGTATCTATTTGGCAGCACGACGTAGGGACCTCCTTTTGCTTCATGCTGCCGAACACCTGCCACCCACCCATTAATTAGGTCGTGTTTGGCCTTGCTTTGGACTTCAGTTTTGGAATGGGGGCCAGGTAGGAATTTTCCCCAATGTGGCAGATTGGCTGTGGCCACTTGGTTTTTGCCTACCTCTTAGCAATCGTCACAACTTTGTAAGGTTTGGCGGTTAGGCATTGGTTTAGGGGAATGTGGGGAGGGGAGGTGCGGCCATCACCTGCCCCTCCAATGAATAGGGTATTCCGTTAAAGGAATCCGGGGGGTCTGGATCTCGTCCGAAGCCCAGAGAGGGGCTAGGGCCATGCCAGGACCCCTGGGAACTCCAGGGGTGAGCACCAGTCTATATACATTGATGGATCTCCCCCTGCTGGTTGTTTACCCTTCCACGCTTCCTGCAGGGTGGAGCAGGAGCCAGATATAGTTTGATACCAATGCCTAAACCAATACCAGTCACATTTGTGTATTTTAATAAAGTTGTGGCCAAAATTTGCCCATTAACATTTAAACTAAATTCTGTCTCCATTGGGGGATGGGTTTTGGGGCTCGAAGCACAAGCAGCTCCCTCTGTTTTCCTTCCAAATAAATGGTGGGAAAGTTAAAAATCAAAAGTTATGTCTGGCAACTTATCTCTTCTTAGGATAGAGCTAAAATTTTGCAGTTTGTTTCCTTCTTTCTCTGGTATATGTGATGTAAATCTTGTGCACATTGCAGGCAACTGGATACCAGAAAATATGGGTGCCTACTTCTTTGCACAATAGCAACACAAAAAGAAGGCAATTTTCAGTGCAGAATCGACAAGAAATGATTCCTTGATTTTTCCCCTGTCCACAACTTTTTTTTGGGACAAGTCCTCTCCCACAACTGCTTTTATACCTGTCAGGTTTCTATGTGTTTGCATAAGTAAACGTGGCTCGGAAACTCGGGTGGAGAAACAGCATAAAATGGTGGATTGGAAAGGTTTAAATGCCCTTTTCCTGACCGCTTCCGCTGCTTCCCTTTGCAATGCAAAGAGCAGGAGGTTAAGGGTTACAGTCCATGGGAGATGTACCTTGTCTTTCAAGCACCTAATTAAATTTGCCCCATCTTTACATTAATGGGACACAAAGGTGCTTAACTCTGGCTGGAATGCGATCATGTTTTGTAGATCGTATTCAAAAGGAAGAGCAGGGAAGGAAGTGAGGAGTGCAGAGAAAGTGGGTGGCCCAGGCTGGCCTTCTCACAATCCCCTGCTGTCACCACTGTGAGAAGGAAGAAGCCTGCATTAAAAAAACCGCAGGCTTCCTTCCCTGGACTGAATCAGGGGAGGGAGAAGTCTTTCTCCCCTTCGCATCCCCCCAAAGCGATGTCAATGGAGGGGGACACACAAAGCATTGATGGCATTCCAGGTGAAGGAAACCTGCCTTTCAGAATAGGCACTTGCTTCTCACAGCATCAGGGGAGTGGATGGGGAAAAAAATCTGCCCTTCATTCTGCTTTCCCTAGCAGTGACAGCATTGAGTGAGACTGGGGAGGGGGTAGTTGGTGAACTGTGAAGTGCAGAGGGTTTTGAGGGGTGAGCTGCAAGTCAAGAAGGAGGGAGTTTGGGGCAAAGCATAAAGGGAAGGGATTGGCGGGTAGGCAGGTTTGTGAGCAACAGGAGCAGAAGCAGCAGCCCGTGTGTATGTGTGTGGGTGGGTGTGTTAAAGGACCCCCGGACAGTTAAGTCCAGTCAAAGGTGACTATGGGGTTGCAGCGCTTATCTTGCTTTCAGGCTGAGGGAGCCGGCATTTGTCCACAGACAGCTTTTCGGGTCATGTGGCCAGCAGGACTACACCTCTTCTGGTGCAACGGAACACCGTGACGGAAACCAGAGTGCACGGAAACACCGTTTACCCTCCTGCCACAGTGGTACCTATTTATCTACTTGCACTGCTGTGCTTTCGAACTGCTGGGTTGGCAGGAGGTGGAACAGAGCAACAGGAGCCCACCCTGTCGCGGGGATTCAAACCGTCAACCTTCTGATCAACAAGCCCAAGAGGCTCAGTATTATACACAAACACAAAGCAACATATATAACTAATGTATAAAGGTAAACGGTAAAGGAACCCCTGACCATTAGGTCCAGTCGCGGACGACTCTGGGGTTGCGGCGCTCAACTCGTTTTATTGGCCTAGGGAGCCGGCGTACAGCTTCCAGGTCATGTGGCCAGCATGACTAAGCTGCTTCTGGCAAACCAGAGAAGCGCACGGAAACGCCGTTTACCCTCCTGCCACAGTGGTACCTATTTATCTACTTGCACTTTGTGCTTTCGAACTGCTAGGTTGGCAGGAGTAACCAATGTATACTATGCACTTAAAACACATTTCCATTCCACCTTTCTTCATAAAAAATAATAATACCACAATTTAACATCTGACTTAACACCTAAGTTACCAGCACTTAACACTAAATCATAATGCACCAACAGATTAAAAATATTATAAAAACAACCATCCAGAAACTAAAAGCTTCCCCCCCCCTTTTAAAGGAAAGCATATACTATCTTTCAGAAGGCTACTAAAGGAGTGAAGGGTGAGACTGCCTCCTTTAGAAGGGAGTTTCAAAGCATACGCAGAGTCACGAATAAAGCATTCTCCCTGATCTCAGTCAAGGAAGGCAAAAGGATACAACCAGCAGAGCCCATGAATGTTATCTCAGCTGCTGGGCAGACTTGAACAGGAGATACCCCAATCTTAAACCAGTGAGGGCTTCTGCCTTGTGTAGAACACATCACCTGCATATGTATACAGTGGTACCTCATTAGGCCCCATTAGCTAAAGTGGTGCTTCAGGTTAAGAACAGTTTCAGGTTAAGAACGGATCTCCAGAACGAATTAAGTACTTAACCCGAGGTACCACTGTATGTTTATGTCTGTATGAGACAAGCATGCAGATGACTGGAGGCAACGGGAGGGATTCTGCAAATTCAACTTCCATAATGCACTTTGGATACTCAGGGTCTATAAAATGTAACATTAGCATGGGAGGATGATACCTTTCCTCACAGACCATTTAATGATATTTCTGCCAGCAAGAAATTTCAGAGGAACGTTTTCCAGTGGGAAATACTTAATTGGAAACTAACCAACCAGACCTACTTATTATCCTTAAGTCGGCAGTTTCACAAACTACTCCAAAGAAGCAAATGTGTTAAGAGAAACAAAAGCCTCTTGTCAAAACCCACAGTGCTTAATAGCTGATTTCCAAATTTTATTTTGTTTTGAGCAATAAGGAACAGAATGCTGAAAACAACGATTTGCAAAGCAAGGAAATCTGAAAGCACTTTATTACAAAATTGCCTGTTTAAAAAAGTAAATCTGCTAGCGATTCTCAGGAAAATATTTTTTTCTGTGTTCAAATGCTTAACAAAGGAAAAAGAAACAAACTGTTGAAACAGTTGTTCTTTTGTTCATTTCCAAGAGCTACTGGGAAGGTTTAAACTTTGTATCACTTTTTTATAAAAACAAAAAAACCTGTGATCTTTGCAAAGTTTTATCTGACTTGTGACAATTTTTTCTCCAGTTCTATCATCATGATCATTTTACAGTTGGCAAAACTTTAGGATATATATTTTTAATGTATTGTCCTTTAAGAACAATTTCCACATTTTAAAAAAGTGACTCTCTTAAAATGCCTAATTGAAAAAAGATTGGGCTATATCCCAGTTCATTATTTATTGGCTGAAGTGTTAAAATGCCCTTGGCTTCACCTTATGCACAAACATCCCAGCTGGTCATTTAACTATCTGGAAGAGGTCCAACATTCACCACTGTCATTAATTTACAAATGTGTGTTTTCAGTGTTTGCTTTCTAAATTTCATTCACTCTAAACCTAACTTCAGACTATTCTGTACACATGATTGAAAACGGAAAACCACGAGGAACAGCCACCAGAATCTGCAGCTTAGTACACTCATTGATAAATTAACTTGAATCAAAGTGTGACAGTAAGAGCACACTATATACCATCCTTCTTTCTTGACGAAGATGTTCAAATAACAATTATCCATGCTGAACCCAAGAGACAAGTAAGCAGTATCAATGCTTGCTAACGATACCTACATTGTAATGTAATATTTTAGCACTCAGGTTGTTTACTTCTTAAAGTGATTCCCCTGGGTGCTTACAAAGCCCCTCCAAATTAAAGATTCCCTCAAAATTAGCTCAAAGAGGTTACCAGTGGGAAATGCTGCAAGTTCAAGTGATGTCACCAGAATACAGACAAACCTGCCTCAACTAGTTCACGCAAGAGGGGTTTTCCCTCCTTGTTCAATGTGGAAAGCCAGAAGACAGCTGGGACAAAGAACACGTGTAAACAAGGCAAACCTAATGATTTCCTAATTAAGAAGAAGATATTATCTTCTCATTAATTGGCAAGCTAATTGACCAAAACTCTACAGTACCACAATATGAGTCCTGGACTTAGAACCTAGGTGCCTGCAGTACACCAAAGTCTCCACACTCTAAAGCCCAGCCTCAAAGTTGACAGTTCTGCTTGGTTTCTTCAAACACTGTACTCCACGACAGCTGTTGGACATAATACATTACAACAGCTGCTGTGACAGACACAAAGGACCTGGAATTTTAATTGGCCTCAACATTGCATTGTTTGTCTTTTCAGAGCTTGAAAAGAAAATATCCAAGGAATTGGGGGGGGAAATACCTAGTAAGACTAAGTGATGTTTGCCTTCTGGCAAGCAAGGTTAGGTTTTGTTTTGGCTACACAATTTTGCTCGCATTGTCTCTTTGAAATGACTGATCACAAGCAAACAGAGAGCAGTAGGAACCCTCCGATGCTCAAGAAAAGGGGTATTAACGGCAGGAAAAAATAGTAGGGAAGTCAGTAAATAATCCCTTTCAAACACTGGCTGAGAGCCAAGGTGGATCCCACAGTGTCTCAAGTCTGAGTCAAAAGCAAGATTATTCACAAGCCCCCAAAATGTGCCAACCATAAACAGAACTCTTCATTACGGCCAATATTTTATTTGCAAGGGTGAAAAAAGTAGACGGGGGAGAGCTTACTTTCAGCAGCAGCACAGAGCAGGAAGCAGAGGAGCAGTACTACTGGCCTGGCTACATGCATCCTCCGACAGCTTGGCACCAGCATACTTTGGCGGCTTCGATCACTGGCTTAGAAGCCACTGCGAGTCTCTCCAATCTGAAATTCCAGATGAAGAATTTTCAAAGCCTGAGAGGAACAAGAAAGAGAGAGAGAGAAATATTTAGAATGCTTTTGCTCCTTCCTTCCCAAATACATAAACAATGCACACTTTTAATGAGCAAGATAAAAGCATTGGATTCCAGTCTTGAAGGCTGGGATTAGCCTGGTAAAATAACCCGAGAGCAGCACATTTTAACAGCCACTATGTTCTTTTCCAAGGCACCTTGTAACCCAGGTTGTGATCAACAGTTCCTATGTGCTGCAGAGAGTCTCCTTTCCTTAGCACCACATCACGAAAATGAGCTGTCATTCCTAATGATGTCCTACTTTAATACTTCAGCTGGAATAAGCCACACAGATACTCTAAAGAAGGGTTTAGAAGGATTCAACCTCCAGGACAAAAGCCTGCTAACAAACAACATATTGGAAGCTGATTTCCTTGCATCAGGTAAGAATGACAGAGCTAAACCTGCTTCTGTTCCTAATGCGCTATATGCAAGGCTAGGATATTGGTATTTGTGGATTAATCCAACCAAGTCTTATCTGGTGTGGCATCTTGAAAAATCTGTCCACACAGAACTGTTATTGTTTCCTCTCTGATTTATCACTAAACGCAAATTATATAATTCATGGATAAATTATGAATAAAGATTACATATTCCTGTTCAGTCAGTTTAATTTTGTATCTTGTATAAGAACTAATGAATAATACAGCATGAACATCTGCCTTTAAGAAGAAATCAATTTGACTCTACTTTATTCACTCCAACCAAGCTATGTCAGAAACATAACACACACAAAACGCATCGCCTCCAACAGGAAAATCTAGAGATATCCAAAAATAGATCTATGCCACTAACATAACTCTACAATTTAATTGTGGTTTTCTAAGCAGAGGTAAGATATATGCTTTGGCAGGTCTGAAACAAGCACAATAGAAAAAAAATACTATTTATATCATAATGCAAGAATCACTTGCAAGAAGGAAAGATTAAGATGAAAAAGGGGAGAGAAAATAATACTAATTATTATTCTACTGAAAAGGATTGCTACAGATCCGTGGGTGGTATGAAGAGCCTGTTTTAGATCACAGAATAATATTAAAAATCTACTTGAGATAAGAAAAAGAGAAGCAGACACTAGAACTCAGCTTTAATAAAGCTCATGGAAAACCAACTCTTGATTTGATTGCTGCTATCACAAAACACAAACCTAACACAAAACACAAAACCCTCAGAAACCCTCAACGTGCTGAAAGCACCAGCTCTCTGCTTTCACCGCTACCCTCTTTGTGCCAGCATTTCAAATGACAGCAAAGTCCATGAGACATCAGTCATGTCAGAGCCAACTGCTGCAATAATGACTCCCATACTATCACAGAAGATGGGAAAGTGTATCAAATGCATTTTCAAAGACGAGATGATTTTGGCTTTTGCATCTACCCATCTGAAGGAGTAATGACAAAGGATCGAACTATTTCCAGATACTGATGGCCTTGTGGAGGGCAGGCGGGAGGGTGAGGTGGATCTGAACATTGGCAGCGCACAAGTTTTCTAACAGTGTCTTTAGAGAAAGCACATATAAATTAATGAGCAAATAAATGGTTCAGGGGAGTAATGAAGAAGAAAATTGTGAGCTGCATCAAAGACCTTTTCAACTAAGTTATTACTTTAATGTAGCGCTGGGGGAGGGGGGGAGATTTTTCTCCTGCGGTTCAAATGTGCAATGAAGCTTTTGGTAGCAACTGAACAGACCATAATACAACTTTTAAAAAGGGGTGTATTCTATACAGCCATCTGGCAGTTTTCACTCTCTTGCTTCCCAACTATTTATTTATTTATCTTGGTCTTAAAGATTTTCTAGAGATAACCTTGCCTTCTCATATTTTGAAATGCCAATTAGTGAGACCATTTCACCCCTCCCTTTTCAGGAGTTATGGTCACATCCTTTTTTCTTTTCTTTTTTTGAAGTTCCTATCAGGTTTTTCTGGGAGGATAAAATGAGGAAGGATACATACCCCTTCCTAGCTCACGTAAGACATATTTGCTTATGTGTTGCTTGATTGGGTCAGAAACAGGGCCGGATTTAGGTTTGATGAGGCCTTGAGCTACTGAAGGTGTCCTTTGTCAACAACTAATTGTCATTTTTTTGTTGTTGAATATATGCTATATGGTAATTTATGGACCTAATAGGTATCTAAAGCCATTTGCACATGTAGAATGTAGGCACCCTATATATAGAAATGAGCAAACCAGTGATATTTTAGGGAGCAGGCTAGCAGGCCTTACTTACATCATTACTTACATCATAGGAGCAAGCCTACACAACACAAAACCCTGTTGCTGTATGTAGGTTTTATTTTATTTGCTTTTTATCTTATATTTTGGAAATATACTTCCAGGTATTTTTTCTCTTTAATTTTTTTGGGCCCCCAAGAGTGTGGGGCCCTAAGCTATAGCTTGCTTAACTAATATGTAATTCTGGCACTGGTCAGAAAGCACATTCTTCATCATGGCTGACAATCCTGGCAGTCAAGCAAATTACATACCCCTTTGGAATCTTAAGACAATGCAATGGATTACTTGCTCTGCCCAAGGTATGATAGAGAACAGCAACAACTGACAAAAGATGGACATAATACAGTACAAGGACAGGAAGAAACATCATGAACAGAAAAATAGCCACACACAAGAAGAACAAAGAGAGAGTCTGAAGGCTTTGCCTGTAGTAGGACTTTAAATTATTTGAGGTGTTAATGTGAATGGAAGTTGTTAAAATTGCAGCTGCAATATAAGGGTTTGTTATTCTGGCTGGTATGTACCGGTAATTGGAATTTGTAAGTTTTTTGAATGCAGAGTTAAAGTAAATTGTCAAATCATCAGTTTTAGCGCGTAGGGGATCAACAAAAGAATACAATTTGGCATCTGAACAATTGGCATTATTAGTTGTATTACAATTTGGTATTAACAATGAGGCATTTATTGGGTTACTGTAACTGAAAACTAATAAAAATGATTACACACAGGAATCTTAAGACAATACTATGGGCCTTCAGGGTGATGGCCACTTCCTTTCTTCCTGCAATATACTTAAGAGATGATTCTGAAATTCTATTAAGCCAAATTAGTTCACTGATTTTGGAGTCTGTTAACAAATCTTGTTTTAATAAATAAACAAATAATAAATATTTTTATTATTCTAAATTCTGCTCACAACACAGTGCATGTGGTTTGTTGTGGCTTTTAGTTCCTTCAGTTGATTTGCTTTGTTTTGCCCCACATAAGCGATAGCAAACCTCAGCCCCAGGGGCCAGATTCTGTCCTCCAGTCCTCCCTGTCTGGCCCTCATAACTCTCTCCAGGCCATTCCCATTCCACAGACCATTTCCCCAGGCTACCCCCTTTCCAGGCCTGCTTGGCAACTTCCTTAAGTATTTTCTTTAAAAAACGAACAAATTTTATTGGTTTTTTTATTGAATACAAATACAATAACCATTAAACATCTGATCGACACACTCCAAACAAGACTCCAAAAGAAGTATCATTTTTTTCTTCAAGGCGCGCACATTTTTTTCCAGAACTGAAAAACCCCGGGACCAGATGGTTTTAGCAGGGAATTCTGTAAAACCTTTAGAGAGGAAGTCACACCTTGTTTGGTGAAGGTGCACAATGCTTTTCTGGGAGGTGTAAAAATCCTTAGTTATGGAGGGAATTGCAGTTGGTGGGAACTGTGTGGGCACTACCAGTCCAATCCCCAGTTGGCCACTGTAGATAAAAGAGCTAACCCTTTTCTTCATGCTACTATGTTAGTTTAGTGGCAATGGTGCAATGTATTAGAATTCTTCATGCTACTATGTTAGTTTAGTGGCAATGGTGCAATGTATTAGCAGCGGGCAAGTCCTCCCTTCCTTGCTCATCCAAACTCCCACAACAATGACAAATATCTTCAGTATTGTGGATGAGAGTCCATCGGTGTTTTCTGGGTGAGCCATCTCATCGAGAAAGGGCACCCTATTTCAAAAGGCTACACTTTGTAAGAAATTGGGGCCTGTGAAATACAACTGGTTGTTCATAAACGGCTTAGCATCTGTTCCTTCGATCAGGCAAACATTTTGAAGGAGTGGTCTCCCAGTCCTACAAGTTGCTACTTGAAGAATCCATGGGCTCTTCAGAGACCCTGTGGGTCAGAGGCATAGTGTTGAGCAGCACATGTTTCTGGGGAGCATGGCTCCCTCCGCCCTCCCCAAACCAGTCCTGTACTGCTTTGCGAGCACTCAGGGAGGGTGATTTGAGGGACGCGGTGGCCAGGCACTCTTTGATCCCAATCTCACCTTTGCTGGTGAGGCTGGTATCGAAAGGTGCAAGGCTACTGCATCCCACACCGGCCTAAATGAGGAGACTTTACCCTCTGGGTAGGGTGGCGCAAGGAGAGTGCAACAACCATGCCTCTCGGGTTCCATCAAATATGAGAAATTATCCAAGTTAAACTGGAATTCAGGACAGAACACAAGACAGAGTTAACCCATGGAACAGGAAAGAAAGGGGGATACAGAACACTCATGCTTGAAATTGTATAATTACATGTCAAGGACAAAGTGAAATCTCATTTGAGATGCATCCACACACACACCCTCTTGTGTTACGTAAGGTTTCTGATTTCAATGTGTTGCTCCAAAAACACTTCTTGCACCTCTCAATATTTTCAGAAAGATTGTGAATGGGAATCTATGTCACAAAATGTCACGCGGAAAAGAAGGTGATGCATTTTGTAGCTATAAACACCCTGCTGTGTTCACCTCTCCATGCAGACGTAAGTGATTAACAATAGCAAAGTCTTTGGCACTGTGCCCCCAGCGGCTCTCATTATCGTTCACATCACACAACCCAGAGCCCTTTCCTGATCCTTTCCTTTGCACACTTTCGGAGTGCCATGACGTTAACTAAACTTACTAATATGTTCCCCTGCGACCCTTGCCCTTTTAGGGAGGGGGAGAACTCTGTAGCTTCTTGTATGACTGCGATAGGCTTTTAGTATTTCAGGCTGTGAAAACACACGCATCTGGAATAGGAAAGTGCCATTTTAAAATACTGTTAGTGAAGCCATGCGGATGACAGGGCTGGTAACACTGGGCAGGAACAAGGCAGGATATAGGCAAATGCTGTCAAGCAGCTCCACAAAAGCTCTGCTTTAGTCCTGACCTACAACATACTTTAACCTCGGCCCTCAACCTCACTCATTGATGGACAAACAATTGTGCCAAATAGTACTGAATAGGGTAGCAGGAATTCTTCTTCCACTACACTTGCTTTTAAATTAAATCTCTAACTCTAAGAACCCTTTTCAATACCAAGCAACATCCTTGTGTCCATTGTGTATGCTACTGAGTCACATCTAGCTCCAAACGTCCAACAGCAAAAAGCTAATCCAGACTGGCATATTTCAAAAAGAAAAAATAAGAAAGCAAGAAGATTAAGTTCAATACTAAGGAAATGGGAATTGTATACAATTTAGGAAAGAAGTGTCATTTGGGATTTGTGAAGGAAACATGCACAAAAAGTAAAATTATATTGCCCTATATTGCAAGCTCCTCTTTCTAGAGATAACTTTGCAGGAGTTGGGACACTGTTTGCATCTTACTTCATGCACTGAGGCTCCGAAGGCAGTGAAATGTTTCAATATTGCCATTACTGATGCTCTTTTCATGAAGAATAGCAAAACACAATACTCCATAAATATTTTATTCATGGGAATGCCCTTTGCTAAGAACACTGGTACAGTATGTAGAAATTTTTGCATGCAGGGATTCTATATATGCACACAGGCCAATCCATGACAATATCTGCACAATACAAGGGTGGGGGATTAAGAAAGAGAATGAAGGCTACTGAAACAGACACAACAAGAGATTTTTAAAAAAGAATGCTGAAACAGTATCTTGTACCTTCAACAGTGTACTGGTCTACAGCATAGGTCTGTATAGAGCTGGACCATAAAGAAGGCTGATTTTTGTATGACATCCGCTTAAAGACAGCTGTATATTATGATATTCTAATAGTGATACTGATCTCACATCAATATTTTTATTCTATAAAAGAAGTAGCCAACTGAAATATATATTAAAAAGTGAGGGCTCAATCTTGCAATGAACATTTTTTATTGAACATCCACATGCACATTGCAAAGTTAAGACACTAACAGGACAACCTTATACCTATCTACCCAGACATCAGTCTCACTGAAGCTTACTGCCAGGTAAGTGGAGATAGGATTACAATGGGATTTCTGAGAATACCTATAGGATTAATTGACTAAGAATTTGTTTATGATTCCTGTATAAACCTTAAAATCAGACATGAAATTTTCTGTTTCACAAAAAGGTAACCAGAATGTATTGCTTGCTATTGTATCACCCAGTCAAGAGTATATACTAGCATGTCAACTAAGCAACCAACCTAGAAATCTGAATCTGAGAAATAAACTGTACAAATGCAAAAGTTCTGCCTCCATCCAGAAATAGAGCATATTTTCTTTAACTTACTGAATGGAGATAAATGAATGTGAGAGGGAGCTCATGGCAATGGGGACAGTCAAAAACTGCATTGTACATACAAGCCATACTAGACCCTTGTCTTGACGTAGAATAGACCTTCCAGGTTTGACCCTGCTCAAGTGTCAGTGCCCCTCCCCCAAGAATATACGCCCAATGCCTCAGTCAAAGTCTACCTACATCTGGAATCCATGAAGAAGGAGGAGGAGGAGGAGGAGGACTTTGGATTTGATATCCCACTTTATCACTCCCCTTCAGGAGTCTCAAAGCGGCTAACATTCTCCTTTCCCTTCCTCCCCCACAACAAACACTCTGTGTGGTGAGCAGGGCTGAGAGACTTCAGAGAAGGGTGACTTGCCCAAGGTCACCCAGCAGCTGCATGTGGAGGAGCGGAGACACGAGATTAAGAGTCTACCACTCTTAACCAACACACAACACTGGCTCTTCAGTTGTGGCAAATTTTAGAATCCCAGAACATTGTCCTGTGCAGTTTTTATACTCATATTAGGCTAGGCCTTTGCTCCCTGGGAGCAGGGTTCACTGGGATTGGGTCCTCAACTGAAGGAACCATTTCAAACAGAAAGATGCATTGCTGACTATTTAAGGTGAAACTACAAAACGTAGTGTATCTTAAGAAAACGTACTCTTTGTGTCTCTCATAACAAATACAGTCATACTTTGGTTTTCGAACAGCTTAGTTCTCAAACATTTTGGCTCCTGAACACCGCAAACCCAGAAGTGAGTGTTCCAGTTTGCGAACTATTTTTGGAAGCCGAACATCTGACACGGCTTCTGTAGCTTCGGTTTCCGAACATTTTGGAAGTCGAATAGACTTCCGGAACGGATTCTGTTCGACTTCCAATGTACGACTGTATAGCAAAGTTATGAACTCGTGTCAAACAATCGCCCTTAGCAAAATAATGAAAGGATTTGTGCAGTCTCATGGAAACCTACTACATGGCCCTGTTTAATTGTTCATTACAATAGTCGCTCAGTGTTAAGAATGTCTTAGCCAGAAATATGTGTACTTTTGAGAATAAATAAAATGTCCAGAACAAAGGAGGCAGGAGGGGAAGTGTCCTGCCATCTACAAATGGCCCCGCTAAAACAGAAGTGCCAGAGTTGGGGGTTGCTCAGTTAGCAACTTTTACATTATATTAAGGAACTTTGGCTGTATTTGAACAGTATTTCTATTGTATGGATGAAGCAGTTCAAGGTAGCTAAGAAGAAGCATCAATAATATGTTGAGCTCATGCATGCAATTCCACATCTACTTCTGGGGCTGTTTTGTAAACAGATTTCATGCTCAACTGCTGACCAGGGAGGAACATCAATAACTGCCGAGCCCCTGTCATAGAGGCAGAGAAAATTTGTACAGTCCAGTGGTCACAAATGACTTGGCCCACCCCTAATTCAGGAACACCACCAGGCGAAAGGAATAGAAAGGCAATCAGGACAGAAAATGATAGAACACATTAGTTGAGCAAGGAATTATTTTCTACTACAAGAAGAATATAGGATTTTGAATTGTTTCTTCACTGATACATTTCAAAGGCTTAAAATAAAATAAAATAGACATGATAACTAATACACTCCTAGAATGTCTACAACTGCCTGAAGTCTGTATTTGATAGGTTTCTTTAGCAAACCAGCACTATCAGTTTGTTTTAAAAAAAAAAATTCCCAGTTCAAATTTTCTAGTTACATCTTGTCTACATAAAATGCTTTCTGTATCCATCAATCAGTTACTTCCTAAATGACCAGAGGCATAGTTCAGGTAGTAGTGTGCAAAGTTAGAAAATATCATTAACAAAGCATATAAGATATTTGTGGCCACATTATTTTCTGCTTTCTATGACTAAGGAATTGCATACTAGAGGCATATCAATGTACCTTTAAATTATGCAAAACAATAGAGAAATCCCATGGTTCTCCGTGTTTGCAGTGTTAACTAATTAATTCCATCAACAAATTGACTGCTAGAGTGCTCTCCCAATTAAAATTGTTCTCTGTTACCAGCATGGGACACTACACTAGAGTGTCTCTGCTGCAGAGGCAAAAAGAAAATGGAAAATGGCAGACTACAGACATCCTGCAGACTACAGAAAATGAATGTCCACTTCATTCATCTCTTTGCGTGACAAGGTCCCCCCCCCCTCCCTGAGGTTGAATAAAGACACTTGACACCAGTATTATAGGTTAATAGGTTTAAAAAGGCCACAGGTTTATTGGTTACAGATTGTGAGTGGTATTGGCTTAGGCATTGGACCTAACTGACTATATTTGACTCCTGCCTGTCTGCAGGGAGTCCGGGAAGTGTTAACCACCAGTAGGGGGAGTCCTGCTGATGCACATCAACTAGGAGCTCCCCTGGGGGTTACCGATAGGGGTCGTGCCTTAGGCCATAGCCTCACTGGGCTTCGGACAGGGCCATGCCCCTGGACTCCTTTAACAGAATACCCTTCAATGTATTTACAAGAGATGGCACACAAAGGTGGAAAGAGGTAGCAGCCCTGCTTTGATGAAAAGACAGAAGATGTGGTATCACATTCACATGTCCACCTCTCCAGCACATGGTGGGACACAAGATGTATGAGCTCATAGTTCTTGTTACATTCACTCAAAAATTTCCCAAGTTTTACTCCAGAAAGCCAGAACTCATGTTCCCCAGGCAATCTGAGGTTGTAAAACCACGCCACCATTCGTGACAGCCATCTCTTTTCCTGAAATGCCTCCTGGCCAATGCCCCACCCATAAAACACATTCCTCCTCCTGTTACTTCCTATTTACTTCCTCTTCACTTGGTACAAAGGAAGGAAGACAGGACTAAGGTTTCCTCCTTAATTCCCTCTCCGTGGCTCTTACATGCTGGGTAGCAGTACACCAAGGTGCAAAAGAAAGGGGAATTTTGGAGTGGTAGCTTCCCCAAAAGCTACTGCAATAACATATATTAATTACTCTTCATCCTTCTGCATGATATGGCTCTTAAAAATTGCTTGCTAAATAAGAAAGTGGGTTCCACCCACCACTTCCTATAGACAAACCTTAGTTTCCAGCACCACAAGGCATTATGTTAATGTCTTATTCCTCCACAGTGAATTATTTTTTCTCACTTTACCTTTTTATTTTCAGCTTTATGGTTTCTAAGTTACCTGTTCTACTTGTTGCCTAATCAAATGGAAGCATGAGTGACTGAGACTGTGAATTCACAGAATGGAGTCAGGACAGTAATCTAGCTTCAACTAGTTTTAGCCTGACTGCACTTTTATTATAAAGTTTCCTGATGGCAATATAGCCATATTAGATTTAAAGATGGAGAGTTGGAGTGGTTATTTTTCAAAAGCAATTGGCAGCATAAAATGATTTGATACAAATACTTTGTGAAGCAATAGTAGCACAATAAATTCCACACACTAAAATAAGCCAAAGTAGCACAACATTTTGCAGATTTCCTGATCTTTTGGAAATTAAATTAATTCATTATTGAAAATGAGAAAATGTGTGTGTGTGTGAAATATAATTAATTTATTAGTTATTTATTAGATTTTTAGGTTAGCTCTGACAAGGAATCAAGAGCCAACAAAACCTACAGAATCGTCTGTCTATGAGGTGATGCTTCTCACTCTAGACACAAAAACAAAAAGCTATTTGTGACAGAAAAGAATACAGTGGAACCTCAGTCGTTGAATGCTTCAGAAGCCAAACAATTAGGAACCCAAATGCTGACAACCCGGAAGTGAATGCTTCCGTTTTCGAACACCCATCGGAAGTCGAATGGCTTCCGAGGCATGTTTCTCCATTTTTGAAAAGGAATTTGCTAACCAGCAATTGTGCCTCAGTTGTCAAACACTTTGGAAGTCGAATGGTCTTCCTGAACGCATTACATTTGACAACTGAGGTTCCACTCTATGAGCTTAGATGCAAAATTAAAGGTAAAGGTACCCCTGCCTGTACGGGCCAGTCTTGACAGACTCTGGGGTTGTGCGCCCATCTCACTTAAGAGGCCAGGGGCCAGCGCTGTCTGGAGACACTTCCGGGTCACGTGGCCAGCGTGACATCGCTGCTCTGGCCAGAGCCAGAGCCGCGCACGGAAACGCCGTTTACCTTCCCGCTGGTAAGCGGTCCCTATTTATCTACTTGCACCCGGAGGTGCTTTCGAACTGCTAGGTTGGCAGGCGCTGGGACCGAGCAGCGGGAGCGCACCCCGCCGCAGGGATTCGAACCGCCGACCTTTCGATCGGCAAGCCCTAGGTGCTGAGGCTTTAACCCACCGCGCCACCTGCGTCCCATAGATGCAAAATTAGGTGAGAGCAAAAAATGCATATAAAGTGCTGTTAAAATGTGTACAATAATAAAATAAGGTTTTAATCCCATAGAAAACACAAATGTACCATGAATATGAGAATAAAATTATTAAAAGGCAACAGTACGAATCTTATCTATCCAAAATGATGCTGGAGACCAAAGATTTTGACCCCCAAGGGGTCTTCCTCAGAAGTCAAGGAATTTGCAACACACAATTTACAAGTTAGCCACTTGTTGTTCTTTATAGAGGTTAAGAACTTGAGCTGGCCAATCATATCCATAAGGTTAATATGCAAACGTGCTGAACCTGAAGATATAGAAGATGATATATTTATATTTTATTTGCCATTTTTGTTAACCACCCTGTGGCCTTGTAGTAAAATCTCAGCAAGAGCAGCATGTTCACAAGAAAAGAAGAGTTGCACCACGGCGCTCCTAGTTATTAAACTTTCATCTGCGCATGCACGCTCATTTGCGAATATACAGCGACTGTTAGGGTATGTTCACATTGCCAATGACTCCATCCCCAGTATTTTACTCAGACTGGCGATGGTTTAAGAATAAAACTCAACAAATAAGTAAGATTTGCGCATCAAGCCCCGAAACCCGCCCCCAAGGAAATAAAGACACAATGGACGCAGAAATTAGTTTAAAGGTTAATGGGCAAATTTAGGCCACAACTTTATTGAATACACAAGTGTGACTGGTATTGGCTTAGGCATTGGTATCAAAGATTATAAATGGCTCCTGCCCACCCTACAGAAAGCCTAACAGGGTAAACTTCCGACGGGAGAGCTCCATCAATGGCTATTGACTGGTGCTTACCCCTGGAGTTCCCAGGGGTCCTGGCATGGCCCTAGCCCCTCCCTGGGCTTCGGACGAGATCCAGACCCCTGGATTCCTTTAACAGAATACCCTATAAAACGGAGGGGCAGGTGATGGCCACACCTTCCCTCCCCATGCTGCGCTAAACCAATGCCTAACTGCCACATGAGCCTCGCGCTCGCCACCAGTACCATCACACCTGTAGCCATTCCTTCAAGCCATCTGTAATCTCTGCTAGCATTTGTCAAGAATCTACAGGATTGATGTGGACTGTGGCTAAGATTGTGTGTATGCAGCTTCCAAAATCAGCATTCCTTAGTCAATGGAACACATTGCTCCAATTTAGAGATAATTAACTAAGTGTCAGCAGACTTTTCATGGTTGAGGAATGGTGTTGATGTGCCCCTTCACCACACACACACAGACACACACACACACACACACACACACACACACACAAAGCCCCTCAACTGTCCAGCTCATGCAATTATGGAAATGAGACATCTGTGCAGAGGCCTTCATATGGAACCTATCTAGGTATCACACATTACTTTAAGATAGTCAGTGGAGAAGCTACCCCACAATTTTTTCCACCATACACAGTCTGCTGCCAGCTAGTAATTGCAACAGCCACTGCTTCATGGTCGTGCGACTCTGTTAAATGGATCTCCTATTTATCTAAACTTTTGATATTGATCATATTCTAGAAGAAGCTGGGTACAAATAAAACTGTTTACTGGAGAAGAGGCATAGCTGATTTCCAAATCAATCCTGACTGTTTCATTATACACCAACTGCGCTTGCATTGTAAGGTTACAAGGATATGTTGAAGAGTTGCATGAAGCCAACACAGTTGGGACATAAGCTTGCTTTCCATCCATTATTACAATTGATTGTAAAGCTAGAAAATGGTTCGAGATAAAAGAATAATCTCAGTTACATAATGGCTTATCACTTTGGCCTTATAGCTACCAAGCAAGATCTATTTACCAACATGATAGATTTCCCATGCTGGCAGGACCTGCACCTGACAGATAAACTACAAAGCACCTGACAGATAAACTACAAAGAAACACTGAATTCTTTGCAATTCAATGTTCCAGATATTTATATTCTCTTATAAACAAGTCAACATTCCCCCAAAAGCTTATATTCCTGCATTCCAGGGGGTTGGACTAGATTATCCTCAGGGTCCCTTCCAATGCTATGATTCTGTGATTCTAAAGATCTGGTATCTCACATTTATTTATTTTTTGTTTACTATCACCTGTCAGTTTTATTTCAGAAAACCAGTTGGGAGGTGGGGAGAGCAATGATGTTTCTTTCAGAGGTTATTTTAATATTTAAAGCCCTCTAATAAATTGCCCTTATCTTAAAACAAAACATTTTCTTTTTCCCTCTGTAAGACGATAATGGAGAGTTCTGTACAGAACACTGCAGTGTGTACTTTGAGGGGGTTTCATCTTTCAAAAGAATAAATGCTTGAGCAACTGATGCTAATCCAAGGAAGTTACTGCTGCACATTCTATTATAATGGATAAGTCTCTTGATGTGTGTGCTCTCCCTGGAGTATTGTTCCAGATTGATTACCATCTTTATAATGAAATGCTCAATTACTGCTTTGAAATAGGTAATTATAAAGAGAGTGTGCATTTTCCAGTTGGGGATTTTGTTTTGATCCCCCTCCCTCTTTTAATTATCACTGCATGAAAGGCAAGTGAAGAAGTTTCAACTGCAGCTCAGTTTCTTTCTAAAAAAATGAAAACTATTTGTGGTGCTATTCATAAAATTTATATCGGATCCCCAATTGTGGTTTAAAGTTTTATTTCCCACTATCAAGGATAGAGCAAATGCAGTGTGTCTGTGTGCGCTGCCACAATTTCTTGGGAATATTTGTCCCTGAACAATGGAATCAATCCTGGTAAACAACTTCATGAAGTGTATAACAGGATACAAATACCGGCTAATTGCAGATGGATTAAGACCAGTAGGACACCTCTGGGCCCCAACACAGCTGTGTAGATCTACTCCATATCTTCTTCATAGTATTAGGCTGCCTGTTTTGTTCTGTTGCCTCACTTTCAAGCTTGCCTGGAAAGTATATGCTATGACCTGGGAAACATTAATTGTACAGTCATACCTCGGGTTACAGCCGCTTCAGGTTGCGTTTTTTTGGATTACGGACCAACAAAACCCAGATGTACCAGAATGGGGGTTATTTCTGGGTTTTGGTGGTTGCGCATGCGGAGAAGCGCTAAATCGTGCTTTGTGCATGCGCAGAAGCGCCGGATCGCAACCCGCGCAGACACGGGTTGCGAACACTGTGAGTTGCGAACGTGCATCCCACACAGATCACGTTCGCAACCCAAGCATCCACTGTAACAACGTATGGGTGAAAGCTGGCCAAAGTGGGAGGCGGCCATTCACACATGCTCAGAAACAGCGTTTATTGTTTGATGTTTGATTATGTTTTTATAAGTGCTGGAAGCCGCCCAGAGTGGCTGGGGCAACCCAGCAAGATAGACGAGGTATAAATAAAAATTGTTGTTGTTTTTACTGCTTCATATGGGTAGTTTTCATACTGGTAGTGGGACGTGGGTGGCACTGTGGTCTAAACCACTGAGCCTCTTGGGCTTGCTGATCAAAAGGTTGGTGATTTGAATCCCCGTGACGGAGTGAGCTCCCGTTGCTCTGTCCCAGCTCCTGCCAACCTAGCAGTTCGAAAGCACACCACTGCGAGTAGATAAATAGGTACCACTGTGGCAGGAAGGTAAACGGCATTTCCGTGTTCTCTGGTTTCCGTCACGGTGTTCTATTGTGCCAGAAGAGGTTTAGTCATGCTGGCCACATCACCCGGAAAGGTGTCTGCAGACAAATGCCAGCTCCTTCGGCCTGAAAGTGAGAATAGCACCTTTGACTGAACTTAACAGTCCAGGGGTCCTTTACCTTTACCTAATTTGCAGACTTGGTTCCATGAACCAAAGCAGATTCTGCTAGTAACCCTAGTATTCCAATGTCATATGAACTGTGGAGTTAACAATGGCACCAAAATTGTGAAGTTCCCTTCCCAAGGAGGTGTGTCTTGTTTCTTTCCTTTAATATTTTTGGGGGCCCGCAAGAGAGTGGGGCCCTAAGCTATAGCTTGCTTGGCTTATACGTAAGTCTGGCACTGAACAGAACCAATATTCAGCAGACTATACAGAGACTCTTCCTTTATACATTCCATCCTGCAACCTGAAGACAGCTGCTTTGTCCAAATGCCTTTCAAAACAATTCTTCTATGAATTGACAGGCATTTTTCCTGAGGGTTAACTGGATCTAAGGGGGTGGAGAAAGTGCTTTTAATTTCAAGGGTCAGAAGTTAGGAGGAAAACTATAAATATTTCCATTCCTGAGCAGTCCTCCTGCTGCAGCAGCAGGCCATTAATTTTGAAAGAGGTTTTGCTGCTGAAGGAAGTCTTTCAGTTGCTGATGTGTTGGGTTAGTTTATACTGCTTGCTTTAGATTCCAAGATACGCCATCGGTGGTGAATTATTTATTCTTTCTTTATTAGACAAAGGCTAGCAAAAGCATTTGAACTGCGTGAGAAAATGCAAACGATTTGTCTGATCACCAGTGGCCAGGATTAGTAAATTAAACTGGAATTAATCAGAGTGTCTCAGCACTACCAAACAACCATGGTAAGCGTACTGGCACAAGGGTGTGTGTTAAAAATGGGTTGTGATTTTAATGAGGTGTGGTGTTCACTGGCAGACTAGCAAAATGAGGGTGAGCTATGCTTTGTATCTTTGGGAGATGGAGGGGAAACAAATTCCAGAAACATAATCCTACTTCAAAACTTGAAGGGGGATGTCTCATGCATTCCTTTACTTTACAAAGATTAGATACAGTTCTAATGAATGCTAGAAGGATGCTACCAAATAGAATTGATATATTTATTCGCTGGAGGAAACTGCTTCAAAATGCAGTGTATCTTATATTGAAATTTATTTATTTTTTGACTTTAATAAGTGAGGAAAAATTTCTTTCTGAATGCTGCTTGAACATAATAAGACTCGGATTACTCAGACACCATTTACAAACTGCCACAGGAATTTAGTTATTTCTTCTTCTGATACCATGACTTTTCAAGTTATCTTCAAGTACCTCCACGCACACATTTACACTCATAATGATGTTCTGTTATTTGAATTCACCACAAACTACACAACAACAGATCGCTCACGGAAGGATTTTGGGTGGAAATATTTCTACTTCTCCCTCCCAAAACATGACTATCACTTAAAAAGCAAAACAGATCAATTTTTTGGCACAGCTCAAATCTCTTTCTCCTACTTCCAAACTCCCGGAACAACTGACATGGTTCAAATGCAGAACATGGACACAAGTGCTGTTTTTGGCACTTCCCACAACATTGGTGCCAAAGATGTTGTGGACTATGACTCCCCTCATCCCTGTCAATGGGCCATGGTGGCTGGAGATGATGGAGAAAGTTATACAACGATTTATGGGGACCCAAAGCTGGGAAGACTGCAGTAAACCATAGTTTATTGTTGTGTGCATGAGGTCAAGCTGATGGGACTCTTCTAGCGCAGCCACATCAAAAGTGCAGCCAGATCAAAAGCATTTTCTTCCATTATTACCTAACCACAATTTGTTGTTACGTGGTAGCGCTTGCTACAGTTTACTGGAAAATCTGACTTCAAATCGTGGTTAATCTGTACACCTTGGCTTTTCAGTAAAGGATAGCTAACACTAACCACAGTTCTCAGCTAAGACATAGCAAGCCATAGTTAGTTGAACATGGAGGCAAATACTTTGATTCTCCCTCCTCCTTGCAGTGTAACAGAGGAGAAGATACAAGAGGGCAGCACATGAGTCCAAAGCTCATGCTAATAATGCTAAACTATGGCTTATTGTTTTATGCAGACCTGGCCAATATATGAAATTATTCATCTCTTTAGTATGTTGAGTTTCCACTATACATCTATCTGTATTTCCAAGACCTGGGTCTTTTAAGAAATCTACATTTTATACAGATATTATGTCTTTTGAGAACATGTCCCCAACTAAGGCATATTCTACTCTATTGAATCCAGCTCCCTAAGATGCTAATGACTCCTTTCTGAAACTGTTTCACATCTGGACCTCCCAAAGGCAAGATGTGAAAGACAAATCAGCCTTGCGAAAGTGAATGCTGATGTAGACCAGTGAGTAAAATTTATGACATTTACACTAAACATTAAACTTACAGTATTGAAAAATATATAATTTGAATTGAGGTTCCAAGGGACAAAAGCCCCCCCCCCTAAACTCTAATCAGAGAAATTTTTAGATTCATTTTCATAGCATAGAAACAAGACAGAAAACTAACCCCATTGAGCAAAGTGAACTATTCTGTATGGGTGATATAAGTAAAACAAGAGCAACTCCATAGTTGTAATTGAAAACAAAAACTTATTTAGCGTTGTTATATCACACTTTCCCTCCAATGCAAGATCCAAGGTAGCTCACATCTTAAATTAAAACAGATACAGCTAAAAAAACAGCAATAAACTTAAATATTAAAAATCTATTAAATAACCCTATTAAAAAATAACCGAAAACGTATCATTGAAATGATACCAAATTATATCACAGAGCCCCTAAAGACCACCTTGAGGCAAATACTCATCTCTCTTTTGACAAAGCAAACAACCATGATTCTCAAAAGTGTATGGCCAGATACATTGTAGTCTGTTTTGAGTTCAAGAGTAATTCATGTTGCTATGCCTAGCAATTGTTTGATATCATGGAAGCTTTACGCAATTATTACATATTGGCTGTAGATTATCCCTTACTATGGGAAGAAGAGATACTGGCGTTCTTTCTGAATACATAATAAAATGAGCGAAAGCATTTCTGAATGCTACTACATGACCTCCAAGCTGGTCTACTTATTCCATTTGCCATTGACAGATGAATATTTACCCTAAACACTTAGAACACAATGCAGTTCTTTAATATGCATTGAACCATATGTGCATTCATCCTTGATAACGTGAAGTGCAAACTAGTTTGGAACAGACATTTGAAAAGGATTCTTATAATGTGCCCTGAAAACAGAAAGCCATTCCAATGGAAACGAAAATAAAACAGTTTCATATTGACTTGACAACCATTTCTTTAAGGCTTTATCTGCAGTTGCTGGACTATAGTCATGGGATTGTGATTATGCCTTTTCTTCTTCATCTAGGTATGTTCACGCTCTTACAAACTCTGAATCTCAAGGTTATGAGTTCAAGTCTCACAACGGACAAAAGACTCCTGTATTGCAGGGGGCTGGACTAACGACCCTTGTGTTCCCTTTCAGCTCTACAATTCTGTGATTGTGTGACCATTGTTCTACATATGTATCCTTCACTTCCTCCAAGGATAGTGCATGGTTCCTGATCTTCCATTTTATTCGCACAGTTAGGTTAGATGGAGAGAAAGTGGCTGAGCCAAGGTCACCAGCTGAGCTTCATGACTGAATACTTACACAAGATATGCCCTTTGATTTACACATATTCTTTGCAATCAACAATTGCGTGGCAAGACCCCCAAGCCGATCCTCCATTAAAGAAATTCACACAGACATGGATATTTTGTTTAAGGTTTTTGGGCAAAATTTTGGCCAAAACTTTATTGATTACAGGAATGAGAGCGGTATTGGCTTAGGCATTGGAAAGACTATATCTGACTCCTGTCCCCTTTGCAGGAAATCACACAAAGGGAAATTGCTTCGGGGGAACCTGCCTGCATCTCCCCTGGTGTTCCCAGAGGCCTGGTATGGCCCTCACCTTTCAAGCGGACTTCAGACAGGATCCAAGCCCCAGATTCCTTTAATGGAATACCCTTCAAATGTAGTGGCAGGCAATGGCCAACCTCCCCTCCCCCATTCACCATAAGCCGATGCCTAACTGCCAAACCTTACACAGTTGTGATGATTGCTAAGAGGAAGGCAAAAACCAAGTGGCCCGTGCCAATTTGCCAAATGGAAAAAATTCCTATCCGGTTCCTGACTCAAGCTGGGCAACCAACCGATGTTCAAAGCAAGGCCAAAGGAACTTAAATTAAAGGGAGGGTGGGCGGGTGTTCGGCAGCGCGAAGCAGGAGCCTGGCACACATTGCGCTGCCACTTTTATACATTCCCCCATAATCACCCTTCAAAATGATTGGGCAATAGCACTGGATGATTGTGGTGCCACCCCAGCATAACGGTGATAGCTCCACTCACGCCAGGATGGGGGGAAACCTGCCCACAACCAGGACCATCTATTAAGATGATCCCATTTATTATTGTACTAAGCAACAATGCAATTACCATTTAGATGAAACAAATTCATTTATAAGTCATTGGGCTTGGCTTGCGTTGAGGAAAAAGCATGTCAAGGCAACATTTCTGCCAAAATAAACTGGTAGTACTAACATCTAACTAATGGTTAAAAGAAAGCACCTAAGTACATGTGTTTGCTGAACTTGCCGCAGGATAGGATTTTAACTAACAGTTGTAACCTGATCTCCTGGATTAGTAGCAGCGTTGGAATTATCTAAATGACCTTTGTGGACTCCAGAAATAAATCCTAATGGCTGGTTAGGCTGGCTACTGCTTCTTTCAGGAAAAAAGAAAAATCAAGACAACAAAATGAAAATCAGAATGAATCAAGAAAGCAAACAATTAAAAGGCAGACAGAAAGGAATGCTTTTGTCTAACTGGCATAACATAAACTGCAAGTTGTGCCCCTCAATAAACCAGAATTTTATCTCAGCATTTGAAAATGACAAAAGGTGAATGGTCTATGTTCTAACTCATGTTAACATAACAAATCAATATTCCGAAATGTCAGGATATGGGCTATGCTAAACATGGTATACAAAATGCATTGCGTACTGCTAAAAATGTGAATGGCCTGTTATAGCATCTACCAATGCAACTTGGTCCAAGCTGGTAACTGGATTCTCCTGGACAGAAGGGGCTAAACTATGGCTTGCTATTCTGATTAAGTCCTTTAGGACCAGTGTTATATTGGTTCTGATGACCTGTGCATTCTGCACTGCTTGTGGCTTCTGAAGTGTTGCTAAGGGCAAGGGCATTCTGAGGTGGGGGCGGGAGGGCGGTCCCCCCCAGGTGCCATTCCAAAGGGGAGGGTGACAAAATGCTGACCCCCGATCAGTGGCACCCCCCGGGGCGTGCCATGCACCCCCAGGATGCATGCCATGCCCCCTGGGATGAACGCCATGCCCCCTGGGGCAAGCGCCACGTCCCCTGGGATGAGCACCATTCCAGGTACCGGAGCAGGTTGTTTCGCATCTGGCCAAGGGCACAACCATGTACAGTGCATTACATAATCTGATCTGGAGGTTATCAGAGCAAGGCTTTCCCTGACCAGAAACTACTGTAACTGGCAAATTGGCACCCTAGCCACTGGAGTCACCTACTCTTCAAGTGACCAAACTAGGTCAAGGAGTACCCCCAAGTTACAATAAAGCACCGTGCTTTAGGAAAACATCTTTTACAAGTAGTTCATAAAAAAGAAGAGCAAAAAATAGGTCTTATTGTTCTTTCTTCCAGCCTGAGACAAATGCCCACTTTTTTTAAAAAAAGAGTTATTTTAAGGGGCAAGAGAATATATTAAAGCAGATGGAAGTCACGAGACAATTTCATCAAATCTCTGATAATACATTCCTCCTATCTTTTATAATGGGTTTGGCAATGAACCCATCATATTTTCTTAAAAGAAAGGCACAGAAAACAAGGATTTTCCTTCTACAGTTCCACGTTTTGTGTGACAAAGAAGTACCTCTCAGTGTTTGTGAACAGTAAACCGTTATCTCAGTAGATTAACTAAGTGACTGGCGGAAAGTATTAAGCGCTTGGGTCCTAATAATGCTTTGCTATTATGTATCTTACATGATCACTGAAACCTGAGCTGATTAGTTGCAACACACTGAGAGAAACTTGATATTGTTTTATCAAGTTGCTAGCTAAAGAGTTTCTGCTTACAAACAAATACTGCAAGGATATAAGCCAGAAATGGTTGCATATTAGCTGGATGAAGGCTAAATGGGATTTTCTCAAGAAAGAAGACCAATATTTAAAACTTACCTTTCCAGTTCTGGTCTCATTTGCCTAACAGTGCAGGTATATTTACACAAAGGTACAAGAAGTAACTGAGGTGTGTCTATGACCTATTGAATCATAGAAGGGCATGCAAAGCCCTTGTCCATACACACAGCCCAATTTACCCATTTGTCATGTTTGGATGACATAGTAATAAATAAGCATGGCTTACCATGGTGTTTTATATTTTCTTACAAACCTATCTATCATCTATCTATCATCTATCTATCTATCTATCTATCTATCTATATCTATCTATCTATCTATCTATCTATCTATCTATCTATCTATCTATCATCTATCTGTCTAAAGCATACTTTACATATGATATTCTGGTAAACTAAGCACAAATATTTTTTTTGAAAGTTTACACCTGCTTCTATGTACCAAAAATGAGAATTCTTAAGCTTTAATGCACTGAAAACATACCCCAGGGTTCAATTTGACTTGATGGGAAATTTCATAACATATATTAAAATGTGGCCCTTTCCCTCCATCTGATCTATGTGGCTGTCATTCTGGTAACATCAGGTATCTTCCAGTATTCTGAAACTTTTGTTCCGCCTCATCCTGTCAGTAAACACGGCTTGTGCTCTCTTGTGTTGTGACACTGTTTAAACATCCTCTTGACTCCAAAATGTAAGCATACACAAAAGTACTATCAAAGCTGGGAGTTATTTGCACTGCCCACTGCAAAAAGGTGCTATTTTTGGCATCCTTTTTAGCTTAGCTTATTGGTGAACTTTAACATTAGTACAATAAAGCTGTTATCCAACTCTATTCACTGACAGCAACCCCCTGTTTCAATTCTATCTTTTCACCGCAGAAAAAAATAACTTCTTTAAGCAAATAAATACAAAATGGATGTTATTTTCTTATTTCTTTGCCTTCTGAAAGGCATAAGATAATGCACAAAAAGCTCACTGTTACAAAAATCCACTGCAAATTGAATTACTGGTGTCACCGAACTTCATAATTACCTACTTTAGAATATGAATTCAACCAACTCACATGATTTGACTGAATCAAGCAGCCTTTCCTAAAAAAGTTCTACTCGAGCTCAGAAAGTTATATGCTTGCATAACCCCCCCCCCCACACACACAAACATTCCTTACCCACCTTTCAATGCAAATGCAATTTCAGAGCAGGTTATAGTTAAAATACAAATATATATAATGCTAGCTCAGCACTAAGAAACCCTTCAAGTTTGGGAAGCAACAACATTATCCTAGTATTCATCTCAGGAATTTGAATACCCAGTGAAGTAGCAAACAAAAGTCATCCTTAGCCAGAACGAAAGTAACTAGGAGAACATATTTCACAGTCCTGTGCCAGTGGTACTGAATATAAAGGCCCTGCTAACATCCTGGCAGAATAGCAAAGCACTCTTTCAGCCTTTAAGGTAAAGGTAAAGGTAAAGGTACCCCTGCCCGTACGGGCCAGTCTTGACAGACTCTGGGGTTGTGCGCCCATCTCACTTAAGAGGCCAGGGGCCAGCGCTGTCCGGAGACACTTCCGGGTCACGTGGCCAGCGTGACATCACTGCTCTGGCGAGCCAGAGCCGCACACGGAAACGCCATTTACCTTCCCGCTGGTAAGCGGTCCCTATTTATCTACTTGCACCCGGAGGTGCTTTCGAACTGCTAGGTTGGCAGGCGCTGGGACCGAACAGCGGGAGCGCACCCTGCCGCAGGGATTCGAACCGCCGACCTTTCGATCGGCAAGCCCTAGGCGCTGAGGCTTTAACCCACAGCGCCACCTGCGTCCTCTTTCAGCCTTTAACCTTGCCCAAAAGTTTTGATTCATGACACAAATAATGTGGTCTATATTTGGCGGCATAAAGTAATGAGTAATGCCAATGCCAAGTCTTTTAGAAAACCTGTCTTCCAAAATATCTGAACACAATTACCATAGAACTGAATAATTGCACCTATAGTTTATCATGAATTATTTTGCAAAGAAAACCAATAAGCGAGTTGGCTAGGCCCATAGAAATATATTACTTTCCTTTTATAACTAAAGTGGATAGAGCAAGAGATAAAAAAAAAATGAAATTGATGACCGAATAACATAGTAACTGAACATTTTTGGGGGGAGGGATAGTAAACACAAGCTTATTATGGTTTATATTATTAGTTGTACAGCCAATCGGAAGCCACACCTTGGTTTCTGAATGTTTTGGAAGTCAAATGGACTTTCAGAACGGATTCCATTTGACTTCCAGGGTACCACTGTACTAACAAAATCAAAATTCATATTATTGCTTGCAATATGATGAGTTCAGACCTTCTCAAAAGGTACAACTGCTAAATCAATCCACTTAGCATTTCCATGCGCCATTTTATTTAAAGAGGAGCAAGAGAATTCATGCAAATCAAGAACTTAGGCTGCAATCTTAAATACTTACTGCAAAGTATTTAAGTATTTACTGCTGAACAAAGTGGAATTGACTTCTATGAATTATTTCCAGTTCAACAATAAAAATAATAAAAACCTTCCTGATCAAGAAGGAACAAAACAGAGAATCATCTGAATACTGTTAGCTGGCAAAGATCCCAGCTGTTGAAATAACTTATGGTCTGTTTCTTGAATGGTCTGCATATTTCCTGGCTTACCACTGAGCCTAGCTTTGCTGACTGCCCAAACTATCACTCATTGACAAGAAAATACAAAGAGCAACAGCCAAAATATGGCCCACGGCCCACTTCTGAATGAATATGACATTCATATGATGCTACAAAGCATATCCTCCCAGCCACATTTTCCCCCTTTTGTACAATCCTTCCCACATGTAACTCATAGCATTATACCAAACCCGAGCTCCACAGCGCAGAATATAAATGAGGGAGGTGTGAATTTATTTGGAGAATATTTGCACTCTCCTAAAGGGAGCTCTGCCTATTTTACTTGTGCTGTCAAGAGCCAGAAGGTTGTATTAATGAAATAATACTAATATAGCCTTTATGGTATGAAAAGTTTAGAGGGAAAACCCACAACCTTCAAATCAGCTAAATTTTAAACAATTTGGATAAAAGTAGGACATACAGTTTGTGGTGTTGGAAGGGAACGGCTTGTGTCCACCACGATATTCTGTTGAAAGGGAAGGATAAATGTCTAGTCTCCCTACTGGTCCCTGGCAGCAAATGATCTTCTCCTGCTGCCACCATCCTTGCCTGCTCTGGGCTTTAGAGAAGAGGAAGGAAATGGCAGCTGAGGTGCCTTCCAGCGTTTATGAATATTCAAACTGATAGCTGTTAAAGGTCTTTCAGGCAAAGCAGTACACCCCCAGCAGCAGCATACTCAGCCTCTAAAACAGAAGATATACCGGTACATATTTCCGGAAAAGTACATAAAATGGTATGTGCATGGGCCAGGCAAACAGGAATGTCACTCATCACAAATGATGTCGCACAACAGCAAAATACTGGATAGCACATTTGGCATTTGTTTGCCTTTTTCTGTAGAACTCATTGAATACAGAGCAGGTAAGAGACAAAAGGTCCAACATAACTTTGGAAAACACTAGCTTACCCAACTGTGTAGCCAAACGAATGATTATGATGTTGGATGAAAAGAATAATTCCCTTGGTGACAACAATATTGTTCAATGATCCTTTTAAGATGTTCATGTATGTGGCTGGTGGCTGAAGCAATTCACAGCATAAACTTTTGGGGGTCCTTTAGGGAATAACATTAATATTCATTTGAGTAGATCAAGTTTACAAAAGAAAAAGAAAAAGAAAAAGAAAAAGAAAAAGAAGGAAGGAAGGAAGGAAGGAAGGAAGGAAGGAAGGAAAAGGAAGGACCCTTAAATTAACCACAGGTTAATTCATAATATATATTAGATACAAAACTAGACCTGGAAAAGCATGCCATAATAAATAATATTGTTTCAAGCCACTACATGTGAATTTTGTAGAGGATAAAAGCCACAGAGCAATATAGTGTTCAACTTTAACAGTATCTGTTCTAGTACATAGGACCAATAAAATTTAATCTTTATTCTTCCATTCATTAATTTTTGAATGGGAATACTTTCAGAGCACACCAAGTGAAATGACATAACAAAGACCATTTTGCAGATCAAGCTTTTTCAAACAAATCAGTGATAGGGACTAAGCACTGGTTAAAATAAGTATCTCGCCTTTCCACAAGAATGTGCCCAAGGTGCCCAAAGTGGCAAACAACAATTAAAAAAGGCATTAATACTTATTGAACGGAAATCCTACCCAAAAAATTGAATTTCCACAGTGGATTCTCAATCCTGCAGCTATAGGCTGCATCCAGAACTGCTGTTCCAAGTGCGCAATGCAACTTATTCCTTCCCTTTCTCCTGTCTCCCCCCCCCCCAACATCTATTGCAGATGGTTGCGCAATTTTCTGCAGCATTTTTTTGGAAGCATGGGGAGAGGAGAGGAAGTCCAGCTCCACAAGTGGAATGATGCTCAAGTAGAGCTGGCTAGAACCCATAATATTTAGAATAATTTTCTCTGCTGATGGCCAGCATTAAACATCTCCATTTATGCCTACAGCCATGCAGATTGAGTCTATGTAAACAGTTCATGTGATGGTTCCTCCACATGGAAATGCATACTAAAAGTTACACCTGGGTGGTTGAGAAGCCATCACAATATGCCATTTGCTATTGCAGCATTTACATTGCAAGCATGGCCAGAGTGCTACCCGCTCTCTCAGATTTGCTCTACCATATAAACCTAGAAGCAGTTGTAACTATTCCTGTCTGTTGCTCTGTGTTTGAAGACTGCCTCTTTAACAGTCCTGATAAAGAACTTTGTGTGGCCCAGAACAAACCAGGGACTCAGCTACATTAGTAAAGAAAAAAAGTTATATATGCATTATAACACTGTGACACCAGATGATTTCCCACTATGAGGTTTACAATGTGTTATCCTGAAACACTTTTGTTGCTGTGTCTAGATCCAGCCCATGACTTCTCTGAATAAAAATTTTCTGCAGTTTTTTTGGGGGGGAGGGGGAATATGCTCATTTGGGGAGCTTCGTTTTTGTGAGAAAAGTCACACAGAAAAGCTCCAATGGACAGCTCTGCATTGCAGTAGGACTTTATGGCTGGAATATATTGCAGCATACCTTGCCACTAATACTATCAGAAAGGCAGGTCAGAATTAAGTGTTGCACAATGCTTGCATCTCTATCCATTTCATGCCTGGACTTTTACTAAGCTGCTGCTAAATAAATTAATAAAGTTGTGGTCTGGTTGACACCAGTGTATCAAATGCCTTCCTTATTCCAACTGCAAGCAGACATCTATATGGTACTTGGATTGCCAATGCAATTTCTGTTCAGATTTGCTCCATTATAAATCATATCCCAATCATTTCTAATTATTTTACAATTCCACGACATATGAAAAAAGTACCTTCCTTTTCTTTACATTTCCAGCCCTTGTTAGAACTCGTTCTATACGTTTTTTGCCAATTTCACCGGTGTAATATACCATCTGTACATCATTTTCATATAATTTTCTTTCAACAATATACAATTGGTAAATTTTAAATTACTCTTCCATAACTTTTCCCAATCTTCCATTTGTATATTATGTCCTATATCTTGTGCCCATTTAATCATTACTGATTTCAGCTCCTCATCTTTTGTCTCCCATTCTAACAGCAAGCTATAAGTTTTCTTTAGTAACTTATTATTCTCTTCAGTTATTTCTTTTTGGAATCTAGATACGGTATAGCTAAATCCTTTCTTATTATCTTTCTTAAAGATCTCATTTAACTGTCAATGTTGCAGCCAATCAAAAACCAAATATTTTATTTCATCATAATCTTTAAGTCTTAATTTCCCTTCTCTTTCTGTCAATAAGTCTGTATATGTCGGCCATTTTGCCTCCATGTTTATTCTTTTGATTGACATCACCTCTGTAGGGGCCACCCACCAGGGTGTTTTTTGATGTAATAGATCTTTGTATTTTTCAGAGTTGCTCCTAATCATAGTTGATGTTATAGCATGTTTTAGGAAGAAAAACGAAAGGTTTGGATATCTAAGGTTCTTCCTCAAAGATATGCATGCTACAGAGACACAACCTTTATTTTAGGGTTCTGCCAGTACCATCTTTGCAAAATTATCACTGGAAAAACCAAATGTTAGAGCACTTCAACAGGAAGAGGTCCAAGGATATTACAATCCCTAACTTCCTCAATCTCACTCTACATTTAGTTTAAAATATACCCCAGGTTCATCCAGAGTACAAGAGATAGTGTACTGCAGATAATTTACCAAAGTGTTACTCTAGCTAAAGGAAACAGTGCTTCGAACAGAGGATGTTAACATATTGATGATGTAGATCAAACCAACATTTATAAATCTTTTTTTTAAAAAAACGATGAAGCAGCTTCAGTAATTTCCACACTTAAATCATTCTCCTAACATCTTCAAATGATTTAGCTTTCTTCTCTCCACATTAAGACTTCCGTGACTCTATAGTACAGGAATGTATTATACAAGAGACATCATTTTTAAAAGATGAAGAGTCAGTCTGCAGAGAAATGTAACAAAAAGCCAATACTTGTCTATAAAGAAAATGAATAAATTTCACAAGGAAAAGATATATTCCTAGTTTGCTACTAGACTAGCTACCATCTTAGAAATATTATCAGTAGATTTTAGCTTTGTGCAAGACAGAATGAATTGGTAATTATCTGACATTCCCAGAAGCAAGATTTTGGGGGAAGGCCTATCAAATATTTTCATATTGTATTCTTCAGAAGTAGAAATAAGAGCATGGGGTTTTCTGAAAGTAATTCTCATTTTGCCTTCTGATATTCATTTGATAATTTGCACGAGGTAACCTTCAAGAGAGAGAATTATTCTGACTCTTCTTTCCCTCTGGAGAAGTGTAACAAGCCTTCCACATTTTTTCATTACTGAAACAAGGCAGATGTTAATAATTACATAAAAGCCTTGCTTCTAACAGTAGTATTTTCTTAACTCTAAGATTGTGGATTGATGTAAGAATGTAAAGATATTAATCCAAATACAAAAACATAAAAGGAGAAAAGATGCATATGTATTTGTATTACAGGTTCTTCAATATGTCAAAACACTTATAATTAATTCACCTATTTTACTGCCACAATATGTTATGGTTGGAGTGTTTGTCTGACCTCTAATGATGACTCTTCTTATCAAGCAATACTTTCTTAGTAGAACAGTAAAACACTGCATTAGTGACAAATTCCCCATTCTATGCCCCTTCAGCCTTTGGAGTTCAACTCCTCTCACATTACAGTATTTATTGAATTTCCCAGCCAAACGGTGTTCTGCTCCATAAAATTCTGACAAGTGGACTCTGCCAAGCTAATAATGACTTCATTCTGCTGAAATAAACTTATTTCACTGCGGCAAACAAAATGACATGACCTGGAAAGGTTATTTTTAACTGGGTAATGACTCAATTGCAGCCAAGCATTTTTCACGAAGTTCCTGGTTCTAGTTAAGTTACGTTTCGTAACTGCTAATACATTTTGTATGGAGTTACTTTCTCCTTTCTAACCCTTTCAGGTCTACTACAGGTATTTTTAGGGACAGATGTGGTCCAACTTCCCTTAACCAATAAGCTCAGCAATCTCCAGCAAGCCCTCTACAAATATCAAAGACCAGCTTATTTTGGAAAAGAATGACACACACACAAACTCACTGACCTTCTAGAAGTCTTCAATTAGGATTAATTAGGAGGAATTTGACAGCATTAATTTTGAAAAAAATTAAAATTCTTTTTAAGGGGTGTAACACCCCCCCCCGACAAACCTAGACAGCATCTTAAAAAGCAGAGACATCACCTTGCCAACAAAGGCCCGTATAATTAAAGCTATGGTTTTCCCAGTAGTGATGTATCGAAGTGAGAGCTGGACCATAAAGAAGGCTGATCGCCAAAGAATTGATGCTTTTGAATTATGGTGCTGGAGGAGACTCTTGAGAGTCCCATGGACTGCAGGAATATCAAACCTATCCATTCTGAAGGAAATCAGCCCTGAGTGCTCACTGGAAGGACAGATCCTGAAGCTGAGGCTCCAATACTTTGGCCACCTCATGAGAAGAGAAGACTCCCTGGAAAAGACCCTGATGTTGGGAAAGATTGAGGGCCCAAGGAGAAGGGGACAGCAGAGGATGAGCTGGTTGGACAGTGTTCTCGAAGCTACAAACATGAGTTTGACCAAACTGCGGGAGGCAGTGAAAGACAGGAGTGCCTGGCGTGCTCTGGTCCATGGGGTCATGAAGAGTCGGACACGACTAAACAACTAAACAACAACAACACCTCCCCCCCCCAAAGATCTGTGGCACCGCTTACCTGGTTAGAGCCAATTGAGGAGACAATGGGTAAAAAGGTATTTAGTTCATTGAAAGATGTATCAATCAAGACACAGGGTTAATAAGATCGCAGAGACCTCGCCCTGAGCATTGGGGAAGCAGGTACTTATACATTTTGCACATATACCTGAGATGGTCCTCAATCTCTAAAAGCTTCCTAATTGGCTAGAGTCCTGCATGGGAAAAGCATGCTAAGCTCTAATTGGTCTTCTTTCCATCTGTGGAGGGGGGTGGAGGGTGGCTTCAGGTTTGTTCCCGGATTGCATTAGCAGTTTCGTATACAATATTTGGCAAGCCACCTAGCATACCTTCCTGCTATGCCTTGTGGTATCCCTACCTGGGTACTTTCCACCCTGCTGAATCAACATACTGTGGTACTTTCCATATCTGTTCTTTCCAGACCTAAAAGTCACATTCACATCTATTGTACTTCGCTAAGCTGGTAATTATCATCGGAACAGTTTGTGGGTTTATGCAAGCGTAACAAGCTTCTGCTAACATATGGAAAAACTGGAGGCAATAGAGGGTTGCCATACATCCAGAAATTCCCAGGAACTGCGTCCTTTAATATTTGATTTTGGTGACATATGGAAAAAAGTTTCAAAACCTCAACTATTTTTGCAATTTTCCAAATAATAATAAAAAAGTTCAACAACCTTGACCAAAAAAAGTTTCACTTTCTGAAATATGGCAATCCTACATGGACCACTTTAAACATAATGACCTCTAAAAATTACATTTTAAATAAAATAAATAAATTGCCATGTCTTTTTTTTTTGGTTAGGTATTCAGTATTTTATTTTTTCTTCTCTCTTGGTTCCTGCATCACCTGGGGGAAGGTTCATTATTTACAACCCAAGCATGTTAGCTTTGATAACTGCAGTCACAGTTGATAGGTGCAATGATTCCTATTGAAATAAATGAGCTGAAAGCACGCACAACTAAGAGCTGTACTGTGGTCCGCACCTTTAAATATATTAGGTCCCTAACACATAGGTATGGAAGATAGGCCAGAATACCTGGCCTCCCAGAACAAAATAAGAAAGCAACTAATGAAAAACAACAGAATTGGAAAATGGACAAAAGCTAAACATGACAGACTGAAAGGAAGTGGTCCATTACCTCTGAAGCTGGAAAACTAACATAGCATGCCAATGAAAATGGCTCAGAAGTTGTCCTATGGTCTGGTGAGGAGGCACTTCCTATATACATAAAAATAGCCAGATGAACCAAAAACCAGAATCCATGGCTAAGATGTGCCTATTAATAGGGTTTAGTAACTGAAGAGCACCTAAAATCAATTATATATATATATAAATCTTTTGTGTTTTTTTAAAAAAAGAACAGCCCAAGAAGTCCAGCCAAACAGGCAACCTTAAAAATTATCAGATTCATGGTTGCACCCGAGTTACTAGCAAAACCATTTTTTCTAAACCTTTTCTGGGCTGAGGCATCCACTAGAAGGATTAGCAATTTGTTAAATGATGCCTACAGTAGTTGAACGGTTCAGGGTGTATTTGTTTCAGCCAAGGGTGGCTCCAGACATGCTTTTCTACATACAGAAAAAGACTCCTTCTGTTTGCAGAACTGAGTCAGATGAAAGACTCCTACTCAAACAAACAACAGGCATATGTAGAATTTGGGACAGGGGAGGCAATTTTTGCCAATTCCACCACCTCATTGCAGCCCCCAGCATCACTTCCCATGTAGGTTGAGGGAGAGTAAGGGTGTTTGTGCAAGACGTAGGACAAAATCACATCTATCCCCCTCTTCCATGCATGTGAGCATTTGTTTCTGGAGCTCTGCTCTGTCAAAATATGGACTTGACCCAGTGGCAATGACAATATATCAGTTAAATTGTTTTGCAATCAGCCAAAGGATTGAGAGACATGACCAAACATACTAAAAAAAACCCAACAATTTTATTAGGCATATTTGTTTTGAAACTGCTTCTATTTTCATTTCTATTTTAATAAATTCTATGTCAGTTCTTCCAAATTTATCAGTAGTTTTGCATGAATATTTTACATTATTGCATGCAAACCTGCTTGCAGGCTTTTGGTGATTAAGAAGTACATAAATCCTGCTGAATAAGTAAATGTGGGCAAGAGAAATACTTTTCCGCACATACATTTACAGTAGAGAAACTGCATGACTAAATGGACACATGCACAGCACAGAAAGTGATCTAATCTAACAAGTGTTCTCTATACTTAAAACTCCTCCTTCAAGCACTTTTTCTTCCATCAGTTAACAAGATGCCACTAAGAACAGGAGAAACCTATGTGCACTGTTAGCAAAAGGAGTTCACAAGTGGTTTTAATAGCATAAAACAAGAGAAAATGAATTTGCACAGATGGCATGAAACTATCAAAGTGCTTGGCATTCCAAAAATATTTTTGTTTTCCAAATGCAGGACATTAAAAAATAATAATAATTAGAGACACCACCAGACACAATGAATCTGTGAAGTGTGAGTGAAACCTAATAATATCAAGAGGCAGAGATAAGTGAAAAACATTTCTGATAAGTAGGAATGACTGACAAGTTGTTGCATTTGATCCAAAAAGCGACACGTACACTCGACTAAGTATAAGCAATTTAGAAAATACTTATTTAGAAAATACTTATTCGGAGCTAGCAGAAAAGGGCCACATTCACACCATATATTGAAAACACTACAATACCACTTTAACCAGTCATAGCTTTAGCTTATTAAGATTGCTGAGAGTTGTCAGAAGACTCATGTGGAAACTGAAATAAGCTTTGGGGGCAGCAACTTCATCCAAGAGATCACCTTCATCAACTCATGGATTTGGATGAATGCTAAGGAAAAGGACGAAAGGGGGGGCGGGGGGCGGGAATGCTAACATTTCCAAGGAAGGAAATGTATGACCCAACACTGAGGACAATGTCCTAGATCAAGATACAAAAATTAACACCAGGCCTGTGCTTAAAATGCCATAGCCATTTAAAAGATGCTGCCTGACAGACCATAGGAATTAGCTTGAACCAGCTTATACCTACTGCAAATATGTTTTATTTATGCTAAAGTGTAGCAGCTTTAAAGAGAGGAAGGGATTAAAAAAACATAGGCAACACAAAAGCCAGAGTGCATCTGTTTCTTTTCATTCAGTGATTCATTTAAGGATAGTACATTAAAAGTACAAAGAGATGATAGAATCACAGAACCGGAGAGTTGGAAGGAATTCCAAGGATCATTTAGTCCAACCCTTGGCAATGCAGGAATCTCAGATAAAGCATCCATGAGAGATGGCCATTCTTACTTGTTTAGTTTACCAATAACCTATGAGATATTAATCAGCCACTTATACACTACTGCTTATTACTTAGAAGAGCCTATGGTATACTCAATACATTTTATATGCATTTTCATTAACAGAATTGATATGTGTTTGAAATAGGAGGACGTCTGGAAGTCTGTTTGGCTTGTCACTGACAGTCGCACGATACTTTTTCCTCACAATAATAAATTTGAAACTGCTAATAGATGTGAACGCGGGTGGCGCCGTGGTCTAAATACTGTGGTCTAAACAACAGAGCCTAGCCGATCAGAAAGTCGGTGGTTCAAATACCCACGAGGGGGTGAGCTCCCATTGCTCGGTCCCTGCTCCTGCCAACCTAGCATTTCGAAAGCACGTCAAGTGCAAGTAGATAAATAGGTACCGCTCTGGCAGGAAGGGTAAACGGTGTTTCCGTGTGCTGCTCTGGTTTCGCCAGAAGCAGCTTAGTCATGTTGGCCACATGACCCAGAAGCTGTACGCCGACTCCCTAGGCCAGTAAAGTGAGAGGAGCGCCGCAACCCCAGAGACATCCGCGACTGGACCCAACGGTCAGGGGTCCCTTTACCTTTACCTTAATAGATGTGAAACTGGGGCAGGGAAAAGTGAAGGCATGAGTGTGCTGTTGCATACAGTGTGGTATGAATTAAGTACATATTTAAATATTTCCCTCCCCCCTTCCTATAAATTCTAATTGCTATTGATACAAAATACCTTTTACTTATGGTCACTAATCTAAGCAATAATAATAATGATAAATTTTATTTGTACCCCGCCCTCCCTGGCTGGAGCCAGGCTCAGAGCGGCTAACATCATATAAATAATACAGTATACATAAAAACAGGCACCAATTAATTAAAATACATATTAAAATTAATTCAGACATATTAAAATTTGGACAAATGGCAGTTATCAGGTTAAGACTGAGAGTGGTTAATACTTGCCAGGACCAATACATGTCACTATATATCATTTCATATCTGTAATACTTGTACAGTGGTAACCTTGGTTTACAAACTTAATCCATTCTGAAAGTCTGTTCTTAAACAGAAACTGTTCTTAAATCAAGGTGCGCTTTTCCTAATGAGGCCTCCCGCCGCCAGTGCCCTTCCACCATTAGAATTCCGTTCTTAGACCAAGGTAAAGTTCTCAAACTGCGACACTACCTCCGGTTTTACGGAGTTCTTATTCCGAATAGTTTATAAACAGGGCTGTTCTTAAACCAAGGTACCACTGTAATAATTTTGGTATATACACTTCAACACAACTTTGTCAATATATTCAGAAATGTTTATCAGTTTATTGTTGTTTTATTTTTATTGTTATGTTAATACTTGCATGTCATGTGCTCTAATGTAAACAAAGATGTATCTCAATTCAGCCATGTTAAACAGATTATAAGGATTGAAGATTCCAATTTAAGGAACCATTCATAAGGGAAATACTTCCTTGTTAGATGGATGAAGTTGGGTTGCAGAATATGAATCCAGCTCTTGCTTTATGAAATGATTCTCCCTTTGTTTCTCACGAGGCTTGCTATTTCATTTTCTCTTTGGTAATATTTAAAGAATTGCCAACTTAAGGAAGCAACAAAACTGAAGTTGAAAACCCGTAAACACATTCCTGGGAATAAGCCCCATTGAATTTGAAGGGATTTCAGACTAGATATGTATGGTGCTGCAGTGTAATAAAATGAAACAGATTCCAAAGTATGCATTGGTATTAAAACTTAATTTTCCAAAAGCCTAATGACTATAGTTCCAGAAACATGCCTATTATAGCAGAAAAATGAATTGAATGATGAATTTTTTTTATTAAGTTTCTAATTACAATGAGCATTTACAGCTAGACCCATTAAACTGGTCATCACTGTATCTGAATTTGGTCCTTTGTAATAAAAAGTGCTTTTTTGATATATTGATTTGCGGAGTTCAGAAGTAATAAACAGTATGTGGCAGCTACATTTTAACTGGTTTGTTGTTCAGTCTTGGAAATGTTCAATTATTTGCTCACATATCAACAGCATGTTAAGGGTCTCTAATTCTATGCTCCTCTCACATTTGATTATTGCCTTTAATTGCTAGTCTGTGAACCTGATAATACATAATGAGATTTGGCTGCTATTGATCAGGGTTTGCTACTGCTTATTTAATTATGTACTATACATTAAAATAATTTGTGTTGACCAGTCCTTGAATAGGAAAGTAACAATTTATTAAACAATTTATCTCCTAAGTGGCTTATATTCACTGGGTTGCATTATTTTACATGCCTGAGCTACTAACATTGAGTAGTGTTGTTCTACATAGATTGATAGATACAAGTAAAATCAAAACAATTCCACACTGGTAAGTCTTGGCAGAACCAAGACATAATTTGCAACAACAACAACTTGCATAGCAGTGATGGCCCAATCCAGATATCTCCAATGTCAGGAAACGGTGCCAGGAGCAGGTTAGCAATAACTCATTAAAGCAGATTCTTTAATTCTTTATACAAAGAAACAAGACAGCTCAGGAGGCCAGGCCAGGAGAGCACAGCAACTCTTCCCGGTAGAATTTGGCCCTACAATTGCAAGGACTGAAAGTCTTCACCTTCCCACAGCTTCCTAAGTTTCCTCCTCATCCCCCACAGTTCCTTTCCAAACAATCTGAGGCTCTGTTATCTTGCTTGTTATTGCTCTACCCTGTTCATACCTCTTCAGGATCTGGAAGACCAGTGGGGAGGGGAGCTGGTCTCAGCAGGAGTGGGAGACTGCCTGGCTTCCTCACCAGCCTGACTAAATGCTGCCTCTTGGCCCCCTTCCTCTGCTGCCTCCTCTGGTTCTCAGCTGCTCTCTGCCACAGACACGTCCTGCTCACTAAACCCTGTTGCCTCTTCAGCTTCCACCACCACCACCTCCTCCTCCTCTGCTCCCTCTTCTCCCTGCAACCACTCATCGTCATCCTGAGCTGTTTAAGGCTTTGTAAGTCAAAATCAGCACTCGGAATTGGACCCAGAAACAAATTGGCAGCCAGTGCAGTCAGGACAGGATCAGTGTAATATCCTCAAACCATCTTGACCCGGCGAGCAGGCTGGCCACCAAATTCTGTGCCATCTGAACCATCTTCAGAGGCAGCCCTACATATAATGTGTTGCAGTAATCTAACCTAGAAATTGCCAGAGCATAAACAACAGACTATCCTGTCCAGACATAGGCACAGGTGGGCCACCAGCCCAAGCTGATAGAAGGCATGAAGACCAGGCAACCTGCCATCCATCTGGTCTAGGGAACCGCCTAGTAAAAGTGCCTCAGTCTTATCTGGACTGAGCTTCAGCCTGCTGGCTCTCATCCAGTCCAGTATCAAGACAAGATTACAAGTCATGAAGTAGCTCTTTCTTTTCCCTTCAGATCCTGTTTTGTTGGCTTTAGAAAGAAACGTTTCTATTTTGTGAAGTTGCACCCTCTCCACCCACACCCTCATATTTTTCTTATATAGGAAACTTAAGAGACATAGGAGGGTATTCAACTACATTTTTGCAATAGTACAAGGGGATTTCTCCCCTCTCTTCCCTCAGGGTACACCTTGATCCATCCCCAAATTTGCTTTGGAGGGTTGGAAGAATCCCCAAAATAGATTTAGTGGGCATGTCGTATACTGGGGAGATCACTGTGTTGGTGGAATGATCTGCTTAATGCAATCCATAGTTTTGCTTTTAGGAAATACTTGTCTTTAGCATTTTTTAATGTCTGGGTCACCAAGTCTTCTCAAAGTGCTCTCGGGGTTCCTACATTGACTCATGTAGCCATGTATAGATCCCACTTTGCCTCAGGCAAACCCAAACAGCCTCCAGAGCATCTTGCCTAGGGTAAAGATTCAAGATTCATTCAAATCTAGTGCACACCACTAATTTTAACTCATTCAAGTCATCATCCCTAGCATAACATTCATGCTTCGTCATAATTCCGAAAAACTGCCTTCATCTGGACAATATATGTACCCCTTCTGTCATCTCATAAAGACAGCATGGTTCTTGCATATTAGTGAAATAATATGGAGGCCTGAACTGTCACTTACTTGCCTAAAATCATCCTCTGCCTGACCTTAAACTTTTGAAGTTTCATTCCTAAACAAGACAGTTACAATAACCCCAAGGATTACTCTGTTGAAGGTTTACAATGACATTTATGCTGTAAACTCTACAGGTCAGTTATAGTTAAGTCTATAAAAATGTTAAAGATACTCACTTCAGAAAAGGGGAGGGTGAATTTCACCTGACAAAGTGCTAATATTGTAGGCCCTCTAGAGACAGAACAATTACATACATTTTAAAAGGTCAAAAGCATTCAGATTTGCTGCATTTGTAGAAAGATTTTGAAGAGGCAAATGTTCTGTTAACAACTGCAGGTTCAGACAAAGCAACTGCAGCTACTAAACGTCTACAAATGCTGTCTTTTAAAACAAACCGTGCAGTCAAATTGGAAAGCAATTCTGTAATTCTTTCATCAGAACCAAACCAAGGGGGTAAATCAAGTTAGCAAACAATCCTAAAAAAGGATTAACCTGAAGTAGGCAAATACTAGCTCTTGCACAATGTTGTCTTTAAAAAAAAACATTTTTGTAAAACAATTTCTAAACTTGAATGTAAATCACCAAGAGACTGCCCTGTGTTAGCTGACTAACAAAATAGAATAAGTAAATAAATATAGCCTGAGTGAGCTCTCTGTTAGCGTCCTTTGAATGGCTCAGGCCTTTTCCATTTTTTTATTTTTTGGGGGACTGGGGTGGGTGGGAGTGGAGAACTATCCCAATGAAGATACAGACTAAGGAATGATCTCTCCTTTAAAATGCTTACTACTGAAAGAGGAAGGTCTTCAGATGACATAACAAAGACAACACAGATGGTACCTGTTCCGTATTTAACAAGAGGGAAATCCAAGGGGTGGAAGCCACAACAACAAAGACTTCATTAATTTATTCATTCACTCGTTTATGCAATTTATGTACTGTTTACCTACAATAGCCTCTAAGCAGTGCACAAGATAGACAGCACAGAAAGATAAAAAATGGTTACAAACGTAAAAGCGGACTTCAATCAAAATGCCTACAGGAATAATAATAATAATAATGATAAAGATCTCTGATCTATGAGCTAAACAGGAAGGAGCCTGTCTGACTCCAACTGGAAGACATAAAATTGAGCCCACAATACTGAACAAACAGCTCTTGGTGGATCTGAGCCATGCATCCAAGTAATGGGAGGACCACTAATAGTCAGCCACCGCCCCCAGACCTCAGTAATGAAGCAAGGTTAGCCAGGCCTTCAGGTACCTTGGACCCAAGTTGTATGCTGTGTGGAATGGACCTCCTGATATGACGGCATCTGCAGAGTGCAGTGACCGACTGGGTATATAATGGATGAGACGATCTTTTAATGGTGGCAGGGAGGACGATAAATGAAAGCAGGAAGAGGTATCGAAATGGCGCTGCAAGACATTTTAAAGGTGGAACACCGTCTGGGCTCTGCTTTAGGCAGGAATTTGTTTGGGCCCATAACTACCAAGGGCATGTTGTTGTTGTTGTTTAGTCGTTTAGTCGTGTCCAACTCTTCGTGACCCCATGGACCAGAGCACGCCAGGCACTTCTGTCTTCCACTGCCTCCCGCAGTTTGGTCAGACTCATGTTTGTAGCTTCGAGAACACTGTCCAACCATCTTGTCCTCTGTCGTCCCCTTCTCCTTGTGCCCTCCATCTTTCCCAACATCAGGGTCTTTTCCAGGGAATCTTCTCTTCTCATGAGGTGACCAAAGTACTGGAGCCTCAGCTTCAGGATCTGTCCTTCCAGTGAGCACTCAGGGCTGATTACCTTCAGAATGGATAGGTTTGATCTTCTTGCAGTCCATGGGACTCTCAAGAGTCTCCTCCAGCACCATAATTCAAAAGCATCAATTCTTCAGCGATCAGCCTTCTTTATGGTCCAGCTCTCAAGGACATACAGGGATATAAGAGGAGAGAAATAGGAGTCATGAAGCCATGGAGGGCTTTGAAGGTGAAACAAGGAGCTTCTTGGGGTGGGGGTGTTGTGAGGGAATAGCAGTTGTGCGGCCTGTTGCGTTGTACTCTGTATATATTTGCACATGAACAGAAGACCAAAAAGTACCATACTGTCACAGTCCGGTCTACAGATGATTGAAGTCCCGGCTGAGGACGTCGGGACCAGGGGCAAGATGGCAGGGTGGGAGCAGGAATGAGAGTCCAGAAGCCAGGGGTCCAAGGGTCAGGAAGCAGGGAGCCATGAAGTCAAGGGTCCGAGGGTCAAGAAGCAAGGAGTCACAAAGTCAAGGGTCCGAGAATCAAGAAGCAGGGAGTCAAAAAGCTGAGGTCTGAGGATCAGGAAGCAAGGAGCCAAACGCAGCAAGGCAGGAAACGAGTTGCTGGGGCAAAGAGCCAAAGGGAAATGCTGACCTTATATCCCTTGCCAGCTCTTGCCACCAGGTGCTGTGAGTTACCAAGCAGCCTCACCTGTGCAGCCGCACCTTGCCTCTCCAGAACAAACTTAGGAAGACCCCAGTCCTGCGAAGCCCTACTGGTCACAGGGCCTGGCTCCTGCACGCACTCCTGACGCATACATCTCCAGTGTTTTCATGTGTCCAAAAACCAAAGTCTAATAGCACCACCAATACAATACAAATTACCACTTCCTTGGCAAAAGAATCCCACAGTAAACAGCAGTTTTTTACAAGTTCCACACCACTTGTCAATAACGATTGTGTAGCAGAATCAAACAGCTTTAATTAACGCTTAATCTTTTTTTTCTTTCATGTTTAAATGCACTTTGTAATGAGTGTCTGTCAGTCTCATTTACTCTACAAGGGGAATGCCCCTTAGTTTAATTACTTTTCATGTCTCCTTCTTCCTTCTCTTTCATAGTTTGGTTTGTTATCCAAAGTAGGCTTTGAAAACGTCCATATTTTTCTTAACCAGTAATTGTACATCACACATCATAAATTATCATAAAGCATGCAGATGACTCTTTCTTTATTTGTTTGGCAGGGCCAAAGGCCATGTCAGAGAATGTAATGGGCCTAGATTCAGTCTTCAACATATACTGCTAATAAAATCAGGCAAGAAGGTTACAGGAAGAAAGCCAGTGTGGACAATAGTGGACCAGGTGAATCTTTGATGCGAATGCCACTTCATACGGGATATTTCCCTTACACAGGGATAAATGGTATCGTGTGGTCGGCAGCTGGTAAATGACTGATATTGTCCAAAAGGAAATACAGATGCAAGTTTCCAGGCAAAAAGGGGGTGGGGGCTCTTTATTTTTCAGATGCTCTCTGACTCCTTGGGTAACAATTTCCTTTAAAGGCTGCAGTAGCTTTGCCACTTCTTACTTGTTTTGTGGATGAATTTTACAGGGAGGGGAAATAAACCGCTTGCCCTTCAGAAAAGGAAATTCCAGCACAGATGGCTTCATGTTCAATAGGGCTGCTGAAACAAATCTTGAGAGACTGCTGTCTTGCCAGCTTCTCTCTTTCCCTACTGCCCCCACCCAATGCACTTTTACTTATTTCTTAGGCTATCCAGCCAACCTCACGTCATTTATGTATTGCCCAGTACTGCCCATTTATGTACTGTACTTCTAGGTTGGCACATGGGTGATATCTTTCCCTTGAACCACAGGCTACAGAGGAGCCAGCAGACTCTACAATTGTGTACACGGGAGGGGGTGGTGGCTGAAAGGAGGCACTCAAGCACAGACCTTCACACTGTCATGTGTGAAGATCAACTCCTTTTCCAGCACAACTTGTAACATGATCACAACCAGGATATCTCCAGCAAAAGCAGAAATTTACATTACAGTGGTACCTTGGTTCTCAAATGCCTTGGTACTCAAAACAACTTGGAACCCAAACACTGCAAACCCAGAAGTAAGTGTTCCAGTTTGCGAATTTTTTTCGGAAGCTGAGCATGCTCTGCTTTGAGGGTTACGCTTCCGATTTGAGTGTCACGCTGACAATTTGAGCGCCAAACTTCTGTTTTGAGTGTTACGCTGATTCTAGATTCTATTCTACAAGACTGTCAAGATTGGAGCGGGTGAGCTGAAATTATTGCAGGGACATTTGTGTGGAGAACTTAACGTTATGAGATATCAGCATTCAGGTTTGCTGAATTGCAATTACATGGTAAAATTTTGAATAATATTTACAAGTGAGAATTTTAACAAATCACTTCTCTTCATTTATCCATATAATGCCAGATATACTGCTATTTAATATACTTACAGTTCAGTTCAATGCATGTTTACCTAAGGTTCAATGGGACTTGGTTCAAAAAACTGAATAGCACTGTAGCCTGAAGCATGAAAAGGAATGTATTCCTAATTCTGTCACAAAAGCAGGTCATGTTACAGGGAAATGCTTGTTTAAAAGAGCATCTACTCATCTACTGGGAATGTTATAAAGATTAAAAAACACTTCATGCACATTTTCAGACAGCAGTCTGATAATATGAACCACAGTACCTAGCCAGTCAGTACTAATGAGCACCCTAATCACTATAATCAAACAAACAAAGCAACTGTATATTAAGAGAGAATTACACTACTATTTTGAAGGTATCACTTGTTTCTGAATTGGCAATTATATTTGGAAATGGCAAATGAATTTGAAATTGCTCCAAGGTACATTTCATTATTTATATTATTACTGGAGTCATAATTGATTGTATGTCTGACTTATATTCTGCTTTTTATAGGGGACGTGGGTGGTACTGTGGGTTAAACCACTGTGCCGCTTGGGCTTTCTGACTGAAAGGTCAGCAGTTCGAATCCCCGCAACAGGGGTGAGCTCCCGTTGTTCGGTCCCAGCTCCTGCCAACCTAGCAGTTCAAAAGTACGTCGGCACAAGTAGATAAATAGGTACTGCTCCAGGGGGAAGATAAATGGCCTTTCCGTGCACTCTGGTTTCCATCACGGTGTCCTGTTGTGCCAGAAGCTGTTTAGTCATGCTGGCAACATGACCCGGAAAGCTGTCTGTGGACAAATGCCGGCTCCCTCAGAGATGAGCGCCATAACCCCATAGCTGCCTTTGATTGGACTTAACCGTCCAGGGGTCCTTTACCTTTTTTCACCTTTACCTATAAGAACATGAGGTCTAGCAATATGAGAAGTGCACTACTAGTGTAAACAGGAACCAACCATAGGGGGTTGGTTTTGGGGAAGAGACGTACTGTATAAACCTTGCCTCACTTGCACATTGTCAATTGTGGGTTAGTAACAGTGTTAGAAATGCAGATACAGTATCTGATAGCCAAATGGCACCTTAAACCTAGTTTACAGTAGCCACAACGGTATGTCTAGGCACCATTTTCCACCCAATGGAGATGATGATGAGGAGGAGGATTCATTTCATTTCTATACCACTTTACATTATAAAGAAAAAAATCCCAAGCAGCTGACAACTCATTAAATAAAACAATCCAGAACAATACAAATGCAAGCTTCAAGGGAAATATTTCAGATCCTTCTCTAAGGGCCATTTTGCTTTCCCCCATATTTATTTACCAACTTAATATAGATAGCTGCCCCATAGCAGAAGTACTCTAGGAGCCAGTGTGGTGTAGTGGTTAAAGCATCACACTAGGACTTGAGAGATCTGGGTTCAAATCTCAAAGCTCACTGGGTGATCTCAGGCCAGTTGCAACCTCTTAACCTACCTCACTGAGAAAAAGAGGGGATATAAATGCAATAATAATCTCTTCTGTTTAAGAAAGCTGGAGGGGACAGCCATATGGAGATGTCATTTGCCAGCCTGGCATCCAGAAATCTCCACATGGTCACAATGACACATCTAAATACAAAAATGCCAGATCATGTTAGGACTCTTATCAAATGCTTACAGGTATGCTGGTCTCTCTGGTTGTACAATAAGCTTGTCTTACACAACGTTCTTAACTTAATAGGAGCTGGGATTTGACACCCAAAGACTGCAAACCTATCAATACAGCTTGCTGTTCCAAATGGCATATCATTCTGAACTGTATTTATATTCCTCCTATATAATGTCATTCACTAAATCTAAACAATTTAGGGAAAACAAGAAGACAAAGGTGAGTATTAATTATTGATTTTGCTAGAGTTCTTTCTACCTTCCTTTGGACAAGCAAGGTTTCATGACAATTTTTATTTGCCTTCTGACTCTTCCATTTAACCATGCTGGCATCCTCAAATCCTTGTTTTGTTTTTAAGACGTTCTTTCTGAAACCGGTCCTAAAATCAATTTATTTTTTTACCTCTGAACAAGCATCTCTTCTATCAGAAACATGAAAAAGATAATAGTAATTGATTATACTATCTGAATGGATCCCAAGATCGGTAGCAAAGCACAGCTTCAAAAGGCAAACAACCCAATGGTTTAATGCTTGTGAGAAGATCAGCTTTAAATGTGCCAATGTTGGTTGTGTTACCAGTTGCTGACTGATAATTCGATATGACAGGTGCAAGGCACAAGCGGCGACTCCCCTCCTTTCTAAAACAATTGTGGGCCCTAACTGTTCATAAAGAATATCAAAGTCATTGTCTGGATCAAACAGAAAAAGAGAGCTTCCATCAACAGATGTCAAAACAAATAAGCCCAGATTTGACACACACTTGCAAAACTATCACCTGCTATCAGTGCTAAAATGACAGCTGTGCAGCAAGGCAACGTAGACCGATCTATCTGTGCCCCATGTATGTCACAAATGGAAATGGGAAACATATGTCTTTCTGCTTCATACTGGATCTTTTTGTTTGTTTGTTACAAACCTGTTTATGAAATTATCTAATCAATCTGTCCTTGGGACCTTTATTTCTTAAATGAAGCAACTGTAACTTTTAATCATTATTTTCACTATGACTTCCCAAATAACATTAAGGCTACCTAACCTTCCAAAGGCTACAGTTCTACATACATTAACTCATTTAACTCTTGTGGTGTGTTTGTCTCTGTGTGTATATATTTTTAAGTGTGTGTGTATTTCTAAGTGTGTGTGTGTGTGTGTGTGTGTGAGAGAGAGAGAGAGAGAGAGAGAGAGAGAGAGAAAACACTGTACCACAACAAAATCTGTTAAGTCAAATGGAAGCAGGTGCTCTGTCTCTCTCTCTCTTTTAAAATGACTTTCCTATTACTGTTTTTTGCAATGCTTTGGAGAAATGCCTTGACCTTAACCACGCCTCTTTCCTTTTTCAATTTCTTATTAAAAACAAAGCTGATTTCTATATGATTATATTTCTTCTCCATAAAATCGGATGCAAAGTATAAAAGGCCTTGACTAATGCACACAACATAGATGGAAACAATGTGACTTTATGGAAGAAGCAGATAATGATTTTATTATACTAATTGCAAAAAGAGTCTGTGTATTTCTGCAGGATTTTCTGAACAGTAGGAAGTAGCAAAGCTTGAAACATAAGAGTCTATTCCTGAACAGTTTTAACATTGACTGAGTACTTAGCAATTAATCTCAAACACAAGAGCAAAACTAAACTTAGCTGTAACATGACCTTAAAGAAGCTCAACTATCGGTACTAACTCTTGCAAGTTGTGGTGCTTCTTTGCATAGTAGCTACCTGTACCCCACAGAGTGAGCTTTAACAACAGCAATATGTACTATCACTGTTGATACTTTGACTAGTCAAATTGTAACGTACTTACAACACAAGCCAAAAGTCTACCCCAGTAATTTCGAAGAAAATGCTAGTATCTCAGCATACCAAATTGTATACATTCCATTTGGCAACTGTAACCTTGGTTTAAGGAGCCATTTGGCACCTAGTTTACACATCTGAGTTTCTAACACTGCTTGTAGCCTAGTTCGTGCTTAGCTCAATTCCCAGAATTCAGCTTAGCTCAATCTCCAGAAATTGCATTTTAAGACTATTTGACACGTTGGCTTGGATTCAAAAGTGCCCTGATAGCGGAAAGCTTTTCCCAGACACACAAAAAGGGGTTGTTTCTGGCCAAGAAGAGGAGAACTGTGTGAGAAAAGCAACTCTTGAAATCACTTGCTGCAAGAGTTCATATGTTAAAGCCAGCATTTTCCTTGTTAATTCTTATTTGCCATGTTTTTCACACCACATCCCCTGCTACACTGCACCATGAGGAAGCAAGCTCCCTGTGGCTGTTCCTTCTTTGGTTGATGGATAGGACAGCTTCACAGTGAGCACTGGTACCCTGAAATGGTAGCAAGGCCTACCCTAGCTCTCCAGTCCCAGGGCAGTTGTCTGGTTGTCCTGTCTTTCCAGGACCAAATGCTTTGAAGGCATTTGTCACTGGTGTAGAAGATATTTTTGAATTTTGTATTAATTATAAAATTTAGCTACAGGAGGCATATTCATTTAAAAACAATGAGATATTTGACATAGATTATTCTACAGTGGTACCTTGATTCTCAAACTTAATCCATTCCATAAGTCTGTTCCAAAACCAAGGTGCGCTTTCCCATAGAAAGTAATGCAAAATGGATTAATCCATTCCAGACTTTTAAAAAATAAAACCCTAAAGGAGAAATCTGACATGAATTGTACTATCTAACGAGACCACTGAGCCATAAAATGAAAGCAATAAACAATGTACTGCAGTCACACAATCAATCAATCAATCAATCAATCAGTAGTTGATATGGGTTCCACACCGTCACAAAAAACAAAACGAAAAGCCGCAAAACAAATAGCAAAAACAGACAGACCTCAGCGTGACACTCAAAACGGAAATGTGGCACTCAAAACTGAGCATGTTCGGCTTATGAAAAAAGTTCGCAAACTGGAACAATTACTTCCAGGTTTACAGCGTTTGGGTTCCAAGTTGTTTGAATACCAAGGCATTTGAGAACCAAGGTACTACCGTAGTTTGTTCTTTGTGAGTTTTAAAGGGGGGGAAATGTGGAGAAATCTTGCAGAGTTTCAAATTCTCATTATATACCAAGCAATGAAATTGGCTGAGCTCTGCGAGCAATATGATGAACATTGCAGCCATAGACCACTGGGGATAATCTATAAACACAAAGAACAAAGTTGACCCTTGATGTGATCTCTGTTCACCTCTCACAAGGGACAGCAATCTAGAGATATCGTTGTAGGGTACAAAACAGCTTGCGGGAAGGGTTCCGAAAGGAAATCATTCTTCCATTCAACTATGTTGCTATGACAACAGAACCAATCAAGCTTCCCCACAAAGGCTTTCATGTCACATTCTGTTAGCAAACTCACATACATTTGAAAAAATGTAACTCAAAGCTAAATTAACACTACAATCATTAAACTATTAAGGTAGGTAAAAGTCATAGGCCCCACTCACTCCCCTTATGGATCCAAGAGCATTTCATGTGGCAATTTACCAGTCATTTTCCATCTATATGTTAATGCTAAGACTATCTGTGTATCTGTGTGTCATTAAACTGTATTACTTCTTATCATTTGTGTGTTCCTGTTCTTTATGCTTTATTTTGGTTCAATGATTCAGCTTAATCGGTATGTTGGGTGAGATCCAACATAATATCAGCACAGGAAGTTTGAGATCTGACAAGCTGTACCACACAAGCTTAATGGTCACTTTTGCAACACCTTTCACGAGTGTGAGACATCAGGTAATGATTTACACCACTGATGAGAGCCTGCAGTTTAGGAAGACCACATTGAACAGATTACAAAGGTAAAGGTAAAGGGACCCCTGACCATAAGGTCCAGTTGTGATCGACTGGGGTTGCAGCACTCATCTCGATTTATTGACCGAGGGAGCCGGCATACAGCTTCCGGGTCATGTGCCCAGCATGACTAAGCTGTTTCTGGCCAAACCAGAGCAGTGCATGGAAACGCCGTTTCCCTTCCTGCCGGAGTGGTACCTATTTATTTACTTGCACTTTGACGTGCTTTCGAACTGCTAGGTTGGCAGGAGCCAGGACTGAGCAACGGGAGCTCACCCCATCGTGGGGATTTGAACCGCTGACCTTCTGATCGGCAAGTCCTAGGCTCTGTGGTTTAACCCACAGCGCCAGATGTTCAGATTCACCAAGCGTCATTTTCACAGTAGTCGGAATATCTTTTGCACACTGTGTTGGACGCAGAGAAATCTGCACATAACATTGGCTAGCAGAAGCTGACTTTCCCTCTCCCTTTTCCACCACAGCCACCCCTGCCCCCTGTCCCTTGCAAAGTTGTTCTGAGAATAAGAGGAAGTGAAGTGCAAGGATATGAGAGGAGGAAAGATCCTGGATAACTGGGCAGAAGAATCTTCAGGGTTTGGGATATCTCCTCACAGAAGTTGCCACCACAAGATTCTTTTGCACTGTATTTTAATGATTTTGTTCTTCTTGTTTCGTGAGCTACTCAGAGAACCTATGCTTTAGGGCAGCTATACAACTGCAGGTATGGGACACAATCACATACACCCTGTAGTTATGAGGATAACACATAACTTTAATAAAAAGCTACCCATTACTTTCTGTGATAGTTAAATGTTCTGTACACCAATGCACTCTCTGGACCACTCCCCTGAGCCACAGAAGTGAAGTGAAGAAGTCCCTTTCCCTCTTTACTATACAAGTTGCCTTCCTAGATTGAAAACACTGAAAATAAAAGCAATGTCTTATCGGGTGGAGAAGCTTAAAATAGAACCTATCAAACAAGCAGCTCCATGCAAATAGAGTGTTTCTATTAAGCACTTTTATCTATCTGATGTATGTTATGAGCAGCTTCATTCTGAGAGTTACCCACTCACTGTGGTTTATTCAGAGTGTAGAGCTAAGCTAACTCAATTAAACCATGGATAAATTAACTTGAAAGGGATCCATTTAAAATAATAGGCCTTAAATTGCATAGAGTTGCAGCTTCAAATTTATATATTTTCATAATGTTTAGTAGAATAATCTCGAGCAGGGGGAGTAAGCAATTACAATAACAGAGATAATAATTGCTAATAGAAATATGTTAATTTATCTGTTTTGCACTATTTTTATAAGTTTGGAAAGCAATTTCACTGTGCTCCCTTTTTAAAAAAACACATGCAGCAGATCAGGAACTTCCCTCACTGGACCCATTTTATATCTCAATGTTGCAAGTGACGTAGAGGGAAAATAAACAGGACTCAAAATATTTCTATCCTCATTGCAATGATGATTCTCATTTACAGTATCTGCCGTAACAAATTTATGTCATTATATGAATTGCCTTGTGAGAGACACGCCCATGCCTTCAAAGGTTTTGCAGGAAACCCTCTGGAAACCCAAAATACCAACCTATGCAGAAAACACTGCCTCATCTTCTGCTTTAACTTCTGATTGAAATTCCTATTATGCTGGACACACTGCAAGAAGTGTGAGCCACCTTTTGAAAATCCCTCTGACACCTGTAGCAGAATCCTAACAATCCCAGTTTAGCTTTTCAGACACCAGACGAAATACAATCTAAATTAACCCCAGTATTCCAAAGTGTGCATCACTTTTCAAAGGTGCATAGATGATAGATCTCCTCAAGCAGTTTCATTCATCCCTCACTTTCAAACACCCATGTCAGAAAGTTATGTCAAGAAAAGACACTATCAGATTAGATGCAGGAAATCAGGATAGTGGCTTATATTCTTTAATAAAAGAAAACACAACACAACTGAAACGACCCAAGTTCTTCGAGACCAGCAGGCATGAATAATGTATTATATACATTGAACGTGGAAAACTGTGCAAAACATTAATTTGGAATTCATTCCTACATAACATATGCTTGGCAAATATATATTGTATCATGCATTTTGAAAAACAAACTATTTTATAGACTGTACCATCTCTAAAAGGTTTCTCACAAAGCACAGCAACATTCCACCCCTCCTTTATTCAAAGATGAAACTATAAGACTACTTAGCCCCTGGGCATTTAAAACACAGATTTTAAAATTAGAGAACTTGTTCAATTTTGAACAAAAACAACTATCCAGATCACACGCACAACAATTATTTGGTTATCTTTTCAACATTAAAGTTAACAAAGCAGTGTTCAAGGCATTATTAAGGAAGAGATAGAATTTATGTTTTATATAATAATAATAATAATAATAATTTATTATTTATACCCCGCCCATCTGGCTGAGTTTCCCCAGCCACTCTGGGTGGCTCCCAATCAGTGTTAAAAACAGTACAGCATTACATATTAAAAACTTCCCTGAACAGGGCTGCCTTAAGATGTCTTCTGAATGTCAGGTTTTGAATATTAAGAAGTATACCCATTGATATATGAAGTTATTAAAAACCACAGAACACAGACTTGACATAATGGGTTCAAACAATCATTGCACATGCAGCTATGGTTGCAGACAAATAATCCTACTATTTAAAAAAACAACAACACAGAAATCACACAAAACAGCTGTTGGGCATGCAGCAGCAGGGAGAACTGAATTTAGCTGCCACCACTGCACATTGACAAAGAGCTAAAAGTACTCAGCCCTAACTTCTGGACTGGGCTGCAAAACTGCATACTCAGCATCTTCTTGGGCATATAATTACCCGTCCAGTTATAAATCTGGCTGGATGAATTGTATATTGACTCTAGCTAGATCAGGCATAGGCAAACTCTGGCCCTCCAGATGTTTGGGACTACAATTCCCACCATCCCTAGCTAACAGGACCAGGGTCAGGGATGATGGGAACTGTAGTCTCAAACATCTGGAGGGCCAGAGTTTGCCTATGCTTGATCTAGATCATATTCACACACCCACATACTGTATTTTTCCGTGTATAACACGCCCCCAGAGTTGTTGCTTTTTTTGCAGGGAGAGTGCCAAGAAAAAAAACCGCTCACCCGCCGGGCTGCAACAAACGATTGCACACACATTGACAAAGCAACCAATCATTTGCACGTTTGCAAAAAGCAAGCACCAATCGCCTGCCCTATTCCTTCAGCAACCAATAGCCAGTGGACCTTGCCGCACCAACAAAATAAACAGCAAAAATGCCCGCAGCAACCACCGATCACCCATCCCACCTATCCACTATCCATGTATAAGACGCCCCCAAATTTTAAGAATTATTTTTAAATAAAATAGCCTTGTCTTATACACGGAAAAATATGGTATATCCCTTTTAAGCCCCCAAAAGAACAAATGTGAAGACTACAAGGAGTACCCAGGCCTAGAAGACAACCAGCAACAGAAATGGTGGTTACACCTTCCCTTGTTGAATTAACACGTTTATTGAGATGTTGAGTCACTATGCTTAAGTGTAAAGAAAACCTACTATGAGCAACATTGCAGGTTAACAGCCACATCCACTGACTGCTCAAATTATGTACAAACCTCTTAAAAGTTGGTTAACAAGTTTTTAAAAATAATAAAAATAATGGGAGATGGCTTCTTGTTTTGGAACATCATCTTCTGTTGGCTAAGCAGTCCCTTCTGCAGTGCAGAATGATTATGCATAAGGGAAAGCAGAGAGTCAAAATAACAACAACAACAACAACAACAACAACAACAACAACAATACTGCAATAATAATGCCGTCAGATCTTGAAAGGTTGTTCAGTCAATATGTTCAAAGTCTTTCTGTGTCTGCAGTATAAAAAATGTGGCTTGTAAGCCAAATGAAATTTATAGCCCGCTTTACTATAAATATCTGGAAGACTTGTGTAAGATATATTTGTTTTACAACTAAATAAAAAAGGCATGATGATTTATCATTTGACATGATGGAAATACCCAAACAAGAATTGCTAAAGCATGTGGCTGAAAATAATCCATATATAAAACAGAAGGACAGCAACAGTGCAAAAATATTGCTAACACATGAATTTACCAGATTTATGAGCCTAGATTTCATGGGTGATGTAATTCACCCCTGGGAAAGCCTTTCCCCAAAAAGTTTGAAATGCCAGGAAATATTGTGCGTATTTTTGGTACAAACTATCTGTATTAACGGGCAGTGATTCGTAGCTCAGATTTCAATCAGGCTTCTATTACAAGCATTACTTTAAGAGGCAACAAGGAATACGGCGATTTTTGAAAAGCTCTCCAAAGCATGTGAAGCATGAATATAAATAATCTGAATATTTATCTTTCTTCTTCTCTGCCATCACAGATCTTTTTAAATAACACAAGTGTAAAAGGATATAATGCAATGATCAAAATGCAACTGAAACGCTTCCCCACCCATTCCAATCAGACTCAGACATAACATTTCCTATTTATGGACCAAATTATCTATTTATGTTGATTCTCAGTTACTAGCTATACCTTTAAACTCATTCCATTTGGCATATGGAACAAATTAGATGTATAGGAATTAGTGGCTCTCCCTGCCCCCTTCACACGAGTTGACTTAAAAGGACAGTGCAGAAGGGATATAACTCCAAAAGGAGTCTAGGTCGAAGCAGACATATGCTAAAAATGTTGAAACAGTTTCTCTGCCGTCTGCCTCATCACTTGCTTCTTTGCTTTTTCATTCTGAATTGGAAGCAATTCACGTGTGTGGTGGCCCCCGTTTTTAAACCCACAGAGCTCGCACAAATCGCTGCCATGAAAGCAGCACCTCTCAACCTGGTCAGATGTGAACAGACTTCAGTTCCTCAAAAGAACCAAAACAAAACCAAAATTTTTTTAAAAAAAACTTTTGGATCCATGGGGACACTCTGCATGGAGGCGTTTGGCATGTCTGATACATGGAGTCCAAAAAAAACATACTCTACAATGAACTGCAAACAATTTGTAGTCTTCAGTGATTAATTGCGAAAGTTTGGAGAAAGATTTACATCTTAGAAGCCATCCTTTGTCACTCTGCAATAACAGAAGCCTTTTTGCCAACTCTCTGTAACTGGCTGCAATCAGGATGCCTTTGTCTAAATGCAAATATACCTTGAGAACATACCACAGGGAGCTAAATAAGCATTTTTTTTTTATTTCAAACACTTTATTGCTATTTTAAAAACTTTTTTTCATTCGTTTTGCTCTTGTTTTAAATGGGACCTAAATGTTTTAAATGAGAGCTGCTTTTCATGGAACTGAGGCTCCTCCATGCTTTGCTGAAGCCATCGTGATGCTGTATGACTCGGAGCTTTTGTGGCAGCTTCATCAGAGCACAGCGCTAGAAGTTATCTTGTCAAAATAACTCTTCCTTAAGCTTTATATCCTAGGTCCTATAGAGTCAAATAATGTTAGTAATTTTTTGATAAAATATAAATAATCTTAACATTGTTGTATGCAATGCTTCTTCTTCTTCTTCTTCTTCTTCTTCTTCTTCTTCTTCTTCTTCTTTAAAAAAGAAATTCTCTTTAACACATCCCAGATCTTAGCTGAGAAATGTACTGGGTTCAAAGCTTTAACAGTCATCAGAGGGGTTGAAAACATGTTAAAGTTTATTTTTAATAGTTTTTATTATGCTTTAAACCAATTATATACAGTTCCAAAATCAACATTTAGATCAGAGTTTCCCAAATTTGGGTTTCTAGCTGTTGTTGGACTACAACTCTCAATATCCTTAGCTAGCAGGACCAGTGCTACAGTAGGGAGCCAGTGTGGTGTAGTGGTTAAGAGCGGTGGACTCTTAATCTGGTGAACTGGGTTCGATTCCCCGCTCCTCCACATGCAGCTGCTGGGTGACCTTGGGCTAGTCACACTTCTCTGAAGTCTCTCAGCCTCACTCACCTCACTGAGTGTTTGTTGTGGGGGAGGAAGGGAAAGGAAAATGTTAGCCGTTTTGAGACTCCTTTGGGTAGTGATAAAGCGGGATATCAAATCCAAACTCCTCCTCTTCTTCTAGTCAGCGATGATAGGAGCTGTAGTCCAAAAAGAGCTGAAGACCCAGGTTTGAGAAAATCTGATTTGGATGATAGATATACAAAAAGGTAACAAGGAAGAGAAAACTATATCAAGAGAAGAAAATATATTTTCAATATGTCTTTCAGTAAACTTATTAGCATTTTGCCCATTAATCAATCTGCTATAGTTCACTAATTTGGACAAATCTGTTATGCTCTATATTCTCCCACACAATTCAATTATCAGTGGGCAAACTGTTTCCTCCCCCACCACCATCACTTGCCAGTATACACGTTTTAACAACCATAAGTAGGTTTTCAACTTCTTTAACAGAATGCTACGCAGAATCTATTAATCAGAAAACTTTTTCCCATTATTCTAATTTTGATGGTGGAGTGTTGGGTCAATTGTTTAATTATTATTTATTCTTTTAAACCAAAAAAGAATTCATCTTTACCATCAAAATGGAAAATATTTATTCCAAAATGAAAAATATTTATCCCATATCCCATATTTATTTTTCATGCCATAATCTGAGTTCTCTGGACAATGAATAATTAAACAGGTTTTAAAAAATAATAATTAAAAGCAAAGGGGGTTTTCTCCATTGTGAAAGAGAGAAACTTGAAACAGTTCATGTACTGAATAGTTACAAACTTAGTTACAAACTTAACATATGTAACTAAACTAAGACTACAGCTTGAATTTTCTACCAAGTAGTTAAATATACGCAATATACTCTCATAAGAAAGAGAGGGGTAACTCCTAAGACCTACATTTCAATTCACATCAGTTTTACTCTCTGTTCATAATGTTTTAACTTGGTGCTTACTAAAAGGAATGAATCATTAACAGCACTCTGAACACTACTGAATTATGGAAATCTATCTTTTACTCTTTGTTTGTATTTGTATTATTATCTAATATATATTTCATTCCCTTTAGTTATGTGATGTTCTGAACAATAATTCTCAGTATTTATGTAAAACATTACAAATGTTCAAGTACTCCACATACATTATTTCAGTAATCCTTGTAATAACCCTATGAGACAGGCCAGTATTATTATCCCCTAAAGATATATCGGAGGGGTGCAAGGCTCAGAAAGCAACTTGCCTGAGGCCACTAGTTCATGGTTATGATGAGATTTCAACTGGCAACTTCCCAACTCACACTCTTAAACATTAGGCTAAATCACTCTACAACATTTTGGATTTAGACATTCACGATTCTTCCTTCTTTCAGAAACATCAATTCTAATTTAATATTACAATGTTTGAAAATGATGTATCTGAACAGAGATTGGCAAGCCTTGCTTACAACATTTCTTGTCCTGAATAATGGTAGCATATAGCCATATTTAAAACATTTAAGATATAATAATAATAATAATAATAATAATAATAATAATAATAATAATAATTTATTATTATTTATACCCCACCCATCTGGCTGGGTTTCCCCAGTCACTCTGGCCGGCTCCCAACAGAATTTTAAAAACACGATAAAACATCAAACATTAAAAACTTCCCTATACAGGGCTGCCTTTAGATGTCTTCTAAAAGTCAGAACGATCTAAAAGTCTAAAAGTCAAAAGATCAGGGACGCAGGTGGCGCTGTGGGTTAAAGCCTCAGCGCCTAGGGCTTGCCGATCGAAAGGTCGGCGGTTCGAATCCCTGCGGCGGGGTGCGCTCCCGCTGCTCGGTCCCAGCGCCTGCCAACCTAGCAGTTCGAAAGCACCTCCGGGTGCAAGTAGATAAATAGGGACCGCTTACCAGCGGGAAGGTAAACGGCGTTTCCGTGTGCGGCTCTGGCTCTGGCTCTGGCTCTGGCCAGAGCAGCGATGTCACGCTGGCCACGTGACCCGGAAAGTGTTTCCGGACAGCGCTGGCCCCTGGCCTCTTAAGTGAGATGGGCGCACAACCCCAGAGTCTGTCAAGACTGGCCCGTACGGGCAGGGGTACCTTTACCTTTACCTAAAAGTCAGATAGTTGTTTATTTCCTTGACATCTGATGGGAGGGTGTTTCATAGGGTGGGCGCCACTACCAAGAAGTTGTTCAACATCATTATAAACAACTTGGATGAAGGAATTGAGAGGGTGCTCATCAAATCTGTAGATGACACTATACTGGGACAGGCAGCTAATGCCACAAAAGATGGAATCAGGATTCAAAATGACCTTAACAGATTGGAGAATTGGGCACAAGCTAACGAAATGGATTTCAACAGGGACAAAAGTAAGGTTCTGCACTTAGACAGGAAGAACCAGCTGCACAAATGTAAGATGGGGGACACCTGGCTTTTTAGTAGTCAATGTGAAAAGGATCTAGGGGTCTTCGTGGACCACAAGCTTAAGATGAGTCAATGGTGTGATGCAGCAGCAAAAAAAGAAAAGAAAAGCGAATTCTATTTTTGGCTGGATCAAAAGAAGCATAGTGTCCAGATCAAGGGAAGTAATAGGGTGTCTGTCCCACTCTCTCTTTCCATAATTGGGGAAGGAGCTGTGTTCAGGCTGGGTCAGTAATAATTCCTAAGTGCTTTGAAGCATCTTGGCAGAAATGAAGGAGGAAGGGGGTGAGGAGGAAGAGGAAGTCAATCTGGCTGTTCTTCTTTAAGGGGAGCATTTGTGTTCTGGGACTGAGCTTCGGAACAAGTGAAATCAACATGGGGGGGGGGGAGAGACAGATGAATGTTTATCTTCCAGTCTACCATTCTTCAAAGTCCTACAATGAAGTTATCTATGCTTTCTAGGTTTTTAAAAATCATTTCATGGTGAACCTGTTCTGGGTATCGAATGCATTGGAATTTCCCCTATAAAAAAACCCCAAAGGAAATGTTCAGATGGCTATATGAATGCTTGCCTTACAATCAAATATTCAGGAACGAATTAGGTTCTTATAGCAGAACCTGCATATAACAGGAAGCAGGAAGTAGGAATAAATGAACGGTTCTCTCGGTAGAAGGATATAGAAATGGAGTAGTCCCCGTCCCCCGTCCCCCAGACTGGTATGGGACCTGTACTTTTAAACTTGTTCATAAATGATCTATAGTTAGGGGTGAGCTGTGAGGTGACCAAGTTTGCTGGTGTGCACCAGCAACATTTCATTTTTGTTAACACAAAATTCCCAAATTGCTTTTTAAAAAAACTTAAAATGTATTTTAAAGAGTAGTTTGGACATTCTATTCAGGAAGCATTTTGAGATCTGAGTAATGCTCACATGATGCAAAAGATGAAAGAGAACTACAAATTTCAAAGGAAAGTGCTTAGAGGTGAATTTTAGCTGGGGAAATCATTCAAAAGCCTGCCATTACAATTCTCTACTTTGAAATATGATTTGTTCTTCTGTTCTGGCATCTGATTCAAATGTAAGGAAAATGCAACAGCTAGTCAAGATGACAGTATTAGTTAAGGCCTCCTCAATATGGAATATTCAATTTAAAATTATGAATTCAACCAGGCATTCATTTCATAATTTTCCAGTCAGCTATAATTGCATACCTTTCAACCTTTTAAGGCATGTTATCCTGATTAAATGATTTACATACACTAATTTGGCAAAAACTGTTCTCTAGATGGCAATGTTTTTCCAAAGCCATATTCTATTTTTCCTTTCGTGGATTATTTTGACAGGTGGAAATAAATCCAACTTGTAATTTACTTGTATCTATTTCCTAATTTACCGGCGTCCAGTAAAACAATTCAAACTGCATGACAGATAAAAGGCAATAATGAAAAGCATTCTTAAGACTTCTGAGACCTATAATGTACATTGAATACAGACAAGAGTTAAATATTTATTTTGATCTTACTTGTGCTTTCAAGTATAGTCTCTAAATGTATTTGAGTACTCAACAATGGGAAACGTTGTGTAAATGTATACACATTGATCATGCAATTCCCAGAGCTCATTGACTACCTTAATTTACCTAAAGAGAGAGAAGTGCCTTGAGAAAACATTCCAGTCTCTGCCAAAACTCTGACTGCTGGGAGAAGTGTATTTTTATAGTCATAAAAACAGAACAACAAAAAGATGTCAAACACAAGGCTAGTGGCAACTGGCGCTATGATGTCCTTCATGCAAGTAATAAAGGAAATTGCCAGTAGCATAAATAAGGAGTTACAAGAAAGACTAAAATGGTAAATTTCAAGCATTAGGAAGACAACTGTAACATTCTGAAAGAGGAATAAGGAACCTGTGACTTTTTAGATGCTGTCAAACTCCAATCAGTTCAAGCCAGAATGGCCAATGATGAGAAACATTAGAAGTTATAGTCCAACATCTGGAGGGCCACAGTTTCCCTATCGCTGCTCTAAAAAACACACAATTCTTTATCATTTACCTTCCCAGTTATCCAGATACACCACACACACACACACACACACACACACAGGCATAGTATTTAGGTAAACATAATACAAGACAAAGAAGAGCTAGATATGGGAAGCAAACGTACGTGCAAAAGTTTTCATATGTAAAAGCAAATGTGAAATAGCAAGCAACGTCGAATTGCATTTCTAAAAGTCAAACTTTTATTATAAGACAGGGTGTGGATGGGCAGATGGGACAAGCCCTCCATGTGGTGCCAACTTAAAAATACACTTGAATGTATTTCCACATATGCAAAACTATTAGGTAGTTTTGTCAAACTTGAGGCAGAACTGAAATATTCAGTGGAAAAAAGTAGAAGTGTTGGCCGTGGGTATACATAAAGAAAAGTGGCTTTCGACTTGAGCTCCATCTCCTTGGCCTACCAATCTAGCAGGAAAGCAGGACTGGTACCTATTTAAATGGACATAAAATAATCATTTACCAATTTATCATTAGGTAAATGATGCAGTTTCTAGATCTTTTGATGGTTATATATGCAAGCAGAATTTGCTTAGTTTCAGGTTGTTGGGTTTTTCTTTTATAAAAACACACAGTTTTAATTTCTAATCATTACACGTTTCATGTTCATCAACGACATGCACAGAAACGAGTTCGGAACAGTGACAGGTGTGGAAAAAATCAATATAATCAAACATTTTTATGGAAATAGCAACTGGGAGCTGGTTATAATTACGCTACTGAGAACTAAAAAAAAAATTCTGATCCCATATTTTCAGGAATATATCCCATGAAGACGGTTATTTCGAAAAGGTCCTGGTAGAGTCAAGAGAACAACTAGAATAGGAGTGCTATTCATCAGCCTCTCACTGCCATCATAATATCTAATCCTGGGGTTTTATACTCTTAATGTATACACAGAAGTGTATTGTCAGAAATGTGCTGTAACCTTTATTTTTCAGATGATGAAAATTAAAACTCCAAATTGAACCCAGATTGTGCTGCTAGAGTTCACCTGGAACAACTTGATCCAGTGGTTTTCAAAGTGTATTCAAGGAACCTTGGGATTCCCTATAAGATTATTGACTGAAAAGATTCTGTGACTTGCAGCTTACCCATCATGTCATGCACAGCTATAAGGGATTGCAGAGCCTATAAAAGATCACATGATCTCAGCCTGCCTGGGACAAGTTCACAAGAGTGTATGGCCTAGTAGATGGCACAACATGATCTGGAACATTCTTGCTAATATTAAGGGTTTTCTTGTGAGGCGGCTTGATGTGGAAAGGCAGAAACTTTCCCAATCACAACAATTAATAAGTGGTGCCTGAAGAATAGGAGCTCATCTTCAAACCAGCACTACAACCATTAAGCCATGCTTCCTACAAATATGTGAAACAATAATGCTTTAATTCTGTCAAAATTGTTTGTAGTGTTTAAATTGTTGGAAAAGGTAATAAATATTATTTTATAAAAAAAAATTCTGTCAAAATTGGCCACAATAGGTGCTGCTGATTTGAAACACATGTCACTCATTTTAAAGTCACACATTTTAATCATTCAGCAAGAACTTTGCAGGCTTGTAAATACCAACTCACTCAAGTTGATCAGCAGAAAAGGAGGGCAGGGCTTCTGTACCTTGAAGAAAACCTTTAAAAGTTGTGTAGAAGACAGAATCCCCTGTAGTAATTCCTTCTTTTCCATTAAAGGCTTAGGCACCCACCTAGCACTCACAATTCATTGCTCCCCTATGACGAAGGAAAACTAATCCATCTCCTGGCAACCAGGTGGAAGAGCTTCTAGAAAGTTCTAGAAAGTTCTCCCACATTTTTCAGGCTTATCAATGTTCCACAAGTAAGTAACAAAGTTATGTAGGCAGGGAAGCAGCCTAATAAAAACCTTTTTGTGAACTATTTTGAGGCCAATTTGTAAGGATGGAGTGCAGTGCAGCACAGATGTCACAATTCTAGGACAAATTATAAGAAATTAAGCATCCTGCACCCACTTATTTGGAAGTATGACCCACTGAACTCAGTGGAACTTGCTTCTGAAGAAACATCAATAGGCCTGCCACATAAAATGGATTAAAGTCCATTTTATTTATTTAAAGCATCTTTAACCTGCTTGTAAGCCAAAAACGCTCCCAGAGCAGCTTACGGATAAATGAAAAAACAAGGCAGCTCACACCCTCAGGCTCACAATTTAAGAGGGGCAATGCAAAAGAAAAGTGATGGGGAGGAAGGAAGAAAAGAGCAAACTCAGGCATTGGTTCTTAGAGCTACAGAGGGTTTTTGGTTTCTTTTTTAAATGAGCAGCTGGGATTAAGAAAGCAGAGCTGATGGGAGTGTCCCTCTTATCTCTCATATTTAGAGAAGCAAGTATAAAAGGCATTTTACTCAACTCTGTTAGGACGCTTGATGAATTATTTGATAAAGCAATTAATTCAAGACAACTTCAGAGGGAAAAGAGGCAACTCCTCAGCTTTTTAGTCTTGTAGTAAACCAGTACATGCTGTTGGGAGGCAGACATTCGTAGCTTACATTTAACATCCAACCAAAGAAGCAAACTAAGCAGAAGAAAAGCTAGCTGCATTGCAAAACTCTTGCAAAACTCTTTACGGGACACTTATGTATAATCACACATACGAAAGAACATACAAGGCTACTGTAGCATTTTAGTCCATGATGATATTGCACACCCACCTAATTGGTGAATGCAAAAGGTAAATCCAGCCCATTGTTTGTTTAATTCACTGGGATCTACAGGGTCATGATAATGTAATTAAAATTCTGAATATATTTTCAGTGCAACAAATATTTAATGTTCTTTCCAGATAAATATTTCCAATGAGGCACTTACGTAGTCTGCAAATATACTGTAAACAAATAATGGCAGACATAAAGGGGCTTTTTGTTAAATTCTTCTGGGATACTAGTTGAAAGATGTGATAAAACAATCATGATCTATGCTAACTATATAGCAGTGTCTGTGAAAATGTTTTCTTTTATTCCGATTAAATTTATCTTGTCTGTATAAATGCATGTTTTGGCAGTCTCTTCCAAAATGTGCCAGGAGATAACACAGAATACCCAGAAATAGTATGAGTGCACCCAGATTCAAATGTGCTTTAAAGAAACACCAAAATGCCATTTTTGCCTGGTGTTTATGTGATATAGCAACGGTTACCCAAGAATCACCGCTTCAAAGAACAAGGCATTAAAAGAATAAAAAAAAATGTTCTGTAAGAAATACTGAAAGTGGTTTAGCAAAAGTGGGAGAGAACTTCATACTCCAAATTATATTTATGTAATGAAAAAGGAAGTTCGGTTTCAGTTGTTCATGGGTGTTATAGACAAGAACAGAACACGCATGGTCTGTCCGTAAGTAGCTACTATATTCTGCTTTGTCATACACCTAAGGTACTCCTTCTTAAATTTTGAATCCTGAGGTTTAAACCTTATGTCTACAATAATTTATAATAACTTGGTTGTTTGTTTGTTTAGAAAAGCCTCTCCATATTACAGCCAGGCAGAAATATTTGTGGAGAAGGGTGGGAAGAGGATGGGAAGAGGATGTGTGAGCGGGTGGGGCCTGGGGAGGAGTCTTGAGGGCAAGATAAAGCCACATTTGGACCCTGAGCCTAAGGTTCCCCATCCTTCATTTCTTTGCATTAAAATGTAACCAATAAAGTTTGTAGCAATAGAATTTTGGGGACGTCCAATTCCCAAGAGACTGCGATATGGAATTAAAAACTGGCAGTGATCTACCCCTTTTTGGGGGGGGGGGGGTTTCAGGTCAAAGTTGTTGCACTTTATTACAGGGGAAGGGGGGGAAAGTAGCTCACTGAAAGACTGCTAAGGAAACAGCCAGCCTACCAACAATAACTGGGTCTTCTGTTTTAGTGATCATGCGTGAATGGAGGACGGGGCGAGGGTGAGTGCTCTTTTGCAACTGCAAAGGAAAAGGAGCCCATGAGCGACTGCAACCTACCAAAACCTCCTGGGGATCAACCAGTCGATTGCAATCGACCAGTTGGACATCCCTGATCTAAAGCATGCAAAAGGAGCCCCTCATCGGTCCTGTTTCGCACTCTCCTTGAGTGTTTTTCCATGGATGGAATATGTCATTGAACTCTGATAATGTCTCTTTCTTGCCTTGATGGAGGATAGGTGTGTTTGTGTGTGTTTGTGTGTGTGTGTGTGTGTGTGTGTGTGTGTAGAAACTAACCTAATATACAGAGGTAAAAAAATGTGAACGTATTGCCTCTGGCCCTTCCACCAACACAGTTCTTGGAGATGCTGTTGCAATGACAGCTCTCAGAAAATCTCCCAGACTAAAAATGGTTCTCCAACCCTGGTCCAATCATGTCCCATATTCCCAGATGGTGTAGTGTCAGTGGTCAAAGCCACAATCCAATGCATGTTAACTCGAAACTATGTCTCACTGAGTTCAGTTATGCTTACTCATGTGGAAGCTATGAATCAGGAATCCCGGGTTCCAATCACACTGTGCTATGAATTTACTAGGTGCCATTAGGAAACGACTGTTGTCTCAGTCTCATCTCGACCCTTTCTTGTCTGAATAACTATAAGCCACTCTGGAAGTTCTTGGGCAGGAGAGACAAATATTAAATAATTGTAATAAAAGACAAATACAAAATATGGGACAACAATAGCGACCCACCTTATAGCATTGTAAGGATTATGTTTTAAAGTTGGAAGGATCACACTGCTATAATGTTGTAACGATTATATATCAAGCAAATTTGGTCTAGCCCACCCTCCTAACACACTGTGAAACCCGAATCAGATAAGTCAAGAATTCATAAAGGTGAAATTTCAAGGGCAATGTGACTCTTTCAAGAACCTAAAGCAGCTGTACACATTACAACCAGCATTGGAAACATCAATGTTTCCTGCAGCAAATATGTAATGTATAGGTGTCATTCACATGTATGCATGTATCATTGAAAACACATGTGCACACTTCCTGGAACCATGGCCCAATCAAGTTTCCCAGATGTGTATACACAGATGTTTTGAGATGCTTGTACATTACAGTATGACATCACATTACATAGTTGCTGCACCAAGTGCCATTTTAATTCCAGTATTTCCCAAAGCTGTTGTAGCACATAGAGCTCTACCAGCTCTGAATCATCTTCTACATGTTTACCCTTCCAACTTCTAAACTATTCAATCCTCTTTTCCCCTTTACTCAAAGAGCATCAAAGACTGAACTCTTAGTGCCCACGTCTTTTCCCTCTTGCTGACAACAGATTAGACTCCACTTAAGGCTACCACTAAAATGATGGAGAAACCAGAAGACACTGCTATATATCTAAAATGGCTGGTTCCTGTTGCAACCTTTTATGTCAATCATTAATTAACATTTTGAAGACAAGGGAAACCTTTGTTCAGAGATTCAGCAGCCTTGTCCTTTCAATTAAAGGTGTTAGAGATCACAGTGAACATCTCTGACACCTGGCAAATGGCCTCCAGAAAAATTAGGAAAGGAAGAAAGAGCAAACTTGACATTCCTGATAAGATTAAATCAAAAACAGTATGGAATAAATAAAGGAAGAAAGTATATCACATATAAGACAGCAGCAGAGTGGGGGTAGATAATAATGCCCACTTATTAAAAAACACGAGTGAACAATCTGTGGTTTGGGGATGTTTTCAAATAGGCCAACATAGCTATGTATAATGTGTGTGTTGAAAGTTGAAACGATCTATAGATGTAGTTCATTTGAGAAATGGTCTAAAGATTTACACTCATAAACTTGGCTCTAAGGTGAGATACCAATGTAGCAAAAGTTGCCCCCAGTTCCAGTCACATCACAGAGGCAGCTTAATGCCCAAAATGGTTTGCTGCTACAGAAGATAAGGCTTCAGTAATACAGTTCCAGACACTAATATAGACATACAGCTTGTAGGCTTTGCAGATATAAAGTAAAGGTAAAGGTACCCCTGCCCGTACGGGCCAGTCTTGACAGACTCTGGGGTTGTGCGCCCATCTCACTTAAGAGGCCAGGGGCCAGCGCTGTCCAGAGACACTTCCGGGTCACGTGGCCAGCGTGACATCGCTGCTCTGGCCAGAGCCAGAGCCAGAGCCAGAGCCGCACACGGAAACGCCGTTTACCTTCCCGCTGGTAAGCGGTCCCTATTTATCTACTTGCACCCGGAGGTGCTTTCGAACTGCTAGGTTGGCAGGCGCTGGGACCGAGCAGCGGGAGCGCACCCCGCCGCAGGGATTCGAACCGCCGACCTTTCGATCGGCAAGCCCTAGGCACTGAGGCTTTAACCCACAGCGCCACCTGCATATATATACAAGTAGAAAGTACTGCTGCTCCAGCAGTTGGAAGACATTACACACACTCCAACTCATGGACAGACTCACTGACCAACTAACGAGCTGACATGCCTTCATCACTTATATAGACAGTACTGGGCCATTCACATAGCAACTGGCTTGGCTGACCATGCACCTGTTCGCTTATCTCATACATGGGGTGATTTGTATCCATGAAAGAAATTAACCCCTCCCTCCATGTGCAGTACCTCCAGCAGGCTCTCCCAACTGTGTCCATTTAAGGAAAGGAAAAAAAAAAAAAAACAGCTCATCATGTTTCCAGTATAACATTTTTAAAACTTTGATTCATGGAAGGAAAATAATTATCTATCCAGAAGTCTAGATGAAGACCATTTCAAGGCAAGGGCTAGGGGCAGCAGATTGGGGCAGCAACCAGACTCACTGTGGAGTGTTCCCACAACCCTAATGCAAAGTCTGGGATAAATGTGAGGTATGGGGCACATTCCTAGTGCACACGCACTTTGCCTCCTTTAGCACACACCCAAATCATCAAGGGGATGCTTACTGAAAGAGACAAAACATTTTCAAAATGTGTCTGTCCCCTATTTTACCTTAAACCTATGAAACAAATATATCAAAATCACTAGTGGAAATTTGGATCAAAATCAACTTAAACTGACTTCTGTACTCAGTGCACAAGGAGCCCAAATTACAAACCAGGCCATTTTGAGGGAATTAGGTGAACTCATTAAGAGCTGTTTGGTCATTTGGGTCATTGTGAACTGCCCTGGTAACTATTACAGCACATGCAAAAATGACCCCAAAAGGTAAAGTTGGTTAAAATGCACAAGGAATAATTACACCTCCATGGACTAACTTCCAATATGTTTCTAATTATCATGAGGCTATAGCTATGGCAGGAATAACAGGAGGAAATGTGGGGTAGAATAGAAAAGCAGATGCTTCTAGATTCTTGATGTCACAGTCCAGAAAAAAAAGATAACTTGGTAACTGATTGACATATCAAAAAGATTAAGAACATAAGAATGCTCTTTCATAAAACCAAAGGCCCCATCTAGTCCAGCATACTATTCTTGCAGTGTTCTCTCTGATGCCTAGGGTGGTTATGTCAACTAAGCAAATGTGTAAGTATATATTGTTCTGACTCTTAAGTGATACAGGAACTTTTCTTGTGCAGGAAGGTGTCGTGTACATTGACAGTGCTATACAGATAACTGCATCAATATAGATCTATTTACACTCACAAAATCCAGTTCCCAACATTATTTGCCATTCTGCAAGAAGCAGACTCAAGATATAGCTAAGGAGAAGATAGAAACAAATTTGAATCTTAATATTTCGGGTCGACTGAAGCAAGGAACAGATTCAGACCTCTCTGAAGTCACGTCTGAGTATATGAACTATTTGTCATTAATCCATGCGGAGGAAAGAATGGTGTGGTTTTTGGAGATGTTGTTGCAATGACAGCAAACATGGATGGAGGGATGGTGTCGGCGCCTAGCATCCTTATATAGCTTCCAGGACCATACGACAGTCCACTTCTGACACTGACCTTGAGTGGTCGGAGCCATCTTGCAAATTACTGGGCCTTTGTGGGAAATTAAAATGGTGGAATATAAATGCCAATATTAAGGACCCACAATATGCCAGATTGGTCTACATCAGAGGTATACAGTGGTTAATTAGAATGCCATGAGACTTGCAACTGCTCCACAAATATCATGGTGGTGGGCCCCACATCACCAGCAAGTAAGCCAACTTGCAGAAGAGCTGATATAGGAGACCTACCAAAGAATATTTGCATAAGGGCCAGCGCTTCTTGGATGCCCAAGCACTGCCAACAAAGGTCCTACAGGAGTGTACAGTGGATATCTTTTTTTTTTTTTTTAAAAAAAAATCTCTTTGGCAAGCTCTTATGTAGTTGAACTCAGAGCTACTTGGAATCATTTCATATCCTTGATACACCAGGGCCCTGATGATGTTGCCTTTAGAAGAATACTTCTGATCTCTTACATTACGGGACGCAAAGAAACAACAGCTCCTGATACTGATACTTCTTAATACAGAGGTGTTTGCAATTAATAATTCCCACAATTTGCTAAAAGAAATATTCTTTCTACTCCAAATTCTACAAAAAAGAAGATGCTTTAAATTGCCGTAGGGTTCTTTCTGCATTTACACTGACATTTCAAGAAAAGGAAACTAAAATATATATCTGGTCTAAATATCTACTACAAATCACTCCATATTTAGTCATGGTGAGTTTTTGAAAGACCTATTTTCAGAAGATTGCAATAACGCTGTTTTGCAAAGTGATATTTTTTAAACTGCAGGATTAAAAGCACCAACAGTCCAGAAACATACAATTTTAGAGGAATCACAAAAATCAGAACTATGATTAAAATAACACCCATTAAATCTCTATGAAGCTTAATGACGTTCACTCAGCTTATATGGAAAGGGAAAAGAAATTCAGGTAATAGCTGTGCTCTTAATATCGCCAACTCTACACTCTCTTTTTGCTCACAAAGTGAATGGATTTCTGAAGTTGACTGGGATATTAGCTCAGCATTGCATGTGTCTAGTCTAATTTTTTTCCCTCTGAGAAATGCTACTGGTTGAGCTGGCATTGAGACAGAAGGCTGTAAATTCCTATCTTCCATCAGTACCGTTGACCTTAGAGCAAACCCCACAACTGGCTACAGGCATTCAACATCCATCACTGCTCCTGAAACCTAATCTTTCAGGGAAGGACAGCTGCAGTGGACAACAGTTAAGCAGCTTTCAAAGATACATTCTGCCATTCGAACAATTTAAAAAAAATATGAAACCAATAAACTTCCATTTTAACTACTGCCTTTAAAACAAAATTGTATGGCTTTCTTTTTATAGTTAATATTTATCTTCTGAAATTGTTAAAGTGAACATTCGAAGCCAAAAACACGAAACTGCCCTTTGAAACTGGACTTAATCAGAGCAAGCATTTTAACATTGGGTTACAACATGCCCTGTGAAATGCCTTTAAATCCTGCTGATTTCTCTGCAATTTCTCCAGTTTTTTTCCTTCCAAATCCACTGACAACATCTCCAGGTTAAGAAAGGCGAGTATTCATGTAGCTCATTCAAGAAGCAATAAGAGATCCGAGCTAAATTGTAAGAAATAAGCAGAGACTAGACAATAATCAATATGCAAAAGAAATATGAAAAGCCTTGCACAAGCCTGGAGACCAGTTCTTTGCTTATCTTGGAAATCTTATTGTCATGGCACCCAGGCATCAGCTAGCGTGAGAAGCTTGTAGGTTTGACCATCTACAAAATCATATTATACACACCACTTACTGAATTTGAAACATGGTTCCAAGAACATTGAAGAAAACAACCTGGGGATTGCCACATTTTCTTGCTCTATTTCATACAATACATTCAATATATTATTTATGGAGGAATTGTGTACCCAGCAACTTTAACCATGTGAGATAAGTGTTTTCTGGGTTGCTGTTTAAAGGACATGTATTTTCATTGTTTGCAAACCAACATCATTTTCTACCCATCAAAATTCCTATATTTAAATATTCATTAGCAGTTTCAGTATAAAAAGCCTAGGTATGCCTAATATAAGTGCAATGGAAATATATATATATATATTGTGTGTGTGTGTGTGTGTGTGTGTGGTCTTATCTAAATAAAAAAGAACTGTCCTTTTAAAGCAAGAATATTATCATTTTTAATAAACTAATTAAAAGTATTGCTCGTTTAGAGTGCTGTTGTATTCTAGAAGTACATGAACGCATGCAATCTCTTAAGAAGGGATCTCAATAATTTTAATTTTATTAAATTGCTTCAAATTTGATCACACAAGTGTCATATCCATGTGAGTTTACTTATTTAAAATCATGTTTTTCTTGCATAATTATACAAGTTGATGCATACTTATGCTGTTGCATGCAAGACATGATAGGAGAGATATGAGAACGTCTCAAATACCTTTTTAAAAAAATCTGAAATACAACATGGGGCATTTAGCTACAAAGACAGTTTTGTAAGTTGCCTCGTTAAGTTGTGGAACCTTTTCTTAGAGGTTTCCAAGAAGGACTGAACAGAAATATCCCACCTTGCCTCAGAGCAGAGGTTGCATTAGATAAATGTGGATCTAACATAGATTAATTTATATGTGGGCCTTTCATTAAGCATAACAAAGATTTTAAAAAAACAACAACAAAGATAAAAGTATTAAAAGCTGCTTTTTTAAAAAAAGTGAGCAATAATCTTTTATTGCTTTATTTTCTTACAAATATGGCTTTGTGATTTTTCTTTGAACAGCATTTGCAACATTGTGCATTTACCAAAAAATATTTCTTATGTGCATGATTGATAATCTAATAAGAGATGCCAGTGTTCAGTCACAGCTGAGTGACATTATCAGGGAGACAATGTGGTTCAGATGAATGTATCTTCCGCTGAGTCTGTGCTAGACACAGAACTCCTATGAATGCACTGCAGCTTAAACAACAAGTGAGGCTTGTTGGAAAGGAATTTACAGGCAAAGAACTCTCAAGCAATCTTCTTCTACATCATCAGATTTCCTCAGTAGATGTGCTGTACAGGAGTTCTCAACGTAGCAGATCACAGAGAAAAATATTTCCTCCCCTTTGCTCCCACTTGGCAAATCACTAATAGTATATGAAGGAATATTTTAAGAACTGTTTCTCCTTTGGGCTCTCACTTGCTATTACATATCCATAAGCAGGTTCCTTGAAAACCTATCCCAAATAAATTAAGATAACAGCCACACACTCCCCAAACTACGTGAACTACCGAGTTTGCTTCCAGTTGTAAAGTGTGTTACATTTTAACACCAGAAGAATTAATAAGACAACAGAGACAGTACAATACAGTGTAACCTAGTCTCCTAATGCTCAAGAAATATTAGTAAAAATGTATAAAGTGTTGAATTACAAGTAAAGTCTAACAACTGAACCACCTATTATGCATGTCTAGACAGAATTACTCCTCAAAGAAATTCTATGGAAAATATATTACTATCCACTGTAAATGCACTGTAATTTCAGGTTCCCAAGACATTGATCTCCCATACAATAGCTCACTTATTAGCACACATAATTTTATACTAAAATTATCCACACACAAACACAGCACAAGAGTTGTGCTTTCACCACGCCATCCTAAAATCTTCTGATTTAGCTTTGGTAAATCCTTTCAAAAATAGAATTGCCTCTTAGCTTGATAAATCATGTTCAGTTTGAAAGGAATTCAATATGCAAATGTTTCAGCTGTTCCTCGGCACAAATTGTCTGCCTTGTCAATTTGAAAAAGTGAAAATCAACAAAGGAATACTTGACCTTACAGCCTAATGTCTATCAGGAATGCCATGGTTGGTCAATTTCAAACCTCTGAGAACAATGAGTGGCGCATCTTCAGCCCATATCCTATTAGCACTGACTAGATTTCAAGCACAACTTTAGGATTCTGGCAATCACTACTGTAGTCTAATTACACCATCAACCTGCACCCACATCATTTTCAGAGTAATCACCATCTTTCATCCCCCCCCCCTTTTCTTATTTTGGTATTAGGTGAGCAGTGGCATTTCTAAACGTGCTATAGGATCTTAGAGCTACCCCTCGCACTGCTAACTCTCCCACCCCAAATCCGGGTCCTTCTTATATCGGCTAATAGTGTTAAATTTGGAACTGAAGATGAAATGAATCCAAAAAGCTCGCAATGACCACCTTTCAGACAGCAATGTCCCTCAATCATAAAGGTAGAAAGGGAAGCATCAAAGCTCCTTATAAGACTTGCCAGTGGGGAACAGCACAAAAAATTATCACTCATTCCAACAACATTAGCCTAACCCTTTGGTAATAAATCATAGGTAAGTCTTTATGAAATCGGCACAGAAATGTCCTTCTAGCAAAAAAGAAAAAAGAAAAAAAGAAAAAAGAGGAGAGTGTTCCGTACAATGGTATTTGCTGCGTAAGAGCAGTTTATACAGGCCCCTAGTGGCTTACCACTCACAGCAGCAGACAATGGGGTGATCCCTACTTTTTTGCTTGTGAAGTTCTAGTGCCATTGCCAATCCAGTGTGGGAACTGCAGGTGGTCTTTTAAAAGAAAATAGGAAAGTACCTTGTGTTTCTAATCACAAAGTCAGAGCTATTGTCAAATACTTCACAGATTTTTTTTAAAAAAGAAAATGTATCTACCCACACGCAAACCATTGTCCTATTGCTGCTTGAGAATATTTGAGTTATATAAAAGCCACAATAGAATGTTTAACCAATGTCACTGCAATTCACCAAGTAGCAAAATGTTGAGACAGATGAAAATGTATTTTTAAACACAACTGCTTGAAATCTAAAACCTGCATTTCCCTTTTTGAGTGTCATTCCTACCAAAGCACATATAAATCACAATGGATTTCTTAGTGCCATCTTAAAAGCTGAGATCGTCTGTTTCACTAAACCATGTACACAAACCATGTATCATTCTGAATTGAAAATACCTATAAATATCCTACCATGCCTCCACAAGTATTATTATATGAAAAGGTATCTAATTATCTGTCTCCCTTCTCTTTGCAAGAGCTACAGAACCTAGTACTGAAACATGCCTTGTAGGGAACACATCTGATGTTTATAGCAATTTAACAGAGCAGAATTTGACAGCTGAACTTAAGACACTGACCAGACTATCAATTTCACATTTGAAAAATACCGAAGCCATACAGTAGATCTCAGGAGAACTAATTTAAGGACATTTTGATGAAGCAAATCATCAGTGTCCCTTAAAAGCAGACATATATGTGACTGATTTATATTCAGAGGATGAAATCTTTGATTTCTGTTGTTTATGTTACTCTGTTGTAGTGTGTAGTCCTTATTTCAAAATGAACAAAAACACTTTTCGTAATAAAATTCTACCGTCAAAGAGGGGAGTCCCCCCCCCCCAATAATTCTCTGTCTGTTTTTCATGTTGTGGGTTTGCATGTCATGGGAGTGAAAGAAAATGACAAAAAGGTCACTATCATCTGTCACAATAGAACTTTTGACACTATTTCCCAAGCAAAAAAATCACAGGAACCAACACAAAACACACCATGAAAACTCAGTGCAACGACTCATAGATTCTGAAGGAACATAAAATATTGGTGCTGCACTCTGCTGGGGTGAACACTTTACATGAACCACACCAGGAAAATAATTTTTAGGCAGGTACAAAGAAACTTGATGCACTTCCCAGTGGATTATAAAATATGCAAAACCCTGAAGGGACGAATGCTGGTGACACTGCCCTCTTCCAAAATAACCTGTGGAGAAACAGAACTAACACTAGCGGAAGAGGCGATTGGGGAAAAGGTTAAGTATAAAGGTTATGACTTGTGGGGCAGCTAGTCATTGACAGCGGCTTGGGGAAGAGGGCAAAGCAAAAAAACAAAAACAAAAAACCTTCACAAGCATTAGGGAGCAACTCAGAAGGCTGGATGGAAGTATTGTGGAAAATAAGTTTCCCTCAAAGGAAACATGGGTGTACTCTTGTAAACCTTGCCATGCCTCTGTCAAAAGTCCTTGTCTTGGCTGCTTTAAGGATACTGTTATTATTGTTATTATTATTACATAGTTCCTGTTTTAGCATATGCGTTTACTTAGGAACCCTATGAAGGAGAAAGAGGGGGTATTATCTGGGCATCCCAGGGGTTGTTCCCAACCTACCCCCCTCCCCGTCACACGCGCGCAGGCGGTTCCCCTCGCCGGCATCTCCTCTCGCCTTTGATTTCTGTTCTTATCTCCCCACTGCGATAAACACCACTCAGGACAAACGAGCTAACTCGGCCATCATCATCATCATCATCAACAACAACAACAACAACAAGCCTTCCGTCGGTAGGCAGCACCGCACGCCTCCATCTCTCCCTCCCAAGCAAACGGACGGCTCTCTCTCTCTCTTCCCCTGGACACCAATCCTGGCACGCACCAGCCCAGCGTTCTTCCCACCACACCGCCTTCAGATTCCCCTTATTGTCAGCTCTCCTGTCTGGAGATTAGACCCCGGGGCTACCGGAGGGGGGGAGAGAAGAAGAGTAGCTGAGAAATGCACATGGCTGTCTCTCATGCACACATCATGCACGCGCGCGCACGAGCGCGCAAACACACACACACACCACACCAGATTTCCAGAGCAGGGGCTGGAAGAAAGAAATGGGTCAGCAGCAGCAGCAGCGGGAAGAATTACCTGGTCATGCTGGCTCCCCGTCGGCTCCCCTCGCAGCAGCAGCAGCGCCGCCGCTGCCCCCGCCGCCAACCAAGCCCTCCTTGCCGGGCGCTGCTTATTGGCAGGGCTCCTTTCCTCTCCTTTCGCCTTCTTCTTTCCTCTTGCTGCTGCTGCTGCCGCCACGGCCACCTCTGCTCCTCTTTCCCCTGCTGCTGCTGCTGCTGCTGCCGCTGCCGCTCGTCTCCCGGGAGGCCGATTTAATCCAAAGCCGAGCGAGCGGCTGCCAGCCGAGTCCCTCCTTCCCCTCCCGCGACGCCCCCAAGCGCCCGGGGGTCTCTTGCCGCCCTCTCACGGACCGTCCAAAGCGGGGAAGTGGATGGGAGTCCGAGGGGCCGGCGGCATCCAGGGAGCGGGGAAGCCGGCGGAACTCCCCGGGCTGCCGGGTCTCCCTGGCCGGCTTCTTGCTGCTGCTTGTCCGCTCTCTTCTGCCTTCTTTTTCTTGCTGCTGCTTCTGTTGCTCCCAGGCTCTCTCTCTCTCTCTGCTCTCCGCTTCACCCTCCTCCTTTCTCCTCTTGCTCCCTCCTCCCTCCTCCCTCCCCCTCCCTTTTGCCCCTCTTAATTTAGTCCATTCTTTAGCTACAAATAGAAAAACCGGATCCACTCTCCTCCTCCTCCTCCTTCTCCAAGGAGGGGGAAAAAGAAGGAAAAAGAAGAAGAGGGAAATTTCCCCAAAGTGCAATGCAGACCCAAAAAGGGCAAGTTGGAGATGGCTCGGATGTTGGAGAGGGGTGGAAACAGAATAGGCGAGAGATTCCCTCTCAACCTTAAAAAAAAAAAAAGCAGAAAGAGGAAAGGGGGGGGGAATAAAGACCCTTTTAGAGGACTCCTCTGGGAAGAGGCGATGGCTGCGCGCGCTAGCTGAGGGACCAAGTAAGAGGGATGCTCCCCATCTCCTTTCCTTCCCCTCTCTCTCTCTCTCTCTAGGTGATATTTATATGGAGAGAGGACATAATATATATTATTGCTAAATCCTCTTATGCTGTGCAGATCACAGGATTTGAGTGCGCCCCCCCCCCCTAGCAGTGTTGTGAGAAGCTTGTTGCAGAGCCCGGCTGTTTTTAGGCGAGTGGGAAGCGGGTGGAGAACGGCTGAGTCTCTCGCCCTTGCGCGCCTGGCTGGACCACAGACGGACGGAGGACGCGAGCAGCGAGGAAGGCGCACACGCGCAACGCCGGAGCGCGCCGGGCAGCAACGGTGCGCTGTGTGGGGCGGAGTGGGGGGGGGGAGAGATTGGCAGGGACGGTGACGTCACTCCCCGTTATCTCGCTGTACCAGCCCAGAAAGGACCTCCCCCTTTCTCTCCCCCTCCCCACCTCTTGTGCCAAACACACACAGAGCTACACGCGCACGCCCCGCGTTTGCAAGAAGGCGAGAATCTTGTGCGCCCGTGTTTTCCCTCGGAGAAGCACGCACGCTTTCAAACGCGAGCGAGCGAAGCAGCCGGTTGGGTGCCTTCTCGCTTTGCACCCCGCCTTCTCTCCGCCCTCTTCTGTGAATTTTGCGAGAGCTCCTTTCCTCCTCCTCCTCCTTGCAGCTGCCCTCACGTCTTTGAGGACGCGCGGTGCAACCTCCCAGACGTGTTTTTTTTTTTTTTAAAAAAAAATGGAAACTTCGTGCGCGAGGGAGAAATCGGGTAGGAGAGATGATAGTTCAGGTCAGGTGGTCCGTTTTCCTGGAGTTAAAGGCCGTTTGGGAGGAGTCGTGCGGCTGCAATCCTAACCCTGCTTGCCTGGGAGTAAGCCCAACGGAGTTCAGTAGGGGTTACTTTTGAGTAGACGGGACTACGATTCTGTTGCACATCGGTTCCCCACCCCACCCCTAGAAACGAAGGGTGTAAGGTTGCTTGAAAGAGGCGAGTAACAAAAGGAAGCCTGTTACTTCATTCTGTTTATAAACCTTAAACTGTCAAGCAAATGAAACCTCAGTGTTGCATTATTCAAGAAAATTGCTGTCTTAGGGTCATTTACATTTGTTGTATATGTAGTACCGTTTACGTAATAATAATCATAACTGGGTGGAAACATGGTGCTATTTATATAAACAACAGCATTTCTTATTGGTAGTTTAAGTTAAATAACAGTAATTTGCTATTAATTACAATGTTTGGGTTTCTAAAAAGAAACCATGAGGCTTCTGAATGTTTTTTTTTAAACAAAAGCATCACAAATCCTTGTAAGAAAACAAACACACACTAACAGTGTGAACCACAGCATTCTTTCACCACCAGGCCCTGCTACGCCCCCACACTATTATGAAGTATATTCAGAAATAGATACAACTAATTCCTCAAGGTCAAAGTCCAAATATTCTGCAAATCTCTCCCAAAAGTTAATCCTTGCTGAGTTTCAGCGTGACCCTTTTTGCTTCACTGATGACCCAATTCTACACACAGCTTGTGCGCGGGATGAACCAGGGATCCGATCTGTTACTTGTGTTCCACTCATTTCCCTCTGCAAATGTTTAAAGGATAGATAATAAAAACAGGCTGACTTGTGGCTTCTTTCTGCAACCCCTGAAGGGCTGCTTACAGGAGCAACTGGACAGTGCCAAGACATGTGTTCATTACCATTTAATCTGTCTCCAGTGGACTACCAGTTACTACTGGTCATTGAAACTGTATACACATGAAGTTAGCCATAATCCATATCTGTCCTATAGTAATGAAAAAAGAAATGCTTCCATCCAATCTGAAAAAGTTAAACCACATTCACTCCACAGTTAAGCTGGTGTGTACATTTGAAACACCCATTGCACATGTACAAACGACGGCTTCATGAATAGGAATTGGGGGGAGTGCAGGCATGGGATTAGATGAAAGACAAGGGGGGGTGTCACCTTGCTGCCCCCAAACCACTCATGTGTGCATAGACTAACTGCCTTAATTGCAGAGATTCACACTGAGGGATACAGAAATATTAGTAGGCGATAGCCACACACGTTGTGTTAGCACGCTGAATTATCCCATTCCTTTCTCCTCCGTCTTTTGTTCTCAAAACGCTACTGGCCTGCCACATCCTTGTGGCAACTTGATACTACATTCCATTTCTTAGTCTGTCTCAGGGCATTAAAGCAACAGTTAGTCCATTTTCCTAAAAGAACACAATGTTTCTGTGTATATACTACAGAAAATGCTACAGCTGTGTGCATTTATAAACGATTTGTTCTATATTTCTCAAATATACATTTGTAAGCACTGTATAGGAACATGTAAGGTGGGTGAGCTGACAGAGTCCTACTTGCACTTGCCTGTGAAAGGCCTTCAAGCACTGCTTGCCGCAAAGACAAATTGTCAGCGTACTGTTTTCCAAAGATACACAACACAGAGAGAACAGGAAATGGGATTGCTGGAAGGGCAGGGGAGGGTGCAGTGCATTGCCTTAAAATGTTTTATGAACAGGCATGTTCATTTCCACACTTCGGGATTCTTTGGGCCCCGCAGATGTGGAAACAAATCAGTAACAGTTTGAATGAGAATTTTGAAACAAAATGTAGGTTTTTTACACATCCAAAGTGTAGCCAGCGCATCCCCTTTTTAAAATTTGTTTTCAAAACAAAAAGAATTGTGTTTTAAGTCTGGCCTGCATTTTCTACATTTCTACATTTCATTTTCTACAGCGCAACTAATACTGATATGGTTTATTTGCTTGCTTGCTTAAAAGAAAAGTGTCCTCACAGGTGAACAATCTATTTTTATAAATCAGCTTAATGTTAGATTATTACACTAGAAGTGTTGCTGGGGATCACATAACTGCTATTTCAGTTATGCCATATTTGTGAGTTTCTGATTGGCCTCTGGTTGGCCACCGTAAGAACAGAACACGATATAGACCTCTGGTGCAGCAGGGTGCTTCTTACGTCATTATGCATAAATGCTTAATTATTGAGATCAATTATGCATGCTAGGCATTGCATCCAACAAAGTTCTGCTCAGAACAGAACCTACTGGAATTATTGGACCTGTTAATCATGTCCATACCGGCAAAATTGTAAAACAGGACACCTAAAGGAAACTCAAGACGGTAATTGAAACAAGTACCCATGTACCAATGGATACTATTTTGAGTCTGGTCCTATTAAGATAGAATTTGTATGGTCTTCAGGTAGATGTTTGCATTATGCCCAGCACAAGCCAGCCCCTCTTGTCTCAGAAGTACATTTCATTGTGTTCAATGGGCCTTACTCCCAGACAAGTATGCATACCATTCAGCCTTAATTATCACTGAATAGGCCTTTCATATGTTTCTGCAGCAGAAGCAGACTTCAATGAAAAAATCCACATGAAGGTGGAATTCTACTTTTGCCTGACCGATAATGAGATTGCATCTAAAGTTTGTCAAGAAAATGCAAGTACAAAACACACTTATCAAAACGTATTCAGATATAATTTTGAATTTATCTTGTTTATTTGTCATCAGACAATATTATGAAACCCGTGCTTGCCAATATTTCATACGCTGTAATGCATATTTATTGGATGAATAAATTGTGCATTTTGAAAGCACTTTGTTTTGCTAAGATGTCTTTTGCCAGTGTTCATTCAACTTTAAAGAGTTCAAACAGAAAACCTGTTGTGAATGCTGAAATAAAGGCTTGTGGTTACAATGGAAATGAAAACTATCATTATCTCCTACTACAGGGCAAACCATAAAGTGGACTTAGTTTAAGGTTCTCAGAGTTTTAAACTTGAGTTTTCTTCATTCATCATAAAAGAGGTATAGTTTTGAGTTTGGTTTTGGTTTCGAATTAACATGGTTTTTAGGTTTTGCAATAACATACATGCATAGTAAAGCTACCACACATTCTGATGTAGTATGCATTTTGGAAAACTGGTGGAATTTCCCTAGATTATTTGATACTGTGGAAACACCTCAAGTTTAGGTGCCAGTTGCTGCCTTTCTGTCTGCTACACCAGGGCTTGGGTGCCCACCTTGTTAGGAAAACTTGCTTTAAGAAACAAATAAAAGTTCCTGGAAGCTTTAAAGAGGGTTCCAGAATTTTGTTTAGTGTGTAGGAGTGGCACTCTAGGCTTGATTGGTGTCAGCTGGAGGTTCAAATAAAGGGAGGAAGTTGCAGGCTGCAATTCCTGCACGAGGAAAACACACACACACACACACACACACACACACACTGTCAGCACGCAGGCTGACAACAAGGTTGGAAGTAAGACAATGAGTGCTGCTGATACTGTGAGTTTTGCTGTCTCAGGATTGTTAATCACTGGACTGAGATTATACCATGCTGGAGAGATAAAGAAGGAATTCAAATAGCTTGTATATAATAGTAACGGAAATGCTTGTGCAACCAGTCAAGCAATAAAGAAGCTCTTGACTGTGAATTTGAGTATGGCTCCTGTTCTTGTCCTCTGCCTCCAGGGAAAACTCTGCTACAAACAGTAAGAAGTGGTTTTACTGAGGTGCCACCACACTAGCAGAGTAGCACAGCAGAAGTGTGTGGGCGGTAACCTCTAATACACCCACCCATGTTGCTGGACTCCAGTTCCCATAAGGCCCAGACAGCACAGCCAATGGTTAGAGATGATGGGATACTGAATTGCCAAAGGTTCCCCATCCATTATGCTACACCATAATAGCCTGAGATGGGGAAAATGCTGTCAGCTGTTTCTGGCTGCCTCTCCCCTTTTGTATTATCTGTGAAGTGGGAGGGGTAGACATGGCCCGGGGGACACCATGCAATGATATGTCCATTTCCTGCATGGCTAATGGGGAAGGCATAATTTGTGTGGCCAATGGGAAGACATCACTTGACCGGTGGCAGAAGTGGAGTGACTGTAGATGCTTGGAGGTAGGGCAGCCAATGTTGCTACATCAGCACTTCCTCTTTTCATAAGCTCATGGCTCTCTTATGCTGGTGTTCCCGGTATAGCAGCTACTAGCTATCAGGAATGAGCCAGCTCCTAGTGGAACTTCACAGCCTGCTGCAGAACGGAGAGGGTTAGATCTGACACAGGCTGAACAGTGGTCAGTGCACAGTGCTTCTCCCCCACCCCTGGGAATGCCGGTTGCAGAGGGAATGACTGAGAGCAGGCTAGAACACAGCCAAAGCTCTCAGGAGGCTTGAGCAGGCTTGGAGACAGTCTACAAGAGCAAGAAGAGGCTGGAACTAATCCAATAAGTCTGAAGAGTCGACGAATGGGAGGGCTGCTAGATAGGAAGCAAAACAAGAGATGACAGTTCAATATCTTTTGTAGACAACGGAAGGAGTCTTCAGAAGGGTCATCTTGCGTGATCATGCCGGTGGCTGCGTTAGAGCCATCCGGAGCTATCTGTTTGTTTTTGCAATAAATCCTCTTTTTTAATTACCTACGCTTACTGTGTTATAAAGCTGGGAACTTGGACTCCTGACACTAGAAATCCCAAGTGGACTGTGGGACTGACCTTTTACAAATTAAATGTACACCTCAATGATAATCCACAGCAAAATAGAATAATAGGCTTGCTCAACACGACTACGCATACCTGCTGTCAGGCTTGAGGAATTCTCTCCCCCCCCCCATGGTTTCCAGAATCAAGGAGGACCAAGAAATGTCTTGCTTACGATTTATTCAGTCATTACGGGAGAAGACAAAGAATTCAGTCCTTTCCCCATGATGGAGTTCCTCTCTCTTCCCTCTTCCCTCTTCCCCAGCAACACCTGACCCTATGGAGGCCCCCTGTGGTCAAATGTCTTTGCTTCTGTTGCTCTTGCACCCTTAACGAACGTCGTGTTCTAGGGGACGGCGGATCATCTATGCTGTCTAATGAAGTGTCAGCTGTCTGGGCTATCTCCCCACCCTACCCCATGCTTCTTCTTCTAACACTTCATAACTTGGCAGCTGGCCAGTCTCTGCCTCGTTTATCTCCCTCATAGCTCGGCTGTAATTCAAACTGGCCTCTCTCCACCCTGTCAGCTACAGGAGAAGGGGGAGGCAATCTCCACTATACCTCTTCCTCGTGATTCCAGTCCCTGACACCTTAAATGCCATGTACACCTTAACCAAAAATGCACTCTCCATTCTTTAAAATCAGCTTATAACGATTCACATTATAGCATTTGTATGTGATTGATTCTTAGGAGTTGGATAGAACAAAGTCATACTCAGAGTAAAGGTAAAGGTAAAGGAACCCCTGACCATTAGGTCCAGTCGTGACCGACTCTGGGGTTGTGGCGCTCATCTCACTTTATAGGCTGAGGGAGCCAGCGTACAGCTTCCGGGTCATGTGGCCAGCATGACTAAGCCGCTTCTGCCGAACCAGAGCAGCGCATGGAAACACAGTTTACCTTCCCGCCGGAGCGGTACCTATTTATCTACTTTGACGTGCTTTCGAACTGCTAGGTTGGCAGGAGCAGGGACCGAGCAGCGGGAGCTCACCCCATTGCGGGGATTCGAACCACCGACCTTCTGATTGGCCAGTCCTAGGCTCTGTGGTTTAACCCACAGCACCACCCGCGTCCCTCATACTCAGAGTAGACCCATTCAAATCAATGTGCTTAGGAACATACTGTAGCTAGCTGCCCTGTACCAAATCAGACCAGTGGCCCATCTAGTTCAGTATTGTCTACAATGCATGGCAGTAGCTTTCCAGGGTTACAAGCAGCGTTTTTCTCCTACCTTACCCGGACATGCTGATGACTGAACTTGGGACCTTCAATATTAAAAGCAAAATTTTCCCTGGACATTTCACCTGGACACTGCTTAAGGGTGAATACCAGCTATGTCTGGAAAATGTGGGACGTATGCCAACCCTATGATACATCCCTACATGGTGGTGGTTGTTTTTTGTTTTGTTTTGTTTTTTTAAAAATGTATTTACAACTTTCAGTGTACATGCTTTTATTTCCAGTTCGTAGCACATACTCTATTGCAGCCTAATAAACCTTGATCCTACTTCATCAGTCTCAAATCTCCATGGATTTTTATCGTGTGATTAATTACCAGCTTCCTGGAGTCTTTTTACTCTCTTCAATTCCTTTACTACAAAGAGCCGAGATAAAAATAGCAAGCATGGCAAAAAATAATGAAAAAAAGTAAAATGTACTCAGAATCTCTTTCTTCTTCAGACATGCTTTCCTTTAAGTACCAAAGGTTTATCATTTGAAAGATTTATAAGAATCATGAAAGTTTAAGAGATGAAGATAAACCACTGAATGACTCCTTAGAGATACCAAATTAGCACTTAAAACATACACATATCGAAGGTATATTTGCAGAGTTTATTATTTTTGTTTACTGGCAAATGTATATACTTATTAGCTTAGTAGTTTGTAAGTTTTGGTATTCACCAGATGCAGCAAAAGGGCCTTGCGAGCTATAAATGAGAATTCTAAAGGTGCAAACAAAACAACTGGGGGTCTGTTTCTCTTAGTCACTAAGAAATCCAGGGCTTAATGTGTGTGTTAATGGAGCTTTATGACTAATCACCTGTTAGATTTCATCTGACAGCTTGTCACGCTGTAACTGTAAATAATAAAAATGCATGGCTATCTTAATGTATGCAACTAAAGAAAGAGGAGAGGGAGAATATTCCATAATTTTACTTTGATATGGCGCAGCTCCAATAATTTAATGCATGCACTAGTGGCTCCACTCATAGAGGCCCAAGAAAATTTCGGACAACTTCCTTTAAATTGTCTGACTGTAAATTTAGACCACCTCCCACCCCGTTCCACCCCCAGTACAAATGAGCGTGCTAATTTACACACCTGAATTCTTCATAAATTCCTGAGGGTACCCCCAACCTGCATTCTGCATCCTTTTCCCCAAATAGCACATAGCAACTTCAGAGTCCTAGGCAAAGGTAAAGGGACCCCTGACTGTTAGGCCCAGTTGTGGACGACTCTGGGGTTGTGGCGCTCATCTCACTTTATTGGCTGAGGGAACCAGCGTACAGCTTCTGGGTCATGCGGCCAGCATGACTAAGCCGCTTCTGGCGAACCAGAGCAGCGCATGGAAATGCTGTTTACCTTCCCACCGGAGTGGTACCTAATTATCTACTTGCACTTTGAGGTGCTTTCGAACTGCTAGGTTGACAGGAGCAGGGACTGAACAATAGGAGCCCACCCCCTTCTGATCGGCAAGCCCTAGGCTCTGTGGTTTAACCCACCCTCTGTTAGCAAGTAGAGTCAAATGCACTCTGACAGCAAGGGGCACTTTGGTGTCACTTTCCCACAACTTCAAGTTTCATGTATTCCCCAACATGACAAGGTATGAATTGCTACACTGTGTTTCAGGACTCTCCTCCACCTTAAGTTAGGTATTTAAAAAATCATGTGTTTCTTTTGTTATGGTTTTTGAGGGCAATTCTATTCTACTGCAATAGGTGAGGAAACTGGAAGAAGAAAACCACACACATAAAGATATTGATCTTGCAAAAATGCTGCTTAAATTTATCAGTTACTTGTAATATCTAAGAATCTCAGTCAAGAACCTGCTCTCTCCATTTTATGTGAGAAAGGAGTGTAGAGGGTAAAAAAACACTTGTCTGTTTTCATAATAGACAAATTGCTTTCCTTGCCATCACCACAAATTACATCAGAGGTCAATTAAAATAAAAACCCACATGTTTACAAAGTTAGGATCTCCCTTGTGACCCAGAAAAACTGACCCCCCCCAACATTGCAGCTAACAGTTTGCACAAAACTTACTAATCCATTTTTGGGGGTCACTGAGACCTCAACTTCAACAGCAAATGTTGGCAAGCAACCTGGACTCTCACCTTTAGCAGCTGCCCAGAGTTAATGGCAACTCTTCATTCAGAACCTTTTGCTGTTCATGGAAAAATCTCTGAAAAACATGTTGTTAAGAGTTGTCATAAACTCTTCTAGGGCACAATGTCAGCACCCCCCTCCAAAATAATCAATAAGCTCCTCAAATTTGAACATTGCCTTCAATGCCAATGTAGCAATGTGAGAGACAAGCCTTCCCCTTTGCACAACCTATGGGATATAATTACCAACACACTCCCACAATGCTTTGTGCCATGCAAGAATGCTACAACTGATGAGCAATTAGTGCCATTCAGATGAAGATGTCCAATGAGGCAGTATCCACCATCCAAATCCACAAGGTAGGCATAAAATTCTGCCTGTGTTGCTATTCAAAAACACCATCTGTTTATGGTGTAGATATATATTAGGGGAAGGAAGGAAGTGTCTCAGAGGTTGAAAACTTAGGCTGAGAAACTGGCAGTGCATGCATTCCCCCAGAGTTCCTTTCTCACAAATCCAGAAGTGTCAAGAGCAGCATTTTGGTTTTCAGTAATATTTGACACATGTTTTCAAATCTGCTCATGTGTTTATACACAAATCGATGTATCTCACATTCACATTCATAGCAGTTCTCCTGCTGGAGACAATTGGGCACCCAACAAGTAATTTCCTAATTACTTAGAAAAATTACCAAGAACCAAGAAACACCAATCAAAATAAATATGTGTGCTTATTTACACAAAATTGCAAACAGTGAATAAAATGTCATAGCTTGGGGCATGGATACAGAAATATAAACTAGCAGGATGGCTAGTTGTGGCATCCTACCCAAACCCATGTTGCCTCCACAATAAGCTTAAACAATTCATAATACAGAAAAGGAGACAGCTTAAAGGCGGAAGTTTAACAGCTGTCAATGGTATGAACAAAGAATCTCTTCCTAGTAGATCTACATGTAGAGAACACCTGCTTCATGTTGTATCTCTTCTAGTCCCGCAGTTGTGAAATGTGTTGATTGTGCATTGGCTGGCCATGTGGCGTATGCTATGGATGCAAGATCTATGAAATATGGTACTCTTGTTACTAGTAATTCACAAATCATGTTTATTGCACTTCTATATCATACAGCACTATTATACATAATTAGACCCCACAGATGTCTCTTGTAGGTTTTTGCACTTTACTTTGTGAAGCTTTCTATTTATTTCAAAATATTTCTAGATCATTTAGTGTGGTTTTTTTAAAAAAACAAAAAACAAAAACAAAAACAACAACCCACCACCACCACAACTAGTGTTTTTTTAATAAAAAAAACTATTTCATTTTAAAAAACTAAAAGCAGTCTACCAACAATGCAAATCAACATTTAAAACACCAAAACAGTATTTTTAAAAGTCAGAACCAAATACCCAGTGATACATGTCCAAACTTATGGACAGCCTGTGCAAAAAGATACATCTTTATATATTGTTGACTTGGATGATGTCTGCATAACTATATTATTTACTGAGAAAGGGAAGGTCTTAATAAAGGCATGATTATCCTGAGTTGCAAAAGGTGTCATGCTTAATACTTTCCATCAATTATTTTAATTGCATGGCTTTGGGAAGGTAAATCTGACCATTTCCTCTACATTCACTCTTTGCTCTCCACTTCTTCCAGCCTTTCATTTATCCTTCTGCTGTTTCCCCCATTTCCCCAAAGCTATCTTTTATTAGCACACGGCTTTGCATCTGCCCCTTTCAGTCTCTGTTCCCCAATTCCTAGCGTCATCTTGCCCGCCCATCCCTCCTTCGGGTATCTGTAACATCACTACAGCCCCGTTAATGAACAAGGAGGGCTCACAGCTTGAAAAGTAACAGCACATTGACCAATTCTCTGATGTCGTCCCCCCCATTCTATATTCTGTAAGTCAGGTGCTGTCTAAATTTGCTTCAGCTTAACACTGATTTGCAGTAAACTGATAAGACAGAGGAAAAACTGCTGCCGTGCCATGGTTTCTAAAACATAGTCGTATGCATACTGAGATTTGTGGCAGGATATTCTTGCCTGTCTGCCTGCCTATTTATTTATGATATATTTGCTTGGTGTTTTTTTTTTTTTTTATTACTACCAAGCACTAACGGTCTTCTAGGATTTCCCATTACTGGAAATTAGTAAGATAAGTTGCTGCTGGATTGTTTCTTCGCTGCTGCCAACAACAGGGCTGGTGGGCCAGTTGAAATGGCTTCATGGACTGGATCTGGGTCCAGGCGCCTGCCATTTCTGCCACGGATTAAACCCACAATAGCCAAAACAATCTGCTGACTGTGTGTGACTTTCCCAATCCATGTAACTATAACATTAGGAGAACAAGAATCAGCTACCATTAAGCTGTGAGGGTTTTTAAGAAAATGGAAAGGGGAGATTAAATCTGCCTCACTGCATGCTAATTTTTGGTAGGGCTTCAATTTTTGGAGGGGAAAAAAGTGCGCTTCCATATTAAACTAGCTCTGCAAGGGAGATCATGCATTAGTCACAGTTCCACAATGGAAGGAGATTTATTTTTTCAAGAAGGGAAGCAAGTTCTCTTGAGTTCTGTTAACATAAAAACATTCAGCGTCAACCACAGCAGATGTATTTTCAGGTCAGAGCTGAAGTTCAAACCAGTCCTGTGTGTGGATTTCATGTACTTGACTGCCACAGCAAACTGTTCAAATTGCTGGCAAGCAAACCTCTTGGAGCTTGAGCCTGAAAACTTAAATGGTATTTTCCTTATGCATGAATAACTTCTGTCCATTCCAAACTTTGGATGTAGCACAGAGCCCCCCCCCCCACCAAAGGTGAGTAAGGAGGCACTGGGCTTTGGGAAGGAGACACGGGGGCTCGGGCAGGGTCCTAGAGTCCTCCTACCTCCTTCCCAAATCTGGGAAATGGCTAACTAGACTCCGGGAAGAAAGCAGGAGGACTCAAGAAGCATGTCAGAGCCTTACACCTCCTTCCCAAAGCCTAAAAAGGTAAAGGACCCCTGACAGTTAAGTCCAGTCGCAGACGACTCTGGGGTTGCAGCACTCATCTTGCTTTACTGGCCGAGGGAGCTGACGTTTGTCCGCAGACAGTTTTATAGGGTCATGTGGCCAGCATGAATAAGCCGTTTCTGGCAAAACCAGAGCAGTGCATGGGAACGCTGTTTATCTTCCTGCTGGAGTGATACCTATTTATCTACTTGCACTTTGACATGCTTTTGAACTGCTAGGTTGGCAGGAGCTGGGACAGAGCAATGGGAGCTCACCCCATCGTGGGGATTCGAACCGCCAACCTTCCGATCGGCAAGCCTAAGCAGCACAGTGGTTTAGACCACAGCACCACCCGTGTCCCAAAGCCTAATGCCTCACTTATGGGGCTTTGAGATGGCATTCCTTCATCTCAGCACCTAGTCCACTCTCTTTGTCCAAACCAATTTCATTTTATTTTTGTCTATCATAGTAACTTCTTTCAAGGCACATAAAAAGATGGCCATGTTGATGCATAAGAAAAAGCTCCAAAATTTATAGCTGGGTTTGAGGAAGACCTTTATTGGAACCAGTGAAAATGTCCCCAAAGTGGGGCAAGCTTTTGAGTTCTGTAGCATCAGGCAAGATGTCACACAAAAGAATGGGGAAACATAAGGGGAAAACAAAACAAAAAAAAGCACAAAGCACAAAACTAGGCTGGCTTTTGTAGTCATAAGGTCAGCTTGTAGACCATTCCAGGAGGAAGAGTGCTGGCTGAATAAGTCCTTCTAAGATGCTAAAGATGTCAAGTTATACACCTGGGGCTCTGGGATAAAGAAGCAATTGCTGGTCCCTGAGAAATCAAAGTGTGAGAAATTACAAATGGGTTTAACTGGACATTTTGGACTAATATCCTTGTGCCCACAAGAGCACCTCAGTTATTGTGGAGTGATTCTCTCTTGTTCTGCAGGCTGTTTCTCCCTAAGGTCCTCTTCCATAAATAAATGTTCTGCACTCATACATTTAATATTCATTCTGCTTCCCTAAATCACTAGTCTTTAGTTGGTGGGCTTGGACCTGCCCCTGCGTTGCGGCCTGATCTAAGGTGGTTCGCAACAGTAGCAGTGCCACTAAAAAATACTTGGAAAGCACTGAGAAATGGGTGCCCAAATGCATATTTGGGATAAAGGTGTATCCTGGATCTAGCAATACTGAAAACTACTTCCAAATATTATGCAAGAGGGAAAATTAGGTGTAATCGTTTTTGTAAGACACACTGAGAGAAAAGGTTACAAAGCAGCCTATGAATAAGTCTAAAGAAATAAATGTTTTCTATGCTAGGGCCAGCACTTTTTCAAAAGTCTTTTTTTGCACCATCAGTCTTAGCCGTCATCTACCTCCTCCTTAATGGTGCTGCCTGCAGCAGGCTGCTTCACCTTGCTGCCTACCAGGGACTGAAAGGCTGGGTATGGTTTTTTCCAGCACACCGCTTGCAATCTGGATCTATGAGATCCAGTTCATAAATTTGCCCTGGGAAAGGATAAAAGGGAAGATGGAACTGCAATTTTAAGTAAATATTTGGTTCTTCAAATGTAAATCAGACCCTAAAGCTCAGTCGAAGAAAACCTGTAGAGGAAAGAGCTTAATAAAAAAAAGAATTCCAGGAGGGGCAGTGGACGATAATGATGAAAGGCTGCAATTGCCACTCTCTCCTGCTTGTTACAAGCCAACAGCTGATTGATATGAGCGAAAGAAAGGAAGTGGAAGCAACGTGAGCATTTCTCCATAAAGCAAGCTCAGGCTCTCATCTCTGCATCTTCTAACATCCTCTTTCCTCTATAGCAAGCCAATTATTTTCTTTTTAAAGGAGGCCATTCCTTCCCTCAGCTTGAAAGACAGAGGCAGAAAGATGGAAAGGGAAATTATCACTGTTTCTTCCTCCCCTACTGCTAGTCCAAAAATACATGGTCAGTAGTAAGGTGTTGGGGTAGATTTATCACAAGCAGCAAAATAAGAAGCCCATTTTAAAATGCATGCTTACATTGGGATTATTATTCACTTTTATATCTTCCTCTGTATTGTACTGCTACTATTCCCCTCCCCCCCTTCTGCTCTGAATCATTTGGGTACAAAAATAATTCAGTATGGAAGTACTATTGTAGGGAGTTCTGCTAACCAAGATGCAGGTATCCAGCCTGTTTGGGTTGCATTTCACCTAATAGATCAGGGATGCTGCTTGCACGTGCTCTGGGAGGAGATGATGCTCTGAGGTTTGTTAATTCCTGTAGCAGCAGTGGCCAGTAGCATTTTTAAGGAGTTTCCCCAAGTGCACCAATTGTGCCTCCACCCACCTGAAGAAATCAGATCTGGCTACCTCCATTCATACCCTTGTTACAGAAAGGAGTACTGAATTCATTTTCTATGAAAAAGGCAGGATATAAATTGTTGTAATAAAGTGTTTTTGGGCCTGTATTTGAAAAGTTTGTTTGCCAGGTGATCAGATTTTCCAAGCAAGCAGAACTAGCAAAGAGAACAAAACGTACAAGAAGGGGGTCAATCATTAGTTCAACACCCCTTCCCTAGAGGTCTGTGACTGGAGAATTCTGGTAAAATAATTCCCCCTGATTGAGGGGAAGCTTTGAGAGAAATGTTTCATTTTTGTCCAGAGACATTGTCCACACATTTTTGTTTTGTCTGCCTCATATTAGTTTGAAGGCCCCTGTCTTGGAATGATAATAATAATAATAATAATAATAATAATAATAATAATAATATACTATTACTATTATTAATATTATTACTTGGGGTGATTCATATCCCACTTCAGTACAGAGTAGCCTTGAATCTAAAAAACAATGGCTTTTTAGCCTCTACACAGGCATTTAATTGGAATATCTTGCAAAGAGTTGAAACTTTGGAAGGTTGCCATATTTAAAGAAGTGAAAATCTGGACGCAAAAGTTGAGTTTGTTTCTTTTTTTGCCCAAAGTTGTTGAGTTGTGTTGTTGTTGTTTTGACAAAGTTGTTGAGCAAAATCTCAGAAAAAAATAAAGTTTTAAAACTATTTTTAAGGAAATTCACCCCAAAATCAACACTTTCCCCAGACATTTTAACGGATTTCCATTATTTTTGCCCAGACGCCATTTTTGATGGGTGATTCTGCACATATGGAAAGCCCTAAGGTTGAGCAGTGAAATGATTGTGCATCCCCAATCTTAACCTTTAAGGCTCTAAATGGTCCAGAATACTCTATGTATTATGTCCTTCCATTTCAACTTGCATGGGATAATCAGTTGTCCAGAATGCTACCACCACCCGATGTCCAGTGGGTGAGGACACAAGACAAAGTTTTTTCAGTTCCAGAACCTTGCCTCTGCCATGCCCTTATTTAGCATTACAACTTGAAACGAAAACAGCTTTTTGGAGTCGATCACTTTTTGCTTCCTGCTGCACATTCTCATTCGGTTGTTTACATTCTAATTTGAGACTACTTTTAAGGATTGACTGGGTGGTATCCAGTGAATTTTTACTCAGTGTAGACCCACTGAAACGAACATGCCAGTCTTGGTCATGTTTCTTAATTTCAGTGAGTGAAACTCTTGAGTAAAACTTAGCTGAATACCACCCATTGTTTTTGCATGCTGCACTACAAAGTTTCTCCCAGAGGAACTTTGACAGAAAGCTGGATTATAAATGTTTAAATGAATAAAAATAATGTATTGCTGCAAAATATCCTGTGCGTAGTTGTCAACTAGTCGTATAATTGAGGCCAATCCTCAATACAGCTGTGGGGACCTTTTTTCAGACAGGAGTGATGATGTCATACTCTAGCAAGTGTAGGAGGTGATAATAAGGCTTTTACATTTACTAAAGAGGAAGTCAGAGAATGAGGGTAGCTTTTCTATAACTGTCAGCTCATTCTAGTTTTATGCTAGATACTGCTGATCTATGGGGGAGGGTGTGCAATGAATCAGCACAGCTGCTTCATGTTTGGACTTGTTCTTTGGGACACGGCTCTAGGGGGGTGGGAAATGCCATGATGAGCTCTTATACTTCACAATTTGCCACTGTACCACTGCTGCCAACCTTTCATTATTTCCTTTGTATTATCACTTTGGGTCATAGTTACTTGCCAGCCGCCAAACCATCTCATGTTGGAGAACGGCCACATCTTTCTGTATTGTCACAATCAACTGTGATTCACCCAGTGATCTACTAGTTGGGAATCTCTGATAGATGGGTGAATTTAATATGCGCTCTGGCACTGGATACATTCTGCCTTTCATCCCTTGAGTATCAGCCATAGTAGAAACAGTGAGTCAACTGTGGTACGAAGTGCCGCAACTCAAAAGCATCTCCTGTCTCAGAAAGAAACACTAAACACTGCATTTTGTGCTCTTCAGATGGCAGGAAATCTGAACATGCTACAGCCAAGGCATGAAATGTCTAACACCAGTAGGGTAAGCAAGATCTGTTCAGGTACGAAGCTTTCCGACAGAAGATTGTGTTATCTTTAAAGAGTGGGTCCAGGAGCTGGTATTTGGAACCAGAATATTCTGATACAGATTGGAGGTGGGGCTCAAAGGAAGGAAGGAAGGAAGGAAGGAAGGAAGGAAGGAAGGAGTGGAAATAAAAGAGACTAGTTCTTTTCAAGGTAAGGGACAAGGAATGATTGTAGGAGGTTGTCATACACTATCCCCATGTCAAAACCCTTCATCGTGTTGGCTACTTTCAGCAAGTTGTCAGATGTTAGAAGAAGCAAAGCCTTTCTCTTGACAGGCTGAGAACCAAGTTTTCAAATTGTGTTTTAAATCTGTGCTATAAACAGTTTATGCCATTTCTGTTGCTAGGTAAGGATTTTATTTGGGGAACAAAAGGTTACATTTTATTGTCAATTATTTATTTTATCATTGTTTTGCTGCTTATTTTAAATATTATATATTGTATTTTTAACGTTATCTTGTTTGTAAACCCACCCATGTAATATTTGTTGATAATTGGCCAGGTACATTTAACATATAAAAATAAAGAATAGTCTTCTCTTAGAACTTCCTTCAGGGGCTTTTACCAGTTCTTCTACTCTGGAGTGGGGAATGGGATCCATTCAGTGGTCTGGATTCTGAGCTGTTTTACCCCTGCAGGTGACTTTGAAATGTTGACAGGGGCAGCCACTTCTCCAAGCCTGGAATTTGCAAGTTTCCTTACACCGCTTGTTCTCCCAACAACCATAAAACTATAAGTAGGTACATATCATGGAACTAAAGTTGCATGCTTTAGTTAATTGCTGGCTTCATCACTATTAGCAAATTCATTTTCATTCATGGTTAACCAGGTTTTGGACTCCAGTAGACCCATACTGTCAATTCACATGCTTTTGTGTTTTGCATCTTTTGATGATCACAGTATTTAATATTCTTATTATTGTTGTTGTTGTTGTTGTTGTTGTTGTTGTTGTTGTTATATTTTACTGAAACATTTTTTTTAATTTTTATTTTATTTTATTTTTCTGAAACAAATGTGTAGCAGCTGGGATCACAGAGCAAAGCTAACCATCCAGGGTCTTATTTTAAGGAAGGCAGAGTTGTGGTTTTTCCTTGCCATTTTACTTTCACCATCTTTTTGAAGTGTTCAGAAAGGCACATAGATGACCTGTGCTCAGAACATTGCTTTTGAAAGTGCTTTGATGTAGTACTTCCTTAACTACATGACCACCTTGAAACATTAAAAAAAAAGATGGCAGAACAAACAGCTCTGTTGATAGCACCTATTTTGAGCTTAATTAGACAAGATAAGTCATATGATGGGGAGCTTTTAAAAGGGCTAAAATAAAAAATGAAACTGAATATTATATACTGTTACATCCAGAGAGATGGTTGTTTTTCCTCTGTAATTATGGAGATCTCATAGTGATGGAGGGGAAAGACACACACACACACACACACACACAGAGAGAGAGAGAGAGAGAGAGAGAGAGAGAGAGAGAGAGAGATGGCTCAAATGAGACAGAAAACAACAACAAGCCGGGAAATATGGTTCTGCTACTCCTCTCTACTCAAAACTCGGAAGGTTCTTCTGGGTCACCGGCCCAGCCTTGGCTACTGAAGCATGTAAACAGTGCCCCTGCTTCTCCTCCTGTGGTTACTAGGTTACAGTCCGTCACAATCTCGGTGCGGCATACTAAGCAGAAAACCACAGCTATACAACCAAATAACTAAAGCACTACACATGTTCCTATATTCAGATTTTTAACGTTACAAGGAACAACAACAGGCCGAAAAATGGACTCTGACACCACTAAAAATGAAGAGGAACAACCTCCCCCCCCCATTTCAACTACAGTGGTACCTCGGGTTACATACGCCTCAGGTTACAGACACATTGGGTTACAGACTCCACTAACCCAGAAATAGTACCTTGGGTAAAGAAATTTGCTTCAGGATGAGAACAGAAATCATGCTCCGGTGGCACGGCGGCAGCAGGAGGCCCCATTAACTAAAGTGGTGCTTCAGGTTAAGAACAGTTTCAGGTTAAGTACATACCTCCGGAACAAATTAAGTACTTAACCCAAGGTACCACTGTATTCTTGTTATTGATTGCTATAAATAGGAGACATTGGAGTCTATGGTTTTAAGTTTTAAGCTTGGCGGGGGTGGGGACAGAGAGTATTTAACTGAAATGTGTATTACCAAAACACTAGTAAGGCATTTTGTAATTAGCTGAGTAACAGTTTGGGGGTGGGGGCAGACAACAACATCCTGTGGGGTTATTAATAAATTATAAATTTTTGCCTGACTTAAGCTTCTGTAGAGGGAATGAGCGCAAGACCAAGATGAAGTGGATGATAGTTTAAAAGGGAACAGCTAGGCTGAGATCAGAGCTAGACTACATTGGAGCCCAATGTATGGAACAGCTCAGGATGGAACTGTTATCCAGACAAGGCTCAAGAGAGACAAGAAGGTCAATATTGTCCCATGCATCTTCTCCCTCTTCTGACCATCTTCTGAGTCCTAGTAATTCTTCCTCTTCCCTAGAGCTGGGTTCTTACTAGCTTTTGAAGATAGAAGGATGCAACTGGTACTTTGAGATTTCCTCCCGAGGTCACTTTGCAGCGTTTCCTCCATCAGATCCGAGCACTCCATCATTCACCTCTCTCATATTCATTAATGTCCCTACCCAATGTCTTCAGTTCTTCCTAACTTTTGGACATGGCTGCATCCATAAAGAGTCTGAAAAAGTCACCACTGTTCCTTTATTAAAACAACCAATCCTACTGAGTTAATTGGGATGACACAAGAAATATAGAAGAAGAAGCAACCATTAAAAATTGGACTAATGTACACATATGTTCCGCCAATGCTATACTGTCACACTGTAACAGCAGTTCACAAGCAAAAATAAATTGCAGTGGGGACATAATGACATGAGATGAAGCACAAAAAACGAGAAATGTCCAGGGACAGCAGGAGGTCGTTACACAGTCTGGAGGCAAAATGCAGAATGGGGCTGGAATTTCCTAGGATTCAGCTGCTTGTGGGGTGGGGGAAGAGTTGCGTGGCGAGGTTACACCAGTATTATAGAGTCCTTTGGTGAACAATAGTTAGCACCCCTGCCAGTTCAAAGTACAAAAACATTGCAATGGAAAAAATACAGCAGAAGACTCCAGCTTTTCACATGGGAACACCTTCAGCCTTGATTCGACAGATATGCATGAATCAGTTGGTCAAACACATAATTAAATAGTAAGCTATGACAAGCCTGTAACTCACAGTGGCACATCTGCCTTCAGGTACCATCAAGAATAAATTAATCAGTACACTGCCAACTTGTGAACATCAGCAATGTTATAGCCCAGCAGCACCAGGGGCGGTTCTTCAACGTTTTCTCTTCTTGAATAAACTATTTAAAAGATAATCTCCTAGTTAATTTAATCTGCAGCGCTCAAACCATTTGCTCTGGCAAACAACCTCAGGGAACTGAACTCGACTGGGTGGTTTGAGGACATCAGCCTGAAATAATGTGCACGAATTGGAAGTGCTACATCTGTCAAGTAGCAGGCAATGTGTCTTCACTTGCAATTCATTGCCCCCCTCAGCTTGTACCAGTACTGGAGGTCCTGTGGCTCCCTGGTTGGTCTATGACAGCATGCATATGCATATCCACATATTTATATAGCCAATAAATCATTTGCTGATGACTTGTAGGGAAAATCAAGGGGGAATAATTTAGAGAATTATTTTGCAAAATACCAAAAGGAGATAAAAGCCTGTGGTTGGAAAGAGATAGAAGGAAGGAAGGAAGAACTACTGGTATATATGTGCAGGAGAAAGACGGGTAATGGAAGACCTGGGATGGAGAAACTAGCTAGAAAATACCTAAATAAACAAATGAGAGAATCAGAAGGAGAAATAGTTGGACCAGTTCACTGGAGGTTTTAAAGCAGAGGTTGGATGGCCATCTGTCATGGATGCTTTGGCTGAGATTTCTGCATTGCAGGGGGTTGGACTAGATAACCCTTGAGGTCCCTCCCAACTCTCTGATTCTAATCCTTGAGGCAGTCAAAGGTCACTGCAACTAAGAGTCCATTAGGCATAAGAACCAATGGCTTTGTATGTGTGGCTTTTGCTTGTGCGTCTGCTGCAGTTGTAGCTTAATAAAACTTTAAAATCATTTTGAACTTGTCTGATCTATCACAGCTTAGTTCAAATGATGGGAAGACTCCAATGGAGTCCAGGTTCACCCCTTTAAGCAGGGTCAAAGGATCCCTGTTGGAGAGGGCTGGGATCAAATTATAGTATATCTCACAAAAAGCCTTACATTCAGTACCATAAAACTTGAGGTGTGCTCTTCCACTTGCCCGTCCCAAGGAGAGAGGCTTCAAGTTTGCTCTGGTTCTCGGAGCCAACTTCTTTCCATTGTTGGTGGTCAAAGGTTTTAGCTGGGACTTTAGTTATTCATGCTAAAGACGTAAATTATTGCATGTAAAGCTTTCATGCTTTGTGCTTTGTACATTTCCATAACTTATCTTGAACCTTAGAGAAAAGGGAGAGATACAAATCTTAATGAAGTGGAGTCGCTGGAAACAGTTGACAAAATCTGAGGGAATAACAGATGATAAGAGGTTTTGGCATAAGGCTAGCAGTGTATATTTTATAAAACAAGGGAAGGGGGCAAGGGACTTCTGCTGTTGCTTGTATATTTCCAGACCTAATTTGGAGGAGAGAACCTACTCAGAGTTTATGTCATAAGGTCTGGTGGGATTGTGGCTGCACACACATCATACATTTAAAGCACACCCCCTCCCACAAAAAGAACCCTGGCAACTTTAGCTTCCTGAGGGTGCTAGGAGTGGGATCTCTGTGAGAAGCAAACTACAGTTTCCATGATTCTTGGTGGCAGGGGATTGGTTTAAACGTGCTTTAAATGTATGGTGTGCACAGCTTTTCTGTTATGGAGGGTGAGGAAATGAGATGGGATTGCTAGAGTGGCTAACTGAGAGGAAATGTGATTAAGGGAAATGGTACAACAATACCACCGCCAGCATCCCCTAATCTGTACAAATGCTGGTGAGCTTTTCTAGGAGGACTGTGGTCATGTCGGTTCATTCCCCTCCTTGATGTTCAGCAGTTCAGAAGTTCTGGAACATAGTTGCTGTTTACTGTCAATAAGTTCTCCAAATTAAAGGTAAAAAAAAAAAAAGGTAAATGACCCCTGGACGGTTAAGTCCAGCCAAACTTGATTATGGGGTGTGCCCCTCCCCTCATCTCTCTTTCAGGCTGAGGGAGCCAGCATTTGTCCACAGACAATGAAAATACAGTGGTGCCCCACAAGACGAACGCCTCAGAAGACGAAAAACTCGCTAGACGAAGGAGTTTTTTGTTTTCTTAGCCGCTTCGCAAGACGCATCTCCCTATGGGCTTGCTTTGCAAAACGAAGCTTGCCCCGCAAGCTCCGGGGATAGCGGGGAAGTGCAGCGCGTCTTCCCCGCTGTCCCCGGACCTCTTTTGAAGCAAGGGGCGGCGGGGAGAAGATCGCTTCTCCCCGTTGCCAGCCCCGCAATCTCCGGGGACAGAGGGGAAGGCGCGCGTGCCTTCCCCTCTCTCCCCGGACCCCTTTTGAACCAAGGGGCGGCAACGGGGAGAAGCGATTCTCCCCGCTGCCCCTTCCCTTGCTTTAAAACAGGTCTGGGGACAGAGGGGAAGGCGCGCGCGCCTTCCCCTCTGTCCCCGGAGATTGCAGGGCAGGCAACGGGGAGAAGCAATCTTCTCCCCACCGCCCCTTGCTTTAAACAGGTCCGGGGATTGATTTTCAATGCATTCCTATGGGAAACCGCGCTTCGCAAGAAGAAAAAACTTGCAGAACGAATTAATTTTGTCTTGCGAGGCACCACTGTATCAGATTCTATCTGACATTAACCCGAAAGTAACTGCCAGGGTGGCTGAATTTTTGTCAGTGTTAGCTCTTAGAGTGGTGAACAGCACTATTTAGCAGAAAGAAATCCTCATTATTATATAATTCACATGGATAGAGGTTTTTTGTATATATTTTAAAATTTTATATATGGATGTTTTATGATGGCCTATACTATTAGAATTTCTGCTCCATGATTGCACTCATGGGATTTTTGTCTATCACATGACGGTGTATGTTTTGACTCCAAACTGATGGAGACAGGATGTTTGTGTTACTGTGTTCCCTGAAGTGGGACTATTGTCCTTTGTTTTTTTCTCTCTTTGCTGTCTGATGCTAGAGAGGGGGGGGGCATGTTGCAGTGCTCCATGTGTGTTTATATGTAAATAAAGTAGATTAGCCAAAATGCTGAGTTGCTGAGGTCTGTTACGCAAGCTGCGAAGACTCTGCAGATCCCTAAGTGTGCTGATGTCTGTTGGCATAGGTCACTGTGATGTTTGGGCAGAAGAAAGCTTTTGAAGCTCCTGAATAATCGACCAGGAGGGAGGGAACATGCCAGTTGGGCATGTGTCTCTGCCAGGGTCCTATTCGAAAGTAGGACGAGCACCTGACATATACTTGTAATGCCTAATAAAGCTTTGACGATGTTAAGTAAGCAAGTTAGCTGAAAAAGGGTGGAAGGAAAACAATTGTTTCATTTTTCTATCTGCCCCATTCCTACCACTGTTCCCATCCCACTTACCGTATTTCATTTGCACTGACTTAGGTAGGTTGAAGACTGCTGTACTGCAAAGGAAGGACTAAGGAAGAGTTTCAAGAAGCCGAAATGTTTGGGTGTGCAACACTCTGGGTGAGGAGCGGCATCTTAAAATGACATTATGTACCCCTCCACACAGAGAGCTGCAAAGTAACTCTTCCTTTTCCTATTTAATAAATAACACGTGAGCCATGATTTTCTTCTATATATTGACAGCATCAAGTATAATTATTTAATGATTGGCTTCACGCACACAGAATTGGCAATTAGGTACCTTATGAAAAAGTGGTGGAAGGAATAGATGCTTTAGACATATAGTTTGCAACAGGGAGGTACTCAGCTGTGCCTCAAAAGGGCATGGGTTCAAGTCTATATTCGTCTCGCAATGAAGGGTCACTATCGCCATACTTTTCTGCCACTGGGGTCGAGTTTCCATCTGTTTGGGAAGCCAAATTGATCGGCCATTATGCATCACTCATGGCTGTCAGAGCACCAGCCTAATGATCCAGTGACTCTCCATTTGTATGTTCAACTCACTTTTTAGAATTTAAGATATAAGCCAACAAAGAAGACTTGAAAATGCCCAGACACCATATTTCCTCCCCCGCCGCATTCGCCGCATTTAAATGACAATTATTTTATACTGAAATATTGTTTGTGTGTGTCCATTCTAAAGGAGGGAAATGCATTTTAAGCTTCAAGCATTTAATCGAAATGTATTCTCTTCCATGGACAGAGTATGATGGATGAAGGGATATAATTTTTATTGTGCTACAGTGTTTTAAGTACACCAGTTTTCAGTGTGTAAAAATAATGGATTTATTGGATAGACAGATCAATGAAATCAGTTTTACTCCCTTTAGTGTAATTTGATTTCTAATCTATTTTGGTTTATCCAGTCAAACGTATTCAGAGGGGGCAGAAAATGGGAGCCCTAGTAGGTGAAGACTGTTAACAAAAGACTTTTTTTCAACGGGGGAAATAATATTAAATAGAAATAATAAATAACAAGATGAAAGATGATAAAAATCTTTTTAAATATTTCCAGTGGCACTTTTAAGATCAACTAAATATAAGCTTTCAAGGTATGAACTTTTGTGTGTAATACACACTTCATCAGATACTCTGAAGCAGAGTTTGCGTCATCCTTATAACTGTAGGATTTTTAAAGGGATAGATGACCAGAATTAGCTTTAGTATGTATAATGGGACATGAATCCAGTATCTCTATTCAGACCAGGTCTCTCCATAGTTTTTAGTTTGGTAATGAGTTGTAATTCAGCAACTTCTCTTTCAAGTGTATTTCTGAAATTGTTTGGCAATAAGACAGCTACTTTAAGATCTTGTATAGGTTCAGAGATGAGCTGATAATGTGCAAGTATTTTGATTTTCAGCATCCTGCCAGTAAAACAGTGCAATGTCAGATCGACAAGTATGAGAAAGACTTGTGCTGATAATGCCAAGGTTGCAGGTTTGATCCCCGTATGGGACAGCTGCATATTCCTGCACTGCAGAGGGCTGGACTAGAATAGATGATTCAATTCTGTGATTCTGTGATTCTAGCATTTATCAGCTGGGATCACCCTAGCTCTGCCCCATACCTTCTAGGTTCTGCTTGGGTCCTGTAGCGGTGGGTGGGTGGGGTATGGAATGTATTTTAAATAAAAAGTTGGCAGCCTTTAGTCCCCTTTCATAAGGGAGTCTTATATCCATTTTCATTTTTGCATGCCTCCGCTTCTGTAACTGGAACACAAAATCTGCCACCGCGATAATGCGCAAAAGTCCCCATACTAAATAAAGTTTTGTGTCACCTGTGAAAATAGCCTTTGACCCATAGAACCATAGTTACATTGGGGTTTATATCTATCTTTATTCTTATATTTCCGACTGTAGATTCTTGCAGTAGCTCTGAGGAAAGGAAGCGAAGCAGAGAAGGAATTGCTGAGAAAAGCACTGGAGGGATTTATTCCAAAAATATATTAGAATTGAAAATAGATTCAAAAACTTGAATAATATTAACAAAACAATCATTATTCCAAAATGCAGAGATAGTTTGCTAGGCAAAAACTAGAGATAAAAGAGCTTCTAAGACACCCTGTACTGATTGCACAGTAATTGAGAACTGGTACATAAAGTTATATTGTGGCATTGGTTTGTCGTCAGAAACTTGTCATGCATTTAAACTAAAGTGCTGGAGGCTATAAAAACCAGAGGTCGCTTAAAACTAGACTTCTTGAAGGCATTTTAAACAAATCCACAGCCTTCAGAATCATTCAGAACATTTGAATTTGGGTTTAAAATGAAGTGGTTCTGAGAGCCAACGGTCGCGAGCTAAATAACTCTGCAGTTCTTTAAGTGGGATATTGAGGGAATTGTCTTCAGGTATTTTAATCCCCCTCCCCACATTAACCAAAGCAAAACTCTTTGGAAACTGCCCAGCTTTTCTTTTCCAGGGACAGACTTTGGTAATATGGTGCCCTAATCCAGGTAAAATATGATACCCCCCCCATAGTTCTTATTTTCACAATAATTCCTCTTGGTACAGTTGCTTTGTATGGATCTTCTCTGTAGGTTCTCATATAAATAATGATGATATTATTATTATTATTATTATTATTATTATTATTATTATTATTATTATTATTATTTTGTGACCCCCTCAGCTTGGTGTTTAGGGATACGGGGGAATCACCTGCACCACCCTAAATCTGTCACTGGCCCATTTTGCACATTGCTAGTGACGTGTGGTGAATTTTCTTTTGTAGGGGAACAGTTAGGGAAAGAGGCACTAGCTTGTGAGGGTGATTGGAGGGGGGCGATGTTGCATGTGTGAGGTCATGACCTCCTCACATCGCGCATGTGAGCATCATGCCTCCCTCCCTAAGCCAGGCAGAAGCTTCCTGGCCTTTGGGAAGAAGGCGCCAGACTTTGATATTTTGGGCAAAGTATTCTCCCATGCAAAGGAGGAGTGGTGTGCAGCGGGGGGGGGGGGGGGAGGGAGCTAATTCATATACATAAAATTACTATAGGGTTACAAGGGAAGTTGGTTTCTTGAAAATTCTCATTTAGGGTCATGTGGTTGCAAATTACTCAGGCTACTTGAAAGACTGGGGATATAAATTGATAATTGTTTTATAAAAGCCTCACAGAAATAATCAGTGTGTGTGTGTGTGTGTGTGTGTGTGTGTGTGTGTGTGTGGAGGTGTGTTTTAATTGACATTTCAGATCTTGTTTTCTCACCCCACTTCCCTACTACCAGGCACTTCAATCCATTTTAATTGACAGTTATTTTAAAACACTGCCACAAATTCGGCCACTAAATGCTGTTTCACTCAGAAATCTGTGGCCTGGGGAAAGCAGCGAAAAACTGCTAAGCTGTCTATCTCAGTTCCGTACATGTTCATGTGAATATGGTTAATATTTGCTGCCCCCTGTAGTCTATTCTTACACTGATCTATATATTCCAAGCAAAGTGAGCTGTTTCAAACTCAGGTGTCTGACACCTAACTCAGAGTTTGTCGAGGAATTGTTCAGTTCTGAACTTTGGCTTTTCTAGAGGATATTTGCAGGCTTGTTATTTCCTTCCAGGGATAGACCCCAATTGTGTTTTCGAATGTGTGTTGTACTGCCAAAAAGGAAATGTGTAAAGAAAACATGGATGTCTTTAAGCAGGCAAAGAAATAACCGTTCTAAACACTTGGTTAGGCAGCTTTCTAGCCTCTTTTCATAGATAACAACCACCCTGCAAAGTTCCATTGTGCTACATAATCATCAAGAAATTGAACCTACAGCTTCTGCCCAAAGCAGTCAAATGTTCTACTTGCCATAATCAGACAGCTGTCTTGGGTATAGAAAGACAAGAGAAACTCTATAGAAGGGTGGACAGCTGTGTACACAGGTTCTAGGATATAAATACTATTGCCTTCCAGCTCATGATGGACATCCCCTTCAGCCTGAACATGTTTCCATCAGCTGTGAATATAGAGCCCTTTCTTGCACATGGGCTCCCAGGATAATTTCAAGGCAAGGAGTAGCCACACACGCCTGTTGCAATGGAGCTAATCCTGGCACCACGATGGGTGGGAATCCTCTGAAATTCATACTTCAGTGTCCTTCAGGATGTTGAAGGATCCTGGGATTCCAAAGCTAACAGTGCAGTTTAGCAGCATAAAAATAGGTTTAAATTGGCTTGTCTGCTATTGTTGGCTTCATCTCCAAACTACACCCCGGGGAATAATTCAGCTCTTTTAATGATGCATACTTATAGAGAACAGGGTAGCTCAATATGCTAAATAATAAAAGCACAAGAACAACTATCGCAGCTATAAGCAACACTTGTCATCAGTCTGTTTCCATTCAAAAATTGCAAAAAAAAAGAAAGAAAAAGAAAGGGGGGGGGAATCTACCAATTTGTAGCTGCAGGAAATATGTTGACTATAGGAAACAAGAGTCTGTTGTCTATAGAAAAGGTTTATACATTTTCATATGTGAATGTTGCTTGCGTGGCTTGAACTCTAAGGAGAGTGAAGGGGAGGTGGTGAGGTTATTGCAGTGCAGCGCAGTGTGCTCACCTTACCACAACCTCATCCCTTCCCTGCACATTGCTGTATGCCACAGTGATGGTGGCGATGGGAAGTGAGATGGTGGTGACTGCCCGGCCAACCACAACTGCTCCCAGTCCTTGGAATCTGGTAATCCTGGAGCGCTTAACCTATACCACTGTCTGCTGTACACTTTTATCTCCTAGATGAGCATCACTGTTTCAGTAAGGACAGCAGTTTTAGGGTTGCCATATGTTCTTTTTCTCAAGGACATGGGTAGAGTCGTCATAGCGATCCATAGTTAAAAGCAGAAGTCCTCTTTTTTTTGCTCTTCAAATTATGGCAGCCCTATCCGGGGGCTATCCCTCTGTGCTTAAATTCTGCCGGCTTGCTTGCCACCAAACTTGACTCGCTTGCCTGCTTGTCTGCATTAGGTACTTGACCACACTTAGACCTGGATGCCCAAGAACTCAAATCATTTAGGAACTGACCCGCCTTCCTCGATTTGCATATCCCTTTTCAAATTGCAGCCCATGACCCAGTCACTTCAGTTGTGCCCTGCCAGCAACTGCTAGGAATGATTTTGCAAACATAATTATTTTCCTTAATGATCAGATTATAATAAGGCAGAGCTCCCATACTGTTCCATGAAAGTGGCTTATTAGTGGTGTCTTCCTCATGCTGTTAAGAGAATGTTTTAATTTTGCTGAGCGTGGCACGAAGAACCAGCTTTGGTTTCAGATTACCGAGACAAAAAAAGCTTATTTATATTTGAGATGTTGGAACCAGCTTCCTAGAACCCGGTGCATAAAGGTTGCAAGTCAAGGCTATGCATCTCTGCACGGGAGCTTGGACATGTTGATCTGAACATGTAGAAATTAGAAATTATTGTCTACAGTCAGCTACCTGGTGCATCTGGAGGGGAAAAACAGACCTGCTGTTGGTTGCAGAATGGTAAATAGCTTCACATGTTTGTAATCTTTCCTTTCCAGAGGCAGCAATTAGAATAGGGTATACTTGCAATTGCCTGGACCACACACATACTGTAGTATAGACAGTACTATTTTTCCAGAAAAAGAGTTGCCACAATTCACCAGGAATACCTCCCTTGTTCTCTTATAATGGTGCCCACCTGAGAAGTGTCGGAACTGAGTTCCAGCAAGTTCTGGCTGGGAAAAAAAGCCTGAGTATTGAACAAGGTAGTCAAATCATGCCTGGTGAGATCAATAAATATCAAGAAGCTGTCCACTGTTTGCATGAGTGCTAGGATTCTAAAACAAATGTGTGCTTCCTTCTACCAATCTCACATTAGGAGGAAAAGAAAGAGGGTTGTCTTCTGAACAACAGAGTGGGAGCTTCAGGGAGATCACACTTCTAGTTAAGGGATCCATTTGAGGACAAAGGGGAATGGAGAAAGAGGGGGTTTTGATGCCCAGAAGCAGGGGGAAATGTGGCAAGGAGGACTACAGGGGCTTCTGAAGGGTTTATTATTATGTGCAGGTGTTAAGACCTCTACAAGCATAACCAACCCTACTAGGACACTTCGGGCCAGTTCACACAAAGAGCTTCTCCTAGTTGAATAGCTGTAAGGTAAAGGTAAAGGAGCCCTGGATTGTTAAGTCCAGTCAAAGGTGACTATGGGGTTGTGGTGCTCATCTTGCTTTCAGGCTGAGGAAGCCAGTGTTTGTCCACATACAGCTTTATGGGTCATGTGGCCAGCAAGACTAAAGCGCTTCTAGTGCAACAAAACACCGTCACAGAAACCAGAGCACACAGAAATGACGTTTACCTTCCTGCCACAGCAGTACCTATTTATCAACTTGCACTGGCATGCTTTTGAACTGCTAGGTTAGCAGGAGCTGGGACAGAGCAACGGGAGTGCACTCCGTTGCGGGGATTTGAACCACTGACCTTCCACTGAGCCTCTTGGGCTTGCCTTGAATAGCTGTAGGTGCTGCTTGACCATTTGTCTTCCTGTGACTACATGGAGAAGTAATAGTGTGAACCAGGCAGGCAGGCAGGCAGGCAGGCAGGCAGGCAGGCGGCAGCCCTAGCACTGTATGCAACCCTCAGCCTAATATCAAGGACCAACCAGCTCACTTTGATAAGCCCTCAGCTCAGGACTGTGGCAAGAGCAATATTACCCTTCCCTGTCAGCTGGCTGGGAAGGAAGAAGAGAAAGTGAGGGGAGAGAGAGAGAGGGTGCCCGAATGAAAGAGAAGGGATGGCCCTGCCCACTTTTGACTCTGGTCCCACCCAACAGTGGGTTCAGCCTTGCCCACTGCAAGGATAGGGTCCCTGACATACTACCACCTCAGGAACATTGCCCTCAGTTAAAAGCAAAACAAAGCTTGCCCATCATGGATATTGTCACTGTTTCAGCAGCTGGAGATTTTGCCATGCAACCCAATAAGGGATCATCAAACAGTTGCCCAAAACGTGTTGGCCATTAGCAAAGGGCACTGTCAGGAATAAAAATTATGTAATGAAAGTATCTAGTGGCTATCCCAGTATCGAGAAGAAAAACAGAGGTGTCTTTCCTTTTGACTTGTTCCCTAAGAATAAAATTGATGGGCATCTGTTAGGCTCCAGAGCATCAAGAAGCCATTAGTTCAGGGAAACAAAGGAACAGGTTATTCGGCTTTATTTTTCACTACATGAAAATATTGAGGGACGGGTAGAAAGAATGAAAAAGAGAGGGAGTGAGGCAGGGCAGGGCATAATATTCTGTGAGATAGAAGCCATTGTGAGAGTCTGAGTCTGTCTCACTAGAAGCCAGTTTTGTTTCTTCTCCTTGGCAAAAATTTCAGTTTTGTATTAAATATGCTTGTGCGTGTGGGTAGAAAAGGGCCTGATATACAAAGTAAACATTTGATTAATTGGTGGGTCCCCAAAAGCACCTGGGCAGTTGATAAATTTTCTGCAAAAAACAACAACATTCAGCTAACAAATAATCAATGAAACCAATTTTCTTAACACAAAGAAATCAAAAAGCACTAAGCGGTTTGCAAGAAGCTACGCTGGTATTATCAAGTTTTCCATGCGATCACTGACCCTATTAACTCAGGGCACCTCCAGATGACAGGCCAGTATTTCTGATTAGACAGCGCTTGCTGCTGGCTACTGGAGCTCTCACTCACCCTCTTTGGAGGCACAGTGGCCCAAACAGACAAATGTTAAATACATGTTCACATATTTTTAAATGTTTTTAAAATAGCAGCCATGGGAGGGCCTGCGCAACATCAGAACTTCAGCACATAGGAAACACTCTCCCCCACAATGCAATACAAACAAAAATCCCTTTCCCTAAACAGGTATTTGTCCTGTCAGGAGACCCAGAGTTAGCAGTTTGTGGGGAGTCCATGGGCGGGGGAGAGACTTTAGCTCCACTCCTTACATGCTACAGACTTGATTTTCCTCCCCACCCCTGCAGCTGCTATTTAACATGCAATCAGCCATTTGATACCATTTCTTTCTTAGTCTGCAGTTCACCAGAATATCAAGGAAGCCAGCTGAACTCTGCAGTGCTGCAAGGGATGCTTGGAAATGATGCTGTCAACTGCTCATCTCATCTCATTGTTTCACAGAGACCAAGGTTTTGACAGGATCATCACTTTCTGTGCAGGGAAAACCCTCAGAGCTTAAAGGAATCAATCAGATTCTGTTACTCTCCAGGGACATACCATCTAAATGGGACAAACACCACCACCCCTGGGAGGGAGATATTGCCACAAATCCAAACTTTGCCAGGATGGCATCACTTGAGGGCAAAGACTACATCAAGAGTGTGTTGATCTGATGGCCATCTGAGACAGCACCACAGCTGTTGTGGAAGGCCTGATTTGGCCCAAGAGAAGCCTCCACACGGACACTAAAATAACCCAGGATTATTTTGATAGACTCTTCCAACACCATGCCACACATCACCACAGCCCGCTTGATCATAGAGGCAACTGGGCAACAGGGACACATGTAGCATCCCCAGTCCTACCCTCTGGCTCAACATGAGGTACAAAGCCTTCAATTCTGTCCTGATATCAAGTGGTTTTCTGGTAATTGAGTGGAATTCCTATGGTGACACAATGATTACATCATTACCCTCCAGTCTAGCTTAGCGATGGACTGAGTATTCAGGCAGGCTCAGCTGAGTTAGGTCAGATCCACCCAACTCACCCACCCACAATAGTTTCACAATTCCTGCTCCATTGGCAAGAGCACAATTCCCACATACAGATGTTAGCCACTGCATGGCCATGGGGCAGAGGAGAATTGCATCCTTTGTCACTGCTATCACCATAGGCGATGTGCTCATGTTTCCTTTGCACAGACCACAGTTCCTATGGATTTCACAAAACCAGGGGTGGGTAGGGTAGGAAGAGAACAATGTCTTCACAGGTGGAAAATATGTCAATATTTCATTTCAGTATATTTGAACTTGCATTTCCAAAACGTTGCCATTCAGGGAAAATGACACAGCGCTGTTCTACATTTATTTCACCAAAAAGATGATCATATAGAAATGTCCTTCAGAAGAAAACAAAATACTACCAAGAGAGTCCTTCAGATTAAACAACTTCTCCTGTAATCAAATAATGTTTATGAAAACAACACAGACACTAAAAATCATCCACCACTATAGCAATCACTCTAGGCTTTAGCTTATGATTTAAATTTTATTTAAAATTAATAAAAGCTGCAACCCCTATGCTGAAAAAATGGCATCCACCGAGTTCAGCTTTTTGTATTATTATTATTATTAAAAAAACTAAATGCTTAAAACTGGCAAGACTTCAGAGAAGGGCATAATAAAATGAAGAGCTGCTTGCCTCTGGAAGCTTCAGAGTAGCAGAGGGAAAGGAATGAAAAGGACTAAGACTCCAAGGCAAAGGGAGGAGAGCAACAAAAGAAAAAGAATCCAACAGACGTGAATTCTGGAACTACAAAAAGGAAAGAGCAACTAATGATTAAGAGTGCAACCCTAACCCTCTGAAGTTGATGGGCACTGGAGAAGAGCACTGTTTATGGGCGACTCCATGGCAGCAGAAGTCCCAGCTGTGCCCAAGGAGGTGGCAAGCTACTGCCAAAGGGAGATAATGGGAATTCCCAAGTTGGAGCATTTCAGGGGTAGGGTAGGATACCAGTGGATTCCCAAAGGAGCCCGATCCTTGAATCTATCAGCTATGCTAGCCTGGGGCTGGTATAGCAAAATACAAGCCAGCGGCGCTTGCGATATGTCAGAAGATCCACTCTGCTTTCGACCTCAAGTCTGCTTGGAAATGCTTTCCGCATCAACTTTGGGGCCATTTGCTTTGTGGTTCAGGAGTTCAAATGCCAAACCACAAGTCATAGGTGGAGGGTTTGTTTGGTAGCTAGGATGATGTACCAAAGACAAAGCAAAGAACGACATTTTCAAATGCCTTTATCTCCTCAGAGTGGTGATAGTCCTGAGAATAGTGTGGTTTTTCTTTCTCCCAAAATAACCCAGTTCTTTCTGGAAGAGAAAACTGTGGAATCTGTTCCCATGAACAGATTCCATGCTGAAATCAATGGGACTGACAACTCCGAAAACATCCACAGAATTGAAGCCTTATTAGCAGCTGCCTTAAAGGTAAAGGTAAAGGGACCCCTGACCATTAGGTCCAGTCGTGACCGACTCAGGTGTTGTGGCACTCATCTCGCTTTATTGGCCAAGGGAGCCGGCGTACAGCTTCCGGGTCATGTGGCCAGAATGACTAAGCTGCTTCTGGTGAACCAGAGCAGCACACAGAAACACCATTTACCTTCCCACCAGAGCAGTACCTATTTATCTACTTGCACTTTGACGTGCTTTCAAACTGCTAGGTTGGCAGGAGCAGGGACTGAGCAATGGGAGCTCACCCCATCATGGGGATTCATACCGCCGACCTTCTGATCGGCAAGTCCTAGGCTCCTAGGTTTAACCCACAGCGCCACCTGCGTCCCTCTAGCAGCTGCCTTAGAGCTCAGTTAATGAGGAGCATCTCCTTTGCAAACAGAAAACATGTATGCATATCCTTGGTGGTTGGGGTTCTATTAAGAACTGTTATGAGAAATGCCGTTGTAAACACAATGACGTAAAGGTAAAGGTAAAAAAGGGTGAAAGTTTGTTGCCAACTACACTCTTTCCTGGAAAAGAGAAAGATGAGCATGTTAGTGCATACACTCTAAATGGAACTGCCCTTGTAGGCTGTTCAAAAACTGCAGATGCTCCAAAATGCAGCAGCCAGATTAATAGCTGGCATTAGCCATAGAGAGCATATAACATCTATTCTTCATGAGCTCCACTGGTCACTGATTAATTCGATGTTCTGTGCTAAAAGTTAAAGCCCTTCATAGTCCAGGTCCATTGCCTTTTCCCAAGAAAGTGATTTTAAATACTTGGTTCAAATTTAATTTATACGCTGCCTTTCCACAAAATGAAATGGTGTTCAAGGCAGCTCCCATATACTAAATATACAGACAAGAATAACAGCAATACATTGAAAACAATAACATCATCATCATCATCAACAACAACAACAACATGCATTTTGATACATTTCAAAACATAATATCAACAGGTCAACCATGTCTCAGTAACTCATAAGAGCTTTTCAGAAAATCAAAGATAATATTTACATAGAAATTGTCATTGAATCAAACAAAAGCACCAACTAACCCAGTAACTAGACTATTTAAAAGCCCAGCAATGTCTTTCCCCACATCTTTCTTCCCATTATTAAGATCTGATGTAAGAAGATTCTTCACAATACCACCTTCTGTTAGGCTGGATGGTGGCCATCACTGAATGTGTCTATTCAGTGGTGACTATTTAGCTTTGGAATCAAGCGCAACAGGTTCAGGAACTTGCCCCTTTTAAGCAGGTGGTTTAAAATATCCAGGAATAATTCAATGTGGACGTGGGTGGCACTGTGGGTTGAACCACAGAGCCTAGGACTTGCCGATCAGAAGGTCGGCGGTTCGAATCCCCGCAACGGGGTGAGCTCCCATTGTTCGGTCCCTGCTCCTGCCAACCTAGCAGTTCAAAAGCACGTCAAAGTGCAAGTAGATAAATAGGTACCACTCAGGTGGGAAGGTAAATGGCATTTCTGTGTGCTGCTCTGGTTCGCCAGAAGCGGCTTTGTCATGCTGGCCACATGACCCGGAAGCCATACGCCGGCTTCCTCAGCCAATAAAGCGAGATGAGCGCCGCAACCCCAGAGTCGGTCACGACTGGACCTAATGGTCAGGGGTCCCTTTATGCTATGCTGAACACTATGACAGCGCAAGCAGACAGAACAATCCCCCCTCTTCTTCCCATGTTCTGTTCTGGGGGTTTCCCCAACTCCCCAAGTCAAATTTTGGGGGATGCACAAGCAGTAGTCCTTTTGCAGGCTTCCTCTGATGGGACTCATTAGATGTATTGCACCCTTCCTTTTTACGGCAGGTTTTTTTGGCGGGAGTGATTGGGGTACTTTGTTTTTATGATGGCTCTGATTTGTTCTCATACCTCTTCTTCTTCTGCTGCTGTTGTTTTAAAAAATCTGTGGTATTAAATTTTAATTACATACTGAATTTGGGGATGTTTGGGAAGTGAATTAAAAATAATGTAAACATATAATTTTGCAACGGAACCTCCATCCTTTGAGACATCATGCTTGCGATTAACAGATGCTAAAGACAATCAGAGGATGGCTCTCTCTATCATCACCTACTTGTGAGATTTCTGGTTTCAATGGGCCTCTGGAGAAACCCAATATGGCAAATCTTATTTGGCCTTTACAATCAAAAACAGGTGTTCCAATGAAAATGGTGCATGTTGTATTTTATCATTGATATGGGGGTGCCAGGTGGACTTCTGGGAGAGCAAAATGTTTTCCAAATATATCTCCCAACAATAGAAGTTAAAGGAACAAATATATTTTTTTAAAAAAACACACCCATCTCTCTCTTTTCAACTTTGTGCTTGGGAGTTAGACACTGACTTTGCAGAATCACTGCAGTGAGTTGCAAATGATGTATGAAATGAAAAATCCCTGCCCATGGCACAGAGAAAATCTATAGCTAGTATTCTGCAGTCTTCGTGTGTTGCTTGCTGCAAGATTAAGTTTGGCTGCAGTGATTGTCTAAAAGTCAAAGATTAGGAAAAAAAATTTAACTGCTTTTCATCAGCTTCATTTTAGGCCCTTTTATACATGCTAATTCTTGCTTTGATTTTTTTTTTTTTTTTGCAATTATACTTGGCTGATTATATTTGTAATTAAGGAAATGGTTTTAAGCTGGATTCCCAGTACCATTTCACCATAGTACAAAATAGTTTGCTATACTAGAAATGGACAGATCATTCTGCTTCATGTCACTTTCACATATGTTCACTCATAAGTCTTTTCCATCCTAGTTCTGTATTAATTTGTGAAGCTGTTTAAATGTCAGCGTTTAAATTTGCATTTAAATGCATAGGTATTTATAAAAACATTTACTTTCAAAATATGCAGTTCAAAACATATTCGGATACCACTTCTGAGCTGAGAAGCATACTGCAACATTTGGTTAAGTGAGGAATCTGATGGATAACTACATTCTAGTCCTGGGGTCAGCAAACTTTTTCACCAGGGGGCCGGTCCACTGTCCCTCAGACCTTGTGGTGGGCTGGACTATATTTTTTTGGGGGAAATGAACAAACTCCTATGCCCCCAAAATAACCCAGAGATTCATTTTAAATAAAAGGGCACATTCTACTCATGTAAAAACACACTGATTCCCGGACAGTCCGTGGGCCGGATTTAGAAGGCGATTGGGCTGGATTCAGCCCCCGGGCCTTAGTTTGCCTACCCATGTTCTAGCCCAAAGAATTTGAGAGGGGCAGTTCAGGGAAATTTGTATCAAAAGTCACAAAGATCAAACTCCTCAAGTAAGCAGCAGAGGAAGCCGCTCGGTGGCCCAGGGACAGGGTGAGTCCCCATAGAGGCGGGATGAGGGTGGGACGAGCCATGCATAGGCGCGGGGCGCACCGTGGGGCCACTGGAGTCTGCTTACCTCCTCCCACTGAGCCGCCCTACAGCTGGGGGGGGGAATGCAGTGAGCAGACTGTTTGGGCAGCGTGGAGTCTGAGCACGCCCAAGCCACTGTGTCTCTCCTGGGATGAGATGTGTGGCTCGGATGTGCTGCAGGCCCCGCGGTGAATGCCGCCCGGCATTTTGTCACCCCCCTCTCAGTGGTGACACCCGTGGCGGCTTGCACCTACTGCGCCCCCTTCCTCCACCCTTGCCCCTGTACTGTATCTCTGTACTGTACAAGTCACACAACTCTTTAAGGGTTGTGAACTATGGGTCTACAGGCTGGATAGACTTGGCTGAATATATGGCAATGCAATTTTCTGATTGTTTCAACACATGGATGAATTGCGATTCAGCAGATGCTTACACAATCTACTTTTAGAAAGTTTGCAGTAGCACTGGTGAACAAAAATGTGAGCACGTGGTATCAGTTTTCCATAGATTCAGCTTTCATGCTTCTTTGCAGGTTTTTTTTAGGTTGTGTTTACATGTTTGCATGTGTGCTGTAATAAAGTTTTAAAATTGTTTGTTAAGGTACACAAGTTTAAACAAACAAAAGTATTGGAACAAGTATATTGTAAAACTACATTACAGTGGTACCTCGGGTTACAGACGCTTCAGGTTACAGACTCTGCTAACCCAGAAATAGTACCTCGGGTTAAGAACTTTGCTTCAGGATGAGAACAGAAATCGTGCGCTGGTGGCGCAGCAGCAGCAGGAGGCCCATTAGCTAAACTGGTACCTCAGGTTAAGAACAGTTTCAGGTTAAGAACCGGCCTCCAGAACGAATTAAGTTTTTAACCCGAGGTACCACTGTAATTAAATCAAGCCCTAACAGTGCTATCCTGTACATGTTTATTTTGATGTGCCAGTTCAATGGGGCTTATTCCCCAGTAACTGCATGCCAGATTGCATAGATACATGCATACAATGCTAGTTCTAAATATAAATGTGGCACATTCTCCTTTTAGCTGTAAAATGGAGACAGTGCCAGTCCACTGACAATGTAAAAAGAAATGGAAATGCTATACATCACCATTACTGGGTTTCAAAGAGGTCCCAGGTTGTTGCACACCAAAACCTCTGAAGAAAATGCCAGGATCTATCAATCAACAGGATTTCCCTCCTGCACATCCATTTATATTTGTCATTGCCCAAGTCTATGTCTGTGACAGAACCTGGTTATCGGGTGTTTATGTTGTCATCCAACTAAATGACCCCTTCTTAGAGAAACACTCTTGTAATCAAGCCTTTTTAGCCTTTGTGGTCATTCCCCATCCCACTGGAGAGTTCTGCAGGCAGCACCGCAGTAAATGCATTTTGTTTTGAACAAAGCTATTATGTTCCCCTATAGAGCTGGCTGTAGAGTTCTCCTTAGTATGTATCAGTCTGCTATGGCAATCCATCCAGAGGGTGCAAAACGTTGTCAGAAAAGGTATTAAAAAGATGGACTTTGTCAGGATGCAACAAGGAACCCTTTGAGCTTGTTCTGGTTGCAGGATATGTGTGAGTGTATGTTTAGGTCAGTTATTACACCAGTTATTACATCATAATAACTGTGTCATTATTGCATAAAGGTGGGCACTGAAATCATAATAAAATAATCTATAGGTGTTAAAATTCCATAATAAATAACTGTCTATTTTGGTTTTGGCCCCCCCCCCCAAAAAAAGAGCTAAAGTTTGCAGTGCTCACTTCTACCCATTGCTATATCCCACGATCCATCAATCCCATTTTACTAAGTGCTTATCTTCCACTGCCACAACTTATTTCACTGATAAGGTAACACAAGAGATTAATTAGGTTTGGGGCCATACTACTACCCAACCTATCTTTAGTGCCATTCTGACTGTACAATTACAGTACAGCAGAATGTGGACTGGAGACTGTCAGTCGCAGGAAACCCTCTGATCTTTTCCTTTTCAGTTATTGTGAAAGATGAAATACAAAGCAACAAAACATCTTAAGTGCACAAACCTAAGAGGCTTGTTATAAACGTTTTGTTGTTTTTTTTAGCTCTCCAGACAGCATGCTTAGGAATGGGAAAGCTATCAAAGGTTGGGAGAAGGTGACTAAACCCACCTCCTCCAGCTAAAGGGAAGCAGGTGTCTCTGTGCTTGGGTGAACAAACAAAAGCAGTTTTCAGGCAGTGACGATGGCAAAAGCTGAGAGTTAGCTGAAGGATAGAAGCATTATATCTCTTTCTTGTGATAAGATGCAACCTATGTCTATTCATTTGTTGATTTTGACTTATTTGCATTTACTGATACGTTTTGCAACAAATTGTTTTTAGTTTTTTTGTCTTTTGCCAGTAAGTCAATATTTATTATGATGAACTAAGGACAATTTTGGGACACGGGTGGTGCTGTGGTCTAAACCACAGAGCCTAGGGCTTGCCGATCAGAAGGTTGGCAGTTCGAATCTGTGCGACGGGTTGAGCTCCCGTTGCTTGGTCCCAGCTCCTACCAACCTAGCAGTTTGAAAGCATGTCAAAGTGCAAGTAGATAAAGAGGTACCGCTCCAGCAGGAAGGTAAACAACGTTTCCGTGCGCTGTTCTGGTTCACCAGAAGCGGCTTAGTCATGCTGGCCACATGACCCGGAAGTTGTCTGAGGACAAACACCGGCTCCCTTGGCCAGTAAAGCGAGATGAGCGTCGCAACCCCAGAGTCGTCTGCAACAGGACTTAATGGTCAGGTGTCCCTTTACCTTTACCTAAGTACAATTTATGGTGGAAAAGCAACGTATAAATAAACTAAACATCAACATAACTTGAACGGCTGTAAGAAAGTGGATCCGATTCATCAAAAGCATCATAAACCTTCAGTGGTCTCTCCTTCAAAGGAAGCCAAACTACCATAGAACTATCACAGAATCACAGAGTTGAAGTGGCATGGCCCTTGAACAGTCTCAGTGCTTGGGGAAGTGAGAGTACAGTATGTAAAAGTACCTAGAAGACCCAGACAGTGCTTGCTTTAGCATTGGGGAGGGGGGATATTTTTCCCAACTGAGAAAGGGAGAGCTAAGCTGTGAATATCAGCTGGGCAGCTATGATCTGACTAGCATTGGGTCCATTGGTGTAGACAATGAGGTCAAGGTTCCGTCCCATCAAAGTTCATTTAAAGCACACACTTACAAAGATTTCTGGGAAACATTTAGTGTGTACTCAGGCTTAAGAGTGCCATAGGATTGTAGGAAGTGCTCCCAGGAAGTCAGGTTGAGTCACAGTCACTCAGTCACAGTTTTGCAGCCAAATGTACCACATCTGTAATCTACATATTAATTGATGGATACAAGCCATATAGAAATAAAAACTGAAAAGGCACAAGAAAATCCTTACAGAAACTAATTCACTGAAAACTTAAGCTGGTAACATTTTGCATAGCTGTAGTTAATGAAACACCTTTTGGGGGGTGGAAACAATAATCAGCATGTTGATTTTAGGAAGAAGTGAAACAGATTGAAAGAGAATGCAGCTAAATAAGTTTCACATTAAGAAACATTCAGCAAGTGATGATGCTGAGGTAAAACTCTCTCTCTCTCTCTCTCTCTCTCTCTCTCTGTCTATCTTGCCATCGCTGATTCATTTTAAGCATTTTGAGATTTGAGTACACATGCAGTTTCTCTTCTGAAAAAGTGTGTTCTCCCTCATGGAGAGCACAGGTTGCGGGCGGGGCTGACAAGACACCTCACTGTTACTAGGCAAATGGTTTGGCCATCCTTTAAGCAGGGGCGGGCTGTTACCTGCCCCTCCAAAATGCTGCTGCTGCTGCTTCAAGGGTTTTTCGTTAAAGGAACCCAGGGGCTCCCCATGCTTTTGTCCGAAACCCCCTGGCAAGGGGCTAGGGCCACGCAAGCCCCTTGGAGCATTCTGGGGAGAGGTGAGGCATGGTTCCCAGTCCCGTCTCTCTCCCCAGGTGACGTACCCTTGCTGACTTCGCGGGGGGTGCAAATGTCAGAGCTGTCCCCGTGTGGGGTCAGTTAGTGCTACCAATGCCTAAGCAACCACTCACATTGCTGTAATTTGAATAAAGTTGTGGCCAAAATTATGCCAAAAACCTTAAACAAAAATTAAGTGTCAATTGTGTTTTTCTTTGGGGGGGTGTCTTGGGGACCTCGACGCGCAATTGTTAGCTAGCTACCCAATTGGTTATAGTGCTTCTGTAATGAGTCTAACAAACTTAGCATGTAGATTTTTTATTGAGTTACAGAATGTCTGATCAATACATTTGATCCAGACTGCAAAGAGAAAAGCATCAGACTTTACCATTAAAAGGTAAATGTAAAGGTACCCCTGCCCGTACGGGCCAGTCTTGACAGACTCTGGGGTTGTGCGCCCATCTCACTTAAGAGGCCAGGGGCCAGCGCTGTCCGGAGACACTTCCGGATCACGTGGCCAGCGTGACATCGCTGCTCTGGCGAGCCAGAGCCGCACACGGAAACGCCGTTTACCTTCCCGCTGGTAAGCGGTCCCTATTTATCTACTTGCACCCGGAGGTGCTTTCGAACTGCTAGGTTGGCAGGCGCTGGGACCGAGCAGCGGGAGCGCACCCCGCCACAGGGATTCGAACCGCCGACCTTTCGATCGGCAAGCCCTAGGCGCTGAGGCTTTAACCCACAGCGCCACCTGCGTCCCTCGTAGACTTTACCATTAAGGAATACCAAATGTAAATGTGTTTATTTTTGCTCTGTTTATATGCAGACTCATTCAAGTTCTCCAACATAGTTCTGTTTCAGTGAAGGCTCATGTGCAGTAGCAACTGAACTGTGTACCAAGAAGTCTCTTGCCCTGGTTTAAATCTTGTCCTATGCCACAAACACTCAGATATGCATAATACAGCCTAATAATACTTCCAGAACAGATTAAGTTTGGGCTTTTGTTTTCCCTATTTATTTTGCATTTTTGTTTTTGAGGCTTTTTCGGTTCAGTCAGTTCAGCTACTGATTGATTGTGTGACTGCACAATTGTGTGACCCCCCCCCAATCATCCTATCATCAGTGCAGGTTAAAAAAAAAAGGTAATTTTAATTTTTATCATCTACAATACTGTCTTATTTATTTTATAGTACAGTACATTGATTATTGCTTTCATTTTATGTATGGATCAGTGGTCTTGCTAGATAATGAAATTCATGTTAAATTGCTGTTTTAGGAATTCTTTTTAAAAGTCTTGATTGTGCATTACTTTCTATGGGAAAGCGCGCCTTGGTTTTTGAATGCTTTGGTTTTGGAACGGACTTCCGGAAAGGATTAAGTTTGAGAACCAAGGTACCACTGTAGTAGTGAAATTATAAATGTTATACAGTGGTACCTCAGGATGCGAATGGGATCCGTTCCGGAGCCCTGTTCGCATCCTGAAGCAAACGTAACAAGCGACGGCGCGTCTGTGCATGCACGGGTCACGTTTTGTCGCTTCCACGCATGCGTGTGGCGTCATTTTGAGCGTCTGCACATGCGCAAGCGGCGAAACCTGGAAGTAACATGCTCCGTTACTTCCTGGTTGCCGCAGAGCGCAACTCGAATGTGCTCAACCCAAAGCACATTCAACCCGAGGTAAGACTGTATTGTCTTACAGTAGAAGCACCAACAGAAATAAAGGATGAACTCCAGTTTTCAAAAAAGATTCTAAGAAAGAGCAGCAGGGACTGTGATTTCCCAACTGTGATTTCACCATCCTCTTTTTTTTCTGATAGGGATAATCATTAAGTGGATCTGCAAGGTGTCCATTAATCAATGTCAGTTGTTGCTATCCTGAAGTTCTGTTTGGCTGCTCACAGCTAGCCAGCCGCTAACAAAGGAGACTGCAGAGGCTTTTCAAATTCAGCTTCTCCTTCCTGCCTTCTTCCCTCCCGCCCTCCCTCCCCCATATAAAAAAAGAGGATATAAGCAAATATTCTTAAACAATTTGAACTAAGAATTTCCTATGAATATAGCTCATCTGTGACACGTTTATATATAACCTGTTTATATATGTCTCTGAAATATATAATAAGCATTTAAAGATTTATTTATTTTTTAAATCCAAAGCTCATGCATTGTGTTAGAATAGAGGGAGAGCTATAAGAGATTAGCAATTACATCTCCTAATTTTTACAAAGCATCACAGTCCCTTAGATTGATGCAGTAATACAGCATAACAGTAGTTAGCAATATAACTACTGCAACACAAATTGCAACAATCCACCATTCCTTCCTCACCATTCAATTCACTAAACGTGTGTGCCATTGCAATTATGATCAAATGCTCCAATTAACTATCAGAGAATTACAATCCTGTGTTCACATACCTCAAAGGTACAGTGGTACCTTGGTTTACGAACTTAATCCATTCCGGAAGTCCGTTCTTAAACTAAAACGTTCTTAAACCAAGGTGTGCTTTTTCATAGCAGCGGGGGACTCAATTTACAAATGGAACACACTCAACAGGAAGCGAAACATGTTCTTATTCCAAGGCAAAGTTCACAAACCAAAACACCCATTTCTGGGTTTGCAGCGTTCTTAATCCAAGTTATTCATAAACTAAGCTGTTCTCAAACCAAGGTACCACTGTACTAGTTATTCTTATTATTATCATTATTGACCAAAAACTAACACAGAACTTTTTCCACTATATAAAACAAACAAACAAACAAACAAACAAAAGCATTAAAACAAATCCCTTCTGCTGCTTTTATTGACTTTCTGGTTTTTGTTTTAAATAGTGAATATTGTTCGGAAAGTAGTTCATACATGATAAGGCCAACTATTTAATTGTGTCTTATTGTCAGCCTGCAATCCTTGCTTGATTTCTGCTTGAAGCCAAGGCAGTGACTATGGGAGAAGCAAGACCTTCTGTGGTGTTAATGCTGTGAGCCCCTCCATCATTGGCTCAAGTCCTATATATGTGCAAATAAACCATATATCATAAAGACACCACAGTCTCTGTTGTCCCTCAGTCCAAGGAAACTGAACCCCAGGTAAGTGACTAGGTAAGTTGGAATCTCTAACAGCTCAGAGATGGGGGTGGTATGCAACAACACTAGCCTAACAGGCAGCATTTTTGTAAGGTGACAAAGGGAAGAGGAATCTCTGGCCCAGGGGCCAAATTTGTCTCCAGGTCTCTCTATCCAGCTACTGGGACTCACTTTGGACCACAGCCCTCACTGATTCCATGCCACACCCTCCTCGAATGCATTTGCTGGGCTGGTATGTGTTCTTGAGCTGTGATGAATGCTTCTTGCTTGCATGGTTGAAGATGGGCATGTGTATAGAAACATTTTGTTTTGTTTTAAATACCGGTAATTTTTATTAAGTTTTACATTTTTATCTTAATAACATCACATCAGATAACAAAAAATACAATTCCCAAATACGCCCCCCCCCCACCGACGACTTGCCTCAACTTCCTCTTCTGGTTTTTTAACATATTAACTTCTCCTGCTTGCTTTTTTATATCTTAATTTTAAAGTTGTATATTATTATAGATTTGTCATTTTAACATCATCTTAATAATTTCCATATTAATTTTGTTAATTGTAAGTGTTTAGTCAAATCCTACTAGTGAGTCCATTTCTTTACATTGTTTAAATGGTTCCAAGTCTTTTTTAAAGTCTCGATTGTCTTTGTTTCTTAGTCCTTCAGTTAACTTCACCATTCCATCAATTTCTCTTGCCATTGTTCTTTAGTTGGTATTTTGTCAGTTTTCCATCTTTGGACTAGCAATATCCTAGCTGCAGTTGTAGCATACATAAACAGTTCTTCTCTTTTGGCAAATCTTGACCTGAAATGCCTAGTAAAAATGTTTCTGGTCTCTTAACAAAAGTTATCTTAAACTCTTTTTTTCATTTCATTATAAATCATTTCTCAATAATTTTTAATTCCAGTGGTACCTCTACTTATGTTCACCTCCGGTTACATATCCTTCAGGATACGCAAACGGCAAACCTGGAAGTATTTTTCCGGGTTTTGCCACATGCACAGAAGCACTCTACCATGCTGCACGCATGCGCAGAGGAGACCTCCAGTTGTGAAAACCTCGCGATCTAACTGGAGCTCCGGAACGGATCCCGTCTGCAACCAGAGGTGCCACTGTATTTTACAATTCCACCACATGTGAAAAAACCATGCCTTCATTTTCTTTACATGAAACATCTGTCATGGTTGGGCCAGAAAGCAGCCACCCACTTTTGACTCTGGCCCCATTCACCACTGACATGGCATAGCATGTAGAAGGCATGTTGTCCTTAAAGGCATCAGCTAAAAAGAAAGGCCTTCATCCCTAATGAGCCCAGTGAAGCTCAGCTGGCTTCTTAAGGCACCAGGTTTACACTTTTTTTGTTGTGGTAGAAACACAGCCTTAAAAAGAAAAAAAGAATAGCACTGTAACTATTGTGGTCTATCTTTACTGTTTTGGTTTCTTTAAACTGTCTTTGCTGAGTGCTGTTATTATTATTATTAAATGAAAATGATGTGCAATGGGTAAAATGGCATTTTGGGAAGGGGATTTAAATTTGGAAAAAGACCCAAAGGGTGAAAAGTCCTCCATTTTTGCACTCTCACTTTGAATCTCACACAATAGTATTTTCCATGCTGGATGCACAGGTAAAATAAGGAACCAGGCGCTGGGGGATGGGGAGAGAATGTAGTTATTTTGAGTAATGTAGCTATGCCAGTCTGCAGTCTTTAGACACTGTGGCAAACACCCTTACCCCTTATTCCCAAAATAAAAAGAAACCAGCAGCACAATGCCCTGCTTATTTCCGTGGGTCTTCATGCTGCTTGTATGCTTTGAGAAGAGAATTGGTTGTCAATGGTGCCAAGGCAAAGGTGATGTTTCTATACCGAAGAGCGTGTAGTCTGCGTTTTATAGCAGACTGGGAAAGACAACAGCTTGAATCAGAGGAACAGATGGATAATCTGAAATATTTTGCCAATTCATCTGTTAAAAAAAGCAAGATGCTCCACTTATACGCTGCACAAAGCAAAGTTTTCTGTCTCTGATAATGACAGCAGCCCTAAAGACACCCTCTGAGGACATCTTGGCTGGTGGACAACTGAATGAAAGAATAACCGTTTTGGCAGGAGCCTGTGCCAAAGCCACAGTTCCTCATACATCAAAGGATTATTATTTTTCTTAGCCCAACACACCTGGAGGTATTTCATCACGGGGGGAAATATATATTCTACTAATCGCAAAGCAGACTGAGTTTGCCCAGACAGAACTAACACCAAAGTGACATGAAAAGGGTTTTTAGCTGGCCATATGCTCTGCGGTTTCCAGAAATAGAACAAACACATCACCAGGTGGTTGCCGCTGCTGCTGGTCGAGCTAATGTCAACACGTCTGTTACTTGCTTCATCAGTCAGGTTTGTGCTACCTGTTGTACGCTGGCTGCCTACTCACACTGCCTGCTTACCTGCACTGGGATTTATTCACAAAACTAAAAAGGGCATCATTTCTCTTCCACAGGATTTGCAGGATAAAACAACAACAAGAAGAAATTATTATTATTTATTAATGCTTCCTAAAATATCCTAATGCTTCCTAAAGCATCCTGCCCTCTGCCCAAAGATCACACGGTGGCTCACAGCATAAAAATACGAAATGAGAATGCAAAACACATAATAAAAAAAGCACACACAAACAGATTAATGACTCCCCTATAAAAGCACAATGGCATTTCTGTAGCCTGCAGATAAGAACATTTGGCATCCCTAGGTCTGATCTGAAAGCAAGATCAGAAGCATGTTTACTCATAAGTAAGCTTTACTGAATTCAGTGGAACTTCCAGCTGCGTGACCATAGGATTTCAAGTTGTGTTATGCATTCTCAGGAGACCACTCCCAGCATGAAATGATGATTTACAGCTGCCAACACTGTTTGTGAAACAAGAACCACATACTGCTCGGAACGCAGAGGACAAAGGAACTGGGATTTGTAGTATGGAAGTAGTTCATGTTTCATTTATACGTCGTTCTCTGAAATACCACTTGATCACTTTATTGTGGGTTCTCTGCAGGTTGCTGCCTCACTTATGTTACAATTTCATCAATGTTTTTTTCTCTCTCTTCCTTTTAGCCAGGCAATGTATTATCTGGCAATGAGATGCCTTAGAAAATCCCCTGAGTTTCTAAAATGTCATCACCACAGATGCCTGGTAAATAAGTCTGAGTAGTTTTGCTGAGGCAGGACAGTGATGCCAGGTGTGAGGGCACGTGCGCGGCCAATGGCCTCTCAGCCGGTGAGGCATGCACCTGCCCTCTCGGAGGTGCCACTGATTGGCCAATTTGAGATGCAGCAGCCAGCGGAAACTTGAGCCAGCTGCCCAGGCAGCCAAGGGGAATTCCTCTAATGGCTGCCTAGCCATGTGCACTCTGTTCTCACTGCCCGGGGATGGTGGCTGAGTATGAGAGGCCGCCACAGGCACCGACCCAAGAAGGGGTAAGGGGCCACTGTTGAACTTGTGCATGGCTGCTCTCTTGGAAATAAACTAGTGGTCCTGATGCTTCTGAAGCATTAGAAGGCACAAAAAATGTTTGTTTGTTTTTTTTAAAAAAGGTAAAGGACCCCTGGATGGTTAAGTCCAGTCAAAGGTGACTATGGGGTTGTGGCGTTCATCTCGCTTTCAGGTGCAACAGCAGCCTTGGAATGAATCAGCGTTTTTTATCCGGGGGGACACATGGGTACGCATACCCCTAAACAGTTTGTGAAACTAACAGTATATATATATATATATTAGTTTCTTCTCTAGCACAGTGAATCATCAGTTCCATTGCTACCCCTGATGGCAGCCTCATTTCATGTCATGGTGTTTCCTGAGTCTCAGACGGAAGCAAGCGTTTAATGTGTAAAGTAGGAGTTGGAATCCCATGATCCCTAGCTAGCAGGACTTGTGGTCAGGGATGATGGGAATTGTAGTTCCAAAACATCTCGAGGGCCGAGGTTGAGGAAGCCTGCTCTGGATTCACTCATGGTCATCTTCTTCCAAAGTAAAAAATGTTGCTAGATAAAACATTAATCAGCACTTTTCCCCTCTGATAAGGGACGCCTAATATAAAAAAACCCTGTGCTGTTGCCAGAGCAAGTTGTAAATGATGTATGAAATTAAAAAACCTCTCCCCACTGCACAGAAAGAACAAGGAAAATTAGGAGCAGTTATTCTTGTGTTGTGATATTTACAGAGATAATATTTCATATATATATCGTCTAAAAATATTTTCAGGACAAGAAGTCTTGAACAAATGAGAAATGGGGAAATTAATATTAACCTAAAAGCAATTTATCTAACCTGATCATTTCCCTTTCACCTTTCCCTATGTTCTATTTTCAGATCAGATAGTCAAATCCCCGCTATTTAAAAGAAAATGTCTCAAAATATGGAACACATGCCATCACAAATATTCAGCTGATCTGCAATGCTAAAAAGGAGAATTAACTCAAGGTACCAGCCAGTTTTAAAGCTATCAATTGCTTGTTTTTGTGAACAGCCTGGAGGCCAGCTAACACTTAATTTTCTCTCTATATAACTTCTGATAGGTAATCTAGGAGTCTATGCAGATGTCCCCGGAAAAATTAAAGAAGAGTAAAGTGAATAAAATGAATGGAAGAAAAATTCTGCCTGTATCTCTCGCACAGCATGAATATGAATTCAAGCTCTTTTTATACACCTATGCATGAAAAGGCACATATAAAAAAACCTAAGGATGGCATTTAGGAAAAAAATAAAATAGTGAATGCTCACAGAAAGTGCTTCCATCCAATTTTCAGTACCCCATCTTCCATTTCAGCTTACTGCACCACGTTTAAGAGGGTCTCATGATTCTTGGAAGAGGTATCCATGTTTTCCATATTAATTCAGATAGTTCTTTCTTGTTTGTCTGAAAGTTATTACTCTATACAATATGATACCCTATAATTTTCATGCTGGAACCACCAAACCAACTAGACAGAACATCCTAACTTGAGGATGGCTCATAGATAAGTTGTGCGTTTTATTGCCTACCTTGTACCCATTTTCCATTTTGTATAGTAACAGTTTACCATAGCACCACAGTGCTGCATTTGATGCAGAACCATTGTTACAACATCACAGCCTCTTCAGCTGTTGAAATTGTAGTATAATATTACGCATTGTCACAATGACCTACCTCAGTGGTCATGGCTACCTACCCAAAACATGTATTTTACCAGTTTAACTGTTTGATACATTGGGAAGAAAATTACAGGCCAGTGTTGAAATGCTTCCAGACTAATGAAGTCTATTCAGCAATATTTTAAGACGCTATTTAGTACTGCTACATATTATTTAACGGATAATCTATTTCAAAAGTATATCAGAAGGGGATGTGTCACACTCAGAATTTTCAATCATAGATGAGAGACTATATAAAGATTTCTTTTTGTTTCTCCTTCTGAAGAATTCCCTAAGGAGAATCACACATATGAAATTTTTATTAGAAAAAAATCAGCTCAAGTATTCACCTAACTGCAACAAACAATAACATAAACATGTCTAGTGAAACATGCCCCATCAAGCCAAAAAACTTGGTCCCCTTATGCAATAGAGATGATAATGTAAACACTGTGCTTAATACTATTTCTGGGGGAAAATAATCCAGAAGGATTGTTAGGTAGCTTAAGAAGCTTCTGCAGAAGACAGCCTCTTTTATATGGGCAAATTATGAAATCAGAGCATTTATCTAGCAAGAGAAAGGAAGGTCATTGCCATGTGCATATTCCAAGATACCTATCCTGAATTTTCAGTTGACCAATTTAATTGAAAGTTGTATCCTGTATTTCAATACACAGCGCAGCTCACATATAGTATTAAAACAATTAACAGTAAGATCAATTAGAAATGAAAACAAGATGACATCTGGATGAAATGAACTTCAGGGGGCATTGTCCTGCCAATGGGTAGAGCTGTGCAGTGATATGAGACAGGGAATTCTATGTTGCAGCACCTTGGTTGTGGAATTCCCTCCCCTTGGAATTGTGCACCATGCCATCACTATCTGGCTTTTGCACCTGCTTAAATATGTACCCCTTCACCCAGCTTTTTGCAATGCCAGCATAACTCATGTCATCCGTCTGTTGTAGTTATTATGGTTTTCAACATGGGATACTGTGTTTTATTGTTTTAATGCAATTGCTGCAAACTGCCCATGGGTCATAACTGATGAACGCTGGATTAGAAATGGATGAAATAACAAATAACAAAAAGGTGTCCAAAGCATTCTCAGGTCCTGCCATCATCTTCCAAAGAAACTACTCTATTCCAAACTTTAAAAATGGAAAACGTAATGCTGGTGGTCAACAAAAGAGATTAAAAAACTGTCTCAAGGCAAATCTATATTAAAAAAAAGTAGTTTAAACACCAACAACTGGGAAACACTGGCCTGTGAGCACTCCAATTGAAGAACAGCCTTTACCAAAGGTGTCATGGGCTTTGAAGACACTTGAACTCAGGACGCAAGGGAGAAAAGTGCTAAGAGGAAAGCACGCTTGGCAAACCCTCACCATGATCAACTCCTGCCCCGAAACCTATGTCCCCACTGTGGAAGGACGTGTGGATCCAGAATTGGCCTCTACGTACGGACTCACTGTTAAAATCATGTTTATGGAAGACAATTTTACACTGCTATGAGTGATTACCAAAGAAGAAGAAGAAGCTCCTTTCCTCACTTCTCCCTATTTTATTTTATTCTACTCTCCACTACCTATCAGCTCCTTTCTAGCTCCTCTTCCAGTCTTTACTTTTTTCAATTTCTCTTCTCTTTGCTCATTCTTTTACAATCTATTCATTTTCTAGCGTTGTTCCTGTTCTGCCCGTTCCCATTCAAAGCCACAGTCTCCATGCCTCCCCCAGCTCCTGCTGCAGACTCTTCAGAGTGTGTCACAATTTAACCATGGGACAAAGGTAGAAGCAATTATAGTTGCTGCCTGCTTAACATTCACGCTCCTGTAACTGGGTTGAAAGGAGTGTCACCTGTGTGTGTATTTGAGAGAGACAATCGCAGGGACATCTCTTACTGAGGCTTAAGCTCCAAGCTTCCTGTTGTGACACCTCATGAAGTGCCATGAAGTGGTTGTTTTGGGCAGAAGTATATTATAGCGGTGCTATTATGCTTCCTGTGTCTTGACCTCCAATTCCGGTGTCATTAAAATGTGTGTGAGTGTGGTGGTTGGGTTATTATGAATTTCCACTTTAAAATTGTATTAGGTCCACATTAAGTTAGCTGGTTTCCATGCCCATCCCTTTGCAGTTTATTGCTGAACAATAGTCTGTAGGGCTCAGCACACATTGTGTGAGGTCAGAGGAGCAATGCTCAGAGCAAGTAAAAGTTGCCTTTCCACACTACGACTGAATGTTCCCAATACATACACATACACACCCTCACCTTCCAGCTATGTTTATAATTTCCTTTCCTCCTGATGGAGTTTTTGGATTTGATATCCCGCTTTATCACTACCCTAAGGAGTCTCAAAGCGGCTAACAATCTCCGTTCCCTTCCCCACAACAAACACTCTGTGAGGTGAGTGAGGCTGAGAGACTTCAGAGACTTTGAAGACTTTAGAGAAGAGCCAGTGTGGTGTGGTGGTTAAGAGCAGTGGACATGTAATCTGGTGAACGGGGTTCGCTTCCCCGCTCCTCCACATGCAGCTGCTGGGTGACCTTGGGCTAGTCACACTTCTTTGAAGTCTCTCAGCCCCACTCACCTCACAGAGTGTTTGTTGTGGGGGGAGGAGGGGAAAGGAGAATGTTAGCCGCTTTGAGACTCCTTAGGGTAGTGATAAAGCAGGATATCAAATCCAATTCCAATTCCAAATCCAAGTGAGACTGGCCCAAGTTCACCCAGCAGCTGCATGTGGAGAAGCAGGGAAGCGAACCTGGTTCACCAGATGACCCAGTCCACCACTCTTAACCACTATTGCAAGGTGACTTTGTGTTCACAACTTCTTCTTCGTCGTCTTCTTCTTCTTCTTTGATAAGAAAGAGGAATGCATTTCAAAAGGAAAGGAAGAAAGGACACTGTGGCCTTTCCTCTAATATGCCATAATTATTATCAACTTTTATCTGATGCATCACCTCACATTTCATTAAGCTTCTGTTTTGAATTGCTTCGGCCAGCGGTCTACATTTATTTGTTCCTCTCTGTCCTCCCCCGCATTCTCAAGACTAATTGCAAAGCCCCAATTATTCTGCTGAAGAAGGAGGGAAAGAGACCCATCTGGGGGAGAGGGAGGGTGCTGGAATTGTGTGAACTCTCTTTAGAAGCATTGCAATAATGGAATTTAGCCAGAGCACCCAAATCTCTTTATCATTAAAATCTTAAAGTCTCTGGCTGTATTTCTAATCATAATACATCCTTTGGTTCCTCTGACAGCGCCTTACATCAGTCGGCAGTGTCTCTGACTTTTCTACTTCCAGATATATTACCATGCTAAATGATTATGTTACATGATTTTAAACATTTTGTTATCGAAGGGAAGGTGAAATAGGAAAGTGGTGGAAGAAAACAACAACAATAATAAGCCACATTTAAAATACCCCAGTTCCCTTAAGCTCAGACACTTGTGAAAAATGGTTTGATCAGGGCTGAAGGTGCCGTTCCTTTTAACTGCTGCAGGGAACTCAGAAATTGAATTGGCCAAGCTTCTCTGCCCAGTCTGGGCATGCAGTGATAGGAAAATCTTCGTTCAATAACTGCATGTCATGTACCTTCTAAGCGGCACAGAAGAAAATGGGAACGCTTCTATCCTATGCTGCTCTCACTTCGGTGTTTCTGAGCATGTTAGTAATCGAGCAGCTTTGCGGAGCAGTTTGTCATGGACTGCAGCACAGTCAACTGTCTTTTCTTCCTGTATTTTTATAGCAACATAGCTCCTATTTGTGGCTAGCTGCTACTGGCTCCCTTGCTCCCCCCGCCCCAATGCATTGGAATTCTGCTACACACAGGGCATTCTGGTGGAAGATGTGGCTGTTAGCTGGCTGCCATCCCCAAATTGCCAGAAGGCTCCCCCAGTACTGGACGCATGAGAATGGAGTGCTGAATAGAGAGGCCCATTTGCACTCAACTCTAGAACCTCCAACACACATGGAACCCTAATCTATCAAGAGTACGTCTCCATAGAGTATTGCAGCAGTAGCATTAAGAAGGGGAGTCTCCCCCTCTAAAAGAGCCCATGCATTGGCTACAAGCCTAGGTATAGCCCTGTCACTGACAATTCTTCAAAAATAAATATTGTTTCCTACTTCAGTCCCTTACTTGCCTAGTCACCTCTCTCCTCTCCTTTCCATTTCCCCAAACTTAGGTTATTATTAATCTCTTGTATTTATCAGCACACATACTGATCAACTTCTCAATCTTCTGCCAGCCTCCTCACTCCTCTTTTTGACATTTTCCGCGGTGTTTAGGGCTTTTGTCTGTGCTCAGATTCACATCAGCATGGTCCTCCCGACTAGTTCAATTTACATATAAATTACAGTCTATGGGCATTATGGGTTTGGGAGGAGCTCACAATAGGTGGCGATAAAAAGAGTGCTCGACAATAGCCGCCTGGATGTGCTTTTGGATAAGATACACTGCAGTACTGACATTTCTCATTTAAGAAGCAGATTATCAATTAACCTTGTCTGCAACTAATCAAATCACATAATGTTAGACTGTCTTCGGTGTGTCAAAGTGAAAATTTATGTGATGTGATACAACTGCTTCCAACAGTATAAACTTGCAGTAGTCCCTCTGCAATCGCAGACTATGATTCCGGGAAAGAAAGAAAAAGATCTTCAGTGTAACTGAACGTATTTTATTTCAATATGAGAGTCCTGGGGTTTTTTTGTCCCCCCCCCCCCTTGGAGCAATTTTCATAAGAACATGGATTGAGATGAGCAGCAGGGGGAAAGGTTTCTTCTCCAGGCATATTAGGGACAAAAGACTTCCAGCACTGTAGCTATGGCTATTTCAGAAGAAAGAGAAGCAATTCAAACCAAAGGAGGACTGCACTAGATAGCAGAAAGATGATCAGAGTGCTACCTGCTCTGGCAGCAGCTCTGCACAGATATTTCGTATCTGCAATCTAAGTTCCTTTTAGGCGGGTGCCAGAGTTTGCCATTTCTTTATGCCAAGCACTTACCACAGATGTATGGTGACACCCCCCCCCCCCGATGCATTATGTCATGAAGGTGGCTAGAATGAAAAGTTAACGACTCATCTTTTATTCCCCTTCCTTTCCCCACTCCCCTTTTTATGAAGTTTACCCGTTCTGGGATCCCACAGCTAATTCTCCCCTGGTCTCCTCACTGGCCCAAATAGGACTAATTTAGCCAGCTAGCCCTGGTGATCATCTAATGTTTATTGGATGGATTTCCCCCCTAAATTGATTTTTGATTTTTGAATTCTGAATTTATTGTTATTCACGTTTTATACTGTATTTTATGCTGTTTTTTGTTGCATCAATTAAGTGTTTTAAATTTGTTGTTAGCCGCCCTGAGCCTGGTTTTCTGAACTGGGAAGGACGGGATATAAATAAAAAATTATTTATTATTATTATTATCTTTTATCACTTGACCTATAACCATGGGCCTTGAACTGGCATCGCAAGGGATGTATGTTAGGAATCAGCACAGTGGTAAATTGTGAGGTGAAGAGGCTTATCATGGCAGCCCCCAATGGCACACCCCCAATTAGAGTCTAAAAAATGTAGACCACACAGACTTGTGTGAGTATACACACACACACACACACACATACACACACACACACACACACATACACACACACACACACACACACATATATATGAAAGACCTACATTGGCTCCCAGAACGTTTCCTAGCACAATTCAAAGTGTTGGTGCTGACCTTTGATGCCCTAAATGGCCTTGGGCCAGTATACCTGAAGAAGCGTCGCCATCCCCATTGTTCAGCTTGTAACACTGAGGTCAAGTTCTGAGGGCCTTCTGGTGGTTCCCTCACTGTGAGAAGTGAGGTTGCAGGGAACCAGGCAGAGGGCCTTCTCGGTAGTGGTGCCTGCCCTGTGGAAAGCCCTCCCATCAGATGTCAAGAAAATAAACAACTATCTGACTTTTAGGAGACATATGAAGGCAGCCCTGTTTAGGGAAGTTTTTACTGACTGATGTTTTAATGTATTTTTAATCTTTTGTTGGAAGCCTCCCAGAGTGGCTGGGGAAACCCAGCCAAATGGGTGGGGTAGAAATAATAAATTATTATTATTATTATTATTATTATTATTATTATTATTATCTGTAAGTCTGCTTATTAGCATCAGTTTAGCTACCATCCCATGCATAGTTTCTTGGAGTAAGCTCTATTGAACTTGGTTCCACTGACTCGTAAACAGATAGCAAAACACACTGAGCTTTTACAGAAGATCTTCAGGCAGCTAAAATGCAATCTTTAGTTTTTAATGAAAAATGCAAATGATCTTTGACGAAGTGTTACCATTTACACTGCTCATGGAAAGTAGGATTCCCATAAAATAAAACCCCATCCGCCCTCTGTGTGATCATTTTCTGACTTCCACTGTCACAAATCTGAAATATTTATCACCATCTCATTCATTTGCCACAGCAAGAGGCTCCTTCAGTAAACCTGGTGCTCTGGAAGATGATTTCATTGCTACTGCTCTGGAAAAAAAAATCCCTGAGCTAGCCTCTCCCTTCAATACACCACTGTGCTCTATGCCAAGGAATCTGAGCTAGGATATTTCTTCTTGTTAATCCAACTGTGCCTTTCCTTCTTTGTACTAGATGCCAAAGTAGTTGTGCTGACAAATGGGATGGAATTCTCTTAAAATCTCAAGGCCAAGCTATCTGCGTGGATTTCTTTTTTTTTCTAATTCCCATTTTGCTCCTTGATTTTGACAAGAAGAGAGAGATTTTTCCCACCAGTTACACAAAACATCCACTTAAAATTCTTTAAATGCTCACATATTCTGTGCATTATTATATTGATATAAAGGTAAAGGGACCCCTGACCATTAGGTCCAGTCGTGACAGACTCTGGGGTTGCAGCGCTCATCTCGCTTTATTGACTGAGGGAGCCGGCGTACAGCTTCCGGGTCATGTGGCCAGCATGACCAAGCCGCTTCTGGCGAACCAGAGCAGCACACGGAGACGCCGTTTACCTGCCCGCCAGAGAGGTACCTATTTATCTACTTGCACTTTGACGTGGTTTCGAACTGCTAGGTTGGCAGGAGCAGGGACCGAGCAACAGGAGCTCACCCCATCGCGGGGATTTGAACCGCCGACCTTCTAATCAGCAAGTCCTAGGCTCTGTGGTTTAACCCACAGTGCCACCTGTGTCCCTATTATATTGATATACCTAAGGATATTATATGAATATATGCAATGTTTCCAAATGTAACCAGCACATAAAAAGATGCATACAACAATGCACAGAACTTTTTAAAAATATGCCTATATTGATATATACACAACTATACTGCAGAAATTATATATTCAATATATATCAAATGTATCATTTTTTTGCACATCACTTTGCAAATAATTAGTCAGGATTTAAAGACAATGCACAAATGGCTCAGACATAAGCAGGTGTTTGATGCAACAGGTCCAATATGGACAAATCCATATTTGTTTCCTAAATTTATGTATTAAAACCATTTAAGCCATGTATAAAACCATTTAAAATGGATACATTTTTCCATCCATAGTTGACATAGTAGATGAAGGATGAGTTAGCCCTAGGATTTCCATTATAAGTCATCTTTTTCCTGTAGTGTTATGCTTCAAATTATTTTTATGAAGCGTTTTCTTTATTCCTCAGATTTTATAAAGATAAAAAAAAGTATTGAGAGAGAGCTAGAACTAGAGACCACATTTGTGACCCACTTTGTCATCTGTTCCCCTGCAGTGCCACATCTCCTAGCTCTCTGCAGTCTCCAGAAATGCAAGAGGGAAAATTCTAAATAGCTTAAGAAATGGCAATCAATAAGAAGGCAACCGTGCTGTTTAGTTTCAACAGCCGTTTGTATAAAAGAGCTATTAAAACAAGAATGAGAGCTGAATGTTTAATAAGATGCGAAGAACACACAAACACACACATATATATCCCAGCTACAGGATTCCTCATCTTAATTCAGAGTAAGTTAAATAGTGCAATTTGCCATTGACCAACTCCAGTCACCAAGCAGATGATTAGAGGTCAGCAACCAGTGACTATGTTCATCTTTGAATGACACTGATTCTCTGTCCAGTATTCTCAAGACAGAAAGGAGGTCTCCTGGCCTCTTAGGAAGCACCTCCAGGCATCAGATTTACCCATTTATTTATTTAACAAAATCTACAGACCATTTCATCATCATCATCAAAATCTATGCAGTAATTCTGAAAAATACTGGGTGGTATACAAATTGTCCACCATTTCATAAATGGCACGACTGTCAGTCTATCATGCCAGTCAGTTTCACTACATTCTGCCAACAGTCCCATGGTAGCTACTGCGGCACCATCATTTCTTTGAAGAGCACATCTGAGAGAAATCAAGACTATTCATCTGAGAAGAGATGTCAAGGACCGCCTAACTTGTGAAACATATTGTAGATGTTACACAGTGATATTGAGGAGATACTTGATTCTTTGAAATTAACAATGTATTAAAGAACACTTATTATTTATACCTTACAATCAAAAGCACAGCTTAGTTTGCTGAATGACTTTCATTCATAATGTACATTAGGTGATATCAAACTGGTGCCCTTGCACAAGAACACGAGGTTCTGATCCAGTGGGAGATATTTACCAACGGAAGACGAGGGAAGGCAATTTTTGCCTATTCCCCTCCCACAGCACCCGTGAGAATCTGTTCTGGGGAGTCTCCCAATTCTCTAAAATAGATTTTCAGGGAGTGTTAGGGCCTGCCAGGGACAAGGGAAATTGGCAAAAATGGTCTCCCTTCCTCTTCTCTAAGTGGAGGTCTCTGCTGCTGCAACAGAACTAAGAGCACAAAGTAAATATCACACATTAATCCCAACTGGAGAAAAAAGAGATCTATCTGCAAACTCCACAAAATGACTACAACATTTCATTACAGTAGTTTGAAAAGCTGGGAGTTTTAGCAATTTTCAGAAATGCAGTTGGAAAATTGAGATCACTTTGATCTGTTTGTAGTCCTGTGATGAACGAATTTCTCATAACAATGATGACTTAAGATAAACATGCACCCTCATAATACTTGCACATCCCATCTTCCAAGAAATCCCTTTAGCAATAGCATCCCACTCCATTAAAGGTCAACATCTTTGTCACCAATAATCAGCAAAGAAAATCTACCATGTGCATGTGGGGGTAGGGGGAGAGACTTTTGATATCCATATTTTGTTCTAAAGGCTACTTTTAAGTTATATCTACTGCTGTTGCCTAGTGAAAATATCTGTGGTTTTCTTGATTTGGCCAACTTTTTTGCTAGCAAGAAAGTTGTGTCTCAAATCACCATTTAAGCATGCCAGTTCAGCAAATGAAATGAGTAGTCATTGGCAAGCGGCTGGCAATTGCATTGCTAATAGTTAATCCAACTCTGAAGCATAAATATGAGGGTCACTCTACTCGCTTCGAGGGATCGTGCTGAAGCAAATCACTGCCAGGTAGCAGCAGGTATAACTTGTAACAGGGAAGAACAAATTCAGGTTCTTCCATGTAGTTGAATCTCCAGAGATGTCTGGGTCCCTCCATGTTGAGATAGCAACAAACTGGCCATATGCATGTCCACTATTTAAACACATAGAATGAATTCAAAATTGTTGTTGCTGTTGTCGTTTAGTCGTGTCCAACTCTTTGTGACCCCATGGACCAGAGCACGCCAGGAACTCCTGTCTTCCACTGCCTCCCGCAGTTTGGTCAAACTCATGCTGGTAGCTTCAAGAGCACTGTCCAACCATCTCGTCCTCTGTCGTTCCCTTCTCCTTGTGCCCTCAATCTTTCCCAACATCAGGGTCTTTTCCAGGGAGTCTTCTCTTCTCATGAGGTGGCCAAAGTACTGGAGCCTCAGCTTCAGGATCTGTCCTTCCAGTGAGCACTCAGGGCTGATTTCCTTAAGAATGGATAGGTTTGATCTTCTTGCAGTCCATGCGACTCTCAAGAGTCTCCTCCAGCACCATAATTCAAAAGCATCAATTCTTCAGCGATCAGCCTTCTTTATGGTCCAGCTCTCACTTCCATACATCACTACTGGGAATACCATAGCTTTAACTATATAGACCTTTGTCAGCAAGGTGATGTCTCTGCTTTTTAACATGCCATATGCATGTCCACTATTTAAACACATAGAATGAATTCAAAATTGTGACCATATAAAAGGAGGCAGCTATTTAAGCATTAAACACAATGAATCATGGATCACAATCCTTTTATACTTTGGGGAAATTCCACTCAAATAATGTTCATAGTTCTATAAATAAGCTGAACAAGTTTTAATAATATTCTAAGTCAGTTAAATCCATAAGGTTAAGTTGGATTTTTTTCCCTTTAAATGGCTAATTATGTATTTTCATAAGTGTGCATAATACATGTTCACTTGGGTCAATAATACAAATTTTTAAAAATCTGCCTAATGATTCACTCAAGAGACGATAATCTAATGGGGAAATAAAACATTTTAATAAAAGTTGTCTTTTAAAATACTGCCTAATTACATATGCAGCCAAAGGACCAGCTTGGGAAATGAACTCCCAATAAATAATACAGTAATTGTAGAGATTTCTATGAAAAATGTACTTTAAGAAAACCGCCAAGGATATTAAATACTAGAAACTGTGTTTAAATACCAAAATGCTTCTTATAAAATGAAGGAGGGGACCCCATAGAAGCCTGAAATCTAGGCACAGGCTTGTATTTTCACCTTCACTGATACCCTATGTTCTTTCACAGATGCATGTAGTGCAAACAGAGAAACATATGCTTTCATATGAGTCTGCTCTGGCTTTTGCCCATCTTAACTCAGCCCCTTCCAGCATTTACTGAGATCTCTTTGGTATTTAATATTTATGTATGGACAGTATTCCCACTTGCTCAGCAGTTTCCATAATAACTGTGGCTTTCGCCTGCTTCTTTCCTACAAATGTTGGTTTTTACTTCACTTGGAGAGCACAGTACTGTGAAATCTGTGTTTTTAAATTGCTGTACTATTCCATAATGCTTCTTCCCTCTGGTACATAATTTTGTTGTCTGAATCAAGCAGCAGAAGTGGTCATGCTATAATAATGCAATAAGCTGGGACTATGCTAGTAGAAGGCAAATCTTTAGCTTTGGAGTCAGCTGCTAAACAAAGGAACCTCTACTGAAACGACTCGCAATCCCTGCTAATGCTAATAAAGAATCAATAGAAAGGAAGTTTTAATTTTCAGAAACAAGCTGTGATGTCTTGCTGAGCTGCAAATTAAGTCTATGAGAGCCTGGGTCCCTAGACCTGACTGGCTTGTAACTGAGGAATTATCCACAGTCCCAGCTCTTATATTCCAGAAGAAGAGAAACCTGTAACTGTCCAAAGCTGACAGACCATGTCTTTAACTCCTGAGTGGAACCATTTGCTCCCTGTAGATGTGGCAGGCAGGGAGCTGTTCCCTGGAAGACTTCCCCAAAGGATGGCATTTGACAAACCTGAAACTTTTCAGTTCTGCTTTGTGTGACTCATCCTTGCTGCAACTCTCGGCTTTCTGGCTTTCTTATTGGCTTAATCCAGCATTGCTATAATCTATCAAAATTTCAGGTAAATCCTTGGATATGAAAAAGGCCTACTTTCTTTTGTATTGAATGTGAAATATACTCAGAGTCTTGCAGTGATTTCATGCTCTTTATTGCAGCTTGTAAAACAGTGATTGAATTTCCCCCCAAACCTCAGGATTTTATATATATTATTTATACAATGAGTCCCGTCTGATTGGCTGATTCTGCTTCCCTCCTGGAATCTGATTCGTCTTTTCCTGCAGGCCAATCAGTTGTTGCATTCTAAGATCCTACCAGTCTAATAGGCTGATTAACTTCCTCCTGGAGCCTGATTGGTCTTCTCCTGCAAGCCAATCTGTTGTTGCATTCTAGGATCCTACCTGCCTATTGTTCTAGGATCCAAGCTTAGTACATAACAGAATGGTTATTGAACCAACTTAAGAGAGAGAGAGAGAGAGAGAGAGAGAGAGAGAGAGCGCACACACACACTTTGGAGATAGGGATGTTTCCAGCCACCTTTCATTCTCTTATTTCTCCCTTTCCCCTCATTCCAACACCTAACTATATCTAATTAAGATAGTATTTGAACTCCCCACTCTAAAATATTTGGAGCTCAGCAGCCCACATACCTTAGCCTGTACATATTATACACAGCAACTTTGGAACACTGTACAGAAAAAAACAAAATTCTTTCCAAGTTTTTGCCATATATCTTTTTGATAAAGTTTAATATTACCCTGTTTGAGAATTCATAGAGGAAAAAGGAATGCTGTTCTGCAAAATATATAACTTCATGACATGGTGTGGAGGCGGGTGGGTAGGGATTGTTTAAAACATTAAAGTGGCAAGTCTTTTGTGAGAGGAATGGGGTCTGTATTGATGTTTTCATGGCACAGAAGAGCTGGATAAATTCTTCTCTCATGAAGAACGCAGTGTGGAAAAAAGAGTGTCATATTTAAAACACGTGTGAGCAAATAAAACAGGCTTTTAAGGGTTCAATTCAACCTTGAATTTAAATCTTATTTTGAGGCAAATGGATGAATAGAGCCAAGATGAGATAATTTAAGTATCTATTTACATTGTCTGGAAGGATTTAAGTTCATTATTGGGTACAGGCCATAAGCAGCGCTTGCTGGAAGCCCGTGTTATATCATTTCTTCATTCTGCATAACCTCCAGTAGATCAGTTACAGAGCAGTCAGGGATAAAACTCTGGGTACGGTTATTTCATAACCCATTAATATTCTTATTTGGGGGAAATGTAGGGAGTGGAAAATAGGAAAGAAAAGTCAAATATTGATGCAATCACATAACCTTTCCTCAAGGGCTGGAAAGATTTATCCTGGCAAAATTTTTGTAAGAGACGGCAGGATGAAGGGGCAGGAATCCTCCTAGGGGCTGAAATTGTTAATCGCTATGGAAACACAAGCACTCTTAGAAAAATGTGCTCTTCCTTACTTGTGTCTCTTGTTGAATGTATTGCTCTCTGGAGGGCTGTAAGACCACTTGGCTGCTATCAAGCCGACTGCAGGCAGCTCCTGACTGGAATGTCATCCTTTCCCTAAGCAGGAGATTCCCAAGCCTCTTCCTAGCTAAACAAACCCACTCCTGAAGGCATCTGTTTGCTATCAACAGATATAGGGCTGCTGTTGCTAAAGAGGTGAGACACAAGAATCCTGCCGTATAAAACTGCTTTAACTTAGGCTCATTCTAGAGATAAGGTAAAAAAAAAGGTAAAGGACCCCTGGATGGTTAAGTCCAGTCAAAGGTGACTATGGGGTTGCTGTGCTCATCTCGCTTTTCAGGCCAAGAGAGACGGCGTTTGTCCACAGACAGCTTTCCAGGTCATGTGGCCAGCAGGACTAAACCGCTTCTGGTGCAATGGAACACCATGACGAAAGCCAGAGCACACGGAAACGCCGTTTACCTTCCCACCACAGTGGTGCCTATTTATCTACTTGCACTGGCGTGCTTTAGAACTGCTAGGTTGGCAGGAGCTGGGACAGAGCAACTGGAGCACACTCCGTCATGGGGATTCGAACCGGCAACCTTCCGATCAGCAAGCCCAAGAGGCTCAGTGGTTTAGACTGCAGCACCACCCCTGTCCCTAGTGATCCAGTGAGATCACGTAGCTACAGTGACTATTGGCCTGCATTCACAAAATGCATCAAAGATGCAAAAAATGCACAAACTGAAGTGTTTGAGAATTCTTCCTCCTTTGGGGTATCTTGGTGGTGGCAGCTGCAGCTGCAGCGGCATGGGGATGGGCAGGGGTGGGAGAGAGAAGACCACATGTTGTTAGGACGGCATCATATAATATGCATATGTCCCGATTATCCCTGAGCTTGGCATTGCTGTTTGCCGCTTATTGGAATTGGGTTGAATACATCTTCAGGGTCACAGTTCTCCATATCTGCTATAAGGCATTTACTTCTCATTTCTGGAACAGTGGTACTGAACTGGGCTGCGTACACGCCATATTTTTAAAGTGCACACACGCACCCAAATCTTGGCTAACCTAGTTTATTAAGGGTGCTGGGAACTGTAGCATCTGTGAATTTCCAGGATTCCTTGTGGGGTGCTTTAAATGTACATCAGGCACACAGCCTTGGTGAACTCTCAATGCAGCTTTTTATTCAGTGAAAACTGGGGTGCCCCTCCCAAATATTCCTCCATATCTTTATGTAAATGATAAACTCTAGTTCTATAGGAACTCTCTCTCTTTTTGCAGCGGACGTGCAGAACCCACTATTTCTTTAAGTTCAGGAGTTAGTGTGGACACATGAAACCAAAAATACATACATAGGTGGGAAATATCAGTAGGTTTGGGGGGGAAAACTCAAGGTTTGCAGAAGTACAGTACACCAAAGGGGAAGGGAGAAAGTAGCTCAAAGACAACTGAGGATATTTAGTAGCAATGGAATGCTGGCTAGAACACTTAACATAAGTACAACATACTGCGATGTTTTATTTCAGGTCAAACTTCTATCATCTGTCTGTCTGTCTGTCTACCTATCTATCTATCTATCAATCTATCTATCATCTATCAATCAATCGATCTATCATAATCTTCTATCTGTCTATCTACATCTACCGTATATCTATCATCTATCTATCTATCTATCTATCTCTATCTATCTATCTATCTATCTATCTATCTATCTATCTGTCTATCATCTATCATCTATCTATATCTATCTTCTTAATGGCATTTCCCCCCCTGACTATTTTACATATTTGCAAAGTAATCTGTTTGTGTTCATACAGTAAAGCCACATCTTATGCACATTTAACACACATGACTTCAACCACATGTGGCTGAAGGTGGGCTGGTGAGGGAAACGACCACCAGTGGACTTGGTGCAAAAGGAGATTTGACTGTTCCCCATGGACATGTCCTGACTGACACGCCTTGGCATTGGGTGCCTTTGGCCGGTGACACGTTGCCTCTGAGAGTGGTGGGGATGCTCTCGTGAGATCTTGCATGAAGTTGGATTGTACCATGAGAGTTCCCCAGAGTATCTCCACTACTCTCAGAGCCATTGTGTTGCTTACAGAGCAAGAGGAGCAGGACTTGCCTGGGGAAAAGGCTGAGAGCTTAAAATCTATGGGTCTGCTTGGGGTTTCCAGCTTCTCTCCTTCCCCTTATAGAAGGGGGGGCTGGCTAGCAGTGGGGCAACTCTAAGGATAATTTTGGCTATACACGACTTTTGTGTATACACATATTTCTTGGAACTGAACCCTCACATATGATGCAAATTGCCTGTATTTTGTACTATAACCATATTGAGATTTATTTATTTTTTCTGGTTCTAGTGCAATATTTTGAAAAGCTGGTCTGAATTTTAAAACGTTTGGAAGGAACCAGAGACTCATAGACATTCTTGCCCTTCTGTACACATAGTAGGGGAAGTATTGGGTGCAGAAAATTATGTTAGCAAAACATTTATTTATTTATTTTAATGTGCAAAAGTGGAATGTTGTGGCACTTTTTTTTTGAAATCTGCAAATATCCAGTGCGCAAGGAGCAACTTAAAGAAACTATTCATAGGGCAGTGGGATGACTATGCTTGAAGAGGGAGGTGTCACTATAACTATAATGTATTTATATTTTCATCAGTTGCTGCTGAAAAAAGAAATGCTATGGGAGAAGGCAGCTTATTGTAAAAAGAAATATATTAAAAAAATGTCTAGTAGTACCTTAGAGACCAACTAAGTTTGTTCTTGGTATGAGCTTTCGTGTGCATGCACACTTCTTCAGATACAATGAAACAGAAGTCACCAGACCCTTATATATAGTGAGAGGGTGGGGAGGGGTATTGCTCATAAGGTTGGTGGGAATGGGTGATTGGCTGATAGATGTGGTAAACCTGTTGACGACTGTTAATGACAGCAATTACAGGAAAAAGCAAGGGATGAGATGGCCAAAAATAGGTTTATCATGTATCTGAAGAAGTGTGCATGCACACAAAAACTCATATCAAGAACAAACTTAGTTGGTCTCTAAGGTGCTACCAGACAATTTTTTGATATATTTCTACTGCATCAGACGAACACGGCTACCTACCTGAATATTGTAAAAAGAGTTTGTGACATTCTAAGCTGCTTGCAAGTATATACAGTGTCTGTCTGTTGTAGCACATTGGTCGGGGCTGGACATTTGTAGATCATGCAAAGCCATGAATCTTCTTAGTTCCTGGGACATCATTAGATAAGCCATTTCCCTTAATCGAGGCTACATTTGCCCAGTAACTGTGAAGATGAATGAAGTAAGAACTGTAAAGCACTTTGTACACTCTGAATTAGAAATTATGATACTAAGAGCCTCATAGTTTTAATTGCATTTACAGATAAATACCAATCCTTTCAGAATCAAGCTTCTATAACAAAATAATAATAATAATAATAATAATAATAATAATAATAATAATAATTACCAGAGATCCTTAAATCTCCAAAAGACAGCTTTGACACTTACCTACTTTATGGCAGTATAACTTCATCACTCCACCAAGTAAACCAGCTCCCCACTATTGCCTGAAGTTCTGAAACCTAATCATTTACTCAAAGTTACAGCCATGTTGGTGGTGCTATTAGCATGCAATTATTGTACAGCAAGAGAGAAAACCAACCGAAGCTGTGAGTCGAAGCAAAATTTGGATTACTACCAGGGTGATTTCATTAAGACATTCATTAATGCACTATTTTCCTTTTTGAATGGACTAAAACCTCTAAGGAGTTTAAGGGGGGGGGGATAGCAAAGCAGCAATAGACACCAGCAATTAAGAGCGTGATAGGCTTTTTCTCTTGCTAAGGGGTTCTGTGTATCTTAATAACATGTTTGAATTTTTGTCTTATTGTTTGCTTTAGTTGGTACTCCTGTTGGATTCTTTTTTTTTCTCATTATAATTGCAGGCATTATATCAATGAATGTGCCCCGGCAATCAAGCCTGTGGTTATTACACTGCATAATAATATACATTTTAACAGGGAGTTGGCCAATTATTTGAAGTTCCATTCTTTCTACTGGTATAGCCACTTTGTGCAGGCTTACAACTTTGTATGTGTGGAAGTTTGTATATACTGAGGTTGGTCTTATATTCCAGTGGTTCCTTTATAACACCAGAGGTTTAATTATTGTGTTGTAACATGGGCTAATGCGATATGGTAGCTGCTAAGGGTATGCAACGAGATTCAGTTCAGACCCTAATTCAGAGATTCCCCAAAGCCCAGGAAGCCTTTGCCCAGCTTCGGGAAGGAGGCACGATGCTCACGTGCCTGACGTCCCCACCCAATCACAATTTGATTATTAGAGACATAGACTGGGTTTGCCAAGGGAGTGCCAACTGCATGGTGACTTGCCTTCTATAACATATTTGACTGTAACTTATGTGGTCACACGGACATGGTGCAAAATGTACTTTTGAGGTCCTGGATTGTTCTACCTGTTTGTGTCCCCATTTGTTTCAAATCTCTGAATCTGGAGAACTTTCCCAATTTTCTTCTCCTGGTGCTTGGCCCTTCTTGAAGAGAAAGAGGATTTTTGGCAGGTTTGGCCATGATAATATGAACGGAGAAAACACAACTGAATCTGTGTTTTTGTGCACACGATTAACATACAAATTATGGACTCCCTCTTCAAGACGTATGCTATGTATTCAGTGCCCTGTGTTTGCCTGAACTTTAGTCTGAACTAGGATTCTGAGACCCTGTGTTCTGAGTTGATACATGATATCCAATCACATAGCATTTCAGGGTTTGGGCTACTGGCATTGGCTCTTAAGCTCTGAGTTACAATTCGCAGCTTGGGAGTTTAGACAGCCAATCACGTTGAGAGTGGGAGGGGCCCAAGCCTTCAGGAATACATATAAGCAGTTGCTTTGTACCTGTTGTTCAGGTCTGTTTGCTCAATAAAGTTTTTTGCTACTATCACTACTTCTCATCTCATAGAAACCCACGTACACTTCAACGTGCATGTACTGAACCCACCTGAAGAGGACACAGTTTTCATTTTGGGGTGTTGGGGGCAATGTGTGAGACACCCTGCTTTGGAGATGAATGATATATACACAAGAAATAATGTTTCATGTGTTTGCAGGTATCATGACTGTATAAAGCTTTGTCTGAAGAAACACAAGTGTTCTAAGAATTTAGGTATGCAGGCGCTACTTGTTTCCAAGTCAGTGAATATTCACTATAGATAAAGTAAGCATTTGTTCTCTAATTAAAAAATTGCATTATCAGTGCAAAAAGAAAAAAAGTTAAATAGTAAAAGTAATGGTAGAATTGTGTTCTATTAACACCAGAGATTGTTTGTTTGTCTCCCTCTGTCTATTTCCATTCTTACCCGCCCTGGTCAGAGCTTCAGCCAGGATCATGTATATTTTAGCTAATGTCCCTTCTTGGCTCTTCTAAAATGCATGAAATGAAGTGCTCACAATTTTAGATGAAGTAATATCCATAACATTCTTGACCTACTTCCTGAAATTCATTCAGTCCACCTCACCATATGAGAAACAATGTGCACCTAGTGCTTAATTTGTCATGAGTGGTACCAGAGCTTGGCACCTGCCAGGACCTGCCAGACTGAAACCATTTCATTAGACAATGCTGAATGCAGACTGCTGTTACACGTAACCATTTGGTAAGCTTGTCCTCTTTATTGCCACACCATGTGATGAATGCTATGCTCCTTTGCTTTCCCAGTATCTGATCAGGTGTGCAAGTGCGATAACATTATCCTTTCCACTTGGCAAAATGATCAGTGATAAGGTGGAATGGGCTTACTAGAGACTGCAGCTCTAGGTTTTTGTTTTTGTTTTAGCACAGGAACAATTACGTATGTCATCTGCCAGAGTGCAAAGGTAAGCAGCCAATTCTTCTTGATCTGGCAAGTGAACATGGTGATGATCAGGTGTTTAAGTTTGATTGAGACAGATTAGCACAGAGGAAAGCAGAGGAAGAAAAACAGAGGTGGGATACTTATTTCTTTTTCTTTGATGTGGTTCCCACTTCTTTCTAGCAGTTGAAATGGTAACATTTCTTGGCGAGAATGTTTGCATCTTTAATTAAAAGTGCATGGTTACATTTCAGCTGTCTGAAAATGTTTCCTGAAAGCTCAGCGTGTTTCACAAGTTGTGCCTATAAGCAGCAGAGTTTACTCATAGGAAACTATGCATAGGACTAATCAGGGCTTTCTTAAGCATATGCAGTGCTGGAATGCAAAGATCCCCCCCCCCAGGTTGCCCAGTCCCAGATGTGCAGGAGGGCAGAGCTGGCCGGCTGCCTCAGCGTCTTGCTGGCTTGGTCACCCCTGAACTCGCGGCGCAGAGCCACTTGCAGCAGAAGAGCCCACCACAGCACTCCGACCGACGAGCGGGCTCTTCCCCGGACTCAACTCTTGGGCCCCAGACTCTTAGCCTGGTGCCCCTGAGAGCCCGGTGCCCAGGTGCCCTGCACCCCTAGTGCCTATGGGTAAGACGGCCCTGGGACTAGTGGTACATAAATTGAGTGTTGTGCTATGTACTGTTACTCTCTGGGGACACACACATACAATGCATATACCTGCATCTGCATTTTTGGACTCTTCTTGGGTTCATGGCTATTGACACTTTTGGGGTACAGAGCTAAGCGTGCTGTCAGTGTCTCCTTTACTTCAAACTTTTCCATAAAAAGGATGATAGAAGTTCACCTTATATATTAGAACAGTATATGGGCAATAATGTGCTTCCTTCCTATCATACACAATCATGGCTGGGCAACAGAAAACCAGTTTCCACGCTTCTGTAGATAAAGGCCACCACAGCTGACCAGAATTCGAAATGAGTACACTGTGGTAACTTACTGTGTGGTAAGTGTTTGTTAGTAATTATCCTACCTGACATAGTAAAAGCATGCAAAATCAAGCAACTGTATGACAACACTGAATTGCTGGTGGCAAATTGGGTGGTGGAACTGAAAAGGGGAGCACAAAGTTTACTCCAAACCCAAGAGAAGTATGTCTCTGTTAAGATGCCTGACCTGAAGACTGGGAGGAAATGTGGAGAGGAAAATTGCACTTAAAAGCACCAGAAATGATATATGATGAAAAATCACCACCCTACATACGGCGCTGTGGTCTAAACCACAGAGCCTAAGGCTTGCCGATCAGAAGGCTGGCGGTTCGAATCCTCTCAATGGGGTGAGCTCCCGTTGCTCGGTCCCTGCTCCTGCTAACCTAGCAGTTTGAAAGCACGTCAAAGTGCAAGTAGATAAATAGGTACTGCTCCAGTGGGAAGGTAAATGGCGTTTCCGTGCACTGCTCTTGTTTGCCAGACGCGGCTTAGTCATACTGGACACATGAGCTGGAAGCTATATGCCAGTTCCCTCAGCCAGTAAAGCGAGATGAGCACCACAACCCCAGAGTCATCCACAACTGGACCTAACAGTCAGGGGTCCCTTTACCTTTACCTTACATATATGCCATCTCTCCTGTCACTAGATGTTGGGTATCTCTTGAGTATGAAAACATTTACCTACTCCTAGAGGCAGAGTTTTTGTCAACTACAGATATATATTATTATTGGTTTTTTTAAAAAAACCATGGGGGGACTGAATGCTATTGAAGGAAACAAGTATATACACTGGGTGGGGGATAAGGAGCGAGGCTCGGTTCATTTTTATTTATGTGTGTATCCATTCACTTCATTTGTAGTCCATTTTCTCCAATAAGCGTGGAAAAGAAACATGCCATAATTGCACTGCAGAACAAGGGAGAGCAAATGGTAAATGGCTGCAAATGGTTCGCAGATAAGTGAGGTGATATACAACAAGGAATTGGAGGAAATGGCAGAAGAAGAAGAAAGGACGAGAAACCAATTTCATATATAATGTGCATTCCCTAAAGACAAGGCAAGGTGACTAAATAGGTTGTGAGAAGTTTCTTCAAAGTATGGAAAGGTCACTCACAAACCAGCCATAAGATCACAATATCTCTGTGTATTTGAAACATGGCAATATCAACAAATGAATATATCCAAAGGGCATAAGGATTCCGGAAGTGCAAATTGGTGACTAATTTGGGCCTTACGGAAAGTTATCTGAATATAGCAGGGTCTTCCCCTGTTTCTCAAGCCTTGGACAAAGGTGCACATTAATTTTAATTTTCTCTGACTCACTTCATTTATCACTGGTTCTACCCTGGAGATTTTATATGCTTCAGATCAGATTATTCCAGGTCACGCTTGTTAAGAGTAGAAACTTTGATGTTAAGCGCTGAAATGTCTTGTCAAAATAGCTCTTCTTCTGTACTATTTGGATTGAGGTCCTTCAGTCAGCCAGCTTTGATAAAACGGGATATCCCTAGAGAAAGACGTCGATGAGGATTTTTTTAAATATAAAGTTGCTTTCATCAGTGTTTTTGGCCTCTTTTTGCTTCCCGTAGGTAACATCTGCCAAGACTTTCTTGAGCTTTAGTGAGGTCACAGTTTGGAATCAGTATGTGACCCATTGAATGGCTCATTTTTGAACCAAGATTATGAAGCTCACGAAAGGAATAAAACTTGTTCACTTGGTCAACTGATTTCCAGCTATTTTATTGTGGCCAAATGTTCAACCTCTGCTTACTTGCACCTGACAGCGAGTCGAAATTGCTTCACTTCTGTTCGTGGAAGTCTCTATTGCAGGCTTCCTCAAACTTGGTCCTCCAGATGTTTTGAGACTACAATTCCCATCATCCCTGAGCACTGGTCCTGCTAGCTAGGGATCATGGGAGTTGTAGGCCAAAAACTTCTGGAGGACCAAGTTTGAGGAAACCTGCTTTACTGGACCGAAACCCCTCATACCAACAGAAGGGGCCCTTCCACAAATGCAAAGATTCAGCTGGATCCAATGTACTGCTCTTTGGTTATTGTTCTACAAAACTGGGTGGTGGTGGGGGGGTGAGGATAGCATTTCCTCATGGTCAGCCTCCTGGGAGTCGCAGACCAGAAGTGAATGGTGCCCTAGGTGAAACTGGACAGAACAAAGGATAGAAAAGTTGGAGGTTTCTGCATGTGCTCATACCTCCCGATCAAAGCAAGGAAGTGCCATGACCACAGTTCAAGGTTTCAGCTATTTCACATTTCAGCTATGCAAAAGTTCTTAAGAAGGGTATGGAGCAGGGGTGGCGAAGAGGACATGAGGCCTGGGAAAGGAACATGGCCTACAAAGAATTCCAAGGGTCAGACCTGGAAGGTCATGTTTATCCCCTGGGCCTGAGGTTCTCCATCTCTGCAATAAACTAGTGTTTTAATATATTTGACCACATAATTTATCACTACTGTCTGTCTGTTTGAATGCTATTTCCAATCTAAGTGTTCTTGTTAGTTTGTGCACATGCAGCAGTGGTCTGAAAAACCGTTGCCTTATTGGGACTTTTTGGTAAATTTCCAATTGCAAAGTGGCCGACATGTTTACTGGCTATCTTGCCTGCCGTGGGAGCAATCAGAATAATCTGCATGCACCTTATAATGTCTTTGGGGAAACAGAGGTAGGAAAAATGCAACTTTCTGAAAAAGAAGATACATTTCTCTGTCTAATAAGTATCCATTATATGAAAATTAAAGTCTGTAACAAAACATTTATGTATTACTTTTGTTAATCCCAAATTACCTTTTTAATGAAATCAAGAAGTGGAACATAAATTGGTTAGCCTATGTTTTCTTGTGTTGCTATTTCTTGTGTTGCTATTTCTTGTGTTTGCTATTTACAGATGTATTGTAATTTGGGGTAAGGAATAACAAAAAGTACCTTCTTTTACAAATGTAGCTAATTTAACAAGGGAGATTTCAGGATGAAAATGGCTATCAGCAGACAGGAATTCCACAGATGATGTTTCTCTGACATTTAAAACAGTTCCACATGGGGCACCGTTTTCTGAAGATGTAATTCCTGTCCATTGCTCTAGACACTTAAGACAAGTCAACGCAGGGACAGAAGCCCAAAAAGGATTTTGGATGTCCTAAAGCAGCCTTCCACAACCTGGTGCTCTCCAGCTGCTTTAGACTACAACTCCCATCAGCCTCAGCCAGTATGCCCAAAGCAAAAAATAAATAAATGATGGGAGTTGTAGTCCAGCAACATCATTCTTTTAGCATCATCATAAATGTACATTTCGTCCAACAAACAGTTTAGCTTTCCAACATAACACATAATCTGGATGGTAGGAAATTTTGGACTGAAGTGGTTAGGTAAAAATATGAGCAGAAGTATTTGCACTGTATTTCAGAGGAATTTGCTAAAGGCAAAAATGGAAAAATGCTTAATAATAATAATAATAATAATAATAATAATAATAATAATAATAATTTATTTATACCCCACCCATCTAGCTGGGCCTCCCCAGCCACTCTGGGCGGCTTCCAACAGAAGATTAAAATACAATAATTCATTAAATATTAAAAACTTCTGAAAACAGGAAATATTATAACATAGCTTCATTCACAGAATGCATTGTGGGAGAAGATGGCTGCCCAGCTAGCCACTAATTGTTGGGGAAAATTTCTGTAAATGAAAAACAGTATTTATGTCCCACTTCTGCTGACCCTGCCTTTACAGCTAAGGTATTCCTCACTCCAAAAAGGTTTTTTAAAACTTTTGCCTGCCTCCCACTAATGCGGTTAAAGGATGACCTCCCACTTTCATGGCCCATCAGTAGAGTTATGAAAGTGGCAGGATATTTTTTCACTCAGCGCTATACAATACAAAGTACATAAAGACTTGTTTCTACGGAACGCATAAGCAAGAGGAAACTGTTGATGAAATGTTAGTGAAACTTTCTGCTGTGAAAGTAATCAAATTTCCAGTCATTTAGCTTTGCTTCCATTTGTTGCATCATTACTTATCATTATGAAGGCTTGTGCTGAACTCTTAGGATGTCTCTTAATCTTTTTTTTCCAAAGAAACAGCCTCTTTAACACCAAAAAGGGCAAATGTCCCATCAAGGTCCCAAATGTCACATAATTTTTCTCTAGTTGGGGCCATCTCGGGCAGCAAGCTTTTACCGCAGTTCACTCAGACGAGGCCTTTGACTATGTCGTTCTAAAAATAGCTGCATATAGCGGCCTTCCATTAATTCTTAACTTTTTTATTTTAGGGGGGAAAGAAAGAAAATAATTTCAAGCTCATTTTGTTTACAGCACATATTGGACAGACAGTGTCACCTTGAAGACCACTTTCCCCCCTGGGCAAACCGTGCTCTTGTTTAGATCCAATGTTAAGTTAAAGTTACTTTAATGATTCGCAAGGTGAGGTTGGGGGTGTTGGCCTCTGCACATATTCAGGCAAATAGGTATACTGAATTCACTGTAGGGTCCTGAGGTCGTGTTCCCCCTTTACAAATTTAAAGTAAGATCTAAATGGGATGTGCACAAGCACATTCCTATATGTATAGACACCCAATCTTGTGTACACTTAATGTTTCAGACTCAGGAGTTAAATATCACATGTATCAAGGGTATGCATAAAGTAACATGTGTGTGTATGTGTACACACTATTTGGGCATATCCTTGGGGTGACGCATGCATATGAACCTGTGTTCTCTGTTGTTCACCTGTGTTCTCCTAAACTCAAAGAGATTCAGAATATTTAGTGGAGTATTTTACATATGTCTGTGTTGGTGTTTGGGACTGCAGGAGTTTCCTGTCGCCAATCGGAAGCTGTGCCTTGGTTTCCAAATGTTTTGGAAGTTGAACAGACTTCCGGAACAGATTCCGTTCAACTTCGGAGGTACCACTGTGTATACTATACAGCGGTACCTCTGGTTACGTACTTAATTCGTTCTGGAGGTCCGTTCTAAACCTGAAACTGTTCTTAACCTGAAGCACCACTTTAGCTAATGGGGCCTCCTGCTGCCACCACACCACCGGAGCATGATTTCTGTTCTCATCCTGAGGCAAAGTTCTTAACCCGAGATACTATTTCTGGGTTAGCAGAGTCTGTAACCTGAAGCATATGTAACCTGAAGCGTATGTAACCTGAGGTACCACTGTATATGAATCTGATCAGATTATTTTTAAAAGTATTAAAAATGCTTGTAAACAACCTTAAGCAGTGTATACAAAATACTAAAATGCATACTATACAGAATAAAACAATAAAACAATATAAAACCTGCATAAAATTCTACAGCTGACCAATAATATATGTGATCAATGTCTCCATAGTCATTTCTTGGGTTGCGAATGTGATCCGTGTGGGAGGCAAGTTTGCAACCCACAGCGTTTGTGTCTGCGCATGCGCGTGACACGATTGAGTGATTCTGTGCATGTGCGTGATGTCATTTTGTGTTTTTGCGCATGCGCGAGTGCCTAAACCCGGAAATTACCCATTCCGGTACTTCCGGGTTCAGCGTGATCCACAACCCGAAAACACGCAATCTGCAGCGTTCGCAACCTGAGGTATGACTGTAATCTGAAAATGCTTGGGTGAATTCTAGCTGATATTAAAACCAAAAAACTTCTGGCACATGGCAAAAGACAGGTGCCACCACACTAAAGGTCCTACCAAGTAGCTGCAAGATGGATTTCAAGACCATGCAACACCAAAAAGAGGGCCTCTTCAGATGAACTCAGTGACTGAGCAAGCTTGTAGGGGACTTTCTTTTATTTATTAAATGCATAAAAATGCTTTTCAATGTGAGTGCTCCCACTCTCCTCTGAGCATATGAGGTACATGGGTGACAGATGCACAGGGTTAGTGGTTAGGGGTTAGGGGTTAGGTTTAGATTCTGCCCCAGATTCTTCTGACTGCAAAAAAAGGTGTGGATTTCTATACAGTGGTACCTCAGGTAACATACGTTTCAGGTTACAGACTCCGCTAACCCAGAAATAGTGCTTCAGGTTAAGAACTATGCTTCAGGATGAGAACAGAAATCATGCTCCGGCGGTGTGGCAGCAGCAGGAGGCCCCATTATCTAAAGTGGTGCTTCAGGTTAAGAACAGTTTCAGGTTAAGTATGGACTTCCGGAACGAATTAAGTACTTAACCCGAGGTAGCACTGTATTGTTAGCTATTCTAAAATGATTGTTTAAGCTATGTTTCGTTATGCAAGCATACATGGTGCTTTGCGATCCACCAAAGGCATGTCTCTGTTAATGCAACACTACCTATCTCATCTATGATTTGTGCTGAAACTCTCATTGATGTCTCTGCCTCTGATTGTTGCGTTAAAACAACAACAACAAAGCTCCCATTCTCTCTCACACAACGATAAGTCAGTAATTAGACATAGTGGATTTGTACAAAACACAAAAGACCTCTCCTGCAAAAACTGGTACTCCCTTTGTATCTTAATTTGAATACAATCCACACTCCCTCTGGTTAGGCATTTCTGATTTATCTGTTTCCTTGGCAAAATCTGGAGATTTAAATCTTTATGAAAAATGAAATACATCATAGGCAGCCTTAGCATTCCCTTGTGGTCGAGGAAACCACCTCAACTAGAGACAGAATTCTCTTCTGCTGTTATAAGGAGGCAAAATGAGAAGCTTATTATATAAGTGACGGTTTTTATAACCTTGTCGGCTTTCATGAAGATTCAATTTGGAAATGACGTCATTACTGCCATGGTAAGAGTGAATACCTGCATGCTGGATAAAATGGTGATTCATTATAAGGATGGCAGCAAAATGAGAATGTATTACTTATGGGGAAGTATCCAGAGTTAAATTAACACATTTTGCTAGGATTTCAGTGATTGTGGATAAACAAGTCCTGGGAGCTTTTCTTTTTACCCAATGACTGAACTCACTGTTCAACAAAGACAGCAAACAAGGAAAAAATATTGCATCAGAAGTAGCACTAATCTTTAAAAACTGTATGTAATTAGATCACATCATTTGCGGAAAACAGGAAGACTCACTTGCTAACTTGCTAAGAAAGTTAAGTTGTTTCTGCGGAAAATACTAGCACCTTTCTATCGTAGATATCAGCGACAAACCTGCTGATCTATTAGCAAGCTCCTTTGTTTTAAGGGCAGTGGTTCCCTCCACCTAACATTAAACAGGCACACAGAGACACCCCACTCTCACCATTTCAATAGCCTTTGATCTCCATAATTAGCATCCACTTCCCTCACAAGTAATGTAAATATACACATTACCATAAATAAGCAAATTGCTGTAAGTCTGCTTGGAAGAAGTAATGGCTTCCAGGAAAGAGAGCAATTACAATTTTCAGATCTCTCTCTCTCTCTCTCTCTCTCTCTCTCTCTCTCTCCTCTCTTACTGGGACTTTTGATTTTCTGCCTTATGTTATTGACCCAAGCTGTTCATGCTTCATTAAGACAAACAGCAGTTTTGCTACTGGCTTCATTGCAGACCCTCCAAGTGCCCCTGATTTCCAAGGACAGTCCTGGATTTACAGAAGCTGTCCCAGTTTCTGATGTAATCCCAGAATGTCCCTCTTTTCTTTGGGTGTCCCTATTTTCATCAGAGAAATGTTGGGGGGTATGGAATTATACAATAGCCACCCACCCACACCCACACCCACACCCACACCCTGAATCAAGGAGATAAGAAACTATACAATCTTTAGAAGACATCTGGAAGCAGCCCTGTATAGGGAAGGTTTTTAATGTTTAATGTTTCATTATGTTTTTATATATGCTGGAAGCTGTCTAAAATGCCTGGGGCAACCCAGTCACATGGTTTGGGTATGATGATGATGATGATGATGATGATGATGATGGAATAGAACCAAACTGAATATTGTGGTTCGAGGACCCGACCACCCCGACGTGAAAAGAAGACACAGGGACACGTGATATAAGGTTAATGGGCTAGAAAAGGCCACAACTTTATTGATTACAGCAATGAAAAGGTATTGGTTTAGGCATTGGATCGCGAAACAAGTGGGTTTATTCACCAGGGGTTCATCACCTGTTGATGCTAATCCAACTATAGGCTCACCCCTGCTGTCACCGAGGGTCGTGCCATGGCCTCCCGCCAAGCAGGCATCGGACAGAATACACGACCGCCAGATTCCTTTAACGGAATACCCCTAAACATTGAAGGCATAGGCGATGGCCACACCTAGCACTTCGACACACCACAGCACATTATTCCAATGCCTAACCTACCCACCAATACCACAAAAGTTGTGACGATTGCTACGAGGTAGGCGAAAAAACCAAAAAGCCTAATGCCAAATGGAAAAACTCCTACCAGGCCCCCCGTGCAACCGAGGTGACCAACCTAGGGTCCATAGCAAGGCCAATGACCTAAGCCCTAACTCAATGGGAGTGGAGGGTGGGTGACTCGCACAGGACGATGAAGAGAAATGAGGCCGGGGAGAGGCTGACGCTGCAGCATCAAGGCTGCTGGACACGCCCCCCCACGGCACCTGGTTGGACGGCCACCGGGGGGGCGTGAGCGCCAGCCAGGTGAGCTGGAGGCAGGGGGCTATGCCCCCTGCTAGGGGCGGTGTTCAGGCTCCCGCCCACAACCACTCCCCTCTCTTTCAGGGAGGAGAGTCTTTCTGAACATTAATTTCCCCTTTAATCTTAAGGTTCAGACCATTTCTAAAATGGTTTGGCTCTGGTACTTGCATCTAACTTGGAAGCTGGAATATAAAACAAATATAGGATCATGCTTTGCTTAAGTGTCAAGTCAAGGACATATTCCTATTGACAGTGGAAAGCTGAGGTTCATAAAATGCACTTTGTGCAGTAGATGCAAGCTAAGTACAGCCATGGACCAAAACAAGTGCGCTGGTGGTCACATAATCCAATATCAGCAAAGGAAGAAACAAGATAGAAATACAAGTTTACTGATCTGATATCAAATTGAAAAATAGTTCAAAATGTTATCATTTCCTTTATTCAGCAATATGCTTAAACCAGATACATCTAGGGGAGATGAGATAAACAACAGAGTTAGCAAAGTAATATTTTGCTTCGAGAGCCTACAGTGCTTAGCTAGAAAGGATAATATAGAGGGAGAATCCGCAGGAGTCCCTCTACATTTAAGACTCAGTGTTTGACTACTAAACTTTGTGTACAAGGAATTAACCCACCAGGAAAAAAAACCAAAGTATCACATAGCATGGGGGTCATATTCAAGCTGTGTAGAGACCTTTATGTGTACAGCTGTGTACAAATGGTCTCAAAATTCTCCACCCTATGCATGGGGAGAGAAAGTGAGTGGACCATTAAACAGAATTGCTCCAATGTTTTTGGTGAGGTGGCTGTACATCAGCTTTATTTTCCCCAAAGGGTTTTTGTGGTGGTAGCGGTAGCAGCAGCAGCTGTCTCTCTAAGAGTGAGCAAGAACTTCAAGAGCAATGTATTGGCAGCCTGGCCACCCCCCCCCCCCCATATTCCACCATGCCCCTGACCTAGTGTTGTTCCAGGGCCTTTGTGGTGGTGGTATAGAATGTTTGTTGTCACCAAAGGTGCCAGCTTCTCCAGAGGAATAGTTGGCCCTGGCATGACATTGCATGATGTTGCGAGGAGCCAGGGGTGGAGCCGGACGCTTTCTCAAATTTGAGATGGGACCAGCCCCCTCAAAAAAGATATTCAGGGGGCTGAAACTGCCTTGGTCTCTAGGAGTCGGCGCCTACGGTTGTCACAAAAAATGGTAGGGGAATATTTAATGAAAATTCTGCAAAGTAACCTGTGTAGGATAGGTAGGAAAAAGAAAGAAATATCAGAAGAAAGTATTTTGATAAGTTTCAGTTCAGCACTAGAGTTTTCAACACCCTCATTATCTGCACCAAGCATCTGATTTCCTTTAAGGCTAAATACAGGGGCAATGTGGTCTTCACAGATCCACTGCAGACTAATGTCATCCTAGCTTTTCAAAAACAAATAAGTGAATTAGATGCCACACAGGAGTTCAAATCCATGTGGATTTAAGGTACAACTAAACCACTGTAGAAATTAAATCGAAAGGTGGTATATGAATGTTAACAGTTAATAATACTTTTGTTGTTATTATTAGAACTTGCAATGGTTTGCAAAAGGTAATTATGGGCTTGCTTGCTTTCAGATACAAATGTAAGACAAACTATATGGGGATAAACCCCTAGCAGAGACACACCTCACTATACACTGTCACCATTCATAGGTCTGCATTGTCTTTCACTGCATTATCAAAACTATTTGTTTCAAACATTTTTAGAGCCTGTAAATTATATGTACTTCAACCTGGATTAAGTAGAATGGTTTTTCTTGTTTTGAAGTGTATTGATGTCTAGCCATCAGCTGAAATGGGTCACATGGTCTCATCCCAGTTAAATAGATTGTCGCTAGCAATCAAAGGTCTATGGCCGTTTATGAACTCACTCCCGTATTTGTAGATTTCATTATTGTACTGCTCCTGCCATTAATCTATCTTCCTCTGCATCAGGATTTGTTTGCCTGCTCATATTATGAGGCCCCTTCAAATCACTCTCTGTTCCACCCTGACGGGAGAAAATCTTGGAACTGCTTCTCCAACATAGCACCATAGGAAGATCAACAGGCTATTTTAAATCTTAAGATCATCTTGGATTTTTAATATCAGTATTTAGCTTGGAAACAGCTCAAATGAAATGTTTAATATTTCTAACTTTGAAGATATTTAACAACACTCTAATGTATCTGTTAAGCATGGCAATGGAGCCATTTTGCACTTTATTTGGTTCTTTGAGAACTGTCATAATGAGCCACAAAAAGTCCAGAAAACTATTCATGCTTCCTGATGCATAAGGCCCCAACTCCTTGCAATAATACTTCCGATTCATGCCTTCTTAAAGTTTTTCTTGCTCCTCACATACGGAAACTCTCTTACCCAAAGCCCAAGGACTATCAAGGCTGACCAAATAAAGCTAGACTGGACAATGTGTTTTGGCATGCCTTTCCTATTTCCTCCATTGCTTCCTCTGCACAGGAAATAAGGGAAGTGGCATTTGAATGTACATTTCAGTGAATGCTATTGTGTATATATTTGGTGTGTTCACAGAGCATGAATGAAGATGGAGCTAAGAGATGTAGGCATGGGAGTAGTAGGGGCAAGGTAATATGCATATAATTCTCAAGTGCTGAATGTCAGAAGATGATGCCACCTTGAAAACTAAGATTCCAATATTCCAAGAACCAAGATTCCAAGGATAGTATTGTGCATCAGTTTACACACTTACAATGAGCTACTTTTTCCATTTGGCCAGTCACCCCACTTTTATGAATAATCATTTTGAGGTCTTCACAATTTCTTTTGGTTTCTTTTGACATAATCCACAAACTCGGCCACTGCTAAACCCTAACTCCACATAATTCATGAGCTTGTTGAAAATCACCAGTCCCAAGCTAGATTTTTGGGGACTCCATTTCTTGCATGTCTCCAGGGTGAAATCTGTCCATTAGCAATCTCTATCTCTCTTTAGAGTCTACACGTGGATCCTGGATGAACACATCAAGCCATGGACTTCAGTACCACCTCTACACTGATGATAACTGAGTTTTATCACTTGATCTCAGAACTTTTTCCTTCAAGTTGATTCACACATCCAACTCACTGTCTGATATTTTTGCTTGGACGTTTCATCACCTTCTCAAACGCAGTATTTTCAAAAACCAAACTTCACACATCTCCTTCAGATATGACTCTTAATGCTAAACTATGTTTCCATTGACAACATCACCATTGAAAAACCTGCTTGGGTGCTCAAATCCCCTTTGCAATTATGTCAGGGGAAGTAGTGATTAGCATGCTAGTCTAGCCCCCCACTGTTACTGGCCCCATTAGCCTTCACAAATTGCAGATCTGTCTTCCAGGATTCTAAATCACATGGAAAGCTTCCTCAAAGTAAATAAGGCATCTCATTGCAAATATTCACATTCCCAGCATGTAGAACGCAGTAAAGGCCATCATAGGGATGCAACAGAGGAGGCGGTGCCAAAAGTCTCATTCCTGCCTTCCCCCTTATCATGTGAGTCTTAAACACCTGAAGGCTTTATCTTTGTCTTTGACAACAATCTTATTTTGCAAATGAATTACAATACATTATTGTGAAGCACCATAGATATTACTAGTAAAGGTTTGGTAAAGCATAACATGCAAAGCATACGGAGCCAATGAAATCTCTCATAAGTGATTCTAGCCACTCTACAAGTGCAAATAAATAAATAAATAAATAAATAAATAAATAAATAAATAATGTTTCCAGATATAATTCAAGGAAAAGAAAAATATAATCTGCAAAGCTTCTTTCTACTTCAATTCAACTTCTAGATTTTGCCCAGCAATTCCCACTTTGAGATTAAGCATATTCCCCACCGTCATAAAATAAAGCAGTTGTAAAAATCTTACTTTGGTGTTGTTAGATTCTGGTGTTGTATAGACTTCTCACCTAAAAGAAAAGAAAAGAAACAAGGTTTCATAATCTATATTCTCATTATTCCAGCATCAAAACAAATTGCGTCTTTATTTTACCCAATGAAATCACAAATGCTAAGACATAAACTACATGAAAGAATTATAGTCAAGACATAATAGCAAAAGATATAAGCGAAAAGCTCAGCTTATAAAGAGGAACCCCCCCCCTATTTTACTTCATTTATTTCCATTTCTGAATTATACACTCCGCGAGTGATATCATTATTATTTGTAATTCCGATGCATTGAAGAAATCATATAAGTGATTTATTTAGATCGGAGAGATTCAATCTATTATCCTGTTATCTAGCAGGGGAAAGTGTGTGTGTGTGTGTGTGTACACAAACACACACCTGTATATCCTGTTCAGCAGTGCTCTAGGACATGGGTAGGCAAACTAAGGCCCGGGGGCCGGATGCGGCCCAATTGCCTTCTAAATCCGGCCCGCAGACGGTCCAGGAATCAGTGTGTTTTTACATGAGTAGAATGTGTGCTTTTATTTAAAATGCATCTCTGGGTTATTTGTGGGTCATAGGAATTCATTCATTCCCCCCCCCCCGAAGAAAATATAGTCCGGCCCCCCACAAGGTCTGAGGGACAGTTGACGGCTCCCTGTTGAAAAGGTTTGCTGACCCCTGGAGTCTAGGACAAGTTGTCAGTAGTGGGGAAAGCAATTGGGAGGTCTTGTTTTAACGAAGCAATACTGTAATGTGTATTTTGACTTCTTTTTGAGATACAGGCACAGTGCAAAAGTAAAAATTGATCTTGGAACGCCATCCTACTAGGAGAAGTCCCCTTCATTTTAAAATATCTTATGTTTCATTGGATCAGGATCCTTAAGCACCAGCCGATTCTTTTCCTATATCTTCCCAACTTAATTTTCTTCAAGGCCTGATGTTTATCTTGTCCTCTCCAGGATATTGACATACCGTAGCCTCTTTCTGCCTGCAGTTCCCTGAACTCCATGGCATTAAAGCATCTTGGCAAAATCAGGTTTCCCTGCCATGGCAAAGCTCCTTTTGTAGCATGGTACAGTGTAAATTTTAAGATGACTAGGCAACAAGAAATATTTATATGATGGTACATTTGTACTGCTACACAGCGAGATGTTTTGATATATATTATGTTTGTATTTAAATCACAATTCTTGAGTAGTGTGGTCTATTTTTAGTCTTAAACTGAAAAGCAGATAGGAGAAATTATACACAACAAAGGAATCATCCCAGTTACTCAAAAAAGGTGGTTTTGCACTGAGAAATTAATTGACTAAATTTGTATTCAAAGCAGCAAGGGAACAAATTAGACTGCAGGTAAGGAAAGACTGTGACATGCTTTGGCTAAAGGTTTCTAAGCACGATATTCTATTTTGGCTTGGTGTTGCTAGAAACCAAAATAACACCCAGTGGTGTAGAAGCTTACACATGATTCCTAAGGACGGCGCCGGTTGCCAGGTGTAAATGGCTTGCATTAATCTGACAAAAATATATATAAATATGGTGATAGCAGCAGGCTGTTAGGATGACAGTCTTCTGAAAAACTGGCTGATCGGGCTCTCCTTCCCTCTCTTTCAATTGCCTTCTAGCAATGGCAAAGTGACTGGAATATTTCCTGCCCCTTTCTTTTGTGCAAGCTGGTTCAGCCATTTATTTCTGGTCCTACTGCACAATTCCCCCTGTGCTCTTTCCAGCTAAACTGTATGCCTAACTCAGTAACGAGGATGTCATTAAACAAAAATGTCGTGCTTCTGAAGAGGTGAAACCAAGTCGTTGATCCTGGAATATCCAAAGGATAAGCAGCAGCTGAGGCCCACACATTTTGGTTTGGCTTATTAGCAGACCCTAATTTGTGGCTATTACTAACTCCACTCCATGCGTTGTCCTCTACTCATGCCAGAGAAATTAGGGATCGGAGAGGTGGGGTCATACTACAATGAACTTTGGAGCTGGCTGAGGAAGTTAAAGTGTCCCTTGCTGCTACTTCCCTTCCCAAAGCAGTGTGACCAGGGCTGGATCTAGACATGTCAAAGATGCAATTCAGTTAAACCAGGCATCCCCAACCTGCAGCCCTCCAGATGTTTTGGCCTACAACTCCCATGATCCCTAGCTAACAGGACCAGTGGTCAGAGATGATGGAAATTGTAGTCCAAAACATCTGGAGGGCCGAAGGTTGGGGATGCCTGAGTTAAACGCGTTGAAAACTCATACAGGGAAATTCAGTAGGGAAAGACGGGACTCCACAGCGCCATCTGATGTCACGGTGTTGAATCGCGTATACAACGCATATAAAACACTTTTTCTCTACGAAGCTAGCTGAGTCCATGGTAGACCCTCCTTGGATCCAGCAGATCCATGTAGCATTTTTGCAAACTGTTACAAATCTGGGGTCAGGGTCCCAGTCATCAGAGAATGAATGGACACTGGTAAGAGGTTCCTTCCTTTTGATCTTATCATTCATAGCCATGGGGGAGGAAGCTGATTCCCCAAAGCCTGACATTAAGGCTGGATTAGCATTTCACATTCTGTTGTGCATTGGTATGCTGTTTTAAGTCACGGTTAGTGATCTGTTAACAACCCTCTATGCAGCAGAGTAGGCTGAAAGCAAAGAGTAAGGTTACCATAACTTCCGCCATAGAGCTTCAATATGCTGATGGCAATGTAGTGTGCACACTCAGAGGATGACCTTCAAACCATCCTAAATAGCTTTGCAGAAGCTTACAAAAAGCTTGGCCTACCGCTTGACATCCCAACAAGCACAAAACAATTCCTCTGAAGTACCACAAATCCAACTTAATGGTGTAATGTTGGAAAATGTTGATCACTTTTCCTACCCGGGCAGCTATCTTTCTACAAGGACCTGCATTGATGCTGAAATCCAGCATCATCTGAGCTCTGCGAGTACAGCTTTCTCCTGATTGAAGTGCAGAGTGTTTGAGGACCAGGACATTCACAGCGAAAGCAAAATCCTTGTTTAAAAAGCTATTGTAACTACCAACTTTACTGTACGCTTGTGAAACACGGAACACTTATAAATGTGGAGAGAATCAGAACTTATAGGGTTAAGAAGTTCTGAGTGACGTCTCACATTCCTGAGGTGTGACTAGAGGGAGTGGCCTGATTCCACTGCCTGTTCTGTCTCTGCGTCCGAAAGAGACGGAAGCAAAATGTGTGAGCTGAGTCCAGAAAGGGATACATCACAAGGTGACTTCTCCTCAAGAGAGGGGGGTGGCGGAGCTCAGGAGTGAAGCTCTGGTTAAAGCTACAGAGGTCTTGCTGTCAGACTCTGGTTTGCCTCCAAGTTTTTGGGGGGAGGCAGTTCGGACCGTGACCTTTACGGCTAATAGGTCCTACAATTCAGTGGTAGGTGACACCCCGTTTTTCGTGCTTCACGGAAAGAAACCCCAGATTCATTTCTTCCGTGCGTTTGGGTCACCGGCCTTGGTGCCAGTGCCAAAGGCTCTACAAAAGCCAGGTGGACCCAAGTTCCAGAAAATGATCTTCTGTGGATATGAACCAGCCACTAAGGGATGGAGGTTCGCATATCCAGAAGGTGATCAGACTAAGCTTCTGGTCAGTAAACATGCTGAGTTCTGTGAGCAGGATGGTTGGTCAAAGACTCCTGCAAGGCGTGACGTTCTCTCAGAATGTCTGTCTGATTCAGAGGGGGAAGATTCCGAGGAAGGAGAGCCAGGGGCTGAACCTGTTGATGAAGACCAGGTCGATGACCAGGGTCAGGAACAGGGTGGGGCATCTCCACAGGTTGCTAAAAGAGAGCCCAAGAGTGAGCCTGCGTCTCCTGTTAGCGTAATGCAGAGAATTCGAAGACGCTTTAAGTCAGAGGGGGAGGATAGTGATGGTGAGGGAACACTTGCTGACCACAGTGAGTCAGAGGAAGTACCTGAATTTGTGCCCAGGAGGTCCAGTCGCGCCACGAAGGGAATTCCACCTGAGAGGTATCAGGCCACAGGTGCGTGGGTTGGTTTCACACAGTGTGAACCTGGGAGTTTTGAGGAGGTTCAACAGTTGCCTGACAAGGACGCCAGGAAGGGGCACAAGAGGTCTGTAAAGGTAATTACCCATTTCCCCTCAGGAAGCAAGACGAGAGGGGGTGTGGAGAGAATCAGAACTTATAGGGTTAAGAAGTTCTGAGTGACGTCTCACATTCCTGAGGCGTGACTAGAGGGAGTGGCCTGATTCCACTGCCTGTTCTGTCTCTGCGTCCGAAAGAGACAGAAGCAAAATGTGTGAGATGAGTCCAGGAAAGCTCCGTAATTGTTTAACTGCTTGAATAAACAATGAGTTATAAACACACAGACGCCTAGGTGTGTTTGGTCTGTTTAACACCGGGGAGCAACAGAACGCTGCGCGAAACGCTCTGCACTTGTGGCTGCCGGAGGAGGACCAGCAGAGAGGCCGCAGACAGAAGAGTACCGGGCTGCCATTCAAGGAGCTGCGCCTAATTGGGGTCCATTCCAATTAGCCACGCCAATTTTTCAACAATAAACATCATCTCCAACTCCTCAAAAGATTCTATCAATGGTGTCTCTGAAATTTTTTACATATCACTTGGGAAGGCAGGCAAACTACGGTAATGCCAGTGTACTAGAAGAGGCAAAAATCACCAGTGTTAAAGCAATGATTCTTCAACATCAACTTCATTGGACTGGTTATGTTGTTTGGATGCCTGATTATGGTCTTCTAAAGCAACTACTCTATTTCAAACTTAAAAAGAGAAAGCATAATGCTGGTGGTCAACAAAAGAGGTTTAAAGACTCTCTCAAAGCGTATCTATTTTTTAATTTTTTAAAAGTAGTATAAACCCTGACAATTGGGAAACACTGGCCTGCGAGTGCTCCAGTTGGAGAACAGCCTTAACCAAAGGTGTCATGGATTTTGAAGATGCTCGAACTCAGGACGAAAGGGAGAAATGTGCTAAGAAGAAGGCACATTTGGCAAACCCTCACCTTGATCAACTCCCACCCAGAAACCTATGTCCCCACTATTGAAGGACATGTGGATCCAGAATTGGCCTCCACAGTCACCTCCAGACTCACTGTTAAGACTGTGTTCATGGAAGACAATCTTCATGGAAGAAGAAGAAGAAGAAGAAGAAGAAGAAGAAGAAGAAGAAGAAGAAGAAGAATGCAGCAGAGATGAGAAAACCATACACTTCACTGCATTCCATCCTGGACTCCTTTAATCTTCTTTCCCTTCTCTGGTGTTAAGACACATTCCCTCTGGCAGAACTAAAAAAAATGCTTAAAGTGAAATGATGAAACAGATACTGAGGATGCAACTGAACAGACGGTCCCCTTAATTACTGTGTGTCACAATCATAACAGACATTCTTCCAAAAGTAGAAGTTAGAATGTTAGTGTGGCTGCCTTTGGGGCACTTTGCATAGTATTACCAATAAGGCTTTGTGCTAGAAACTTGTCTGTCTTATTCACTGTATTTTTCTTTTTTTAGCTCACCAGTTGCAGATCAGATTACAGAGAGGAAGGACACCGGCATGAATTCCCCCTCCCCCTTTTCTTTTACCTTGTAGGAAGAGAACATGATTGCAGTCTCATTCAGAGCTCACTATATTTACATCCTGATGGTACTGTAAAAGCTCCTAATGTTCCAGTCATATGCAGATATTACAGGAAAAGGATTTAGTGATTTGCAGGTACTATGCTGTCAACAGTAGTAATAATGGGAAGGTGTGCAATTGCAGGGAGCCGAAAACCAGACATTTGATGAAACAGCTGCAATACTGTGTTTGTGTGGCTGATGGAAGGACTTTCCTTTTTGAAGCCCTCCTTCGCTCCACTCCACAGTCGCTTGCACTTTCCAGTTGTTTGCACTGCTGCTGTGTTCTTGCTGGGGACATGGCAAAAGCAACTGGAGAATAGAGATCTCTCCCAAACACCTGCTCCAAGTTTCACACCAAGCTCAGAGGTAAGAGTTGAAGTTCCAAGGGCGATGAGAGCCTGTGGCTGCTCTTCTGTCATGGAGGCTTATATCTGCAAACTTAGCTTTGACTGACACATTATTTCCTCTGTGCACCCCAATCTATTTTCTGGCTCACTAAGCTTATAAAACTCTGCCTAAATTCCCCCTCTCAGCCTGTTCTGTAATCCTGTGAACACATTGTCTTCCTGTTCACTCCTTCAACCAGCAAGTGCCAGCTGTTGGGTCCTGGAAACAATTTTATTTACGTTCAGGGCGGGAGAAGATGCTGATGTTCAGAAAGCTGTGAAAACTGCAAGATGTTGTGCCTGCACAGAAGTGTTTTGAGTGAGGCTGTTTGACTTAGGCAGGGAAAGTATTAGGGATTCCGTCAATCAGCATGCAGTCAAACTCCCTTTAGATCTGTTCACTGAGAAGAGATGAAACCAGTTGCACACATAGTCTGTGAAGCTAATCCAGTTTTGATTGTTATGCTTATGCCTTAAAGGGGTCCTGCTGAGAACCTAAAATAACTGGAATGAAAATAAATTTATTATTCATAATATAATCTGCCATATTGAAACCAGCACATTTTTAGCCCCTGTTTTCTTTAAAGGTGAAAGAAGAACGCAGTGCACACAGCCTTTCAAGGCTTCCCTGACACAATTATTTTTATCTTCCTCTTTTTTTCTTTCAGGGGAGAAAATAATAATAACTAAAAATTAAATTTTAAGTGGTACCTTTAAAATGTCATGTAATTTCTTAACACATAGGCTCAGCAGTGGCTAATTACAATATTTAGATGTGCCCCAATCCAGCCAAGGAGCAATGGTACATGGAAGCAGCTTCTGTGTGCTGATTCATTTGCTGGTTTGAGAACTACTCATGCAGATTTGATGTAGCATCTGAATCTGATTTTCCCAATCCCAGCACCATGGGGTTCATACTGGCTCTCCTAGTTCTGTGCATTCTGCACCCTGAACAAGCGTGAGTGACAAATACAAAAGTTGCCTTTTGCTTACAGACTTACTCCCCATGTTTCAGCTGGCATTCATTCTGTTGTAAGCTACTCAATTTCAACAGGACTACTTAGGAGGAAACAGTTTTAAGCCTGCATCCCAGGGTATTTGTTTTCAGAGATGTAATTAAAAGATGTGCCTGCACAGGGCATTCGTTATCAAGCACTGTGCATGAATAGTTTAGATGAGAAATGTAAATGAGAACTCTACAGGAATCCCCTTGTGAATAGAGGCTGGGGAATGCGTATAGTATTTTACTTCTTAGGCCATTATGTGCCAGAAGTAAGTGCTGACCCAATTTTTGTTATTCCCAGAAATAATGCTCCCTTGGAGAGAGCAGCAGAGAAAGAGGGCATCCCATTTGCCATGTATTATGGGTCTACCAGGATGAAAGTGAAAATGTGTAATAAGCTATGTTAATTCTGCCCCCTGCTTTCTCATGCTGTCTGAAAATAGGTGTGATTCAAGGACAGCACAGGTGCTCACAGTATGTGTTCTCTCAAGAAATCAGCTACTGTTATGAACTTCTAGCTAATAGCAAAAAAGGCTCATGAGCTTGAGGGGTGCAATTGCACAGGGGTGGGCTGTATTTAGAGTGTGGAGAGCTCAGGCACCATCCACTCTCCCTGTTTAGCAGTTCCTCCATCCTCACATAACAATTCAACTCCTTAGCTCTCCATTGCGCCCATGAAAACTATGGCAGTTCTGCTCCTTCTCTCTAAGCCCCCAGCAACAATTGCTCGGTGATAGTGCATGCTGCCTTGACCCCTGTCCGTTTTGGCTTGTTTGATCTAGCCAGAGTGGATTGACTGAATAGGCCCAGGGGGAGCCACATACTTCTTTGCCAAACAGTGTGATCCTGAATGAGGCAGTGGTGCAACTTCTCCTCAAGAAGCTCTCCTTGCCTCCAGAAGTCTTGAACAACTATCACCCAGCTGGAATATCTCCCTTTTTTGAACAAACTGATTGAGAAGCTGGTGGCTGATCAGATTCAGGCATATTTTGAGGAAACATGTTTCCTAGAGCTATTTAAAGCTTGCTTCAGACCCAGATTTGGCACTGAAACACTCAGATTGATGATATGTACCAGGATAGGGACAAAGGGAGTGCAACCCTATTCATTGTCTTGGATGTCTTGGCAGTTTTTGATACCTTTGATGACAGTATCATTTTGGGTTGGTTCTGTGGGTTGGAAGTCAGAAGCACATTGAAATGGTGATTCTGCTCCTGCCTGCAGGGCCATTTCCAGAGAATAACAATGGGAACTTCTGCTTGGGTCATCATATTGCTCTTACGGTTATCCCGTTAACGGGTGGTATTTTGGTTTGGCAGTTTTTGTTGTGCTATGCCAGCAGTAACCAACTTGGTGTCTTCCACATATTGTTGGACTACAGCGCCAATCATCCCTGGCCATTGGGTGGGCCTGATGTGAATTGCAGTCCACACCATCTGGGCAATATTACACCACTGTTCTGGTACTAAGCCATTTGAACAGTTCAGCATGCAACTGATGGATTTTGTATTTGTACCTTGTGCTTCCTCTAAGGACCTTGGGTATAAGGAAGTCTTTTGCATTCTTCGGCTCTCATAGGGTCTTATTCTGAGCACTGTAACAGTATATGATTTAATGTTTTAAATGAAAGGATTGCTTTAGGAAGAATTTGCCATACCGGCTCTTCTACAGTAGAGTCCTTGAGGAATCAGTAATGTATTTCATGTCAGCCTAGACTGGAATACCAGTGGATTATAATAGGTTTCAGCATTTTATTTATTCACAAGGAAAACTTGACTTAAATTAGTCAGGTTCTGTCGTGGCTTGAGTTGATTAGTCAGATTTACACAAGGGTTGGAAAAGCAATTTTCGCAATTCAAAGATGCCAACTTGTCAAAAGCTAAATCAAGGTGATTCTTGTAGAGTTCGTCTTGCATCAGGGAACCTTGCATGAGCACAAGGAGTAGCAGGCTATTTATTTTCTCTCTGTGCTTCCATCAAGGCATAGTAATATATGGTTGTGATGTGTGGTACGATCCCCTTACCATTTTTCTCACCCAGTCTTTTCTTCTTCTTTTTTGGAGGAGGGTTTATATTTTCACTATTTTCCTTTCCTATTTCCCAAGACAAAACGACTACCGCTTTCAAAGTATATTCTGTATTTCTACCATGAAGACATGAACACCATGGTCAAGTCCACCTTAAGCAGGCAGGTGGATGAGCTTCAACCATCCTTCTCCAATGTGGAGATTTGGCCCAGGGTTTCTCTGTCAATAAGCAACATAAATTATGGGCCAAGTGAAGTTACAGGGAACCAGGCAAAGTGCCTTCTTGGTTGTGGCACCCACCCTGTGGAACACCCTCCCATCAGATGTCAAGGAAATAAACAACTATCTGAAGTTTAGAAGACATCTGAAGGCAGCCCTGTTTAGGGAAGATTTTTAATGACTGATGTTTTAATGTATTTTTAATCTTTTGTTGGAAGCCACCCAGAGTGGCTGGGGAAACCCAGCCAGAGGTGTAAGGAAGGAAGGAAGGAAGGAAGGAAGGAAGGAAGGAAGAAAGAAAGAAAGAAAGAAAGAAAGAAAGAAAGAAAGAATGATGCCTGAAAATTGCACAAAGCAATCCTGGAAGCCACAACTTCATGAAAGCAGTAACTTTTGTCTTGGCACATCTATGGTTACAAGCAAAACTTCCTTACAGCAATGCCTCCAAAGACAGTGACACATATTTTGGCTGCCACATTTGCATGTATTGTCGTCAGGAAGTGGTATCTGTCCCCATGGATGAGCAGCATCAGATGTCACTTCTTCCATTCTGCTATATTCATGCAGCTGCTCCACATAGAGCAACTGGACTGACTGTATGCCTTTAGGATAAATGTTCAGCCATCTTGCAATTGCTGGGGGCGAGGGGAAGGAAGGTTGCTGCTGGTTAAAAAACAGGGCCTGAACTTTCATCACATCAGTTAGATGATAGTTCCAAGAAACAAAAGCAAAGGTGATGCTTTTGACGAGACAAAAGCAAAGGTGTTGTTTCTGAACAACTCTGTATTTAAGTAATCAGCATAACAGTAGCAAGTGCCAGTATATCCAGTACGATAGCAACAACAATAATAAGAATCTTCTTCTGAAGGGGTAATTTGAATTTGAAGCAAGTGAGGGTTGAAGGGTTTATTTAAGCCTTTGGACAAATGCAGAAAGACTATAAAATACACAGTTTCATGAGAGTGAAAAAGACCTTCTCTCTATATGTACCAGACAAATATGTTTATTCATCATGGCATTTTCTGATTTTTGACCACATATAGACTCTGATGCAGTAAAATTATATGTAGGATACAATTTTCAGAAAAAAGCAAAACACATAGAAAGTAGTAGGGGGCAGGGATATTAAGAGAAAACAAGTCGCAAAGTCTTTATTTAGCTGATAATAAGGTTTTAACACCATTGATGCTTTGCAGCTCGTGGTCCAGTGCAGGAATGTAAATATACGTAAGTAGTTCTGGAATGTCAACACTTTGTTTCCTGCATCAGGGGCAGGTCATGTATGGCCCATGCAGCCAACTTCTAGGCAAATCAAATTTTCTGGACTATGCAATTTATTCTGTAGGCTAGCTTGGGGAAAAAAGAGAGAAGCTGTGCTAAGAGGTTCTAAAGCAGAGGTGGCCATGCTGTTAAAACCACATTCCGTAGGAGGCAGCATTCCAGTGATGAGTGGAACCTGAGAAAAAATGTGTTCTGGATCAACTAACCTGGGGAAAAATATTACCCTTCTCCAGTTTATGCAGAAGTGAAACTGGTGCACACAGCAAATGCAGAATCAGATCCTACCTTCCCACCCATAGGCTGATGTTACCTGTGTCCAGAGGTGCCAACTTGCAAGGGAGATTGCCGAGGGGGAGCAATGTCCTATGCGTGGAGATGTGCGAGTTCACATCATGACATCAGTGTCAGGAGTTCAGCCTACACTCGAGTAGGACCCTGGCAGAGACACATGCCCAACTGGCATGTTCTCTCCCTCTTGATCGATCATTTGGGAGCTTTGAAAGCTTTCTTCAGCCTGAGCATCACAGCAACCGATGCCAACAGACACGCATCATGCGTGACAGACCTCAGCAACTCAGCATTTGGGCTAATCTACTTTATTTACATATAAACACACACGGAGCACTGCAACATGGGTCCCTCTCTCTCTAGCATCAGACAGCAAAGAGAAAAAACAAAGGACAACAGTCCCACTTCACGGAACACAGTAACACAAACATCCTGTCTCCATCACTTCCCACTCTGTGGAGTCAAAACATGCCACGTCATGTGAAAGACAAGAATCCCATGACTGCAATAACGGAGCAGGAATTCTAACAATCAGGACACTGGGAGGAACCAGGGGGCGCTCAGCTTCTCCCTCCTCCTGCCACTGGCTGAGGGCTGCTTATCCCATATTTCCCTTACACAGCAGGAGGAAGAGGAGCCACTGGTCACTGGGCTCAGCTGCTTTTGCTCTCCTTCTGCTCCACAGAAGCAGAAGAGGAGAAGGAGCTGGCAACTGAAGCCTTGCTGTGCTTGTCTCCGTGCTTGGCCTCCTCCAACCCCTGACTTGTTTGAACATCAAGGGTGTTCCAAAAGAGCTAAACCCTTATGAGTTGGCACGCCTGCCTACATCAGAGTAGTGCCAGCTGACTGGCAGTTGGATGTGTGTGGCATTTTTTTAAATGCCTTGCAGGCCAAAGCTGACCCTGTGGGGCCACAGATTCCCCACCCCAGATGTAAGAAAACAATAGATCTAGGGCCAGTCTTGTTTTGAACTGGGCTGGGCTGGGCTGGGCTGGGCTGGGACACACAGGCCTGACTTGATCTCTGTGCTGAATGTCAGGAGTCCCAGTTTCCAACGATAACACAGCAAGCATGGTTAATTAAAAAGGAAGATTTATTGCAAAAACAAACAGAGTTCTCCAGATGGCTCTAACATGCTACTAGTCTCATCAGTCATGATGGCCCTTCTAACTGCTTCCTGCGAGATCAGAAGCAGCTGAACTTTTTCCTCTGACGTCTTTCCCCCTACCTCCTATATTGTAGCCCATTCCCTCCCATTCGCCGAGACCTGGGACTAAGAGGCTCAGCTCCCGCCTCTTCCTCATTCTCTGAGGAACTGTCTTTTCGCTCTTTCCCGCCTGATGAACTGCTTCCTTCTCTATTTGTGGTATTTTGCACTTCTGGAGAGCGTTGGCAGGGCTCCAGCTCACCCCTCCAGCTCATCCTCGTCATTCTCTTATCAACAGGCATTCCTAAGGGCAGGGGAGTTGGCACTAGGCTATGCTCATCTTGCCTGGCAGTTAACCCTCTCTCTTCCTGGCTACTTCCTTCACTGGGAGCTGTCTGCAACCCTTCCCTGGGGGCTGGCTCATTCATAACACCAAAGCTACGGCTTTGCCTCCCCCCTGTACTAGAAGTCTAATGGAGGAGAAATATCCGTTTGAGTTTTATTGCTGTAAGTTGGACTGTTACTGTCAGATCTTAAGCTCAGCCTATATAGATGTGCAACCCCCCCCCCATATACCACCAAGATACCACAGTCTCCAGTGACCTTCAGTCTAAGGAAACCAACCCCAAGCTACGTGCGGACACCCCTGAAATCTCTCACCACTTGGAGCCTGGGTTGTGTATAACAGTATAGATTATTTAAAGTAATTAGTTGATCATGTGTCTGGAATACTTTTATAGTTAACTCAACAGTGATTCAAAGGCTTCCAACTAATTCTTTAGTTTTGTAGCTATTCCATTGTTTGTAATTATAAGAAACCAAGAAATTTGAGGTTTTCATTTTAGTTTACAGCCTATGTTAACTGAATTACTATTACACATTGTTATTAACTGAAAAATGAATGCAACATTTGTTACGGAGCTACAGCAATAATGTGCTAATCTTTCAGTGAAGAACCTTTTAAAGAGAGCAATATTTATTACAGCATTTTATTTAACGCTCAGAACGTTGATGTGAGGAAAGTCATGGAAATATTAATGACCTTGTTGTACAAAGGATGAAAGGCAAACTGCAGCTTTTCATCAAAACTTGGCAAATAAGAGAGCTTTTTATAGAAAAGTGGCAGTGGAGCTGAATATTTTATAGGAGTAATCACTTCTAATATTTTTTCACAAACAGAAGCCTGCGATAATAATTCTCATTTTAAGAGGTTGCTACTTCAGCTGAACATGCCAAAGAGCAAAAAATTATTCTTCTCCCTCATGGAAGCACAACTCCTCCTTTTAAAACGATCGTTTGTAGTTAGCTTAGTGGGCAAGAAAAGTATTAATTTGCAAACATTTTAGATCCCTTAATTTCCTTCTGTATTTTTGTTGTTGCTTTGAATGGATGAATAAATGGCCACATTAGCACTTGCAGTTTAATGTGTGAGCCAAGGACACACTTTAAGAGCTGCAATTCAGGGAGGTCACTACCATTTTTGACATTTACCATTTTTTTCCTTTGTAAGGGACCATTTGCTTGTCACACTGCTTGATGTAGGCTGCAAAGGTTCTAGTCTTTTCTGATCTATGCTGTTACAAGACAGACACACTGAATTTTCCCTCTATTTTTTTAAAAAATAACAGTTTACATCAGAAATTCCTCATTACAATTAAACAAGAAAATATCTAATACTCTGAGCAAAGTTATCCACACCAGTCTTGCTTCTTAGTAGACTTTAGCATCACGTTGCTCATTTTGCAACAAATGAATTTGTGCTCTTAGTTTCCACTTCTCATGGAGGCTTAAAGTCTCTTTGTAAAAGTCATTGGCACATGTATGCATTTAGAGGTTGCTAAAGGACCTATCAAACCTGTAATAATAGTACTTTTTGTAATGCTGTAGAAATGAAGCTGCTTTCTCTTGAAATCCACTGTGGGTTCCATCAAGGCAAATCAAATTCTCAGAGAAATCACCAAATTTGGTTCTGTTGGGATGCAGTGTCAACCCTAGTTCAGGCAATCCGAGTTTGTGAAATTATTTCTTTCATTATTTTCAGCAATACTTTGTTTAAAGAGTCATTTATTGCATAGAAAGTTCAACATCACAGTCCCCTTTTGTGTGCAACTGCAGTAAAAAGACCAGTATGGACCAAAGCTATCTAATTAAAGAGTGATTTGCATACCTGACTACGATTATGTGTTATGCTTTTCTGGATTAAAAAAAAAATACCCATCTCCAGAGAGCAGCATAGGTGCTGCATGCTGCGTAATGGATGTGAGGATTACTTAAAAAAATAAAAAATAGCCCATAGCTTCCATGAATAGAATTAACCAGACACCAATTATCACCTCATTGAACGTATAAGTCACTGTGACATCTACAACCGAGATCAAACCCTGCTGTTCTTGCAGTTTGAATTAATTAGCTGTGGTTAAAGCAATGTTAAAAGGGGCTAGAATTAGGAGTGAAAACAAAAAAGTTTCCTCCATATTTCACAAAATGATGTTAAGAGACAGGCATTATTTTGGAGCAGTTTAGCAGGACCTGGTTAGGGGAGGACAGTTCCATAAATCAAGCTCTGATGTCCCATTAGCAGGACTGGGCAGATCTTGTGTTATATTTCCCATGCTTATTCTATTAAAGACAGGGCTGATTATATTCCTGTGTTGGTCAAAAGGATTAATGGACTCTACGTAGGGGTTTTAAAACCATTAAAGGCACTAGGGTAAGTAGAGATCCCTGTGAACCCAACCTCTCCCGTCACAGTCAGCTCTCTTTACTGTCCTTTTCATAAAGAACCATGTGAAGCTGTCAAGGGAGCAACAACTTAGGACAAACCCAAAATGAAGGCCACATGATGTCTGTGTTCAAGAGCTTCAGTTGGAAGATGGAGGGGCTAAAATGGCAGCAAGTCTAAAGCGTTGCTCAGAAGGTGAGGGCAGCATTTGGGTCCTAGAACTCTCTGACACCTGGGACTCTTTTTTCAGAAGGGTGCTGTCAATCAGCTATTTATTTATTTATTTATCATTCACTACAATGACTTGAGTTTTAAACTGCATCTTAATTGTGTTTTAACTTATTAAAATTTGTTAGTGGGTTATTGTTATTGTTGTTGTTGTTGTTGTTGTTGTTGTTGTTATTTTACAATGGTGGCTAATGCCTATTCAGACTGGTAGGGCAGAAGGAAGGGAGACCAACGGTAAGGGAAGCCATAACCACTGACAAAGCTCATTTCCAGTTTTGTACCCATCCTCATTGCTGCTAAGTTCTACAAGGGCAACACTGAGGAGGAAGAAGCTGACGGCCAAGCCAAGTAATGGGCCGCTTGCAAGTACAAATGTGGAACATGGCTGAGGGCAGAATGAGCTTGGTGGGGCAGTGCCCCATTTGTCTTAATGGACTAGCCTCCTCTGTTGTTGTATACAGTACAGTGGTACCTCAGGTTACATACGCTTCAGTTTACAGACTCTGCTAACCCAGAAATAGTGCTTCAGGTTAAGAAATTTGCTTCAGGATGAGAACAGAAATTGTGCTCCGGTGGCACGGCAGCAGCTGGAGGCCCCATTAGCTAAAGTGGTGCTTCAGGTTAAGAACAGTTTCAGGTTAAGAACGGACCTCCGGAACGAATTAAGTACTTAACCTGAGGTACCACTGTATTTTGATGTTGTTTTTGCTTTGAGATGCTTTCTGCCATGGGGTGGCTATATGAACATTGTAAAATCGGTAGCAAGAGCAGACGAATGCCATGGGCAGCATCACTATGGGCACACTTTGCTCATTTCTAAATTGAAAACATTGCAAGTAGCAGTGAAAACCAATCTATAAAAAGCAACACTGCCGACTATTATAGCTGATGGATTTGCTCCACTTCCATGGGCCCGTTCAGCTTTTAATCCTCACTCACCCCATTGCGTTCCCACACCCTGTGTGGTGCTCCCTTCCCTCCTCACAGAGGCTCCCATGACACCTTTTTCCTTTGTCTATCTCTTTTAGCTTTTGTATTCTTAAGCACAATTTTTAATCTGGCATAAATTGTCTGCCTTGGCTGGTTTTTACTCTGACATCGCTTAAACAAACAAACAAACAAGTCCAGGGACAAAATGCAATTCAGTACACAAGTGGGATTATTATTTTTTTAATAAAAAAAACCCTGGCTGCCAGTTTACTCAGGGAGAGTGGTGCTGGAAGAGCTTCTCTTTCCTAGAGAGTGTGTCCCTAGGTGGTGAGTAAAGGGAGACGCTTGGCTTGCTACCCATAGCTGAAAATAAATCACATAATTGTGTGCCTACGAGCCTATTTGGACAAAACAGTGGGTTTGACCATCTGCTCCCAAATATGTCTGCAGGCCTGCAACCCTTCTATTTTGGCACTGGGGAGTGCAAAAAAGAGCAAAAGGGACCTAAGAATCATCAGGTTCAGACAGGTGCCTTGGAAAATTACCCTGGTAGCATGTGTTTCTGTAATGATGATACATCTCCCTTTTCACAGTACCATGAGTTTGCAATGCACTGGGAGAGCAGAAGGTTGTCACTTCTGGTTATCGCTGTTTTCTCTGGAAGCAGAAGCTCTAACCTCGTGTCACTTAGGCCAACAGAAAAGCACAGTACGTCTTGCACTCACAAATTTAATTAGGTGCAAGTGTGATACTTGAACATGATGCCCAGAGTGGGAATAGCTATACCACGGGACACTGAAAATACAATGTCCTTTGGGAAATTACTGATATATTAAATGCTATAAAGGAAAGATTATATCATCGCTTCTGTCCAACAACAATGACAACAACAACAACTAGAAGGCAACAGGTTCCCCATCTCAGGCACACAATGACTAGTTGTGGTTCTCCAAGGTTTCAGAAAGGAATCTCTCATCCCTGGAGATGCCAGGAATTGAATTTGGGGCATTTTAGATGCACAATACATATTTATCCACTGGGCTACAGCCCTTTCTCCTAAACACTCCTGTATCTAGACAAACTCAATCTAACAGGCTAACTCTCAACTAAATACACTACATGGGCACAAAGAAATGTAGCAAACCTCAGTTAGTTCCATGAAAGATGAGATATTTTGATAAAAAGTAAACATGTATTAAGGAGTCTAATTATGCTGGTGCTATACATTTAATAAAACAGTTTATCAAACTCCAGTATCTTCTGCCTTTTCTAAACTGGCAATTTCTCAACCACATCACAATTCCTTATACCATTTATTAATATCACAACTTCGCTTTATATCAGCAGAACTTCAAGCTAACAGTTCCATCCATATCCTGTCACAGCAAATGAGAAGCACTAAATGGCACAGAGGAACCCTCATAAAGAGAGTGTGCTTAATAATATGATTTACAGTATGCATTTACATTCTGCTTCAAATAAAAGTAGCTAAGGTATGATAGTATAGCTTGCTCCTGGGGGTGGGGGATGAGGGAAGCGCAGGAAGAAAGAAACAGCAACTTTAAAAACAATCAGTTTAGAAGCCGAAGAAAAAGTCTGGATGGTGTCATAAAAGAGAAGAACTGATACAAATACAGATGCAGAAGAACATAACAGCACCATCCACTGTAATTAGCTGTGCCGATTACAACAGAGTGTGATGTTAAATATGAGGTGGCAATCTAGGCACTGTTGTAAGTAAACACCCAGTGGGATTTATATTTGACACTGAACACAACCCGCCCACTTGTTGTTGGTTAGTCATTTAGTTGTGCCTGACTCTTCGTGACCCCATGGACCAGAGCACGCCAGGAACTCCTGTCTTCCACTGCCTCCTGCAGTTTGGTCAAACTCATGTTAGTAGCTTCGAGAACACTGTCCAACCATCTCGTCCTCTGTCATCCCCTTCTCCTTGTGCCCTCCATCTTTCCCAGCATCAGGGTCTTTTCCAGGGAGTCTTCTCTTCTCATGAGGTGGCCAAAGTATTGGAGCCTCAGGATCTGTCCTTCCAATGAGCACTCAGGGCTGATTTCCTTCAGAATGGATAGGTTTGATCTTCTTGCAGTCCATGGGACTCTCAAGAGTCTCCTCCAGACCATAATCTTTGGGATTGGGGTGTACACTAATCTTCTCTGGCCACTGCTGAGTTTTCCAAACTTGCTGGCATATTGAGTGTAGCACCTTAACAGCATCATCTTTTAAATTTTTAAATAGTTCAGCTGGAATGTCTTCACTAGTTGAGTATATATGGGGTTATATAATCTAGCAGAGGTGTCCTGTTTGTACAAATATTTCCATTTGTACAACAGAACTTCCCCCCTTTTTCCTGTGCTCCTTCAATCTGCTCCAGAAGGTTGGGGGAACCCACATAACAGATCTGGGAAAGAAGAGAGAGAAGTTCTGATGTGGAGGCAGAAGTCCTTGCATTAGTTGACTGTCTTTGTGGGGGCGAAACCCACAGGGCAGGATGGCTGCATGTCACAAAATAACTCCAGTTTAACAAGCACATCAGAAAAATGAGGTGGGATTCTGGGATTCTGAGAGCACTGACATTGGTGAATGTCTTCTGAAGTCAATGGGCCATACAAGTGCAAATAGTAGCTGATTAATCTATTCTTGATTAGGATGGCATTCCAGGTGTTGGGTTGCCCCTATCATCTTTTGACTCCTTAAAAAAAGTTGTAGTCTGAAGAAGATGAGACAAGAGGATATTCTTTAAAGGGTGTCATAAGCAGCTGTGTATATGGTGGGAGGGGGGAGGAAATGCTAGCCACCTGCAAAGCTATAATTAATATTATCACCCTGCATGAAACCAAAGATTAAAAGAAATGGTAGAGACATCGTTGTCGTGTCAATGAAGGGGCAGAACCAGAACAAAAAAAAATGACAAGGACGTAAAATTCCTGAAGTAGGCTGCATTGTGAATGATGCTAAAAAGAAAGCAGAAAGCTCACATGGTGAGCGAGATCTCATCGGATACATTGCAGAAAATAATTTCCTGCTCTTATGTACAGTTAAAAGTATGTTAAATGCGTAGAACCAGGGAGTTGAAGGCCTGTTCAGTGCCCTTCTGCATTGCAGAACTGGCCTGGGAGCTGTACAAACAGCCGCAAAGAACATTAAGTTTCAGTCTCTTGATGGTACATGCTGCCTTTGCCATAAAGTGATGATGATGATTATCATCTTCTTCTTCATCATCATCATCATCACCATTATCATATCATCATTACCACTGTTTTTATTTTAACCCAAGTGACTTAGGGGAACCTGGAGGAATGCAGCAGATCAAACTTACTGAGTTTTGGGCAATCTAATATCCTTCAGCAGCACAGAGATCTTTGGATGCCCAGCTGAGACCTATTGAGCCTAATGAAAATCTTACAAAAGGAATCATATCAAAAGTATTTGTCAAAATGCTTAAGCCCAGCATGTGAAGTTGCAGAAAGCTCCAATCTACTTCACTTTCTTGCTCTCTTTTCATAGGCATATGCAGAGAAAACGTCTGTCCCTTTGTCCAGGAGGCACAAAGATGTATTGCAGGCATAGGCAAACTTGGCCCTCCAGTTTTGAGGTGCGACATACTATATCTTGCACTGAAGGTGGAAACAATAGATTCACCTTTACATAACCCATTTTTAAATATTAACTTGAGTTGCTTTGTTTACATGTTCATAGTTTATTCCAAGATGGTTCTACCACATGAAATAGATTTCCAAATATATATAGTGTTTCCCATATGCAAGCAATATATGCTCTCCACTACAGAAGAAGTAATACTTAACACAATGTTCTTTCCTACATGAGGGGAAAAAAGCCACAAGAAAATATGGTCTCTGTTGTTCTACATGTTTCACTCAGTCATATTGTCCTCCAAATTTCTGAACAGCATGTTCACATATAATTTAAAACATGTTTACTGGAGCCAGGTTGTTAGCATCACTGTACATGAATACTGACATTTCCCTAACACTTGGTAGGAGGGTGCATGGCATTAACAATGTGAAAAAGGCAAATTCCCATCTGGTCATCTTATAAAGTGTCAGGACTGGAAACCTGGAACTTTCTGCACCGTGTTTTCAACACTGGCTAGCAATCCAAGTTATAATCTAAAATCTAGAATTATGGAATCTAACAGAATTTTGATAAGCCCAGCTGAACACAACCCACCCACTAGAGCTACCTATTTTTGCTGACTCGAAACAGGAAACAAGCAAGCTGTTAATCACCTGAACAGCCACAAAAGAAGGCATATGGGTTGCAGTTGTCTTGGTATGTCACCAACGCCAGTCCTACCATAAGGCAGAGTGCAGTGGCAGAGGCGGGGCTCGGGTGTGGCAAAATATTGGAGGCCATAGGTTCTGCCCTGTGTCCCCTGAACTCACTTGCTGCCCCTGGGTATGGTGGAGCACACTGTTGCATCATATATTCTGAAATAAGATTCAACTTTCAGTTCAGTTGGCTTTTGTGTATCGAATGAAGGGAAGCAATACTGCCCTGCACCTCAGGCAGCAAAATGTATTGGACCAGCCCTGTATTTTACAAAATGTGCCAATGGGTCTGCTTGGATTCTTGAACTGAACTGTAAACATTTTAGCACTGTATAGTAGCTAGCTGACTCAGGAACAGTTTTGTCAGGAAGGAAAGGTAAGGCTGCACATTTTTAGAAGCTCCTCCTCCTGGACTGAAGCATCTGAGCTGAAGACACCTCAATTAATCAACCTTCTGTTTCTGTCACCCTATGCCTCTCATAACTTTCCACCCCAGTACACCACAGGTACATGCTTGGTTCTGCGTCTTTGCAGGTTGTGTATTCTATTTGGCAGCATAGAAGAAGAAGAGTTTGGATTTGATATCCCGCTTTATCACTACCCGAAGGAGTCCCAAAGCGGCTAACAATCTCCTTTCCCTTCCTCCCCCACAACAAACGCTCTGTGAGGTGAGTGAGGCTGAGAGATTTCAGAGAAGTGTGACTAGCCCAAGGTCACCCAGCAGCTGCATGTGGAGGAGCGGGGACGCGAACCCGATTCACCAGATTATGAGTCTATCGCTCTTAACCAATACACCACACTGGCAGTTAATGGCCTTGCTATATAAAGTTAATTGAGGGTATTAGCCTCAGCGCCTAGGGCTTGCCGATCGAAAGGTTGGCGGTTCGAATCCCTGCGGCGGGGTGCGCTCCCGCTGCTCGGTCCCAGCGCCTGCCAACCTAGCAGTTCGAAAGCACCTCCGGGTGCAAGTAGATAAATAGGGACCGCTTACCAGCGGGAAGGTAAACGGCGTTTCCGTGTGCGGCTCTGGCTCGCCAGAGCAGCGATGTCACGCTGGCCACGTGACCCGGAAGTGTCTCCGGACAGCGCTGGCCCCTGGCCTCTTAAGTGAGATGGGCGCACAACCCCAGAGTCTGTCAAGACTGGCCCGTACGGGCAGGGGTACCTTTACCTTTACCTTTAAGATGTAACCAGGATGCCTTTATTCCCTATATAACCAGCACTCTGTGTGTGTATCTCTATCTTTTGTGCATTAAGGTAAATACAAGCATATGCAAGTATTAAGACTTATTTGGCTATTGTACAGTCTTCATAGGCTGACATTAGCATCCTTTCAGTAAGCCCTGGAGAGAGAGAGAGAGAGAGAGAGAGAGAGAGAGAATGCAGTGCTACAAATTTGACTACAGCAGTGTGAATTTGTCATCTGTTCTGCTCTCACTTTATTTCTAATCTTTTCTGCTCTTGCCACTGCCCTTTAATCACTGGCAGAATCCACATCCTTCCCTACTTGCTTCTTGCTAACGCCATTTTTGAATGATTCCACCTGTTACCAGATGCCATTGATCTTTTCTGGCATGAGAAATGGTTAATTCTGTAGTTGCTACTGGTCTGTGAGATTCTAGCTGTTTCCTCTCTTCCAGCTAAAAGCTTGTTTTTAAATAGCTTTTCTCGTTTACCTGCAGGCTTCCATCACTTAATTAATGCCCCCCCCCAATAGTTATCTTGTCTTGGCTATTTGTAGTACACCGCATGTCATATGACTTTAAATATTCTATAGATTTCCAACTGGTATTTTCCTATTTCAGGATGTCACCTAATTAGCTCTCATTCACATTTTCACAATTTCAGACCTTGCAAAGGAACATAGTAAGAAGTTGCAGATGGAATTTTACATGTGCTATAACTATAAGGAATCTATCTGACATCACCATAATCTGATTGCTGCACTTTTTTTTATATAGGAATGGGTTCTAAGGTGTTTGCACAACTGTCAGCCTTGAGAGTTAACATGATTTATCTATCAAAGCAATTTAAAATATAAATTGCCTCCAGGGCATGTTAAGGGCTGTGAGGTGAACCCTATTTGAAGACACATGCCCTTCAGTAGCCCCAAAGTTAGACTCTTCTTTGTCCAGAATATATGAAAATAAACATGCTACCATGCACATATATCCCACATGCGCTGCCTGGACTATGTCCCTACCAGTCTTCCCTACAGCAGAGCCAATACCTATTGCTTTTCTATCATGTGACGAGGAAAAGGTTGCCATGTTCTGAGCTGCCAGCAATGTGAAATAAACAAATGAGAGAGAGTTCACTGAATCCAGGTATCTCCAATCTTTTCAGACCCAGCCCCCACTTTTAACCCAAACATTTGTTAATATTTTAGCATGGATCCATCAGGGGTGGGAAGCAGGATTCAACCAGATCCTAAGCTGCCACTCCCCGCATCTCTTCTAGTCCACTTCACTGATGGGCAACTGACAATCACCTGAAGGAGCATCTCCACCCCTATCATTCTACCCAGACACTGCGAGAAGCCAAGTTACAGGGAACCAGGCAGAGGGCCTTCTCGGTAGTGGCACCTGCCCTGTGGAATGCCCTCCCACCAGCTGTCAAAGAGCAACAACTACCAGACTTTTAGAAGACATCTGAAGGCAGCCCTGTTTAGGGAAGCTTTTAATGTTTGATGCACTACTGTATTTTAATATTTTGTTGGAAGCCGCCCAGAGTGGCTGGGGAAGCCCAGCCAGATGGGCAGGGTATAAATAAATTATTATTATTATTATTATTATTATTATTATTATTATTATGCCACCATGTTGTTAGGTGAATCAACTTCAAAGGAAAGAACTGGGAGCAAACTAAGTACACTCCTGGTTAATTTTCTTTCTTCCTTTGCAGCCTGGCCTGAGTTGAAGCTGTTGTTGCAAAGGAAAAGTTTCTTGGCAGCCAAGCTGGACATCAAACAACCATTGCTAAGGAAGACCCCTGCAGCTGCTTCCAGTGAGGGTTGTAGTGAGCACTGGTCAGCTGAATGGCACCAGTTGCAAACCCTACTTTTGGCAGGGAGCAGTGGACAAGGGAGTCCCAAGCGGGAACTCCAGGCTTCAGCCAATCCCTGTGCAGGGGTTGCAGTCAGCAACTGCAAATGGTAAAATAAAATAAAATAAATTATTATTATTATTATTAATTAAATTTATATACTGCCCTACACCCGGAGGTCTCAGGGCGGTTCACAGGATAAAATATAAAAGCACAATATAAAGACACAGAATACATAATAAAATAAAAAATAAAAACAGAAATGACTGAATAATCTGCCCCCGCTCCCAAAAAACCCTACATTTTAAGAAAAGAAGAAGAGTTTGGATTTGATCTCCCGCTTTATCACTACCCGAAGGAGTCTCAAAGCAGCTAACATTCTCCTTTCCCTTCCTCCCCCACAATAAACACTCTGTGAGGTGAGTGGGGCTGAGAGACTTCAAAGAAGTGTGACTAGCCCAAGGTCACCCAGCAGCTGCATGTGGAGGAGCGGGGAAGCGAACCCGGTTCACCAGATTACGAGTCTGCCGCTCTTAACCATTACACTACATCCAATTGCATTGGATGGCAATCAACCAAAGGCCTGGTTAAAGTGGAACTTTTATGCCTGGTGTATAATGAAAGCGCCAGGCAAACCTCCTTGGGGACAGCATTCCACAAGTGGGGAGCCACTTGTTCTCGAGTTGCCACCCTCTAGACCTCTCATGAAAAAGGCACCTGAAGAAGGGCCTCAGAAGATGATCTCAGGGTTTGGGTAGGTTCGTGTGAAAATTGGCCCGCTCTTCACATGGCCGAAATCAGCTCAGCATGTGCAGCAAAATCAAAGTTCAGTATGTCACAGATTTCCATGCAGTGAAACAGTTACCTCACCAAACACAGTCTGGTTACAGCTAGAAATCTTTGTGGCCAGCACAGAGACGGTTTGGGGAGGGATTTGGAAATCACAACCCTCCTTGCACCTTGAAAAAAAGGTGGTTATGAGACATAACAATTGGATACCCCTTGCTGTCTGGCCAGCTGCGTAGTATAATTTGAATTTGCTCTTTGCTTGGGGTCAGTTTGGTTCATATATATCACCGTTCTGACATTGGTAAATAGCAGAAGGTCGGGCTGCCTGCCACTCCATGGGGATACTAAAAAGACACGCCTCTTGCTACAAACAGCTCCTACAGTTCTATCATTCTGTTATATCACTCTGTTGACACACAAAAATGGTGAAGAATATTAACCTGCATTTTATATTCAGAGTTGGAATGTTGAAACCTTTATTGCTTCGAAGAACAGAATGATGATTTTTGTACCCTCTGTGGGCTCACCCTTGCTTTTATTTCTGGCGCTTCAGAACCCAGTACTCTCACACCTTCATTTTTATGAACGGATTGCAGATATGTAAAAGGGGAGAATAGATTTTCAATAGTCTGTTTTAAAATTTAAATGTACCTAGCTGGAAACAAGAGTTAATAAGCTACATCTTTCATAGAGCCTAAGGGAACAACTGAACAAATTTTATGAGGTATGGTTCAATTATGATGATTACTCTAGTTTTGAAGAATAAACTTAAAATGTTGCCTAAGGCCTCATAAGACCAGCTTTGGAAGAGTCAATATGTCAGAGTGCTGGGTAGGCACTCTGTGTCTCCTAAAAATAAGCCATTTTAAAAGGAATTTCTTCTTTCTCTGAACAAAGAGCAGTTCCATTTAATTTACTAATGCTGCAAAATACATGATAAAACTACCAACTGTGAAACTCCTCCAAGCCTTCAGCTAAATATATGCACCTAATCTGGTTGCCAACAGGCCCATAAAAATCATTTCGGATCAGTAGGTGCACAAACAATTCTAATGCATTTGTATTAACCTTTTTATTGTTTGCATTTTTCCATTGTATATCTACGTCGTAGGACTGCACTGGCCTGTTTCAAAGCACATTAAAGTCACTGGATGTGATTACAATGGGCCTTCAACTCACACTCTATATATGATTAACATTTCAAATTGCCAGTGAAAGGCATATTCAGACTTCAAATGGACTGGAATATTACAAACAGCATAATATTCTGTGAACGGCACAACTGGTTCAAGAAGAGCTCCCCTCCCTTTAAAAAAACACATGCACACATATTGAAATTCATTGAAAAAATTATTCCCAATTTAACTTGCATTCTGTTTCTTGTCCCCCAGCTGCCCCCAGAATCAGGCACTTCAAATTCCTTCCTACTAGATAGAACTGACCTACTACTGTTTGTTACTTTTAATGAAGGTCCTAACAAGAGTGCACCAGTGAGAAGGCTGTCCAGGAGAGCCAAGAAAAACCTTGAACAGATGCTCAGTGAGCATGTGTACACCTGTGTGTATAAAAGCAGGATCAAATTCCCCCTCCCCAAAGACTGGGCTTAAGCTAGAGGGCAGAGGGCAGAAGGTCTGGCCTCCCCCCCCCCACCCCACATTTAAATCAGCCTTTTGTTCTCAGATGCACACTGCCCATCACCAAAGATGAAGTAAGTTTCAACTGCTACTGTGAGAACAAGATTGAGCTTTTGGTGTGATCCAGCACGGCTATTCTTATATCCTTAATGGTTGAAGGCACCATGTTTTCCTTCATCTCAGACTCTGAGCAGCTCTGAAGGAGACCTGCAGCCATTCCATTAGTCATCACCAGACAACAAAACTCTGCAACTCCATGACATTATCCTTTACCAGCAGCTAGTCCCATTCTAGGCTACAGCTGTGCTCTCTTAAAAAACGCAGTGTTATTTGCCTCCTATTTGCCTCCTGTCTGCTGCATCTTGCAGTTCTTCATATTCTCTCCTCTCTCCCCCCCCCCCAATACAGCATTTACAGTAAACAACAGCTTATTCAAAGACAGTAAAAAATGAAGCTCCACTAAGAGCAATTATTTTCTAAAAGCTCACTTTTCTTTAGAGGCTAGAATCTGACACCATATTTCACTTTGAGTGGTAGATTCTCTGAGCAGCCTCATTTTGGTAAAGTGGGTCCACTGAAATGAATAGGAAAAGAGAATCTTTCAGACATTGACGGGACTGGCATATCTGTAAGGGCATTGTAATAAAATGGACAATGCATATGCAGCATAAAGCAAGCACAATTAGTATATGCACAGACATTTTTAGAATGCAATAAAAGGTTGTGGGACCATGAGAATTACTTCAAGTCACTTCAAGTTCTACTGTTTCTAATAATTCTTACTGGTACAAATGCACACTTAAATACCACTTGGATTTTCCTGTTTTATTAGAGAGGGGGGAAATGGTGTACAGAATCTGACCCATTCCTAATTATATTTTTTCACAGGCCTGAACTTAATTTATTTTAAGAAAACCAAATATAGTGGTACCTCGGGTTACATACGCTTCAGGTTACATACGCTTCAGGTTACAGACTCCGCTAACCCAGAAATAGTACCTCTGGTTAAGAACTTTGCTTCAGGATGAGAACAGAAACTGTGTGGCAGCGGCGCAGCGGCAGCAGGAGGCCCCATTAGCTAAAGTGGTACCTCAGGTTAAGAACGGTTTCAGGTTAAGAACGGACCTCCAGAACGAATTAAGTTCTTAACCTGAGGTACCACTGTACTAGCATTGAGAGATGGAATGCTAAAAGCCAGCCAAAGGAATGAAAAGCACAGTCTCCATTTCCAATGCAACAACAACAATTTCAGTTATTTTTTGTACTCAAAAAATGGAAGCAAAAATGCAGGCCAATTATAGCCCAATCATGTCCTGCTGAATTATCGGAAGTAAAACTTATCCCACTGATGAGATCCCTAACTTGAACAGGACATGTAGTATCTATACACAAACAGAGATCTTGTGGTAAGCTTGGACAAAAATATCATCCAGAAGCCCTTATTTAACTGACTTGTTTCCTACAGAAATCAAAACAGGAGGAGGGATGCAAGTGTCCAATTTCACACTTAATACTCATCGAATTAGCCCCATGTGACCTTCTAGTTACACCCTAGCTACCTATTTACATTCCAGGGGATTTTAACTTGTGCTGATGCAGAGGGAATTTAAGCAGGTAATTCTCTATTAACGTTAATGGAAATTACCCATGTAACTTGCCTGAGCCGTGATAAGAAAATTGACTTCCAGCTTTCGCTTCTCTTCCTGTCTGCTTTGTTGAAGAAGAAGAAACCCTCCATACATGTGTAAAGATAGAGAAATGTGTTGAAATGTGAAAACAGCTACTTCCCAGTTACATGGAGACACAATAACAAAGAAGAGAGACCCTGGCTTTTAGTTCCTTGATAGTGGGCCTTCAGATGATGATAGCAGTTGAGAGACTCCACAGTTGATGGGTATATCTGTGTAACAACCATGGTAAGTATCAGCTGCCCTGCATTCCATTACTTGGCTCCTATCCTTTCAGTTTAAAGCTTAAATATGACCAAACTTGCTTCTTTAGTTGCATATATTTTGCACCCAGAGCAAAATGAACTCTTTGCTGTAACTCTGGCAGATGCAATAGCATATGAAGGGTTGTAGGGCAACCAAACTGTTGGTGAACTGGGGACTTCCGGTTGGCGCCGGCGCTAATGGCGGCTCGCTCTCCGTTCTCCGGAGAGAGAGCTGCTCCGCGAGTTCGGGTCTGACCGCTACGGCGAAGCGGGGACCCCTAAAATCACAGGCGCGGAAGCCTGTGAGCAAGGAGACTCGGTGGGCATCGTTTGCGCCCCCTTTTACTGCGAAAGAGCCTTTTTAAAGGCTCCGGAGGAGCATCGGGGGAGCGCAGAGCTGAGAGTCGCTACCCAGCTCGTGGAGTGAAGCCGCATCGCCATTAGCGGAGAGCGCCGACTTCTTCCTGTTATTCGGACTGAAAGAGATTCCCGTGAGTAGGATTGGCAACCCTTTCGGGACTTTAAATTCAACTTCTTTTAAAATTTGGCCGAAAGTGGGGACGGTAAACAAAGGAAGTCTGCCTTCCCCAGATTGCATGACTGCTAAAGCAACGGACTTAGTAAGCTGCAATTGATATCTTTTAAGGGACTTTTTTAAAAAAAGGATTAACCCCAGCATTGACTTAAGTCCTCCCCCCTAGGGAGCAGGAACGGGGGGGGGGGTGAAAAAGAAAGGAAACCTGCAGGAAAACTTTTTAAGAGACAATCTACCGCAGACTCTATCTCTGGGAACGGACTGCCTGAGTGATACACTTTGACAGGGAGCTGTCAAAGACATTGCAAAGAGGAGACTTTATTTGCTACAATTTATTGAGACTTTGTAAAAATTATATGGTTGCAACTAAAAGACTGAGAGAAGTTTTTTAGTAACTTTTCCCTCTGAGGGCTTTTGGATTCATTGTTTCCTTGCTATATTGAAGGTCTCAGCTCCCTCTAGAGGGTTGGAAGTAACAGTTGCAACACGATTGTTAGTCACTGGCTTTTTCCATTCAAACCTGTTCCTGTGAGAACGACATTGGGACATGAGCGGCCCTGGAGACGAGATAGCAACAAGATCCAAGTCTAAGGCAGCACATAAGAAAAGGGGCTCTTTATCAGGACTATTGCCAACAGGCCCAGGTGGACAGGAAAAGGGAATAAGTGCATTCATGGAGTCAGTGACGCAGGCATTATTGAAGATAAATGAATCTTTAGAAAGGTTGAACAAACAGAGTACAGAAAACACCAAGCAATTGGCAGATCTAACGGCAAAATTGGAATTGAACACGAAGAGCGTAACGTCTAATACACAGATTATACAACAGCTGGTAGAGGAGAACGCCACAATAAGGAAAATTGCAGAAGAGGCTAAATCTACTGCGGAATCTACACAGGAAAATTTAGTTCCTGTTTGTAGGAGGCTTGACCAGCATGAGGCGACCCTTTCTTTATGGGACATGCAGCGTAAGGAGAAGAACTTAAGACTTAGGTTGGTTCCTGAGAGTGAGGGGGACAACCTAGTGGACTTTCTCACAAAAGAAATTTCAGGCTTTTGGCAGGAAAATCTAGAGGGAACAGAATTTGAGATTACAACCGCCTTCAGATTGGGTAGAAGGCAAGGCAGGAAGATTCCAAGGGACTGCCTGATTACATTGAGGTCGAAAGAGGAGAGAGACAAGATACTTAGTCTGCATTACCAGAAAACACTCCAGATTCAAAACGTCTCTGTGCAAATCTACAGGGATATCCCAAAATATATTTTGGAGGTGAGAACTCAGTTCAAGACTCTGGTGGACCTGCTGAAGAAGAACAACATACCTTTCAGGTGGGAATTTCCACAGGGTTTGTCTTTCAACTTCCAAGGAAAGAAAGTCAAGATAAAGACTGTACAAGATAAAGAACAGTTCCTACACAAACACGGAGAAGACCTGGTGAAAGGGGTCCTCAACTCAACTGCAGATACAGACTTGGGGAATTTGACATTTGGACTCAAATCACCAACGGACGAAGAACAGCTGCAGGGTGCAGTTGGAGGTAACTAATTAACAATGTCTCTGAGAATTTTAACTTGGAACTGTAATGGACTGAACCTTCCCAGGAAAAGGCGTGAGGTTTTTCATATTTTGAAGAAAGAACAATTGGATCTGATTTGCTTGCAAGAAACCCACGTGACAAGAGCACATAGAAGATTACTTATAAATAAAAGATTGGGACAAGAATTTATTTCATCAGATAAAGTTAAGAAAAGAGGAGTGGTGATATACGCAAAAGAGAAATTGGCTCCAAGACAGATTTTTAAAGATGAACAGGGCAGAATCTTGGCAATTGAGATACAGATCCAAGGAGAAAAAATTTTGATACTTGGAATCTATGCACCAAATGAAGGGAAGGCAGAATTTTATAAGAAATTACATGAGACATTAACAAATTATCTGGATTACAAAGTGATTTTATTAGGCGATATGAATGGGGTTGTATCTACAAATATGGACAAAGCGCAAAGACAGGTGATCTCCAAGGACGGGAGACTACCTAAGATTTTCTTTGAAATGACTGATAACTTGGATTTGATCGACATTTGGAGAATAAGAAACCCCCTTGAGAGGGAGGGAACATTCTTTTCAGAATCACAGATGACCTGGACAAGAATAGATCAAATATGGATTACTAGTGGGATGGCTCCTAAGATAAAGAAAGTGGAAATCTGCCCAAAGACATGCTCCGACCACAATGCAGTAAAGATGGAAATGAAAACAACAACAGCTGGCTCTTTTAGATGGAGAATGAATGACACCCTATTTAAAGATCCAGAGGTGTACCAAAAGGCCCAAAAGACTTTGAAGGACTATTTTGAGATAAATCTAAGGACAGAAGTGGAGAAACGAGTGATCTGGGACGCAAGCAAGGCCGTGATGAGGGGTTTCTTGATACAGCAGAACTCCTTGAAAAGGAGGAAACAACAGGAGAAGAAAGATAAAATTTTAGAAAGGATAAAAGACAGTGAAAAGAAACTGAGATCCAACCCAAAGTCACATGAGATCTTGAGACAAATCAAATTGTATCAGAAGCAATATATGGAATTGATGAACCAGGAGATTGAATGGAAAATTAAACGAATGAGACAAAAGACATTTGAATCGGCAGATAAATGTGGGAAACTCCTGTCATGGCAATTGAAGAAGAGACTGAAATTGAACACAGTTACAAGTTTGGAGGTAGATGGAAAGAATATTTCGAAACCAAATGAGATCAGTAACTGCTTTCAGAGCTATTTCAGAAGACTGTATGCACAAGGGCCGGAAAACGAAAGAGACATTGAAGAATTTCTTAAGAAATATGGATTACAAAAAATTTCGCAACAAAGTATGGCGTTTTTAAATGAGAAAATAACTGAACAAGAAATTGAGGGTGCCATTCAAAACATGCAACTGGGGAAATCTCCAGGGCCAGATGGACTAACCTCCAGATATTACAAAGCCTTGAAAGACTGGATAATTCAGCCACTTAAGGAGGTTTGCAACGAGATATTAGAGGGGAAAAGGGCACCTGAGACGTGGAAAGAAGCTTTCATCACACTTATACCAAAGACTGAGGTTGATAAAAAACAGATCAAGAACTACCGCCCTATATCACTACTTAATGTGGATTACAAAATTTTTGCAGACATTTTGGCAAAAAGACTAAAGAAGGTGCTGGTGGAGGAGATTCATAAAGACCAGGCAGGCTTTCTCCCGGGTAGGCATATATCTACTAATGTAAGGAATATAATTGACATTATAGAAATGCTGACAGTGAACATTAATACGAAGGCAGTTTTAATTTTTGTGGACGCGGAGAAAGCCTTTGACAATATATCTTGGAAATTTATGAAAAAGAATCTCCATGGGATGGGGGTAGGCCAAAGGTTTGAAAATGGTATAAGTGCAATTTATTCTGAGCAAAAGGCGAAGTTAATTGTAAATAATGTGGTTATGGATGAACTACCTATAGAAAAAGGGACACGTCAGGGGTGCCCAATATCCCCATTACTTTTTATATCGGTCCTGGAGGTCCTGTTAAATATGATTAGGGGAGATCAGCTGGTAAAAGGGATTCAGGTCGGAGCCAGACATTACAAATTAAAGGCTTTTGCAGATGACTTAGTACTGACCTTGCAAGAGCCAGACACTAGTACCAAAAGAGCTTTGGAATTAATTCAAGTATTTGGCCAGGTCGCAGGATTTAAGTTGAATAAACAAAAAACCAAGGTATTGGAAAAGAACTTAACAAATGTTGAAAGGGAAAGATTCCAAGAGGAAACTGGGTTAGTGGTGGCAAAGAGTGTAAAATACCTGGGGATTAACATGACATCTAAGAATGTGAACTTATTTAAGGACAACTATGACAAGTGCTGGACTGAGATAAAGAAAGATTTAGAAATATGGTCAAACCTGAAGCTTTCCTTGTTAAGTCGAATTGCTGTGATCAAAATGAATGTATTGCCTAGAATGTTATTTTTGTTTCAGACATTACAAATTGTTGATAAACTGGACTGTTTCAAGAAGTGGCAGAAAGACATATCTAAATTTGTCTGGCAGGGCAAAAAGCCCAGAATTAAGTTTAAGATACTTACCGACTCTAAAGAAAGAGGGGGGTTTGCCCTGCCGGACTTAAGACTTTACTATGAATCGGCAGCTTTCTGCTGGTTAAAAGATTGGCTACTTCTTGAAAATGCAGACATTCTAGATTTGGAAGGATTTGACAATAATTTTGGTTGGCATGCATATATCTGGTATGACAAGGTTAAAGTGTATAAGGGTTTCAAAAATCATATTGTCAGGAAAGCACTATATAATGTATGGATACGGTATAAAGATTTACTGGAAAACAGAACTCCCAGGTGGCTTTCACCTATGGAGGCTAAGGAAGTAAAGAAACTTAATATGACAACCAATTGGCCGAAATACTCTGAGATTTTAGAACAAGAAGGTGGTGAATTTAAATTACAAAGTTATGAGAAAATAAAGTCCAAGGTACGAGATTGGCTCCATTATTTTCAAATAATGGAGGCTTTCAAACAAGACAGGAAAATTGGCTTCCAGGTGGAGAAATCGAAATTGGAAACAGAATTGTTAGAACCCAATACTAAGAATTTATCAAGAATGTACAACTTGCTGTTGAAGTGGAATACAATAGATGAGACAGTGAAGTCTGCTATGGTTAAATGGGCACAGGACATAGGTCATGACATTATGTTTGCTGACTGGGAGCAGTTATGGACCACAGGTATTAAATTCACGGCATGTAATGCCTTACGAGAAAACATTATGAAAATGATTTATAGGTGGTACATGACCCCAGTCAAGCTTGCGAAGATTTACCATTTGCCCAATAACAAATGCTGGAAATGTAAAGAGACTGAGGGTACCTTTTTCCACCTTTGGTGGACCTGCCCAAAGATTAAGGCCTTCTGGGAAATGATTTATAATGAAATTAAGAAAGTGCTTAAGTGCACCTTTAACAAGAAACCAGAGGCATTTCTCTTGGGTATGGTCGGCCAGTTGGTGCCGAAGAAGGACAAGAATTTCTTTTTGTACGCTACTACGGCAGCAAGGATTCTTCTAGCAAAGTATTGGAAGACACAAGAGCTACCCACGCTGGAGGAATGGCAGGCGAAAGTGATTGACTTTATGGGACTGGCAGAAATGACCGGCAGAATCCGCGACCAAGAGAGAGAGACTGTGGAAGAAGATTGGAAGAAATTTAAGATGTATCTTAAGAATTATTATAAAACTGAGGAGTGTTAAAATGCTGAGGGAAAAGAAGACGTAGAATTGCAGCGATAATTGGGTTTAAAAATTTAGGGTGGAATAGAGAAAGAGGACAAATTTATATTTAATTGGGTAAGATAGGTTGCTGAATAATGGTACTAAACTAAGGATGCAAAAAGGGAAAGGTATGGGGAAGTCCGGGAAAAGAGGGTTATGAAAATAAGGTTAAGAAAATATGAGTTTGTTGTTTGTTTGTTTTTATGTTGTTGTTTTTTTTGTTTGTGATAAAAAATTGGAAATTAATAAAAATCATTTAAAAAAAAAAAAAAACAAACTGTTGGTGAACTGCAGTTTATTCGATGACATATCACTTTTTATTTGTGGAGCAAGCAAAGGTGGTTTTTCAAGCACAGCACTGTGGAGTCTTGACTCAGATTAGTGTTTTGCTTCCCCAAACCACAGGTTATCACACCAAGGGTTTCACCACATCTTTGCTCATGGCTGCACTGAGCATCTGAGAACATCAAGGTAGAATTCAGTGTTGCACTATGCTGATAATTCCATCAGCACAATCATTTCAGTTTATAGTAATGCTAAACTATGGAGCTTAGATGGATACAACTCTATGGGAGGGATTAAACTAATGAGTACCACCAGCAGAAAACCTGTGCAAGGATTTCTGCTCGCACACTGGGGTCGTCCCCCCCCTCTTCTGCATCCCTTGAAATTTGCTTGGTGAGGGTGTCAGTTAGGAGAGGAGACACATCTTCCGACAAATCTAAATGCTTGCCCTGAAGGAATTATGGCTTTAATGTGATGTTGAATTCCTCTCTCTATTTTTTTATTTTGCTGGAAGACTTAGGCTATGGCGAAAGCAGCAACTATTATCACACAGCAAAGTGGGTGAGTCCAATCTAATTCCATTTCCATGAAATGCTATATATTTAAACTAGCTCTATATGAGCAAACCAAATTACTGTACAGATTTTATATATATATAACACAAGGTTGAGTCATGTAATCCAAAAGACAGGTATAATTAGGCACGAACAAGCTAAGGGGGAATGCTATGGAAAGGCTAATTAATCCCAAGCAAGCAGAGTAGGAACAATGTTAATTTAAGTCCTATTGTACCATTTACAGCAGGGAAGATATCAAGGTAAATTCCTGGAGGGTAACAGCTATTTTCCCATTGCAAACACTGAATAGTTCAGGTATAATTACTGCTGCCTATCTTCCTGGGGGGTCAGATATCACTTATGGTTCTCTCTCACTCGCGCCTAGGACTAAACATCCTTACATTCAAATGCAATGCAATAAAATAAGGGGTAACAAAGAAGCATTGCAATCTCATCAAGATCAATGATAGTCATTGCTCATTTACATATGCAGAATGTGGCTAAAGTAGGATAATTTTACCAGAAGCAATATTCACAGCTCAGAGTAACACACTGGCTGTGGCCTTGGGCGTGGGGCATGTGGGGACTCTGGAAACTGAAATCATCTTAGGCTGGCATTAATATTAAATATTACACCTTCTGCACACTGGTTAGAGACAGCTCACAAGAACCAGATGGTGCAACGCGTATGGAATGTGCTTGTAAACTGCCCATGACTCGCTTCTGTAAAACAGTGTGCCCAACATTCTAGCCTGGTAGACCTTCATCTTTGTATTGGTCGATATCATCACATTCTCCCATACAGGGCTGTCTTACCCATAGGTGCTAGGGGTGTGGGGCACCTGGGCGCCAGGCTCTCAGGGGCGCCAGGCCAAGAGTCCAGGGCCTGAGAATTGAGTCTGGAGAAGAGCCCGCCCATCGGTCAGAGCACTGTGGTGGGCTCTTCTGCTGCAGGCGGCTTTGCGCCACGAGTTTGGGGACGACCAAGCCAGCGAGACACTGAGGCAGCTGGCTGGCTCCACCGTCCTGCGCACCTGGGACTGGGCAACTGGGGGGGGAAGGCGCCAGGCGGATCTTTGCACCCTGGCACTGCATATGTTTAAGACAGCCCTCCTCCCATACCTTTTTGGAGAGGCAAGCCATTGCCGTAGCTGCTTTGCCAGTAAGCTGGTCCAGCTCTGTGTCGATGGAGAAGTTACTGGTTATAGGGGGAACCCAGGTTGACAAAATCTTCTACAACTTTGCATGAAGGGTAAATGAACATATGTTCATATTTGCTGTTGAACTGAGAAAATAAAAGTCTCAGGCTCACTCCAGCACCTAACAGCAGAACCTCTTGGTTTAATTTTGCTTAGCTCTTCATTACAAGGATTAAAACAAAATAATCCTATTGAGAAAGAGGTATCCTTATTATGAAATATATTTAAACCCCATGTCTACATTTTATACATCATAAACCAGGTCCTCTCTGCAGCTGTATTCCCTCTGCCTCAGATTTCATCCTGGAATCTCTTCTGTTGGTATACATTTTTTGGCTGCATTTATGACTGGACAATAGTAGTAAAAGTGGAATATAATTGTCCTCAGTTCCAGAATATCAGGGTTTATCATCCCATTCACATACAATGTATCTTTTTCCTACTTGGAAGTAGGGATGCTTGATAAATTCCCAAAGAAATATGTGAGTTAAAATGCAGCTAGCCTTCAGAATTTGCTCTTCTCCAATCTTTGTGATACAGTTCTTCAACCACAAAATGCATGGGGGGATGTGTATAGAAGGAGAAAGTGTGTCTAAAAAGGCATATATTACTGAAAGTAGCATACGAAACTGCATTATTTAGGGGATATACCTTTCAAAATACATTATATGATGCAAAATAACATACAGTGGTACCTCTGGTTATGTACTTAATTCGTTCCGGAGGTCTGTTCTTAACCTGAAACTGTTCTTAACCTGAAGCACCACTTTAGCTAATGGGACCTCCCACTGCTACCACGCCACCGCCGCACGATTTCTGTTCTCATCCTGAAGCAAAGTTCTTAACCCGAGGTACTATTTCTGGGGTAGCGGAGTCTGTAACCTGAAGCGTATGTAACCTGAAGCGTATGTAAGCCAAGGTACCACTGTATAAGAATGTGCATATTAGGTGAAATGTGTATTAAAATGCACTGGTGAATATTCAAAAGGATTTTCCAAAATCTGCAAACTGATGTGGAAATCTGGTTTGGGAAATGAAAAACCAAAATTGACAGATTTGTCCAATTCCCATATGAATGACAATTTTTGTTTCATTTTACTAAACTGAGTCCCAGTGGCACAATGGAGGGTGTGGAACCCCAGGATTTTTCTGCTTAGTTCCTTCCCTGTAGGAGTCAGATGTCCCGTGAGTCCTCAATAAGTTTGAGGATCACCCAGTAGCTAATTCAAAAATATTTGTACTATTACATTCAGCACAAGGCTATTTAACTACTCCGTTTCTAAGCTACCGGGGAACAAAAGTTTTCAAATTGGATATAATTCTCAGTTTCTCAAAGGAAGTTTATCTTCTCAGTAAGGCATATAATCCTCATTGTATTAATAAAAATAAACAATATCAAAAGTGAAACAGTTCCCTGATCCTCCTCCAATTTAATTAGTGAATTGTTTGATCTTAAATGCTTGACTGCAGTTTCTTTTTGTGCCTAACCAAACAGGACCACTTTTTCCCATAGTATAAGCAACACCTTGGAATTTATTCTAGTTTATTATTCTCTGCAAAGGAGTCAGACACTTCACCATCTTAAAAGTTATACTTAAAATTAAAACCAGTTCAATAGTATGTAAGTACTCTCATTGGCATTCCACCTTACATGTGCCTTAACATATACATAACGGTTTGACAAATGTAGGTTTGAACATTCAGCTGCTTTTTACAAATGGTTCCTAATATATGGTTCCTAATATATCAATGCATTGTTATTCTTCAGAGCCAAGGGCCACCAGAATTCATAGGTTTCCTAATCATGAACCTCAAATTAAGTGTAAGACGTGTCAGGCCTAACAGTACCATTCTTATGCAAGTCGCACTGTATTAAATGATACAGATATATATATACCGTGGTACCTCGGGTTAAGTACTTAATTCATTCCAGAGGTCCGTTCTTAACCTGAAACTATTCTTAACCTGAAGCAACACTTTAGCTAATGGGGCCTCCCGCTCCATTTTATATTCAGAGTTGGAATGTTGAAACCTTTATTGCCTCTAAGAACAGAATGATTTTTGTCCCCTCCGTGGGCTCACCCTTGCTTTTATTTCTGGCGCTTCAGAACCCAGAAACCCATTTATCTATATCAACGTGGTGCCCTTGAGATGTTGTTGGAGTAATAATAATAATAATAATAATAATAATAATAATAATAATTTATTATTTATACCCCGCCCATCTGGCTGAGTTTCCCCAGCCACTCTGGGTGGCTCCCAATCAAGTGTTAAAAACAGTACAGCGTTACATATTAAAAACTTCCCTGAACAGGGCTGCCTTAAGATGTCTTCTGAATGTCAGGTAGTTGTTTGTCTCTTTGACATCTGATGGGAGGGCGTTCCACAGGGCGGGCGCCACTACCGAGAAGGCCCTCTGTCTGGTTCCCTGTAGCCTCACTTCTCACAATGAGGGGACCACCAGAAGGCCCTCGGCGCTGGATCTCAGTGTCCGGGCTGAACAATGGGGGTGGAGACGCTCCTTCAGGTATACAGGACCGAGGCCATTTAGGGCTTTAAAGGTCAGCACCAACACTTTGAATCGTGCTCGGAAACGTACTGGGAGCCAATGCAGATCTCTCAGAACTGGTGTTATGTGGTCCCGGCGGCCACTCCCAGTCACCTGTCTAGCTGTCGCATTCTGGATTAATTGCAGTTTCTGGGTCACCTTCAAAGGTAGCCCCACGTAGAGCGCGTTGCAGTAGTCCAAGTGGGAGATAACTAGAGCATGCACCACTCTGGCGAGACAGTTCACGGGCAGGTAGGGTCTTAGCCTGCGTACCAGGTGGAGCTGGTAGACAGCTGCCCTGGACACAGATTTAACCTGTGTCTCCATGGACAGCTGTGAGTCCAAAATGACTCCCAGGCTGCGCACCTGGTCCTTCAGGGGCACAGTTACCCCATTCAGGACCAGGGAATCCCCCACACCCATCCGCTCCCTGTCCCCCCAAAACAGTACTTCTGTCTTGTCAGGATTCAACCTCAATCTGTTAGCCGCCATCCATCCTCCAGTCGCCTCCAGGCACTCACACAGGACCTTCACCACCTTCACTGGTTCTGATTTAAAGGAGAGGTAGAGCTGGGAGTCTGACAATTAGCCACTGCCAGCATGACCAATAGTCAGGGATGCTGGGAACTGTTGTCCTTCAATGTCTTGAGGGCCCTACCCTGGCTATCGTGAAATCTATATGACTCTCTTAAGTAGCAATGAGAATGTCATCATGTGTCAAGTGCAGTCGTGTGGCAAAATAGCTATCTCTAATCACCCTCAGAAGAAAAGAATCACGAGAGGTTGTAGTTGTTGGGGGGGGGGCAACCAAAATAATATTACAGCCAGATTAAGTTGCTGCCAAACACAGGGAAGGGGAAAGGGAGAGGGAATTGCTCTTTGAGTTGTGTAATGCTATCAAAGCTTGGAAAGGGACTTCTTCTGGGTCATGTAACTCATTTTCCATCTGTCAATAAGCCTGGTGCTCAAGGATGTTTTAGTATAATAAGGGCTTCTCTGGGTATGTGGAAGAGTTGCCAAACAAAAACGGCCATGTCAATTTCAGCTCCAGTCAAACAAAGAGAGAGCAATACTAGTTGGAAGGGAAAGGACAAAATTGATAGGCCGGAGTAGGAGAAGCATGCCTATCAGACTTCTGAAGCTTCTAAGACACAATAGAGAACAAAGGAAGGAGCAGAGCTTGAAAGTGGCACAACGGCACAATTTTAAGGAAAGTGCTTCTTAAAAGCTTCATACTAGATAACTGTTCTGAAATTGCAGGTACCATGTTCCCCTGAGTGGCGTTTTGCATTTTGTTCCGGCCAAGACAGAATTAAAATTGGTGAGGGCAGGAAATTTATAGAATATAAAAGCCAGCTTGCCTTTTTTTTATTTACCTTACAGCAGCAGAATGTGGTGAAAAACTTCTCCATTCTCAGACGGTATGCCGGGGCCCTCCAGGGCCTTCCCTAATTCTCACATTGTCAAGTCCCAACACACATTCCACTTCAACATCACCAGAATCTCCAACTTTGTTCTTTGCATTTTATTATAAATATTTAAGTATTTTTAATATATACTTCTAACAATGCTATAGTGTTTTGTAACTCACAATGAATATTGAAAATATGGTAAAATGTCGAATCATAGAATTGGAAAATTGGAAAGGTTGTGTATTCCAGCTCTCAGTAATGCATGTGTGATCAGGGTTGTGAACCCAGGTCTCTCTAACTCAAATTCAACATGCGTCACCAAATTTTGCCAGTTTACTACTCTATGAATGTCAGTAAGGTAAAGGTAAAGGGACCCCTGACCATTAGGTCCAGTCGTGACCGACTCTGGGGTTGCGGCACTCATCTCGCTTTATTGGCCAAGGGAGCCGGCGTACAGCTTCCAGGTCATGTGGTCAGCATGACAAAGCCGCTTCTGGTGAACCAGAGCAGAGCATGGAAACACCGTTTACCTTCCCGCCAGAGCAGTGCCTATTTATCTACTTGCACTTTGACGTGCTTTCGAACTGCTATGTTGGCAGGAGTAGGGACCGAGCAACGGGAGCTCACCCCATCGCGGGGATTTGAACCGCCGACCTTCTGATCGGCAAGTCCTAGGCTCTGTGGTTTAACCCACAGTGGCACCCGCATCCCTTATGAATGTCAGTAGACTCCTATAAATTGGGGTTTTGGGTTATGTACTCCTAGGTCCCTTTAGACATGCAGCCACCTTGTACAAGCCTTTGCAAGAATATCTACTATGAGGAATGGAAACAGGCCAGCAGATTACTATATAGCTTTTAGTGCTTAAAATCGTATCATATATTCAGGGTTGAAATTGCTTTGCAAATATATGTTTGATCTTGGCGTGATTGGCAATTAACATTTCCAGTTCTAGAGGGTAGAACAATTAGGTTCCTCCCCCCCCCCCCATTTATGAAAAACAGACTGCTGTCTTTTCTCCTCCGCTGTAACACTGAGCAACAGCACAGTTCCTTTTAGGCATGCTAATGAAACATTTGCATTAATCCCTTGGTATTTTGAAGACTGGAGGCATATTTTTAGCTTTGACTACTATGCGTAGTGCTGTAGTGTTAGTAATTAATTGTGGCAAGAAGTCAATGCTTATGTTGCATGGAGAAATGCATGAGCTGATGCTCAAAGTTCTTAGCTTTCAATGTTACTTTAAAGATGCATCTACTACATAATCATGGCAAATGATATATTGCTTTAAGTTTCTTGCATGTCACAGCAGCTAAACTCAAGCAAATCCACACAAAAACAATGTTCTGTAACTGCTGACTTGCTTTTGAACTTAGGAATGTAGGTGGCTGCCTTACATTCAGCCAGAACATTGCACCAATGAGCTCAGTACAGCGGTACCTTGGTTCTTGAATGGCTTAGTTGATGAACAAATTGGCCCCCGAACACCAAAAACCGGGAAGTAAGTGTTCCAGTTTTCAAACGTTTTTCAGTTGCGTGGCAAGACCCTTAAGCTGACCCCGCATTAGGATAAATAAATTCACACAGAAATGGATATTTTAAGGTTTGGGGGCAAAAATTTGGCCACAACTTTATTGATTACAGGAATGAGAGTGGTTTTGGCTTAGGCATTGGCAAGACTATATCTGACTCCAGCCCCCTTTGCAGGAAGTCTATAAGGGTAAACCACCCAAAGGGAAATTGCTTTGGGGGAATCTGTCTGCATCTCCCCTGGTGTTCCCAGAGGCCTGACATGGCCCTCACCCTTCAAGCAGACTTCAGACAGGATCCAGGCCCCAGCTTCCTTTAGCGGAATACCATTGAAACTGGAAGGGCAGGCGATGGCCGACCTCCCCTCCCCCATTCACGATAAGCCAATGCCTAACCGCCAAACCTTACAAAGTTGTGACGATTGCTAAGAGGTAGGCAAAAACCAAGTGGCCTGTGCCAATTTGCCAAATGGAAAAAATTCCTACCCGGCCCCCAACTCAAGCCAGGCAACCAACCAAAGTCCAAAGCAAGGCCAAAGGATCTAATTAAAGGGAGGGTGGGCGGGTGTTTGGTAGCGCAAAGCAGGAGCCAGGCACACGTCATGCCACTGCTTTTCTACTTTCCCCCACTATCACTCTTTGACCTAATTGGGCAATAGCCCTGGGTGATTGTGTTGCCACCCCGGCGTGAGGGTGATAGCTCCACCCACGCTAGGGTGGGGGGAACCAGGTTCAGAGCCTGCATGCAACCAGGACCATCAATGAAGATGATCCCATAAGCGGAATGTCCGAAGCGGCTTCTGCTTCAGTGCAGGAAGTTTCCGCAGCCAATCGGAAGCAGAATCGTTTTGGGCAATCGGCCCCAGGGGGGCAATCAACGCAGCGATCCCCACCCAGGGGAGCCAACGACAGGGCGATCCCCACTCAGGGGGGATTTTGTCACCTCCCTCAGAGATGACACCAGAGATGGCACCCACTGCACCCCCCTTCCTACACCCCTGTCCCCCTCCCCAGGACCCTGAATATCTAACCAAACTATGCACAAAAACTTGTTGCATTGTATTCTATTACTGTTCACAGGAAGTCCCATCTCAGTTGCAGCAATCTAAATGTCAAGTATTTCCTTCCTCGTACAATGAATGTAACCATTCACTGTAGTTTCCCTTTAATAGGTATTGCAGGGTGGTGGGGAGGAAAATGAAAAATAATATGGTGATGCACACTTTTTTATACTTTGGATTTCGAAAAATAAAGCAAAATATGCACGTCTTGTACCTTGGAGTGATTATGCAACGAGGCTGCTTTTCCATCAAAGGATTTCCTAACAATACGCTCTTGAAATGTTTCCTCGCAATGTATTCCTGAATCCTGCTGCTTTTTTTCTCTGAGGTTTGATAGATTTGTTGGTCTGAGATCATTGGCTGCCTCCCCCTACTGGAAAGCAAAGACTAAAAAGAAGTGATAGCTCTGAAGGCCACTCTCTCTCTTGTAGAGGCTAGTTTTTCACGGAACAGATAATCTCTGTGGGGAAGTAGATAATGTATATTGTAGGGAGAAAACTTACTGCTGTTCTCCTGCTCTAACAAAATGCTTTGGATGGCGGCTGAAATCCAATATGTACTATTAGTTCTCTTCATTGCATAGAGAGGTGCAAATTGATTTAGGTTAGCAAGGTATCTATGATACCAAAGTCTCTAGATTCCACAAGAGTGCCTGTGGCTGTCTAGGGCAATGAAGGAGAACAAAATGTCGAGCCTTTGGCTATTTTGTATTTCTCTGGGCTCACCGCGATTTATTTATTTATTTTGTCAAGAGAAACAATGCACATGATTTGTCCATTAATAGCTGGCACAGAAATAAGACCCAGAACAGAGTTCTTTATAATTGTGAGCAAGGCGGGATTTCGGTTTGATGAAGCCCTAAGTTACTGAAGGTAATGGGGCCCTTTATATGTCCAGCGATCCTTTGTCAACAACAAATTGTCGCTGTTTTTTGTGTTGAATATACGCTATATGGTAACTTATGGACCTAATAGGTGTCTAAAGCTATTTGCACATAACAAAATATGTATTTTATCAAAGTAATTTATATAGAAATGAGCAAACCAGTGATATTTTAGGGAGCAGGCTAGCAGGCGGGGCCCATGACTTATATCATAGGAGCCTACACAACACAAAACACTGTTGCTGTATGTAGGTTTTATTTTATTTGTTTTTAATCTTATATTTTGGAAATGTACATCCAGTTTTTTCCCCTTTAATTTTTTTGGGGGGCCCTCAAGAGAGTGGGGCCCTAAGCTATAGCTTATTTAGCTTATACATAAATCCAGCACTGATTGTGAGGGTAGGATGTCAAAGAGGTTTAATACTCTGGTTTCTCTCTCTCTTTGGGAACATATATTCACATTTGGATTAAGTCACAAGTGACATAGAGTTTGGTTTTCAATATAATGTTCACTTGTCTATATCAAGGATGGTCACCCAGTGGCCTTCCAGGTGTTTGGGAGCTACATCTTACATAATCCCTCATTGCTGCCCATGCTGTCCTAAGCTCGTTATGAGATTTTAAAATTATTTTTTACTTTTACAATTCAGCCTACAACTCTTTAAAAATGAAGTGTCACAATCCTAGATCCATTTGGATTCTGTGGAGAAATTCACTCTGACTTATCACTGAAAGCGCATTGTATGAGTGATAAAAGGGGATAGCTTTTAGCTGCATACTAATTTTTTTAAATAAAAAAAAAGAAATATCCCAATATAACAATGAATGTGGCTTTTCAATAGCTGTTACTGATATTCCTCATTTATGCAAACATGAGCATTAATCACAGTAATTTTGTAAAGTTAATAGTTGATGACTGAGTAATTAATAACTAGACACAACCACATTGACCTTACAAAGCATCTCTGTCCAAATTACAGCATTTATTTTTTTTTGTACTGGATTTTTCTGTATAATAGATTCAGTGGCAGGGGAGGGGACCAGATATGCTACATAAATATATAGTTTAAAATTAAGAATAGCTTAGGTTTTTTAAAAAATGTTTTAAATATGGATCCTTGAAAGAATGGCATAAGGCATGTCTACAGGCATGCCATAGACCAGCATGAGCAAAAGATCTAAATAAATATCATAACAGTATGAATTTAAGTGAATAATTATTAAATAAATAGGAGCAATACATAGAATACTTAATAAAGCATAGATAATGGGTGAGCAAAAATGTATTAGAAAGAATTAAAAAGATCGTTTAACATGGCTATATGGGGCGGGCTTCAGAAGTGGGGATCTAACAATATGGGACTTCAGTTTAGGATAGAATTGTAGCATAGACCATTCTTCATGTGCCTACAGTAACTATCTATCTATCTGTCATCTAGCAGAGCAATCCTAAGTATGTTGTCATTGGAGTGGTAACTGCAGTGAACTGCAGCCTAATGAAGTTGTGAAAAAACATCAGAAATTGTTTCAATCATACATTTATTAATAGCATTAAAAAAAGACATTTCCCTTGCAGAGTATATATTACCAGGTGAAATATATATAGTAGGAATACAAATTTAGGAATAAGACCAGAATACAAATTTCTGTATCTAATGCTTGGTGAAAGCTTTTATTCCTTATGGAACTACCGTCTCCTGCATTTAACAGATGTGCTGTTCATGAAAATGGTCTGAACTCTAAGGTCAAGTAGCCCATTATTTCTGTGGTATCGTGCTCTGTAGCCAAGTCTCTGACAAATGAAGGTGGAAAGTATCTCCTCTCATTATGGGCATAAAATACAACATTATTTAGCGGCCACTAAAATGAGGTGATGGAAAGGGAAATTTTCTACCCTGACAGGTTTTTATTTCTGCTACTTCTGCTATGTGATAAAAAAACATGAGTTGCTATGCAATCTAAAGTGATTCACAAAGCAGTGAATAATACTTTCTAGTAGTCATGGTGCGAGGGAACCTCGGAATGACTTACTATAATTTGTCACATTAGGAGTGTATTCTAAGAAAGAATGCTGACACGTACTAAAGAGGTTTCAATGAAATCTGAAATCGTTCATTTGTTATGTCAACTGGAAGGCATTAAGTGATATCTGAAAATCATCTGAAGATTTATTGAAGTGATTCAAAATATCCCTTAATGGAAACTTGGGATACTTGCATAAGCCACATTGTCATTAAGCAACATAAGAAAACCATTTCATCAAATCTTAACGTTATTCATATCATTCTATGGTTGCAGCAGAGTTCTAGTGAAGTCTATTATTTGAAAAGCTGCCGCTGGAGTTCAATGAGCATTTCTGTCAACAACAAAATTGGTGAGCAATAACTTGAACAGAGTTAATATGGCACATATGGTTTAATAAAACAGGGAACTTCAGTTGAAGGCTGCATTGAACCAGACTCTTTAGAGGAAGAATTTGCACACCTCAGATTTTCTCAGCTATGTGGAACTATTTTTTAATGGTACATAGAAATGTGTGATGGGAAAGATGTTTGGAAACTGGAGGAGAGGCACTAACTCTGGTTTGAAAATTGTTTAGTAAAAACCCCTTCCCACATTAGGGATGAGCAAATTAAGGTTTCTCATAGTTTCTCATTTTTCCAATATTAATTTCAGTTCTCCACATAAGTTTGTGATTTTCGTTTTTAAAGTCCTCAGGAAAATTAACCAGCATTTCAGTGCATATTTCTTCTAATATAAATGTTTTTGCAAAACAATTTCTCCTAATATAACACATTTTTGTGTTTGTTATTTTCAGTAATATATGATTTTTTATTCACACTTTACTCCAGTTTATGCATTTTAGTACATTATACTTGGCGGGAGAAAAGCTTTGCAAGTGGAGAATGTAAGGCAAGTTTTCAGTAGATTTCTCTTACTGGAATGTATTTTTCAGCATGACTTTCAGTAGATTTGTCAAGATTTAGTAAACTGGACAAGACTGGGAAGGGTTCAGGCACATACTTTTATCTCACTGTTCTTCTGCAGGTATGGAGATATTTTGTGGCTTTGCCTACTTAGTTCAATCTTTGGGGCCTAGTAGAAGTCAGTCTGAGAGTATTGCTGAGCTTGTGCTTCAGCTGCTATAAATTGAGAGAAGCCGAGTTGGAGAAGGGAGGACAAGAAACCCCTCAGGCCCTGAAGGAAGAGTTGGGGCCTATCATGTGGTAGTTTTATAAACTAAGAGGGAATTAACACTGCAGGGACTTAGCAGAACCAGGGCTGCCCAAGAAGACATCCAGGAGCAGAGGAGAACCGTAGCTGCTGGAGAGAGTTTTTGGAGCTCTTTGGCATACCCTCCAAGCCGTTAATCCAAATTTTATTTCATTCTTCGGTAGATTTACAAAAAGGAAAAACACACACCAATAAATAAATTTTAGAAAGGGGAAAGATTATACATGGAGACACAAAGCCTTTTAAAAATATATATCAATGCTTCTTGTGCTCTTTTCGGCTCCCCTTTTCTTCCACCCAGGGCAGCCTTGCCAGCTGCTTGCATCTCAGGGTCAGAACCTGGGATCTTTTACATTCAAAACAGATCCTCTAAAAGGAGCTACAGCCTCACCCAACACTCATTCCCTGCCTCTGCACATTCAGACTACTACTATTTTTTTGTTTATGACTCATAATCACCAGTCTACGTAATCATTTTGAAACATATTCCGCACTAAAGAAGGCTGTAACAAGATACTGTGTCAAAAGACTATTTTGATAGGACTTGAAAATGTTTACAAACTGTTTTGACAGCTATTTAATATCTCCCTCTCTTGGCAGAATGCTGGCGTGTTTGTTCATTGGATTACTGCATTTTTACATATGCAGCAGGGCTAATGGGTCACTGTAGCTACTAAAGGAGGTCTGATTACTGGTGAACAAATTATGCATTTCAGCTTTGAGATGATGTATTGCTTGTCCTAGCCAGAAGACAGGTCTGAGAATGCAGGTGACAATTCAATGTTTAAGGATGTGAATCTAATAGAGTAGTTATTGTTATTGTTATTATTAGAATTTATACACTGTCCTTTGTCCAAGGATCATAGAGCTGTTTGCAATTTATACACACAAAAATTCATACTATAGTAACAAACAAAAACAATACCCCGCACACAGATTAAAATACCATAGATTGTTCAGTTAGCCAAAGGCTTGGGAGCCTGGCTCCTAAAGATATGTAGTGAAGGCGTCAGGCAAGCCTCCTTGTAGGGATCATTTCACAATAAGGAAGCCACCACAGAGAAGGCCAATTCTTAGGTTTTTGCCCTCTGAACCTCTCATGGTGGTGGCACATGAAGAATGGCCTCAGATGGTGATCACAGGGTCTAGGGTTGGTTTATATGGGGAGATGCAGTCCCTGAGAGTTGAACTTAATAAGGGTTACTTCCTGATTATACCTGTCAAGTTTCTGGATTGATTTTTTATTGGCACTCAATAAATCTTCTCTGTAATCTTGTGCAAGATATTTTTTGCCATTCCACAGACCTTAATTTTTGTCTTCTGTTCTCTCTCTCTCTCCCCCCACCCCAGCAGATATAACACACCCTAATTATTAAGCAATTATAGTATTTTTGAGCACAATTATATTTCTTGCAGGGAATTCAATTCAAGAATCAGAGCATTCACCATTTTCAGCTACTCCATTTTTGTGCAGCTTTCACTCCCATTATGTTATCCATTTCCACATATAAAACACGGCAAAAAAAAAAAAAGCAATCTTGGTAAGTATAATTGCATCAAGATTGCTTATATACAGGGTCACAAATGTGTTCTTTCACATTAGCAAAACACCACCCAAAGGTAACTATGTGCACCGTTACACAGAATTTGCCCTTGTTTTAATGTTTTAATATATGGACACACATGTTCATATGTGCAGCAGGAAGACTTGCATGAGCTTCAAGAAATGAAAGCTGCATGAAGCTGCACACACAGTGGTTTAATCTCTACAGAAGAATAATGGAGCCTTTCTTCTAGAGGGGCTTCCGGTTGGGAATCCAAAATCCAGGAAGAAATCCAAAATTCAAAATGGACAGTCTGATATGATACTACGAGGCTTTCATGTCTATAACAGCCATTATACTCCATAGCAGTGGTCAGCAAACTTTTTCAGGAGGGGGCCAGTCCACTGTTCCTCAGATCTTGTGGGGGGCCGTACCCATCCTCTCCCAAAAGCACCCCCCTCCCGAAAGGACCCCGCCGCCACACGCCACAGCCGTCAACGCTGCCTTTTCTTTGGCAGCCTTCCCACCGCCACCACCGCTTCCTTCCACTCAGCTCTTGGCCTATGCAGCCGCCTCAGCAGTAAGGAAGGGGCATTGCCCAGAGGCGTTCGTGGCTTCGGATTGGCTGCAGGAGCTTTTTGCGGCCAATCCGAAGCCACCCCAGCATCGCCGCCCACCCAGAGGCGTCCATGGCTTCGGATTGGCTGCAGGAGCTTCCTGCAGCCAATCCAAAGCCGCACCAGTATCACAGAAGTCAGTCCCTGTGCGGTGAGGCCTCTGCACCACACTGGTTTACAGCGGCGACTGACCAAGCAGGTGGCAGGGTCCCCAAGGTTCACGGGCCAGATTGAGCCCAGTGGGCTGCATCCAGCCCCCGGGCCTTAGTTTGCCGACCCCTGCTCCATAGGCTCTGAGCCAGATTTTTGGGCCAGTACAAATGTCATTTTCTCTGCCCTTAACCATAGTTACAGGAAGAAAAGAAGGCTACAAAAGTGCTCTCTCTCTATCTTTCCCTCCTTCCATCCCATCCCCAAATTTTTCCTTTTCTCCCTCCTTCCATCCCATCCCCAAATTTTAAATGCTATGTTACAGGTGCAACCATCTGTATTATTCATATCAACACTGATGCATATTATCACTGATGCACATATTTAATACCAAACCACAATCAAGGGTGGTGGGCAGACAATGGAATGATGTACACACAAGAGTGGAAGGGTTTGCTGGAAGACATGTGTAATCCTGCACCTATTCCCAATCCCTCAAACTGGTAAAGAGTTGCAAGTGCATTCGCCTGAAGGAAAAGAAAGCATGTACATATCTATGCCAGACTGATAAGATCAAAACCAACCTACTCTCTCATGCCTTTGAGCAAACACAAGTGTAGCAAAAGCTTAATCAAATTAGCAATGATCAAAAATGGAGCAGATTGGCTGGTTTGGCAGCTCTAGAGAAGTACTTTCAAGTGCAAGTGGGGAAAATGGAAGAGCAGATAGCTTCAATGCGAAGCTTTTTAATGCCTCTGTTTAACACAAGAGATCAGATCCATGAACTCTGATAATTATTTTTAAGAAAAGATCTCAGCACATAGTAGGGGGGGGGAATCAAACCAAGCATCTGGATAGTTGAGAGTTCTAGCACCACTTCAAAGTTCTGTATGACTGATGCTAAACGATTCAAGACTATCTTGGCTTCAGAGTGACAGTGCTTAAGGATATGGCAGAAATGAAGCCCCATTGCTGTAAATTTAGAAGACCTACAGGGCTGGATTTCTGACAAGGGACATGGAATGCTAGTGTTAAGGCTTCATCAGGTTGTGTGTGCGTGTGCATGTGCATGTGCATGTCTGTGTGTAGAGACCAGAGGCACGTGCCAGAATAGGCAAGGTTAAGTTTCAGAGAAGGCAGTCGATGATCTAAAGAACCAGAGGAAGGTGCATCCTCAGAACTAGGCAGAAGGTTAACTTTGGGCAAACACCATTCGGAGCATCCAGAGACAGAAACATAGTTAAAGTCCAGAAGTGATCAAATTCACAGTATCAAATAAGTAATACTGGGTTGCTTCTTTGATGACAGTGCAGGTCTGGTCAAAGACAAGTAGGGATCACAGTCAGCAGTCAGAAGACCGTAAGTGAGTCTTCACCAGTCAAACATTGCTCACTGAAAAGAAAGCTAAGAGGCCCAGAGCTTTCTAGGGCTTAGTGAAAAAGAAATGGCTAGTGAATTTGCCTGACAGTACTCAGGTAGACTTTAACTGCAATATCATTGGTGCCATTGAACAACAGAGTTTAGTCCTCTGGGCTTGCTGAGAAGCTAAAGCTTTGATGCATATGGTGCTGGAACCTACCTTCAAGGTTTGAATGAGGCCAGAAAACACACACACACACACACACACACACACACACACATCTTCCCTCAGTCTCATCCAAGAGTGATGCAGAATGCTCCATGTATTTACTGAAGGATTAGTGTCTCAGCAGTTTATATCGACATGCAGTATTAATCAGCATTCTGATTTAGGTCAGTGTCCACACTTTCTAATAAATCGGTCACCATGAACCAGAATATATGCATGCTGGGGAAACCCAGCCAGATGGGCAGGGTATAAATAAATTATTATTATTATTACTCCTACCCCTCCTCCTCTTGACCCCGTCGTGTGTGGACCCTAATGTACAAGAATAAAATACAACTCAGTGCTTGCACAGCTAACATAATTAAGTTACTTGAGGAATGAGGTTATCACTCTTCTTTTATTGTCCATTCTGAGTCGCCCAACCACTGCCACAGTGTCCTTTCTCTTGGCAGATCAAGATGAGCAGATGACAGCAAAGGTTACAAGGTTTTTAGCTGGGGAAATCAGCATAAGGTCCACTATTTGGCTATTGATTCAAAACCCTAAAATGCATTTTATATAATTGACTTTTTATTTCTATTCATTGTATATCGTACTGTTGTTTTATTGCTTTGGTCGAAGGCTGACAAAATAAAGATTGATTCATTCATTCATTCGTGACTAAGTTACCATAGCATTAGTGCTGCCCTGCCTATTAGACAGGCTGAGGAAGCCACCTTGTGCAGTGCCCCCATAGCTTTCCCCCTGTCTCCATCTCATGATGGCATCTTCTGGTGAGATCTCATGGAAATCTCATGAGATTTTGTGTGATCTGCAAGATCTCTCTTTGACCCGTGGACATTGTTGCTTTGCGGGTGCTGCCACATGACCCAGATAAAGGCGGATTCAGCAACTGAGGGGACATTAGTGGTAGGGTGGTGCTGGCAGGGCGCCTTCCTGTTTTGCTTCACTTTTACGCACAGGCTAACTAGAGCCTAGGGCTTGCCGATCAGAAGGTTGTCAGTTCGAATCCCCGCAATGGGGTGAGCTCCTGTTGCTTGGTTCCTGCTCCTGGCAAATTAGCAGTTCGAAAACATGTCAAAGTGCAATTAGATAAATAGGTATCACTCCAGCAGGAAGGTGAATGGCGTTTCCATGCGCTGCTCTGGTTTCAGTGTTCTGTTGCACCAGAAGCGGCTTAGTCATGCTGGCCACATGACCCGGAAAAACTGTATGCGGACAAACGGCGGCTCCCTCGGCCAGTAAAGCGAGATGAGCACCGCAACCCCAGGGTCGTCCGCGACTGGACTTAACAGTCAGGGGTCCCTTTACCTTGACCTTTACCTGGAACCAGAAGAAAATATTTAATACACTTTTTGTTTGTGTCTCGGGAGGTATATGACTTCCAACAGGCTTAGTGAGAATAACCCACATAGCTTGACATTTCCCGTTGCAAGTTTTCAGCTGCACCACAGGGAACCATTTTTACATGTTCATAAAATTTATAAGGGGACATGATTTGAATGAAGGCTTTCAGCTGGTAAAAAAAAAGAAGTTTTTGCTCAACGCAATTGACTGACATGCAAAAGATAGCATGAAATGATGGAATAATTAAATTGAAATAAAAATCCTTGAGCATCTTCTTTCAGCAACATAACCCCCTATGCTGAACATGACTCTCTCTTCATATTCCATCTGCTCCATTTTCATCTGTTGCAACAACAAAATTTATACCATGCCATAAATGTCCAATATATACATTTATATACTGGAAGTGAGGAGAGCAAGAGGAGATATGAGAGCCATCTTCAAATATCTCAATGGCTGTCACATAGAAGGTGGAGCAAACTTGTTTTCTCGCACTCTAGAGTGGAGGACTCAAACCAGTGGCTTCAAGTTAAAGAAAGAAGATCAGGAATACAGTGGTGCCTCGCAAGACGAAAAAAATCCGTTCCGCGAGTCTCTTTGTCTTGCGGTTTTTTCATCTTGCGAAGCAAGCCCTTTGACAGTTTAGCGGCTTAGTGCTATTAGCGGCTTAGCGGATCAGCTGATAAGTGGTTTAGCGGATCAGCTGATAAGCGGTTTAGCGGATCAGCTGATAAGCGGTTTAGCGGATCAGCTGATAAGCAGCTTAGCGGCTTAGCGGATCAGCTGATAAGCAGCTTAGCGGCTTAGCGGATCAGCTGATAAGCGGCTTAGCGGCTTAGCGGATCAGCTGATAAGCGGCGTAGCGGCTTAGCGGATCAGCTGATAAGCGGCTTAGCGGCTTAGCGGATCAGCTGATAAGCGGCTTAGCGGCTTAGCGGATCAGCTGATAAGCGGCGTAGCGGCTTAGAAAAAGGGGGGGGGACCCCCGCAGGAACTCACAAGACATTTTCATCTTGCAAAGCAAGCCCATAGGAAATTCATTTTGCGAAGCACCTCCAAAACGGAAAACCCTTTTGTCTAGCAGGTTTTCCGTCTTGCAAGGCATTCGTCTTGCAGGGCACCACTGTAACTTTCTGACAGTAAGAGCTGTCTCACTGTCTAGTCTCGCTCAGGAGGTTTTTAAGCAGAGGTTGGGTAGCCATCTGTCATGGATACTTTAGCTGAGATTCCTGCATTGCAGGGGGTTCGACTCGATGACCCTTCGCGGGGTCACTTCCAACTCTACAAATCTATGATTTTATGAACTGAAGCATGATTTCCTGGGCCACTCTGTTAAACCAAACACCACATGTGCTGAAATATATGTCGCGGCTCAAAATTGGCCATGGTTTCTTTAATGCTAAAAGAACTAAGTCAGCGTGAGTCAGCGGCCTACAATGACTCATGCAACCTTTCATCAAATTGTACCTGTATATATAGAGTGGTCAATGTTAGTGCTGTGTGTGGGTTGGTTGGATGGTAGAAAGCTGGTTGCATTTGATGTGTGTAAAAGCTGTCGGTCGTGGTTGGAGAAGTAGACTTTTTAAGAATAAAAGCAGCAATACTCTGCAAGAATACTCTTTCTCAAAGACTCTTTTGTGCCAACTAAGGTCTGAGGACTAGGCAAAGGAGTAAAAAGGAGGTCAGCACCTTTTTTCTTTTTCAAAAACACTGACAATATATAATAATAATAATAATAATAATAATAATAATAATAATAATAATTCAAAATACATACACTTCATCCAAGAATTTATCAGCATTGGGTGGCCCAGCTGTAACACACAACAGCTTCAGCAAGCTTGCTGTAGACGTCTAACAAAAGACTGATCTGTGCCCTCTAGGAATAAATAGGGTTACTAATGTAGGAGAGCATTTGACAGTGTTCATTTTGACAGCCCTTCTCTGGAAGGTCATAGTATGTTGTGTTAAAAATGGAGAGCCTCTTTGTCCTATGCTTATTTGCACAGTTCTGCAGTCTAGTGGTTTAAGAATGAGTTCACATGTACACCCGAGGGCTTGTTTTCAAGCATATGACATTTCATTGTTGTGGTTTTTATGTTAAGAGTCAACTTTTTACAATTTTCAGAATTTCTGATGAAGTATTTATGTGACAGAATGGTAACAGTTATTTAAATAAGGATAATAGGTTATTCTAGCAAGTATTTAAGTTCTACGTAAGACAGATATGCACTATTACTTTGTTTAATAGTTCTTTTTCTCTTTTAACAGACTAAAACCCTCTGGATGGAAGTATACAAGTGAGGCTGGGAATCCACAGAGAGTTATGAGGTTATTTGTAAAGTGCAAGGTTGCAGTGGGAAGCGACTAAGAGCTACAATGCCTTCCAAATATATATATATATATATATCTGCAGAACTATGGCTGGTGCTAGAGGGAGTTGATGTCCAAAATATTTGGAGGGAACTAAAGCCTTTGACTGTGTCGACCACAGCAAACTATGGCAAGTTCTTAAAGAAATGGGAGTGCCTGATCACATCATCTGTCTCCTGAGAAATCTCTATGTTGGACAAGAAGCTACAGTTAGAACTGGATATGGAACAACTGTTTGGTTCAAAATTGGGAAAGGAGTACGACAAGGCTGTATATTGTCTCCCTGCTTATTTAACTTATATGCAGAATTCATCATGCAAAAGGCTGGGTTGGATGAATCCCAAGCCGGAATTAAGATTGCCGGAAGAAATATCAACAACCTCAGATATGCAGATGACACAACCTTGATGGCAGAAAGTGAGGAGGAATTAAAGAACCTTTTAATGAAGGTGAAAGAGGAGAGCGCAAAATATGGTCTGAAGCTCAACATCAAAAAAACGAAGATCATGGCCACTGGTCCCATCACCTCCTGGTAAATAGAAGGGGAAGAAATGGAGGCAGTGAGAGATTTTACTTTCTTGGGCTCCATGATCACTGCAGATGGTGACAGCAGCCACGAAATTAAAAGACGCCTGCTTCTTGGGAGAAGGGCAATGACAGGCCTAGACAGCATCTTGAGAAGTAGAGACATCACCTTGCCAACAAAGGTCCGTATAGTTAAAGCTATGGTTTTCCCAGTAGTGATGTATGGAAGTGAGAGCTGGACCATAAAGAAGGCTGATCGCCGAAGAATTGATGCTTTTGAATTATGGTGCTGGAGGAGACTCTTGAGAGTCCCATGGACTGCAAGAAGATCAAACCTATCCATTCTGAAGGAAATCAGCCCTGAGTGCTCACTGGAAGGACAGATCGTGAAGCTGAGGCTCCAATACTTTGGCCACCTCCTGAGAAGAGAAGACTCCCTGGAAAAGACCCTGATGTTGGGAAAGATGGAGGGCCCAAGGAGAAGGGGACGACAGAGGACGAGATGGTTGGATAGTGTTCTCGAAGCTACCAGCATGAGTTTGGCCAAACTGTGGGAGGCAGTGGAAGACAGGAGTGCCTGGCGTGCTCTGGTCCATGGGGTCATGAAGAGTCGGACACGACTAAACGACTAAACAACAACAACAAAGGTGATGATGGTAATGATGATGGTGATAATAATAATAAATAATAAGTGACTTACAGTACATAAAAATTGTAAAACATCAGACATTAAATTTTCCCCAATACAGGGCTGCCTTCAGATGTCTTCTCATAGTCAGATAGTTGTGAATACCCCATTGATGACATATGTATCTTGCATTTTGCACCTACCATTGTATAATTCACAACCCAGCTCTGACATGTACAGCTAATTGTCACTACAAATGTACAACTTTTTGTAGATGACCTTTGGCTTGAGATCGCCCATCCCCTGGGGTTACAAGTGGGAAGGTATTGTATTTCAAAAGTTTACACAATCGATTCTAATTGCCTTGAGGGGTTTCTGGGAAAGTTGATAAGGCCCTGCCTTATTATTGCCACTGATATTCGCAGCAGGGTGCATTTCTTACAGATATTTGATACTAGCACCACAGGCAATTCCAAGTTAAGACGACTGTTGTATTGCGGGTGAGTGATATAATGCAGGTCTAGTGAACAATAAAATTAGCATACTCCAAACAAACAACAAATTGCATCTGTAAAAGAGTTGGCTTCCCATCCATCAGCGTTAAACTAATTTGCAATTTCCAATACTGACACATACAACTTAAAAAATGACTAAATAGAGTGGGCAGTTTGATCCTGCAACAAAAAAGTATTTAAACGAATCTTAGTTTGTCTGCTCTTGCTACCTCATTAATCCTAAATGGTGTCAGTTAGTGAATCTAATAGCTGTGAGTGTTAGTGTCATGGTCAGTTCCAAATTATAGTATTGATTAATTGATTGTATTCTCCCAGTTGTGAATTATATTAGTGCTGGCTCAGACCAACTGGCCGGAGTCCAGAGCCTAATCTCTTACGGAGTACGGCAACAAAGAGCTCCGCAGATCCACCTGATGTATTGAGAAGGCTAAATAGGAAACAAAAAAAAACCTATTTAATTTTTGCAGTGAATGTTTCTGGGTACTGGAGACTGCAGAGATAAGCAAGAATTGACAAATACTGCCTCACTTCCTCCTCCTTAGAGAGGACACACCTCTTACTACATCAACCCCCCTTGCTTTTGAGTGCAGTTGGGTTGCTCTGAAGATTAAAAAGAATGAAATTTCTATACTGAGTTTCATGGATGAAGACAGATTTCAGATATGATACACACAGGCGCACACACACACACACACGTGTGGATAAAATAATGAACCAGGATTTTTGTTGTGCATCATTCCTTTTGTTAATTAAGCTATATTGTCTGTGAACTTTGCTTGGAAAGAGCACAAAATGGGTAGGTCTTGCTCTCTGGACAAGTCACTGAACCCTGACATTAACTTTTGGTAAAAGTCATTCTTGTGACATTTGATCTACTCATGAAATGGTCTCTGTCTGCAGTTAAAGACTCACTATTCTATTTGTATGTAGCTCTGAGATAACCTCATGAGAAGCCAGACACTATTAAATTAATCGGCTGACTTGAAGTATATGCTCGTTCTTATTTTCTGCTATAACACTTTAGATGTATTTTATCTTTAAAAGAAACAGGTTTGCACATTGGTCCCTCTTTTTAAAACTTCAAATATGCAGAACTAACTGCTGCATTTGGAAAACACCCAACATTTATCAAGAATGAAGGAAGATTGTTATTTGGGTTAGACACAAATAAATGCAATTAAAGAAATTTTGACTCAAGGTACAGAATGTCTAAGGCATTCTGCAAATAATATATACTTGGTTAACAAAGGTTCTGCCCTTCATTCTTTAATCTTTGGACTGCTTCCTTCCCTCTTAGTTCATTTCTCTCATTAACAAGTATCATTGTTTCCAGAAGCACTAGAAGAAAAAATATATTTGATTTTACTCCTGCCTAAGGCCAACAAATTTCATAAAAGCAGCTAAATTCAATCATCCTTGAGATCCATTGGCATCTGTGAAATTTTAACTCTTGGGATTTCCACACCCATACTCAACGGCTTTCAATTGATCTCGTTCTAAAATACATTTTCCCATCAGTGATAGAAACTTAATAACTATTTTTTTTTTCCAATTAAAGGCCAGTGAAGAACAACGATTATTACTACTAACCAGCACATGGAGACTGCTTTAAATTACTACAGAATTAAATTTTCTCCAAGTCAGTCATGAGAAGGGAGCCACACCAAAAGAATGTGTAGCGAAACGTTCAGTTTAACTGAACTTTTTGGTATGGAGATGGGGCAGTTGGCTTGCCTTACTTAAATGACTTACCACCCACAATTTCTTGAAGTTTGGGGGGAAAACAACTTTGCATTGGTGTTTTGAGAAGGCACAGTGGGCCAAAACGTCCTGACCTTGCCACATATCCTGTTGAGGTTGGGCCAGTAAACTCGGGGGGGGGGGGGACTAACCATAAAGGACCTTATAAAAGCTGCAAATTAAGAAAACAACAGTGAAACAAGTTATGGAGCAACCTGAAAGTTCCATGCTATTCCTCCATTCACTCGTGTGCTGTTGGATGGAAGAGTATTTATGGCTTGGCACTGGGAATCTTTGATGGTTTCTTTGCTAAGTGCATCACATTCATATTAGTAATTCAAACATGTTAGACTAGATAAGCAGTCCAGGTCTTTGCTTGTCTACTCAGAAGAAAACCCCACTGACTTTAATTGGTGACTGCATACATATAGCATTGCAGCCTAAATAAATAACCATATCAAAGTCCACGGGCATGCATATTACTTTGCAAACAAAATAAATGGCATACTGTTGAGTGTACAATCAGCTACTATTATATGCATCAATCACTAAACAAAACTAAAAATGTTATAATGTTTTCTGTAATACTTAAATAGCACTATATATATATATATATATATATATATATATATATATATATATAAAAGCTCATGGAATAGTCTCACTCAGAACCTGCTGTGTACAAGCAGGACCAGTTAGTTTATAGCTTCCAAAGCAAAACTGTCTGACAGTGTGTTTTTCATTAAAAGCCTCAGAGAAAAAATGCATTTTTCATTGAGAAGGCAGGAAGTTCAATACACAGTTTATAGACTTTAATACTTATGTGAAACAAAACCAAATCAATTATCTGTAGACGTTTCTACTATGGGAAAATTTCCTGGGAGTTAATGGATCTAAGGTAGAATGTTCTGTGTGAAATTTTAGTGAATATTTGAAATACAACTGATGCCTCTTTGAGAATAAAAAGCAACAGATCTGATAAGAGTCCCGAAATGCCATCTTTACAAATGCAAGCCTGGACATTTAAATGACACACGCAGGGTCTACATTTTCTCATCTTACACACATTCCGAAAGGTTATCACAAAACTGAAGCATTTTAATTTAAGAAATATTAATTCTCTCAATTTGGTTCATTAAAAAATGACTCAGTTTTCATACGGTCCTGATAACATTTGAAAATCCTTTTTCGCACTAGCAACCGTTGCTTAGGTCATTACATTAGGAAGAACTTCCTGACAGTAAGAGCTGTTCGACAGTGGAATTTGCTGCCAAGGAGTGTGGTGGAGTCTCCTTCTTTGGAGGTCTTTAAGCAGAGGCTTGACAACCATATGTCAGGAGTGCTCTGATGGTGTTTCCTGCTTGGCAGGGGGTTGGACTCGATGGCCCTTGTGGTCTCTTCCAACTCTATGATTCTATGATTCAATGACTTTCCATGAGATTGAGGTGCACCCCCAGAGCATCAGCAAGTCAACATTTTGCCCAAAACTTCCAGGCTTTGAACCTTCCCAAATAGCAGAGGAAATCAATGCCATATGAAAAGAATCCGGAATTTAATAGAGAGCCTGTGGCATTAGAAAGCCAAAACACACTACATATATGAGTCTACTCACAAATGGCAATTATCTGTGCTCTAAATAAGAACACAAGAAAAAGTCCTGCTGGATCAGGCCAATGGCTCTTCTACTCCAATAATAATAATAATAATAATAATAATAATAATAATAATAATTTATTTATACCCACCCATCTGACTGTGTTTCCCCAGCCACTCTGGGCAGCTTCCAGCAAAATATTAAAATACAATAATTCATCAAATAACAACAGCTTCCCTAAACAGAGCTGCTTCCAGATATCTTCTAAAAGTCAGATAGTTGTTTATTTCTTTGACATCTGGTGGGAGGGCGTTCCACAGGGCGGGCGCCACTACCGAGAAGGCCCTCTGCCTGGTTCCCTGTAACTTCACTTCTTGCAGTGAGGGAACTGCCAGAAGGCCGTTGGAGCTGGACCTCAGTGTCAGGGCAGAATGAGGGGGGTGGAGATGCTCCTTCAGGGAAACACACTTGGAGCCAATGTAGGTCTTTCAGGACCGGTGTTATGTGGTCTCGGCGGCCACTCCCAGTCACCAGTCTAGCTGCCGCATTCTGGATTAGCTGTAGTTTCCGGGTCACAGAATGAGGGGGGTGGAGATGCTCCTTCAGGTCTACTGGACTGAGGCCATTTAGGGCTTTTAAGGTCAGCACGAATACTTTGAATTGTGCTTGGAAACACACTTGGAGCCAATGTAGGTCTTTCAGGACCGGTGTTATGTGGTCTCGGCGGCCACTCCCAGTCACCAGTCTAGCTGCCGCATTCTGGATTAGCTGTAGTTTCCGGGTCACAGAATGAGGGGGGTGGAGATGCTCCTTCAGGTCTACTGGACTGAGGCCATTTAGGGCTTTTAAGGTCAGCACGAATACTTTGAATTGTGCTTGGAAACACACTTGGAGCCAATGTAGGTCTTTCAGGACCGGTGTTATGTGGTCTCGGCGGCCACTCCCAGTCACCAGTCTAGCTGCCGCATTCTGGATTAGCTGTAGTTTCCGGGTCACATTAAAAGGTAGCCTCATGTAGAACGCACTGCAGTAGTCCAAGTGGGAGATAACTAGAGCATGCACCACTCTGGCGAGACAGTCCGCGGGCAGGTAGGGTCTCAGCCTTTTACCAGATGGAGCTGGTAGACAGCTGCCCTGGACACAGAATTGACCTGTGCCTCCATGGACAGCTGTGAGTTCAAAATGACTCCCAGGCTGCACACCTGGTCCTTCAGGGGCACAGATACCCCATTCAGAACCAGCATCTTGTTCTCATATGGCCAACAAGATGCTTGTGGGAGACCAACCATCAGGATTCGAGCAGAAGAGCATTTCTCGCCTCCTGTGATTTATGGCAACGGGTATTCAGGAGTATTGCCACCTCCAACTGTGGAGGCAGAGCGTAGCTATTCTGTCCTAGTAGTCACCGGAAGCCCTTCTCCTCCATGAATTTTGCCTCCATGAAAGCCACCCAAGTTGGTGGGCCATCATTGCCTTCTTATAACCTATTAGTCTGCCTGTAACTTCATCCTGAACGATAGGCCACCCATTTTATGACTTGTTGCCTAATCTACCATTTTTAATCTAGACATTTTGATCTAAGAGCCACACAGTGCTTTTCTTCACTCATCACTATTCCTGGCAATGAAAATTACTTATGCTTGCTAGGCCAAATATAGCACATTGATGGACCTCCACTCTTCTGCAAGCTAATGAATTTACTAGCAAAACATCCAAACCTTCTTGCAATGACATCATTCTTCTTGTAAACTCTTTTATTATTATTATTATTATCATGTTAACTTTGATACCAAATATCTCATTGAAGGCTGCCATTGCCACTGTTCTCAGTAACAGCACTCTAGCAACCACAGAAACCAGCTCAATCAGGACACATATATGTTCAGGGTGACGACTTGGATTGAAGCCAATTTCATTTTATTATTTTCAAACAAAGTAGTTTAAAACTTAATTATGGATAAACAAGCCTGTTCCAATTATGTAGCTCTCTCCAGTGAACCTAACCAACAGAGATTTATTGTAGACTGAACTGAAAATTATTATTCAGATGTTTCAGACAGCCTAGGATAAGAGCTAATTTGCAGATCATAATATTAATGAGAGATGTGATTAACGTTTTGAAGTACACTATATCACCAGCTATCTGGGTGCTGATTTGGTGGTATGTATTAACCTCTGTGCTGGACCAGCATGCATCTCAGCAACGATTAACAATATCTGATCATTCTGGAGAAGTTATTCAGGAGTTACACACAATTCACTCACGGGATAAGTACAGAAATCTATACACCACTCTATCCCAAAGGAGACCCAGCATCAATGAAATGATGCAGAGATGTTACAGTTTATTTTTATTCACAAAGGCAATTCTCTGTCCACCAGGTCTTTATGGCAATGTGTGAATTATATTAGCCTTCCCCAAGCAGATGTTTTGAGCCACAAGTAACACTATCCCTGATCATCAGCCACGCTGGCTGTTGTAGTCCAAGACATTCAGAAAACACCAGATTTGGGAAAGCTACTTTGTATGGAGAACAAGCACCTGTAGAGTTTCCTAGCTAATCATGTTGGCACAATTCCAGAACCATCTGGTAGGCAACTTCATGTTTTACTCCTTCAAGCACATACCTTACCTCAGTACCAGAAAATGCTACTGGTCAAAAAGATGTTTCCTACCAAGGAAACACGCAGATGGGCATTGAAAAACAGAAAGGACAGAAAACATAAATCAGTGGTGTCCAAACTTTTTTCAAAGAGGGCCAGATTTGATGAAGTGAAGACCAAAGGGCCAACCAAAGTTGTTGACCTTTTTTTTAGGATTCAAGTTGCTGAGGGTTTTTTTTTTTTTTTTTAGGATTTTACCCCAGGAAATAAACTAACTGCCACAGAAACAGGATTAAACCAACCAGTAGGCTGGATTAGGCCCCTGAAATGGAATTTGCACAAGCCTGGCATAAATCCTTCTTAGCTATAAGTTTCCACAAAGCAGCACTGCAGTGGCAAGAGTGTGTGAGTCCTGCCTTACCTCCCCACGCCTCCTATTTGAGAGAGCATAGTGGGGTATACAAGTAATTACAAATATTCCCAGTGGAACTACTTACATGGCATTTGCTGGTTTCCAATCCACAGACATTTTGACCAAATAACTCAGGCACTGAACAGGACACTGAAAGGTTATATTCAAGGAGTCCCAGCACTTTAGGGGGGAGGGAAATATTCTGCTACTACTGATTACTGTGCATAGAGTATCAGCAGACAAGGCTAGAAATGCTTGCAGAAAAACAACAAAACAAAACCGGTTGCATGAGCAATGGCATTATAGACAGAAGAGAAAGGATAAGATATAATTTCTTCCTCTGGACATTTCTATAATGAGAAACCTGGTGAAGCAGCATTCCAGAAAAAAATCATGCATATTGTTTGTGCTGACATTAATCAGTTGCTCTTCACTTAGTAATGTCTATAGGTAAGCCTGCACAGTGCTGCTACTGGGGAAGATATGTGCTCAAACAGGGTAGAGATGGGCGATTTCCCTGAAGATTCCCTCAGATTAATGCAGAAATTACTGGGGGGGGGGAGAAAGAGCACATAAACTGACATAAGGGCTCTGAAAAAAATCAGCCTCACCTCAGGACACTTTCCCCAACCTAAAGGAAAGACCCTAAAGGAACAATAACATTCTCTACTGTGGGTCCTGCACCTCTGCAAATCATTGCAGCTCAGTTATTTTGTATAGGACAATTTTAAGAGCTTTGTGGAGATGTTGCCAGCCAAAATCATGTTGTCCTTAGTCACAGCTACGTGGGACTCTGTCAGCTACCAGGTGCCACGATTCAGCAAGTCTGATGTACAAAAAGGCAACTCTGGAAAAGCTTTCATGTTCTGTGGTGATTTCTTTCTTTTGCTTTCCAGCATGTAGACCATGCCCCTTCATGGATCACTGCCTTGCCGTGGCGAAGGGGCTTGAAGAACTCAGAGAAGCTATGAACTATGCCGAGCAGGGCACCCAAGATGAACAGGTCATAGTGGAGGCAAAGGCTAATAGAGTTCTGTCAAGAGAACAAGCTGGTCATCACAAACACGCTTTTCCAACAACACAAGAGACGACTCTACACATGGACATCACCAGATGGGCAGCATCGAAATCAGATTGATTATATTCTCTGCAGCCAAAGATGGAGAAGCTCTATACAGTCAGCAAAAACAAGACCTGGAGCTGACTGTGGCTCAGATCATCAGCTTCTTATAGCAAAATTCAAGCTTAAACTGAAGAAAGTAGGAAAAACCACTGGGCCGGTAAGATACAATCTAAGTCAAATCCCTTATGAATACACAGTGGAAGTGAGGAAAAGGTTTAAGGATTTAGATTTGGTGGAAAGAGTGCCTGAAGAACTATGGATGGAGGCTCGTAACATTATACAGGAGGCAGCAACGAAAACCATCCCAATGAAAAGGAAATGCAAGAAAGCAAAGTGGCTGTCCAATGAGGCCTTACAAATAGCGGGGGAGAGAAGGCAAGCAAAATGCAAGGGAGATCGTGAAACATACAGGAAATTGAATGCAGATTTCCAAAGAATAGCAAGGAGAGACAAGAAGACCTTCTTAAACAAGCAATGCAAAGAAATAGAGGAAAGCAATAGAATGGGAAGAACCAGAGATCTGTTCAAGAAAATTGGAGATATGAAAGGAACATTTCGTACAAAGATTTCCATAATAAAGGACAAAAGTGGAAAGGACCTAACAGAAGCAGAAGACATCAAGAAGAGGTGGCAAGAATACACAGAGGAATTATACCAGAAAGAAATGGATGTCTCATATACCCCAGGTAGTGTGGTTGCTGACCTTGAGCCAGACATCCTGGAGAGTGAAGTCAAATGGGCCTTAAAAAGCACTGCAAATAACAAGGCCAGTGGAAGTGATGGTATTCCAGCTGAACTATTTAAAATTTTAAAAGATGATGCTGTTAAGGTGCTACACTCAATATGCCAGCAAGTTTGGAAAACTCAGCAGTGGCCAGAAGATTGGAGAAGATCAGTCTACATCCCAATCCCAAAGAAGGGCAGTGCCAAAGAATGCTCCAACTATCGCACAATTGCACTAATTTCTCACGCTAGCAAGGTTATGCTTAAAATTCTACAAGGAAGGCTCAAGCAGTATGTGGACCGAGAACTCCCAGAAGTGCAAGCTGGATTTAGAAGAGGCAGAGGAACCAGAGACCAAATTGCAAACATGCGCTGGATAATGGAGAAAGCTAGAGAGTTCCAGAAAGACATTTACTTCTGCTTCATTGACTATGCAAAAGCCTTTGACTGTGTCGACCATGGCAAACTATGGCAAGTTCTTAAAGAAATGGGAGTGCCTGATCACCTCATCTGTCTCCTGAGAAATCTCTGTGTTGGACAAGAAGCTACAGTTAGAACTGGATATGGAACAACTGATTGGTTCAAAATTGGGAAAGGAGTACGACAAGGCTGCATTTTGTCTCCCTGCTTATTTAACTTATATGCAGAATTCATCATGTGAAAGGCTGGGCTGGATGAATCCCTAGCCGGAATTAAGATTGCCGGAAGAAATATCAACAACCTCAGATATGCAGATGACACAACCTTGACGGCAGAAAGTGAAGAGGAATTAAAGAACCTTTTATTGAGGGTGAAAGAGGAGAGTGCAAAATATGGTCTGAAGCTCAACATCAAAAAAACGAAGATCATGGCTACTGGTCCCATCACCTCCTGGCAAATAGAAGGGGAAGAAATGGAGGCAGTGAGAGATTTTACTTTCTTGGGCTCCATGATCACTGCAGATGGTGACAGCAGCCACGAAATTAAAAGACGCCTGCTTCTTGGGAGAAGGGCAATGACAGGCCTAGACAGCATCTTGAGAAGTAGAGACATCACCTTGTCAACAAAGGTCCGTATAGTTAAAGCTATGGTTTTCCCAGTAGTGATGTATGGAAGTGAGAGCAGGACCATAAAGAAGGCTGATCACCGAAGAATTGATGCTTTTGAATTATGGTGCTGGAGGAGACTCTTGAGAGTCCCATGGACTGCAAGAAGATCAAACCTCTCCATTCTGAAGGAAATCAGCCCTGAGTGCTCACTGGAAGGACAGATTGTGAAGCTGAGGCTCCAGTACTTTGGCCACCTCATGAGAAGAGAAGACTCCCTGGAGAAGACCCTGATGTTGGGAAAGATGGAGGGCACAAGGAGAAGGGGGCGACAGAGGATGAGATGGTTGGATAGTGTTTTCGAGGTTACCAGCATGAGTCTGACCAAGCTGCGGGGGGCAGTGGAGGACAGGAGTGCCTGGCGTTCTCTGGTCCATGGGGTCACGAAGAGTCGGACACGACTAAACGACTAAACAACAACAACAACAACATGTAGACCATGGGTAGGCAAACTAAGGCCCGGGGCCAGATCTGGCCCAATGGCCTTCTAAATCTAGCACACGGACGGTCCAGGAATCAGCGTGTCTTTACATGAGTAGAATGTGTGCTTTTATTTAAAATGCATCTCTGGGTTATTTGTGGGGAATAGGAATTTGTTCATTCCCCCCCCTCCCAAAATATATATATAGTCCAGCCCCCCACAAGGTCTGAGGGACAGTGGACCGGCCCCCTGTTGAAAAAGTTTGCTGACCCCTGATGTAGACCATTTAAATAGCCAAAGAATGCAAGAAAGATCACTCCCATAATCAGGTAGGAGTCCCAAAAACTGGAGTAGAGTTCTGCTGCAACCCAAGAGAATAGCTACAAATGATTCCCTCTTCATCCATTCTTCATCCAAATGAGGCTGAGCAGGTTAAGTTTTATGACCTTGGGCTGTTATTCCAAAACATCCTGGAAGTGTACTTAATAAAGTTGTGGCTTGTTCCTTCCCTCAGAACTGTTGTGTTAGCTCCCTTACCCGAGAACACCAACCCTACTTCAGCCATAAACTTTTGATCAAAGCTCTGTGGATACATTAGTGACTTAGCTTTTCTTCAGCTTTACAATGGCCACAGCCGGGGGATACAATAAGCATGATATCTCCCCCTTAACTTTCTAACAGGCAGCAAGGATTATGATCTGTACGAAAGTAATCAGATGCACGACGGCAAGGAGGCAAACCTGTGAAGCCTACCATTCAAAAGTGTCTGAAATGACAGAAAATGGCTTTTCAAATTCATCAAAGGATCAACTGCTGAGGGGGACAACAGCCGACAAGGCGATGTTTCTTGAGCTGAGGTTTTAGATGCAGGAGGTGCCTGCTTCCAAGATATTAGGCTAATATGCCTCTTGCCCCGCCGAGTTTCAGCTTTGTAACAGATTTCTTGTTGAGGTACACAATTGTCTACATGGCTTTGAAGTCGGTCCAGCCACCAGCCAGTAAATGCTAAAATCTGTTGAAGCCCAAGTAGCAATTGCTGCATTTCCGGGCAGCAGCTACAAAAGACTCGATTGCGCGGCCTTTTGATAAAAAGACTAAAGACTAAAGAGAAGGACATGGCTGGGGAGGGAGGAGGGACCCTGGAACACAGACTTCTGTGTGCAGAAAGAGGCCGCCCTGCTTCTTATGAATGGCTCTTCAAAACCAATAATGAAATAATAATCTCCTTTAAAGAAATGGTAATGAAAAGGAGGACAGATGTAGTTTTCAAGGAAATAATTGACTTGGGGAAGGGAGTGGGGAAATGAGAAGAGCAGTAGCAGCAGCAGCAGCAGCAGCAGCTAACAGGAAATCAACTGTTAATAAATATCAGAGACTGCAGTCAAATGGCAAGTTAAGCTGGTGCATATGTTTCTCCCGTAACAAAATGGGAATCATTTTCTACAGAAGAGATGCTGATAAGAGCCCCTCCCCTTTAGACAGGCAATCATTTTGCATTTTGCATTATTTGAAAGGAGCTTGATTATTTTTCTTTGAGAGAAACAAGATGATTCACATTTACCTGTCAACAGAGTTTTTAATCCCCGTGTTTGGTTGCCTGCTTAAAGGTGTATGATCCAAAACAGCGAGAAACCTCCAATGTGGTGAAAATAAATAATAATTTGTGGCCGCAAACATTGCTTTCCCTCTGACCCATTTTAAATTACAGGAAATTAAGAAATGACAACAACAAACAGGACTAAAACGAAAGCACCTTCAAACGTGGGTACTTTTCCCTTTGCTAAAGGAGAAGATGGATCTTAGGGAAGCTAGGTATGCCACCTTAAAAGCCACAACCGCAATATAATTGCACGTGATTGAAAAAGACAATAAATATTCTGTATTTCTGCAAGTTTAAGTATGGCTGGTATGAAAATGCCTTCCTATTAAAAACAGGTATGTTCTTCTCTCTCAGGGGAAGAGTGGAGGATTAACTGGGCATCCATATTTCATTACCAACAGATTATAAAACCAACTTTTTGAAATTAACTATGAAGCTTGGAACTGGAATGTGATTAGAAGTTTATAGAATGGTGGAATTGTTGGTGATTCCCCCTCCTTTAAAAAATAATAATATTGAAAAGATGAAAAGTTGTACATGAAATAATATCATAAACAAAAAAGGCACAATCTGTGAGAATTGCATAGAAATATCCAGATAATATTATCACCCCTTTTTCTTGTTCTTCACAGTGTATCTCTGATGAGCAAAGAGTGACTGAATTTCCTCATGAAATCCGAGGATTCTTAAAAACTGAAGGCTCTCGATTATTCTATTCCTTGTATGTTACTCTGACTACTATCAGTACATTAGCTATACAATCAGCCAATTCCAGAGATATTTGAGGAGTGCTAACATGAGTTGCTGGTACAGCAAAGTGTGGTTAAAAACGTCCCAAGAAATTACAACTTTCGGAGGTGCAAAAGAAGTGGTGCACTTTTACAGCAGAATGGTTTGGTTTTATTAGGAAGCACAGAGGCTCCAGCATGGTGATTTCCTTCAGGTTTCACCCTTGTGGTTGTGGGTTCAAATAAGTGCTGAGAAGAACTCGTCGTTTGCAGTAAAAGTTCATGGAGGGTTTTGTTTTGTTTGCATCACGTGTGTTGCTTTTAAAGTGTTGCTGTTTTGCAGATCTGGCACTTTTAAAACACTTCCTTACATAAAAAAAGACTAAAGGCTAAAGGGGCAAGAGAAAAAAATCAGAAAGATTGTATGTGTGTATCTATAATCACTTAAAAATGCTTGCTGTAAACACATTCTTAAAAAACAAACAGGTCTATCTATTTAATCATAGAAGGAATCCATCATGGAGGCATAGAAGAAGGCATTTTCTGGTGATTGCCCTGTCCCTGCAAACTCTGTCCTACTTTATTTATTTATTTGACATAATTTATAGATTGCTCAGCCAATAATAATAATAATAATAACAATTTCTAAATGTTTGACTTAATCCGTTTCAGATGGCCCCCAAATCTAGTGGCATAGAATAAAAGGCGAGTGAGAAAATGATCTACACCAATGAGCTAGTTGTCACGTCACTATTCAAATGGTCCAGCCAAAGTTAAACACTTCGCATTCCGATTGATTTCGCTGCATGTGCTTAATCCTATCATTGAAATCAATGTGGCTTGGCTTAACTGCTGTTTAACTTTGCTTGGAACCTGCCCTTTTGTGTTTACAAAGTGCATCTTGTATGAAGTTAGCTGTGACCAGTGCTTTTTCTCTGGCAGTGCTCAATTGTACCCCCATCTTGTAATGACCCTCATAGTTTCTTCCAACTATGATTCTTCTATTCCCTTCCCCAGAGGGCCTGGAGCTTTTGGTGGGCGTGGAAGGAAGGAAAAAGGAACAAGAAGAGGCTGGGGATGAGTGGATGTGACCACTGTGAGGGGACAGGACAGGGCAAGTGGCTGTCTGTTTGGCTTGTAGGGCAACAGACATTTTGGGGGTCCTGTGAGGAAACAGTGGCAGTAGTGGAAGGTAGATCGCCATGAACCTGGTAAGTACCAGCATTTTTTTTTCTAGGAAAAAGGCACTGGCTGTGATCTTAATCTGTATCATGCCTACCTGGGACCAATTTCATATATGTATAGCTAGCTTATTTGGCACTGCCGGAGCTTGTGAATTGGGGGGCGGGATCATACAGAGAATCCTCTCCTAGATTCAGCACAGTTATTTAAAAACCCACACAAGTCAGTAATATTTGACTATTTCTCAAAGGCAATGGCAATCTCCAAGTGTCTCATCTTGAAACAAAATTCATAATTATGCTAATGGCTGCCCTTTTTTTCTTGGCACAGAACTTTGAAGTACTTTTATCAAGGTTTTTCTGATTAAATTTGCAACTCATGCCATTGTGTCTTCACATTTTCCCTCTGCCCTTTTGTACGCCAATTTCTTCCTTATTAAAATGACCCAGAATCACTAGTACAAAACTTTAAAAGGGGTTAATTGAATAGGGAAATCATTATTATAATTCTTTTGAACGTCACTACCGTTTAAAGGGGTTTCAAGTGAATTCCAGTTTATGGGCATAAAAACAGCAAACACTGTAGGGACGCTCTGCTTGTTAGTATTTCTCTTGCCCTGTGGCTCCAGAGGTTTTTAATTTCCCTTTGCATAGATTTATAGTCATGGGTGCAAAAATCCATCCACATCCTCCTTGAGAGAAATCATTACAGCAAGCTGACAAGAAAATTATCATGAGGATGATGAAGATCTTCAAAAAAATAGCAGCTGCTTCGACACTGTCACTATTATGTCGGTGGGATTCAAGAACACATTGATTGATAAATCAAAGTGCACTTGGCACTGTTTTGAATGACACCCCACCCACCAATTAGACTATTTGCAGTAAAGAATGTGGCAGGAAAAGGTACTTGAAAGCATGGGATAACAATTGCTTGATGTGACATTGTGTAACCTCCCTGCAAACAATTCAACTCAGAATGAATGCTCAATAAACAGTGGGCATCGTAATTTCCCTACAAACTTTGTGCAGACAAATCAGGACGAATGCTTAATCAACACGTGGTCTGCAACACTCCAGATTCCAGGTGAGTTAAGGCGAAGAAAGAAGCTTCCTTTATCCATAGAACAGGCAGTGAGACCACGCTACTGTTCCTGCCCCAGAGGTCATGAGGTGCCCTAGTCCCATCCAGTGATATGTACCAGTTGAGGATGGATGCCTGAAGATTAGAAGTTTCTGTGCCTACAGCTTTATTTGCATAAGCCTTCCCTGTTTAGATGTCTGTGCATATTTGTTAGGGAGCACAATCAGAGAACTATGACGTTAAGGACAGGAACCCCATTTGGCTTCTTCAAGGGTAAGTTGTGCCTAATTAACGTTTTGGCATTATTTGAGTGTGGAAATAAAGGCAACAAGTTATTTGACTTTTGGGTCTGATTTTGAAAGAAATTAAGTTACCATATTCCCTCTAGAGGGATGCTGGGACATTGCAACAGTAGCAGCAAGTGGAAAAATACTATGAATTTGAGCAGGATCTGTTATCTCTTGGGAAAGCTGCAAAAACGAAGCATTATTTTGTCTACAGAGGTTTCTGTACTAAAGGAGACAATGGATTTATCTATTGAAGAAAGGAAGGGACTTGACGCAAGTTATGTTCCTGAATAACAAAAACCTCTGTGGAGAACAAGAAGTTTCTGAATTAGAAGGTTTCTGCAGCAGAACAGGAAAAAGCAACCTGAGGAATAAGAGCTGGACCAAATTTGAAGCCGGAGTATTTGGAACATCCAGACTTTAAAAGGACCAAGAAATAGAATTTAAGTTAGACTCTTAAACATAGAGGTCTGGATGGAAGAACAATGACTTTTTCTGAGAGTTTTTTCGAGATTGGACTTTCTGAAATTAAAAGCTATCAAAAGACGGCAAAGTGGAGTTGAGATATAGACGTGGATACACCAGGCTGGCAGTAGACAATGGATGAACTTTGGGGATTGGAACCGGGGAATTTGGGGGGGGGGGGGGATTTGGAATCCAAAGGCTGTAAAATTATATATTATTTCTTTCTTTTCTTTTTTCATGTTTGTTGTTTGAAAATAGGGGAATTCGTGGAAGGGAAATGGGGTCGATCTTAGGGAATTATATAAAATATAAGGAGAAATGGTTCATTAAGATAAATAAGATAAATTAATTTGGAATAAATGGGTTATTTAAAATTACAAATAAGGTTTTAAAATTTGGGGTAAGAATCTGTGGAATCAATTTAAGGGAAATGGAATACAAGAGGGGGAGGGGGGGGGGAAGTCCGGGAAAGATGCCACTGAAACCAAGTGTAAATCATATTTGTTTTTTCTTCCTTTCTTGCTATCTTTCCTTTTTATTCTGGAAAATTTTTAATAAATATTATTTTAAAAAAAAATTGAGTGTGTTAACAAGCATATAAAGGTAAAGGGACCCTTGACCATTAGGTCTAGTTGTGGCCGACTCTGGGGTTGCGGCACTCATCTCGCTTTATTGGCTGAGGGAGCCAGCGTACATGTGGCCAGGTCATGTGGCCAGCATGACTAAGCCACTTCTGGCAAACCAGAGCAGCGCACGGAAATGCTGTTTACCTTCCCACCGGAGCGGGACCTATTTATCTACTTGCACTTTGACGTGCTTTCGAACTGCTAGGTGGGCAGGAGATGGGTCCGAGCAATGGGAGCTCACCCCGTTGTGGGGATTCAAACCGCCAATCTTCTAATCAGCAAGCCCTAGGCTCTGTGGTTTAACGCACAGTGCCACCCGCATCCCAACAAGCATATAGACAGAGGTAATTCTGTTGACATTGTATATTTGGACTTTCAACAAAGTGCCTAAGCTGGTTGCGTGGTGCCTTGTATCCCTCCTTCCAGCAACTCCTACAGTCAATCTGGTGCCAAAGAAATGAGCCTTTTCTGCACTGGCTGCCCATCTGTGGAATGCTCTCCCCAGGAAGAGGCACCAGGCAAAAACATTGACATCCTTTGCCCTTTTAAAATGTGTGTGTGATTTGGGGTGGGTGGGTATTTTTGTTGTTCTTGTTGTTTATGTATTTTGTGGTTTTATATTCTGATTTTATCCTGTGAACCACACTGAGACCTGTGGGAATAGGGCAATATACAAATTTAATAAATAAAAATATTGCTCTGCTTTCCTTTGGACCACATTGGCAAGGGCAATTGTCGTCTGGGCAGCCCAGGACCTTCATACACACTGTGCAGGTTTGCGCCCTGGGGAGGTAACTTTAGTGCTGCCGACATCACCTTGACAACAAAGGTCCGTATAGCTAAAGCTATGGTTTTCCCAGTAGTGATGTATGGAAGTGAGAGCTGGACCATAAAGAAGGCTGATCGCCGAAGAATTGATACTTTTGAATTATGGTGCTGGAGGAGACTCTTGAGAGTCCCATGGACTGCAAGAAGATCAAACCTATCCATTCTGAAGGAAATCAGTCCTGAGTGCTCACTGGAAGGACAGATCGTGAAGCTGAGGCTCTAATACTTTGGCCACCTCATGAGAAGAGAAGACTCCCTGGAAAAGACCCTGATGTTGGGAAAGATGGAGCGCACAAGGAGAAGGGGATGACAGAGGACGAGATGGTTGGGCAGTGTTCTCGAAGCTACAAACATGAGTCTGACCAAATTGCGGGAGGCAGTAGAAGACAGGAGTGCCTGGCGTGCTCTGGTTCATGGGGTCATGAAGAGTCGGACATGACTAAATGACTAAACAACAACAACATAGCAGTTTGACTTCACCCCCAGAGCTGCACCCTATTGTCTCTTGAGACAGACAAATACCAGCATAGGCAGAATGCACTATAGGAAATTCACCTTTTACATCCGTCACAATTGTGGCCCTAAAATTCTTTTACACAGGAACGGACTACTGAAACATGTAAGCTGATGGTCATGTTAGTTAAGGGCAAATTATCAAAACGTTAAGAACTACTGCTTTTGAGCCCTTTTGCCTTTCCTTTCACTTGAAGCTGAAGAAGCAATGGGAACTAGCAGAGAGAAGCAATTTCTCCTTATCCCCCGCATCAACAAGAAGTGACAGGGCACAATACATTCTCCAAACATGCTGAATTACGGAGCACAGATGTGAATGAAATCTGATTAAACATGCACAATGCCAGATTCCAGTCTTTTAAGGTATGACATGGTTCAGTGGTTTTTCCAAATCTGAGGGCATTTGCTAGCCGGCAATGTCCCAGCTGCTGGGTGACAAATGTAATGACAAATGAAAACTCCAAATATAAACAGGCATCAGTGAACAACAGCTCCTTTTTTTGGTGTTTATCTGACTCTGAGCTTTTAGCAGTCCCATTGGAATTCACATAATTTCTGTTTAAGCCTTTCTACGCTTTTACCTCATTAAGGTGGCATTTATAGGTGTGTGTTATTTCAAATCTACTATTTATTTGCTTTAGATGTTATGGCTGAACAGGGAATGGCAACATGAGTTGGGACTGTGGCAACACGCACACTAGTCTTGTCGCAATTGTCCTTGCCTCCATTCGCTCCACCTCAACCTTCCCACGTTAAGTTGGAAGGTCTGAAGGGGGCTTCCAAGCGTGTTAAGCTAAACACCTCTAGAACAGTGTTTCCCGACCTTGAGTCTTCAACTGTTTTTGGACTACAATTCCCATCACCCCTGACCACTGATCTTGCTAGCTAGGGATGATGGGAGTTGGAGTCCAGAAATAGGTGGAGACCCAAGGTTGGGAAACAGTGCTCTAGAAGACTCTAGGTAGGGTGAGGATATCTACTACTCAAGGGGCTACTCCTTGGACTAAGGATCTATGGATGTCATTGAGACCTTTTTGGAGGAGTCATTAAGAGTACAAGCCAGGTACTCCTTAGTAAAAGTCACTGAATAGCTGTGAATTCTTCGGCAAGCCAGTACTTTTCAAGTTTGGAAAATAGCTGCAATTTGGGAATAACACGGGTTTAGCTTCAATGGGCATTATGAAGCTTACTATGAAAAGATATGCCAAGCATTTTGAAAGGAATGCAACTTAAAAACATAATAATCAGAAGTTATTGGACTCCTTTATACTTGTATGAGGGTTATCTAATGTAACACTTTGCTGGAGATGTAATATGGATTATGCTTCTTTGAAGTAGGTGTGTTTACATTCCCTGTTTAGGGACGCTTTTAATGTTTAACAGACTAACTACTGTACTGTACTAACTACTTGCTAAGATTTGGGAAAGATTGCTGGACTATATAAACAGGTAATAAAGGTAAAGGACCCCTGGATGGTTAAGTCCAGTCAAAGGCGACTATGGTGTTGCGGCGCTCATCTTGCTTTCAGGCCGAGAGAGCCAGCGTTTGTCTGCAGGCAGCTTTCTGGGTCATGTGGCCAGCATGACTAAACTGCTTCTGGCACAATGGAACACCGTGACAGAAACCAGAGTGCAGGGAAATGCCATTTACCTTCCTGTTGCAGCGGTACTATTTATCTACTTGCACTGGTGTGCTTTCGAACTGCTAGGTTGGCAGGAGCTCACCCCGTCATGCAGATTCAAATCACTGACCTTCCGATTGGCAAGCCCAAGAGGCTCAGTGGTTTAGACTGTGGGAAGAAGTACTTTTTTTCTGACTTGAATATTCCACAGTTTTGCTTTGCTGGGTGACTAGCATTGTAAGGGGGGGGGGGACATCTCTCAATCTACTTTCTTTACACATGCATTTTTTAATTACAGTGGTACCTCGGGTTAAGTACTTAATTTGTTCCGGAAGTCTGTTCTTAATCTGAAACTGTTCTTAACTTGAAGCACCACTTTAGCTAATGGGGCCTCCTGCTGCTGCCGTGCAGCTGGAGCACGATTTCTGTTCTCATCCTGAAGCAAAGTTCTTAACCCGAGGTACTATTTCTGGATTAGCGGAGTCTGTAACCTGAAGCGTATGTAACCTGAAGCATATGTAACCCGAGTTACCACTGTATTAAAATCTGGAACATCCTACTCTATCATTAAAAAAGGAAAGGAAAAATGGGGGGGGGCTGCAGCAGCCCCCTAATAATTTTGCTTGCTGTTTTCTATTGATGAGTTGGACAACAAGCCAATGCATGGCACATAGGGAGAAATTCAGTACCATGCTAAGGTAGTCGTTCTGCCAGGGTAAGCATTTTGGCTTGCCAAATGGCACAAACTTTCCTCTCCCAACCCCCATGCACTGTTCCAGGGGTTCTCCTGACACCCCACCTCACCCTGAGCTATGCACCCTGAGAGGGGAGAAGGCCCTTGGGCAGGGCTCCCGCTGACAGGACTCATTAGTTGAATCCCAGCCATAATTTCACAAATATAGATGACTGATTGATTCCCAAACTAGTTTTGCATTTTTCCTACTGCCAAGTAAATATAGCAAGCAATGGATGGGTTGGCTCTGAGGAACTGAATAACTCAAGAGAACAAGAGGACCAGATGAGACAATTCTGGCACTGCTTATGCTGCAATGCAAAACAAGATATATCCCCTTATAATCAGCTGCCTAAGATTACAATGCTAATTCTTTTGCCAGAGCTATCACAAGACACTATGCAGTCTTAAGCAATGACCAAATGGCACCCACCCCCCCCTCTCTCTGCTAGGACCAACACAAGTTTTGCTGCACTGTTCACATACTGATTTCTGCCTTTTTCTATATCCACACTGTCATGTAAGGGCCAGCCCTGACATTGGCACAACACTGTACGCTCAAAAACATAATAGCTATTATCTAATGAAAATCTCAGGAACAGTTTGCTCCTACAAGGAGACACATAGCATGGAGGCCCTGATTCAGCAAAGCCCCCAAGCATTTGCTCAAGACCAGCTGAAATTGAAATCAATATATTCAACCCGCAGAACTTATTGAATGCAGTCATGCATTCATCAAAAGAAAATGTCAGCATGGTAAAGGAAAACACACTAACGTTGCATTGGGTAGAATACGGTGCATTGCAGAATTCAAGAAATGATCTCAAGTTATGGGGCTAAGGAATTTACAGCGTTGAATTGCAACAATGGAAACCTAATAGGGTGAAAGAATGCAACCTTGTTTACCTGAATAGGCTGGGGCACATATAAGGTGGCTTTCAAGAAAGAGAATAGTTGGTAAATTTCTGTTAGCGGACCTAATAGGAGATTTTAAATATGTAATAAGGTAGATTTGAAAATAAATAAACTATAGGAAATTCTTAAAAATAATATGCAAACCTCAGAACTAAGCAGTAAGTAGGGGTCTTTGATACTGTATACCTTTGATACTATACAAACTGAAGTCCCAATCCTAATATATTCCCCCAACATTGACTGTTTCTGCTGTCCTTGCTCTCCCACTCTCTGTGTAGTTGGTAGAAGGGTTGAAAGGGAGCTTATGCATGTTCAGTTGAGCATGCACAGGATTCCTTTGGATCTTCTGTCAAATGTGCAATGCTCAGGAAAGCAACAATTTCAGGATGGTGGTGTGGGAGGTGGGTCCAGCAAGTATCTCCCTCCTCCACCCGCACATTCATTCATACAAGAGAGTGAATTTGTGAAAGATATCCCACTGAAATCGATATGACTTCCTCCTGAGTAAACCTGCATGGCATTAGGCTATTGGAAAAGGCTGCAATCCTAAATCCACTTACGAGGGTGTGGATTTCACTAGTGAGACTTCCTTTTGAGTAAACATGTATAGGTAGCAAAAAGATGAATTTTCTCAGATGGAGAGCTCAGCCTGTAGTTTAGGTGCATACTACTGGGGCCTTGATATTCTACCAACTATATTCTCTCCCTTAGTTCAACAGGGTGAAAGGCAAGGAGTTTATCTACCTGAAGCAAGATGTACAAATATGTTTATAGAACTTCTACTAAACCTACAGATATTTTCAGGAAATGGAAATAGTAGAAATGGAATACAGATACATTTGTATGGATTGAGGGGCTCATTAACACTAGAAGTAAATTTCAAGGTCCAAGGCCCCACTATTCATAATGGATGTTACAGTGAATCATGAAAGAAAAAGAAAAAGGCTTTCTCCTAAAAGGGGGGAACTTCACTTAAATGGCCTCAATGTGAATTTGAACTTAGACCAAATGTTAGTGTCAAAGTGTTAAATTATCAATGAGTTTAAAGAACAGGTGTAAATACAGGGTTATGGAAGTATACAAATTAATTCAGAGCCATTTTACATCCTCTCTGGGTGGTAATTTAGTCTAATGGGAATTTAATAATTCATATTAAGCACATTACTAATCTTATGTTTTGCTTACAGTAAATTACAGCCATTGAGATTATAAATCACTTATTTAGAAGGAGGAGAGACATCCTACTTGAATTTACTAACTAACAGCAGGTACAGAGGAGTCTCGCTGTTGCTAAATGACCTCCAATCAATTTTTATCTCTGTGCATTTAGCATAAATAAGCAATTCAGACATTTTTATTCTACATACTCTCATTAAACGGCTTCAGCTATAGGCTATGAACAGGTCACAAGACGCATCTTTCAATGATGGACCCAATCCAGTTGTGCTCCTTTAGCACATTCATGTTCAGCAAGCCCTGGTGGTAAATTGCATTCACAAGGGGTTGGCTCCTAAGATCGTGTTTGTGAGTGGACAGAAACTTGTGGAAAGTTTCACTACTCCCCCACCCCACCATATTCCCCTAAAATCCTCTTCATAAAGTCAGGGCGCTTCCTTGAATGATAAGGACTGGTTTTGCAGGGGAAAGGGACAGAAACACCCTAAACTGGGGGTTATTGTTTTGCTATTTTGTTTTACTTATTTACTTGTTTTTATCCTGTATTTTATTCTGTGAACTGCCCTGAGATGTTCTGAAATAATATGAAATAAGATGCATTTATACCCTGCCTATCTGGCTGGGTTTCCCCAACCAATCTGGACTGCTTCCAAAAAAACATTAAAAACATCCGTCATTAAAAACTTCCCTAAACAGGGCTGCCTTCAGATGTCTTCTAAAAGTCAGATAGTTGTTTATTTCCTTGGACAGCTGATGGGAGGGCATTCCACAGGGTGGGCCCCACTATCGAGAAGGCCCTCTGCCTGCTTCCCTGTAACCTCACTTCTTGCAGTGAGGGAACTGCTAGAAGGCCCTCGGAGCTGGACCTCAGTGTTACAAGCTGAACGATGGGGGTGGAGACGCTCCTTCAGTTGCACTGGTTAGAGGTCGTGTACCTGAAGATAAAACACTCCCTTGTGCCCTGTGGATTATTGGAGGGATGTTTATAAACACCCCCCACAGGTGCAACAGGCACACTCGTGCCCATGTGCCCCAGACTGGTGAATCCAGTACAAGCTGGTTTTCTTACATCTGTCCATTTTAAGAAAATCATGGGTCAGAAGCAGGGGTGTACCTAGGGGTTGGCTAGGTTGGTGCAGGCCCAGGAATCACAAAAATTGGGTCTCTCCACTCCAGCTAGGTGTGGCTAGGAACCCACCTGCTCTTGTGCTCACTGCCTGGGCTGCTGTTCTGCTGCTGTACAAGGAACGGGTGGGGGGCATCAATACATTTCTTTGCCAAGGGCGCAAGAAATGGGATCATCTTAATAGATGGTCCTGGTTGTGGGCAGGCTCTTAACCTGGTTCCCCCTACCCTGGCGTGGGTGGAGCTATCACCCTCACACCGGGGTGGCACCACAATCACCCAGGGCTATTGCCCAATCATGTCAAAGTGTGATAGTGGGAAAAAGTATAAAAGCGGCAGCGCGACGTGTGCCAGGCTCCTGCTTCGCGCTGCCAAACACCCGCCCACCGTCCCTTTAATTTAGATCCTTTGGCCTTGCTTTGGACTTTGGTTGGTTGCCCGTCTTGAGTCAGGGACTGGGTAGGAATTTTTTCCATTTGGCAAATTGGCACGGGCCACTTGGTTTTTGCCTACCTCTTAGCAATTGTCACAACTTTGTAAGGTTTGGTGGTTAGGCATTGGCTTATGGTGAATGGGGGAGTGGAGGTCAGCCATCGTCTGCCCCTCCATTTCAAGGGTATTCCGTTGAAGGAAGCCGGGGCCTGGATCTTGTCTGAAGTCCGCTTGAGGGCCTAGGGCCATGCCAGGCCTCTGGGAACACCAGGGGAGATGCAGGTGGGTTCCCCGGAAGCAGTTTACCCTTACAGACTTCCTGCAAAGGGGGCAAGAGTCAGATATAGTCTTGCCAGTGCCTAAGCCAATACTGCTCTCATTCCTGTAATCAATAAAGTTGTGGCCAAAATTTTGCCCAAAAACCTTAAACAAAATATCTGTGTCTATGTGAATTTATTTACCCTAATGGGGGGTTGGCTTGAGGGTCTTGCCATGCAAGCTGCCAATTCAGCTGTGCCCGATTACGCTAATGCTTAGTGGCCTGGTTCGTTGACAAAGCAGGTTCTCTCCACAGCCATCGTGGGCAAATCTGTTGGCATTTGGTGCACAGACCCTGAAATAAGTGAAAGATGGTGTTTGGCACGGAAAGCAACTGTGAAAGCGTGAATCGACAACAACACTGGTGTGAAAAACCGGTTATCTAGTAACTACGTTAACTGCTGTGTGTAAACTGGCTGGGGATCTTTTCCAAGAACACCAGCCATTTCTACTTAGAGAAGAAAAACAAACCCTAATCCCTACAGGCTTCCTGGCAGTGTGATGTAATATCTATGCAGGTGGTTATCTTTGTTTTATTCGAAGGTTATATTTATATCATTCTTACCTGGAGGTACTTTATGGCTAGTGAAAGGTAGCAAGGCACTTTTGCTCACCTTTAGGTTTGTTTTCTCGTTTAAATGTTCCTGATTTGTAAGAAAAAATTAAATACAAATATGTTTTCTTTAAAGATACTAATAATATAAAGGGAGCATATATCATCTCCTAGAAAAGCTATGACTTAGAAACCGAAGCCACTAAGGACTTTCATTTACTATCGAACAGGTTTCTTGGGGCTCCCTGCTAAAGGGAACAGTTTTAAATATCCCCAGCATTGGACGTCATGCTTATTCCAGCTTTCAGAAACACAGCTGTTCTGTTTCCTTCTGAGTGATCTGCATTGCTGATGCCCTCCAGCTAGCATGTTCTTTGATAAGGTCCAGTGGAAAGCTGCAAAACAGCTGAACATTTGGCTCCTAATAGCAAATGCAAAACCAAATTTCACAACAAATTGCGTTTTCAGTGCTGCCTGATGTCACCTGATTAAATGGGCTGAATTTGTTCTAGTATGCTTGCTGGGGCGGGGGAAAATCAAGACAATACATACTCTTCATGGCAGCAAAGGCTGTTTGGAGAAGATTTTGCTGCCCGCTAGGAAAAAGAAGAAGCAGATACTGCTCTATGGTCATTTATCCCTGCTGCCAAAAATGAGAGAATGGCCGCTTAAGAGCTATCCTTCAAGCCCCCATCATGCAGTTTCTATTTTTAAAAGATGTATGGTCTGAATCTGATTTCATCCCTGGGTGTGAGGGTGATGGGGTAGCTGCTGTTTTTGTTGACCTTTCAATGATGGACTCTTGCACTGTGAACAGTGCACTTGTTACCTATGAACATATATGCCCTGTACAGGTAATAGTAGGTTACATGCAGACTGAGGTTATTTGTGAAATGCCTGGTGGGGGCCACAAATAGAACAAGAAAAATCTATAGCATGTAATGCAATACCAGGGCCAGTTCAAGAAATTTTACTGCCCACGGCAAATGACTAAATGGCACCCCACCCATTCCATGTACAGAAACCAATTGGACTGGCAGTTCAACAGGCCATGTGGCATACACAGCTCTGTTCTCCAACAGAGGAGGGCAGCTTCTTTTTCGCAGTCTGAGGCAGTCATCCCACTGTGGCAAATGATAGGGCTGGCCCTGTATGATACTTCAAAAGTTTGACGCAAGAAATATGTAGCTTATAGGAAGAACTGGTTAATTCAGTATTTTCATTAGAACTATGGTCTGTGCATTGCTATGTTTTCAATGATGAATCAAGTAGTTTTTAAACAGCGTGGGTGGCCGTACTGCTGTTACTTTTCAAAGCATACACGTACATCTAAAACTATTATAGTCAGTGCTTTTTTCCTGGGGGTGATCAAGGGTGCACAATACCGGCACCATTTTTCCTAGAATAAAAGTGCTGGTTAAAAGTATGGCACTTACTGTAACAACTTCATGGTGAGCACATTGATTATAGTAAAAAAAAAAAAAAAAAAGGATTTACAGGGTATCACAAATTATTAGACTAACAATAAACTCACTTCAGAAATCTGTTGTTTTAGCATGTCTCCACGATCGATGTCTAAAATTTAAGATGCACAACATGTGCCATACATCCGCATGTGGATGACATGAGACCTTTGTGTTATCCACAAGCACCAAGTTGTTTCAGTACTGAAAAGTCAGGTTCAAGGTTGTTGATTTTTTTAAAGAAAGGTCAGATGGAAAGAACACAGCAGGATTTGTGATATCCTCACTGAGTGCAGGCTCTTATATCACAAGAAGAGTGGCCCTTAATAGTCTCTGACGGAGAGTTAGTATCTGCAGCAAGAAATCAATGAACACAACCCCTGGTGCTCACATAAAAAGTGTTCTGTAGATCACAGCCTACATGTCCAAGGCTCATGCTTGGAGATATATTTTGGGGAGCCTTGGTACTGGGGCTGAATCAACAGGAGAGAAAACTTCACTCTTGTAAGACACCATATATATATATACACACACACTGTTTGGGGAATTTTTCAAAAGAGCTTGTAAAATGGGACAAAGTTATGTACTCTTTTGGAGTGAGAGCAGTAAATAATATCCTCATTCTAACAAGGTTTTGCAGCCAATTTTCATCACGTCAAATAGCAGAATCTGGCTTCATGTTGCCTTGCAGCCAAATCTGAATGGCAATATGATGTCATCCTTCTCTCAATAGCAGGTGTGCCAACTCTAGGGGGCCAAGGTCTCTTCAGCCCCCTCAATATTTGTTGAGAGAGGGCCCCTCAATGTTGAGGGTGCAGAGGAGGCTGAGTGAGGAGCCGAATGTCAGTGGCTGGCTCCCCCAGAGCACTCGGCCTCCTCCAGGAGATGCGATGTTACACGTTCAATATGTGATGTGTGTGACGTCACACATGTGTGACATGTGATGGGTCCCATCAATCTTGGGGGCAACTTGGTGCTTCTGGCCAATAGGATCCCTGATTAAACAAAAAACCAGCGGGACCAGTGCTAGCTTCAGATTGGTGAAAGAAGCTCTGCAGACATGTAACAACATGTCACAAATAATGGGTTTTGTGTGTGAAACTTTTAACCCCCCCCCCCAAAAAAAATGCCTTTAGCCCTCAAATTTACATGTGTAGAAAACTATGATAATGTCCTAAGGGTGCTTTCATACTTTCAATTTCAAATGTCCTTCTGGTTTTCAACTGAGGTTTTTGTTTTGTTTTGTTTTGTTTTGTTTTGTTTTAAATGTACCGCCTATCAGATGACAATGGCTAAAGAGAAGGTAAAAGAGCATGAAAGCTGAGATATATAGGGTTTATATATGAGGCGGGGGACGGGACATCTTTAACGGGAAGTAGAGTGCTAGCTCATTATGGCAGGGAAGATTGTGATGTAATTACTTGAACTGAAGCACCATAAAAAAAAGGGAGCAGATTGTTGATACTATAAGGTTTATGACATCCTAGTGCAACTGTCTACTGGTAGTTATGAAGTAGCTGTTTATACAGTTCATATCTGACACAAATATATTTTAATCTCTGGTGTTATGTGAATGTGTGCCCAGCTGCTTTGCATAGCATGGTTTCACTATATTCCAATCGGACACATGTGTAGCTTGTGCTATAACACCATTACTTTCACCACTTTTAACAATTCTCTCTCTCTCTCTCTCTCTCTCTCTCTCTCTCTCTCTCTCTCTGTGTGTGTGTGTGTGTGTGTGTATACAAACATACACATACAATCTTCAGCCACAATAAGAAAATAAAAGTTCTGATTTAATCAAGATTTAATGAAAAAAAATGGGTCTGTGCTCAGGGGGATAAAACAGGAAGGATACTGTTATGAAACATTGCCATGCATGAAGAATGAATTTAGCCAGCTCATAGGATTGTATGCAGCGGTGTCTCCTTTACTGATAAGAAGGCTCTTTGATCCAGCAGAGTTTTGCATCTCAGAAACAAGGAAGAGACCATTTTGCAAATTCCACATCCGCCTTTCAGCACACATACGAAATCTACTGCCAAAGGTTAGGAAACCCTTTTGAGAGGTATGAGAGGGGGTGCAGAGGGCTTCAGGGGGAGAAAGTGGGTCAGCAAAAAAAAGGCTCACTCCTCATTCTGCAGATTGAAGACTCCACTGGATCAAAAAACCTCCCATCAATGTAAGGAATAATACTGGATACAACCTGCAAAGTTGGATGTGGCCACTGTCATTTCTCCAGAAGTTCTTCCATTTGGATGGTTAAAGGAGATGTTATGCATTAACAGTGCTCAGCAAATCAGGCCAGCTCGCTAGCTGTTAATAGACAGGAAGAACAAATCTTAAACTTTATAAGTGTGTGTGTGCTGATGTCCTTTACCCTGGTTAACCTCTTATTAGCACTGAAATTCTCATTGATTGACATGAACTACGCAGTTAGATTACCCAGTCAGCCTTTTGTTTGAAGAATTTATCCTCTGTTTGAGTAATGTCATTTAATTTTTGGGTGAAGCCGCTTGACATGGTAGTTGTTCTGCATTGGAGATTTTCACCTGCCTCTTGATTCCGGTATGAAGATGAGTGACGGGATTTCCACAGGGCTGTGGCTCCATGTTGTGGCATGGGTGCAGAGCATATGAAATGAAGCCACAATATTATAATGGACATGTGTGTGCACTGCCATTAGTACGGCCTCGGCAAAGTATACCTGAAGGAGCATCTCCACTCCTATCGTTCAGCCCGGACACTGAGGTCGAGCTCCGAGGGCCTTCTGGCAGTTCCCTCCCTGTGAGAAGTGAGGTTACAGGGAACCAGGCACAGGGCCTTCTTGGTGGCGGTGCCCACCCTGTGGAACGCCCTCCCACCAGATGTCAAGGAAATAAGCAACTATCTGACTTTTAGAACACACCTGAAGGCAGCCCTGTTTAGGGAAACTTTTAATGTTTGATGTTTTGTCACGTTGTTATTATTATTATTATTCTGTTAGGAGCCTTCTGTTGGGAGAGTGGCTGAGGAAACCCAGCCAGATGGGCGGTGTATAAATAATAATAATAATAATAATAATAATAATAATAATAATAATAATTCACAAGCGCCAACTTTAGAAAACAGGTGAGCTTTTTCCCAACACTTTCCAAGAAAGCACAGATTATTTTTCAAGCTTTGGCAGGTTTGCCCATCAATACTACTACTACAGCGGTACCTCGGGTTACAAACAGACTCCACTAACCTGGAAGTAGTACCGCGGGTTAAGAACTTTACCTCAGGATGAGAACAGAAATTGCACAGCGGTGGCGTGGCAGCAGCGGGAGGCCCCAACAGCAAAAGTGATACCTCAGGTTACGAATGGTTTCAGGTTAAGAATGGACCTCCGGAACGAATTAAGTTCATAACCAGCAGTACCACTGTACTAAGAAATGCTAATTAATGGTTGTCATCAAAACATAAGAGAGAAAGCATTGTTAAATCCTCTGGCTGGAATATTTGCACTACTCATTTATACAGGTATGCACAGCTGGAACTAATAACATTTCATTATTGAATGATTATTAATGTATTTGGACTTTTAGTTTGCATATTGCATATCCTGAAAATAAATATTTTAAAAGGGAAGCAGATCTTCACATTCTAGAAACATAATTAATCTGAAATATTTCTCCTGGAGGGGGGGTCTTTCCCTTTTCTGAGCAAAGTATACTTTGATATGAGATGTATCCTGTAACAACAACAAAAACCATATAAAGCATTTCATGCATTTTACTTTTTCAGGAATGATCAGTACCAGCTTCAGATTTGATTACATCTACACTGATTAGATGTAATCATTTCCCCTCAACATGGATACTGTTATTTTTAACAGAGTAAAAGGAAAAATAATGGCAAAATGGTTCCTTTAAAAGTGTCATTTCATCAGCTTTTACAGAAAAAAAAGTCCTTTGAGAGTTCAAACACCCTTTTTAGATAAAGGGTAACACCCACCTGATAAAAGGAACTTTGAGGTTTTCAGTAGTCTTTTCTAAATGCTATTTCTGTTCATAAGATATCATTATGAAATTGAAGTTCGTTCTAGCAATTCCCATAAAAATATGGCTTCTGGCTGTGATAGCAAAAGCTTTTGTGAGTTGCTCTGCCCCAGAAATTGCTGGTTGCAGACAACTACTGTCCGAAGAACTGAAAGGTCAATTTGTAAATGGAAAAAAAAAATATGGATGTTTGCCTTGAGGCTGTGCAGAGTGTTAACTAGCTGCACGCTTCTCAGGTTTAGGAATATGTCTGAATTGCTAAAGCCGACAGGAAGCTTTCTTCTAGGACACTATTCTATAATAATTCTAATTGATGGAATATCTGTGCAGGTAAGCAGACACACTCTGCTCATTTTGGAGAATCTCAAATTATTAGAATAAAAGACAAAAAAAAAAGAGAGTTTTAAAACAGAGATGAAAATATGGAGAATATAACGGAATTTTCTGTAGACATTTTGACCACATTTAGATAATCAATTTTCAGTTTAATAAGAATACATATGAATTATTCTTTTGTCTGTGCATGTAATCCAGGGGTCAGCAAACTTTTTCAGCAGGGGGCCGGTCCACTGTCCCTCAGACCTTGTAGGGGGCCGGGCTATATTTTGAAAAGAAAAATGAATGAATTCCTGTGCTCCACAAATAACCCAGAGATGCATTTTAAATAAAAGGACACATTCTACTCATGTAAAAAGACGCTGATGCCTGGACCATCCACGGGCCGGATTTAGAAGGTGATTGGGCCAGATCTGGGCCCCGGGCCTTATTTAGATGACATCACAAGGGATCGTTGCCTTAGGAGAGCAAGAAAAATTCTCAGGGATGATTCACACCCCGGCCAGCACCTCTTTAGTCTTCTACCCTTGGGCAGGAGATATAGAAGTATAATCAGTGGTACCAACAGGCTAAAAAACAGTTTCTATCCGTGGGCTGTTAGGCTGCTGAACGGAAAATAATATAGTGCAACTGACTTTCAGGGTTGGTGTGTTGTGAGACAAGCACACAGAGTGCAAATAGATTGAGTGCTTGTGGGGGAGGGGCTCAGTTAATTTCATTGTACACAGGTTGTACATTGACAATAAAGGTATTATTATTATTTGCCTACCCATGATGTAACCTGTGCTCCTCCTTTTGCACAAGTGAGCAAACAGGTAAGTTAATATTCCCAAACCTAGAAAACTATGGTCAACAGCTTGGGACAAGCCAGGATATTAAGCCATAGTTTGAAGGTCTGAACAGTCTGAAGCTGTTAAGCATTGCTTCCTGGTTCAGATGAAATGGGAAGTGATAGTTAACCAAATATTTCATGGCTTGTTTTGCAGGGTGTTTGCGGGGAGAAGGTAGATAGGAAAGCTCTAATTCATGACTATGAATTTTGTTCTCTTCACAGGAAGGGAAGCTAGCATACAAACCATAATCTCCAGTTAACATCACTCATTTCTTATCCTAAAGGTCCTCAGCCCCAATAAAAATTCATAGTATCTGTGTCCAGGAGTAAATACTTCAACGGTATTTAATGATGTGTGACTCTTTATCAGTCGTAAAAAGTATGTACAAAATGTCAAAAAGGTAATGTCAAAATGAACATTTTTTTTTCCTCATCAGCTAAAAAAGCTCAAACTACTTGGGTTGTTGCTCCCCTCTCTGTTTTTGTCAATGAATAAATCAAACTTCCCCCTCCCTTCCATTTAAAGATACCTGCCATACAGACCCTTTAAAATTCTGCAAAAAGCAGCACATGAAATATTTATGGGAAAAACAAATTCAGAGTTATGCTGCCAAAGGCAGAAAAGATAAGACATCCAAACCCTTTAATTTCAAACATAAACATGCTGAAATTATTAAAATAAATAAATAACTGAAGCAAAGCTTATTTGCAGCTTGTGAAAGAAAGAGATTGCAAGAGCAGGTAGATATTTTTCTTCCTGCCAGGCTAGGATAATTTGTGCAAACTTATTTTTAGAAGAGCATGATACATTTCATGGAGCAAAACTGGAAATTATGCAGATACCATTAATGAATATTTCACTAATGAAACTATGCAAATGAACAACACAATGCCCAACACAGGGAAAATTCCACCAGGAACTTCAACATCAGCATTTTATTTTTTTATTTTATTTTAAATCTGTTGTATTTATTATTTGCATGTTATTGTAATGTCACATTTTATGTTTCCATTGGCCACAAAAGAAAGGAATGCCTAGTATAGTGAATGGGTTTAACTTTCATTAAAATAATTCAATGATAAGAAAAGCCTTAGCTAGATTTTGATTTAATGGAAACCTTCCTGCTGAACATATAATCTCTTGGATGACTGGTAGAAATGCATACAATTTTCGGTGTTGCAAAATAAAAATATAACAAAGCGGCTATGATAGGACCAGGGATTCTGGGATTGTGAATGCAGCAGTCTTTAGTTCTTTGCCTCTTTAGTTTCACCTTAAGGTTCTCAGGCAATAAATACACCATGAATGCATTTTAACAAGCTTTACAGGATAACTTGAAAATAAAATTCAGCGCGAATTTGAAATAAAAATTCAAAGATTACAGTGTAATAGGTTCTCAAAGTAACACCAGTATAATGGGTAACACATGCAGTAGAGCGCTATATCAGAATGATCAGAAAGCATATCAAATTTAAGTTAATTGGAAAATATATTATTTCATTTTATTAGCATTATGATAGGTATTTCTTAAGAGTAATGGTTTACATCCAGTGAGCTGCGGTTCCCTGGTCAGACTCGAGGGATGTTCAGGGGAGAGCTATGGGAGTCCTTATTTCCTTATTTCCCTTCCCTTCTTTAATTGTAGCCCCTTTTTTCCTCTCTTGGAGTCCTCCACCTTGTCAGCTCCCAGATTCTTAGTCTCCCCCTCCTGACTTCCCCCATCTTTCATTAACAACATACACAAAAATAGTATATGGAAGAGGCCCGAAAATGTTTTGGGTGTCATGTGTGAAAATTTTATTGGAGGTTAAATACGGCTAAATATTTCCCATATGGCAAATTATATTAAAATGAAGCTTAAAGTCACCTATATTATTATCTATATCTATCTATCTATATCTATATTTATATCTGACAAACAGCATGCCCATATACTATATGCCCGTATATAAAATACTAGCATGTCACTAGCATGCCCATATATAAAATACTACTTACTGGTGATCACACAGCATGTTACAGTACAAAAATAATTATTATGCATATACATAGCTGTTAATTGGTCTATTATAAAACCCACTGGTTACTTGGCTTGTGTCCCAGCACCTAATCAGAGAGTTGAGTTGTGGGGTCTCCCTTCTGTACACGTAGAAAAGCAATTTAAGATGAATGAGTTTACGACTGAATTGATTCAGAAAACAAACTGCTAAACTGTCTTAAGGAGAAGCTGGATTCTTTTATTGCAAACCCTTTTTGAACCAAGTTATGTACAAATCTGTTTTGTATTGCAATCCTATATATATTTACTCAAAAGTAACCTCAATTGATTTCAATGAGAGTTACTTACAGCTAAGTGTGTCTTGAATTCCAGTCATTGGTGATGTCTAGTGTCATGCAAAAAGACTGCCATTCATTCAAGTGGTATTTCCCCTTCCTTTCCTTACCTCTGCAGACCCCAGAACCTCTGAAAATCTGTTCTGAAGCGTCTCCCAATCATCTGGAGCAGGGGTTTTTTTTTGGGGGGAGGGATTTTTCTCACAGGCACTGTTGGTACTGACATTTGACAACAGAAAACAAACTGCTAAACTGTCTTAAGGAGAAGCTGGATTCTTTTATTGCAAACCCTTTTTGAACCAAGTTATGTACAAATCTGTTTTGTATTGCAATCCTATATATATTTACTCAAAAGTAACCTCAATTGATTTCAATGAGAGTTACTTACAGCTAAGTGTGTCTTGAATTCCAGTCATTGGTGATGTCTAGTGTCATGCAAAAAGACTGCCATTCATTCAAGTGGTATTTCCCCTTCCTTTCCTTACCTCTGCAGACCCCAGAACCTCTGAAAATCTGTTCTGAAGCGTCTCCCAATCATCTGGAGCAGGGGTTTTTTTTTGGGGGGAGGGATTTTTCTCACAGGCACTGTTGGTACTGACATTTGACAACAAAAATCTACCATAAGCCAGGGCTGAATTTAAATGAAGAATGTAAAGCTCATGGACAGCAAGAATAATACTCTGCATAAAAACAACATGAGAATGAAAACCCTGTACAGTCAAACCACAGTTCCCAAATGCCTCCGTTATTCTATGTTTTGGCTCCCAAACACCGAAAAACTGGAAGTAAATGCTTTGGGTTTCCAACGTATTTTGGAACCTGTACATCCGACATGGATTCCGATTGAGTGCAAGAAGCTCTTCCAACCAATCGGAAGCTACGCCTCTGTTGTCAAACATTTTGGAAGCCGAACGGTCTTCTGGAATGGATTATGTTTGACAACCGAGGTTGTCTTGAAGAATGCTGCTTTGTACAAAAAGTCAGGGCCACCATGCACCTTTATTTTTTTATTTTTTATTTTTTAAAAACCCAAATTTGTATTCTTCTACAGTATTGTATGGCTGGTAATCCCAACCAAATATCTAAGTGTATTTCGTTAGAGACAAAAATAAGAAGGATCTAATCACCCCATGGCAAATAGTCCATGACAGCTCCCACATACAGTGGTACTTCGGTTTAAGAACAGCCCTGCTTACGAACTATTTGGTTTACGAACTCCGCAAAACCGGAAGTAATGTCTCGGTTTGCAAACTTTACCTCAGTCTACGAATGGAAGCCGAATGGTGGAAGGGCACTAGTGGTGGGAGGCCTCATTAGGGAAAGCTCATCTCAGTTTAAGAACAGTTTCAGTTTAAGAACAGACTTCAGGAACGGGTTAAGTTTGTAAACCGAGGTACCACTGTATTTGGTTGCCCTACAGCTGTTTTTAAAGATTTCACCACAGATCTTCTTGGGTTAGGGAAAGGCAAGTCTGACTCTTGAAAAAAATTTAAGCATAATCAGAGTCGCATGGGTCATTAAAAAAGAAAAAAGCAACCCTCTGGAATATTCAAGAATCAGCAGAGAAGCCTGCTAAATATAGGATTTTGCTGTTGTCAAATAAACTACAAATTATGTGTTTTCACATAACAGAGTAAGTTATTCCTCTCGGAAGATTTTTATTCTCTTTTGAAGGGGATTGTAAAGGATGGAATATTTCACCCAAACTATTCTATATCCATCATACAGAACACATAAAGTCTACTTTCATCCCAACTTTTATGAGACCAAGCTCAGAATATAAACAGCCACTGTTTCCTGCAAAACGCATAGCTAATGAAAATCAAATGTGTACATTCTTTAATTACAACTGTGTATTGAAAAGTTGGGGATTATATACTCTGTCTCTGTGGTGCAGACTTAGGCTGAATAGTTCTGTAAATTACTTATTCATTGGTTCTCTATTTTTGTTCTTTAAAAAGTCCTGCTCCCTAAAAATTGGCTTTATGCCTGCATGACTAAAATTAATGTATCATATTAACATTACCATGTTAATACAATAAAAAGCTAATTAGAAATATGGCAAATACTTGCTAATCCAGATAGCAGCTGCTCATTAATAGGGAAAGATACTTCCATTGTTTGTTTCCCTGTATTCATGTTGGCTGACAATTTCGAATAAGTGTGTTTCATTGTATTTCCAGTTTTTCAGCTACATAATCATATTGGCTTGAATCCAGAGATCACCAGGCAGAAGGCACCTCCACTTGTCCATAGTTGTCTCCTCAGTTTCATCCTCCGCACCAATGCCCCCCAAAGCTGCTAAGTGGATCTTCTGAAACAGCATGCAATGTGGCATGGGGAACTACAATGGAAAAATCAACCCTAAATCCATGGTGCACATGTAGAAATACCTGACCATGCAAGGAATGTTTGGAGACAATAGCCCAGGGGTTAGCAAACTTACCGCGCCTTAGGCCAGTGTCTCCAGCGCCGATTGCGCGGCGGGCCAGAGGGTAAGGGAGTGCGTGCCCATACGCTTGTGCACTCGCTATTTCCAGCACACTTCCGGGTCAGAGGAGCACCAGAAATAGCTTGTGTGCATGTGCACGGGCCTCCTCTGACCAAGATGTGCACCAGAAATAACACTTGTACATGCGCAAATAATGCTTGTGCATGCGCACAAGCTATTTCCAGTGCTCCTCTGGCTCGGAAGTGGGCAGCCGCGCAGCGCAGTGCTGGTAAGAGTGGGTGGCAGCGGTGGTGGTCGCCGCAGGCCCGATAAACAAGTGGGCCTTATCCGGTCCGCGGGCCTTAGTTTGGGGACCCCTGCAATAGCCGCTGCTGTTCATATGGACTAGCCCTTGGTCTCATGCTCCCTGTTTCACAACATAATAAACATACTGGGATGTCACAGGTTGAACTCAGAGGAGCTATCTCCTCCCCCTTCGCTCAGCCCGGACACTGAGAGCCTTCTGGCGGTTCCCCCACTGCGAGAAGTGAGGTTACAAGGAACAAGGCAGAGGTGGAACACCCTCCCGTCAGATGTCAAGGAAATAAACGACTATCTGACTATTAGAAGACATCTGAAGTTTAGGGAAGTTTTTAATGTCTGATGTTTTGTTGTGTTTTTAATATTCTGTTGGGAGCTGCCCAGAGTGGCTGGGGAAACCCAGCCAGATGGGCGGGGTGTAAATATATTACTATTTTTTTATTATTATTATTATTATTATTATTATTATTATTATTATTATCCAGGTGTAGTGAAATGTTGCTGCAGAAGCAGAAGGTGGTTTTAATGGAAAGACTAGTCTTTTCTTCTCAGTAGAGAAGAGGAAGCTATTTAGAAGGAGGGGTGGGTGGAACTGGTTTCAGAGCTATTCCATTTCTGGTGAGATTTATAAATTCACAAGGTATGGGCCCACAAGGTGTTCCCGCCCCCATTGACATCCTGTAATCCATAGTGCCACTTCCTGACATATCACGTGGAAGGTTTCTATGCCAGCACCACACTTTCCTGATGGCAGCTGGTGTTGTGAAGGAAACTATCTACAATGCAAATTGAAACACAGGCTGGATCTAGACACATCGGAGAAGCAATTCAGTTAAATGTGTGGTAAACGCAATACAGGGAAATCCGGTAGAGAAAGACGGGACTCCACAGTGCCATCTGGAGACACAGTATTATATCGTATATACAATGTCTATAAAACACTTTTTATAAATCTAGCTGAGTCCACAGTGGGGACTAGAGTGATGCTGCGTACATGTTAGAGGAGCAGCACTGAGGAAACGCGGCACAGATAGCTCTCGAGTCAATGATGCCGTGTATATTAGCCTTCATAGGAAAAACCTGACAAAGTTGATTGGAAGTGAAAATATCCTAAGACAGAACACTCTCCCATTCACATCCTTGGAGGGAAAATGGCCTTTACTGGTTCACGTAAGTGGAGGGGACAATCTTGAGCCTAGGTGCCTTGTTCAGTTACAGCTAGAGCGCTAAAGGAGAAGGAAAAGCTGGCGGAAAAGGCAGATCCCTTCAAAAGGCTTTCATCTGGTTTCCAGGGAAACCACGAGTCCTCCAGTTATTTGCATATTCAGCACACATCTGGTGTATCTGAACTCTGGCTCATCGGCGTAATAAATGCGTTGTGTAAAACGAATGTGAAAATAATGTTAAAAGATTAATGGGAAATAGTAAAAAAAATACCAAAAAAAATGGTAGTTCTCTGATGTCCCCCACCCCCTTAAACCCAGATCATTTTTGCACTCTCCTCATGTTTCATATTAGCAACCCTTGGGAACCTCCACAAAGTCAGCACTGGTAGCAGCACCTATAAGAGCAGAATTGTTAAAGAGACTCTGGGATGTGGAATATATATATATAAATATAGAAATTGTCAAAAAAGTATAATAGACGGTGGTTAAGCTTTGCAAGTGATGAGAATAAAAAAAAATATAAAAAAATTTACTCAGTGTGTTCCATGCATATTCCAATTCCACTTGATGAGAAAATGGAATGTAATCTTTAAATTAGGCTACAGGGATGCAGAATTATCATGCGCAAGATTCACGTCCAAATTGTTTTGAAAACTACAGCTTGCAAGGAATCTTGGCTGTCTTGAGACGGGCATGAGAGATCCTAAAGACAAGTAGTGTTGTGTTATGGTCTAAAGGATGATGATAAGCAACTATACCAAGAAGACAAAGTGGAGGGGGGAATGAGAGTAAACTAAGTTTGCTTCTTTTCTATTTAATTGTAAACGATTCATCAAAAGGGGTCAACAAGCGACTGTCCATTTGCTGCATCTGGCCCTCGGGAATGAATATGTGTCAGCCATTTCTGACATGTCGGAGAGGCCTCTTTATGCTAGCTTTTGACATCTGAGTCGTATGTTTTTAGGACTTGGCCTATTTCTGTGGTTGTAAGTTGTTTTAAGTTGCTTTTAAAACTGTGTTGTGACCTACCTGAGGAACATAGGGTGAAGGCTGTGTAAACAGTAATAATTCAGTTCCCCTTCTCACCAGTATTTTGAGTCTCATTACAAGCCAATTTAGGCAAAAGCCCAGTCTGAGCCTCACATGAGAAATCACCCAGGGAACAATCCTGAATTCTGAAACCAATTCTGCAGATTATCAAGCAAACCCTTTCCCATGTTAGCTCCTTGAGGTGACGAGACATAACCAAGGGCCTCATGAATACATAACATGCCTGCTGCTTCAGAGTTAAGGCTCTTCTTGACTCCTTAGCCTCAATATGCAGTTTGTATTCCTGCCGGACTGCTCTGAGAGCTGTGAAATTTTTTCTTTTTAATAGTCTGCACCTTTGAATAAGGGACGCGGGTGGTGCTGTGGGTTAAACCACAGAGCCTAGGACTTGCCGATCAGAAGGTCAGCGGTTCAAATTCCTGCAACGGGGTGAGCTCCCGTTGCTCAGTCCCTGCTCCTGCCAACCTAGCAGTTCGAAAGCACATCAAAGTGCAAGTAGATAAATAGGTACCGCTCCGGCGGGAAGGTAAACGGCATTTCCGTGCGCTGCTCTGGTTCGCCAGAAGCGGCTTAGTCATGCTGGCCACATGACCTGGAAGCTGTCTGCGGACAAACGCCGGCTCCCTTGGCCAATAAAGCGAGATGAGCACCGCAACCCCAGAGTCGGTCACGACTGGACCTAATGGTCAGGGTCCCTTTACCTTTACCTTTACCTTCGTATATTTGTAAAAGATTGTATTGCTGCTCATTAGAAAGAAAATATGAACTGAAAGGGGTTTTTTGGGGGGGTGTAGAATTAGATTCTAATAAGCCCATTTATGCTGTGCTATAGTGATCAAGTAAAACACCTTTTTTGCATGAAAAAGTGTTGATAGATAGATATAGATAGATGATAGATAGATATAGATGATAGATAGATAGATAGATAGATAGATAGATAGATAGATGATAGATAGATATAGATGATAGATAATAGATAGATATAGATGATAGATAGATATAGATGATGATAGATAGATGATAGATATAGATGATAGATAGATACATATAGAAGATATAGACAGATGATAGATAGATAGATAGATAGATAGATAGATAGATAGATAGATAGATAGATGATAGATAGATAGATAGCATTGCTGTATGGAGAGACAGACAGCTGAATCAGTGGGCGATTCCATTGCATTGCTTTTTAGGCTCCAGTGAGCATTTGCGTTTTATTAGCAGCATGTGTGTCTTGTGTAAACAGACTGGATAATAGCCTTGGAAAGTTGTTGGTACATTCCCTGTGGAACCATTTAAGGAAGCTTTTGGCAGCAAAAGTCAGTCTTGCTAGGGTACTTCCCATTGGGAGCAATGCACCACTAGTATTAGAGTGCTGCGTGTTCGCTGCCTGTTAGCTGATTCTTACTATGTGGAGTTCATATGGGAAACCAATGTGGGCTTTTGCTTGTAAAGGGTGCTGGGAGTTGTTAGGAGACCCCTGACATCCCCATAGAGACATTCCCCAAAATTCCCTGGGAAGAGAGATTGATTGTTAAGCCCTATGTTTGGCCTGTGTTGCATTACGACCCTTTCCAAATGATCAGCAACCACAATAGAACCTTTAAGATGCTTCCTGAATATTGTTTCTGAATATTGTTTTATTGAACCTTGACCTAGAACCACTTATGCTGAAGGGCAGTCTAAAGCAAATAAATAACCAATAATTTAGAAAGATATTCATATCCACACTTACCTCGAATTTGCATGCACACACCTCTGACTTTATTCCTTGATCAAACTGGAACAAAAGTTCTCAAACTGTGGCCTGTGGGCCATTAGTTGTCTTAACTAAGGTTGCCGGACAAATTCCTCCCCCACACTTCCCCCAACAATGAATATTGAGGCTCTCTTGACCAACACTGGATTTAATGTATAGGGTAACAAGGGAGTTTGAGAAATGTTGAAGTAGAATGTAATAGAACCCAGAGGCTGATAAGCTAGGTAAGGGCTTTAAAGCGCTTTCTGCAGCGAAAAATCCCTTTGCGAAAAGAGCTTTAAAGCCCTCTGCCTTGTTTACTGGGCTCTGGGAAAGCCGTCAGGAGAGCTTCCAAAATCCGGTAAGCAACTCTCTCTCACTCCCTGTCTAATTCCTTATTTATTAGCAATCCGTTTAAAGGTGCAATCATGTAAATAAAATCTGCTTAATTTGCAGATACTGTACTTGCATGTGCATATATAATTTGTAAACATAATCACAGGCAACATAATATATCCCCACACAACGAAAGTTTTCTATTATCTTACATATATTTTCCCCACATCCCAATGAAACCAGCAATTTCATTGCCGTTATGACACTACTTTACCCAAAATGTAAGACATTGGATACCTGCTGAGAAGTAGCTTTTTTTTTAATAAAGGAAATAAAACAAGCTTGTTAATAATAATTAAATTAAGTAGATAATGAAGGCAGAATCAAAATGCACTCAAGGGCATTTCTGTGTGCTAAGCCGCAGTCAATTAATAACAGTGAGTGTTCATATTTTCTGCACCACTGGGACATTCATCCAGTTGGTTCCATTACTTTTCAGAAAGAACAATGTGGCAACCTATAAGCTACTGACTCGAGATGTGCATTTATCCTTATACTCTACACTGGGATCTTCAAAGAACAACAGAATGGAGTTGAGCTGTGCTTTTCCTTTCCTTCTCTTTTGGATAGTTTAAGGTTTTGGTTCCCCCCCCCCTTCCCCCACAACACACAGCCATAATCCAGAAAGCATCTTTCCTATCCTTAACGATCTCAAATTATATTGAAGATGGGATTTGAGTGTTATACAGCAGACAGCCCCTACTTTTAAGAAGTTGAACCTTTCACCTTCCCCTAATATGCACAAAAGGTTGGTTCTTTGTCTACTTTATAAGGTCTGCAGCACAAACCTGGCACAGGATACTGATAGCTCCCATCTTCAGTTATAGGACAGATATTGCTGGTGTGTCTGTGTGTGGAAAAGCAATTCACACTCACACTGTGCTTTAGAGAATGTGAATAAATGAAAAGCTATCTTAATATGAGAACAGTGAAGCTCCCACATATTTTCTACAAATCATAAATATTGTGGAGAGCATACCGTTTTAGATGGTCTCGAAGGTTCACTAAAACATGCCTAAGGCAATTTAGCTAATGGATTTTATTAGTGGGAAATTTTGTGTGGGAATATCTTAATCTGGCACAGGTTTCATGTGTTTTGCATAATGAGGTGTATATTTGATTGCAGCGTGTAATTTGACTGTCCATTTCAGAAAGCAAAACAAGTATTGAAATGTATTAAGTAACAGAGTAATGGAATTCGCGCATTCCCTTAAATGGGATAGGCTAACCCTATGCCTCTTTCAGATCACTTTTAAAATGTCTGCAGAACTAACAAAGTGGAGTTGTGTCATTTAATGCTTGTTGTAATGGGGTTTTGTTTTTTGATTCCCTACTTATAAGTCTACAAATTGTACATGGATTAGAGTAACTTGCCACATATGGGTGCAATAGCTGTCACACCCCTACCCAAGCTGTCACAGGCCACCCAAGCCTACCCTGGTATAACAGAAAGGCCCAATACCTCGACTCTTTCAAGGGATGTTGCAGCAGCCCCACCCCTCAAAAGGCAGCACCGCCCCACCATGGCCAAGAGAAGACAGGGCAAAGGAAACTAAACTGGTGCCACCATGCTACTGCCCATCCCGTTGAGAGAGCATGCCTCAAGGAACCTAACTATGAGTTTGCTTCACATCCCTCATCTATTTGACAGATTTAGCTCGTTAGCTCATCGTTTTATAAAATTCAGAACTCCCGTCCTGCTGTCACACAGTATTTAGACTTTGCTCTTTCCATATCTAGACGTTTGGAGAACTTCCACACCTTTGTGAATGGCTTAAAAAGAGATGGGGGAAATACAGATGGGGGTAACTTCATCTGCCTAGCTTTCCGTATCATAGTGATGAGATGCCAGAAGAAGCTCAGTCTAGTAGAAAGATACAAATTTCCTACCCTTTTCTTGGCATCAGATCTCAGCCAGTAGTTGAATAATGGAATGCTTATCCTTGTCTAATTGATTCTTAGCCCTTAATGCCACCAAGCAACATCACATCATTTCAGCCCAAGGGGGCTAGAGGGTTCATTACTCCTACCTTCACCGCAAAATCCCTTAGTTAATTGCACTGTAGGTGCCATTTCCCCCCATATACCATGAGGTTTATACATACAAAAGAGGTTTAAAGACTCTCTCAAGGCAAATCTAAAAAAAAAAAAGTAGCATAAACACCGACAATTGGGAAACACTGGCCTGCGAGCACTCCAGTTGTCAAACAGCCTTTACCAAAGGTGTCATGGGCTCTGGTGACACTTGAACTCAGGACGAAAGGGAGAAACATGCTAAGAGGAAGGCACATTGGCAAACCCCTCAATACGCTCAACTCCCATCTAGAAACCTATGTCCCCATTGTGGAAGGATGTGTGGATCCAGAATTGGCCTCCACAGTCACTTACGGACTCATTGTCAAGACCAGGTTCATGGAAGACAACCTTACTTGGTTACGAGTGATCAGCAAAGAAAGAAGAAGATACCGTGAGGATCAGGTACACTGAAAAAGTTAATAAAATCCACACAATTAGAATGGGGGTTGCACCTTCTAATATTTATATATTCTATGAATTGTGAAGTCCGTTTCATCTAAATGGATATCTGGGAACACTAAGGAAAAACAGAGCATGGGATAGTTTCAAGATAAGTCTGTTAATGATCAAGATTCCTAGCTAAACAAAACACCCATAAACATTATGTTTCCTGACAGCTGCAAGCACAAGAATCTAAAATGGCAGTAGCCAATACTATACAACATTGAACCATGTAATTTACATCTTGGAGAAATTAAACACAGCATAATGGCCTAGCTTCCAGGCAACAATACTATTAAATTTGCTGCAGTAGATTATGACATCATCTGAAACCCCAGGATACACATTTCAAGCCAGTTATTATGGTTTGCATTATGTACTGCTGTTCTGGCTAGTCCCCCCCCCCCCATTTAATTCATTGCAGGAATTGTTATTTATCATGGTTGCATGTGCAACCAGTTGCTGTGCAAAGCAGTGACCCGGTGATGCCACTGGTATGTTTCAGATGGGGGCATACAGAGGAACAGGCAACATGAGCTGTGATGGGCATAATTGGTGTGGTGAGCTGAGGTTCTGCTATTCATTTTCTCATGTTCCTCTTATTCGGTCCCTCTGCCGACTGGAAGGGGAACAGCTCAGTGGTAGAGCATTTGCATTCCATGAGGAAGGTCCCAGCTTCGGTCCCCAAAGGGCTGGAAAAAAGACTCCTGCTGCTGGCTGTCAGGACAGACAGTATTAAGAAAGATGGACCAATGTGTCTAACTCAGTAAGAATATACGTGAGTGCTTGGTCACAATTGTGGGTTCAGACATGTGCCACATAACAGTTGAAGCCCAACAACACCTGGAGGTCAACCATGTTGATTACCCCTGCAATACTCCTACATTATGGTAGAGGTTGGATCTTGCTCAATGTTTTTGACTATGATCATATTGTGAACCACCCTGTGATATTCAGATGAAGGGCAGTGTACTAAACAAAAAACAAACAAACTACCACCATTGCTTCCTCTTTCTATTGAAGCTCTACAAAATATGGTGTTGTTCATTTTTTCAGGTTTATTTTTTTATCACACTGTTTGCCACCTTCTAAACCTAAATCTTACTCTTCCATGTCCCAGCTCCTAGAAATCCAGATATGCTGATGGAGTACAGTAAGGGTGCAGTGCTGTAACTACCGGGGGTGGGGAGCTGGCTGGGTTAGCTAGCCCAGTGTGGTGTAGTGGTTAAGAGCGGTAGACTCATAATCTGGTGAACTGGGTTCGCATCTCCGCTCCTCCACATGCAGCTGCTGGGTGACCTTGGGCTAGTCACACTTCTCTGAAGTCTCTCAGCCCCACTTACCTCACAGAGTGTTTGTTGTGGGGGAGGAAGGGAAAGGAGAATGATAGCCACTTTGAGACTCCTTAGGGTAGTGATAAAGTGGGATATCAAATCCAAACTCTTATTATTATTATTATTTGCCCCGGGTGAAGTATCCAGAGGGATGCCATTGAGTCTCCCAGTGTGTGTGTGTGTGTCTGTGTCTGTGTGTGCATGCACAAATGCATGGGGGAGGGCAACCAGGTCTTTGACCCACATGAAATAAAGCTCAGTTTCACCCCTGCAAGGATGCACCAGCAGGTCTTTAATCAGCCTAAATCCAAAACACAGTCACCTTAAGCAAAACAGCTCTGTGAGATTCTTGAATGGGAGATTTACACATTTCTGTGGCCCTGGGTCTCCTTTGGATCCTTCAGCAATTGTCTCCTTCACAGCACCACCTAGGTATTTGTTGACATTTAAAAAGTATGATGTGTATGTGTGCTCACTGCCCCACATACAATTTGCTGTCAATAAAACTCTATCAGCGTATATGCTTACTGAGCTGTCCCCATTGCTTTCTTCAGTTTCCATCTAGTTTAGCAGGAAAAGGAAAATAACAACAATTTAATGTTTATTCCAGGGGTCCAAGATTAACAGATAGTGCCCCTGCAGCCTCTTCTCACAGATAGAGGAGAATTCAATGAAAATGTGATTAGCAGTGGGAAGGTGGAGGGAATGCAGCTAAGAGGTAGTGGACTGGCAGCCTGATGCTTTATATCATTGTCCACAAAGGAATGGTTAATGTACGCCTGCAATTATGAAAACCAAACAAATGCTGAATTGATGAACATGACGACCTGTAAGCTTGGCTCAGAAGAACTGATCTGAGAACACAGTGCATTCCCCTCCCCCGTTCTCTCTTCAAGCAACATGCCACATGGTTGAACTGCTTGGCTAATTTTCTGAATTTCTTCCCTTTTCTTTCTTTTCTTTTTGCTCTTATCCCATTTATTCTTTAATAGCCATCGGTACTGAAGCTGATGTCTGCAAAAGCGAGTGAGTTGATTAATAGGTATTTTATACATCTGGTATTTTCTCATAAAAGACTGGTAAACTTATTTCAATTATCATACCACCAACAAGGATGCAATCTGTTCACAATGGCTGTTTACGAATGGCTGCTTTGGGTAATGGCTGTTTTCTTAGCATGGGAAATGAAATATAATATTATTAAACAGAGATATGCAGAACAATATGTCAACTTATCCGTCTTCCCAAGGTTTATAGGCTTCATTTTTTTTTTACAATGTTTATTTTATTTTATAGGACCAAACGGTAAAGTATCTCCTACTTGCAAAGACCTCATTTCTTTTATTTTTCCTTTAATGTCCTTGAATATTAGCTTCTACAAACTTGTAAGCAGTCAGTGCGGGAAACCTGGGGTAGGTACTTATTAATTCAGTTCAGATAAATGTGTTAGAATGAGAGTGATAATGAAGCAAGATGTTTATCTTTGAAGGAGGAGGTGGTAGGTTCCCTCTGCCAGAAAGTGAAGGCATTTCCTGTTCTACCCCACCACCTGTGAAAGTGTCACACATTAGTTCTTCATGAAGAGCTGTGCCAATAAAAGCCCTTTGGGTTTGCCAAAGATGCTAGGCAACATGGTACTGGGTGAACTGGAGGAGGAACTGTGAAAAAAAACCCAGCAAAGGGCATTAAATACAGTTCATATAATCACTTCCTCCAATAGCAAAAGCAGGTGGTGAATGTTGGCAGGACTGGATCAAAAATGAGACCAAGCAAAGGTGATGAACCAGCTCAGGGAAACCCTGGTGCTTACAGAAAGTACTAAAAAAAAAACCAAAACCACAACCTTTCTTAAAAGCCCAGGGGCACCCCTACCTACAAACCCCAGCCCAATGAGGAATGTGGATTGTCTGCTAGAAAAGAAATCAAGAAACTGGGGTTTGTGGTGGAAAAGCCTTCTCGGAGTGAAGAGAGAGCTGAAACCTACTCTGAAGAGGAGAGGGAGAATAAACTGCAACATTTGGAAGAAAGTCCCACTTGTTTCCTTGAATAGCAAACGCAGGTCAAGTGAAGGCATGAGACAGGAGTTGGTAATGCAGGTGAGCTGTGCAGAAGCACGCTGGCGAGCATCCTCCAAGCGCTGCCGGCTTACTCTGCAGAGGCTCCTTTTATTAGCAGAAGTCAGCAATTGGAAATGGTAGTGAAACCACCCTGAACATAACGTATTTCCATCTACGCACATTTCCAGGGTTAGCAAATACACGTTTCAGCAGGTGCTTCCTTCAAATGTTCTCCCCGATACTTGATTACATCTGTGTTCCTCGCCATGCTCCAGTCAAGCGATATGTCAAGCAAACAAATTGTGGGAGGACAAAAGGTCGGGGAGGAACCTTGTTTTCTAGCCAAGAAGGCAAAAGGTCAGGGAAAGCAGGCGTAACGCTCCTTGACATACTGTTGCACGTCTGGTGCGAGGTTTGCCTTCGCAAAGCAGAGCGTTATCTCTACACTCAGGTGAGGGTGTGTGGCTGATGTGTGATACCCAGAAGTTTGCGACATCCAGGTGTTGTGTGGCAACTCAGCATCCCTGGTTGGTAGCAGCTCCTATCCTTCCTTCTGCCAGTGACGCAGGCAGAGGGCTGCTTCCGCTATGCAGCAGGAAAAAGAGGAGGAACCACTGACACATTCCTAGCTCAGACACCACATTTGGGGGTCACGAACAACCATCATTGACGTCACACGCAACACCCAGATGAACATTGCAGGAGCTCAGCCCCCCCCCCACTAACAAATACTAACAAACACCGCAACACCAGAGTCGTCCGCGACTGGACCTAATGGTCAGGGGCCCCTTTACCTTTACCACTGAATTATGGTCACACACACGCAAACATATACAGCAAGAGCTATGTTGTGATACGAACGCTATCACACCAAATCTATCAAACGTAACTTTTACAGTTACTTCCACAGGTCAGGAATACGACCTAGTTTTCACCTTTTTTCATTATATATCCAATACTGGAAAGCCAAAGTATATTGTGGCCTGGGATATCCATGCAAAATGTCATCTGTATCATGTTCACACACACACACACACACCGCCGACCCATCAAACCTTGTATATCTATTTCTGAGGGGGGAAAGGGGCGAAACATATATTAGTGTTGCAAATATATTAAGGAAAAAGGAAGGGAATGAAACATATACCAGCTGTTACTTTTCAGTTTAAATGTAGAAACTGTAACTGTAATGGACTGGGCTATATTTTTAAACATGTTTAAAAATTAAAGAGTATTTAGCACACAGAGACTCGAGACTATATACCTTTCAAAAATATGGTAAATGTTTAATTTAAGAGCAGAGAAAGCAGATGGTTTCTGGAAACAGAAATCTCAGTATTACCGAGCAGATGATATCTGTTTATAGTTTTATAGAAACCTTTTAGAAAACAAATTTCCAAGATCCAAGCAGCGAAGGCTGGCCCATGAGGGCAAATGTGGCACGTTCCCCACCAACCTTAGCCTATTTGCAGTCCAGGCTGTGGCACTGCATGTCAGCTGCCTCCTCCTTAGACTCAGGCTCCGTACACATCATATATTTAAGGCATATGTAAAGCACATTTTGGAAGGGGCGCGGGTGGCGCTGTGGGTTAAACCACAGAGCCTAGGACTTGCCGATCAGAAGGTCGGCGGTTCGAATACCCACGACGGGGTAAGCTCCCATTGCTCGGTCCCTGCTCCTGCCAACCTAGCAGTTCAAAAGCACGTGAAAGTGCAAGTAGATAAATAGGTACTGCTTCGGCGGGAAGTTAAACAGCATTTCTGTGCGCTGCTCTGGTTCGCCAGAAGCGGCTTAGTCATGCTGGCCACATGACCCGGAAGCTGTACGCCAGCTCCCTCGGCCAGTAAAGTGAGATGAGCACCGCAACCCCAGAGTCGGTCACGACTGGACCTAATGGTCAGGGGTCCCTTTACCTTTACTAAAGCACATTTTGACCCAAAGAATCCCGGGAAGTGTAGTTTGTTAAGGACGATAGGATATGGTTATCAGATTTTTTTTCAATGAATCTGGGGACACTTTTTTTTTTTTTTTTTTTTAAGCTGAGTAGCAACAGGGTGTCAGTAGTGGGGATGGTGAGGCAAAAGACCCTGGGCCCAACCACACATGCATATTGTACAAAGGTGCAAAGCCCTTCTTTCGCACCCTGTGAAACATAAATGCGCAGAGTTTTTAAAAAACTGGGCAACGAAGTGCCACCCACCCATGACTCCCGAGCCTCTCCCAGTCTCCTGCCCCCTTCCTCCTTTGTTTTGACTGATTGGGGGAGACATGGATGTCATGGGTGGGCAGCTGTTGTTTTTTAAAAAACTCTGCACATATATGTTTCACAGGGTACAAAAGAAGGGCTTTGCACCTTGCCTGGCAGAGAAATCACGCGCCTTCCACCCCTCTTGGGCAGCGCCCACTCATTTGTGACTCCCGAGCCTCCCCTGATCTGACAAAACAAAGGGGGAAAGGGGCAGGAGATCTGTACCACCAGATGTCCCTAGTTCCCCTTCAACAGTGGCAGTGGCAGCTCCTGAAGCCAACCGGAACCAACTGCGCTACCAGGCTGGCTCTGGGCTGCCGAGGATGCCACTGCCACATTTCCTGGGGATAGATTTGCAAATCTGGTGACATTCCAGGGACGGAATTTGTCCGGGGACAGATTTGCAAATCGGGGGACAGTCCCCAGGAACCGGGGACGTCTGGTAACCCTATGATAGGAATTATAGCTCTGTAAAGGTATGCCAGACTTCCCAGGATTCTTTGTGGGTGGTTGCTCTATACCCATTGTGTGCAAACAGCCTCAGTGTTGCCCTTGCACAACTCAGTAAAGAGCAGGGGCGACAACTCCTAGGGGCCCAGGACTTTAGGGGCCACACAATAATTTTTTGGGAGGCTGCACCCCAATGTTCAAAAAGACAGTGGGTGGAGGAGGCCAAGTGAAGCTTCAGTGGCCAGTTCCTTCTCCTCCTCTTGCCTTGGAGGGGAAGGGGGGGGGGAAGCAGCCCTTGGCTGGTTGTGGCAGCAGGAAGAGGAAGAGGAGGAGGCCAAGGGCCAAAGAGAAGGCGCGACCAGCCATTGAAGCAGGGCTACTGCCATGTGTGGCTCCGCCCCAAGCTCCGTCTGAAGTCATGATGCGACACTGTGCGTCATGCGTGTCATGTGTGCAATGTCAGCTCCCCTCAATTTCCCTAGCAATTTGGTGCCTCTGACAGGGAGGATAATGGGAACAAAACTAGAATTAGTTATTTCTACTTCTGTCCCACCTTATTCACCACCACAGACAGAGACAGGCTTTCCTCCTCCTCTGTTTCACACAGCTCTTGGCAACTGCACACAGCCTGTGAATGCTTCTGTGCATTCTATGGTTAGTTCACAAAATACATTTCCCCCAGTAAAGTGCATCAACCCATCTATTGTTGTTGTTGTTGTTGTTGTTGTTGTTGTTGTTGTTGTTGTTTTACAAAATAGTGTAACATATGTAAGAAACATGCAAATCTTTTCTAGTTTGCAGAATTATGGAATGCCTATAGCCAAGAATTTGGTGCTTTTCACTCAACATGCCGTGGTGGATCTCAGTGTATACTAAGGAATGCACAGGAAGGTTCATACAAGTGAGAATTCAATGCAGTCTAAGGCAGTCCTTAAACCTTTTCAACTCAAAAGTATTCTGTGGCCCAATATACCCCCTTCCATTTTAATGGCAAGGCTACAAACCTTTATTTAGCTCAATTACCAGTGTGCTTCTGAATCAATGTTTATTAAATTTTTGTCCGAAGGCATAGGAGCCAACTTCTAGGGGCCAAGGTCCCTTTGGACACCCTAATAAAATATTTGAGGGGGCTGGGGCCCCTCAAAGTTGATAGGTGTTGCCATTGAAATGGTGTGCATACACCATGTCTGAGATTGATTATGCGAGGTGGGGCTTACCTGCCCCCCCCCAATATTTTATTCAAGTTGGCACCCCTGTTTGAAAGTTACTGAAAGGGATGACAATGTGTGCCATACTGTTAATTTACCACCCCTTATTATCAAGCACAGGCTTATGATTTTCCTTGTCATTTTTATCCCTCTCTGCCATTCCATGTCCTATCCATTTGAGATAAAACGTTACATACATTGGGAGGGCCATAGCTCAATGTTAGAGCATTTGCTTCGCATGCAGAAGGTCCCAGATTCAATCCCTGTCAATCCAGGTAGCGCTAGAACAGATCCCGTCTGGAATCCTGGAGAGCCACTGCCACTCGGTAGTATTCAGACAGTTCTAAGCTAGATGGAACAATGGTCTGAGTCAGGACAAGCAGCTGCTTATGTTTCTACTAACATTAGAACCTCAAAATCTGTATAATGTGCTATCTAGGCATTACTCATCTGTTTTTGGAAGCTAAGTTTAATGCTAGTTGACCTGATACTAGCCTGCATTTATTGTTGTAAAGAAGAAGAAGAAAGTGAGAGGGATGAATTTAAATTCATTATATGCAACAATATAATGGAGAAAATAGTAATCAAACTATTAAAAATGGAGTTGCAAATAGTAATTACAAAGATGGTTGCCATGCAACTGGAAGGATTCCTACGAACACTGCACGCAAATCCATTTGTTAAGTATGCTGATATTTTGCCTTGACCTTTTCCAGTTATACACCTGACCAGACAGTCTGCCGGTGGATTTGCGAGGATGATAACATTAAAGGTACATTATGGGCTGGGGGAAGGAGGTGGTGGAGATGAACCTGTTGTGCTTTTTTTTTTTTAACTAAATATAGTAAAACGATTTTCATTGTATTCAAAAGGTTAGGGATAAGGAGTTCATGTGCTAAAAAATAAAAAAAAGCAATTCACATAGAGATGGTTTTGTCAGTACAGATTATTTCCCCATTATAAATAAAGGGGCCCAGTCCAATTAATCCTCTGTTGCATGCCAGCCCAATCTCCGAGCAGTACACGATTCCAGGGGTTCAGGGGTTCAGTTTCCTCAGAATGAGGCACAGCAAAGACTGTGGTGTCTTTTTGATATATGGAGCCATATATACAACCTGAGCCTACAATGGAGGAGCTCATTGTGGGAATGTTCAGGGAGGCAGGAGAGGATATATTACTTAATGATATCCTTCCTGACTTGCGTTAGCAAGTTCTATATCTTAGCAGAGTTTAAACATTCCCCTTTAAACGAATAGTGGTTTGCTTGTTGCAGGCTAGTTTTAGCCTCTAAATATAGGATTCCTGGTAAGATCCCCTCTTGTCCCTCTTAAAAAGAATAAACGTGACAATCTGATTAAAGTCAATATAAAAGTAGTTTACTCACATTCATTCAGTTCACAGTTAGATCCCTGAAGGCAGACTTACATTACAAAAGTATATACATATGTGAAACTATCCCATAAGCTAGTTAGTTCCCAAGTGACTGCAAACAAGCAGTCACTTCTGCTGACTCATAGAAAAACAAAACAAAGAAGAGCTGAAAGAGAGAGAGAGCGGTGTGCTCCCTGCCGTGCTAGATTAGACCACGCCTGCCTCTAGTCACGAGCAGAGGAAGTTTGTTCCAGCTCAAGAGGAAACAGGATGCTTTCTCCTGGCTGGTACAAAACATCCACTAGCATGTCCACTCTAGGAATCCTGTGTTTGACTGCTATGTGTTTCACACCCCTATCGCCTTCTCAATCCGGCCTGCGGACGGTCCGGGAATCAGTGTGTTTTTACATGGCCTCAGTCCTGTATAGCTGAAGGAGCGTCTCCACCCCCATCGTTCAGCCCAGACACTGAGATACAGCTCTGAGAGCCTTCTAGTGGTGAGAAATGTGAGAAGTGAAGTTACAAGGAACCAGGCAGAGGGCCTTCTCCGCAGTGGCACCCACCCTGTGGAACGCCCTCCCATCAGATGTCAAGGAAATAAACAGCTATCTGACTTTTAGAATATATCTAAAGGCAGCCCTGTATTGATGTTTTAGTATGTTCTGTGAGCTGCCAAGAGTGGCTGAGGAAACCCAGCCAGTTGGGCAGGGTATTTAATAATAGTAACAACAACAACAACAACAACAACAACAACAACAACAACAACAACATTATCTGTTCTACAGAGCTGCATACAGCATACAGCATACAAATATAATATTTCTCTAATATACAAAACTCACCACACAAGAGTGTCACTAGCATTATGACTTAGTAAGCTGCTCTGTTGCCAAAAATGCAGATGTATGATTTGGGTTGAAAGTGTGACCCACTGTATAGGATATAGACTATTTTCGTGGCTCATTTATTTCATATAGAGGGAAACAGTCACATCACGATCGGAGTGGAAGAATTTATTGAGTTTCAAGGAAAAAAAGAAACTGATCTAATAGATAGGAATATCCCTAGGCTATGAAAAGATTGGGATGTATAAACTTCACAGTGCCCTGTGCTTCTCTGAAAATTGAGATTGAAATCTCTGAAAATGGAGGGAAAATGTTTATCCAATATAGGCATTATAGAAAGAAATAAGTCATCTTTGTGACACAGATACATTAGATTTTAGCAAATCTCACACTCTTCAGGTAAATGTTTTTCCCCTCCCAGTAACCAGGTTCACCCTTAGCAATAAAGCTTATTAGATTATGCAGTATATCATACGTCCACGATGAAAAGATTATGAACCTACACACCCAGTACATATTATGAGGTGTTAGAAATGTACTTATAGATGATTAAGGCTGGAATCCTATATTCTCTTACCTGGAAGTCAGCTCTGATGAAATCAACAGGGCTTACTTCTGAGTTGTCATCTATAGAATTGCCATGCACATCTGCTTATTTCATAGGCAGGGACTGCCTGAAGAATTTTGTGGTGAAAGTCATATTTTGGAATTTTATATTCAAAACATCAAAAGAGTTGCCCCCTTCTCTTCTAAAGAAATTTATACCTAATTCTCTTATTAGCTTGCAAAAAAATTCTCTCTTGCTATCTATTCTACTACCTTTGCTTTAAATTTCAGAACTGTGTTTCACATTCTCACTTAGTTCTGGGTTTATCCAGAGTTCCCCAAGTTCATACCATATTACAGATAGGGCACCACATGCTTGACAGTTTCTGCACATAAAATGCTCCCTGTACATAGAAAAATAAACACAGACTTTGTCATTGACATGCAACTTTTCTTTTCCATGGCTGAAATGTAAAGGAATTACAAAATGAAATGTTCTGCTGTTGCAGTCTGAAATGGATCTGTCCTCTTTGAATATATGGATGATCCACTCTCTAATGATGGCCCATTCCTATGTGAAGCCATCTCATTATGTGAAGCCATAGTCAATAAGGTTTTCATGCTCCATCAACAGGCCTGCATAGACATTGCTATAGCTTAGTTTCCACATTCACTTGCACCCATGGCTTTTCATTTTTTTTTTTAAATGGCTGCCATGGCTGAGGCAGTCATATGATTGAAAATCATTCCCTTCCACCTGCCCAAATCCAGTTATGAAAGTTCAAGGTCAGAGGTGGGGAGTGTAAATTCACACTCACTTCCACTCTGATTTACAAATAAACACTGAGTTTATGCAGTCCAAGACAACGCTTAAGTAATGGCATATCAACTTAGCAAAACAATAAAGTAGGGAAAAAGAGATCATCTATAATCTTCCAAACAGCCATATTTAATTTCATTATGCAGCTCAACCACCAAGCCTAAGACAAGGCTTGTATGCTTTTGTGTTCCGTTCTAATCAAATACTTCATTTATTTTTATTAAGATTAGAATCTTACCTCAACCTTGTGAACCGCAGCTCCTGTTGAGAAACAGAAAGAGAATTGTAATTTTTTTTATTGTATTATATTCACTGGTTATTTTATAAAAGGCTAACCCCCTGATTTGATATTGTGCATAAAAAAACCAATCAGGCAAAGATCCTTTGTCAACTATCCAACTTTAATCCAACAATATTTTTTGTTTTTAGTGGAGAGAACATATTTGGGCATCGTCCATGCCCACCATGTGCACCGTGCCCAGAGAGTTTGCCATAGGCCAGAAAAAGTCCACTTCCTGCCCCTTGGTGTACACTGGTGGCCACACATGGATACAAGAATCATTTTGTGCCATAGTGGAAAATAGGAAGCCTGCAGCCTTCTAACCTTTGCTTGGTCAAGGAAGACAATCTCAGTGTGGTGCAGTGGTTAGAGAGTCAGATTAGGACGTGTAAAAGGATTAAAATCCCTATTTGGACATGAAGCTCCCTGGGTTGTTGTGGAGATTAATGGAGGAGACAGAGAATATGTATACCACCCTGAGCTACTTAGAGAAAAAAGTGGGATATAAATGCAATAACTCTTGCTGCCCTGGTAGCAGAAACTGAGCAATATCATCTTCGGCTCAAGCACTTGCACCTAAAGACCACGGACTGGAAGCAATTAGATGTCAGTTTAGTACACTGGCCTACAGAAGGCACTTAATTCCAGTCATTCTCTGAAGCCACAGAAAACCAACTTTATTAACCAGATAATAGGTAAGAACAGCACCACCATGATTTATTTATTTTTAATTAATTTGAGTGGTATTCAACAAAGTAGTCCAGCTACAGCAAGGACATTTGGCTGTGCAATGGAACCTCCCTTCCCTGTCCCCAATGCCCTCTAAATCTGTTTTGGGTGCTCCTGCAACCTTCCAGAGTAGATTCAGGGGGATGCAGAGAGGGAAGAGGAGAGGAGAGGAGGATCTATGATCTATGATCCATGGAAATCCTTGCACTAGCAGAAGTGCTTTATTGAATACCACACTTTATATCTCATAAAGGCATAAGTCTGCAATAATAACCTCACTTAAAAGGTAAAGGTAAAGGTACCCCTGCCCATACGGGCCAGTCTTGACAGACTCTGGGGTTGTGCGCCCATCTCACTTAAGAGGCCAGGGGCCAGCGCTGTCCAGAGACACTTCCGGGTCACGTGGCCAGCGTGACATCGCTGCTCTGGCGAGCCAGAGCCGCACACGGAAACGCCGTTTACCTTCCCGCTGGTAAGCGGTCCCTATTTATCTACTTGCACCCAGAGGTGCTTTCGAACTGCTAGGTTGGCAGGCGCTGGGACCGAGCAGCGGGAGCGCACCCCGCCGCAGGGATTCGAACCGCCGACCTTTCGATCGGCAAGTCCTAGGCGCTGAGGCTTTAACCCACAGCGCCACCTGCATCCCAATAACCTCACTTACTTTAGAGTAAATCCATTGAATTCAATAGGACTTACTTCTGAATGTGCATGGTTAGGATCGCACTGCTTGCCATTAAATGGATATACAGTCATACTTTGGTTGTCGAACGGAATCCGTTCCGGAAGTCCGTTTGACTTCCAAAAATGTTCACAAACCAAGGCACAGCTTCCGATTGGCTGCAGGAGCTTCCTGCTCTCAGTCGGAAGCTGCAGAAGTCGTGTTGGACGTTCGGGTTGCAAAGAATGTTTGCAAACCTGAACACTCACTTCCGGGTTTGCAGCATTCAGGAGCCAAAACATCCGAGTTCCAGAGCGTTTGACAACCAAGGTACTATTGTAGTCCATTTTTATTATTCAGAGTTCTATGAAACAAAACATAATTGTTCTCAGACACTAATTTGCCATATTTTTTATTAATTTTTTAATATTTTTATTGAATTTTAACATACATACATACCACAAACATACAAGTTACAAAATACACAGTCGAAAAAAAAGAAGTAAAAATAAAAACAAAAAGACAAGACATAGCTCAACTTACATTGACTCAACAATAACACTAAATTGACTTCCCTTTATTTCGATTTCGGAAAAAAATTATCTTATTTATCTATCTACAGTACCTTTTCAAATAAATAAATAAATAAATAAATAAATAAATAAATAAATAAATAAATAAATAAAATTACTATTGTAGTCCATTTTTATTATTCAGAGTTCTATGAAACAAAACATAATTGTTCTCAGACACTAATTTGCCATATTTTAATTGAGAAGCTGCAACAGAGTGAGTTGGCTAATAAGCCTTTGCCATTAGAAAATGGCTATTTAAGGTTCTCAAATGTGTGACTAATATGGCATCTGGATCACTTTTTGTTTGCATTATTATTCTACCATGAATCAGTAGTTTTGTTTATTGCTTCTAGAAAAAGGCCTGCAACCTTTACTGAAATAGTATGAAGAAAATTGAGCTTTCGGCAGAAAGATCGCTTTATATTTATACAACATATAAATAAGGTGAAAATTACTTTCCTTCCTATTAACACCTCCACTGGAGACCACTAACAAAATGCTTCATTATATCCACTCACTGACTCAATTAAACTTGAGGTGAAATCATGTCAGAATGATTTTCCGTAACTTGAGGAAAACAATACAATTTTTCTTCTTCTGGGGGGTTGGGTTGAAAGACCAATAAACATAGGCAGAAGAAGTTCTTTTCTGCACATTTATTTCATCTGAAGACAGAAGATAAAATATATTTACAATGTTATGGGGGCGGGCAAGAGCCTCCTAAATATGTTATGATTTAGTAAAAGTTACAATTAACCAAGGTTTGATTCAACTTTGCCAGACATGGAAACTCCATGGATCCAGTTATGCTAAGGAGCCAAGCTAGTTCAGCAAAGCTAGCAGAATGGGCCATTAGTAAGGAACAAAGGCCACTGATGGCCCATCAAGGGAACCATCAGAGATCAAGACTGCCAGGCAAAAGGGAGTGGGGCCCCATCTTTGCTGGGTTTATACATAGAATCATATAATTTTAGAGTTGGAAGGGACACAGAGGATCATCTAGTCCACCCCCTGCAATGCAGGAATATGTAGCTGTCCCATATGGGAATCGAACCTGCAACCTTGGCGTTGTCAGCATCACATTCTAAGCAACTGAGCTATCCAGGGACAAGAAGAAGAAGAAGAAGAAGAAGAAGAAGAAGAAGAAGAAGAAGAAGAAGAAGAGTAGTATGGACTCCCCTTAAGGAGTCTCAAAGCAGCTAACAATCTCCTTTCCCTTCCTCCCCCACAGCAAACACTCTGTGAGGTGAGTGGGGCTGAGAGACTTCAGAGAAGTGTGAAGTGTGACTAGCCCAAGGTCACCCAGCAGCTGCATGTGGAGGAGCAGGGAAGCGAACCCGCTTCACCAGATTACGAGTCCACCGCTCTTAACCACTACACCACACTGGATCTCAGGTGCAAAGGCCAGGTTTAGGGTTTCAGTTTTGAATGAAGTAGCCTAGGGGAAGGTCCTTGGAGTCAGTTAGCAGCAAGAAGGAGAAGGAATGGCAGAACTCCAATACAGCTGGGACACAACAAAAAGACACAGAGGATGGTGTTGTTGTTGCCTTTGAATCCATTGCTGCCCTTATAGGTGAAGTTGGGCTACCATAGGATAGGAATGCCCTGCAATCCTTCCATCTAAGTGCAGGTGTAGCATATGCGAGGCATCCATCTGTTTCAGATGACAATAGAAGAGTGTGCCTTTGGGAGTGAAGTCAAATTGTTGGAGCGTTACAGTGCCTGCTGTTGCTGTAGAGACCAAAATGGGAGAGCCAACAGGAAAGAAAAGTGGGAGGACCCTGGCAGAGACACATGCCCGACTGGCATGTTCCCTCCCTCCTGGTCAATTGTTCGGGAGCTTCAAAAACTTTCTTCAGCCCGAACATCACAGCGACCAATGCCAACCAACACCGGCACACTTAGGGACCTGCAGAGTTTGCGCATCATGCCTGACAGACCTCAGCAACTCAGCATTTTGGCTAATCTACTTTATTTACATACAAACACACAGAGAGCACTGAAACATGGCTCCCTCTCTCTCTAGCACCAGACAGCAAAGAGAAAAAGAACAAAGGACAATAGTCCCACTTCACGTAACACAGTAACACAAACATCCTGTCTCTATCACATCCCACTCTGTGGAGTCAAAACATATACCGTCATGTGAAAGACAACAATCCCATGACTGCAATCATGGAGCAGGAATTCTAACACTCAGGTCCTGCAAGAGAGGTTAAAAATAATTTCTAAAAGGTTCCTTTGGCTATGTTCAAAGCAAGAGGGAGAACAAGCAAGTGGTAGGTCCTCTGCATGGAGAAGACGGAGAAATACTATTGGGTGAAGGGTAGGACTCAAACCAAGGGCTTCAAGTTATAAGATAGGAGATTCCGACTAAACATATGGGAAAACTTTATGAAGGAGATGTTTGACAGTGGAACAGCCTCCCTTGGGAGGTTGTGGACTCTCCTTTCTTGTAGGTTTTTAGACAGAGCTTGAATAGCCATCTGCCATGGATGTTTTGGCTGAGATTCCTGATTTGCAGAGGGTTGGACTAGATGACCTTTGGGTTCCTTCCAACTCTAAGATACTATGATTCAATGATAACACTCTTTGGAATTCATGCCGTTGGGTTTGTGTTGAAGAAATGGTGTGGTGGCTTAAAAATATAGTCCCTGTGACATTTTAAATCAGAAATAGCTTTCTCTGTTGCCTAATTTCCCTCTAGAACCTGGAGAGGTGAATCAGAAGGATACTGACATCAGTTGAAATAAAGTTTTACATTGTCTTTTATTGCGCAAGTGGGAATCATAAAGCACCTGACAGATTGAGGAATCAGGGATGCTCTGAAAGGTGTTAAAATATGGTATAAAAATATCTTTATAGTGATTAGCATGAGCAGTTAAGGTGAGGTAGACATGTTTTAAGATTTATAGTGGAACATTAGCCATTTGCTTTAACTATGAATTCATCAATTGCCTAGCTCTAGTCTTTTCACATAAATGACTTCTAAAAGGCAGGAAAAGGAAAAGACGTAGAGAACAGCTACCACAGTAGAAGGATTGTACATCAGCCATCTTGTTTCTAAGAAAAAGTGACATATTCTAATGAATGGCATGTATATTTATCTAGGACAACAGTCTGCATTTCAAGTATAAACGTATACCAGCTTGAACCAAGAACCTGTTTTTTCCCCATTTACAATAATACAAACGTCAAAACACTGACTTTTCATTTGCATTTCTGTTTGCAGGAAAACAACAAAAACACAACAGTACACTATGTGTTGTGTGAAAAACTGCCTTATATATTTAAATCAATCTCATGAACTGTCAGCTACTTCCAAAGTTTCCATTTGAGAGAGGGGGTTGAAAAATACTCTGTACAATATTATCTCACTGGAAGACCAAGATATTGGAATGCTATTTGCTATTTATTTCTCAGGATACAATTACATGATCAAATCCTGCTAATGTACCACTTTACAAGATGGGTAGAAGTGAACACACTGGCTGTACAGAAACATAAAGTGCATTTTTGCTTTCATTTTTTCGTTTTTTTATATATAAAAAACCCCCATCTGAAAATGTCCTTGTTTTATATCTAGCTCAATTTATATTTTTGAACTAGATGTAGCCATTGTTGTAATCAGCCCCTAAATTTCATTCACATTCAAGCACTCCATTTACGGAGAGATATTTTCAAGGGTGTCTCGGTAGGATGCTGAAATATCCGCTTCAGAGTACCTGTGTTTCTTCTACGTGGACGTAAACAAAAATATATCTATCTAAAAAAGTGTACTCAGAAATCATAACCATGTTTGCATAAAAATGTGTATGAATTGCCATACCGAACTGTTATGCATGGAATTAATAAAATAACAAGAGATGCTGCTTGTTGGAGGGTATCAGAGGTGACGCCGCAAAGGGTCATACATAAAAGATTATCCAGGGCTTCTAATGAAGATTGGTACTGTGGATAAGCATCTAATTACAAACGTAGGAAAGCTCCTCAGAATGTAACTGTTTGCTCCTAGACACCCGTTCTGTCCCGCTACTCAGCGAGAGGAAATAAACAGCATTTCCAGATGGAGCTATTCTGGAAATTAGAAATTCATTTGGAATGGGGAAGCTAGCATTTTAAGCTGAAATGAGCATGCAGTGATTTATCATAGCTCAGCAGCGGGCAGTTCCTGACTCAATCCTAGCCATCTTAAAGGATCACTTAAAAGGATCAAGTGAAAAGGATCTTTGACTGAAGCTGGACATATGCCCCAGGGCTCCCCTGTCCTCAAGTTTCCCAGGAAAAAGAAGAAAATCTGGAAAATGCCCTGTCTCCACCATCCTTCAACCCTCCAAACCATCCCCTTCAAACCAGCTTCCTCAAACACTCCACCTTCCCTTCTCTCATTCATTGGCAGGGCATGACAGAAAATGGAAAATGGAGATTTCCCTTCTTCCTGCCCTCCCTTTTATAATCAATTCTATGAAGCTTCAGGAGTTCTTACAACTGCTTGGTAGTACCGTATTAACCCGGATATAAGCCGCACACAAATATAAGCTGCACCTTTAAAAGTGGAGGGGGGAGGGGGAAAACATCCAATATAAGCCACTCCCTTCCTCACTGCTCCTGGCTGCGTACTGGGGGGTGGGGGTGGGGGTGGAGCCGTACTGTGTTGCTGATGGCCTTTCCTCTTCCTCACTCTCTCCCTTCCCGGCCTTGCGGGAGAAGATGGGGGCACTGGCGTACGAAGGGTGTGTGTGGGAGTGCGCCACACCGGGTACCATTTGGGGAAAGGATGCCATTGCAGCTGCCCCCGGGATGTGCAACCCCAGGACACACACCATGCCCCCACGGGCGATGCACCACGCTCCCGGGACGCGCACCACACCCCCATGCGCTGCGCACCACGTCCCCATGGGTGATGTGCCACGCCCTCGGGACGCGTGCCAGCCACGCCCCTGCCTGTTCTTCGCTCCAGGGGCCGCAGCATGTTGCTCTGCTACTGGACGGGGGACTACGCATGGGGCAGGCACTGCTATGCCGTGCTTCTGGCTGCATACTGTAAGGTCGTGAATATAAGCCACACTTTAACTTTTCAAGGTCGGAATTTGGGAGAAAAGTGAAGCTTATATTCAGGCCAATACGGTATTTCTAATATGCACATATATTTGGAAATTCTGCAATAAACCACCTACAGCATCAACATTAACGGTTTTATTGACCAAACAATCCACCCGTATATCGGGATTCAACTAGCAAATGTGCAGTTTTCATTAAGATGCAAGGTGCATTAATCACATTAGGTCTACTCTGAGTATTTGTCAAATACCACCCAGAATGTTTTACTATCGTATAAAACATTCACACACACCCAAAATGCCCAAATGCCTCTCCTGAAGCCATTACTGATAGTTCTGCTGTGGTCTAAACCACTGAGCCTCTTGGGCTTGCTGATCAGAAGGTCGGCGGTTTGAATCCCTGTGGTGGAGTGAGCTCCCATTGCTCTGTCTCAGGTCCTGCCAACCTAGCAATTCAAAAGCACGCCAATGCAAGTAGATAAATAGGTACTGCTGTGACGGGAAGGTAAATGGCATTTCTGTGTGCTGCTCTGGTTTCCGTCATGGTGTCCTGTTGCACCAGAAGCGGTTTAGTCATGGCCACATGACCCAGAAAGCTGTCTGTGGACAAACATCGGCTCCCCCAGCCTGGAAGTGAGATGAGCACCGCAACCCTGTAGTCGTTTTTGACTGGACTTAACCGTCCAGGGGTCCTTTACCTTTTTTACCTTTTACCAGCAAAACTTCTTTTTCAAGTAGCAGATGAGGTAGAGAAGGAGCCAGGGGAAGTGGAAACAGGGAAGGGGAGATAGGAAGTCTCCTATCTCCTCTCAGTATCTTCTTCACTCATAGCTTTGTACAGGGGCACCTCGGGTTACAGACGCTTCAGGTTACAGACTCTGCTAACCCAGAAATAGTACCTCAGGTTAAGAACTTTGCTTCAGGATGAGAACAGAAATCGTGCGGTGGTGGCGCAGCAGCAGCAGGAGGCCCCATTAGATAAAGTGGTGTTTCAGGTTAAGAACAGTTTCAGGTTAAGAACGGACCTCCGGAACGAATTAAGTTCTTAACCCGAAGTACCACTGTATGTGCAAAAAATCAAATACACTTACAATACCAGATCTCAGGAAAAAGTGAGTGGTTTTGTCCAAGCATCTACCATGGGGTTTGTTAATTAATTAGATAATTGTGTTTTTGCATAGGGTAAGTTGAATAAGTTAGTTGAGTAAGTTTAAACCATGCACATTTGGTGAGTGGTTTGTGTGCATGTGTGTGTGTTCAGGACTCTACACCTCTGCACCTCTTAATCTCATATGTAGGATGGAAGAGAACTGTTGTCCAATGCATCATTATCCAATGTCAAAAATACAGTAGAAATGTAGCTTTCTACATTCACTTTTTTCCTTAGGAGAAGGAAGGCATGCACACATCTCCATGTATGCTGCAATGTCATTCCTTATGTACCATTGGAACTGTTTGTACACTTGTATTTTACACGCTTTAGCCCCAATAAAACTGTAATGTAAGTACAAGTGATTAAAAGACTTACAAAAATGATATTTTTTTAAAAAAAATAGGAATTCAAACATAATTTATTCTATGGATGAAAGAATTGTTTTTCGTCTTGAATTTGTTTTATAACTTGAATTTATTTGAATCACATTTTTTTTCCTTTTTTGCAGGCAATGAACCACGCTGTGTTAATTACTGGTACTGAGCAAAAGAAGAAAAGCCAATTTCATATTCTTTGATAAATCATGTTTAAAACTACACACTGGGTGGTATTTATGTACTCGCAGCCTCTATTAAAAAAAAATCAGAATGCTTTGCATTGTAAATAAATAATAAATGGTTCTTAATATTTAAAACTGAAGCAGTAAAAATAAAACTAGTATTTGCATAATTTGCAAGGTTAACTCCGGGACACCTCCTAACATTAAATAATATTGAGTGCTTTACTAAAATTTGTGTGTTGGAAACAGCATGCGACATTATTCCCAGACATTTATCTATAAATAGGTATTTCATATGGAAGATTTAAAAAGTGCTTTGAAATTGACCACATTTTATTCCTAACAGTGAGGAGGAAGGGGGTGGGGGAGAAATAGGCATGCACTGTGAATTTTCTTGGCCTAAAATGGTTAAGAAAACAAGACTGCACAGCAATGTGATACTGTACCTTTTCCTAAAAATCAAGTATGCAACCGTGAATAAGGACACTGGTTTGGACTGTAACTAGGAGTCAACGAACAGAAGGAATCCTTTTTACAGGTGGCCCTGAAATCTTATGGAAAATTCTGCTGTCAAAAGGGTCATTTTTACTGCTTTCCTCCTTTCACTGCAGCCCCCTACCCTACCAGTGTAGTATAGTGGTTAAGAGCGGTGGACTCATAATCTGGTGAACCGGGTTCGCTTCCCCGCTCCTCCACATGCAGCTGCTGGGTGACCTTGGGCTAGTCACACTTCTCTGAAGTCTCTCAGCCCAACTCACCTCACAGAGTGTTTGTTGTGGGGGAGGAAGGGAAAGGAGAATGTTAGCCGCTTTGAGACTCCTTCAGGTAGTGATAAAGTGGGATATCAAATCCAAACTCTTCTTCTTCTCTTCTACCCTACGCTGCTGCTGAAGGCTTCCAGAACAGATTTTTGAGAGGCACAAGGGGCTGCATTGGGGAGGGGGGATCAAGTTAAGGTCACCTCTACCTTTCCACTTGTGGAAGTGTCCTATAGGCAGAAAAGTCCACTTGCGGGGTGGTCCTAACCAGTGGAAGCCAAGTTAGGATCCAAAAATAGTTTCACAGGCCTTCTATTCAGTTAAATCCCTGCTCCTGCTTCTGAAGGTGCTCAAGTGGATGAAAAACAAGTGCAACGCCAGACATTCTTAGCAAACTCTACTGATTTCAATTTGTTCCGATCTGTTTTTGGCCTGGCTTTGAAAGTGGCCTGTAAAAGGTAAAGGTAAAGGACCTCTGGACGGTTAAGTCCAGTCAAAGGCAACTATGGGGTTGTGGTGCTCATCTCGCTTTCAGGCCAAGGGAGCCAGCATCTGTCCACAGACAGCTTTCCGGGTCATGTGCCCAGCATGACTAAACTGCTTCTGGTGCAACGGAACATTGTGATGGAAATCGGAGCTCACGGAAACACCGTTTACTTTCTTGCCACAGTGGTACCTATTTATCTACTTGCACTGGTATGCTTTCAAACTGCTAGGTTGGCAGGAGCTGGGACAGAGCAATGGGAGCTCACTCCGTCGTGGGGATTTGAACCGCTGACCTTCCAATCGGCAAGACCAAGAGGCTCAGTGGTTTAGACCACAGTGCCACCTGTGTCCCTATAAAAGTGGCATGTAAAGGCCCTTTGCTACCTAATGGATAATCAAGGACAAGGAATGTGCTACCCTGCTGGGCTTTCTCAGGTGTTGTGGCATCCTCCTGGACCAGTTGTCTGGTATAAATTTCAGTGGTTTGGTTCTGACTTAGCCAATTCTAGAAGGTGGTGCTGAATAAATATTTTTCCCCTGCTACATGTCATTTATTTCACAAATCATGCTATGTGCTCTTAACTTGAGGTTTTCACCTAATTTGGCACCATCTGTGAAATGTCACTAGTCTTGTTCAGACACTCTCACTCTTTTCACTTCATTTAGATTTTTATTTTTATTTTTTGCTCAAGTTGGAGGCTCATTATTTATTTTACTTTTTGCTTTATGAAAAGTTGGTGGCAGCTGAGGTAGGTGCTATTAAAAAACCCCACACAATACACATTTATTTAGCCCCATAGAAGCATTATATGTGCTTTCCTCAAAGTTTTCTAGGTGTTTTTCACTGCTGGAAATGCCAAAGTCGCAACAACAAAAAAATAAGTTTAGGCAAAATTAGTGACTCTATCCAATGGTGACTATGAAAATTCTTTCATTGCATTTCTTTTTCTGCCTAAATATCCAGGTATGCATCTTTATCCTCCTCCTACCATGATTTTCTGTCGTTTTCTGATAGAGTCTTTGTATTTAGACATCTATAAATTGTTATTTATTCATAATTTCTTATGTTTGTTAAACTAAACTCTTCCTTAAAGAGCCCTTAATATCAAAGTAACAGGAATCATTATGTCAATAATTACCTAAAAATGTTATTATTTATAGAGATAACAATGCTTCTTCACTTTTTATTGTATTACCTGCCTGGACTGCTTGTCCAGCCAAGCTCCTAATTTTCATTGCTTTCATGTTATTGTTCCTTGTCATATGGAATGCTCATAATGAGTCTTTCTAAGTATTAGGAGGGAAGCAGTGCTGTGAATATTGTGATTTGACTATTACTCATGTCCTCCATTAGCTCACAGATGGTTTTTCAGTTTCCTATAGTACAGAGCATCTAATAACCATGCAGCTACTTTTGAAAATTAGTTTGAAAAGAGGATTATAAATAACTAAAAGAAATAAATATGGGAACACACTCTCTGTCTCTTATATTGTGGCATTAGTGTTCATTCCACCATGAGAAAGTCGCAAATCAAGACAACTTTTGGAACACTATGAGAGAATGAAGGTTCACCAACAAGTATTTGTAAAAAGTAATTTTTTATTAAAATATAGTAAGGAAAACCTGTGTCAATCCCAAACACAAGTTGTTGTTGTTTAGTCGTTTAGTCGTGTCCGACTCTTCGTGACCCATGGACCAGAGCACGCCAGGCACTCCTGTCTTCCACTGCCTCCTGCAATTTGCTCAAACTCATGTTGGTAGCTTCAAGAACACTGTCCAACCATCTCGTCCTCTGTCGTCACTTTCTCCTTGTGCCCTCAATCTTTCCCAACATCAGGGTCTTTTCCATGGAGTATTCTCTTCTCATGAGGTGGCCAAAGTATTGGTGCCTCAGGTTCAGGATCTGTCCTTCCAGTGAGCACACAGGGCTGATTTCCTTCAGAATTGACAGGTTTGATCTTCTTGCAGCCCATGGGACTCTCAAGAGTCTCCTCTAGCACCATAATTCAAAAGCATCAATTCTTTGGCGATCAGTCTTCTTTATGGTCCAGCTCTCATTTCCATACATCACTACTGGGAAAACCATACCTTTAACTATACGGACCTTAATGGAAAGCCTGTGTAAATCCCAAACACAAGTACTGGCATGTAAAAACCTATACAGGCAGTTAGCACATCTCCTGCCTAATGCTAAGGGGCCAAACTACCCTATAGAAATTCTGTCACCCAGGCTGGCATAATTTGAGGCAAATAGCCATCCTCCCAGAAGGAAAAGCCATCGGTGAGTTACTTGGCAGTTGCCAGCCACCTCTGCTGTCCAGCATTTAGCAGGTGACACCTTCTAGGCCCTGTGTACATCAAATCAAGCAGCTGACAATAAGAGGTGGTCCATGAAATTGTCTCTACCCAACAGGCCTCACAGTACTGACCACATACTACTTCACCTGCCAACCACAAAGAAGCCAAACTGCCAAACAAATTTTTGGGGGCCCTCGAACCCCACAGCCCTCCCTAGATGGCTCCCCTGGTTGTATGACAGCAGCACCAGAACTGCCCTAAAGCCAAACTGCCAAATAGCAACCCATGTCATCATAAGCCAATCAAATTAACAGTGGTGTGGCAATGGCAAAAAAAAGGGGTGTGTTGACAATCAAGATGTACTCCAAAAATTCCTACTCAGCCCTGTATGGCTACTGGCAAGCCCACAAGGCTTAAAGGGCACATGGTATGCCAATCACAAGGAAGCTGCGGAACGAAACATTAAGGGGAGAGGCTGCAGGTTATAAGCTCTGGAGCCAACTGCCACTTCGCAGGTAACACCTACCTTCTGTTGTGTGGGCAGGACGGTCCCTCCCCTTACCTGGCCAATCCCCTGGCAACGCCTCCCCAGGCGGGATTGGGCGATTGGCTGAGGTAGGCGGAGACCTCCAGGTATCCAGCCTGGGGAGCATGAAGCCAGCCTGAACTACCAGGAGTCACACTGGGATCCGGGGGGCTGCGCACAACCATGCAAAAGAAACCCCTATTTGATGCGGAGAGCGGTCATTTTATAAGCAGCTTGCTCCTGCAAGCCTATTGGCCACTCAAGGCCATGTGCCGAGGCACTACAAAATGGAATATATGGAAAGCTTCAAGTTTTCTTTACACACAAACACATACACACACACACAAATTAGCACAATACTCTCCCCTCAAATATATGAAAAATAATTTAAGAGCGTTGTTTTCTCCACGGTTTGCTCCATTTTACAATCTATTTTCTGTTTGGGAAATGGTGGCGATACTAACATGTGCAGGAGAAAGATATGACAATTTTCATAATGAAATTTATTGTATACTGGAAAAAGAAAGAAGCAAGACTTCACTTTCCCCAAACATTTAAATGGCTGCAGGAACCGAGATTCCATTATTTTAATGGACCTGAATTTGTATTCTGAGTCGGTATACTGAATAATATGAAAGAAGGAATGGGTTCATTCCTGCATCATTCATTATGTAAGTTGTATAAATTTATGTGGAGTATAAGAACAACAACAATAAAGACCAGCTAGTCCACACAGTTTTGTACCCATGTAAATCTGTTGCTCTTTATATAACGTTATGGCCAGCTCAGTTGATCTTTAACAACTTTGGATACTTAGGCTAAAATTTATGTTGAGCAAGATGAAAGAAAAACACACAGTAAAGTGTTATGATCACTGGATACGTCTTTTCTAATGAAAACGTATATCTAATTAAAGTACTTTGACAACGATTTCCCTGAAGTCCATTTTGCTCTTATAGTGGACACATTGGTTGGAATTTATCCCATCCAGTAGTGTAAGTATTGATTCTTGGACTTGTCTTCTTTAATAGAGCTAGGTGTCAAAGCTGAAGCAGATGCAATGCAAATTTGGACAGCAGCATTTGACCTGAAATCATCTGAGGAGCAAGGTAAGAGGAGCAAGAATTGCCTCACTTCAATCTGCAACGCTATGAACAGATTTGCCTGTCACAATTTATGAGAAAGGAGGAAATTTTGCACACACAAACCCCATGTTGATACGGAGACTCTGCCTGTATGCTCCAAGGAGAAGCAGCTTATCCTTTGTCTTCATTCTCTCACCTGCTTCTCTTCTGCTCCTACCTTTGTCCATTATTCCCTCCCATCCATTCCATCCTGCTCATTGTTGAAAATTCGTGCAAACGGGAAAGCACAGGACATTTCAATCTTGTGGGAGTGTGCAAATATACTCCACACACATCCCCCAATAAAGATAGTCAAAAGAAATTTCTGTCTAGAAATTTGCCTTTCCAGAAAGGCAAACTCAGCACACACACATATTTAGGGACAGCTGAGTGACCCTGGTCTCACAGGTACGAAAAAGGGAAATGAACATCAGATGGAGAATCAGAGAGAGGTGAGAAAATCAATGGCAAATTTGTTGCAGAAAAGTGCCTTCTTTCTTGCCCTTTCAGTGGAGTTTTTTTAAAAATATCTCAGCTGGTATCTCTCTTGAATTTTATTCTTTATGTATAGTTCATGTTGTAATTTGTTTTTATACACACAGAAGCAGTGTGTGTGGCCCTAGTCCCAACCTGTCTCTAAATTGCATTGGCATCACTGCTTTCTTAATGTACAATGTAGGATTTTGACTTTTTCTTTTTAAGGCTCTAAGTTATTGGCTCCTCTTTTGGGGGTTGTTATTAAAGCTCTCTAAACCTGCGCTGTACTATCTGAATGAAACAATGGGCCTGGGGTAGCTATCTACACAGTCATAGGGAGAAAGTATTTTTGCTGCCCACATGCAGCACACAAATGAATATATGATCTGGTCACATACAGCGTCAGACCACTGGTCAATCTAACCAAGTATTCTACATAGCTGGCAGCACCTTGGAGAGTTTGTTAGAGTCATTATAGTCAATGCTGGACCAGGGGACTACAGCTCCCATCAGCCCCAGCAAATATGGCCAATGGTCAGGCATGATGGGAGTTGTAGTCCCAAAAAACCATATTGAAGGTCACAGGGTTCCAATACCTACAACAGATGCAACAACAGTCCGACTTCCTGTAAATCAGTTTCATAAGCACTGTGACAGGAAGCCAAAAAAGAAAAAGAAAAAATCCCATCAGATAACAAACTTGTCAGAACTTTCACTCAGATATTCACAGCTCATCTAAACTAATCTACTTTATTTAGAGACAAAATTCAGATAAATACAAACTCCCAACATCTTTTATATTTTTTAGGACACATAATCAGAGTGCCCAAGATGGCACTGTGCTATGTATGTACTATGCTTCCATTTCCCTGGAGTCTTAATTTTAAAAGTAAGTCAAGCATACAGAAGGTCTGTATAACAGGATCTAGCATGCATAATGCATGGCTGAACAAACAAGTTGCTCTCTGAAAATATGGGTTAGTTTACAACTGAATAGAGAGGTGTGGTGGTGGCCTAGATATCAAGGAACTTTCTTACATCTGCATATCTTGTTGAGGTCTCTTTTATTGCCTTCTGTAGGAATTAAATTAAAAAACAACAGCAAGCAATTTGGATTTCAGTCCTTTTAATACAAGTAATATCGGCATGATTTAGGCAGCAATCCTATACCCATCAACTTCTAAAGAAGACATGTTTAGGATTGCACTGAAAATCAGATACATCTTAAATGGGTGTCTAATTGTGTAAGCTTATAGCAGTACTTCACATTGAACTCAAATTAGACTTCAGTGCATGTGACTGCAATTCAAGGACTGCCTCTCCCTATTTGAACCAACTGGGACCCTGCTATCATCAATCTGAGACCCTTCTTCGTGTGTCCCTCCAAAGTTCAGAGGATGGCAACAAAAGAATGACTCTATTCAATGGTAGCTCCCCATTTGTGGAATGCTCTCCTCAGGACCATAAAGAAGGCTGATCGCCGAAGAATTGATGCTTTTGAATTATGGTGCTGGAGGAGACTCTTGAGAGTGCCAAGCCTATCCATTCTGAAAGAAATCAGCCCTGAGTGCTCACTGGAAGGACAGATCCTGAAGCTGAGGATCCAATACTTTGGCCACCTCATGAGAAGAGAAGACTCCCTGGAAAAGACCCTGATGTTGGGAAAGATTGAGGGCACAAGGAGAAGGGGACGACAAAGGACGAGATGGTTGGACAGTGTTCTCGAAGCTACCAACATGAGTTTGAGCAAATTGCAGGAGGCAGTGGAAGACAGGAGTGCCTGGCATGCTCTGGTCCATGGGGGTCACGAAGAGTCGGACATGACTAAATAACAATAACAAATGTTTTTGCATAAAATATGGTAAGTCACTTTGAGTTGCTGTGGCAAAAAAGACAAATGAATTGAATAAATATGAATAAAATATCACTTTGTCATTTGTAAAAGAAGCCATGTCTTCAGGCATCTCCATTCTTGATCAATAAGAAACAATGATAGAATGAGTAGTGGAGGGGGATATTTTTTTATAAAAAAAATCTCAGTGAAAAAGTAATTAAAATCAGGCTGCACTTTGCTGTCAATAATTCCATTTTTTTTCTCTTCCTCACTGCACCACTCTTTGACACAATATGATGTAAGCCAGGGAATGAAAGTAAGGAGGCCTACCCAGACACACAGCATTCTAGAAACTTTTGACAAGGAACGGTGTTTCTTTGACTTTCAAATGCAGCGAGAATCATCTTTAATAAAATACCATTTCATCCCACCCGCAGCTTTCTAAAGTCACATCTTGATTTGTGTCAACTGAAATTCTTTGACTTTTTCATCAAGATGTTCAAATATACAGTATTTTCTTTATCTATCCAGAATTTCTATCTCATTGGGTGAAATACAAGTCAAGTGAAGTCATACTCAAGGAGAAATTATTACTTTTAAGATCCTCTGCCGTTTGGAATATAAGGAGAATGGGGGATTCAGATGGAGGGAAATGATTAATGCAAGCAGGGGGTGGCGTGTTTGCTGTAACTTTCTGGTTAATATGGAAATGATTTTATAATAAACAATATAATAAACAATTTCTTAATCACATTCAACATATAGAAAGTTACAGCAATTTAAAAGTGCAGGTTAAAAGATACTGTGATTACAACAATAGGGTGGAAAGAGATATGAATTCCCTTAAGAGCCAGTGTGGTGTAGTGGTAAAGAGCGGTGGACTCGTAATCTGGTGAACCGGGTTTGCTTCCCTGCTCCTCCACATGCAGCTAGTCACACTTTTCTGAAGTCTCTCAGCCTCACTCACCTCACAGAGTATTTATTGTGGGGAAGAAAGGGAAAGGAGATTGTTAACCGCTTTGAGACTCCTTAGGATAGTGATAAAGCAGGATATGAAATCCAAACTCTTCTTCTTCTTCTTCTTCTTCTTCTTCTTCTTCTTCTTCTTCTTCTTCTTCTTCTTCATGCATTAAAAAGCAGAGACATCACCTTGTTGACAAAGATCTTTATATGTAAAGCTATGGTTTTCCCAGTAGTGATGTATGGAAGTGAGAGCTGGACCACAAAGAAGGCTGATCGCTGGAGAATTGATGCTTTTGAATTGTGGTGCTGGAGGAGACTCTTGAGAGTCCCATGGACTGCAAAAAGATCAAATGTATCCATTCTGAAGGAAATCAGCCCTGAGTGCTCACTGGAAGGACAGATCCTAAAGCTGAGGCTCTAATACTTTGGCCACCTCATGAGAAAAGAAGACTCCCTGGAAAAGACCCTGATGTTGGGAAAGATGGAGGGCACAAGGAGAAGGGGACGACAGAGGACGAGATGGTTGGACAGTGTTATAGAAGCAACCAACATGAATTTGATGAAACTCTGGGAGGCAGTGGAAGACAGGAGTGCCTGGCGTGCTTTGGTCCATGGGCTCATGAAGAGTCGGACAAGACTAATCAACTAAACAACAACAATGCATTATTACTCACAAAGCATGAAGAAAGGAGCTGAAGGACTGTGCCTACCCCTGATGACACAGGGTGCATTCTGGTCCCAGCTCTACTGCCCATGCATCTACTGGACGTCTAAGCCAGGAAAGCCTTCACACATTCACTTCTACAGGATCTGAGGAAACCTACCCTTATCGAGGTCCATGTGGCTAGGTTTCTCACCCCACGCTATGCATTGCCATGATCAGGGCCAGAGATGTGATCTTGAAAACACTTTCTAACACACTTTACCCCTTAGAATCATAGTACTGTAGATTTGAATGGGGCTGCAAGAGTCACCTAGTCCACTGCAGTGCTTCAAGGAAACAATGCAAGGAGGGGCCTAAAGAATTTGGCCTTTTAGAATATTTCCTGGCAGCCTTTCTTCAGCCAAGCCTATGGTGAGAAGGAACAATAAATAAAATTGGGAGCTGGAACAACTCCAGATCCTGGCAAACTTACAATTTCTTCCAAACGTAGTAAAGTATTGTTGCAATGGACTTGTAAACATCATTCATTGGCCTATGGAGAGTTATAGACTGTTAAGTACTCAAGCACCTTAGCAAAGTAGTTCCAGGTCAAGCATAGGCAAACTCAGCCCTCCAGATGTTTAGGGACTACAACTCCCATCATCCCTAGCTAACAGGACCAGTGGTCAGGGATGATGGGAATTGTAGTCCCAAAACATCTGGAGGGCCAAGTTTGCCTATGCCTGTTCTAGGTCATTATATATGACTTTTAAGTCCTATATCAAATAAAACCTTTCAAATTTCTAAAGAGTCACAAGGATCCTCTAAACTCTGCACAAATTTAAGGACTTTGAGTGAACTGCTCTTTCTCTGAGCTTAGTTCCCTTTCCTCAAACGATCTTCTGAAATGTGAGGGGTGTGGGAATGTTCAGGGTGGCAGGAGAGGATATATTGTTTATTAATAGACTTTCTAAATTGCGCTAGCAACTTCCTTTATGTAGCAGATTTACATTCCCCCTTTTTACATGCACAGCAGATAGCTGGATGCAGGCTCGTGTGAGCCTCTCACTATTATACAGTACAGTCTGTCTCAGATTGAATTGTATGTTCCTGGTAAATTCCCTTTAATCCCTCTTAAAAGAATGAAGACTTATTTAAAGTCAATAAAAGAAGTTTACTCACATCAGTTCACAGTTGCATTCCTGAAGGCAGACTTAGAGACAAATATGTACATGTGGATCTACCCCATATGGGGGAATAATCCCTGCGCCTCTGCTAGTTGAGAGCTAGCAGAACAGTCCTAGCTAAAAGCTGGTCAAACATAGAGGGAAGTCAAAAAGAGAATGTGTGCTGCGTGACTTGACCTTTTGTTACCTGGACAGTTTAGGTCACGCCCACCATCTATCACATATGAAAGGAAGGATGCTCCAGCCAGGAGGAACAGGAAGTTTTCCACTGGCTGGACCAAACATTCCCTCGCATGTCTTTTCTAGCATTACAAGGAATGTTGTACTTGACTGCCTCTCATGGATCACATCCAGGGTTACCAGACTCGAAAGGACAACGTGTGTGGACGCTAAAGTATTGTTGGGGTTTTGAGTCCTTTATCATTTGCGATTCCTTCACCCTACCCCCATACAGGTTCCCACTTGTATAGCAAATGGTAAAATAAATAATTGCATGCTGGCCTACATGCTTTTTCAGAATATGCTTACAACATCTGGATCTTGCTCTACTTGATCTTAATATAGTTTCCTGGATTGTTCATCCCTTCCCATTCAGCGATATCTTTAAATTATACATGATTGCTATTTTTGAAATGCTAAACTAAACTAAGATTCTATTTACTGGCATGTAACATACACCACTGTATACATTCTGAAAAGAAGTTTTTACTGCATTTGCACAGCCAACCTTAGCAAAACTCAAAACAAAACAAAACAAGAAAAAGCTGGTGTTGTGATGTGCAGCTGCAAGGCAGAGTTTATAATTTAGCCCAGAGCTTGTAAAATTTATTAAAATTCATGGGGAAAATGTCTTTTCTTTCAATTTCAGAAAACAGCATTTTGGGTCTGATTGCTTAATTACTCAAATCACCCACAAATTTGGTACAGCTGGGTCATGAACACATACTGCCTCCTCTAGCTGGATACCGACTTGTAGTCAAGAGTTTAAAATGCATTTCTACAGATGAGTAGCCTGTGCACCTCCTTTGCTTCAGCTGCAACAGCACAGCTAGGGGTTTCCACTGCCACGGCTACACCACTATTACATCTGTGATACATGGCTTGTTGATCTCTCCAGTTCCTCGCTTGCCTGATTTGAAACCTTAACCACAGCCTATCACTGACCTCAGTATCCAGCTATGGCCCACAAAGCTAGTGTCATAACTGAACCCAAGTCTTTATACAAGCTTAGTCAAGGCCTGAAAATTGTGCAAAACAGAGAGGTATAATGAGCTGTAACTAGGGGCTTGTTCACACTTCCACTTGTCTTGTGCCTAGAAAGCACATGCCTAAGCAGTTCTCCACTTCTCCTGTTTTTCCAGGCATGGGTCTAAGCGGTTTTCTCTTTGCCCCAACACTCTCCCTGGAAAAACCCACTCTTTAGCACTGAATCAAAGCAAATGTTGATCTGTGGAAAACATGGTTGACGTTTGCTCTGATTCGCTGTTAAAGATCGAGTTTTCCCGGGGGGGGGGGACAGTGGGCCAAGTGGAAGTCTGGATGAGCCCTTAATCTATAACAATGGTGTTGTAGTCTTTATGAAAGGCATAGGGGAAAGCCCAGAGGTCAGAGGTAAGTTGTTGGTGGGGCCAGAGGCAAAAGTGAATGAATATCCACTTTGCCTTCATACATTAAGCTAGTTTTTGCATATGAACTCTGTTCTCCGTCCAGGCAAGCAGGAAGCATTACCAGAGATCAAGGACTCATTCCACCAGCCAGGCAAAGACGCTGAAGAAGAATGTGAAACATGATCAATGAGTGGCAAGGCCTGGGAAAGTCTTGAGGTCCAGACAGAGAGGCCTGGATGGCCACATTAGGCCCACTGGCCTGAGGTTCACAACCCATATGCCCTGCTTGTGCATTTCCTGGAGGCATTTGGCTTGACCACAAATTGATGGAAAATATGGGACCTTGGGCTCCTGTGCAGGGGCATACAAAGGGGGGGGGCAGCCCACCCCAGGCACCACTCTGGGGTGTGTGTGACAAGATGGCCCACTGCCTCCCCTCAGCTGTAGAGCAGCCAAGGGCGCATGTGCAGTTAGTATGGGCGCCGATCACGCGGTGTCCATATGGGCATCCATACGGGCTGCCACTCGCATGGTGACTGTATGGACTGCCACATGTGCACAGTCCGTACCATAGCTGTCAACCTTTCCCTTTTCTTGCGAGGAATCCTGTTCGGAATAAGGGAATTTCCCTTTAACAAAGGGAAAAGTTGACAGCTATGGTCCATACGGATGTTGTGCATGCGCCGCCAGATGGTTTGTCCCATCCCTCAGTGTCCCACCCTGAGAAGGTTCCTCTGCCACTGCTCCTGTGACACCCTTCTTACTTGGAAGTAAGCCTCGCTGAAACCAATAAGACTAACCTCCTAAACAGACATACTTAGGATCAGGACCCGTGCTGGTTTAGTAAAATATATGATTTCACCTATGCTATTTCTTCCCAAATGAGACATTTTCCTATCACTTCATTTACTTGAGACTGCTTCAGAACAGAGCTTTGTTTTATTATGTGTTTAATGTTGATGCAGTAATTCAGCAGGAAGACAAATTCAGGGGAGTTTGTGAGGCTGGAGTATTTGCACCATCAATCAGGCTAGACAAGTACAGTAATTAGGAAATGCTGATCTGACTACAAACTGGGTCACTCCTCTTCTAGTGGGTGGGAGGGGGAGGCAAAGGGAAATAAAAATAAAATTAATGCAACCTTCACAGTGCTTTTCATGAAGTATATTACCCATCCATTTCTTCAGTGATAAGGATACATTCATTAGGTTTTACTTCAATGTCTGTAGTGCTCAGTGGCCAAGAATGTACAATATGCATGGATCACTGGATAAGGGAGGGAACTAAGGGCTATAAAAACCATAAGATTATTTTTAGCATACATATTTAAAAAGAATGTAATGCACAGTGGAGAAAACGCTGCATCCAATATAAGGAATGATCTATCTACTGTCCTTATCTACATGTTCCTTATCTGCTGCCTCTCTAAGGTCAGTTTCAGATACACATTTACGTTATCCAGAAACTGGTATAACAACATCCTGATAATCTCAACGAGTTTTGAAGCCATTATGTTTTGTTATTAAGTCATTGTGAACAGCCAGTGTATTACCAATTGCTACCGGCTAGCACTGATTATCCGGATTAGCCCCAAAGGCATGATGATGAGAAAAACGGGCAGTGTTTCTTATGTGAGGGACAAAGGGCAAATACAGTGATGGCAGCCACAAAACCTCCCTAGTGAAAGATCAGCTTAGCATTGGCTCAGGGTAATGAGAGCACATCCTTTCTGATGTGCTACTGAACCGATCTCTAGCTGTAAGTTTGTAAATACCAAGCCTTGGGACTGTCAGCAGGAACAGCAGCCTGCCACCTTCTCCTGAAGGCGGAAATGTATGGAAGCTTTGTGCGTCTTTCCAGAGGCCATCAATTTTTGTTATCTAATCCGCCTCATACTGCCTCAGAAGTAGCTCACCAGGTGGGCCAAAGTTATTGATAGAAGCTGGAATATATATGAAGTTCCCAGTTCTTAAGGTAAATCAGGGGTTGCCAACCTTTTGGGGCCAGTATGTACATTTGGGAAACCACTGAGCCTCTTGGTCTTGCTGATCAGAAGGTTGCCGGTTTGAATCCCCGCAACGGGGTGAACTCCCATTGCTCTGTCCCAGCTCCTGCCAACCTGTCAGTTTGAAAGCACACCAGTGCAAGTAGATAAATAGGTACCACTGTGGCAGGAAGGTAAACAGCATTTCCATGTGCTCTGGTTTCCATCATGGTGCTCCTTTGCTCCAGAAGCGGTTTAGTCATGCTGGCCACATGACCCAGAAAGCTGTCTGTGGACAAATGCCCGCTCCCTCAGCCTGAAAACGAGATGAGCGCTGCAACTCCACAGTCGCCTTTGACTGGACGTAACCGTCTGGGGTCCTTTACCTTTACCTTTTTTCACTTGGGATTATGAAAAAGCACTGTGAGCCCCTGTCACAGAATAACTAATATAGGATCGTGGCATTGCACAAAATGGCTCTCACATTTGTAAGAGCAGAAAAATTTGTAAGAGCAGAAAAAAGAGCAGACATGTTCAAAAAATTCTGCTCCATTAATGCGGGCATCTGCATTCTCCACCACTGCACTCATTCACAAGGAGAAGCTCTTTGCACCTCTCCCTTGTTTATTAACAGGTGGGGGTCCAGTCCTGGGAATCCTTTGAGATTCCCCCCCCCCTTTAAAATATAAAGCGGTATAGAAATGCAAAGAAGAAGAAGAAGTTGTTTAACATTCAGTGTAGCGGAGCCTGAGTCAGTGCAAGCAGGAACTGGGAGGGGAAAGTAAACAGCCTCTTGTGCACTGTAAAGTGTTGCGGGGATATTTGCTTTTTGCAGGTGCCACAGGAGGTCCATTGTTGCCTGCAGGACCTCACCTGGCAACCCTCGCGGTAAGCACTGGTATGTGCAAGTGAAGGCAAAGGACAGCATAAAATAACATGATTGCTAACTGGCCAGGTACCCTTGTTAACTTTAGCAGCCAACACTAGGGGTGGCTATACATGCGTAGTATTGCTGAAATATTGCCTCCTGTCTCCGCCACTACCTTATACTACTCACTGGCAAACAGAGGTGCCACCATCTTTGGAGGTTTGAGGGGCCCCACACATGACGCTGAGCAGGGGGCTCTCTGAACATTGAGGATTGAGGCCCAGCTACTTGCAAAAAAAAGAAAAAAGAAGGGAAAGTCACAGTGCCTTGGCTCCCAGGAGCCGCCACCCTCGTTGGCAAAACAAGAATTCCCTCCTCCCAATTGCCTTGTAGCAATGGCTATTGGTTCAAACTAGAGGTCAGCAAGCTTTTTCAGCAGGGGGCCGGTCCACTGTCCATCAGACCTTGTTGGGGGCCGGACTATGTTTCGGGAAAAAAATATGAATTCCTATGCCCCACAAATAACTCAGAGATGCATTTTAAATAAAAGGACACATTCTACTCATGTAAAAACACGCTGATTCCCACACCATCCACGGGCCGGATTGAGAAGGTGAATGGGCCGCATCCAGCCCCCGGGCCTTAGGTTGCCTACCCATGGTTCAAACTGTTGAGTTGCTCCATTGGCCACAGTTGATTGAATGATCTTTTCATTAAAGCCATTGAGACTACAGACTCCATCACAGCTGACTAACTGCTGCTCCATTCTCTTATTTGCAGCGCTACATGGTGAGTTGGAGAGCCAAGAGAAGCTTATGAATGCATCATGGTGCATGTTAATAGCCGGTGGCTCATTGAACTAAATATAATATCGTAGATTACACTTATTCAGAAAACTGCTCAGACAGACGTTGCTCCATGCAAATGAAGAATTATGCAGTAGGAATATGTTACTATTAAGCTAACAAGGAACGCTTTCAGGGAAAGTCCTTTGGTTTCTACTTATTAAGTGCTCAGCACTGTCTCTAGAGCAACTGGGAGATCTAAAGTGTGGTTATTAGCATAATGCTAAAATTTGCCTCAGTACTTCTTCTATATGGCAATCAAGGGAAACCTGTTTGAATGGGGGAAAGATAAATGATAAGATGTGAACGTTCTTTGTTCTTTCACTTGTACAAATTGCTTCTCAGAATCACAATGGGGCTTGGTGACTTGCTCAAACAGAACTTGGAGATCAGGCAGAAAAGGGTGGAATGAAACAAAAATAGATGCGAGTTTACACTGAGAGCTCGTGTTTTTGTTCCAATGGGATATGCATGCTCTAAAAAAAGACACATTAGAAATCAAATATCCAAGACGACAAGGATTAGATATTATATAACTCAACATTCAAGATTAAGGAGGAAGGGTGTAAAAATCCTTTACATAAATAAATTACAAATGCCACACTTTGTATAGCTGTAGGCGGTGTGTCTCAGAGATGTTTTTGGAGGTGGGAGTCAAAGTTAGTAAATGACGGTGTGCTTTTTGGGTCACCACTAAGTGTGTGTGTGAGCCAGTGGCAGAGCAAGCTGATTGGGTTGCGCACCTGGGGCAGCAAGCGTGCCCTGCACCCAGAGGCAGGGCCAGCCACCCACAGGGTGGGGCCAGCTACCCGCGGGGGCGGGGCCAGCTGGGGCAGGACTCTGTGTGGGGCCTCCAAGGAGACTGCCTCCAGCTGAGGGGAGGTGGCAGGCAGACTGTGTGGGGCAGCGAGGAGCCTGAGGGCACCCAAGCCACCACATCACTCCCAGGAGAGATGCATGGCTCGGGCGTGCTGCAGGCGCTGTGGTGAGTGCCACCCGGCATTTTGTCACCCCCCTCAGTGGTGATATCCGGGGTGACCCGACCCCACCGCATCCCCCTTCCTCCGCCCCTTGTGTGAGTTGGAGAGGAAGTAGTTATCATGAGCAGGTCTGCCACTGCTGCCCCTTACAGTGGCAATTCTACTCTTTTCCGAAATAGAATAGAAGCTGCCAATACCAATAGCTGGTCAGCCTCCGGTCCCCGCTAACCATACTGTGAAATTCCTATTCCCAAACTCACAGGTCACTGAATTCCACCCCCCACCTAATCTTAAACAAAAAGAGTTCCGTTAGGAACTTTCAGCTCAGCATTACAAACTAGTAATCCACCTGGCCCGTATATTCTAACAGAATCAAATAGTGATGAGCAAACTCCATTTGGCTCAATGAGAAACTGAGTCAGCAATAGTTATCAAAGAGCACCAGCTTAAGGAGTAGGGGGTGGAATCAGATTTCCAGAGTGAAATCCCCTCTCCGGGGTGTACTAAACTGGTGTGTGTGTGTGTGTGCTTCCCATGACTCAAAAGTATTCTCAAAATGCTGCTTGGAAAATATGTGGAGGTGGAGGAACTGCAGTTTTTAAACACTACGCCAGCCACCTCCCCTCCTGAAACAAAGGCACCGGGGAACAAGTTTTAGATCTGGGTGGGGGAATGTCAATCACATAAGGTTATCTGCAAGAAGCAGTAGAGGTGGCCGACTTAAACACTTGCAAAACAAAAAGCTGCATGATCTGGAGGTCTTCCAGTCACATAGTTACAAAGCATTCAATGACAGCTCCCTCCCATGAGAGGAAGGGATTAGCACTAATGAACTTATGTGCATGCACTTACAAAGCAGCTGGATTTGCGGTTCACGAATCAAAATTAAATCGCACACTGATGTTAAAAGCTATGGGAACTGAAAGGCTATTTCCCCCATATATCCTAGCTTCTTCAGAACCATTTTGGAATCATCTCCATTATAAGCAAAACCATGACAGAAGCTGGAACTTTGGTGGGATACAACACCAAAGCACAAAACAAGCAAAAAAACCACAAGCAAAAAAAAAAAAAAAAAGCAGAAATTTCAGAGAGGAAGGGGGATAGCAGAAAAATAACATCCACTTGAATTTATTAGTGCATAATAACTAAATGTGGCAGAATACCATTTAAACATACAGGATGAAGGAGTGTCTCCACCCCCATCGTTCTGCCCGGACACTAAGGTCCAGCACCGAGGGCCTTCTGGTGGTTCCCTCACTGCAAGAAGCGAAGTTCCAGGGAACCAGGCAGAGGGCCTTCTTGGTAGTGGTGTCAGCCCTGTGGAACACCAGATGTCAAAGAGAACAACAACTATCAGACTTTTAGAAGACATCTGAAGGCAGCCCTGTTTAGGGAAGCTTTTAATGTTTGACAGACACTGTATTTTAATATTTTGTTGGAAAGCAGATGGGTGGGGTATTATTAATAATAATAATAATAATAATAATAATAATAATTCAGCCCAGAGGTCACTGGACAGTAGTTGGTGGGGGCAGAGGCAGTGGCATTTGATATACTAAGACTAGACCCACTGAAATCAATGGATTTAAGTATATTAACTTTGTTGATTCTGATGGGTCTACTCTGAATATGGCTTAGTTGACTATCACCCATTTATTAAAATATAATTGCAAAAGGATACTGTTCAGCAGCTACAGTCAGATGTCTCAGTAAGCAGACCTATCATTGCAGGAGTGAGTTACAGTGAGTCTCGAGCTCACACACTGCCTCTACCTCTCTCTTCTCCAGCTCTAATGCAACTGTGAGGAGTTCAGAAACTTTTGCTTCTGTTTTTTATTAATTCCAGTTTGCCATTTTGTTTTAACCTGATGAACTGCGGTTAATCTAGTTTGTTTAAAACAATCCAGCTTCAAACCATGGGCTATGAAGTTGGATTGTTTCAATAAACCATAGTTAAGGATTGTCAACGGTTTAGGGTTCATATGCAACATTCTACTGCAGTTACTCAAAAACAGAAGCAAGAGCACCCGTCCAATCTCATCCTCATGACCATGCTGAAGGAAGAGAGGAGTGTACTCAAGCCTGAGGTTTATTGTGAAGGCTTAACATGACCACTGTGTTATAAGTTGTGCTCTGCTGATCCTGCTCTCAGTTTTCTAGATAATCTTCATTTCATGCAAAAGAGGTTGGTGTCTGCCCCTGCTGCCGCCCGCAGAATACTTTTCAGAATACTTAAGAAATTATTCCATATCCTCATTTTAGGAGAGTCTGCACTTATCTTACAAGATCTTTGTGCAGTGGTACCTCGGGTTACATACGCTTCAGGTTACATACGCTTCAGGTTACAGACTCCGCTAACCCAGAAATATTACCTCAGGTTAAGAACTTTGCTTCAGGATGAGAAAAGAAATGGTGCAGCGGCGGCGCGGCGGCAGCAGGAGGCCCCATTAGCTAAAGTGGTGCTTCAGGTTAAGAACAGTTTCAGATTAAGAACTGATCTTCAGAACGAATTAAGTTCTTAACCCGAGGTACCACTGTATGTGTGTCCTCTTCCATTGTACAATTTCTTAGTAGCACTGAGGTAAAAAAAAAAATAACCCTTCCCCAATGATTTATAAGAAAAGGAACTGTATTTGGAAAATTATGAAAGGGAAGAGAAATTTTACACAAAATTCACAACACTGTGGTGCTTGTTTTGTGTTCTTACTTTCAAGGTAGCCAAGGGGTGTTTGTGAGTCTCCTTCAAATCAGTGGTCTGCACTCTGCAGCCCTCCTGGGTGCTTACACTCCCTGAAAACCAACTGTCATCCACAGTTGGGATTTCTTTTAAGCATGGGAAGGTAGTGGTGAGGAACTGCCTATTAAGCGCTTCACAGCTGTTCTTAAAAAGAATAAAAATTAATTCCTTTTTTAACTTGTAAAAAAGTCAGCACAGGCTTCCCTTAAAACAAAACCATTGACAACACCAATTTCAGGCACTCAGTAGCCAGGCTCCCTTGTTCCTCATACTTCAATTAAAGCTCAAGGGAAGACATTATGAGGTAACTTCTCATATGGGGCCTTTGCAGATCAAGAAACACAGGCAGCAAGGGTGAGTGCTGAGCACTCGAGAAATGTGCAAGTGAAAGAAGAAAAGACACACCACCAACAGCAACCTCACAAACAGTAAGGTAAACTTAGCCTTGCACCTGCCAGAATTCTAAATAATTTCTAAGGTGCACTTAGAAAGATGCAGAAAAATGAAAGCCTTTTTTGCAGCAGAAGAAAACTATTGAAAAGTTAGGCAGGTTTCAGCACGACCCTATTCTGAATCCTGCACCTCCTTAGAATCCCATAATACCTTTGCCTGCGCTTTCTTGGGTACCCAGGGAGGCTGCACAGTGCAGACCACCAGAGAGTTAAATTGTAGAACGAAGGGACGCTCATAAATACACACTGGCCACTTCAAAAATGCAGCAGAAATGACATATCCCACTCATGAGAATTTCACCACCACCCCATTGATAAATTCCCCTAGTGTAATTTCTTGTTTTATTAATATATGAAGAATGGTTGGAGAGAAGAGTGGGATAAACTTTCAGTATTCTGAAAACTTAGATAGTGTATTCTTTTTACACAGAAACTTGAAAAGCTGAAACAAACCGTTCTTGAGGCAACAGTGTTAATAATGAAACAGAAGAAAAACCATTTCTGCTAAGCTACTAATACTAGTCTCTGTGGTATGCAATGTACACTGGAGGTCACCAAGGCAAGTCATTAATTAGTATGAAGCTATTTAGCTACACAAATTTAACCAACCCAGAGCCCGATGCAGTATGACTACAGTCCCCAAAGGAGGCTAAAGTAACATTCATATTGGGTAGCAGTGGTTAATTTTATCTGTCTCATGAGTATTTGAAGCATTACAGAAAACATTTGTACAGGTTGCAAGATAGTATTTCCAGGAAGGGAAGCAAATGTTGCTATGTTAAGGCTCAGAACTACCAAACTCTGCATAAATAGCAGGCCAGTTCTCAAAAACGCCTGGCATCTGTTCGTCTTGTGCTAGTAATGCAGTGCCAAATAAGTTAGGAGAAGGGGAAGGACAAGGACAATATACGCTATTAAGTTTTTGGAGAAAACATCTGCCGGTGCACCAAGCTGCAGGCATGTAAAGTGAAATATACTCAGAGTCGCAAAGTGATTTCATGCTCTTTATTCAGCTCATAGTGGTGAGGAGGAATGAATGAATGTGCCCTCAAAGTATCTGCTTTATATACATTATTTACACAATGGGCTGCACATGATTGGCTAATTCTGGAATTCTACTGTAAGCCAATCAGGTTGTGGATTCACTTATATCTGGAGCATGACTGGGTGGTTCCTGCCAGCCAATCATACTGCTGCATTGTTCTAGGACCAATCAGACTGCTGCATTCTGAATCCTATTGTTCTAGGACCAATCAGACTGCTGCAATTTGGATCCTATTGTTCTAGGACCAATCAGACTGCTGCAGTTTGGATCCTATTCAACTCAGTACATAACATAAAGGAAGCACAGGTAAAGTAAGGAAGAATAACCTGAAATTCAGTGTAAGGTAGCAAAAGGAAAGTTATTGGGTGGGTGGGATGGGGAGGATGTGGTGATAAAACATCCTGGTGGATAATTTGCTGCACAGTTTCTCAACAACTCAGAGCTTTTTGCAACCAGAGCTGGATAAATACCTCTTGAGGGCCTAAGCACTGAAAAAACTTACACACCCCACATATGTGATTCAAAATAAGAACAATACTAAAAAAATAAGAAACATAAAAATGAATTAAAACTGCATCAGACCAACACGGCTACCTACCTGAATAAAAAATGAAAGAGTTTTCAACTTATGTTTGTAGGACATTGGGTGGGGGAAAATAACAAATGGAGAACCGAGAAATGAAGAAAGCGTGTTTAGTGAATTGTAAGGAAGTCTCAAAGTTCTGATTCCCCCCCCCCCATGATGATGACTTCAATTATTTTATTTTATTTTATATTTATATTTTATTTTATTTTTTAAATCAAATGCCAAATATATATGGTGCCCCTGCATACATACATGCTTAGTCTGCCTATTGGGCAATCCAGCACTGCTTGAAATAGATGCCTTATACTGCAAACCAACTATACCAGTGCAAAAATTCTAAATGTGACAACAAAATTGAAAACAAATCCACTTTTATAACATCATTACAACTGTCTGCAAGGACTGAGGTTGTTGCTATTATCAGTACCACATTAAGGCATGATTACTGATAATAACCTAGCATGAAGCTTTTTGTTCCTTACGATATTAAAGTGATGTTTCTTTAGTACGCATTGCATGCAGTCAGTTTATCACACAAAGGAAGCATCTATTTCCTTGAGTATGGTACTTTCCCACCATGTAATTAAGGTGGGTCCCCCCCTCCCCATTTTCTATTTAAGACCTATATTTTTCTGGGACAAGGCTGTCAAAATGTTTTAGGCTTACAAGTTGATATAAGTCTTAAGAATTTCTGAAGAAATTAGATTTATACTCACTCCTGATCTTCACATCTCCTAGCTGTCAGGAGGTGTGCCTCAATTTCATTTCAGACATGGGGGAGGGGGAGAGGAGGGCTGACGAAGGTACAAGGATTAAGGGTGATGCTAGCAAATGTCCACAACCATGTTCAGAATGGGGGGTTAGGGAGATTTTACAGAGCCCTGAAAAGATGGCTCAATAAATGACATCCTTGTAATTAGAGAGGGCACTTTGCATTATAGCTTTCATATAGTTCAGTGACTTTAGTGCATAACATTAATACTTTAAGGAGGGATTCTCTGCAGTTACATAGGGAATAAACACACTGTAAATCATAGGCTTAGTCCGAATAGTAAGGTGTTGTGAAGCAGGGATTGTTTTTTGGGGGGAGGTCTTTCCTGAACACCCCCACCCCAATTTGAAGAAGCTGATGTGTGACAAAGAACCACATTCTAGGACATCAGTGCTAGGAATCTGAAATGAACTGGCTGAAAATCAAACCAGCTGTTATTTGTCTGTACCATAGAACTGGTAGTGGTAGGCAGTCTTAGAGACAGTAGAAAATTGGGAGAAACACAGGATTTTTTTTTTTCCAGCTGCAACCCAGTTCTGGCACCTCTTGAGTGGGTTCCATTGCTGTTCGAAGGGAGGTGCTCATGGTGAGTTCCAGCACCTCTTTTTCTAGAGGTTCATGGGAGCCAGGGGAGGGAGACACATCACCAGAACCAGGGTTGCCCCGGTCTCTGCAGACACGTTGGGCTCCGAGACGTCAGTAACATCTGTCGCCTTGTGCCAAATTACAACCTCTTGGCCTAACCTATCTCACAGGATGGTTGTGAAGAAAAAAGGTGTGAGGGAAGTGATCATGTACAACACTTTCAGCGGATAAACGGAATGAAATAAAAGGTTAATTGTAAGCTGCCATGAGTTCCTGTAAGGGAAAAAGGCCAGAAACAGCAGCAGCAGCAGCAGCAGCAACAACAACAACAAAACTGTGAGCATGATCAGGAATATACCAGAGAGTAAATCCTATTGAACTCAGTGTTCTGAGTAAAAATGGTTAGGATTGCAGTGTAAGACTTCACAGTCTTTACCCAGTTACCTGGGAGTAAGCTGCATTGAATACAGTGGAACTTACTTCTGAGTAGACATGTAAAGGCTTGCTGTGTAAGGCTCAGTTTACAGTAAAGGAATAAACACTGCACACATTTCCTAATAAAATGGCTGGCTGCTAAAATATTGCAATTAAAACAAATAAAGTAGATTGGTTACATTTTCCTTCAAAAGTATAGGATGGGCTTCGTATGCCAGCTTCACTATTTCCTTCATTTGGTGCAGGTATTTTATTTTCAGTAGCAACAGGACTCCATTTTTGCACCTACAAACATCCAGGCACCACTTTTAACTGTTCTCTGAGACTTGGAGGGAAAGGAAAAGGAAAACCGGGACATTCAAATCGGGGATGGCTTCTGTAATTCTGGAACTGTCCCTGGAAGATTGGGCCAACACTTGGAGGGTATGCGTTATTGTGATGGTACAGTTGCTTCCTTTTATAACTAGTGCCACAGGAGATCGGTCATTTTTACTTCTGCATCGATTCAGTTATTTGGCAACTGTGAGCATCAGCATTTGCTGTTGTTGTTTAGTCTTCCACTGCCTCCCGCAGTTTGGTCAAACTCATGCCCAACATCAGGGTCTTTTCCAGGGAGTCTTCTCTTCTCATGAGGTGGCCAAAGTATTGGAGCCTCAGGTTCAGGATCTGTCCTTCCAGTGAGCACTCAGGGCTGATTTCCTTCAGAATGGATAGGCTTGGTCTTCTTGCAGTCCATGGGACTCTCAAGAGTCTCCTCCAGCACCAAAATTCAAAAGCATCAATTCTTCAGCAATCAGCCTTCTTTATGGTCCAGCTCTCACTTCTATACATCACTACTGGGAAAACCATAGCTTTTACTATACAGACCTTTGTTGACAAGGTGATGTCTCTACTTTTTAAGATGCTGTCTAGGTTTGTCATCAGCATTAGTCTATGAAAAATCAAGGTGATGGGATCAGGGCTACAGTTCACACAGAGAAACAACACACAAAAACCAGCACTTTGTGATACCTCTTCCTTCCTTCCTCCCCACCCACCCCCACTTCCTTTCTCCAAATATTGTGTCATTAAAGAGCTGACTAGTTGTGCAGAAACATCCTTTAACAGTGTAGAATGTAGCAATGAACAGTGATGAAGTGTAGAAAGGAGTGATCCATCCCCAGTCATTCTCTGCCAGCCAGTAGTCAGAGATAAAGGGATAGCCTGATAGCCTGATAGCCAAGGCTATGTTCCTTAATCAACACGGCTCAATAGCCATACTTCATGGACACTGTGCTTCTGCTAGGGTTACAAATGGGATAAAAAGCAAAGCAGGGATTTCACAGATCAATCCTTGTGCCCAGATTTTGGGTTACATTTCTGCAGAATGTATATTCTACATCTGCTTCCAACACCCGTTCCCAACTGTTGTAGGTCATGTTGTGCTTCCCCTTTGTAGTATCCCACAGGTTTAGGAAGAGTAGCCACTGTGTGAAGAAACCTTGTAATGGGTCTGCCCCAATGCCAGGAAACAGCAGGAGTCAAGGTAAGATCAGTGGGTGCATTTAATGGTAAATGATGCATCGACAAATCAGCATAGCAGTGTCCCTATTCTCCAGGGACAACCCCACAGTTGCAGAAGCCGTCCCAGTTTCTGATTTGATCCCAGAATGTCCTGCTTCTCTTTAGGACATCCCTATTTTCATCGGACAAATGTTGGAGTTATGTAACCCTTGAGCCAAGGAGATAAGTAACCATACCACCCTTAGAAGACATCTGAAGACATCTGTATAGGAAAGGGTTTTTTAAAGTTTAATGTTTTATTATGTTTTTATATGTGTTGGAAGGTGCCCAGAGTTGATTGGGTAACCCAGTCAGATGGGTGGGGTAATAATAATAATAATAATAATAATAATAATAATAATAATTAGACATCCCTATTTTCATCGGAGAAATGATGTTGGATTGTATGGCATAGCAGCTAGGACTAGCTATTTAGGCAAGTCTAAGACTCCAACTGGTTGCCACACAGAAGAGAGGGCAAGGACGTTCCATGACAGATCAGGCATGTCTCCTAAAATGACAGGCCACACACATGACACACTTCCTCCTTCTTTTTCCTGTAGTTGTGGTGAGCAGTTCCTGTCTGTGAACTATCTCACCAGCTCCTTCAGATCCAGATTCATGTCTTCTTCTTCTTCTTCTTCTTCTTCTTCTTCTTCTTCTTCTTCGGCAATCACTCATAGCAGAGTAAGATTGTTTTCCATTAACACGGTTTGAACAATGAGTCCGTAAGTGACTGTGGAGGCCAATTCTGGATCCACACGTCCTTCCACAGTGGGGGCATTGGTTTCCTGGCAGGAGTTGACCACGGTGTGGATTTGCCAAGCGTGCCTTCCTCTTGGCACGTTTCTCCCTTGCGTCCCAAGTTCAAGCATCTTCAAAGCCCATGATACCTTTGATAAAGGCTGTTCTCCAATTGGAGCTCTCACAGGCAAGTGTGTCCCAATTGTTGGTGTTTATACCACATTGTTTGAAATTTGCCTTGAAACAGTTTTTAAACCTCTTTTGTTGACCACCAGCATTATGCTTCCCATTTTTAATGTAGTTCTATTTGAGCAGCACCAGCAGGTTTTTGATTACAAACAACTTGAAACCACGTTCAAAATAACATTTATCCTGGAAAAGTTAGCACTCCAGGAGCCTTCCATAGGAACTGTTTCTGATTTTGCTTTTATCTTCAGCAACCTTGACTTCGGAGGTCTGCTTATTTTCTCCCTGCATAAAGCTAATTATATAAGCGCACTATCACATACTCCCACAATGGCTATTGCAACTGGCAAAAGCCCTTAACGTTTTTTTGTTCCCCATGGCTGGTGATTCACAGGGATCTTCAAAGGTGAAAAATGTTGGCAAACACAGCAGCCGTGGCATTTGACATGACCACAATAGAGGGAACACGATTTTCACATAACACACTCTTCATTTAGCCAGCCTACATTACTTAGAAAGAAAGGGAATAAGGTGCTACTTGTATAGGATGCTTGAGGAATTAATCCCTGGAGAATTCTGATATGAACCAACCTCATCATCTCAGTCTAGAAGTAGGTGGATCAGAATGTTGGTTCTGCTGGTTTGTACACTTTCTGAATATTCCAGCTCATTATTTTTATTTTTTTAAGTATTAAAATAGGTTTAAAATGGTGATTTTTTTCTGTGTGGGAAACTGTTTAAAAGTATGAATTGAAATATAAACTCCCAATATATTTGTTGTTGTTTAGTCGTTTAGTCGTGTCCGACTCTTCGTGACCCCCTGGACCAGAGCATGCCAGGCACTTCTGTCTTCCACTGCCTCCCGCAGTTTGGTCAAACTCATGCTGGTAGCTTCGAGAACACTATCCAACCATCTCGTCCTCTGTCGTCCCCTTCTCCTTGTGCCCTCCTTTCCCAACATCAGTCTCTTTTCCAGGGAGTCTTCTCTTCTCATGAGGTGGCCAAAGTATTGGAGCCTCAGCTTCAGGATCTGTTCTTCCAGTGAGCACTCAGGGCTGATTACCTTCAGAATGGATAGGTTTGATCTTTTTGCAGTCCATGAGACTCTCAAGAGTCTCCTCCAGCACCATAATTCAAAAGCATCAATTCTTCGGTGATCAGCCTTCTTATATACTCATTCAATTAAAATAGCAATGTGGAATTGGGCTGAGATACATTTTACATTTATGGATGAAAACAGGTAAAAACAGCAGAAAAGTAGACTGATTTGCCATCCTGAGCTGCAGCTTAGAGCTGTAACCAAGTAAGTTAACGCTCCAGAAGAAAGGAAACATCTAGTCAAGGTTGCCACACCTTGTTTCCAGGAATTTTCTTTCTACGTAATGCTAAGCTCTTCTGAGCATGTGCAGAGCCAACCCTCCCAAGGAGAAATATTTATTTCCCACCTCATCAAAGGATAGTCATGCAGAATTTACCTATCTTATCAGTGAAGAAAGCGATATGCTTCTTAATCTGCCTGGAAGACTCTCTCTGTGTGTGTGTGTGTGTGTGTGTGTGTGTGTGTGTGTGTTGCAAAATGTATTAGCCTTCCTACTCTCTGGCTGCCTGCCTCAAGTAACAGTGTCCTCAGATGCCACACTCTCTCAGAAGTGGCCTGGAGTGAGATGGCAGGCAGCCAGTTAACTAAAGATGACAAACTCAGATTCGACTCTTGGCTGTCTAGTTCTTCTGCACATACAAACGCACACCCGTGAAAAAAGTCCTGCAAAAAAGTCATGGGTAACTTCTGTGGTTTGTGGAATGCTCTCCCCAGGGAAGTTCGCCTGGTGCCTACATTATATGTTTTTAGGCGCCAGGCAAAAACTTTCCTCTTTGGCTGACTAATGTCCTACAGCCTTTGAAATGTGTCTGTGGGCAGTTATTGTTTTGTTGTTTGATTTAATTGTTTACTTGTGTTTTATCTTGTGTTTTATTATGTGAACTGCCCTGGGATCTCGTGAGGAAGGGCAGCATATAAATTTAATAAAGAATTTTTAAAATGACCCTATTAGTAAAATAGCAAGCCGCATGTGATAGCGTGCTTTCTGTGTTTTTGAAATAATTTTTATTTCATTTTACAAGTATAAAATGGTAGCAATACCATCATGCACTTCCACATTTCCAGATTCCTTCAGATCTCTGGACTTCCCACCTCCCCTTCACGGATCCTATTATTAAACCTTCTCTACTGCATCTTTTCCAATAATAATAATAATAATAATAATAATAATAATAATAATAATAATAATAATTTATTACTTATAGCCCACCCATCTGGCCGGGTCTCCCCAGCCACTCTGGGCGGCTCCCAACAGAATGTTAAAATAGTACTTGCAACGTTACAAATGTTATTGTAGTCCTGCAAAAGTTTTCATTTGCTTACAGTGGTCTTCAAGATAAATTATGAACCCCCTCCCCCCGTTCTTTGTTAAAGTTCTGGTCTTTAAATGCCTTCTCCATTCACAATATTCATGCACTTATCCAGTTACCACCCAAAAGGATGCACCATGAAATTCCTAGGGATGGTGAGACACCCACTCTAACCTCTGTTCCGAAAGAAGCTTGGCTAAAACAAATTATTTTCCAAAATAACTGGGTGGGAGGGGGTCAGGGGGTCATATTATTCAGAACCCATTTCACAGTATAGTGCAACAGGACCCAAACAGCTCCATCTAATCTTCCCTCATGGACCAGAAACAAGAAGCCCCGACAATAACAGACTGGCATTACAAGTTACAAGAATTTGCAGAAATGGCGCAGTTAACAAATACCCTGAGAGGCAATTCAAAACAAATTATGGAAAAGTGGGATAGATATAAAACATATGTTCAAAAATACAGTAAAGGTTCGCTATCTATGCTAGCATTTGATTGACATTGGAGTGAGACTGAGCTGAGAAATAAGACTAATAGCACATATTGATATAGGAATGTATTAGATAAGATGTAAAGAAATATACAATAATCAGAGTACATTCAATGGTAAAAAAGGAATATACAACGGGATAGACAGGAAGTCTAGGGTGTTTGTATATGATTTTTTGGGGGAAATTGTTTTTGTTTTTTCTCTGTTATTTCTTTTTGTTTGTTTCATTTTCTTTCTAAATATATAAAATTGTACAGTGGTACCTCGGGTTAAGTATTTAATTCGTTCCAGAGGTCAGTTCTTAACCTGAAACTGTTCTTAACCTGAAGCACCACTTTAGCTAATGGGGCCTCCTGCTGCTGCCGTGCCACCGGAGCACGATTTCTGTTCTCATCCTGAAGCAAAGTTCTTAACCTGAAGCACTATTTCTGGGTTAGCAGAGTCTGTAACCTGAAGCGTATGTAACCTGAAACATATGTAACCCGAGGTACCACTGTATATAATTTTTGTATACATGTTGGAAATTATATTATAATAAGTCCAGTAATGTAACATGACAACGTTTACCAATGTAATATAAGAATGTTAACAAATAAATAAAATGCAAATTCAAAATAATAATAATAATCTTCTCTCATGGAAATTCAAGTGCTGCCAATTCCCGTTCTCCAAAAGGGTAGCTGGCGATGGCCCTGACAATAAGGAAGGCTGTGAGATGACTTCTGCTAAGCCCTTTGCGGAAGCTGCAGCAAGGCACCAGGGCTACTTGCAGTTTCCCAAGGCCCCTGGGTAATCTCAGGAGCCTTAGTGAACATTTCCCAAGGCACCTCGCTCCCAGGATGCTCCTGCAACTGCATCATCCTCAGGCAGTAAGAGTTAATACATACCATATTTTTCGCACCATAGGGCGCACCGGACCATAGGGCGCACCCAGTTTTTAGGGGGGGGGGAATCAAGGAAAAAAATATCCCCCCCCCCAGCCCCAAAGAGCAGTGTACAGGCTGCACACAACCTCTCCCTGCCAGAGGGGTTGCGTGCAGCTATGGAAGAAGGCAAGGCAGCGAGCAGGATGGATCCCGCTCGCTGTTTTGGCTTCCCCTTTAGCCCCGTGCAGCCTCTCCCTGCCGGAGGGGTTGCGCGCGGCTATGGCACAAGCCTGCATTCGCTCCATAGGACGCACACACATTTCCCCTCAATTTTTGGAGGGGAAAAACTGCGTCCAATAGAGCGAAAAATGTGGTACATGACTTAGTATAATAAACTTAGGCCATGAGACAAACTAAATTATAGCTAAGCAATCACAAACTAATTAATAGAAGAGAACTATGTACAAATCAGAGGCAGTGTATTACCATAATAATTACAAAAGCACTAATCTCATTAAACCAACCTGTAACATGATTATCAGCTCACATGAATTAGTGATGCTGACTTCTCATAGAAAAAAAAAATGTAAGGAAAGCAGGGGAAACACTTTCAATTTTTTTTAAATTTTTTCCCCCAAAAATGAAGACATACTAATGATGGGCAACACAACAAAGGGGACATGGAGATCACACAGTTTCCTTTCAGGGTTTAAAAAATAATTGTTTCCTTTTCTTTTAGGAGGAGGATTAGGAAACAAGCATTTGCTAGTATTTGGAGTAGAAGCACAAATCAGCTAAATGTGGCTTTCTGATTGTGATTTGTTGTTTATTTGCTTTCATTACTCAAGAACATTTTTAAAGCATTTTTAATCCAGGTCAGTAATAGCTTCTTGTTATGCCGATTATGATGAAGACATAACAAGTAACAGAAGCACAGGAGGGTGGGAATTAATTAATATCTTCCTTAATGGGGAATATGCTATAGTATTCTTTTCCTGGAAATATTAGAAACCCTTGATTATATGATCCTTGACCATAAAGCAACTTCTGCCTTAAGGAGGAGGTGGGGCTGCGAGCTCTCACAATCCCTCCACATGCGAGGGGGTGTGCTCAGCCCCATGTGATTGGGGGATTCCCGGTTGTGTCACTGCCCAGGCGACCAATCCAAATGGTCTGGGGGTGTGGCCTGCTTGATTTAAGTAGGACGCAGCAGGGAGCTCTCCCCTTTTCGCGCTTTCAGCTGCTCTGGTTTTCCCACCCTCCCGCCCTTTAGGTTTTTCGTCTCTTGACCTTGCTATGGACTTCAGTTGGTCGCCGTTGAGGGGCCTGGTAGGACTTTTTCCACTTGGCAAATTGGCACTGGCCACTTGGTTTTTGCCTACCTCGTAGCAAATCGTCACAACTTGGTAAGGTTTGGCGGTTAGGCATTGGAATATTGCTGGAGAAGAGAGGAGGGGAGGTAGCGCCATCATCTGCCCCACACATTGAAGGGTATTCCGTTAATGGAATCTGGGGGTGTGGCCCTGTACGAAGCCTGGGAAGACTAGAGCCTAAGGCACGACCCCTATCAGAGGGTCGGGACCTTACCACGCAAAGAATGATTCGAGAATTCACATTTTACAACACACTTCCCATTTAAGAATTTTCTCCTTAGGATTAGGCTGTACATTTTCCTCACTACCACATGTGCTAAATTTGATGACACTTTAGTTAGTGTTTCTTTTGCAAGGAGAATTTTTTTCTCACAAGATCCTAAACATTGCCTAGAAGTAAGTCAAGGCTCACCTGTGCTCTTGTAGTTCTTATATTCAAGTTTTCAAGGCACGGTAATGAACATTATCTCTAAGATAATGGTTTGGATGCCGAGAACCGTGGATGGGAGGAATCTTGTGGAAAAGGACTTTCCTGTCCCCACATCCAACCTCAGCATTGTTTGGCCCCTCAAAGTCTCTCTGGAGCATGAGTAGGCAAACTAAGGCCCAGGGGCCGGATCCGGCCCAATCGCCTTCTAAATCTGGCAGTGGATGGTCTGGGAATCAGCATGTTTTTACATGAGTAGAATGTGTGCTTTTATTTAAAATGCAGCTGCTTTGTCTTCCCCTCTTTTTGGGAACCACTACCCCAGTCCTCTCTTCAGCATTGAGCGGGGTGTGTGTGTGTTTGTGCCAGCATTTCTTTGTCTTCCTGCATCTCTGTGGAAAACAAAAAAAAAAGGTCTATTTTGAGGAAACCTTTGCATCTTAAACAATTTAATCTGGGTTGTGCAATAAATTTGCAAAGCAACACCAAATGGTTTTGAACCTCGCTGTGAAATACCACTTAGCCATACAAAAATATTGTTTCCTGTAACTGACAAACTTACGCCACGTGGTGACAGTTAGGGCCGGATTTAGGTTTGATGAGGCCCTAAGCTACTGAAGGTAATGGAGCTCTTTGTCAACAACAAACGATCACTGTTTTTGTGTGTGTTGAATATATGCTATATGGTAATTTATGGACCTAATAGGTATCTAAAGCCATTTGGCACTGTTGCTGTATTTAGGTTTTATTTTATTTGTTTTTTAATCTTATATTTTGGAAATGTACATCCAGTTTTTTTCCCTTTAATTTTTTTGCCCACCCCCACCCCAAGAGTTTAGCTTATAAGTAAATGCGGCACTGGTGACAGTTATCTAGTTTTCTGATCTAACCCGGTCCCTTCCCCTTCCTTTCCTTTTGTTGCACCTTGATACAGATATGTAGCTGATGAAGCTTTTCCTGCCATTTATCTTCATGCTTCCCCTCTTTCATTACTATGTCAGGCTGCTGCTGTTAAAAAGAGCTAGACCAGTTTTTTTAAAAAGATGGAAGCTGTCCAACAGCTCCATGTATGGAATTAGTTTCATGGAGCAGGATTACAGATGTATGGATGCCATATTGGTTATGATTTGTTTTAGTTTAAATCTGAACTAGTTGTTTGAAGAAGAATGTTAGGGACAAAGGGTATCTTAGAAGCTTGAAGCCAGCCCTGGCACTATATATATATATATATATATATATATATATATATATATATATTCCTATTGCTGGTTTTTATTGTTAAACTGCTTCAATATATTTTGTTGTATAGTCATGTCTGACTCTTCGTGACCCCATGGACCAGAGCACGCCAGGCACTCCCAAAATATGGTCTGAAGCTCAACAAAAAACAACAACTAAGATCATGGCCACTGGTCCCATCACTTCCTGGCAAATAGAAGGGGAACAAATGGAGGCAGTGAGAGATTTTACTTTCTTGGGCCCCATGATCACTGCAGATGGTGACAGCAGTCACAAAATTAAAAGACGCCTGCTTCTTGGGGGAAAAGCAATGACAAACCTAGACAGCATCTTAAAAAGCAGAGACATCACCTTGCCAACAAAGGTCCATATAGTTCAAGCTATGGTTTTCCCAGTAGTGATGTATGGAAGTGAGAGTTGGACCATAAAGAAGGCCGATCGCCAAAGAATTGATGCTTTTGAATTATGGTGCTGGAGGAGACTCTTGAGAGTCCCATGGACTGCAAGAAAGCAATTCATAATGGATATAAATAAATACATTTAAAATATGTTCTGCAGGCTTCGGGAAGTGGGCAGCAATCTTCTTCCACTTGTGCTGAAGCAGAATCCCTTCTTTTGATACATGCAAAAATCTTTTAAGAAGAAAAGGAAAATTGGGTTGGTTGCAAAACAGCCTGATTAGAATGGAACATACTCAGACGGCACAGAATATGTCTGAATGTTGGAGGCGAGGATGGAAATTTGTGGAGGGATAGAATGTAACAGTGTGTCCAGGAAATCCTGAACAGGACAGGATCACTCCAAACTGCAACATTTTGTTGCAGATCCAACCTGTTTTGTTTTCTTTGGCATTATACATTAAGTAAAAACACGGTAACCCCTAAAATAAAAGACTCACTTTTTTTTTTAAAGGCACATGAAATGCATGAACAAACACAGTAGACAGAGTGCACTTTCTTGATCATCATTTGATGTGAAAACAAAATGCTAAATCCTTACATTGTAACAAGGAGGGGGCAGGGGAGGACTGCAAAAGGAAGAACAAGAATACAAGTAATGACTATTCTAACCTTTTCAAGTTCACCTGATGTGTAGTGTCCTGAAGCTTTACAATTTTACCATCCACTTCAGGAAAAGAATGTCCTTTGTTACAGGAGCTCAGTGGTATTCACCTTGTAGGGCAGGAAATGCCCCTTGGGGAATGTGGAACTTTCATTCTCCATATCTACCATGTGTTGTTCTATTTATAGTCTCTGGTGGGGGATGCTTGTGTGTGTGTGGACTATTTCTCCTGATTTTTCAATGAGGGTTTTTCAATGAGAAGCAAACAAAACACAAATATCCATGGATGTCTACAAACCATTTTAAATAACTACAGATTGTCATACAAGTTGCCTCATGCTGCTCTAAAAACAAACAAACTCTAATAACTGAGAAGTGCCAAATGTCTCAGGAGCTGACTTGATTTGACACTTGGGTTTTTCCCTTGCGTTCCTCATAACGTTAAGGTTATGATTGCCACAAAGCAAAACAATGAGAGCCAGGTCAATCAAGGAGCAATCATCAAGACACAGCATGCTGACTTTGCCTCAGACTCATGGAATTGAAAATAAATTGGAAAGCACAAGGGAGAAGGACACCTTCTTCTGAAATTTTGTGCATCCCAATTTCTCCCTGCATTTTGCAGTTACAAATTACTTGGTCTTGTTTCCAAACTGGAATCGACACATTAGGAATTCCCCTGTGTTTTATTTTTGAATTTCCAAATGTTGTTTTCTTGCAGTTAGGCACACATTTGGATAAAGAATGCTTTAGCGAAGTTTCAGCAATCTGCACATATGTTCATTGGCAATATGGATGAGATGGGCGCGTAGTGGAGACAAAAATGCACTGTAAGAACTGAGCACTGTGAAAAAGTGTGCATGCACATTTAGCAGTCTATTTTAAGCTGCCCCATAAAGTAATATGGTTAAATGCCATAAACTCACTTGCCAGCTAAAAATTCCTAGGTACAAAATAATTGCATTCTCGTAATGTTGAATCTCGTAAACAATTCACTCAGAACAACTTTATTAAATGAAAACTTTAAACAGAGCAAGGAAAAACCCTTTCGCTACGTTACTGTAAGTTATCATTGTGTTGTCAGTAATATTTAAGTTGCAGAGGGGCTTACACCAGGGTTGGGGTATCTGTGGCCCTCCGGATGTCGTTGGACTCCAAGTCCCATCATGTTTAGGCAGCATGAGCAGTGTTCAGAGCTGATAGGATTTGTGCATACCCTTCTCATAGGCTCTGTTGATATGTGAGTTTTCCCTCAATTGTACTGTATCAGTACACATTTGCTCTGGCTACAGTGGTACCTCGGGTTACAGACGCTTCAGGTTACAGATGCTTCAGGTTATAGACTCTGCTAACCCAGAAATGGTACCTCGGGTTAAGAACTTTGCTTCAAGATGAGAACAGAAATTGCACGGCGGCGGCACGGCAGCAGCAGTGGGAGTCCCACATTAGCTAAAGTGGTGCTTCAGGTTAAGAACAGTTTCAGGTTAAGAACGGACCTCCAGAACAAATTAAGTTCTTAACCCAAGGTACCACTGTATTGTTGGTTTCTGCTCTCTTCACTGTGCAGCGAAATGCTTGTCACAAGACAATGTTTACATTCCACAGTCTGTGCTGTTGGGTTTTCCCACGGGAAAGGAGACTGGATGTGACGTACACTGGTTTTCTGTTTTTCACTGTTCTCACTGTGTTGTGGTTCGAGGACCCGACCCCCGCGAAGTAAAATGAAGACACAGGGACACGATATAAGGTTAATGGGCTAGAAAAGGCCACAACTTTATTGATTACAGCAATGAAAAGGTATTGGCTTAGGCATTGGATCGCGAAACAAGTGGGTTTATTCACCAGGGGTTCATCACCTGTTGATGCTAATTCAACTATAGGCTCACCCCTGATGTCACCGAGGGTCGTGCCATGGCCTCCCGCCAAGCAGGCTTCGGACGGAATACACGACCGCCAGATTCCATTAACGGAATACCCCTAGAAATTGAAGGCATAGGCGATGGCCACACCTAGCACTTCGACACACCACAACACATTATTCCAATGCCTAACCTACCCACCAATACCACCAAAAAGTTGTGACGATTGCTACGAGGTAGGCGAAAAAACCAAAAAGCCTAATGCCAAATGGAAAAACTCCTACCAGGCCCCCCGGGCAACCGGGGCGACCAACCTAAGGTCCATAGCAAGGCCAATGACCTAAGCCCTAACTCAAAGGGAGTGGAGGGTGGGTGACTCGCCCAGGACGACAAAGAGAAATGAGGCCGGGGGGGAGGCTGGCACTGCAGCATAAAGGCTGCTGGACACGCCCCCCATGGCACCTGGTTGGACAGCCACTGGGGGGGGCGTGAGTGCCAGCCAGGTGTGCTGGAGGCAGGGGGCAACGCCCCCTGCTGGAGCGGTGCTCGGGCTCCCGTCCACAACCACTCCCCTCTCTTTCAGGGAGGAGAGTCTTTCTCTCCGTGCTTTAGAGGAGAGAGGATGCTTTCTCTGCTCCGGCAGAGGCAAGATGTTTTTCTGTAATCTACCAGCTTTGAAGTGTAAATAAAGTAATATAGAGTATGTGGCACGTACTCCTCATCATTCCGCTGTGCTTGGGACTCTGCAAATTCAACATTCCTATCATTTGTTCACATACTGGTTTGGATTGTAAGTTGACCTGAGAATGGAAAAGCTCCTCTGCCATTCCACTAGTGGGAGCGTCCCAAGAGCAGAGTTCTGCTCATGGGCAGGGGTGTATGAAGGGGGGGGGCGAAGGGGGGTTTGTATGACAAGATGGCCCGCTGCCTCCCCCCAGCTGTAACGTGGTGGAGGGCATGCACACAGTTAGAGTGGGCGCCGCTTGCATCACGTCCGCACGGCGTCCATACTGGCTGCTGCGTGTGCACAGTCCATAAGGATGTGGTCATGCGCAGTCCGTACGGTCATTGCACATGCATCACCATGCAGTTCGCCCCACCCCTCGGTGTCCTGCCCCAGGTGACAGAGAGGGTTCCTTCACCACTGCTCATGGGATCTCAGGTTCCAAGCCAATGTCTGTTAAGAGCCAATATGAATCATGAATGTGTGTCACCTGACCTGTGTTCTTCCTTCCTGTAAAACAGCAGAATTTATGGTATGCAGAAACATGTAATTAATACCCTACTTTTAACACCCCACGTGCAGATAGCTGCTCATGCTGGAGTGATCATGTGTCCTACTTGAAAAATGAGGGACCATGAGTAAGGAAAGAAAAGAAAAAAAAACCTTGCAAGATCCCCATCAACTTTTAGTGCAAATTCAGCCCACCATTTTTTTATTATTCAGTTGGGTTTTCTCTCTCTCTGGTCAAGATGTAAGAAGCCACCCTCAGCTCATGTGGCATAAAAGCTGATAATGAGTTCTCCCAAAGCTGATAGCTACAGTTTTAACTTTTGTGCAACAGCTTAGTGACAACAGGACACAACATATATGCAGCCTGTTCACAAATGTGACCTCCATGTTGGTCATGTTTCCACTATGTCTGAGGAGAAGAAAAATTAAGTGTCTGGAAAAGGGGAGATTTGAAGTGAATCATCCTGAAGGGTACCTTTTATGTTGCCACTTATGGCAGTAGAAATATATATATATATATATATATATATATATATATATATATATGTGTGTGTGTGAGCAGCAATGATTCAGGTGTAAGACAAAAAGAACGCAGCATGCAATGCAGGGAATAAATACTATTCATTCTTGCCTAGCTATTTTCTTGTCCCTGAAATACTACTTGTACCTAACTGTGTTTCATTTTGGATAATGACAGCTTTTATGAGCCTCTTCCCCCCTCTGTTAAGTGAGTAATAGCAAAATAACAGCCAGATGATATAACTTACACTTCGCTACTTTGCAAATAATTCCACATGACAATGCTTAGTATCACACCAAGGCTCTGGAATTGAGTTGATTGACTTCTCTACATCAAAGAAAATAGGAGTCACTATAGTGACTCTGGAGTGAGAGTAAAAAAAAAAATGCAAGGAAAATCATACTGGGGAGGGTTTGGCACTGCATCCTATTTTTTTTGATGGATCTAGCACTTTTGGATTTTGAGTACCAATCATTAATGCCATTAAACTTCTTGTTCCTTAATTGCATACTAATGTGGGAAACTCAAGGCAAAAAATGTGCTGGCCCAGACAAGCCCATAATCAGATATGATTGCATCCAACTATTTTCTCGCACCTCTATTAACCTACATGCTATGTGGGCTGGATCTATACTTTGTGTATCAGAAAGAAAGGGGGGAACCCAATAATCTTTTTAAAAACTCTTTCATCTGTTATGAATTTGTAATTTTATGAGTATATTTAAAAAACAGCCTTCATAAACAGCAATTATCTCAAATGCAAAGTACTCCCTATCATTTTCAAAGTCAACAGATGTTGACCTCATGGTGGCAACCTTCTCCACATGTCTATGAACCTAATCAGCATTATGCTGCTCACTGCCATGCGAAAGGCACTGTCCCTTTCAAGAAAGCATGCTATATTTGAAGGAAAGGTCTACAGGATTAAAATCTCACTGAAACTGCTTTAATCTAAATGTTGCTTTGGGCTATTCCTGCAAGTAGCACTGTGCTGGGGGCAGGGAGGGAGGAAGGAGAGACAGACAAGAAAAGGACACTTCTAGGACTACAAAGAAATTTATTTAATGGAACACATGTCTACACATTCAATTTAAGGAAAAGTGTGCCTTGACAAGATGATTGCAAGACTTCTGCCTGCATTTTCCTTTGCATCTTTATGTAGTTTTCAGAGAAGCACAGGCTGAGAGCAGACAGGGGCATCAAAACATCCCCCTTTCCAAGCAGCTCTGCACCAGGTGTTAACAAAAACTGTACCGGACACTGCACATTCTCTGTGCTATTAATTAGAATGAATAGGGCATTCTTAGGCCTTTAGCCCTGATTGACAATGGTTTTCTAATCCTATTGTTTATTTATTCTGTTTATATTCCAAGTCCAGTCAATTTCATAACAGGCTGCCATGGTCTAGGCCTTCTGTACAGAAGTAGAAGAAGAAGAAAGTAGATGAATTTGGACTTCTTAAAAAACCATTTTTAGTGGTTTCATAGAATCACAGAATTAAGAGTTGGAAGAGACATGTTGGTTCTCTGACATTTAGAGCAGTAATGAAAAAGCAAATTTTTAAAGCATTGTTAGCAAAACTTTGGTAAATGTGTCCTTTTTATAGTCACTTTTCAGGCTAAAATTGTGTTTTAAGACCTAAATACCTTTGGCAAATTCAATTAACTATTCTTGTTCAAAACACTGCTGTGCAGATGTCCCATGTGTCATAAATTGTATTTTATTTCAGAAACAGAGGCTCCATTTTCTTCTTCTAATGCTAGGTATACAATGGACCAAAACAGATACGTGGCATATGCACAAATAACACAAATTCTAAATCCCTAACTGTTATGTCACATAATTCTAAATAATAATAATAAAAAACAGATTTGGGCAACATGAATGTTTTCCTGAGAACTCCCATTAACATATCTTCTCAGGAGTAGGCCCCAATGTTCAAGGTGATTTACTACCAGGTAAATGTATATATACCTGCAGTCTCAATGTTCTAAACCTTGAACATAAACCAATAGCTATCTAGTATGATCATTAAAAAAACAACCAACCCCACACATTGTGTTTATCCCACCTTCCATCCAAGGATTTTGGGACAACGTTCGCAGTCTAAATTGGCTAAAAGTGAACTGCATGGATATATGAATCCTGGTCTCTTGGTCACAGTCTAGCATGATGTCCAATATACCACATAAATTTTTATCCACATCAGCTTTAATTTTTTTTCCCCATTTCAGTTTTGGGTACAATCCACCTAAAGTTCATTTAAAGCCCAATTTATTTCATTGATATAACATTCAGCATATCCATAGTCCTTCCACTGAACTAAAATGTTTAATTTTGGGTGGAAATAGGCATTCTGTTTTTCAGTATGGATTTTCATTTGACATTATGAATTAAAACTTAAATCTTTTTTTTAAAAAAATATTCCTTAGAGTACACATTATGTGTAAATCTTGAATCCTGAGAACATGCATATATACTGTCAACAAGCTTGAGTAAGCTGGGCTGAAGTCAGATCTTGTCATACTGTGTTTTGCACCACAATCCTATGCATGTCTATTCAGAAGTCCCATTACTTTTATTGGCCTTAATGGGATTTGATGCTGGCTGGGAGGTGAAACCAGAACAACTTCTAAAATGTGTTATCAAATACCACGTCTTACTCAAATCTAATAACTGGAAGCAGGATGTCCCCCCCCCCCGCCATATAGTTATATATAGCAGGATATAAACTACCTAAGGACTCTTTAGAGCACCTCCTCTCAGGAATGTTGAGTTATTCGTCGAAAATTTATTCATTGTGGATAATTACTTCCATAATAAGAAAGCCAGATTATCCAGATTCTCATTCTTAACCCTTGTAGTGCAAAAGTCTAATGATTAAGATTTTATCTCTCTCCTATGCAAGGTCCTGACATTTGGTATGTGAATTTTCACTAAAGCTCCCAAGCTAAAATCACTTGTCCCCATGTGAATAATCTGTAAATGTTAAGTATGAGCTCTTCCTTTTTGCTCCTAATAATGTGTAGACCCTCGCAACTTATATATCTTCAAATTTTGTTTCAAAGCCCTGGTAGAATATGCCATAAGGGTAATTAACAAAGTTAGAGATGCTGAATATTTTACCTATTCAGTTGTCAGGCTTCAGGAAATCTGACCCCCCTTCCTCATGGCAGGCTGCCAGTAATGGAAAAACAAGAAGCCAAGGTATTTTATCCAATATTCACAGAGAGAAATGTAGGATGCCATCTCTAGGATAATGGCGTTACTCTGAGTAAAGTCTCACCCCCTCTGTCTCTCCTATTATATGCCATCCCTACGTTGGCTGATCTGTGCTTTCGGCCTCTGATGAGCTTTCTGTTCTCCTACTTTCAAGGCCCGCCAGGTCCTAGGAGAAGGGGGGCCTGGAATGCTTTCTAATGATAACATGTCAGACAGCTGCTCTGGCTCCGCTGCTTCCCCCTCCTCTTCTTCCATTATCTCCCAGCTTTGCCCCTCTTCTGTCTTTGAGTCACAACCTTCTGTAAACCACCATTGTAAATCTATACTGTCCTCCTCTTCTCAGGAAGGTCCTTCTCCACTGTCCAAACACTGACATCAGTGTAACAAATTTGGTACTTTGAATGTCAAAGAGAGGTATCATAACTATGACCCTATCCCAATAAAATGTTCAATACTATTGTAGTGTGAAACCTAGTCTTTGAGAGCGGTGAAAGACTTCAGGGATTCCAGTGCTTACCCAGGGTCCTGTTTCTTTGGAATAGAGACTTGTGGTGTAAAAATAGTTTTATTTGCACAGCCTGAGCATAAGATGGTAGGACTCACAGCATTATTCTCCAAAACATCATTGTTTCACATTAGGTTTCTATGGCAGTCCCTCTGGTTTCAGCAGAAAGAACAAGTTCAGCCTCTGTGTTTTCCAGCTGCCAGTTCCAGACCAAACTAAGACAAAATGCTAACTCCTGGGCAATTGCTCTTGTACCCACAAGATGAAATAGCCTCTAGCCAGTAGAGGTGGGGAGGCCTATTGCCACTCCTGGAAAAGCATCACCAGTTGTTCCCTTGGTGAAGCAAATGCAGTTGACCAGTTCTTTAGACATGTAAATGGGTGCCTAACAGACTTGGCCAGGTCCATTACCTTAACAAAGAGACTGGTTTGACCTCTTAAGCATTTCTTCTGTTACAGATTACAAAGACATCATCCAAACCAACCCCACAATCCTACTCATTTTTTAAAAAGAATGTATTGAAAAGCATAATAGAAAAGAAATGTATAAAATATTAAGAGTCTAGAAGACAGCAGTGACTGTGCCATGTTAAATCAGTACTGCTTCATTCTACCTTTTCTTTTCTTACTTTTCTTTAGATTCATATTAACAGCTGCAGCTCCAGTGTATTGAATGCAGCAAAATTGACCACTGCAAAAATCCACATCCATATTGTAGAACAGCGAGAAGACACAATTAAAACAGAAACAGAAAAACAATTATGCCAGATACTAATGCAAGTTGCTAGGATGGTATTATCTTTTGTAACCATATCCCCGTTCATAGTGTTTTAGAAACTAGACTCAATTATAATCCTGTATGGTCTTACTTGGGAATAAGCCGAATGAACTTAGTAGAACTTATTTCTGAGTAAACATGTACAGTTTGCAGTGTTGTCGGGTGAAACGGTGCTTATAATAATAAAAATAGTAATTTATTATTTATCTGACTGGGTTGCCCCAGCCACTCTGAGTGGCTCCCAACAAAAAAAAAAGCAAAAATACAATACAACATCACACACTAAAAACTTCTCTGTGTAATGAATATGGACCAGCATCACTGCCAAAATTATTTGCACCTGTGAGTTGGAATCCTAACTACCTTAATGTCAGCAGTAATCAGAAGGGAGTGTTTTTCAGCGGAGTGATTGCTCTTGCAATATCACCAGCTCTGTAAAACCGAAAATATAAACATGCAGACACTAAGTGGTTTCTCTTCCTCAATGTCCTTCAGTGCCACTTACTGCTCCTCTGTTCCAGCAAATATCTAGTATGTTTAGTTTTTATTTGCTTACATTGTCTCTCTTTATACCAAATATACCAGCTTTTATTGGCCTAGAATGACTTGGGATGTGGTCATAAACAGCAAGCAGGGAATGCATGTTGCCTTCCTACTTTCTTTATTTACACCTTTTGCCAAAATAAACCAACAAGTCTTTCTCAGGAATCACAACCAAGGAACAGAAATTTCCTAGAACACGAATCAAGTGCCTGGACAAAGAACAAAAGAACAGACCACTGTTTTAACATTACATTACCATCTCCATGTTGACATATACAATCAGTGCTTTCTTTGGTTTTTTCCCCAGGGGGGCGGGTACTCAAGGGCACGCAGTACTGGCACCTCTTTTTGTTGTTGTTGTTGTTGTTAAGTGTGACACTCACTGTAACAACTTGATGGTGAGTACCGGCACCTATTATTTGTAGAAAAAAGAGCACTGTATACAATTATGGAGTAGGGTTCCATAAAATGATCCAGAATCATAAGCTCATTTCTGCTTGATATCCAGATAGACCAAATACTCCAGGGATCCTGTGGAAGTTTGCCAGTGTCTGGTTCAGAAATGAGCTTTTGGGATTCTTAAGAGACTAGACCTATACACCCCAATTTTACTTATGGTGATGAGGAAGATGCTACAACAGACTTTGGCTGTTAGTCTGTCCCGAAACTTTATGTTCTGGTGGATATGTTAAACATATTTGCTGCAATTCTCCCTAATGATAAATGAGGGGCCTACTGTCCCTGAACATTGATGGGTAAGATTGTTGTGACACTTTATAAAGAGAATGATGCAAAAGCACTGGCAAGTTCCATAATGCTTCACTCAAATATACATATCCATCTTGATTCTTGAGTCTTGGAGGAATGTGATCATATTTTGCACAGCTCCAATAACCACTGCTTTGAGGTCTGTGGCGTTTGGTATTGCCCAGATGTCTGACATCACACTTCATAATACTCAGAAGAGACAGGAGGGTTTACAAGTACTTAGCTGCAGACTGAAGCCGAACATTTCATCTTGCAGGAAAGGTTGGAAAGGAATTGTGCCAAGTGCCTAAATTAAATATCATTTTGCTTTATAGTTCTGCTGGAAACCTCCACTGGCTCCATTAGGATTGTTTCTGATGACTACACCCAAGAGAGAAAAAAGATCAGAAGCATGCCCAAGGACTGTAATGAGAGCTGTTGCAGTGAAAACTGCTAGAAAAGTAAGGAATAGTAGAACGTATTTTTGATCATAGCATTTCAAAAGCTGTAACTCTATTAAAGCAGAAGACAGGGATAGTGCCTTGCTTTGCACTTTTCCAGAATTTGAGCCTGTAGTGAGTTCAGCTTAGAGTTTAAGCCTTAGATATGGGCAGGGTATAAATAAAATAACAGCAACAATCTGAATTGCATCTGGCTCAAAAATGAACCTTTAGAGTCTTGAAAGGCCACCATAAAGGAGCTGTTGTTGTTTTTTTAAGGTAAAGACCCCTGGAAGGATAAGTCCGCTCAAAGGTGACTATGGGGTGTGGCGCTCATCTCGCTTTTCAGGCTGAGGGAGCTGGTGTTTGTCCACAGACAGCTTTCCGGGTCATGTGGCCAGCATGACTAAACCACTTCTGGCGCAATGGAACACCGTGATGGAAACCAGAGTGCATGGAAATGCCGTTTACCTTCCTGCTGCAGCAGTACCTATTTATCTACTTGCACTGGCGTGCTTTTGAATTGCTAGGTTGGCAGGAGCTGGGACAGAGTAATGGGAGCTCACCCTACGTGGGGCTGCACCCTACGTGCACTCTACGTGGGGCTACCTTTGAAGGTGACTCGGAAACTACAACTAATCCAGAATGCGGCAGCTAGACTGGTGACTGGGAGCGGCCGCCGAGACCATATAACACCGGTCTTGAAAGACCTACATTGGCTCCCAGTACGTTTCCGAGCACAATTCAAAGTGTTGGTGCTGACCTTTAAAGCCCTAAACGGCCTCGGTCCAGTATACCTGAAGGAGCGTCTCCACCCCCATCATTCTGCCCGGACGCTGAGGTCTAGCGCCGAGGGCCTTCTGGCGGTTCCCTCACTGCGAGAAGTAAAGCTACAGGGAACCAGGCAGAGGGCCTTCTCGGTAGTGGCGCCCGCCCTGTGGAATGCCCTTCCAGCAGATGTCAAAGCGATTAACAACTACCTGACTTTTAGAAGACATCTTAAGGCAGCCCTGTTCAGGGAAGTTTTTAACGTGTGATATTTTATTGTATTTTTGCTTTCTATGGAAGCCGCCCAGAGTGGCTGGGGAGGCCCAGCCAGATGGGCGGGGTATAAATAATAAATTATTATTATTATTATTATTATTATTATTATTATTACCCTGTCACTGGGATTCGAACCTCCAACCTTCTGATCAGCAAGCCCAAGAGGCTCAGCGGTTTAGACCACAGCACCACCTGCGTTTTAGGTCTGTGTTAGGTTTTAACCACCTGTTATGTTTTAAGGATGCAGTCACATGGCAGTTTATTCCATTTCATTACTTTCCATAATTGTTAAGTTCCATATTATATTTGAGCTTTCATACAATATAAAATTGATTTCTGGAACTATATGTGGGATATATAGTTCAAGTTTAGTGCTCACGTCTGTGTTATTTGCTTTTTTTTTGGGGGGGGGGTGTTTACAAATAATATGGAAATGGGTGCAAAACCTGTGCTGTATTCCAATATAGTTTCATTATTTTGCACCCTCTTCCTTGCTCACATGCCTTTTTCATTCATTACTTAAGATGATGAGCACTTTGGGGATTGTGGTACGTTTGATACCTGTTGGTCAACTGCTGTGACCTACCTAACTTCAATAGAAATAATGGTCTCAGATACGTATGTTTTTATGCTTTCAGTATCCACATCACTTCTTGAGTCACTTTTTGAATTCTAATCAGATTTTCCTAAATATATTAAGTCTGCGATTTGTTCCAGTTCCATAAAGCTGGATTAACTAACTTGTTAAAAAGTTGTGTATGCAAATAAGATGTTATCTAAGTTTATAACAAACAGTATATGTAATTGTGTCAGGCTGATATTATCAAGAGGGCAAACATACTTATAAACTCCCCTGGATTCCCATGAGATATATAAAAAAAATGGCTTGATGGCAGAACTAGAATACCACACATTATTAATTCACTAAATGTATTTAGAATTGGGAATCCATTTACTTTGCAGTTATATTCCTATTATAAATAGAAAAAAAAGTTAAAACCTATTACTTGCTTTGAAATTACATATTCTTTTTTAATTTCCTGCTATATGTAGCAATATTTGAAGCCAACTCTTCTGCAAAGTAAACAAATATGTATTAATATTCCATATAACATTTATTATCTAATCAGCCAGAATAGAGGGTTAGTATTCTTCTCATAAGGCATGCATCACAGGTAAAAGCTTTCAGTCTGCAACTAGAGTGAACTGTTTTTCTTTAATTCTGACTGCTGATGTTGCATAAACACTGGTTTTCAAATTGACGAGATAGAAAACATATATAGCTACGGGTTAGGACAGAGCTAAAACTAATCAGTTTAGTAGTGGCAACCCAAAATTTTCATATGCATTTTGCAAACTGCTTCTTTGGTGGATCAGTAGAATATGGAACCTTCTCCTGAATCAGGGATCTAGGGAAGCAGTCTGCTATCCAATCCATGCCAGCCATTCCCATCCAAAGAAAGCTGATTGGCTTGAGGGCGGGGCATATAAGAAACAGCACACCAAGGGAAGGAAGCCACCTAGGCCAAAGGGAAGGAAGTGTTGGGATGCGTCCAAGGAAACGGAGGCAATTGCCAGGCCCCCAGCTGGCTCCAGCCCACCGGCCGGCAGCCGGGCAAACTCCAGTCCTTGGAACAGCATGAATCTGCGAACCAGAGCTTCAGAAACCATTAGAAGCTGGGCGCGCAAGCCAGCAAAAATAAGAATTCTTTGCAACAGAAAGGCAGAGAGAGGCTGTGTAAAGCGTATTTACAGGCATTTTATTCTGCATCAGGACAAAGGAAAAACATGTCTGCTCCCCTTTGTGTCTAAGCGAAAAGCATAAGCAAATGGTAATCACAAATGGAAGTTCCCAGCAAGCTGTGCTGTGCTGGAGTCTAAACAGGCATGTGACACACAACAATCATGCCTGTTCCTTTTAAGGTGGAACGGGACATCAATATCCTAACAAGATGTACCCACACTTTTTCTACACACCTCTGAACTAGGCAGAAAAGTGCCTTTGCCAGAGCATGGTTAATTTATCATATCCACCGAGACAGATTTAGGGGTGTTCGAATGGTGCACATGCACTGGGTGCCAAGCTGAGGGGGTGCCTTTTAAATGAGGCACCGTTAGCATTTCCCCAGTTTTGGGAGGGAGAAAGGAGAGCTCTAGGACCCTGCCAGAACCTTACACCTCCTTCCCAAACTTGATTGCCTCATTATCTGGCTTTGGAAAGGTTGCATGAAGGGTAGGGGCCCCCAAATTTTGGCCTCACACCAGGACACCTTAGTACCTAAGTTCACTGTTGATAAGCATGCAAGCAAGCAAGCAGACATCTGAGACAAGGATGCCAAAGTAAATCAGTATCTATATTCATAGGCTTCCCTAGACCCTGGAATCCTGCTTATACAGGATTCCAGGAGCAGTGGAATCTACATAAGTGCAGTTTGTGTAATCACGGCTGCCCCTCCACACAACTGACACAAGAATGGGGCTAGTTTGGGGGTCAAATCCCACCACCTGCCCTTCCCTATTAAAAAATAAATAACAATAGAAAGAAAATGGTTAAGAAGAGAAGGGCATGGTAACCACCACGTCTGGACCAAATGCCAGCAATTAAAAACAAATAATGCAAGGATAGAAAAACTACAAGAAGAGCCTCATAACATGACAGGTGAACAAATGAAATGCCCTGAATCTGCTTTCTAGTGGTTTGTAAGCAAACTATTTCTGGACTAAACACTCAGAGGTAGAATCTGGTCTTGTTGAATATTGCTGAATTTTTGCCAACTGCGCATCAAAAGTGTATACTAGAGAATATATACTGTATATAAGATATACTGTGTGTGTGTGTGTGTGTGTGTGTGTGTGTGTGTGTGTGTGTGAGGTTATTAACGTATGCTGCTTCTAATCCTTAATTGCAGGTCTTAGAAGTATATATCTGTTTCCCACCCCCACTCCCGTAACCAAAGGACTTGATGTACCTAGGTTTTGGGATGCTGCTGTTGTTTTACAACAACAAAGCATGTCACAGTTCAGCAACTGCATCATAACCATTGACCTTAAAATTACACCTTAAGTTCATGTATGTGTAGGTATTCCAAGGAATATTAAAGGGAATGGAAAATGACTCACTCACTTTAATGACTTTTGGATCATTTATAAGCAACATGTGTTCTCTCTTCTATTAGTAGTCAATACTGATGGAAATGGGCTGTAATGCAGCTTGTGCTCAAGATATAAAGTCAGGGCTGTACTCTTTGTGTAAGGAACAGAATGACTGGACATGTGGACAGTATTGTAGAAACAATTAAAATTCTTGAAATTTTCACCTGCATGTCTGCAGTAGCCATGAGGTCTAGTAAATTCAATTCCCAATTAGCCAGAGAGTGTCTATTTCAGTTTCTCATTTTTATATTTGTACGTTCACTTTTCCACATTTGCACATCAGTTTGTGGGTTTATTTTTTTCAAAAAAAATTAAGTAATCCTCGTGAAAGTTCATTATTATGAATTTATCCTAATTTCTGAATGCAATTTCCCCTACTATGCATATTTTGGCAAAACAATTCCCCCTAATATAATGCACTTTATATATGCATTATGCATCCTTTACCCTAGTATATGCATTTATGTACACATTACTTGGCAGACTTGGCTGGAGAAATGCATTACAAAATTCAGAGAAGTGGGAATTTTGAAGAATTTATGTGCTTTGGTTGGAATATTGTAGCAAAAAGATAGATTTAAATGTGAAATTATTTATTCTCCCCTGCATTTCTAGTGACCACACACCCCTTGAATCTTGACATTCTATATAATTTAGCACATACGGTATATAAGCCTACCCTTTGCATTTACAACCATCTATGCTATCACATTTCACTTTATTTGCACTATCTCAAAGTAACTATATATAAGATAATCCTTTGGATGGCAAGTTGTAAAGAAAAACAGTAATTTAAGTTAGGAATTATTCATACGGCAAGAAAGGTATTCCACATTCTCTGCATGAGAGAAATGAATATGCCTTCCCTCATTGCAAGAAGTGAGGTTACAGGGAAACAGGCAAAGGGCCTTCTTGGTAGTCACATCCGCCCTGCAGAAGGCCCTCCCATCAGATCTCGAAGAGATAAATAATTATACCACCTTTTGTAGACAACTGAAGACAGCCCTATATCAGGACACTTCAATGTGTGATGTTCTTCCATATATTATGCTAGAAGCCACCCAGAATGGCTGGGGCAACAGAGTCAGATGGGCTGGGTACAAGCTGTCATCATCATCATCACCATCATCATCATCACCACCATCATCATCCAAATGGCAAGTTTTCATTTGTACTGTTTGGAAATAGTTATGGGCTAGTCCAGGCATAGGCAAACTTGGCTCTCTAGATGTTTTGGGACTACAGCTCCCATCATCCCTGACCACTGGTCCTGTTAGCTAAGGATGATAGGAGTTGTAGTCCCAAAACATCTAGAGGGCCAAGTTTGCCAATGCCTGGATTAGGCTGTACAGTGTTTTCAAAATCTTGCAAAAAGATTAAATAAAACAGAAAATTGTTCAAGGACATTTTTGAGACACAGCACCTAACAATATGGTTCGGAGTGACCGTCTTTCTCTGATAGTAAACATCAGATAAGACATGCCCCAGAGTTAGAGTAACAGAACCTGGGATTACTTCATAATGATCTATATGGATTCTGAGAGCAATAAAATTGGCCTCCAAGCATTCTTTGATGCTACAAATGGAGGATAAGGATTGTCTGGGAGAAGAGAACACATGGAAAGTAGAGCAGACTACAGCATGGAAGAAAAATAAGATAATCCATTCATTACCTGCTACAGTTTAACAACTGAATTGACTGTGCTCATTTGACAAAAAAATAAAGTCAGGAAAAACAAATCTCTGTGGAGCTTTGTGCTAAAGGAGGGGCTGCTTTGCCCCCCACTTGCCTGCTGCAGTAAACATTCTTTATCAACGACTTGGATGATGGACTCAAGGGCATCCTGATCAAATTTGCAGATGACACCAAACTGGGAGGGGTGGCTAACACCCCAGAGGACAGGATCACACTTCAAAACGACCTTGACAGATTAGAGAACTGGGCCAAAACAAACAAGATGAATTTTAACAGGGAGAAATGTAAAGTATTGCACTTGGGCAAAAAAAATGAGAGGCACAAATACAAGATGGGTGACACCTGGCTTGAGAGCAGTACATGTGAAAAGGATCTAGGAGTCTTGGTTGACCACAAACTTGACATGAGCCAACAGTGTGACGCGGCAGCTAAAAAAGCCAATGCAATTCTGGGCTGCATCAATAGGAGTATAGCATCTAGATCAAGGGAAGTAATAGTGCCACTGTATTCTGCTCTGGTCAGACCTCACCTGGAGTACTGTGTCCAGTTCTGGGCACCACAGTTCAAGAAGGACACTGACAAACTGGAACGTGTCCAGAGGAGGGCAACCAAAATGGTCAAAGGCCTGGAAACGATGCCTTATGAGGAACGGCTAAGGGAGCTGGGCATGTTTAGCCTGGAGAAGAGGAGGTTAAGGGGTGATATGATAGCCATGTTCAAATATATAAAAGGATGTCACATAGAGGAGGGAGAAAGGTTGTTTTCTGCTGCTCCAGAGAAGCGGACACGGAGCAATGGATCCAAACTACAAGAAAAAAGATTCCACCTAAACATTAGGAAGAACTTCCTGACAGTAAGAGCTGTTCGACAGTGGAATTTGCTGCCAAGGAGTGTGGTGGAGTCTCCTTCTTTGGAGGTCTTTAAGCAGAGGCTTGACAACCATATGTCAGGAGTGCTCTGATGGTGTTTCCTGCTTGGCAGGGGGTTGGACTCGATGGCCCTTGTGGTCTCTTCCAACTCTATGATTCTAAGTGGTAAGCTCACATACGTGTGGGCAGGTTGTGGCAGCTTTACGAGGAGGCCTGCCCCTGTTGGGAGGGTATGAGAATGCATAGTTTCATGGGTGGGTGTGGCCTTGAACTCTGCTACTCCATGCAACAGGCTCCATTCTGGCAGCGCTGGTGGGAATTTGCCAACCTTCCCAAGCTGAAACATAAAACTGGCTTGTACTGTTACAGCAAATACACCTCAGGGAAAAGGAATAGGTACATATTGCTCTGGAATGATAATCACCCTGTAGGATTCCTGTGGAATCTTTTCACCTCCCCCTTAGCGTAGGTAAGTACTGTATTTTTCCGGGTAAAACACACCCTCGTGTATAAGACGCCCTCTATTTTTGGGGGCTCCAAATTAAGAAAATGGGGGGAGATTGCCCAGAGTTGTTGACCGCTGACAATTTCCGGATTGTGGAAGCAACCAATCCCTTGTCCCCACTATGCACTACCTGTGTATAAGCCGAGCCCAAATTTTGAGCATATTTAAAAAATAAAAAATACTAGTCTTATACACGGAGAAGTACAGTATGTCATTTGGGTTAAGGGTGGGTGGAGAGTTTGAGGTCTGCTCTTCTGCTTCCTTTGTGAGGTTTTGGCATGCATAACTGTGGCAATTCTGATTGGATAGGACTATTGGCAATTTTGCTCCACCCTCCACCATAAAAAAGGTACATAATCTAAAAATATACACACATATACCATTTATCTTTTGGTGAAGGCATGAGCAAACTAGATGTCAGAGGGTCTTGAAAAGAGGGTTGTTGACAAAAGAGATTTTGGAGAAAACCTACTCAAGTATGTCTAGAACTCAGAAGAAGCCCTTAAGTGTATATGAAACTATATACTAATTGTCTTAGCGCCAAAAGTTCATTATTTAATTGCTAAAGCTTTATAATATATTCAATATGATTAGCTTTTTCAAAATCAAATGAGCAAGATCAATGTGGTGGGATCTGAATGGAGTAAGTGACTTTATAGAGTAACTGCAGACCTAATTAAAATATTAGCATTGCATACAAGACCACACACAAAGATTTCAGTATCAGAACAAGAAAGTGGCGCAGATACTCTCCCACACTACATACAGTAATTAGGAACAGATACGCTAACAAGAACAGTCATCACATACTCCAGTAAAGGCATCCAAAATAATGATCCCCCAGTTCAGATACATTTTGCAAACAGAAAAAAAGGGAGAGAGGGAGCTCAAGATAAGATGTCTTCAACATCTCTTTCATTTTATTAATTGCTTGTTTATTAGTTATTGGTATTACAGGATATTTGCTCTAATATCATCTAGTATGTTCCTGTGGTAAGGGACACGGGTGGCGCTGTGGGTTAAACCACAGAGCCTAGGACTTGCCAATCCGAAGGTCGGTGGTTCGAATCCCCGCGAGGGGGTGAGCTCCCGTTGCTCGGTCCCTGCTCCTGCCAACCTAGCAGTTCAAAAGCACGTCAAAGTGCAAGTAGATAAATAGGTACTGCTCTGGCGGGAAGGTAAACGGCGTTTCTGTGTGCTGCTCTGGTTCGCCAGAAGCAGCTTAGTCATGCTGGCCACATGACCCGGAAGCTGTACGCTGGCTCCCTCGGCCACTAAAGCGAGATGAGCGCCGCAACCCCAGTCGGTCATGACTGGACCTAATGGTCAGGGGTCCCTTTACCTTTACCTATGTTCCTGTGGTAGTTTTTCTTCTGCTCTTACACTCCAAGATACTTAAAACAGCATTTTTTACTTGCCATCTGTAGATCCTCGTCAGAATGCCCATGCTATCATTACTAGAATGACGAACGCTTAAAAGCAGTGAAATTAGACTGTCCAAATGCACCGGATTTGAATTGGATGGCACATTAATAATGTAAGTGAACCACAATAGTATTCTTCAATGAGTTCAAGATGTTAGACCATATGTTTACAGCCACGGGCTGTGCTTGTAACATAGCTCAACTTTCAGCCAACAGGGCTGCCATACCACAAACCTAATCTGAACCATAAGGCTGGGTAGCTGATGTATTTGAGGGTGTCAAAAGACAAAAAACTGGATATATCTCTCCATCTCTGCTTAAACCTTTGAGACATTTGAATAAGAATCAATTTAAAACACATGCTAGAAATAAAAGAGCTGACTTTGCACACTGGTTAAAGAAAAAAGCCCAAGAACAGACATCTGAGCATCCATACCTTCGTGATTACATAGGCAACTTTCAGTTAAGAGCCCACATTGTACAGTATATATATATTACATGTCAGTTTCATTTCCACACTTCTTTAAAACAATGTGCCAGCCTACATTTGTGGAGCTGTGGGCATTCATTAAGATATTCTGGAAAAAGATGCAGCCCTGTCATCTCCTCCCCAATGACCTTTTGTACTTTGACCCACTTTCCTGAGGATGGAGCTTGCTGAATTACATTAGCCCGGGTTATTTGCTTTGCGAGCAGAGTGGGAGAAACAATGAGTTGGAATCAAAGAGGCAGAAGTGGAAGAGTTTCTAGGGACTGACGAGTCGGTCTATTTCTGGTTTCTCATCACTTTTGCATGTGTTCACTCATAAATCCTTTCTATCGTGTTCCTACTTTAATCCACTTTTTAAAAAAATAGTATGAAACTTTGCATTTAAATACATCTCTAGATGCATACCATGTTCTTAAATGTACTTATCTCTAAAAGTGGACATTTCTAAGTGTATTTTCTCCTGATCCACTCATTAGCTCAAAAAGTGTGAATCAGGTTAGTTCATATTAGAATTCACATGATTAAATTCAAGTATCCGAGATAGCCTGGCGTGCTCTGGCCCATGGGGTCATGAAGAGTCGGACACGACTAAATGACTAAACAACATCTTGAGAACTCAGCCTTTAGCACAATTCCACAAATGTGTATGTGTGAGCGGAAGACTTTGTGCAACAAGCATCTGCAGTTGTGTAATCCCTTTACATAATTGTGACAAGCTACACAAATTCCTGTTGGAAACTGTCATGCCCACCAAATGTTAGTAGACAATTCCCATAAACCCTTGCCATTTGCCATTCTAGCTAGGGCTGAATGGGACTGGGGGTCCAACAACATCTGAAGGGTGCCACAGTGACCACCCATGTCCTAAAGTCTACCTTGAAAATTATTTTGGAATTATTTTGGAATTTGATAAGCAGCTTGTCATATTCGCAATACAATAACACACACCTGTGATGACATTGAAAATGAGATTATGGTCAAAATTAGAAGTACAGGGATTTAATCCTTTTGTGAATATTTCTAATAGTATTTTGACTAGCAATTTTCATTCTTGTCTTTTGAAGGATCTTCTTACTACTGGCAATTTGCATATATATTCTGGCACTTTTCAATAAAAATGATAATTTCTATATGGCTTTCTGCTCTGAACAGCTTTGAAAACGCTTGTTGACATACTTTCATTTCCTGAAGAACTCAGGGGCCTAAATCCCTCGCCACTGGTCACTTTACAATATACAGAATTACCTCTTTGTTACTGCGGCATAATTTATTAATATGTAAATGTAAGTAGATGGAGGGTAAAGGAGAGCAATTTGAAGGACTCTGTCCTCAAGCAGCAAGTCAGGGATTGTTTTCCTCTTCCTGTTACTCAGATAGAGGATCAACAATGGTCAGGCTGTCTGACAATGCTTCCTTTACTCGGATAAGGCTATTTTGGATCACAGGAACAGAGGAAGCTGTCTTTTACCAAGGCAGCTCTGTTGGTACCTTTAGCTCAGTATTTTCTATGCCAGGGTTTCCCAAACTTGGGACTCCAGCTGTTGTTGGACTACAATTCCCATCATCCCTAGCTAGCAGGACCAATGGTCAGGGATGATGGCCTGGGGAGAAAACAGTAAAGACCTGATGAAGAGAGCACAGCAGAGGTTATATTTTTTGAGAATCCTCCGGAAAAATAATCTCTCAAAGGACCTGTTGATGGTATTTTACCACTGTACTGCTGAGAGTCTATTAACTTATGGTCTGTGTGTGTGGTTTGGGAGCTGCACAGTCAGGGGAAAACCAACGCTGTCCAGGGTTGTAAAGACTGCGGAGAGAATAACTGGGTGCACTCTTCCCACCTTGGATCAAATCTATGCTTCCAGGTGTCATAAGAAAGCTGCAGAAATAGTGCAGGATAGTGCGTACCCTAGAAATGATCTCTTTCAGCTTCTGCCTTCTGGAAGAAGGTACAGGGTTATAGAGACTAGGACTAGCCGCCTGAAAAACAGTTTCTATCCAAATGTGATTTTGGTTTTAAAGGCAGTGTAAGGTAGTCTCTGTGGGAGTATACTGTATTTAATTATGGGGTATCAGAGTTTTTAAGTGGTTAACCAGGCTGGGATAGCAGGCTTGCTGGTTTTTGAATGTCTGATGTAGATTTTTTCAATTTCGTTGTTCTGTATGGGACAATGACAATAAAGATTATGATAAAAAAATAATGATGATAGGAACTGTGGTACCAAAACAAGTTTGGGAACCCCAAGTCTACAATGACTGGCAGCTGGTCTCTGGGATTTCAAGTCTCTCCCAGTCCTACCTGGAGATGCTGAGGATTCAGCATCTTGGTATCTCCTGAACATGAATCATAAGTTCCACCACTGAGCATAAGCCTTTCCCTGGGAGGACCCTGAGCACATTCATTCCCCTAATAAATAGTTTTTATTTATTTTAGATGCACATAACTACCATTAGTGTCAACCTGACCAGAACACTTCATGAACAACTGCCAGTATAGGAAAATATATTGGTGGGCCTTGAAAATATCTAAGCAGCTCTTGGGTGATATCTTCTCAGCATGCATACTAATGTGCTCTCTCTTCCCTTCCCTGCTTCCAGCCTCTAACCTATACATTAATGTCACTATATAGCGTGCCTTTGCTTATGCTTTAGTTGTCCTCATTCCACACTCTCTGTAAGGCATACTCAAGCAATTTTTGTTAATGGTTACCTGTCAAATAACTTCATACTGGCAGGGGAGTATATTCAGGGAGAAATAACAGGGTTCAATAAGTTCTTTCCCCAAATCAATAAATACTAGAAGTGCTGAAGAAACAATCAGTTGCGTAGACAAATGAGGAATGCCACCAAAGCAGAGGTTAGTGGCACAAATCAATACACAGAAATGCACATTTGGTTGGCATGCAATCCTTATGTCAACAGCCAGCCCAAAGTGTATATAATTCATAGAGGTGCTTCACTTAAATGCACAGCAGTTTCTTTAGCTCACTAGAAAATGAGGCAATGTGGCCAATCTGATATCTGACCATTTTTGATCTTTCCCAACCATATGTTTACGTCTCAAAATAAATGAGGAAAACACAGCAGCAGCATTGTGGGAGGAGGAGATTAACCCTTTTCCTTGCAGGTCGTTTTTTTGCAATCAAAACTGCGCTCAGCTTCTGCAGACCCCAGTATTTTCCACTATAGACAGTAAAGCAGGTGGCGGCGGAGGATTTTGGTATTAAAAATGGCTCTCAGGCAAAGGGTTAATCACACTTTAGGCACAACATCACTGCTGTGATTAAATTTTCAGCTCCACAAGCCTGCAATTCACACACACATGAAAACTGATCACGGAAATCCCAGTGTTACGTCCCAGTGTGCCTATTTGCAACTGGGACAGCTGGATGAAACCACTGTAAGGAAATAAAAAACCAGAAGGCAAGATCTCTTGGACTTGCTGAAGTACTCCAGTCACTTGGCAACTGTAGTTTTACAACACACATTACTATTTCCGATTCAGCCTTTTAAGATCAGCATGCCTGGCCCTTGGACCAATGTGTTTATTTAAAATGGGGATTTGTCTATGAAAAAGTTTTAGGAGTGTCTCTCCCTATGAAGCCTGCCCTTGTTTCAAAAGCTTTTTTAGAGGCTCTTCTTCATATTACATTGCTAGGTGAACATCGTTATGTGGCTCATTAGTTTATTAAAGGCCCTCGCACAACCAAGAGGAGCCCCAACATGACTCACAAACATAATAAAATGCAAAAATACAATAGATGATAGAAGAAAGCGTTGATCCAGAAAATCACCAAACAACGTAAAATGTTCACCCCTCACTTAACACAAGAATGAATGCAAAGTACAAAAATCAGTGACCCAAAGCCAGCTCAGTGGTGCTATGCAGATGCCTAGGAGAATACAATTACCTGGCACTGGAGAGATGATAAAGTCAGTGCTGGGCAAGATCCCATTGTGTGGCCTTTTCTATAGAATGGCATCCCTGGTGGCATTTTAAAATAGTAAGTTTCTATTTTAGCTTGTTCTGTCTCTTTCAACTGCCTTTAGGTTTTCAAATTATGATTTATGTGTTGTCTTTAATTTACTTCGCTTATTCTTTTTCTGTACTTTTGTACGCTGCCCTAATATATTTGTAGAGGTAGGTGCTCTTGAAGCATTTAAATAAGGAAATAAATAAGGTTTATCAAAGAGGGACTCTTCCAGTGCATAAGTTAGGTAACTTGGCCATTGTGCGTTTTCTCACCCCAGTGGTCCAATAACAACTTATACTTCATATAGAATCATAGCATTGTAGTGTTGTAAGGGAACCTGAGGATCATCTAGCCCAACCCCCTGCAGTGGAGGAATATGCAGGTGTCCTGTAAGGGGATTGAACCTATGGCCTTGGTGTCATTAGCACCATCCCAGTGGTAATACACAATGTTTTACATAAACTGGCCTGGGTATCCTTCTGGATCTAAAGGGAGAACAGGAAAAATGGCATTGGGCTGGATCTGTAGCCGAACCTCAGAGAGGATGCGGAGGAACCCTCCATATCAAAGTATCAGGGAACCTGAGGTCCAAATAAATATATTTGCAAGAAAAACAAATGTATATGTATCAAAAAATAGAATGGTTTGAATTCATAAAGCTTAATAAATAAGCTTCTTGGCTGTGATTAATGTATTCTTCAGAAGCATAGCAACTGGGAACCCCAGGTCCATGAGGAAGGATTCTGTCTGTATGTGCAGGCAGAGGCTAACGGGCCATAAATCTCCCCAAATGACCAACTGGAGGGGTAACCTGTATTTGAGGTGCCTCATATGGGGATCCTGATGAAGTAATCAGCCAGTGGATTTGGCCACGTGACCCAGAAAGCTGCCTGTGGACAAACACTGTCTCCCTCAGCCTGAAGCGAGATCAGTGCGGCACCCCATAGTCGCCTTTGACTGGACTTAACCATCCAGGGGTCCTTTACCTTTACTTTTTATAAGCAATGCTTAGGCCAAAGCCTACTGGCATCTGCAATCAATAATGTTGTGGCCATTCTGATCCCAAAAGGGGATTATTTATTGCTTCCTGTGCCCCTACCCCACATACCTCAGGATCGCTGCATCTGGGGTCACAATGGATAGTGCAAAAATACTGAAAAGAAAAGCATATTTGAGACCTGTCAGAAGCCAAAGATCAGTCACAGGTTGGATCTTTAAAAAGAAGGTGCTTATGCTGCCCAAAATGGAAGCAGAAACAGCTGGCTATCAAAATATAGCAAGAGTTTTGTTGAAGAAAGAAATACTGTATGTTGATAGGAAAGCTCCTGTATAAGATCCATGACAGACTGAGAAATACAAAGGGATATATATATATATATATATATATATATATATATATGAATGAAAGTAACAGAGTTAGTTTGAAAATCTACTCTCTCTGGCAGAAGCAGCTTCTATTGTTGGCCTCCACAGGACTATTCCAGGTGAGCAAAGCAGAATATTGTCAAACAAAGGAATGGGTTATTCTAAAGATAGGATGGAATAAAGTTTACAGTGGAGGGGAAACTGAGAGATGAATTGCAGCACATCATTAAAAAAGCTGGTGATTTTCTTTCTCTATAAACATGCATCAGATCTATTTTTGGGAAATATTATCTACTCTTATCCTTCTCAACCCCCCCTCCCCATTTATTGTTTGTGACAATAGTAATAAGATAATAGCTGCAAGATAGTGCACACGGTTGTTCTGCTCACAATGACATCTTTTTAAAATTTCTGCAGGTACTTGCTCTCCGTCTGTAGCTAGGGGGTGGATAAATCAAGTCTGTTTCCCATCAAAGTGACTTTCACAAGTGTACACTCGTAAGGCCATTCTGTTCTGTTTCCACATTAATCTGTTTTTATTTGAATCCACATTTAAATGTATTCTTGACAACTACATTCTATCATCTATCATCTATCTATATCTATCTATCATCTTTCTATCTATATCTATCTATCTATCTATCTATCATCTATCTATCTATCTATCATCTATCTATCTAGCTATCTATCTAGTGTTTTAAATTATTTTTTAAAGTTGAAAACTGCATTGGAACATTCAGGAACTGTGAAGACTGGTGGGTAACTAAGCTCTAAGCTGGACATTAGTCTGAGAGGAGCAGGTCAGGTGGGTTCATGATAGAATTCACAAATAATTCCAGAAGCATTCCTGCTTGTAGCTGGTGGACCATCCGACCTGCTCACCATGAATAGAACTTGCAGTTTTGCATATCGGGTATGCAAATCAGGTACACAACAATCGTAGGAGTGGCGTTTAGATATGAAAGAGTCAAGCCCCATATTATACTATATTTCTGCACTGTGATTTTATAGGTATATTAACAATTTTTTGTATACTTTTATACATTGTCCAAGTGATGATTACATTAGGAAACTTGGAGTGAATATGCATATATTATATGTATAATAATGTATATAATGTGATAAGTGTTCATATTTTTGGCAGAATCTGGTGGGGGGACTCATTTCCCATTGAAATGAAGGTGTGGGATGGAAATCTGAAGAAAATCTGTGCAGAGAAACTCAACTAAAATGTTGAGAAATCCCATCTCTGTGCTGCATGGCTTTCAATGGAATGTTAGTACATGAAATCCTGTAAACACTTACCTGGGAATACATATTAAGGAGGACTAAGTGAACATACATATGGTAGGTCTATATACATTGTGCAGGATCAGGCACAGTACTTTAAAGAAAACTGTTTTGCTTCAACACTATGGATTCCAAGCTGAAACTGTGCTATATTTAATTAAAACAGGCTTTTAAATATTTTTTTGTCTGTGGCAAGTTTGATAATATGTGGGAAAGCATGCTTATTACAACATTACAGCTAAGAGTTCTTTAAAAATTTAGTTGCACAGGTTGACACTTCAGTTTGCAGAAGTGCAATATTGATTTTGAAATGAATAGCGTAATATGAAGATTTGCTGAAGGGCAATTTTTTTTAACCAACTTCACAGCTGTCTCTGAGGATCTTTCTTTTTATGAAATTAAAACGAAACCTCACAGTAAAACCCTATGGCTCTGCCTAAGGGCAGAAACATTAAATATGTTTATGGTTTTGCATGGCTAGGTGTCATATATAGAATTGCTGCTTTTTGCTCTAATGAATAGCAAAGTTGCTTTAATATTTGGTGAGAAGCTGTCGTCGGATACATTTAAAAGGATCAATATAACCCAATCCATTGTATTTCCTCTGGCACTGCTGTGCAAAGAACAGGGGGAACTGCACACAAAATACCACATTTTGATTGACTGGATTGTTACTTGAACTGAAGACAAAGGCTGAGCTTGATTTCTTAGGTTCCTTACCAATGTTCATCCAAACACAAGCAACGAATATAAAACTGTTGGTTCCCACTGACATAATCAAAATACCATATGGATTGCTATTTTCTGCTCATATTTCGCACTTGCATTTCGCCCAATGGTCCCCCTACATTGCTCGTGTAAGGAGAGTGTTTCAAAAGATCACTTGGCATTTGGGTGAGTAATGATGGCCTGCAGAGATGAGAGCTCCTCACATGGCAAATTACTGGTGATGAATGGTTCAAAATGTGGAGTAAGCTATTCTGGAGAGCAACGCTAAATATGTGGTAACCCCTCATCTTCCTCAGTCCTTGGCTTGCAGACTGCTATGATAATGGCAGCTGGAGCCTTGGAAATATAGCAGAAATATCAGCGAATGTGCTTCATTGATGGCTCTCATCAGGACAGTTTGTTAGCAATGTGGGCCCAGCAGGAAAAGAGGAGAGAGAGAGAGAGAGAGGCAAAGTGGCAGGACTGCTGGGACATATATTGAAGTAGGAAGACATTCTGAAGTAGTCGCTAAAGAGGTAGTTAGGATGATTTTGAATCATTTGCCCAGAAAGATTTTTGGCAAAGCTGGGATATAAGAGATACTTTAGACTAATCCACTCAACCAGTAGGAATAATTATACGTGTACACAAACACACACACACCTCACAACCATATACAACTCTCAACAATCCTTTCCACTGGTCCTTGGCAGAGATGACAGAACTAATGCTGAAGAAACAGAACAAAGCATCCATAGATGCAGGAACAGAACTGAGTATCATGGGATCTTGGCTAGGGTTGGCTGAATTAGCCCATTCCTATTCCAAGTTCTTGGGACACGGGTGGCGCTGTGGGTTAAACCACAGAGCCTAGGACTTACCGATCAGAAGGTCAGCGGTTCAAATCCCCATGACGGGGTGAGCTCCCATTGCTTGGTCCCTGCTCCTGCCAACCTAGCAGTTCGAAAGCATATTAAAGTGCAAGTAGATAAATAGGTACCACTCCAGCGGGAAGGTAAGTGGCGTTTCCGTGCACTGCTCTGGTTCACCAGAAGCGTCTCAGTCATGCTGGCCACATGACCCAGAAAAACTGTCTGCGGACAAATGCCGGCTCCCTCGGCCTGTAAAGCGAGATGAGTGCCGCAACCCCAGAGTCGTCCATGACTGGACTTAACGGTCAGGGGTCCCTTTACCTAATATTTAACTGCTGTGCAAAAGAGAACACTTGTGAAACATACACAAGAATTAAAATGGTTACAAACGTTCCTGAAGAAAAAACACCAAGAAAGAGGCATGTGGTGGCAACATCCACCAATGTTCTTATTCTTGTTCTTCTCCATTCTGTACCCACATCCTGCTTGGACAATGTGCCACTGCAACTATTTCCAAAAATTGGTCTGTGGTGACAATATAAATTGTCCATGTGCATTCAGTGTGCAATGAAGCAGTCCTAGAACCACTTCACTCAGCTACCATAGCCATACCCCACACCAGAATCCCAAATCTCAGCATATTTTCAGGGTCATATGAATTGGCCATTCAAAGCAGAGGCTACAACTGTCTTGCTGTTTGCTTTTTCTATTTCAATACAGCTGACGAAAGACAGATGCACAGAACTGAAAATGTAAAATACAAGCATAAATTTTAATTGCACCACTGGAAGCACATGCATATGTGCAGTGTAAAATTTAATGAGTGCGCTAAGCGTTAGCAGAACATTCCACCACCTGCCTCCTGACAAATATTAAAGGCCTGTCCTATGAACTGTTTCCTAAAGGCACTGTGTTAAAAAAAACTAAAAAAAAACCCACACACAAACATTTTCAGATGAGAACCGTGCTCACTGAATTTTCCTTTTAGATGACAAAGTCCTATTCAAAAGCTTTGATCATATTTATTTGTACAAGAGTGACAGCCACTAAACAAAGTTCAGTTGTAGAGTCTTGACAAATCAAATGTGGTATATTTTTCAATGAGATTAAAAATATTTAAAAAGTTGCTGACTCAGTTACACATTTTTCTTAGTAGAGAGATAATTAAAACTTATCCATATGCAGTTCCTAAGCATAGAAGATTATGCCTTCTCTCTTCTATGTGAGAGGGAAAGCTCCTATGGCCCTCTCCTTTTGCCAAAAGCTGTGGGAATCTATGATGGAAGGCTGCCATGAGCATAGAGGCAGTGTGTTGTAGTGGTTAGAGTGTCAGAGTAGGACCTCAGAGTGACCAGGGTTCAAATCCCCCCCAAACAATGAAGCTCACTGCCTCTCAGCCTAACCTATCTCAATGGGTCATTGTGGGGATTCAATGAGGGTCAAACCATGCACATTACCTCAAGCTCTTTGGAGAAAAAGGTGAGGTATAAATGCAAAACAAAACAATGATGCACTAATAGTAGAAGAAAGAAAAGGCCAGAACTGCAGCATCACCATGAGGATTGAGGATAATAGTTGTTTTAGGGACCTATCTTTTCACTCTTCTTCTCTTCTTTGGTGATCACTTGTAAATAGGATTGTCTTCCATAAACACAGCTTTCACAGTGAGTCCATAAGTGACTGTGGAGGCCAGTTCTGGATCCACATGTCCTTCCACAGTGGGGACATTGGTTTCCCTGTGGGAGTTGATCACAGTGAGGGTTTGCCAAACATGCCTTCCTCTTTGCTCGTTTCTCCCTTTCATCCTGAGTTCAAGCGTCTTCAAAGCCCATGACACCTTTGGTAAAGGCTGTTCTCCAATTGGAGCTCTTGCAGTCCAGTGTTTCCCAGTTGTTGGTGTTTATACTACAATTTTATTTTTTATTTTTTAGATTTGCCTTGAGTCAGTCTTTAAACCTCTTTTGTTGACCACCAGCATTACGCTTTCCATTTTTATGTTTGGAATAGAGTAGTTGCTTTGGAAGACGATAATTAGGCATCTGAACAACATGACCAGTCCAACGAAGTTAATGTTGAAAATCTTTTCACTAAAGCAGACTTGGCAGCTGCCTGGAATAGCAGTGTGAAATTCCCAGCTCGTTCTCATGTGGCTTCCAGAATGTGGTGTCAGAACCCTATGTCTATGTGGTTCTATAGTGCATCTTCTCTTGCATTGGAATCTTGCCATTCCGATGTCTGGGCTGGTATATTTCTGGCACAGCCATCTCCCTCGGGCAAGCAATGGAATTTGATGCAGCCCCGGTTAAATTAGCTGCTGATATAATAATAATAATAATATAGTAATAATTTATTATTTATACCCCACCCATCTGGCTGGGTTTCCCCAGCCATTCAGGGCGGCTTCCAACAAAATATTAAACTACAACAGTCTGTGAAACATTAAAGGCTTCCCTAAACAGGGCTGCCTTCAGATATCTTCTAAAAGTCTGGTAGTTGTTTTTCTTTTTGACATCTGGTGGGAGGGCATTCCACAGGGCGGGCGCCACTACTGAGAAGGCCCTCTGCCTGGTTCCCTGTAACTTGGCTTCTCACAGTGAGGGAACTGCCAGAAGGCCCTCGGTGCTGGACCTCAGTTTCCAGGTTGAACGATGAGGGTGGAGATGCTCCTTCAGATATACAGGGCCGAGGCCGTTTAGGGCTTTAAAGGTCAGCACCAACACTTTGAATTGTGCTCGGAAATGTACTGGGGCCAATGTAGGATAGGATAGTTCCCCCTGGACTTTGGGCAATGTGTCATCTATCCAAAGCACTTTGCATAAGCTACTTCAGACAGATGAGTGAAATGGACTCTGCTTACTACGCAGAAGGACTCTGGTACTGACAGCACAAGAGAAGTCATGTTCCTCAATGCTTAGCATTCTGCTGTGCTGCTGGTGGCTCCTAATTTTATTATAGCCACATTTCCTGACTGGTTCAGCTCATTACAGAGACAAATATCAGTTAGTGACAGGTAACTTTTCATTCTAATGCGCCTCTGCTACTGATGTCTGTGCTTCTGAGATATTCCATTTTGCACCAGAAATTAGTTTCTGTGTTACAGCTCCAGACGTGTGATAAAAAAAGATACTGTAATTTAGATAAACTCCACTAAATGGCTTGACTGAAATAGAGCTAAAATGAAGGTATAAATGGCTGAAGTGATTAAGACTGTCAAGTCCTCTTGGGTACTGTAAGAGAATGAAATAGCTGATGGATTATTATTTATCCCTGAATGTGAGTTTTTGGGATTTAATTAAATATGTTCTATTATATTTTTGAAGCCTATTTGAGTCTGTAAATCAAAAACCTGCAACAGAGTAAGCTATAGCTAATGGAAAAAATAGGGCAGAAGGCACTTTGGATTTGTCCATTCTTTCCTCTCTTTTTTTAAAACTATTTTTATTTTTGCTAGCTTGTTTTCCTTTTCTGAGAATTCAAGAGTTTGTGATTTCTTTATGTGACTTTTTGTGAGGTGATTCGCCTCTGTATTTGTAAACTGTGAAGTGAGAAGTAGGGAAAGAGCAACAATAAGAATAATTTTTTGTTTTTTATGCACAAAACACCTCAGGGGTTTAGCATGTTTCCATGCCATTCCAATATGTGGTAAGCAACCATGGAGAGACCTGGTCTGAATAGAGACATTGGATTCTTATCTCATTATACATGATAAAGCTATTTTTAGCCATCCCACCCCTTGGTTTTTCCTGTAAGACCAATTGCAGTTGTTAACAGTTGTCAACAGGTTTACCACACCTATCAGCCAATCACCCATTCCCACCACCTTCTGAGTAATACCCCTCCCCACTCTCTCACTATATATAAGGGTCTGGTGACTTCTGTTTCAGTGTATCTGAAGAAGTGTGCATGCACATGAAAGCTCATACCAAGAACAAACTTAGTTGGTCTCTAAGGTGCTACTGGAAGGATTTTAAAAAAAAATTGTTTTGACTACAGCAGACCAACCCAGCTTCCTACCTGTAACTAAAAATAATGAAGTTAATTTCATTGGGCCAACTTTGAGCAAAACTTAGTTGAATACCACTCACCGAGACTTATGTTTGAGTAAATATGCTTAGGTTAGTACCATAAGGCTGCAGACCTGAGCATGGAAGACCAACTGAAGGCAGTGAGACTTGCATCCAAGCAAACATGGATTGGATTGCAAATTGAGGCTACCATCCTATAGCATAATGATTTAAAGGTAAGCTCTGCTTAAGTTAATGGGAAAGGCACAAGATGGATGTGTGACGTCAGAATGAATAAAAGTACTTAACTAAATCAGCTGTGAATCAGGATGATAGATACTTATGTTTTAATTAATGTAAGTATGCCTATTGTTTCTTTGTTTTTAAAACATCATGTGTTTAGATATACCAACCTATTCTGCATTTCCCCAAAATATACATGGAATGAAATGGAACCATCCTTCAAATTCAAAGCCATATATATATAATCTCAATGCAATTTTCAAGTACTGTAAAGTATGCATAAAATGCATATACTAATGAAAATAATCTACAAAATACACCATCTTAGGCAAAACTGCTTTGCAAAAATCTGCAAAGAAACCTGATGTGGGAATGGGAAGAACTGAAGTTTGAATTGGAAAAATGAGAATTTAAAAGGAACTGAAATGAATATGCACAGTCCCACTGTGTTCAATAGGGTTTACTCCCAAGTAAAGTTACACAGTATGGGAGTGTAGCACTGAACTTTCATGGATGCATACTCAAAAGGAAATATCACTGAATTTGGTAAAGCTTAATCCAGGCATAGGAAAACTCTGCCCTCCAGATGTTTTGGGACTACAACTCTCATCATCCCTAGCTAACAGGACCAGTGGTCAGGGATGATGGGAATTATAGTCTCAAAACATCTGAGGGGGCGAGTTTGCCTATGCCTGACTTAATCTAAGGTAAATGTGGCCTCACCATGAAATCCTATTCACATCTACTAATGGGTCTAGTGGCTTTTGCTCCCAGGTAAGAATGCAAATGGATCCAGTTCCCCACCCCTGATATATAGGATTGCAGTCTTAATTACTAAGGTAAAAGGTAAAGGTACCCCTGCCCGTACGGGCCAGTCGTGTCTGACTCTAGGGTTGTGCGCCCATCTCACTTAAGAGGCCGGGGGCCAGTGCTGTCCGGAGACACTTCCGGGTCACGTGGCCAGCGTGACGAAGCTGCTCTGGTGAGCCGGCACCAGCGCAGCACACGGAAACGCCATTTACCTTCCCACTAGAAAGCGGTACCTATTTATCTACTTGCACTTAGAGGTGCTTTCGAACTGCTAGGTGGGCAGGAGCTGGGACCGAAAGACGGGAGCTCACCCCGCCGCGGGGATTCGAACCGCCGACCATGTGATCGGCAAGCCCTAGGCGCTGAGGTTTTACCCACAGCGCCACCCACGTCCCTAATTATCTAAACTGAACAGAAATTAATTTGAATGTTTAAATTTTCAGAAAGCTGTCATTCCTCCTTGATATGATCAGCTAATGATCTTTATTAAATGTGTTCTACTCAGACGATATCACAATGAAATGTTGACAGAATTATTTCCCAGTTTTTATGGCATTATCTGTATTTCTGTTGCCATTTGTTAGATACCATCTGCAAGCAAGAGCAAAATGAAACGCAAGATCTCAGATCTGACACTATACATTCAGAGACAGCATCTTTTCTTTTATAGTTTTCATTTTTTTACTTACCTGGTTGTAGAGTAACAGAAGGCAATTTAGTGGGGGGGGGGCAGGTAGAGAAAACTCAGCAGTTATCATGATAAACATTTGTCTTCAACAGAGCTAAAGAAAATAAACTCCAAAGCCAGTTCTGCAACAGAACAGTTCAGGTGTGTGACTAGCGGGATACAGTGGTACCTCAGATTAAGAACTTAATTCATTCCGGAGGTCTGTTCTTAACCTGAAACTGTTCTTAACCTGAGGTACCACTTTAGCTAATGGGGCCTCCCACTGCCACCGCACAATTTCTGTTCTCATCATAAAGCAAAGTTCTTAACCCGAGGTACTATTTCTGGATTAGCAGAGTCTGTAAACTGAAGTGTCTGTAACCTGAAGCGTCTGTAACCCGATATCCCACTGTATTACAATGGTGCTTGTCATTTCCTATTGTTATTAAACCCAAACCTGAAGTGTTGTCACCATCAAAACCACTCTCTGACACTGTGAGTTACAACAGGGATTCAGAACTGAGGGGGCATCCACACCTCTATTTGCCCCATTGCTGCCCCCTGGAGAAACATAATATTTAGCGCTGAGACGGAATGTTAGCGATCAGGTTGTCTGTGGATTGCCACTTGTTCTGATTTAGCACTAAAGAGCAGTTTTTCTGAGAAGCAAAGGCAAAACCACTCAGATCCGCACCTAGAAATTATGGGACAAGAGGGAGACTCCTCAGATCCTTGCTTTTCAGGCACTAGAGAAGTGTAGATTAGCCATGCGCCTAATTTCCAACGGCCATTTCCAATGGCCAGGGGCGTCCAACAAGGCTGTCTCTTGGCCCCTTTACTGTTTAATCTTTATCTTCATGATGCTCTTTCCCCTTTGAAGCTAGCAACTAAGTATCCTCCTCACCTAGCAGGCCACCCCGTTGCTTCCCTTTTCTATGCAGATGATGCCGTCATCTTATCCAGAACAGCTGCGGACCTAGCAAATGCAGTTAATGCATTTATCGCCTATTGTAAGGCGGAAGCTCTTAATATTAATTATAAAAAATCGAAAGTCCTCCACTTCACTCGTTCCCGTAAACTCAAGCTGGAGCCGCTTAAGATCACAGGTGGCTACTTAGAAAAGGTAAAAGCCTTTAAATATCTAGGCTTAATATTTATTTATAATCTCTCCTGGACCACCCATCTACAATCTGCCTCTCTTGCTGCAACCACGACCTCTAACGCCATTGTCCGATTTTATCATCAGAAGGGCGGCAAACACCTTCCAGCAGCAATTCAAATATTTAATGCCAAAGTTGTCCCTAAATTATTATATGGCTGCGAAGTATGGACTACAGCAATATCAGGTAACTTGGATCGCCCACTTCACATGTTTCTGAGATCTCTTTCCGGTGTCCCGAGATGTGTCTCAGGTGCAGCCCTACGACTTGAGTTCGCCCAGCCCTCAATTGTAAAACGAGCATGGAGTTGAGCCATTTCCTATAGCTCCAACCTACTAGCATCGGATGCTCGAATGAGAGGTGGTTTCTCCAATCTGATCTTAAGAGATATTCATAATTCTCCTTGGAAAACTACAATTAATCTCAAATTCTGCTCTCTTCTCAATTTGAACCGCAAAACTGTTTTTAACTTAGAGTATATTAGCCCGGCGGCCCTACCTCTAATCAAAAAGAAGCTACAGCAACTTGACTTCTCTAACACAGCTTCCCATGCAAGAGGGCCGTGTTCAGGCTTAGCCCTAGCTATTCCACCCCCTGAAGGGATCCCTCTATACTGCTTCACAATTCCTTCGGAGGCTAAGCGAAGGGCCTTTACCTGTGCCCGTCTCAACTGTTTTCCTACAGAAGTTCTGCCGGGTCGTTACTCCAGAGTTTCCATCGCAAATAGCACATGCACCTGCAATGACACGGCTCTGGAGACTATGGAACATGTAATGCTCTTCTGTCCCAACTGGACAGAAGAAAGATCTCGGTTTCTAACTCCTCTCGTGAACAAGCTTCATCTCCCAATCCAGCCTTGGATAGTGTCCCTTCTTCTGCAGGATTCTGACTGTTGGATTACCGAGATGACAGCTAATTTCCTGCTTAGTGTGATGAAGAGGAAAGCGGTACCAACTTCTTCTTTAATGCCACAGATGTAATTCGATACGCCGCACAATCGAATCTGTTTTTGTATTCTCAGTCACTCGATGTTTTAAATCCCCCGTTACTTTTGTTATCCCCATTTTTTCAAAGTATTTGCCCAGGACGACATCCACTTTTATCTCCCCACCCCTATTCCATGTTGTTATTTCTATGTATATTATGCTATGGCCACATGGCTAATGCAATAAAATCGATTCAGCCATGCGCCTCCCTTTGTTAATTTAGCGATCACCTTAATGACACTTTTAGTTATCAGATAATAGCTGCAGAGATTCCTAAATCTGCAACATAATTTCCAACTCAGTTAAATGCATTTTAACTAAGGGTGCAATCCTATGCATACTTGAATAAGAGTAAGTGCCATCAAAGTTAATGGGACTTACTTCTGAGCAGACAAGCATAGGATGGTGTTGTAAATGGGTTTAATTTTTGTTTCTAACCAAAGCTTGGCATCCACTAAATTCTGAGGTTTTTTTTTTTTGTTTGTTTTTTTTTGCACCAGTCATTGCAACGGGATCACTTTGCTACCAAAAATACTGATTTATTATGCTTCTAAAGAAAAACCCCAATTAAACTTTGGGCAAAGCAAAATTAGGAGTGATTTTCCCTGTACTGCTAATCAGCACTCTAGTGGTCACATTAGTTGAGTAAAATGCTGTATAAGGGGAGGATTTTTCAACATGAATAGTTCTTAGCTGCTATAAGGCAATCAAACAAACTTAATTTTTGCCCAATTAAAACCAACACATACACCGTATAAATTATTCCAAAATAGTATAAATTAACATACTAATCTTTTCATATAAATTAACCATTCAGGGTGCATTTTGCCACTGTGCATGGGAACACCGAAAGAACTCACAGAATGCTCAAACAGGATTCTGTCGAATTCAGCGTGTCTCTAACCAAAGGGAACAGAATCTCATCAAGCTTTTGAAATCCATAGCCTCTGGAAAACTGAGAAAATTTTCATAGATAATCAATAGCACTCCTTTGATTCAGAAGGTACTACTCCACTTCAGTAAACTGTCATTTTTTATTAAAAAGAAAAAAGAAAATGCTGATAACACACCTAAATGTCTTAACTTTTCCAAAGGGGAGGTTCACACAGAGCCCAGAATGCTAGGTTATCTACATGGCAAGACATAGGGGAGAAGAGTCTTGAATATATAAACTACCCATCTTCCTGGATATAACCTGTAATAATGACTGGGGCCCAAATGCACAGGCCATAGTGTTTGCATTGTTGCACAAATGTCCTGGGAGAAATTAACATTCATTTATATGATGGGAGAGGAAGCATGAGCTTGAGGTTTGGACTCCTGTGTAGAAAACCTACGTGCCTGAACTATGTGTGATCCAATTCTTAATGTGGTGGGGAAGGATTTTTATTTTATTTTATTTTAATGGAAAATTGCATTATCATATTAAATGGTGAGTGAAGAACTCTGGTGTCAGAAGTAGAGTGTAGCCAGAAATGGAGACAGAAGTCTTAAGGCTTTGCAGCTGGCTGGAGGTTCTGAGCATATGGTGTTTGTTTTGGAGGGAACTGCTGCTACTTTAAAGATGAACAATGTGTGCCAGGGTGATTATTTGCTCTCTCGTTTTCAATGTGTATATTTCTATATAAACAGACAAATATTAGAAAAATCCCACAAGTCTCCAGGAGCCTCTCTACACTGTGCATGGGCATGCCAGGTCTTATTCCTGCCTGGTTAACGTAGTGCATGTGTGAGATAAATATATTAAGTTAATAAAAGGTAGTGAGGGACGCGGGTGGTGCTGTGGTCTAAACCACTGAGCCTCTTGGGCTTGCTGATTGGAAGGTCGGCGGTTCAAATCCCAGTGAAAGAGCAAGCTCCCATTGCTCCTGCCAACCTAGCAGTTTGAAAGCACACCAGTGCAAGTAGATAAATAGGCACCACTGCGGCGGAAAGGTAAACAGTGTTTCCATGCGCTCTGGCACTCAGCACAGTCCTCCATGCGCCAGTAGCAGTTTAGTCCTACTGCCCACATGACTCGGAAAGCTGTCTGTGGACAAACGCCGGCTCCCTCACCCTGAAAGCGAGATGAGTGCTGCAACCCCACAGTCACCTTTGACTGGACTTAACTTTCCAGGGTCCTTTACCTTTACTTATTAAGTTAGTGTTGATGGAAATAAGGAATCTAATAATTCTAGCAAGCTCTTACGGTCTTGACATTTTAATTAAAAAATCTAATTGTTGTTTTTGTTTCAAACTTTACAGATTGTGGATAAGATGGATTGTTTCAAGAGGTGGCAAAGAGATATTTCTAAATTTGCCTGGCAGGGCAAAAAGCCCAGAATAAAATTTAAAATATTGACAGATGTTAAAGAAAGAGGGGGGTTTGCCCTGCCAGACATGAAGCTTTATTATGAATCAGCAGCATTCTGCTGGTTGAAAGACTGGCTACTTCTTGAGAACACTGACATTTTGGATTTGGAAGGGTTCAAAAATGCTTTTGGGTGGCATGCATATTTGTGGTACGACAAGGTAAAAGTTAACAGAGCATTTAAAAACCATATTGTCAGAAAAACCTTGTTTAATGTCTGGACAAGATATAAAGATTTATTGGAAAACAAGAGTCCAAGGTGGCTATCACCCATGGAGGCCAAGGCTCTGAAAAAACTCAATATGGAGGCCAAATGGCCAAAATATTGGGAGATACTAGAACAAGACCGAGATACATTGAAATTGCAGAGTTTTGAGAAACTAAAAGATAAAGTGTGATATTGGCTACATTATCATCAAATAAGAGAAGCCTTCAATTTGGATAAAAAAAATAGGCTTCCAGGTGGAAAAATCTAAATTAGAAACAGAACTGTTAGAACCTAAAACCAAGATACTTTCGAGAATGTACAACTTGCTGTTAAAATGGAACACTCAGGATGAAACAGTTAAATCAGCTATGATTAAATGGGCACAGGACATTGGTCATAACATTATGTTCGCTGACTGGGAGAAGTTGTGGACCACTGATATGAAATTCACGGCATGTAATGCCTTAAGAGAAAATATTATGAAAATGATCTATAGGTGGTACATGACCCCAGTCAAGCTTGCAAAAATTTATCACCTGCCTGACAATAAATGTTGGAAATGCAAAGAAGCTGAGGGAACATTCTTTCACCTTTGGTGGACATGCCCAAAGATCAAGGCTTTCTGGGAAATGATCTATAATGAACTGAAAAAGGTATTTAAATATACCTTCCTTAAGAAACCAGAGGCCTTTCTCTTGGGCATGGTCGGTCAATTGGTGCTAAAGAAAGATAGAACATTCTTTATGTATGCAACAACTGCAGCAAGAATACTCATCGCAAAGTACTGGCAGACACAAGATTTGCCCACCTTGGAAGAATGGCAGATGCAAGTGATTGACTACGTGGAATTAGCAGAAATGACTGGCAGAATCTGAGACCGGGGAGAAGAATCGGTGGAAGAGGACTGGAAGAAATTTAAAGAATATCTTCAAAAACATTGTAAAATGTTTGAATGTTAAAATGATGTGAGATACAAAAATAATAGGGCACTAGGGGTTTGGTAAAAAGAAATATGCAAAAATGATGCGGAAAAGGTGTAAGACCAGAGTACTATTATGTTGTGTTTAAACAAATAATATAAAGGACTAAGTTAAATTACAAAGAACATGTGATAAAACTTTCTTTTTTTTCTCTTAAAAGAGAAGGAAAATAAATGCATAATAGGTTGAAATGTACAATATTGAATAAGATTGGAAAGAGGGTAAGAAATTGCTAAAAATGATTTGTGTAAAGGGGAACGCAGAAAAAAGGAGATGTGAGGAAGTCAGGAAAGAGGGTTATAAAGATAGTAAGTAAGCAATATTTTTTTCTTTTTTTCTTTTGTTGTTTTGTTGTGTTGTTTTTGACTGTTAATTTTGATGTATTGTTTTGATTTGGATTTGTTCTGAAAAACCTTAATAAATATTTCTTTTTTTTAAAAAAAATCTAATTGTTGCACAGTCCTAAGGACCATAGACTATTACAATTCCAACTGAGCCGGTTTTCAAGTTCCAAAGTAGTGGGTGAGGTGCCAACATCAGTTTGTTACAATCGGGACAATTTGGGGCAAGAAGCTAGAGTAGGGCCACTGGCTGTTTCCAATTTATTAACAGTCGAGCCTGATACCTTCTTGGAATTCTTGACATATTAGTACCATAGCAGTAGAAAGAATGGCCTGGTCCAAAAGGATTTGCTCACACTTACAGTCCTTGCCATTTTCTATCATTTCACAGGGTGGAGAAGAAAAGATGCAGAGCAATGGACAGGTAAGAAGATAGTAACCGCCAGCCTAGTTCTGGAAGGAAAAGAACTCACCATCTGCTACTTAGCAGATTCTTGGAACTGTTGGAAGCAAAAAGCTCTGGGAACCCTGGGTAGGTGTTGCAAAAGTGGAAAGGAAGATCACAGTCAAGTCACAGAGAGGAGTACCCTTAAGCCTCATTATCCAGGCAGGCTGTGGTTAGAGTAACAAAATCATCACAGTTCCTATTTTCCAGGGACATCCCTGATTTAGAGAAGCCACCCCAGTTTCTGATTTGATCCCAGAATGTCCCATGTTTCCTTAGGATGTCCCTATTTTCTTTGGAGAGATGTTGAAAGGTGTGGAGTTATCTGACTCTTGAGCCATCTGAAGGCAATCCTCTATAGAGAAGATTTTTTTTAATGTTTAATGTTTCATTACGTTTTTATATATGTTGGAAGCTGCCCAGAGTGGCTGGGGCAACCCAGTAAGATGTATGGGGTATAAACAGAAAAATTATCATTATGTAATGGGACGTACATATTTTCATCAGAGAAATGTTGGAGGATATGTCATCAGAATCACTTAAGATTGCAGTACAGTGGTACCTTGGTTCTTGAACTTAATCGGTCCCGGGAGTCCATTTGACTCCTGAAATGGTTCAAAAACCAAGGCACGACTTCCAATTGGCTGCAGGAGCTTCCTGCGCTCAATTGGAAGCCGCATAAGAGGTGTTGGACATTCGGCTTCCAAAAAACATTCGTAGTCCGGAACACTCACTTTCGAGTTTGCGGCGTTCAGGAGCCAATTTGTCCGGGGCCAAGCCGTTTGGGAACCAAGGTACCACTTTAGTTGGGTATTTTGGATCAAGTCTCATTCTCTATGTCTTTATGTTGCCTAATCCTATTTCTTAATAACTATAAAATTAAAGCTTCATTGTGATACAAATGCCCATTAATTCTATGCAGTGGCGTAGCGTGGGGGGTGCAGGGGGGCCGGCCGCACCGGGCGCAACATCTGGGGGTTAGGGGTAGGGGTAGGGGGCGCAAATCCACGGGTTAGGGGGCGTAAATCCATGGGTTAGGGGGCGCAAATTACTTGCCTTGCCCCGGGTGCTGTCAACCCACGCTACGCCACTGATTCTATGTAGGCATTAGTGATATAGCACATGTGAGTAAAATTTGAAAGCAGTATGCTGCAGGAGTCTGTGTGTGCTTTTAGGAAAAGCAAAGTCTATGTCAAACAGTACTGAGAAAGGGGTTTAATATAAGACAGCATATTTCATAAATACTTTATCGTCATCTGCAAACTCACTACTCACCTGTTTCCTCATTTATGAAAAAAGATTAAAATAGCACTTGTCTCAAAATATGCTCATGGAGAATCTCAGTTTAAAAGTGTGAATACCATATGTTAATTTCTAAACTCTGTATCCTCTTTTTAAGTGGTAAATTATGGTCCCTTAATTACAGAACATTAGTCAAGAACTTTGTCAACAGTTGTTTTTGTTTTTTAATCTGACTATATGTCTACTGTGAATAGACGAATCTTGTCAATTTTAGTTTCTCATGTTTTTTTTTTTTTTTTCTAATCTTAAATTCAGTTCCCTCCATTTCCACACCAGTTAGCTTTTTTTTTTTTAAGGGCAACATGAAAACTCACATACATTTCAGTGTGCTTATGCATTTTTGTATAAAATTGTGTCTTGTAAGAGGAGCTGCCAACAGGTAACTCAAAATTTTAGCGCTCTCTGGCCTCAACCTGGTGAGGTTTAAGCATAGATGGGCCAGAAACTGGATGGTGTGGTGAAGGGTCAGGGAAAGGAGCTTTGGTCCTACCCTTATCAGTAGACAAGGATGCCCAATACATGTTGTTCAGATGCCTGATTATCGTCTTCCAAAGCATCTACTCTATTCCAAACTTAAAAATGGAAAGCGTCAACAAAAGAGATTTAAAGACTCTCTCAAGGCAAATATAAAAAAATGTAGTATAAACACCAACAATTGGGAATCACTGGCCTGCGAGTGCTCTGACTGGAGAACAGCCTTTTCCAAAGGTGTCAAGGGCTCTGAAGACGCTCAAACTCAGGACGAAAGGAAGAAACACACTTAGAGGGAGGCATGTTTGGCAAACCCTCACCGTGATCATCTCCTCCTCGGAAACCTATGTCCCCACTGTGGAAGAACGTGTGGATCCAGAATTGGCCTCCACAGTCACTGAGGGACTCACTGTGAAAACTGTGTTTATGGAAGACAATCTTACTTGTCTACAAGCGATCACCAAAGAAGATGATGAGTAGATAAAGGTTCAGGCAAACAGTAGGTGGTGCTGGTGGAGGGAAAGCAGCCATATAATTTGGAAGGCTAGAATCTGGAAGCCTTTATCACCATGGGGGATGAAAGCTAAACAAAAGAGGTAAGCATTATGGGCTCTGTGAGAAAGAAGTCAAGCAGAGGCTGTGTGTGAAGGAACTCCACAGCTGGAGTGTGGAACGCAATAAGAGAGAAAGTAAACAGGGACTGAAGAATAATTAATTCAATGAGGTGGACATGAAATATTATCTGAAAGTTAAGTTCCTGCTATGAGAGGCTGGGTCTCATTTGGGGTAGATTTGGGCTAGCTTCTGAAGGAACCTAGGCTGGCTGACAGTTGGGCAGACTTTTACTGAAGAGAAAGGAAACTTTTAACACCTTGCATAGGCATTTTTGAAAACTATTTTCTCTATAATGCATGCTGGTGCAGTATTTTCACTAACATACACATTCAAAGCATTCTTAGAAGTGTGTGAAAGGGGACTTATACAAAGTCCACAGAGGCTTTTGTTAAATTTGGGGGTTAAAAGGGGGCAGAGGTCCCAGTTTAAAACCAATTTCTTGCTGTGTATGTGATTGCATGTAACAATGCAGATAAAATGTTAAAAAATGAAATGTCATTAAGAAATTCTTCTAATGGCTGCAGTGCCTGAAATCATTTTAACCGAATCTGACAGCTTTAATAGGCGTTTAGATTGAACTGAAGTATATTGAAGAATATTCTGATCTATCTTCTGTGATTATTTAATTTTTAGACTTATGCCTTTTAAACAAAACAAAGAACAGCTAGATTTAAAAGCTGACTGCCTCCTCTCCCAAAAGGTCTCTACAAAATTATTAAATCAAAAATTATTAAAGTATATACTTATGAGGAAAAGGAGGAGATGTGAAGGAAGAAGGCCTCCACTGATAGACCAGCCAAGTGTCCCTATTTCCCAGGGATGTCCCTGATTTAGAGAAGCCATCCCAGAAATGGGAAGCCATCGGAGAAATGTTGGGGGCTATGCACTGCTAGCTTGTGCTATTGTTGCCATCTCTCACAACTGCCCCCTCCAAAACAGTTAACTAGTGTAATGTTTGAGACAAAGAAGGAATCAATGCTACATAGTGGTTAAAGTTTCAGGCTAGGACCTGGGAGACCCACTCAAATCCCCACTCAGCCATGAAGTTCACTGGGTGATCTTGGACCAATCAATGCCTCTCAGCTTAAATTACCAGATGGGGAAGAGTCATCTACGACACCTTGAGCTCCTTGGAGAAAAAGGTGAGATATAAATGCAATGAATAAACCAGCAAACCAGTAGCTGGCTTAATAGGCAGTATCTCCAAGAAATAAATATTTCCAATACTGGTGGGGTTTTTTAAAACTCTAGAAAAGCCTTTATTTTACAGGAGGAACCTTCATTAACTTCTGCAAGGTTGCAATGTTTTAGCATAGCAAGACTAAAGATATTTCCGTACTTAAACATTCATAGAAAAGCTTTGCATAATATATTCCCTGGTTAAGTTAAATATAGAATTGTGTGTTTCTATAGAAAGTACTTTCTATAGAAAGTGCATAATGCTTTCTTATGTACAAATGTTTTTTTCCTAGCTCTTCTACAGCAGGAATTAGGTACCCAATGACCACTGACCATATTGGACAGGGCTGATAGGGCTTATACTACAGATAGGACTGGGCCAAATATTGCTCAAACCAAGCATATCCTGATAGAGGGGACCTCAATTTGTTAAGTTTTGTATTGGGGCCCAAAATTATTTGAACTGTTTCAGTGGGGTGAGGGGCTTTGCATGGCAGTAAGAAGCCTAAGCTTCAAACATGATGAGAAGGCTGGCAACGTTAACCCTGCTGTGTGGGAATCCCTTGCAAATGACTGTAGTGCCTGCAGACAGACAGTCAAGTTGTATATCCACAGCAGTGACCAGGGGAGAAATGATGGCTGAGAGGAGCGCATCTGTGCATGGTTCATCTGTAACCGCGAAACCGGGTGCCTCCAGCTGCCCCCAGCTGCAACAAAACATGTCTCTCTCGTATCAGTCTCTACGGCCACAGCAGGTGCTGTAACTTTCCAATGGTTTGATTTTACTCCTGATGGCTTACTCCTCCATTGTCTCTTGAGTCATATAGGTGTCAACTAGGGGGGGGGGATGAATCTTTCTAACGTGTACCGCTTCCAGCCTGTGGCGAAGCTACATGCTCTGCTACCGGGTCAGAGAGCAGGCGGGGGCGTAGCTGGCGCCCCCAGGGAGGCGTGGTGTGCATCCTGGGGGCGTGGGGCACCACCCGCAGGGGTTTGGTCACATTCTGGGGGCACACCTGTGGGGGTGTGGTGCCCAGCGTGCAAGGGGGGGTGTGGTGTGTGTCCGGGGGGGGGGCACTGCAATGGCACCCTACCAGAATAGTGGTGCCGGGGGCAGTCTGCTCCTTCTGCACCCCTATTCCTCCGCCAGTGCTTCCAGCTTGCAACCACCATATCTTTCCTGAATGATTTTGTGTAGCTCACAGCTGGTGCATGCTTCCTTTCAAAAATTACTTCAGACAGTTGTCCCTCCTTCACAAACAACAGAAATAACCCTCCAAAGTTGACCACTTACGAACTGGTTGGAAAATTTTGGGGGCCATTTCATTCAGCACTTACTTTTTTATAATTTCCCCCAATGATCAAATGAAAAGAACTGCGATTTTGGTTTTGTTTCGTTGAAGAGATATTCCTGTTACGTACATTAGAAAATAATACTGGATGACTTCAGACATTATCTTGGTTCACACCTGCTGAATATTTAAATAATTTTCATGTTTGGTTCACAGGGCTTCTTAGTGATGCTTCATGCAGGGAAAATCTGCAAACTGCAGAGGCAGATAAAATCTAAACAAGCTCTGCTTTGAATGTTAGAAGAAGCATCTCAATGCAAAAATTACTGCACATTCTGCTTTCAGTGCTTTTTCAGTAATGTCTGAAGATGCTGAGTCTTTGCTTATGCTTTTCACGGAATCAATAAAATATACATTAACAGGAAAGATAACCCTATAACCAAAGCATGGAATAATTATTTCATTTCATTTTAGAATGATAAATAAACCATGCCTCAATTGATGAACATTCTTAATCAGAGATGCTTCAACAATATCTTTCCTTGCAAGAAAACAAAGCTAGGTCAAATAATGTATAGAAATAACTTTGGTATTAAAAGTTTACAAATTGCAGCAATTAAGTATTGTCGACTCCTAAACTCCTTTCTAGAAGCACCAGAATTTCACATAAACATCAATGAGCATTTAATTCATCATTCATATGTTCAGATACCTTGAAATAAGTTGAATCCAGAAACAAAGCAAGATGCTAATGGTCTTACATCATCTATGCTCCTGGTTTTGCCCAGGAATGGGTTCTAGGCAAAATAGCAAGAAGTGATGGGTGGACTCTTATGACTCAATTCATAATTGGGCCAGCAATTATAAGAATCACTAGAGAATTCTTAACAAAGATCCAAATATGTCTATAAAGAATAGTGAGTCTCAGTTGTCTCATTCCCCAATCTTGAGCATTTACTTAAGTGGGCAAAAGTAATAGAAAGCAAGATTGGGAGAATTGCCTACTGGAACCTAAGGCATATTTACAACAGAAAAAGAAAAAAGAAAAAAGTAACAACAATAGAACTAATCTTGCATCTTTTGTGGTAAGACTTAAGATCTACCAAACAAGGGACATTGTAGTTTTTAAGGAGCACAAATTAGAAGAGTATCAGAAGCAGGGAAGCGGGAGGGAGGAGACCACTATAGAGAAAAACAAGGTGATGTTCATATAGTGATGTCTTTACAATGTCAAAATGAGAATTAGGCCATAAAATGTGAAAGTTTGAATATTTGTTTGCTTTGATGGGTGATTCCAACCAGTTGAGGATCTGACAGTGAATGGAATGGCAAAACAGATTTGCCAACATGATCACATCATGGTGATCAAACAAAACCAACTGAAATAGGTGATCCCAGTCCATAACATCAATTGCTTTCACTCTGCATTGGCAAAAGCTTTTCATTTGTACTGAACTGAAAATTCACAAGGTTCAGTTTTCATTGTGAAGACTGTCATTTCAGGGGCAGGGGCACAAGCAAAACCCCAGCTTTTCACCGTGTGTGTGTGTGTGTGTGTGCATGCATATTTTTATTGCACTTGTTCACAACCACTGTTTATCCCTGTTGCTTTAGTACCTTTTTTCTACTTAGGAGGATTTCTTCATTGTGCAATTCTGCCCAATACAATAGCATGTAGTCAACATAATGGTATCACAGCAACACCACATAGCCAGATTTCAATGATATCCATGAGAGCAAATGGAAATTCCCCACTGCCCTTACAATTGGTGGGATGTGCACTCTGGCTTCCATCACACTGTTCCACTGTGCCAGAAGCGGTTTAGTCCTGCTGGCCACATGACCTGGAAAGCTGTCTGTGGACGAAGACAGTCTCCCTCAGCCTGAAAGTGAGATGAGCACCACAACCCCATAGTCACCCTTGACTGGACTTAACCGTCCAGGGGTCCTTTACCTTTACCTATCCACATGCAGTTACTTTCAGTGGGGTGTTGATTCATATGTTCACCCAAATGTTCACTGCCATCTACATCTTCCCTAACTAGTTGCACAGCTTGATGGGATCAATGAAATATTAGCGTTACAGCCTCAGCAATGGATACATTTTTCCTAGCCCCTCCTCCCCAACACCTACCTTTATTTTAGCAGTTTCATACCCTAGGGCAAAAAGATTGCCCAAACGGGGTAGCATATTTGGCAGGGATTTAACATTTCCCCTCTTTTCAGCTCATCACTGATTTTGAATATCAGAAAAGAATTGCTGGAATAATTTCTGATACTGACAAAAACAGCCCCCATTTGTCTCAGGGTTAGGGTGAAAGCTTCTTTTAGTCAACATTATGACTAAATGTTGCATGAGGCAGCAGTATCTTTGTTTATACCCGTGGTTTCTTATTTCATGACAACTGTTCAGCTCACACACAAAAAATCCAAATCAGTAAAGTCAATATGTCAAACTGTATAGACTTCAACAGAACAACCTAGAGGATAAAATGACTGCATTCATCTGTCATGCAGCTGGACATGAATATTCATTTTGTGTAATATTTTATGCTAATATAGCTGAAAATTAAAGTTAAAAAACAGAGTTCCTTATAAAAATGAATGTTTCCCTGTTGTGGTGTGTGTGTGTTTTCAAAAAATCTCCTTTCATAAAAATGATGAAATGTCAATATCCTCCTATATTTACAAGTCCTTGAATGTGCTCTTTGGGTCAGCTCACAGTACTATGCTGCCAATGGTATGAGGATACGATGCATGTGTTATATAGGAAATATCTCTCCCTTTTGAAAGATGAGCTATAGCTCTGTTGTAGATTCATGCTTTATACAAAAAGCATCATGCTTTAAATCTCTGGGATCTCCTAGTAGGGCTGAAAAAGACTCCTGCCTGAAAGCTTTAAAGCGTCTGCCCATCAGTGTACAATTGTACCTTGGTTCTCAAATGCCTCGGTACTTGTACGTTTTGGCTCCCAAACGCCGAAAACCCAGAAGTAAGTGTTCTGGTTTCCAAACATTTTTTGGAAGCTGAACGTCTGACACAGCTTCCGCTTGAGTGTAGGAAGCTCCTGCAGCCAACTGGAAGCCACACCTTGGTTTTTGAGCATTTCAGAAGTCGAACAGACTTCCAGAATGGATTACATTCAAGAATCAAGCTACGACTGTATTTCATACTGGGACACATAGACAAATGATCTGAATAAGTATAAGGAATTATATTGTGCACCGCAACATTTTCTTGTAGGTCTCATGCCCTCATATTATAAAGAACTTCATATTTTTCCATCATGAACTTAATTAAGTTTTCATCCATCTACAAAGAAGAATATGATGTGAGTGAACACCTCCTATCCACAATTTTTTAGCAGATAGGTTTTATAGATTTTCAGTATCACGGAATAATAGTTTTGCAAGATAATTCCAGGTTGTTTGCCTCAAAAAAATCCAAACATCAACAAAAATAAATCTTCTCTCTGAAGGAAGCAGGTAAGGTTATTAATCCTCTCATAATTAAGCACAGGAGTCTGTATAATAATAGCATGCTGAATCACAGATTATTTTCTGCTCACCTAAAGTCAAGTTAGCAATGTTCATATGAGTTCATCTCATTTTTATTTATTTTCAAGGATGAACAACTTCAGTGGTTATCTATCTTTCATTTTTCTTTTTCTTTTTTGCTGTCAGATAAATCCTGGTACTTTCTTCAGGTTTACTTTAGATTCATCTGAGTAGGAAAGAAAGCCATGGGTTTCTTTTCAGCAGGTGGTTTTCAAGGTGTCAGGTAAAAGCTTTCTAGCAAGTCTAACACCTCTACTTTGTCAAAAAGATCAACAAGATAACTGTAAAAATAAACAAACTGTGACACTCTTGCCTGAGATGTTTCACAAATTTTATATCAGAGTGCAGCGTCAGGAGAATAACACAGATGCAACATAAAAAAAAGGAGAACATGAATGGAGAGTTCTTGGGAAGAAACACACTGTGTTCAGATAAAAAAAAAGATATAAGTCTTAATTGTGAAGACAGTTTAGGAATAGAAACCTATCCTTTTCAGCATGAGAAGGAACAAATCACTGGCCCTGCATCCAAAGAACTGCAGAACTAGTTGTTCATGACTAAAATGTTCTTGGGCTTTGGTTTTTCAAGCAGATGCTACATGGCCTGGGGAAGGGTGGGATATAAAAGGAAGGAAGGAAGGAAGGAAGGAAGGAAGGAAGGAAGGAAGGAAGGAAGGAATCCCCAAGGAGGTTTGGAGGACAACTTTCACAGATCCACTTTGCTGACTGTCAGGCCTTCCCTGACACTGACCATGCCAGATTTCTGGTCAATTTAACAACAGTGCCAGTGTCATGCAATCAATATGAGTGCCAGATGTGCACCATGGACAGTGGGGGCCAGGATTCATTAATCTCAGGTATTAATCTCATGTCTCCCAGCCCATGTTATCCCTTCACAGGGTTCATGGGATATTGTGTCTACTTGTAGGCATGGGTTGGCTTCTTTATAATGATCTCATGTAAGTGACTCTGGGAGCCTTTCTGCTACTTTAAAAAAATTCCTTGAATAAATATACCACAGAGTGTGCATACTGCATGCGTTATTTCAGAGAGCTTTCTATCCAAATTATTAGCTTGCTGATTGGGGTGCAAGGACTTAAAATAATTGCATAAGTGGACACCACATCGATCCCTGTTTAAAGCAGGATTAAAGTAAAGATTTTGGATAGAGCTTGTATGCCTTAGGTGATCTGCTATAGGATTCCACCCCACCACCAACATTTCAGGAAAGTTGCCCACAGAATTTATTGCATTTATAAAGCAATTCTGACAGGAAGTCTATAGGTGCTGTTCAATTAATTAACCCCTCTGATTAATATTTTTAAAATGCACTTCATAAAAAAAAAAGTGAATTACAGTATTTTAATGATGGAGCAACTGTTATATGTTTGAACAGATGAGCTGGGCAAATGGTATCTAAACTATCCACAGTTATAAACTCAACAAGCACCATTGAAAATGAACCATAAGTAAATTGATATTTACCTGGAAAACACCATGAACACATTTTGTTACCATATACAAAACCCAACTGAGACTGCCTGGAAAAATACAGGTTAATTTATGATGGCCCTGCAATTAATATATATTGCTTCCAAGTATAACTATTAAGAATACTGTTGCTTGTTATTTATCTCTTCTTTCAGTTTGTTAACTGCCCCTCATCCATTAGGATTCCAGTGCACAAAAATAAAGCTCAAAGAATCAATTCAATTTTTTAAAAAAACAAACCTTTAAAATCCTTAATTAGCACTTTAAGAGATAGCCCAATCACCACCTTTACACAACTGAAGCCAGCGCCAATAAATCTGACCTCAAACAGCATCAAACTGCCTCCATGCAGGCATCCCTAGTCTTCTTGAACCAGTATGCTGAGTGAGCCCTGGCTTTTAAGTTCTCTGCCTTGCTGAAGAAGCAAGGTCCTCTCAGTGTGATGGTTCTGGGATGCTCTTGCGAGATCTTATGGGCCATCCAAGTTCCTGAGAGATCTCACGTGAGCATAGGAGACAATTCCTAAGGGCCGTGGGGGCACCAGTCCACACAACAGCATATTTGAGGTTGGGCATTCCCATTCAAATGGTGTATGTGCACTGTGTTGTGTGATAGATTATGTGAGGTGGGACCTACCTGGCCCCCCACAATATTTTATTGAAGTTGGCACCCCTGCGCATGAGCATCCCTAGCCTTCTAGAGCTGATGTGGTGAGAGGGCCTTGCCCCCCCCAAACCAGAGGCATACCTAAGGTCCCTTGTGCCCTTGACAAGGAGCTGTACTGGTGTTTGTGTGTTAATAAGATTAATGTCAAGGTGGAAAAGGGGTAATGCCCCCTTCATGGATGCTATTAATTAAAACAACAACAGGTCCTAATAATGTCATGGTTGGAAAGGGTTAACACCTCAATCATGGATGCTATTCATCAAAATGAAACTACAGGAAGTCCTAATAATGGGTTTCCTGTGACCCTGTGTCACATTTAACTGTGCCCTCAATAAATCAGTATGTAGTTTCACTTAAGTTTAAGGGGAGTATTTCTATAGCTTGTATGATTTCCAATATTGTTAAATCTTTCTTCCATATTCCTTTTATTTACATCATAACACAAGAAGGAAGTGACACCTGGCAGTTTAAAAAAAGAAGAAAGAACCTAAGTTTTAAAATATTTTAGTGTATTTTAGTATGGCACTCCTGCCGTTCATAGATAACTGAGAATTCAGATCCTGTAACATTTCCCCATAGCACTGTTTGATATTTATATAAGGGAAGAGACAAAGGTTAACTGGGAAAATCGTAAAAGGGCACTATAATGAAGGGATTTCGTGAAATCCAGAAAGGATAGGAATATAGAGTATAGCAATACTTTTTATTCGCATTGCACCTTTCCAAAGGCACTCCACAAACACTAATAAAATATCTGCAAGAATTCTCTCTGAGCATTACTGCAATGCGAAAAATATTAGAGGGGATCACTGGGCAAATCAGAGGAGCTGCCCTGTGACTACGTCGATTTATTAGACACAGCTAACCTCACAAGTGAATAGCTCTTAGGGCCAAATTAGATGTTGTGTCAGCCATGCAGTTATCTTGCATGGCAGGGCTACCCAAATGCCAAATTTTGTTTCTAGTTGGTCCCTTTGTTCAGAGTTGTAGCATTCTTGAACATACCTAATCTATACTATGGTTCCCAAATTAGAGAAACAGAGTCATGTCTCGGTTCCGCAAATACATGCAACAAATGCACCGTGACAGATTTGTCACATTGGTTTCAAAGGGCCTTAAACATGGCTACAGTCTTTCGACTGGGTCAGAATTTGTAGGACGCGCGGATGCTGCAGTTGATAGTCAATATGGCTGAATAATATGGCTATTTCCTGGAATAATATGCCTATTTCCTGGAAACAGTCAGGGGTATGGGGAAAGGGTTTCTAGCAACTGATATTCAGTAGCCTTGTGGCCTCCAATCATGCATGCACAGCATAGCCACTACGGCTAGTAGCCATGGATAACCTTATCCATGGATAGTCTAATCCTTTTTTAAAAGTCATCCTTTGGTGGCCATCACTGCCTCCTATTGGAGCAAGTTCCCAACCTTCACCTTCATTGGATGACCATTGGTTTTATGAGAGAGGGAGCAAAACTGTGCTTTATCCATTTCTCCATGCCATGCAGAATGCTATAAACTTCTATCCTGTTTCCTCTTACTCGCTTTTCCTCCAAACTGAAAAGTCCCTAACGCCACCCTTTCTTCCTAGAGGAATTGGTCCATCACTTTGATCATTTTGGTTGCCCTTTTCCAAACCTTTCCAAGCTCTACAGTATGCTTTTTGAGATGAGGCAACCAGAACTGTACACATTATTTCAAATACAGTCAGACTACAGATTTCTATCATGGCATTGTGATATCGGCAGTTTCACTGTAATTAACTGAAGATACTAGGAGTTGCAGCTTTGCAGTCTAAAATTTGAAAATTCAGACACCAAAGCCCTATCCTGCTTCCACCAAGAAATTTAATTATAAGTTTCAAAAGCTCACGATGGAGTGCTTTTTGAGTGACCGGACAGACTTTCTTTTAAAAAGTGTTGGGTCCTTCTCACACATGAAGACAAAAAGAAATATATGTTAATGTTAATAGTATAGAACAGTGGGGGCCAAACTTGGCCCTCCAGCTGTTGTGGGACTACAATTCCCATCATCCATGGCCACTGGTCCTGTTAGCTAGGGATGATGGGAGTTGTAGTCCAAAAAAACAACTGGAGGGCCCAGTTTGGACACCACTGGTATAGAAAATAGAAGAAAAATTGTATGTACAGAAGTGTAGGCTTTATATTGTCATTTTAATTTAAAAAGTCACTTTCGCACACACATTTGAAAACATCCATAAATGTATTTTATTATTTACTACCTTTATTATTTATCTCCTCCAAGTGCTGTGTGTGTCTTTCCCATTTTATCACCATAGTATCTTTGTGAGCTAGGTTGGCTGAGAAGTTGTGGCTGGCCCAAGACCACCCAGTGAGCTTCATGGCTGAAAGTGGATTTGGTCTTCCCAGTCCTTAATGTGCTTTTGATTTTAATGATTTCATTTACTTGTTATTTAGAAAGGTTTTGCAGACTGCTTAATCACATAACTCTCTTAAGTGGAGCATATAAACTATGAAAAGTTAAGTAGTCCAAAAGCTCTAACAATAGTCTTGGGAAACTTTTGTCCAACAACAGAAGTCATGCAACCTTCACAAATGACAAAGAACAAATCATTATTTTTTGAAACATGTGAACCTTATTCAGACATATGTACAGTGCAATAAAGACTGCAAACAAGAGTGCTATCTCTGCTCCCCTCTGCCTATCACGAGTTGAAGTGTGACTGTATGCAGTAGTCTGCTACTACTTTTGCCAATCAGAACTTGCATATGCAATTAATCACATGCAAATGGCTGAAGAGTGCTAGAAATGGATGGAGCCATTAAAGTCCTGTCCATCCCATGCAGACATTGAGGGCAGCCATGTTTTTTCCTGTACTATTCCCCCTAATGTCATAATATCATCTAGTTGCATTGCTCTAGGCTTGGTGTATTTGCAATCAAGTATGTGGCAGCAAGGAGCCTCACATGCTAGTTCCTCCAGGCTGTGGTTTGTTGGATTACCAATTTTTAAATGTTGTACCAACAGAATTATTATTATTTTTTTTTACAGGAATAAGAGTCAATGATGCAGTCCTTGAATCATCCTGCTACACTGCAGATTCTGAAGTAAACGGGATCCAATCTGATTCATGACCCAGCTGGATCAAATCTAGTGAGTCTGCTTAGGAAGCCAAGTTTGCTAGATTTGCCCACCCAGATTTAAAAGTAGATGCTACCTTCTGACATATACAAAGGTGTCACAAATGCCATCACTATGCACACCAAAAGTGTGCAAAGCATGCTTCTCTAATTTGGGGACTTACAAGTAGGAATGTTAACTCCTTAAGGGCACTCAGATTCAAATTCTCAAACCTTTATTGGCATATGCACAAGATTCCAGTAGGGTTCAGTACAAAAACAAACAAACCCAAAACAAAAAACCACTCACAAAAACCTGCCCCTAACACTTAAGTTAGTGTTGTATAGCATTCACAAATCCTCATTGCATGTTGCCGTAACCTGGCTATTATCTCCATCTTATCTCCACCATGAGTAAACATAAGGACACCTTCTCTAATTTCGGCACTTCCAACTAGTAATGCTAACTGCTTAAAGGAAGGAAGCATACCTGGAAGGAAGCATATATTAAATTAATCCCTAAAAAAGATGTAGATGCCTTAGAGGTGAAGAACTATAGACCAATTTTGTTATTAAATAACGATTATAAACTGTTTGCGGATGTAATGGCAGAAAGATTAAAAAGGGTATAAAATAACAGAATTCATAAAGACCAAACGGGCTTCCTTCCAGGGAGACAATTGAGGGATAACGTAAGAAATGTGATAGACATCATTGAATATTTGGACATCTCGCTTTACTGGCCGAGGGAGCCGGCGTTTGTCTGCAGACAGCTTCCAGGTCATGCGGCCAGCATGGCTAAGCCACTTCTGGCAAACCAGAGCAGCGCATGGAAACGCCATTTACCTTCCCACTGGAGTGGTACCTATTTATCTACTTGCACTTTGACATGCTTTCGAACTGCTAGGTGGGCAGGAGCTGGGACCGAACAACAGGACCTGTTGATGAAGTGCAGATAATAAATTTCATCATCAGAAAAGCTTTTTACAACAATAGCTCTTAGCTCTTAAATGTTTAAATGTGGTAAAGTTTTCATCTTTTCTGTACCACATGATTTCCAGGGTCGTCCGGATGATGCAAACTTGTTTTCGTAAGATTTCCTTTTGCTGTTGATTTTGCTATATGCAGCTGGAAGACGTTCGCATGTGAAACTTTTAACCAGGTTATATTCATTTAACAAAAAGCAAACTGAGGGTAGGTACTGCCTTTGTTTCTTTATAGGTTTTAGATGATGCATCCTACCACACCTGCAGAACTAGAATGCTTTAGCATTCATGCAACAAATTGGATGGTGTTAACAACTGCCTATATACTATGATAAGGGGCGAAGGGCAAGTATTCCTGAAAGCATGATTAACTGCATAAATGCTTCATTACCACAGAAGTTGTGAGAAGTACATGACAGCACAGAAAGCCAGTTGAAACAGCCCATTTTAATTTTTATTGATAATATGATCACAGGTGTGCTTTTTAATCATCTCGCCACATTATGTCCTCCTCATCAACTGTCACTAGCAATTTCATGTGACAAGCACGCTGTCCTTGCAAATGTGAGAAAAACGGCTGAAATTCGTTTGAGGTTCTTGTTTACTGCTACTACAAGTGGCCTCGGCTACTGTGAAAGCACAACTGTGGCAGGAAAATGGGGTTTAAAGTAAATTGTATGTGATTTGCCTCAGCAGAGCAAAAGGTGGTTTTTCTGCAGAAAAAAATGAGCAAGTCATTCAACTACTTCAAGCTTCTGAGGCGTTTCCATCTGAGGTTGCCAAGGAACAATACTGGGTGCCTGACAGCATGTGGAGAATCAACGGTCCATTGAATAGTGAGCATATTTAGGAATCTTAGTTTATAATCATAGGTGAGTGTTTGGCTTGATGTATGACTTTGGGATATTATTCACTTTTTGCTTCCACTTCATGTGTTTGTCCACTGCCTGCCCCCTCCTCTCTAGCAGAAAAAAAAGACACCATGGAAGTTCCTAGGTTGTGGACCTCCCTCCCCACGGAGATGAGTGTGGCAACTTCATGATGCAGTTTTTGGCAAATACAGTGGTACCTCGAGTTACATACGCTTCAGGTTACATACGCTTCAGGTTACAGATTCTGCTAACCCAGAAATAATACCTCGGTTTAAGAACTTTGCTTCAGGATGAGAACAGATATCACGTGGCGGCGGTGCGGCAGCAGCAGGCGGCCCCATTAACTAAAGTGGTGCTTCAGGTTAAGAACAGTTTCAAGCTAAGAATGGACCTCAGGAATGAATTAAGTATGTAACCAGAGGTACCACTCTACTGAAGACACACCTTCTTACCCTGCCTCTGACGTTTGAGACGTACTTTTTTTTTAAAGGATTCACCCTTTTGTTCTTGTAAGTTGTTTAAACCTTTTTAATGCTGCATTTTTAATTGTTGTAATCAACCCTGGGACCTCAGGGTGATAAATTCAAACTTATTCAAACCGGACACTGAGATCCAACACCGAGGGCCTTCTGGAGGTTCCCTCATTGTGAGAAGTGAGGTTACAGGGAACTAGGCAGAGGGCCTTCCCGGTAGTGGCCCCCGCTGTGGAACGCCCTCCCATCAGATGTCAAGGAAATAAGCAGCTATCTTATTTTTAAAAGACGTCTGAAGGCAGCCCTGTTTAGGGAAGTTTTAATATTTAATACTGTATTGTTTTTAACACTCGATTGGGAGCCGCCCAGTGTGGCTGGGGAAACTCAGCCAGATGGGCGGGGTATAAATAAATTATTATTATTATGACAATGATGGTAATTGGATGATCTGTGCATCAGAATTTCATTATTCTTTGTAGTGTTCTGATTGCTTTATCAAGATAGATGAAAGAATCTGATTACCACTCAAATAGGTGAGGTAATGCCATATCATTACATAGAAATGAAATCTATTGAGAATTGGGTATATCTCGGATAAGACAGGCAAAACTGATGCCAGTTCCCGAGTGTGTTACGACCCTTCCTTACAAAACACGTTTTGCTCTCTTTGTCTCGGTTAAAGAATGTCAAAAAGAAATCTGAAATCCAGGGTGGTTTATCTTATGATGATGCAGTTGTATTCTCATTTCAAAAAAGGATTTGGGGAATCAATCTGGATCATATCCGGGGGAAAAGAATCTGACTTCCTAAGCCACCCTACTTCGAAACTAGGCCTTCTTGAAACACAACAAGGGGATAGTGGTGCATTAAGTCTGCAGAAAGCAATATACTGAGCCTTTAACAGTCCTGGAACACTGCAGCTCATTTAGACAGAACTTAGCATGTTGGAGGGTGGGGGAGGCCATGAAAGTGGAAAAATTGTGTTGTGTAGAGACAAACACATCAGAACCCCTGATCAATGAAATCTGAAAGCTAAAACTTTCAAATCCAGTAAGTGCTCATGAGCTTTAAATGTTATTCCACTGATAAATCATGCATCTGTAAGCACCATGCTTTTATATGTGGCCATCCTACTCCACCCTGCTTCACCCAAAGTGCATTTCATATAATTCTCTTGCATACAGAGCCAGTAAAAACAGGATTTAGACTATGCCGAAGCTGCCATTTTGCTGATTTCTGATTTACTAATGCCACATAATGCACCGTTCAAATATTTATTCAAACATCTTTTCAGAACATTTATCGAGACAAGAGAGAAAATTTACGCACAGACCATAAACTAATATTCGGATTATGGAGAGAAATTGATGAATCAGTTATTTCACAACATTCTCTTCGAGAAAAGAATAAATAATCATTTCTTTTTTTAAAAAAAAAAAAAAAGTTCCGTGTGAGACAAAATTGTCACCTACACAAAATTAGATCATATGAGAGACAGAGAGGGAGAAGAGATGGAGAAAAGAGATCTTGCTTGCTTTGCACAATCAAGATATCCATTAATTCAGACTGTTTGTGGCTTGGGTTTTCACTTAAGACAAATGTTGTTTGAGGAAAAGGCACAGCACCAGGGTGTGGGGATTAAAGTGTGTCTCTGCTCCAAAACATGGTAACACCCTGTGTGTGTGGAATGTGCCAGCAGGGTTTATTTCTTTCAAGTTTTGACTTGAAAACTATCATTCAGGCCTTAATGGCCTGGAGGCTTTGATACCACAACATACTAAATTAAATATGGATATCCCTTGAAAATTGTTTGGAACCTCAAATAGAACTGAATGTCACAGCTTGTGATGTGGGAGGGAAACAGCATGTTCAGATCGCATTCCCCAAGAACATGTTGTGTTGTTGCCTATAGTTTGGGCTACCTTCCTATAGCTTTTTGATAAATCAGGGTACATACAAACAATTTATTCTAGAATCAGTGGAGACTGAGTACTTGTCCCCCCCCCCCATGTACAATCTAGATTTATTGCTTATATGTTTTTGCCCCTGAAAAGTGCTTCTTGAGAAGCTGGTTAATTCCAAAAAATAATCTGCAATATAGCAAATTGATTCTGTGTTAACCCTGCAGTGTGTCCATCTGAAAACAGATAACAACAAATACAATGGTACCTTGGTTCTCAAACTTAACCCGTCCTGGAAGTCCGTTCCAAAACCAAAGCGTTCCAAAACCAAGGTGCACTTTCCCATAGAAAGTAATGCAAAATGGATTAATCCATTCCAGACTTTTAAAAACAAGCCCTAAAACAGCAATTTTACATGAATTTTACTATCTAACGAGACCATTGATCCATAAAATGAAAGCAATAAACAATGTACTGCAGTCACACAATCAATCTATCAGTAGATGAACTGGCTTCCACCCAGTCACACACCAAATAGAGCCACAAAAATATAAAATAAATAGCAAAAACAGACCTCAGTGTGGGACTCAAATCGGAAGTGTGGCACTCAAATCGGAAGCATAACACTCAAAACAGAGCACGTTCAGCTTCTGAAAAAAGTCTGCAAACCAGAACACTTACTTCCACGTTTGCAGTGTTTGGGTTCCAAGTTGTTTGAGTACCAAGGTGTTTGAGAACCAAGTTACCACTGTATAGGGAGTCCCAGCAATGGTGGGGGGGTGTAATCATACCTGCCCCATGATATTGTGGGTGAGCACATACCAAGACCACAATCCGTGGTTCCTGTTTCATTCACTTGAGTGAGGCATGTGCAGGGAAGAAAAACCATGGATAATGTGCACATTTCAAAACCCTCCCCTTGAATACCAAGTAGCCACACCCATTCTTGTGGACAGCAAAATCTAAAATCAATCTGGATTGAAAACAGCGTGTTGAGGATGAACATAAACAGTTCTGAACTGAAAAAAGCAACCTTTTGTGCTACAAAGCGTGTTCTCCATCACAGAGAGCACGTGTTGCGGTTGGGGATTCCAAGACACCTTGCTGTTTCTGGGCAGATGGTTTGGCCAACTCGTAAGCAGGGGCAGGCTGTTACTGGGGGAAATTACATGTTGCCATTTAGTGATTGACAGCCCTATTTGTTAAATACAAGGCACGCAGCAACGGATGTCCTCTTTCGCTGCGTGCTTCGGATCACCCGCCCTCCCTTCCCTAATGTTAGGCTGTTTGCTTGACCTTGCTATTGCCTGTCATGGGGTCGTCTGCTTTGGGGCAGGGGCCCGGTAGGAATTTTGCCATTTGGCTGATTAGTGTGTGCCACTTGGTTTTCGCCTACCGCGTAGCAAATCGTCACAACTTGTAAGGTTTGCGGTTAGGCATTGGTCTGGAATTGGTTGCTGGGGGGGGGTATGGATTCGGCTGTGCCTGCCCCCAAAAATGCTGCTGCTGGTGGAGGGGTATGGATTCGGCTGTGCCTGCCCCTCCAAAATGCTGCTGCTGCTGCTGCTGAAGGGTTTTACCGTTAAAGGAACCCAGGGGCTCCCCCATGCTTTTGTCCGAAACCCCCTGGCAAGGGGCTAGGGCCACGCAAGCCCCTGGGAGCATGCTGGGGAGAGGTGAGGCATGGTTCCCAGTCCTGTCTCTCTCCCCAGGTGACTTACCCTTGCTGACTTCGCGGGGGGTGCGAATGTCAGAGCTGTCCCCGTGCGGGGGCAGTTAGTGCTACCAATGCCTAAGCAACCACTCACATTGCTGTAATTGAATAAAGTTGTGGCCATAATTATGCCAAAAAAATTAAACAAAAATTAAGTGTCAATTGTGTTTTCCTTTGGGCTGTATTGGGGACCTTGACACGCAAATGGGTTAGTGTGTACACAGACTCAATGTGCTGATTCCAGTTAATGTAGCCCTTGAACACCATCTCCATCCCTTTAAGGGTTATTGTGATTGGCAGGACAGCCTCTTAACTGGACCATCTGGGCATGAATCTAAACAGCAAGAAGCTGGAAGACTGCAGATCTGGGTGACTGAATAAAGCTATGAAACCCCCTTCCTTTGGGGTTTTTCCAAAGCTCAGCATCTAGAGCTAGCAAAGTGGTTAAGATCCCAGAACTGTGAGCTGAGGAGACACCACTTCAAATAGCACAACCATGATCTAATTTAGGCCATTCTCTATCTCAGTTCCGGATCTGTAAAATAGGGATAATTATATATGGGGATGATAACATGGTAGTTGTTTTTTTAAAAAACCACACCACAGAAATAATTTATTTTCAGTAGTTGGACAAAACAATATATACTGCTCAGCAAAATTGCGACTATCATTTCTTACATTTCATGTAAGACATTTCTGTTTCTTCTTTATTTGCTTCCCCAAACACAGTGAATTATTCTGTCTTATTTTATACATATTACTTTTTTATTTAAATGATGCGTGTGTGCATGTGTGAATATTAGAATGTGAAACAGCCAAACCAGGCTGTTTAATGTTTGAAGTTTTATTATGTTTTTTATATGTGTTGGAAGCTGCCCAGAGTGGCTGGGGCAACACAGCCAGGTGGGGAGAGTTAAATTGTTATTATTATGAACGTATTGCACAAGCCACACTACCTGGAACCCAGTTATGAACCCTGATGAACTTAAATGTAAAACAAAACTACAAATTACTGTATTCAATGTCTGTTTTTGTTGTGTTATTGTGTTGTGTTCTGTTAATTAGCAGCAACTGGAAGGAGACAGTCAGGGCTACAGCATGTGAGGAGAGGTGTTGAATACTTTGACCCACACCATGTTCTTGAAGAACTCCCCTACCCTCCAAAGCCAACAGCAGTTTTCTTCTTACAGAATACAGCTTCCCAGTGGCATATCATGAGTTGCCAGAGCCCAGGTCTGTGCAGGAGGTGGGAGGGAAATGGACAGAGCATGCATACGCATTCAACTGCCTAATGGCATCCATGTCACTCAGGACATCACAGCCACAGACATAAGAAAAGAAGAGTCACTTTGTTGTCTGGTTTGTCTGCCACTACCTGATTTGCATGGAGACGTCAGTGATGGAAACATGCAGCTTTATGGAGGCAGCACCAGGTGTTGACATTTTGCACACCCTAACAATTTTGCACCTGGGGCAACCACCCCTATGCCCTCCCATGCCATGCCACTGCAAAAAGGTAAAGGACGCCTGGACAGCTAAGTCCAGTCAAAGGTGAATATGGGTTTGTGGTGCTCATCTTGCTTTCAGGGCTAGGGAGCTGGCGTTTGTCTACAGACTGCTTTCCAGGTCATGTGGCCAGCAGGACTAAACCACTTCTAGCACAACGGAACACCGTGATGGAAACCAGAACACATGGAAACGCCGTTTACCTTCCTGCTGCAGCGGTACTTATTTATCTACTTGCACTGGCATGCTTTCGAACTGCTAGGTAGGCAGGAGCTGGGAGTGAGCAACAGGAGCTCACACCATTGCGGGGATTCGAACCGCCGACCTTCTGATCGGCAAGCCCAAGAGGCTCAGTGGTTTAGACCACAGCGCCACCTGCATCCCTTCACTGCAGCTGCAGTTGGGACAGTGTGGTGTCAAGTTGCTTCCTCCACGCGTTGCAACAGCAAAACCCAAACACAATAAATGTGACCATCAAACATAGCAAGGACTGGAAGGAAGGGAGTCAGCTTAGGAGCCAACCTTGATACAGCACTAAATGCACCGTTACAGACTCCACCTGTATTGCCACTAATAGTAGCTTTTTCCTAAGGCTACTTACAAGTGCAGGGATGTTGCAGGGTAGGGCTAGGTGACCCCTGTGATCCCTTCCAACTCTACAATCCCATGATTCTATGGTTTTAATCAAGATCGAGGCTGGAGAGGGAAGAACCAAACCTCTACTCCCCATACATTATGATCCTGGTGAAAATTGCCCCATGCACCTAGTATTTAGTATTTAGCAGTGCATCTAGTTTGATCCAAACAAGAAGAAAGAGTAGAGATGGGCCACTAAAGATACCAGAAACAGAAAACATAAATCAAGACTCAAAAAGTTTCAAGAATTCAGACTAAATGTCAATGAAGTTAGTTCTAGCATCATTAATTAATTATATTGCACCTAATAAAATTTGTTTTATTCAGTGACAACAACATAATCAGTCAATTAATCCACAACACAATCCATAACAACACAATCATATACATGGCTACTCAGTGTCTGAGTTCAGTGGGTGCTAACTCCTAGGTTATCACATACAGGGTTACAGTCCTAGAGCTACCAATTGAAACTGAGAGCCTGTTTGTAGATAGTTCTGGGAAACCTACAGCCTTTAACCTGGAGGAGAGCCTCTCAAGCAGCACTGCATTTGTAATCCTGCCACACACAGGGTTTCAATGCATCCCTTTCATTAAGCCTAACAATCAAATAAATCAGAAGAGTTTGGATTTAACACAAATTCATTTCATGCCACATTCAGGTACAAATATTATCAGTGTAAACTAAATTATTAATTGAGTCACACATGGTTACCTGTAACTAATGCTTGGAATTCATGCTGTAATTTTTTATTGAGTGCTGATGGAAATTATCACCGTGCCCTTGCTACTATTTTTATTTTTAATATTCTTTTATTCTTTTATTTTTAATATTCTTGATGCAAAAAGAAATCCCTTACAGTGTAGTCTGAATATGGAAGTATCCCATAACCTGGTTACTCTGCCCCTGCCCCACCATACAACTATTTCAAGGGAAATGAAATATTTCACATACCAATATCAGAAGGCTGTTGGTATACTCCCTTCCCCCATTGTCCCCCCTTTTTGGGGATATCGGGTGCATTCACGGCAGACTTTGCAACTCGTATGAGCCACTGACTCATTTGTTTCCTCTCCGATAAACATTTGCTGATGTACACAATATACTTATTCTGCTCCAGAAATTGTGTCCTCCTCCCAGAGAGCATGCATTGTGGTGAGAACACCAAGACTGACCTCACTGCTGTTGTGGGTGGGAGCGACTGGATAGCCACAACAACCCAATTGGTGGTCCCTCGGCTGCTGGGGTAAATCTGGCCAATGGGATTGTTTTCATGCATTAACCGAGGGACCTTTATATACCGCTGCACGTTGCGTTGAGCTTCCTCTTAGCGCCTCGTGCATCAGATCACCCGCCCACCCTCCCCATATTTAGGGTCTTGCTATGACCTTACTATACTGTTGTGGGTCGTCTGTTTTGGGGGCAGGGGCCCGGTAGGAATTTTCCCATTTGGCTAATTGGCTGGTGCCACTTGGGTTTCGCCTACCGCATAGCAAATCGTCACAACTTTGTAAGGTTTGGCGGTTAGGCATTGGTTCAGTGGTGGTGGAGGGGATGTGGATAGGCTGTGCCTGCCCTTCCAATGCTAGGGTATTCCGTTAAAGGAATCCAGGGGCTCGCCTTGCTTTTGTCTGATCCCCTTCCAGGGGTTAAGGCCACGCCAGAGCCCCTGGGAGCATTTGGGGTGAGCTTGAGTCTGCGCCTGGTCCAATGCTCCCCCAGGATGTTTTCCCTTACTGACATCTGCTGGAGTCCAGGCATCAGTGCTGCCCTGCTGAGGTCAGGTGCAGTTAGTCAGGAACCAATGCCTAAGCAAACCACTCACAATCTGTAATCAATAAAGTTGTGGCCAAAATTATGCCAATAATCTTGAACTAAATTCTGTGTCAATTGTGTCATTATTTATTGAGGGAGGTCTTGGCATCTTAACACACAACTTTTTGTTGTTGTCGGAGAGCCTTTTTATATGACACACATGTCTATAAAACAATGCATTTTGGCAAAGTGGCGTTTTCAGAAACACATATGTGACAAAATGTGAAACTAACACTATTTAAAACATTTCTGTGGTTCAAAACTAGCACTTTTTTTTTAAAAAAGAGAGCTTTTTACTGATGTGTAGCAATCTCTGGAGACTGGCAGCACCCTCCCCTCCCTCATCACCATAACTATTTTGGAATTAGGCGAGATCAGGTGCAGTCACAGCAGACTGCACCGTAGGGTTGATTTACTGAGCCTGCAAAACTCTTCCAGCCAAAAACAATGCATAATTTGCTTATTTCTTTTTTGATATCTCCTTATAAATAAAAGATAGGATGATGATGAATTATAGTTTGTAAACACCAGAGCCAAATAATAATTGTTGATAGCTAATAAGGTGCCATGAAAACTGGTCTATACAAGCCACAAATGACACTACAGCAATAAATATCCAGGAGGGGTACTATATGCTGTATAACAATAACGGCTCTTATCGCTCTTTGAGTAATCAGGTCCTCCCCTAAAGAGGGCACGTATTGCGGTGAGACCTGGACAACCGACACCCTGTGTTGTGGGTGGGTACATTTGGTAAGCCACAACACCCGATTGGTAGGTTCCTCAAAGCTGGGTACAATCTGGCCAATGGGAAGCAGTCTAAATGGATAGAGGGACCTAGTTATGCCCATGCACGTCACCCAGAGCTTCCTTTTTCGGCACGTGCATTCGGAACACCCGCCCACCTCTCCCTACTTTTAGGACTTTGTGCTTGATTTTGCTATGCCATTGTCTGTCGTTGGGACAGGGGCATGGCAGGAATCTTCCCCACTTGGCTGACTGGTTGGTGCCATTTGGGTTTTGTCACAACTTGTAAGCTTGCGGATAGGCTCTGGTTCAGGAGATGGGGTGGGAGAACACTCTCGCCATCCCTATGTGAAGGGTATTCTGTTAAAGGAATCCAGGGACTCAATGGTTTGGTCAAACCCTGAGAAGGGATTGTTCCTGTGCCTGACTCCAGGGGGACATTTGGGTGGTGGAGTTAGCCCATTCCCGGCTTTCCGCTTATCCAGGTGTTCACCCTTAGCTGATCTATGCTAGAACCCTGGGTCAGCGCTACCTGCACGACAGGGAGCTAGTTGAACCAGAGCCTATGCAACCAGTCACTTTCTGTAATCAATAAAGTTGTGGCCTAAATTTTGCCAAAAAACAAACCAAAAATTTGAGTCAAGTGTGAATTTATTTAGGGGGGAGGTTTCTGGCTCTGAACACGCAATTGTTTCTAGAATGTGCTGGTTAAAAACATTTCTATAACAGGTGAAAACAAATAAGCCTGTCAACCCACAGACACGGATTGTGTTCGCTTCAGGATGCGAATGGGGCTCCGGAAGGGATCCCATTCACATCCAGAGGGACCACTGTACCCCAATATAAGCTGCTCCTTTAAAATTTCGCAGGCACTCCACCTGTTCTATTTTACCCTATGTCTGTTTCGACAGTGATACTGTAAAAGCCAATTTTTGTAAGGTTGTGAATTTAAGCTGCACTTTAACTATTCATGGTCGGAATTTTTTTTGGGGGGGAGTGAGGCTTATATTCAGGCCCGTATGGTATATATAAACATAGTAAAACATCAAACCTGAAAAACTTCTTGATACAGAGCTGCCTTCAGATGTCTTCTAAAAGCTGTGTAGTTCTTTATCTCCTTGACATCTGAAGGGAGGGTGTTCCACAGGGTGGGAGCCACTACCAAGAAGGCCCTCTGCCTGGTTCCCTGTAACCTCACTTCTCGCAGGGAGGGAACCTGCAGAAGGCCCTGCTTACCCTTTGTGAATGAAAATTAATCAAATGGCACCCAGCCAGTCATGATTCATGTTTATTGCCAGGCAATCCTTGCAGGTAAGCTATGAAACATGTGAAGATTGTTTCAGGTGGGGTGCCTTGAACATATCTATCAGACTGCATAATTTTGAGTCATAATCAGTAAGTCTTTAGATTTCGATGGCTCTGTTCAATCTAGGACTTGGTTGGATATCACCCTTCATTCTAAGTTTAGAATGACTTTTTATCAGTTCTAATCAGTAGCTATTATGTCAGCTGGGAACACAGTCTTTGTTTTTCCTTTATGCAAACATTTACCGTTAAGGAAACAACTGAGTGGCAGAATTTTCATTGGCAATGATACGCTTCTCCACAGTAAATTTCATAATGACCTTTAATTAGTAGCCCAATAAATCATAGAAGACAGGCTGGCTATCACTTGCTAAAACAAGAAGATTCTATTTGTCTGATTTATTTCCCATTACACAGAAACTCAATAAATGGCTGAAGTCTTGACTGAAGATATACAGACAAATATAAAATTCGACTAGGAACTCAAGCAATCATAAAACAAAGTTAGTGACATTTAACGCAGGCTGGGGAGGAAAAGGGAAAAAGGAATGAAGCAAAGTGGCTTTCATCCTTGAACAAATTGGGGGAAAATTCATATACAAGTTCCCTTCACTTTATAAAGCTAATTGAGACCTTAGTGAGGACTAACACATTTAGAAGGTTGTACCCAGTGTTAGTCATACTCCGAGTAGACCCACTGAAATTAATGGACATGACTAACTGAACTTTCATTAATTTCAGTGAGTCTATTCTGAGAAGAACTTAAACACAGACACACAATATTATAAACCAATCTTTTGTTCACCATATGGCAGGGGTGCCCAAACTTTTTTCAAAGAGGGCCAGATTTGATGAAGTGAACATGCGTGAGGGCCGACCAAAGTTGTTTTTTTAGGAATGAAGTTGTAGAGCGTTTTTTAGGATTCAACTGCGACAGGGGATGGATAAAACCAGCCAGGGAGCCGAATTAGGCCCCCAAAGCAGACTTTGGGCATGCCTGCCATACAGTAAGTTTGGTGCTCTATGGCCTAATTTATGAAACTTCATTTATTACTCAAAGATATATGTCTTACTTTGAAGCGAGTGATTTGTTATGCACCTTAGAAACCTGCATAAATCTTGCTTTAACCATTTTTAGAATGGTTTGCTTCATACAAACTGGGGGAAAGCACAAAATCATCGGATTTTTGAGTTGTGTGTCAAGGTCACCAGGGCCACCCCAATAACTCACACATCACACAGAATTTTTTGTTCAAGATTTTTGGCATAATTTTGGCCACAACTTTATTAAAATACAAATTTGTGAGTGGTTGCTTAGGCATTGGTTGCGACTATCTGCCCCCACCATGGGGGACAGACTGACATTCCGCATGATGCAAGAGTCAGAATAGGGGAATACACTTGGGGGTAGCGACGGAGCAGGGAACCAGCCCTCACCCCAAATGCATCCAGGAGCTCATTGCTATGGTCCGAGCCCCCTTGACAGAGTAGACAAGCAATAGTTAGCCCCCAATTCCTTTAACGGAATCCTTTGCAGCAGCAGCATTAGAGGGGCAGGCACAGCCAATCCATGCCCCTCAACCAACCAAACCATAAACCAATGTCTAACCACAACCTTACAAGTTGTGACGATTTGCTACGCAGTAGGTAAAAACCAAATGGCACCAACCAATCAGCCAGATGGACAAAATTCCTACCGGGCCCCTGCCCCAAGAGCAGACGACCCCATGACAGGCATAGCAAGGTCAAAGCGAACAACCCTAATTCTAGGGAGGGGGGGACGGGCAATCCGATGCACTGGCAAAAAGAGGAAGCCCTAGCCTCATGCAAAAAGTTTTAGCATTTCTGGCTGTCAATCAACAAATGGCAACATTAACTTCTTCCCAACAACAAGGGAAGCCCCAATCGCATCAGTGGCCAACGATCAATTAGCCCACCCCCAACTGTGGAGTGTCCTGGCAGTCCCCACTGCAACACGTGCTCTCCATGAAGGAGAACACGCTTTGGAAAGAACTTCAATGAAGGGTCTACAATATAGGTTGCATCTTCTACTGTTTCCCTACTATATGGCTGTCCAGCCTCTTACTAAACACCTCCCATAAAAGAGAAGACACATCTCCTGAGCCTTGTTAGTTCCACTCCTTTCCTCTGAAGCTACAGAACACAAACCTGCTTGCTCTTTTGCATGACATTCCTTCAGATATTTGAGGATACCAACCATGTTTCTGCTTCATCTTCTCTCCTCCTGGCTTAACATGTTCCAAATTGCCTCAGCATCTTGGTCACTTTCTTCTGGACACAATAGTTAATGTAATATTTAATAATATTTAAAGTAATATGTCCTTATTGAGGAACTACAAGATATGATTCGTCAAAAGGAAAGACATTTTTTAAAAAAGTCTCATCATTATTTGAAGGTGTGGAAGAAAACCTGACATTTTATTGCTTCTTTTTCAAATAAGTTATAAAACATTTTTTAAAAAAATGAATTTCTAAGGCCAAGGCAGTGCACCTCTAATGCTTATGATTAGAGCAAGAAAAGGAGAACCTTCCTATAAATGTGAGAAATGTTTAATGTTCTCTCATTTTATGCCATCTCTTTCCTCCTTTTTTTTCTATCAACCCATCTGATCTGATAAATACCCTGAATGATAATCACTGTATGGAATGACCTCCAAATAAAGCATTTCTTTTTTTCTCCAAACAGGCTTTAATTCAGTGTAATTTATCACATCTTATTCAATTTTCGTTACTTCACATACACTTGCTAACCTATTGTAATATTAATGACATTATCAGTCTTCCAATATTAACTGACAACACAGACTCTCATATTCCAAATCTATGCTATGTGAGCAGGCTTTTATGGTGTTTGTAGTGGGTGACCGATGTTTTTTGTAGAGAAGAATATCAATCCTCTGAAGAAACCTGAGAAACTGAATGTAAAAATTGCAAGCATTTTTTTGTGTTTGTTTTTTAATGTAGAATTTTATCACTTAGTTTAGCAAATAACAAATCAAGACTCCCTCAGACAATGACTTAAAAAAACAACAGCACCTAGAATACAGTTTCATTTTGTAATGCCAAAATGTGAACAAAATCGGACATTTTAAGTAGGAGCTGAAAAAGTACTGTACAATAAACCTTAAAAGCAGTTTCAGCCAGTGGTGAAGCTGAAAGGAAAAAACAATGTGGTCCACATAACAGGTTAATATCCAGGGTGATATCCAATGTTGTGCCAGAAGATGTGAAAAGATTTTTGGAGAGACACAAGGCACCGCAGATGGCTAGAAGGGAAGGGGGAATACTGTGTGCACCACTGAAAATCTGCTGTGTGAGTGGAATAGCACCAACAGAAGTCAACCATAATTTTATTGCTGAGGATGGAATCCGAAATGGACCAGATGATCTGGATCATACTGTCTCAACTGACACAGAGAGCCAAAACCACTGTAGGTGTTCATTGCATAGTGAACTGTCAACAGAAATGCTGCTTGAATTGAGGCGTAGCTTGAGTATCCAAAACATTGTGTTTTGTCACAAGCAAACATGTTGTGAAATTCTTCAGCGCTGTGCACAAATAGGAAAACAGGACACAGCACTGGAAACATGAATCTGGAAAATATTTTATAGTATTCTTTAATGATATTATTATCATTATTAATTCAATTTATATACGGCCTTTATCAAAAGATCCTAGGGTGGTGTACAACATTAAAAACACATTGCGTGTGGAGGTCCCCAAGCCACCCCTCAAAATAATTTACAAATCACACGTAATTTTTGTTTAAGGTTTTTGGCATAATTTTGGCCACAACTTTATTAAAATACATAATCTGTTAGTGGTTGCTTAGGCATTGGTTATGACTATTTGTCCCCCCGCCTGGGACAGAACTGACTATCCGAACTCCCTCAGAAGCCAGTAAAGGGAAAACAATGTTGGGGATCAGTTGAGCTTAGCGACAGTCCCTCACCGCTCACCCAACCTACTCCCCAAGGCTTGCCGGCCCTGGTCCCATTTCAGGGATTGGATGAAATATTGGCAAGCCCCAGAATTCATTTAATGGAATTCCCTTCCACCACCACTGGAGGGGGAGGTCCAGACTATCCTGACCCCTCCTCCACCAATTCTTATAACCAATGCCTATCTGCAACCTTACAAGTCATGACGAATTGCTAAGTAGTAGGCAAAAACCAAATGGCACCAGCCAATCAGCCAAATGGACAAAATTCCTACTAGGCCCCTGCCCCAAGGCAGATGACCCCATGACAGGCATAGCAAGGTCAACCAGAACACAGGGCGGGCAGGCGGGTGATCCGATGCACTCAGCAAAAGAGAAAGGAAAAGCAGAGTGCCCCAATATTTAAAGCCTTTGGTCCCACCCACCCAATTTGCAACATGCAATTTGCCCCAGCAACCCGGTCACCCAATTGTTGCTTCAGGCAATCACCATTTAACCTGCCTGGCAACAGAGGGTTGGCCTGGCAGACCCCACCGCAACACGTGCTCTCATTTCAGGAAGAACACGCTTTACAGAACATCAATTATAAAAATCATACTGATAGCCTAATAATAAAATAGCCTAATAATAAAATAGTCATCTTAATAACAGTCCTCTCCCCGACACTTTTACAGGCCATAGACTATTTATTAGCCATAGGCATGGGTAAAGAGAAATGTGTTTTGCTGGGACCTAAAGACATGTAAGGATCGTGCTAGGCAAGCCTCTCTGGGGAGAGCGCTTCAGAATCAGGGAGACCACAGAAAAAGGCCTGTTCTCTTGTTGCCACCCTCCAGATCTCTTTGGGATAGGGGACATATAGAATGGCCTCAGTTGACAAGCGCATCATGAGAAAATATCATGAAGGACTAGGGATGTGAACTCCGATGGGACCAAGCACTGCATGGGCAATCCACTGCCAGATTTGATTTCTTAAAATTCTCAACTTGCCAGATTTGATTTCTTAAAATTCTCTACCCAAATGCCATTACAGTTGAATCTGCATTTTCCCCTTTAGCAACTGGTGGGCTGGCAGAGATCACATGGTTGTTATCCAAGAATCCTACAATGGGGTGGGAAGCTATCAGTACTTTGGTTAAAACGACCAAAAAACATTCCCCTATTACTGGTTTCCTTATCAGCAAAGGCACAGCCGTGCCTCACCCAACCCCGATAGACTTTAATGCAATCCCTCTAGTTTGTGTAAAAACACACATTACTCAACATTCAGAATGTAGGTTCCATCACTGCAGTTCTGGTACACGGAGGATTCCTAGCAAAAATCAATGATATAAAGGATTTTAATCGTGCAGAACATTTTCCTTGACAAAGAGGGATTAAAAGCCAACACACTGGGAATCATTTATTAATAAGAAATGCTCTCAGTACTCTTTCTTGATCTGAACTGGAATGAACCTTTCTTTGGCTATCAGCTTTTCTTTGTTAAATGTCAGGAAAACAGACCTTGGAAGATGATCAACCTGTTTGTCTGCACAGAGCAGTGTGTCAGCACCTCCCTCCACGTCCAGCAGCTGTAAGGATGTTAAATATAAGCAGTTCTTCCATCACTCTGGCATTCTATTTTAGTCTAACTCTACATCAGGAGGCAGCCTGAGCTCAGCACTGATAACAAAGCACTATCGCTTTTCAAAGTGACACAGTGCAGTGACATATCAACACTGGAACTTAAACGAAAAGCCCCTTCTCATTTAACTGCTAATCTCCTGAACCTACATTCTGCCTGGCACTCCTGATTTTCAATTAAAACTTTTCAGTAGCAAGGGAAAGTTTGGTTTGCGCTGTAGTCCCTATCGGTAGAAGTCAAAGCAGGAAGCCACTGAGAGGATAAAGAGATGATGGGCATATCTTCCGGACTGACAAACGGCAGCCGAATTTCAGCTTTGTATATGCATGCGGTTATGCATACTGTGCATTATAGCAAGGAGAAGGGCTATGAAATCAATGGGTGTATGCCATGCTCTAGCACCTAGTGTGATGAAGTCATTTTATGGAATATTAACTGCAGAAATGGTTTTATAGCTTTTATTCTACTAAATCTGCAATCTTTTGCATTTCATTTTTATCTTATTGTATACTATTTTAGCAGATTCCCCCCCCCCCCCCGTGTTTTCAACTGATGTCAGAAAGTTGTCAAAGAGGAAGTAGTTTCCATAGCTCGGGTGCTACAGATGAGAAGGCCCTGCCATGTAGCTTTGCAGAATGCATCACGGTTCCAGGTGGAACCTCCTTAGTAGACCACAATGCACAAGCTGACAGTACTGGGAGAGACCGTGGCTTCAGTGACCCAGCACCCATTGATTCCAAACTGCTTGTGTGGAACTTCCATTTTAATTCCACTTCCAGCTAATTCTGGAAAAGCAGTGTTTCAACAGTGCTAAAACACTCCTATACATTTCAAGTGGCTTTTCCATAATCTACCAGGCAAAACCTGATATTTGTATTCTTTTCCTACAGTAGCTCTTTTGTTAATACAGTGGTACAATGGTTTACGAACTTAATCTGTCCATTCTTAAACCAAAGCATTCATCATCATCATCATAATTTATTATTTATACCCCAGCCATTCTGAGCTGCTTCCAACAGAATATTAAAATACAATAAACCAAGGCGTGCTTTCCCATAGCAGCAGGGGGACTCAATTTACAAATGGAACACACTCAACAGGAAGCGGAACATGTTCTGCTTCCAAGGCAAAGTTCACAAATCAAAACACCTCCTTCCAGGTTTGCAGCGTTCTTAATCCAAGTTGCTCATAAACTAAGCTGTTCTTAAACCAAGGTACCACTGTAATATAATATTTAATTGCCTGCTTTAGTTGTATTATTATTATTATTATTATTATTATTATTATTTCTGAACACAGGAACCGGACCTTCTAAACCATATCAATACCACTGATTGTCCAAAAATCTATCAGGCAACTTCGGTAAATTTAAATAATTGATTACTATGTAGCCTTCCTATCCGCTGGAAATTACCGCTCCTTGTTGAATGTCTTTTTTGCATATGTTATTGAAATTGAACAAGTAGGAATTTTTAGGAAGATGCTTGAACAACTGTGCAGGTGTCATAATAAATGGCACCCCATCAACAGGCAGTGTCATACCTCGACTACAGTAGCCTTGATTGTGCAATCATGACTGCTTAAGACATCTATACCAAGGCTGATTATGTAAAGGCAGCAAACTTCATGGCACCTGGCACCAAAACACCAGTTTCACTACTTAACAAAAACTAATTGTGATGCTCATCGCAGATTAGTAAAAAGAACATATCCCTAAAATTCAAACCCTCCAAGAAATGGGCAAAGGCAGACAGACTAACCCTCAACTTTTCTTAGACGCACTAAAAGAGCAGAGACAATGCCAATGCAAACATTGGGGCTGTAACCTAAACGTGCTTGCAACAGACCTCCATCTCCTGCCGCCCATAAACCCTCAACATAAGCTCCAGAGAGTGGGTGGCTTCTGAAGAAGATTTGGGAGGCATGTAGTGGGAGGAGATGAAACATGTCCTGTAGTGTGAGTGGAATTATGCGTTCACTGCATTGGATAGAAGCCTTTTAAACACCAATGTTTTATTGTCAACCCTTGGGAGGAATGGCTTGTCAAAGTGGGCATAGCCAATGCTTACAAGTTGTTGTTTAGTCGTGTCCAACTCTTTGTGACCCCATGGACCTGAGCACGCCAGGCACTCCTGTCTTCCACTGCCTCCCGCAGTTTAGTCAAACTCATGTCGGTAGCTTCGAGAACACTGTCCAACCATCTCATCCTCTGTCGTCCCCTTCTCCTTGTGCCCTCCATCTTTCCCAACATCAGGGTCTTTTCCAGGGAGTCTTCTCTTCTCATGAGGTGGCCAAAGTATTGGAGCCTCAGCTTCAGGATCTGTCCTTCCAGTGAGCACTCAGGGCTGATTTCCTTAAGAATTGACAGGTCTGATCTTCTTGCAGTCCATGGGACTCTCAAGAGTCGCCTCCAGCACCATAATTCAAAAGCATCAATTCTTCGGCGATCAGCCTTCTTTATGGTCCAGCTCTCACTTCCATACATCACTACTGGGAAAACCATAGCTTTAACTATACAGACATTTGCAGGCAAGTAGGCAAGGTCAAAGTTAAAGAAACACTTCTCTGCTGATTGGCAAAGGACAGGGACTGTTTGAAGGTGCATGTATGAGCTTCCACGCCTGCCTGAAAGTTTGAAGTGTGTGGTCTGTATTGTGTGTGTGCATGCACACAAAAGGCATGTGGCCCAAGGGCAACTGGTGAATGCTTGGTGGGGCTTTATAGGCTTATAAATGAAAGTATGAGAATTAATTGTGGGACCTAAGAAGTGCATATTCTAGCTAGTGAGCATAAGAATGGGGCTAAGTCTACAGAGTTGTATTGCTGATAAGCAGGTACTTGGACCACAAAAATACAATTGGTAGGGAGGGTTCTGTGTGATGTCATTTCCCCTCCTCTCTTGGAGAGGAAGGAACATATAGTACTTCCCATTCCTTCCTCTCTTCCTTTGACCAGCGATGGATGCGGATGTGCCTCTGCTTGCTCCTAAAGCTGGCTATACTGTAAATATAAGTATTTTGCCTGCATGGTTTTTACTGCTGCTATTGATGTGAACCAATGCAAGATTATAAATAAGTAAATTTTTTTTTTTAAAAAAAACTTACTTCCCAGGTCATTGCCCGATCCTTATTAAGTGGGGTAAGAAAGGGGAGCCAGCTTACTTCGTTGCTGGATTTGCTCCAAACAAGGCTTTACAGTGCAATTCCTATGCTTTTATTAACTTTGCTGCCAGTGATGAGATTTTGAAACTCCATTCAGCCCACACATGTGGGAGCCTGGAGGAGCAAACTGCAATTAAAATATCCTCTCCTACCCATTAAAACTCATCTCACGATAACACTCTCCTGTCTCAGTGAAAGATTATCCCCAAAGTAGAATGTGGTAAACTGCATTAGCTTTCTCTACATAGCTTAGCATATGCTATGAGGATGCATTATCAATAATTATTCTAAGGGTCTCCTCTTTCCATAGAACTGTTTACCTTTGTACTATTTTCTTGAACTTTCTTGCTGGTAAAACCAAGTTCTGTCCTAATCAGGAATTTTCTAACAGCTCTTACTTTCAGTGTCATACAAAGATTCCTGTCATTTTGGAAGGCTAAAGCAAAGTATAATAGTTTATCAGATCAGAGTTTCCCAAACTTGGGTTTCCTGCTGGTTTTGGACTACCATTCCCATCATCCTTGACCACTGGCCCTGCTGGCTAGGAATGATGGGAGTTGTAGTCCAAAAACAGCTGGAGACCAAAGTTTGGGAAACCCTGGACTAGATGATTACAAAATAGGATTGGCCTAGCTACTAGGTATCTTACCAAAAGTTTGAAATTATAGTGGAGAAAAACTTACTACACACACACACAAATAAAAAGGTGGACTAATTTAATATATGTAAATCTTTTAACTGTTGTGCAATCAAGCAGCCTCAGCAAAAAATAAAATTAAATAATAAAAAAGCTATCACAGCCTTCTAAAGAAAAAGTCCACAAAGGTCAACAACTAGAAAAATAAAAAGTAAAAAACTCTTTGCTCTCTTGCTCAGAGCAGTTGTTGAAGGACAGAAAGCTCAATCTCTCATAGCTGGGCACAGAGGGCTTCCTTCCTTTGACAGCCAACTTGGTTTCTGTGGTGGAGGGATGGTGGCACAGATCACCTACAAGATGGGATACGTCTCTCCTCTACCAGACCACATGCTCACCTGTATGGACTTCTATGCAATCAGCTGCAAACAATTATAGCTATTTGTTACCTATGACTACCAGGCTAGACTATCTTAGCAGTATAGGGAATTAAGGTATTTAACTATTGCACTCTGAATTCTTTAAACAAATAGCCCAAATGGATAGACTGACAGTAAGCAGTTGGATTAAGATCAATTTATTTCTTTTCCCCTCTCATTTTACACATTCAAACAATACGGATGTTCCTTTGCTTTCCCATTAAAATAGGCACTCAGCAGTTGATAGCATGACCTTATGGAATTGACAAATGGCGTTCAAAGCTGTAGTGCCTCTAGCAAGGTATCACTGCAGATACAGACCCAATTATTTATTTGGGAGAACGAAGTTCAAGTCTTATAAACTAGCGATCCCATATAAAATGTGCTATAGCTAGTTCAGTTCCTTCTCAGAATCCTGTGCACATAAAATGGGACTAGTGTCTTTATAGAGAGAACAGACAAGACAGAGCAATAGTGGGGACTGATTTATTGAATGTAAAGAAAGAATGGTGTTAGTTACTGAAGGCAGTTTGAGGGACCTAAATTTCCAGCTCCCAACTTTCATTCTCAGACTTCCTTTATATATTTTCTGAGGCCAATCCGGCTACGCCATCTCTGCAATAAAATCTCAATGGTCCTTATGGATACTGTGACCTGTTCTGAGCAAGGGGCAAAACGGAAAGGATATAGGCCATGAATGAAATGTTCCACATCCTGTTTAAATGCATGTGCAATATAGGATGCCACGTTTGTTTTTGCATTGACAATGCAAACCAGCACCCCTAAGTACTGGCAAGCCAACGCGACATGCAATTACAGCAGCATGTGTTGCATGTGCATTTAAAAATGCAATGAGGCTTAGACCAAATGCTTACATGCGTAAGCATTTTCACAATGGGCTGTGTCCTCATGAATGTCTCTGCCCTACCAGGGCAAGGAAGAAAACAGGATAAGAATATGGTCCAAAAGCAGCAACCAAGAATCTGGAGGGTTAGAGGCAATCACATAGTCCAACAAAGGTCATTAGCTGGATTCTAGTGTGCACATTTTTCAATCAGAGGGACCAGAGACAGACACAAGACCAAATTCTGGAAAGCTATGGAGTGCTACATTCCTCACATTGAGAAACAGCAGCAATTATATGGAGCCACCAGGTTCCTATTGGTTGCTCAGGTCACCTGAAGAACAACAGTGATCTCTTTAGGGGTTTTTTCTGGGGGATGTGCATGACAGAAGCTATCAAGCTGGTGTCTCTCTGTCTCAGATCTGACCTGGTTGCAGATGGAGTGAGGCTCCTGGGATGTCCTGCCAGAGACCCTGGTTCAAGAGCTTTGGAACATTCTACACCCTTAACCCTCAGTATGTCATTAGAAGTTTCACTTTATGTTTCCCACCAAAGGTGTGGGAAACCTCTGGTCCTCCAGGTGTTGCTGGACTATAGCTCGCGTCTTCCTTAGACACTGGCCATGCCAGCTGCAACTGATGGGAGCAACATCTGAAAGGTTCTCCACACCTGCCTTATGTAATTCTTACTTTAAGCAGGCACACGAGGCTATGCCCTGCGATTTCATGACTATCAACAGAATATGTAAAACCCATGTATTCCAAACAGAGACAGGCAAGTATTCTCAGAGAGGTGAAGGTAGTATGAACCATTTGTTTATTTTGTCTCATCAACTCTAACAAAACAGGGTTTTGAAGCACTGCAAACCTCTTGACCAGCAATGAGAATTGGACAGCAATGAGAGTTGGACAGAAGCAATATGAGCACACTGCAAGATGCACACATCTTTTTGAGAATAGTGCATGCCACTATCATGCTGCCATTAAGTCTAGGGCATAACAATTTTAATAATAATAATAATAATAATAATAATAATAATAATCCAAGTGTAGTACTTCCTTAAGTACATCGTATAAATGGAAATCAATATTTTCTCTGTCTTCATTTGCCAGAAATAAATCTTGCCCGAGTTTTCAACTCTCTCTTTGGTGAATTCAAAGTTCATGTTTTACATTCACTATATAAATCTCATTGAAACCCCTTTATCTGAGGAGTAAAAAGACATGCCATGAGGCATTTTTTTTTTCTCCTCCTGGGGCCTTATGAAAGTCATTCCCAGACCAAGTGTGACCTACATGAACCCCAGACTTTGGATTTCTAAGAAGTGGAGAAAAACTGTTTCTAGAAACTTTTAGGAACTATATCTTACTGCTACTGCTTTATTAGCTGCTTAATTGCATTTTATTTATAGCCAATGTGTTTTGCTTATCAGTGCTTATGGGTACTTATTATCTATTGTCTTTTTGTTTTAAGATTTTGTATAATTAACTTGACTAAAAAGCTTTAAAAAAAAAAAAAAAAGTCCGGGTGGGAATTTAATGAAGCTAAACTAAACGTTTGATTCATCATGAATTCAAAACATGGCACAGGTTTCATTAAGAGGCCAGGGCATCATCTTGAGTTTTCAACACTTCATAAAACAATTGAAGAATTGTTTGCTGACAGGAAACTAGCAGCAGGTGTACGTTAGTGTTGACAGCTGCATCTCTGACATGGATCACAGAGAAACTCTGTTGGAAATGCTGTAACATCTGGAAGGTTTGGTCAGATTTCAAAAAGCTAATTTTTGAAAAAGTTGCCTAGTCCCCTTTTGTACAGCAATCCCTCCCCCCAAAGAACAGCCCAACCTTTCCCCCATATGTATAATAAACTACTTTAAAAATAATCAACAATTCTTCCTCCCTGCAGATACTACAGGAGAAATAATAGCTTGTCATGAAATTTCCAAAGCGGCTTTTCATGCACTCTCTGTTAAACGGGTTTTGAAAAACCATATAACTTAAGTCTCAGACATTCTTGATATTACAAAGCCAAAGCATTCAATAAACTAGCAGGTATTCACCATCGGAATTATCTCAGTAAGGGTTAGCTTGGTGCATTTCACAATGGATGATATGTGAGTTTCTCTTTCTATTTATTTAATTAGCAACAAAATAGAAATAATTTAGAAAGTTATTACTTTTTATTTATTTGCTTATTTTCTAAAGGTCTTTAACAGTAAGGTGGTGTGTGTGTGTGTGTGTGTGCGCGCACACACACACACGTGCTGTTTTATTTCAAACATTACATTAACAAACAGTACACTCTGCTCTGCCGAGCTCGTGGCTTCCTTCCACCTCTTCAACTGTTTTTTTTATTTTCAAATATTTATTCTCGTACTTTAGATCATCAATTTCTGACCTTTATAGTCTTAAAATCATCTCTTTCTCTCTGGTCAGAAAAGGATTTCCAGCTTATCATTGCAATATTTATTCCAGTCCTGCCAGTGTCTTCACCTTTTTACAATAATTGCTCATATACCAAATAAAATTTACTCCAGTCTCTTTGCAATTTTTGGTCGCCTTGGTTCCGGATTCTACCGGTCGGCTTGGCCAACTCCGGCCTAGTAAGTATGTTTAGCATCATAGCCTTCCAATCTAACATACAAAGCCATTAGAGCAAAGGAAAGGACACAAAAGGAACTAGAAAACAGAATATATATTACATTACATTATATATTTACAGTTATATCCCACCTTTCCTCTAGGGGGCTCAAGTCCTCCTCCTCCCCATGTTATCCTCACAACAACCCTGTAATGTTGGTTTGGTTGAGAGTGACTGGCTGGCCCTTGGTCACTCCGTGAGATTCATGCCTGCATGGGGAACTGAAGCCTGGTCTCTCAGGTCCTAGTCCAACACTCTAACCACTACAACACCACGGCTAAGATTAGGCTCAGTAGATGTACATTTTTAAATACTGTTAAAACACTTGCTGTGGCATTTGCCTGTTCTTTTGAAAATGTCTGTACAGGGGGAGAGAAAGAGTTAATAGATAGACCAATGGAAAAGCTAGAGGCGGAGCCTACCTGTTTATAAAAGGGCTTAGTCCGAGGTTTGTTTAGTTAGCTAGTTGGTTGGTTGGTTGGTTGGTTGGGAGGGAAAAGGCAGTTGGGAAAGCAGTTGACAGACAGATGGAAATAGAGAGATAGTTAGTGCAGTTGGTTCTTGTGTGAGGGGAGGTAGAAGAGTTAGAGACAGAATAAAATAAGACTAAGAGGGTAAAGGGTAACAGCGTTTCAAATGCATTTAAAGTTTATTTGTGTTTGCAATAAAATATGATCTTCATTGTTAACTTAAGAACCTGACTGAGACTAAGTGATTTACCGGGGAGGACCTGGTTGGTGGCTGCGGATTAGTGGTATACAGGTCAATAGTCCATGAGACGACTGGGGCTCCGTACGAACGCCACACTTGCACTGATATATGAAGGCATTGACTAGAAGTAATTTGAGTTTTTAGCCAGCTGGAAGCTGAGTGGGGGGAAGAGTTGTTAAAGGTGTTTGTACACCACCCATCATACAAATATATCCCAGGGTGGTGGGTGGTGCCTAAGGCAGGTGCAATAGGCATCTGTGTGCCATTAAAACACACACACACACCCCAGTGGAGGGACACTTCCACCTTATTCCAACCCTTCTAGAATGGATCAGGACATAGGATTGCTCTTCCCAGTATAAGGTAAAGGTAAAGTACCCCTGGACCGTTAAGTCCAGTCAAAGGCAACTATGGGGTGCAGTTCTCATCTTACTTTCAGGCCGAGGGAGCTGGCATTTGTCCTCAGACAGCTTTCTGAGTATTGTGGCCAGCATGACTAAACCCCTTCTGGTGCAACGGGACACCGTGACAAAAGCCAGCGAGCACAGAAACGCTGTTTACTTTCCCACCACAGGGGTACCTGTTTATCTCTTTGCACTGGCGTGCTTTCGAACTGCTAGGTTGGCAGGAGCTGGGACAGAGCAATGGGATTCGAACCGCCGACCTTCCAATCAGCAAGCCCAATACTCAGTGTTAGCAGCCTGTGGCCAAGAAGGTCATGGAGGCAGGACCAGCATGGCCACACGGGTAGAACCAAAGCAGTTCTCTGCAAATCTCCTGTGCAAAACCGTTAAAGCTGTAAATTAAGGTCAAAGCACAATGAATATGCAGTTTAAACCATGAACCATTTCCCAAGAATATACACTTTAACATACAGACACTACAAGTATTTATTATTGTTATGTAGTGAAGTTTCACCCTGGGCCAGCAGGGGGAAACTGTAGATAGTTTTCACTCAGGTCCACGTCAGTTATTTTAGGCGGGAAACTCTGGGTTGTTGTTGCTACAATGTTGACAGCCGGCTGCCTATAAAAGCAGGCCAGCTGAGCAGTTTGCTTGTCAGTTCTATTCCAGCTTACAAAATAAAGAGCTGCTTTGGAGAAATCGCTGTGTTGTCTGCTATGTCAACCCACAACATAGCAATTATGAGTCAGACAAAATGCATGCACTTTGAAAGAGGGCAGCATGGAAACAGCTTTAACTATGATTTTTGAGTAAGCAGAGAGGAGTGAAGATTCTGCAGAAGGAACCCACACAGGCACTCAGCTTCTCTCCCCCACCTCTTATGCACACAAATAAGTTGCACTTTAACAGGGAGATAAATAAATTTAAAACATTCCTACTGCTACAATGCTGGCTATCTTGCTCCTTCTACAAAGTGTTCTGTGAGGGAACTTCTCTCCATATTCTGAAAGATGAATACCCACAGGAAATATGCCTAGTTCCAATTGGCTCAGGGTCAGCTGACCAAAATAGGTTGGGTGGCCAGAGTAGCCCCTGCCACCCACCTCTCTGCTTCTTTATGAATCTTAGCTTGTTATTTTCCCCCTCCTTGGTTCTTAACAGGAAAAGAAGGGAGGGAGTCAGCAAAAGAATCCATCGCCTTACCAAAGCCATTTCTGTGGGAGAGAACTGCTGGAGACAGGGCCAGGGCCGCAGACTAGATAATTCAAAAGCAGCATTTAAAATATAGTTTCCTGAGAGGCAATAAGAAAAGTCAGAGAGGCCAAAGAGTGGGTTGAAAACTGGAAAAAAAAGTAGCTTGAACTGGGTCTGATAAGGAAATGGAAACCAATGAAGTGAGTGTAACCTTTTGTAGGCAAAATTAAATGAGCAGCAGAGTTAAAACAAGGCAGGGGGGGAAGAGAATTGAAGTTGACAAAGAGGTAGGCCAGGAAGGAGAGAATTACAGCAGTCACACTGTGAAAGGGTAAGAGAAAGAATCGGTGTTTTCAAAGCAGAACAAAAATAGTGAATGTTAGCAATATTTAAAAGTTGGGAACAACAAGTTTTTGCAGTAGCCTGAACAAAGGGAGAAAATGGAAGAGAGGAGGTCAAAGAGGACTCCTGACGTTCCAAATTTGAGAAGAGGAAGAATACAATGACCTAAAGAGACCGAAAAGAAAGGAGGAAGTTTTTCGATATGAAAAAAACTTCCTTAGATAATGAGAAGGTATGCAGTCAGAAATAGCAGCAAGACAAAAAGAGATATTAGAAAGGAAAGATGATGATAAATTTGAAATAGAAGAAAAGATATGAAGCTTGTCAATACAGATGTCAGAGTGAATGTTAAGAGAATGGATAATAGGAGCAAGAGAATGGTGGATAAGAGAAAACGGACAGGAACCTGAGAGACATGCTAGAAAAGCTTCAGTGGGGGGAAATAATAATAACTGCCATTAAAAGACACACAAGTTATGTTCAGATAGATAAGAATGAAGCCAAGAATGCAATGTTCAACAAACTCTAGAGAGAAAAGAGAAGAGTGAGATGACCAATCATATAAAAAGCTGAAGATAAATCAGGGAAAAAGAAAAACATTAGCAATTAGCAAGCATGAAATTACTGTACATGCAAGTAAGAGTAGGTTTAATGGAGTGAAACAGCATAAAGAAAATGGCAGCACTGAGTAGAAAAAACATGGACAATATAACATTATTGTCTCCACCTTTCATCTTTCACCGAAAGTGACACAATGGCCAATGTGGTTAAGAGCGGTAGTCTCGTAATCTGGGGAACCGGGTTTGCGTTTCCGCTCCTCCACATGCAGCTGCTGGGTGACCTTGGGCTAGTCACACTTCTTTGAAGTCTCTCAGCCCCACTCACCTCACAGAGTGTTTGTTGTGGGGGAGGAAGGGAAAGGAGAATGTTAGCCACTTTGAGACTCCTTCGGGTAGTGATAAAGCGGGATATCAAATCCAAACTCCTCCTCCTCTTCTTCTTCTTCTTTTTCAGGATTACATTGTCAAGCAAAATGTGTTTGTGCAGTAGGGCATGACTAGCATGTTTGGATGGACATAATTATAATTGAACACAACCCATGAAGGAACTCTCAGGTTTGCCTGCCACTGCTGTGGCACTTGTTTCAGACAAAATGGCTTCAGACAAAATTTAAAACTTATGCTAAACCTATCTGTTTAACTTGACCTCCACAACTCCTGGTTTCTCTTGTCTTCTAGAACTTATTGTAGAATTGTCCATTTTTACCCCCAAAACATTACATACTATTCCATGATTAGTGGATTGCATGAGGAACCCTTTGGTTAAAGTGTGGTGCTAATAACATCAAGGTGACAGGTTTGATCCCAATGCCAGCCATCTGCATATTCCTACATTGTACTCATCTTGAGCCTGTAAAATTACCACCTTTTTGTGGGGAGGGATAGAAGATTTAAGGAATATAACAATGACAATAATGAAACATTTATACTGTGTGACTGAAAGAACTCATAAAGCTATATCCATGCTACAATATTTTATAGTATTTGAACATGTGCTTCCAGTTGTGCATAACTTTCTCCCTTCCCAAAGGTATACATTGGAGTGAAAGCTCTGTGCTTTGATCTCTATTCACTTGGGGTCAGTGATGATGTCAACCTCCCTGTAGGATAAAGTTGGTAGTAGGATACCCACAAGCCTTCCTCTATCAGGCTGAACCAGTTATTAAAAGTCTCTAAAGTAGGCAGATCTGGACGGGGAAAGATATGTCAGAAGCTTGAAGGATGCTTTGAGTCACTTCATCCCTAAGGAGACTGCTGCTAGCTGTGCTTGTGGATATAGCGCACTGGTGCATCAGCTGTTATTCTCCAGCCAAATTCTTTGGGGAAAGTATCTATGCAGGCAGCTCAACCCGTCTGCAGGGAGTGAATGCTTTTTTGAGGTATAGCAGCTAGTGAGTTGCACTACAGTAACCAAATGCTTCTGCATTTTTCCAAAAAAAGAGAGGGGAGTTTAGACCTTGCAGTATCTTCTTAATTGACGTTAGCAGGAGAGTGGAATACATGCGGATTGTCATTGTGAATGGTGTGGGATATAAAAATATGAAGTAAACAGAAGCACTTATGGAGAGCCCACTAGTATGTTGGGAGTAACTGAACATGAGAAGGGGTTAGTTTCCTTCATGACCATAAATCATCCCCATAGATGAGCTAGCTGCAGGTTTATGGTCAGCCAAGCCAGTTACTATGGTTACAACCCAGTGCCCCTACTATATCTGTGAGTAATGTATGTCAGCTGATTCAGTTGTCTGAGTCAGCCTGAGTCTGTTAGTTGCCCAGTGTTATATCTTGAATTGCTGAACTTATTTAGAGCAACAAAGATACCTTGAGTTTCTATGCATATGTAGATATCTGTAACTGTAATGGCCTACAAGCTGTATATATCTATGTCCAGAACTGTTTAACTGAGCCTTATCTTCTGCAACAGTAAACTATCTGTACCTTCCTCCGCTTTCGTGTGGTGACTGGTACTGGAAGCAACTTCCACTGTGTAGGTATCTCACCTAAAATTCCCAGCATAGTGTGCTTGCTGAGTAGCATTCCCACACTGCTATAATTTTCAGCAACCAACACTCAAGAAAACAAAGGGTGAGCAAGTGAAAGCTGATGTTTTCCTTCCTTTAGTCTATTCCTGTTCAAAGTCACAAGTCAATTGGCTACTGTAATCTGAATGATGTTATTTCTGTAGTAGAGATGCAAATGAATGATATTCTATTGAAACAATAGTTCCTGCTCTGAACAGGAAAAGAAAGCAATATAAACATGACCACAAAAGAAATAATTTCCAAGTGCCATGGTTCTCCCACCCCATTAGAGGATGACAGGGTTGCCCACTGGGGAGCAGAACGTTGCATTTTTAAATCCAGGAAAAGGAAAGGACACCAAATCTAGATGCAACAAAAATATCTAAAGGCACATTGAAACTCTTCAGAGAACTATGGACCTGGTATCAAAAATCATTGTTCCTCTCCAAATAAAAGCAAAAGTCCTGAGCAGCCTGTCTGGATGGTGGGATTCACATTTTTCTAGGGGAAATTGCAGTGGTGACCATGAACATTTGCTGCTACCTATGCCAAACTGATTACTATTTTTTACTTGGAATGACACGTGATGGGAAGCTGTGCCAGTTTCCCTCACTGGATTTATCAATAGTATCCCAATTTTGTATAAAAGCCCTTACTGTGTCATTGTATGCTGAACCAGCAATTTATTGCAGCCCAGTAAACTGGAATAGCTTTCTCAGGTTAAGAACACAGAGACAGAAATCCAGTTAAGCGAAAACAATTTATATAATAGGAAGAGCATATGGCAGAGGCAGAATCTAGCCACGGAAAAGAATGACAGCCAACCAGAAGGCTTTCTTCAAACACAGTTCAAGTAACCAAAATAAACTTTAAAATAAAAATAAATCAATAAATGACTATATTTAGAGATACAATCGGCATCATGGCTCAACTGTTTTGTCTTTGATTTCTGATTCTGCTTTAGTTACTTAGACTGTGTCTCATTCCGGAGCAGTGCAGTGGAGGGGGAGAGATGTCCGCTAGCAATTCTAGGAAATTCAGCATGATTAAATAAAGAATTCGGTAGCTATTGAGCCAAGGGGAATGTGCCTTAAATTAGAAAAGAAATGATCCACTTTTTGCTGTTGTTTATAGAATAGGCCCAAGGGTGTCCATATTTTCTTGATACTAACTAAACCAAATACTGAACTCTTCATATGATAAAAAGCTGCAAGTCACACATTCAGTCAACTGTTCCAATTAAGAAAAGCATTAACTGGAGAGGAACCCTATGCTGGAAAATGTCCTAGGGCCCATAGACTGCTGATCTTTGTACAAAGCTTTTCTGCCTACATTCACTGAGAGGTAGTTTTACAAACATACGTGAAAGTGAGCACTCTTCCTGTCATGCTAAACCCATGCACTGATGGAGCTCAGATAAAAATTATTCAAAGAAGCCCATTAGGTAGAACATGACAGGTCCATTTCTCCCCACAAAAGTACTTTCAGAAAATGACACTAAAGCTGCAATCCTACCCCTCTTACCTGGGAGTAAGTCCCATTAAACACATTGTCTGACTAGGCGTGTAGAAGATCGCATTGTCAACGAATAATTTTGCTGGCGCCTTGAAAGATGGTTTGCTTAGTACAATTCACATAATCCCTGGCCACTAGCTGTGGCAGATAAGGATGATAGAAGAATCTGGAAGGCAAGAGGTTCCTGAACCCCTGGCCTAATAATAATTCTGGCGCATTTTTATTTATAGCCCCAAAGTGGAACCTTTTCCTGCACCAAATTTTAACGGCACCAACTACAAGTCCTACTGCAAAGGGGGAAAAGTGGGGCACACTCTAAGTCATGCATTCATGGCTGTTCCTTGTACCTGCCCCACACCTGACATCATATGATGGCAGGTGAGTGAGAGGTGGCTGTGTACAGCCAAAAATGGCTTTGTGGGCCAAACTGGGTAGCCTGGCAGATCTGGTTTGGCCCGTAAAGCAGTGGTTCTCTAATGCTGATATAATTCAATGGGCACCGCTATATTGATTCGCAACATTCCCAAATACTGTAAGCACAGACAACCTTGGCAGGAAGCAGAATGAAGAAGATTAATTTGTGTGGCAATTTATGGCCTACTGTTTAACGCAAATATATTACTTAACAACCTGAAGGTCATCAATTGTATGGCATAACAGATATATATGCTGCTCTTTGTGGTGCAGAAAATCATTTGTATTGAAAGAATAAACGTGATTTAGAAGCCAAGGATACTTAGGGGGAAACAGAGTAGTTTCAAGTTCATGGCCACCACTGCAGATTAGTATCTACTGATAACAGTGGAAGTATTAATAATCTGTCGTGTAAGGCTGACATATTAGATACTGTATTCTGTTCAGCTGCACAATGAAATCTAATCCATTTTATTACCTCCAGAATTGCAAACATTCTGTTTAAAGGGTTTTTGCAAGCTTAACTGTGTTTTCAAATTTGTTCCTCAATACAGTTTACTGCAATATCTTCTTATCAGGAAGTTGAATCAAGAGAAGTCTTATCTTGATCATATGTCAGCATAACCACAATCTGCTAAATAAGGAGAAAGTTTCAGATGAGGTACAAATATTTATAATGGCTGATAAAATCAGCATCAGAGAAGCAGAATGATTTTGCAGTACAAAATTAATTATACTTAACATATTCAGCTATGAGGAAAGCAGAGTGTGCCCCAAACACACACACAAACACACACTTACTGATTCATACACATTCTATTGTCTAGTTGCCTTTGGAAAAGTGGGGCGTCCTTTGATAATTCACCATAATCCAGTTACAAATTTACAGCATGGATATTGTGCATTTATATACGAACTGAGTGACAAAACTTGAATAAAATGAAGGTTACAATTTGATTAATATCAAATCTGCAACTGTAACAGAATTACATGGCAGAAAGCTCCATTGAAACCTAGGGATCTGTGCTTGCGGGCTGGCTGGCTGGGCTGCATTCCTAGACATCCTTCAATTGCTGGAATAGCCAGGCCAGCCAGGTAATGGCACACTAAGTATGCATTGTTAAGAAAACAAAGGAAGTAGCTCTGTGCCAGAGTGCAAATGGGTGGGACTCCCTCTCTCAACTATCTATTAATTGATCTGCAGTGAATTGAAGCTTTAACAGTCCATGAATCCATGCTTAATGAGGTGAGATGAAGAATCTGTCTCCACCAGCTTCATTTTCATATCCAAATGACCCATTCAAAGTGTTGACCTTTAAAGCCATGGGTAGGCAAACTAAGGCCCGGGGGCCGGATCCAACCTAATCACCTTCTAAATCTGGCCAGTGGACGGTCTGGGAATCTGTGTGTTTTTACATGAGTAGAATGTGTCCTTTTATTTTAAATACATCTTTGGATAATTTGGGGGGCATAGGAATTTGTTCATATTTTTCATAAAAAAAAATATACTCCGCCCCCCACAAGGTCTGAGGGACAGTGGACTGGCCTCCTGCTAAAAAAAGTTTGCTGACCCCTGTTTAAAGCCCTTAATAGCCTTGGCCCCATAGACCTAAGGGAGCATCTCCACCCCGATTGTTCAGCCAGGACAGTGAGATCCAGCTCTGAGGGCCTTCTGGAGATTCCCTTATTGCAAAAAGTCTAAACCACTAAGTCTCTTGGGCTTGCCGATCCGAAGGTTGGTGGTTTAAATCCCCGTGATGGGATGAGTTCCCGTTGCTCTGTCCCAGCTCCTGCCAATCTAGCAATTCAAAAGCACGCCAGCACAAGTAGATAAATAGGTACCACTGCGGTGGAAAGGTAAATGTCATTTCTGTGCACTTCTGTCACGGTGTTCTGTTGCATCAGAAGTGGCTTAATGCTGCTGGCCACATGACCCAAAAAGCTGTCTGTGGACAATCTCCTTGGCCTGAAAGTGAAATGAGCGCCGCAACTCCATAGTCGCCTTTGACTGGACATAACCATCCAGGGGTTTTTTAACTTTTTTTTGTTTAATTGCACCACAAACCTGCTCTTCTCTGGTCCACTGAGAGCTGGACCATAAAGAAGGCTGATCGCCGAAGAATTGATGCTTTTGAATTATGGTGCTGGAGAAGACTCTTGAGAGTCCCATGGACTGCAAGAAGATCAAACCTATCCATTCTTAAGGAAATCAGCCCAGAGTACTCACTGGAAGGACAGATCCTGAAGCTGAGGCTCCAGTACTTTGGCCACCTCGTGAGAATAGAAGACTCCCTGGAAAAGACCCTGATGTTGGGAAAGATGGAGGGCACAAGGAGAAGGGGACGACAGAGGACGAGATGGTTGGACAGTGTTCTCGAAGCTACCAGCATGAGTTTGACCAAACTGTGGGAGGCAGTGGAAGACAGGAGTGCCTGGCGTGCTCTGGTCCATGGGGTCACGAAGAGTCAAACACGACTAAACAACTAAACAACAACAAACCATCCAGGGGTTCTTTAACTTTTTTGTTGTTGTTGTTTAATGCACCACAAGCCTGCTTTTTTCTGCTGTGAAACTGGATTCCCATGCAAGGAGAAAGGATGAGAGAGCTCACCAAGGACACACACTCTCCTCATTACCCTTGTTCTGAAGAGAGCCATCATGAACTATCCTTTGCAAATACCCTCATGGTCTTGTGAAGCAATCCAAATGTGCCCTTCTCAGCAAAGTTACCAAAGCCTTTGAATAAGTAAACAGAAAGGTTTCAGCTCAGGTGCATTTTAAATCATTTATGTTTCAGGTATTTAATAAGAACAATGGAATTTTGATGAAAGTAATAATTTAACTTTAGCATTTAATTTCCATTTTCTATTCTACATCCTTTGCAAATGTGAGTCACTCTAGGCTTATGATAAGCAGATATTGACATGGCCTTTGAATATAAAGTAATTGCTTAGTAGAATTCCTTCCTTTTTTCTGAAAGTTGACAAGAACGAGAAAGATTGTTAGAGGGATTGCTGTGAATTGTTCAGGAAGGTCAAAGGCATGTCATGAAATCAGCCTGAGAACAATTGTTAATAATCTATTGGTGGTGACTGCCATTAGAAATGCCCATTACTAATTATTTCTGCATGTTTAAAAAAGCTTGACTATCATCAGGTAATAATTTTAAAGGGTATCAGCTGGGGGGGGGGGGGACTAATATGTCACCAAATGATCAGCCTGCTAGTCAGTGGAACTAAAAAAGTATTAAAATGGCAATTCTGCCAAATGTTAGAATCAAAAGGATGGATATAAAAAAACACCCCCAAATGTGAAAATGGAAAACTTTTGCTAATCAAATACAAAATCCCTTTGAGTTTTGTCTGAACTTAGAAAGCACCTTGATATATTTTGATAATGTTTGCTTAACAATATATAACTTATTATGTGATTAAAGTATGATTTAATGAATATTTTGTAGTCGTGGAATTTTTGTAAAGAAACCTTTTTCTTTCTTTTTTAAGTGGGTGACAAAGCACCTTAGGCCAATCAGAGCTTTGTCCAGCAAGTCAACTGCTATTTGTAAACTGTATGTAAGGGTGAAAAAAAGGTTGTAAACAGATTTATAGTGCTATTTTTAAGGCTTTGATAAAATAATGCACTGATCTCCCTCCAGGGCAATTCTAAACATGTCTAGTCAGAGGAAAATTCTACTGAATTCAATGGGGCTTGTTCCTAGGAAAGCATCATTGCAATTGCAGCCTTACAGAGCAGTCTAAACACCTCTTATGCCAGGATGTCTGTGGGGTGGTTCGATTGAACAGAGATGTTCCTATGCTCAGTTCACCAGCTGGCCTCTCAACATCTGCCACTAATGGACTGACACAATTGGTGACAACTCTGGCTGTTGTCCTTCTATCTCACTAAGATCTGGAGGAGGGGCCCCACCAATTTGCCCTCTGGCACAGAGCGCCCTCTCCATTCCTTTCTTAATGGCTCATCACCTCTTTTTTTTTTTTTTTTTTTTGTTCTCTTAATAACCTTATGAGGAAGCTAGCCTGACTTATATTCTAACCCTTGCTGGATCCAGGGGTTCAGAAAACTTGATTAAATTCTAACAGTTACTAGGTCCAGGAATTTAGAGGATGTCTGGCAAACACAAACTCATAACAGCTGGGAAGATGCTCATGATTGACTCAGCCCAGGTGGCTTTCCCAAGTTCAAAATACTTTGTGATGGAGTGAAATGAAACTATGGAAGAATGCTTCCTACACTGCTGTGTTTATGCATGAAGGAGTGCTGTATTTGTTTTAGATCCAAAGCCCACCTACAAATATTAAAATAAGAAGGATCCCATTTTTTATGAAGCGTATTTATTGCTTTAAGTTTTCTTGATTTAAAGCAGCAGAAAATAAAGCTTCTGATGAATGAAACTTGGTGCAGAACAGAAAGCAAATTGCAAACTTGGAGCCACAAGGTTTTCCCCAAAAGAGCTCTTTGATCCCAGCTGTGATACTAATACATTTCATTAGTATTGTAGTAAACCTAGAAAAGTAGATGCATAATATTTCAGGCAAGGCTGAATGGAGTAGGAAGACTATAAGATAGTATCTTCAAGGTAATATTTTTACCTGTCATATTTAAAGGTTATGTTTCACCATTTGACCGAGCAAACTCCATGCTGATTTTATTCCTTACTTCTGCAATTTTCTAAAACAACCCCCCCCCATATATATGCCTCCTCATACTCAAACCCAAACCCTCCCTAGCAAAAATTGGTCACCCTCTTCAGTGGTTCCTCAGTCTATCATAGCTAATCATTGAGTAAGTTGTCTGGGAGGAGGGAATAAGAGATGCCTTGGTAGAATCATTAGGGCCAAACTGAGCCCTTGATCTCCCTTGATTTGGAGTAAGAACCAAGGTGTATGGGCAGGGTGTATGTGTGTGAAAATAAGTTGTGTTGCCAAAGGAAAGAGAGAGTAGCTGAGGTACAATGCCATCAGAGGCTAAAATAGGTCTTGGTGGCATATTCTCTCCCTAATGAAGAAATGAATTTCTCTTAGTACCTGGCTGGCAGGTATGTTTGGTTGAAGGATGAATGATCCAAGAACATAAAAAAAGGCCAATTGCATCATATCAAAGGCTTATCTAGGCCACAATTCTGCTATCACAGTGACCACTCAGATTTTTGTGGGACACCTATTATCAGGAAGTGAACATTATCACACTCTCTCACTCGTGTTTCCCAGCAACTATTAATTACAGTAGAGGCAGATACCAGAGGTAAAATAAAGCCATAATGACTAGTACCCAGCTTTGTCCTCCAAGACTTTGTCTAATTCCTCTTGAAAGCTAACCAAGTTGTGGCCACAACATCACCTTGTGACAGCAAATTCCACAGTTCATCTACACGCTTTCTCCTACCGTAGAGGAAAGTGGAACTCCAGTAGTAGGGTAGAGGTGGATTGTGGTTGGGAAACAGCTGGTCTTGGTGAGAATGAACTTGATAAAATATTCAAGTGGGAACTGATCAGAAAGGTTTGATGTATGGTGTGCTCCTCAAACAATTATTTATTGAGGTTAAGAGAGGGCAATGTTTTATCAGTGCACACATGCTCAGGAACATGTAAAATGGTTCTAAGTTTGCATTGCTTTTGTGTGTGTGCGCGTGTGTATCCACATGGTTGCAGAGGAGAAAAATAAAAATAAAAAGTGAGGGAAATGCAATGCAAAATAATGGCAAAATAATTAAAAAGGGGCAAAAAGCAGGCAAGGTTCTGGGAAAACTGACTTTGGCAGTCCTGCCCACCATTGACCCAACGAACTTTTGACTATACACAATTTTGGCTTTAGGTGTGATTGCTGTAATGTAACCTCTGCTTAAATTGCGGGCTTACTGCAAGTAAAATTTTACTCACTATTATGCCAGAAATTATAATCTCACGTTAATAAGAAAAGCCTAACACTAATCTATTTCCAAAGTTTTACTACATTTAAAAGATAAATTAAAACTACAGCAAAGGGTGTTCTTTTGTGCTCAGTTATTACAATGAGTCCTCTGGGGATCTGGGAATTCTAGGTTATTTTTCTCTCTCATCTAGCCTACATTTTTTAAACCGTCCTTTTTATTGTTTTATAGATTAAAACACACACATAAGCAAGCAGAGCCCTGCCATGATAAAAAATAATTCTTATCTAAGCACAAAAGTTTTCATTCAACAGAGATGATGAGACAGAAGACTTCACAAACTCATATACTGCAGATGCCTCTTGAGACCAAAAACAACAACAACATTGTGACAAATGGGACACATACATCTTAAAAATAACAGTAGTGAACTAATATTATCTTTAACAAATGATTACTGTGGATATGTTGGCTGAGTTTATTGGGTGGAAAGAAACACTGAATTGTGTGTGGGTGTGGCAGTCCCTTTTCCCTTAGTCTGCATGAGTCCTTAGTCTCTTTATTCCTCTTCTTGAAGAAGAGGTGTCTGGGATAGCTCAGTTGGTAGGTCCCTGCGGATTGTAGGTGGGCAAATGTTGTCCCCATCTTCAAAAAGGGGAGGGGAAAAGAAGACCCAGCTTGACATCTTCAGATATCTAAAGGGCTCTCACATGGAGGATGGAGAAAGATTATATTCTGCTCCGTAAACTGGGACAGACCCAATAGATATGGGATGATACCCAGCATTAGTCATACTCAGTAGACCTATTGAAATAAATGGGCCTAAGTACAGTTCTCATGGTACTTTTTCCCCCACTATGAGGGTCCAGTTTTCCCAGCTGATATTTTCTACCTTGAAACCTTTTTGGATTTTTTCAGAATAGTCCCAAGATGCTTAAAGTAGTTACTTCATTTTGCAGTTTACTGAGAATGGTTGTTTATCAGGGGAAGGGGAAGGACTAGGTAATCAACCGTCGCAATGAGTACAGAACTACTCAAATCCACAGGACAGGTTTTGAACAGGGGTTGTGTTGACAAAAACCGCTGCTGCTTGTAATCTGATTCAGATACACCTCCCTTCATAATAAGGTGACTTTATGCCCCCAACTCCAATTGTTACAGCTGCTTCTGGGCGATTCTTTCTAAAGCAGATCATTATCTCTTGTGAAAATCAGTAAAAAGACTGGCTCTGCTTTGCTGCCTAACAATCCACCCACCCCTGCTAGCAGCGACGTCCCAGAAGTGCTCAATATCCTCTCGTCACCCCAAGCCTTGCGGTTATGAGTGGGAGGTGCAATGTACAGAAGGGGGAGAAAATGATGCATTGCACAGCTTGTGATGGACTGGCAGAACCAAAGGGGTGACCACCCCTATCACTAACAATGAGCTTATTCCAGTGCTGCCTTCCCACTCATTCCACCTTCTTCCAAACTGCATTTCTTAGAGTGGGAACAAAGAACAGATTGAAATGTAGAAGAATGGACTTGTAATATTAATGCTTTTCTTGTATCGTTCTAGAAAATTTGTCACTATTACCTAAGCACTGATTTAATGATTTTGCATTAAATCTTAAGCCAGTGGTTATACAAAGGGTAACTGTAGTATATAATGTGTAGAGTCATTCTGTCACTGTTGGCTGTTGTTGTTTTTAAATAAAACTCAGTATAACTGGATAATTTGGACAGCAACTACTCCCTACCTTTTAATACTCTAGATTCAATGAACTATTCAGTGAAATATATTCAATTATGGTATTTATTTGGTTTAGGATAAAGAAAAGAACATCTGGGGCTGGGAAAACTTAATTAGAAGACACACTTAAATATACATCATACCAAGTGTGGTATATTATAATATACAGTCATACCTTGGTTGTTGAACAGAGTCCGTTCGACTTCCAAAACATTCGCAAACCAAGGCATGGCTTCTGATTGGTTGTTTGGCCCCGGAAACAATGCCAACAGCCGAAACGGACATTTGGCTTCCAAAAAATGTTCGCATACAGGAACACTTACTTCCGGGTTTGCAGCGTTCGGGAGCCAAAACGTCCGAGTACCAAGGCGTTTGACAACCAAGGTACAACTGTAGTATAGTATATCAGGATATGCCAGCCAGCTTGATAAGGTACCAGATTTTTTGGGGGGAAGCTACAGAATGAGACAACATCAAAAAATGGTATTATATATGGTATTAGGAAACCTCAGAGCTAACAGACCATAATTCCTGGCTTAAACTTCTGGTATACTGATCTACAGCTTCATAGCATGTAACACCTTATTAAGCATAAAGAACAAAATTCATTGGATTTCTACTAGTGCAGGGCTATGCAGATTTACTTGGGAGTTTGTCGCAAGTGTGTGATTTACTCATGACTAACCAAACACATCAGTAGGCCAAAATAAATAAATAAAACAAAAAAAAAAGTTTAGTCAGTACTTGAATGTATGCAATGTGATAGTGCAACACATAAAGGTTTCACTACAAACCTATAAAACTGTAAATGATACTTCTATTCTCACCACTAATTCTAATGCAACTGGTTAGGCTTAATTTTTTCAAAATAACTTAAAACACAAATCACCACTGGTAGGTCTGGGAGACTCCTAAGCATTTCCTAGTCTATAATATACTAACTATACAGTGTATTGTTTTGTCTTTTGCTGTATAGCCTAGACTTGCTTGAGTAATGGTGCCTGTAAGGCTTTCCTGCATTTTTGCCAGGTTACACAAAGAACTCCTCCTTGCCTATTTGAATTCAAATTTCTGAGACTGTCTTTTGCTTCATAGACTCATCATTTATGCCGTGCTAGAAGAAGCTAATCTTTCTGACATTATCAAGTACTTCCCTTTAAAGTTTATATAATTCAATTAGATTTGTTCCATTTAAACATCTTTTTCGTTCCTAGACTACATAAAATTAAAGTTTCAAAACCTTTTCATTTCAACCCTATCCTATAATCTATGGATTAATCTAATGCAGTCATTCTATGTACCATTTTATTATAAAGAGAGAACTCTGAGCACTGAAATAATGAAACTGCAGAAGGCCATGTACTTCTGGTTTTTTAAAAAAGCAGGATTTCCTTTTCATCACCTACATTTGAAAGCAGATCTTCATGACTGGGATGAGGAACCCTATGACACTAAATCAGTTTTGAGTCATTAGTAACTACAGAAAACAAGTTCACCTTCTAAAGTTTCCATGGGATTTCCTAGGAGATATATGCACAGGTGATTTTCACTCAAAACTGCACAGCATCACATGGCTAGCTTTCATAGGAAACATTCCCATTTCCATTTCATTTCCAAGTATCCTTACATTTCACTATTCCATAATCACAACGGAACAACTTGCTTGTTCATCAGCTTGTTTCCTTTCATTGCCAAAGTAGGGCAAATGCTCAAGGGCTCCCTATAAGCCAGCAATCTGAAATTGAGTAAGCTAGTCAGTAAGTTCCGTCAGCCCCAGCAAGTATGGCCAATGGTCAGGAATGATGGCACCATCCAGATAGCCACATAGTTACTTATCCCTGTTATATGGTGTGTGTGGTTTTTTTGGGGGGAGGGGTGAAGTTAGCTGCATGCCAGACCCCTTTAATACCTGGATCCAGGATGTATGAAATTTATTAAGGCTTCTAATTCTTGGAATAGCCAGACTAGCCTCCTGGCGAGGTTATAGCCAAAGGATAAATGGACATAAATCTGATATCAGGAATCACAAGACAGAGAAACCAGTAGGAGAGCACTTCAATCTCCCAGGACATTCTATACAAGATCTCAAAGTAGCTGTCTTATTACAAAATAATTTCAGAAATAGACTGGAAAGAGAAGTTGCTGAATTGCAACTTATTACCAAACTTAAAACCATGGATAGACCTGGTCTGAATAGAGACATTGGATCCTTATCTCATTGTACATGATAAAGCTATGGTATGTTTAGCCATCTCACATCTTGCTTTTTCCTATAAGACCAGTCATTAACAGTCGTCAACAGGTTTACCCCTCCTATCAGCCAATCACCCATTTCCACCACCCTTCTGTGTAATACCCCTCCCCACCCTCTCACTATATAGAAGGGTCTGGTGACTTCTGTTTCAGTGTATCTGAAGAAGTGTGCATGCACACGAAAGCTCATACCAAGAACAAACTTAGTTGGTCTCTAAGGTGCTACTGGAAAGATTGATTTATTTATTTTTGTTTCAACTACGACAGACCAACACTGCTACCTACCTGTAAGTAGAGCCATTAAAGGGTATTTAGAGGCTCGGACTGTGACAGCAAATGGGTGGGGCCCTTCTGTCAACAGAAAAAGGCAGAGTTTGGAGCAGAGGTAGCAGGGGATATCCTTCAACGTTCCCCTGATGAAAATCAGGACATGAGAGTGTGTCTTTTGTTGCAGCGTGAGTCAGTTGGCTTGTGTGGGAGCACAATACCAAAACAAATGCGTCTTTTGGTGCTGCGCCCTTGTGAGAGCATGACACCACTGCAAGCATCAGTGCTGGCTGCAAGCACCAGCTCAAGCCCAGGACATTCTGGGATGAAGCTGGGATGACTTCTGTTATTCTGGAAATGTCCCATTACAATAGGGATAGTTGGAGGATATGGCAGTGATGCGATCTAGAAGGAAATCAGCAAGCTGGAGATGGAGGGAAGAGCAATGTTGTAGAGCAATGTTTGATTTCTGTTTGGATCAAGGTTGCCGCTATGGGAGAAACAATACCCTTTTGGGTTGATAATGGTGTGAACCTCTTCATCGTATGCTCAGGTTGTATGCATGTGTAAATAAATCACAGTCTCCACCATGCCTCATTCTAAAAGGAAACATGAACCCTGGGTAAGGGCCTGGAAAGCCTGGAATCTCGCACTACTCAGAGATTGGGGTGACATGCAACAATATCAGAATGGTTAACAAAAATATGGTTTCATCTCAAGGTTGTTAATCAAATGCTGCTGGTCAAGGAGCAGACCAAGAATCATGGGAATGCAGAGGAAGCTCCTAATTCTTGAATAACCCAAAAATAATATTCCCCATCATAATATGTAAAAATACATTTTAAAAGAAAGCAAGTTTTGTACATTCAGGGACAACTGGGTACAGCAAACCCTTTTCCCCCAGATGAATCATATGTTGTTTAGGAAAAACCTTCTTTTTTGCAACCCCCTTCAGAGGCGTTTCGTGAATGGAACCATATACTTGGCTTTAAACAGTTGAGGTTGTATTTTTACAGTGGAAGGGGGTAGTGAGGCATATCACTTTTCCTGGAATACATTTGATACTGCTGTTTTCACACAATCAACAAAACCACAAAACAAAGCTGACAAGCTAGTTCTCCTGGGCTTGGGTTTTCTGCTCTTTGGGGCTTTTGTTGTCTGCCCAAATGTTCTGTGCATGACAGCTAATTTGTGTAATACAAATGATGTTACCTTATAAGCTTTATCTCAGTGGAATGCTAACTAGAGCATCTCCGTGTAAACAAGCACTTGAGTTTATTATCCATAATCCTATAGAACAGTCTTAAACATCGCAGAGCATTCTGGAAACAGTGTTAAGGTTATCAGTTCAACTTTCACAGTTACTTTGTTGGCTGTTAAATCACAGCAGACTGCTACAGTAAATTCTGTTAAACAAACTTACTTCCATGTAAAAATGCAGTACAGGATCATCTGAAAATCCCTATTCTCAGTAGTTTTAGAGCTGTGGGGTTTTTTGAGAGGTCCCCCCCCCCTGTTTATTGGAATGCATAGGATATAAAACAGTTCCAAGCCCTAACAACATACCCCTAATTTTTATTTTTAGTGAAAAAAGCGTCCATTTTTTTACTTCCAGGAGCTATGGTATTAAAGTTTGGCTGCTGAAACCCATTTTGATAATCCTTGACAGGTGATAAAGCACATTTTACTTTCTACTTCTGGTAGGCTTTATTCCTTTTCATCATGGAATTTCTTACCATGAATCTTTTTTCTGTTTATAACTGGAATTTATTTCAGCAGAACATCTCCCATTTTAAAAAGCAACTATATCTCAGGCATGTTTCAAAATCTATGTTGAAATCACACCCTTTCCCAAACCATAGGACTACAAACAAGAGTTTAACCTTAACTTCAAAGAGAGACTTCACCATGGACATTAAATTTTGGCTCACTATAAAAAGTTTGTCCTATGTGTCTTTGGATCATGGCCAGTGCAAAAATGCAGGATCTACAAGAACAGTTCAAACATGAAGAAGTGTGCACGCACAGAACAGCTTATACCCAGAACATATTTAGTTGGTCTCTAAGGTGCTACTGGACAATTTTTATTTATTTATTTCAACTGCATCACACCAACATGGCTACCTACCTGAAGCTCAAACATGGTAACATATGTCTGTCAAAAAGCACTGATTTGTTCAACCAATTCTAGATAGAAACAAGGACCATCTTATTAGCTTCTTAAAACTGAAACTGCAGAAACATCTGCCAACATATATGCCACGTAACTTCCTGCTGTCTCAAAATAACTTCAATAGCAAAAACATGCCTGTTATCCATCTCTGAGTAGAGCACCTTCTCACCAGAATTTAATTTCTTAGATTATTAAGCACTTTGCAGCAAAAAAAGGTAATAGAAATTATCAGTCTTACCCTGAGTGTGTAGATTTTGATTCAGTTCCAAATTCTCCACCCTGAGACCTGAAAAAGGTAAAGAAAGAAACACAGAGAAAATGTCATCTCATATTGAGGTTCAAAGAAAATGTTGAAATAATGCTAATCACAACACTTCAGCAATAGCAATACAATTAAAAATAAAAGCTTATTTAAAACATTTCCAAACAATTTAAAAATACCTAAAAGTGACTAAGCACAATAAAACATCAGAATGTTATCACCAGAAATTAATAAATAGAAATTTACAGTTTTCATTTATTTAAAACATGCATTCTCCACCTCTAATCACCGTCTAAATATGCAACAAAAATGTGGTGGGAGCATGACATGCTGTTAGAATGGACTGATGACACCAAGCTGCAGATTCCAGACTGAACTGTGAAGAGAGACTGAACTCCTGCCAGAATTGGCAGTAATGTTCCAAGCCACAGTCCTGCTGGTGCCTCACTAGCAACCCTGGAGACTCCAGGTCGTCCTTCATCCTTGCTGGTGTTCCCTGTTCGACTGCCTTCTTCCAGCATACAAGTGCTAATGAGAGTGAAGAGACGGGAGGAACTCACCAGAACTCAGTTCCGGCACCTTTCAGATGGGCACCATTGCCATTTTAAGAGAACAAGGGAGGTGTTCATGGCAAGTTCTGGCACCTCTTTTTTCTGGCACTGTCTAACATGAATGTATTTTTTTTACAGATCTGGGGTAACAGAGTTTGGAGGTATAAGGACACCCATAACTGCTAGAATTGTTATGTAATGTTAGAAATCAATAAATGGTAGAATTTAGATAATATTTACAATATTGAAGGGAAGATGTTAGATTGAAAAGGCAGGCTAAACCAGAAAATTGCCTGGGGAGAAGGTCCATCAGGGAGTAATAACTGAACAATGGCCAGTCAATGACCCTCTGCTAGAGCTCTGGGCAAATAGAGCTGGGAGGGGGAGATTACAGGAAGTGTGATTTCACACAGTAAATAACGTGTCCTTTTGAAATTTAGAGGCCATCTTGGCAGACTGGGATAGAAGCACAGAAATGATGCCTGGACTACAGTGCTGCACTGCTGGGAGGAACAAGCCCCTCTGGAGATGTACTGCTCTGAGCTCTCTTCAAAGTAGACCCAGGTCTAAAATATGTGTACAATAAACCATATTTCTTAAAGACACTGGTCTCTGTTGTGTCTTGATTTCCCAACAGAAATACAACCCTGGGTGAGTGCTTGGAACCCTTTGGAGATTCGGGGTGGCACACAACCCTTTTATTTTAACAATGCAATTTTGATAAATGGGTAATGGAGATTGTTCCAGTTTGGAAACTGATTGTATATGGATAACAAGTAAGTACTACTGCTTTTCTGAATGAGTCCCATGACTTGTTTCCAGGAGAATTCAAGTATCTGATCAGCCCTGTAGCCAGCCTTCTCTGTTAGGTGAAGCAGTCACATTTCTAGGTGCAGTGGCGGAGCGTGGGTTGTCAGCACCCGGGGCAAGGCAAGTAATTTGCGCCCCCTAACCCGTGGATTTGCGCCCCCTAACCCGTGGATTTGCCCTAACCCCAGATGTTGCGCCCGGTGCGGGCGGCCCCCCTGCACCCCCCACGCTATGCCACTGTCTAGGTGGGATATTTTTTGTAGAAGAGTGAGGTACATATTGCCAGGCCATCCACACTTACTGGTGGACAAGATGTGAGGGCCAGGCCAGGGGAAGTGAAAGGCCTTTCCCCTTTATAATATATAATCAGCTCTCTAAACTCTTTCTCCCCTTTCTGTAAATTACTAAGCCCTTTTGGATCTATGGTATTACATAGGTTCCCCACCACACCCTTGTTAGGGGCTTCCTTTTGATGCATGTCTATGTCTCAGGTTTTGTGTGTTGTCTGCTGAATGAGTCACGGTTCCTCTGAAGTTAATGGTAATTTCCTGGTTTTCTCTTTATCACCTTAATTCTTGTAGGGGCAGCAGATGCTGCTGGGCAAAATGCCCTCATTCCTAGACATGGTTAATGCAAATTACTTAAGCGACAAGCCTCCAGCAGCCTCAAACATTAGAATTTCTGAAACAAGGAAGAGCTGATACTTTTGTGATGCTATCTTCAACTGACATTGCTTCTTAATTAAAAAAAAAAAAAGTAACTGATAAGGATGATTGTTTACTAACCAGATCATTGCATTTCCCAGCTAATTTTCAAGTAGACTGTCTACAAAAAAATTAAATAACACAGTAGCTAAAAACGGATTACAATTATGGCTCACTGAATAAAACTGCATCAGTGTGTGCTTCTCAATGTTGGCAAATAGGAAAATACCCCCTGATCTTTTCACTATCTCTGTTGGGTTCCTGTATCCTTCCATCCATGAAGGCATTTGATCCAGTGGAGGACCCCTGCAAATGGCAGCGTGGGGCAGCAGCAGCCACTTGGCCTTTGTTTGCCAACATCCCTGTTGCCTACTAAGGACAGAGAGGGGCAGGAATGAAGCACTAGTAGGGTGAATGCATACTGGTGCAGAAACTGCCTGGTGGGGGAGGGGAGAGATGAAACTTTTGCCAATCCCCTTATCCCCTGCAGCCCTGGTACCATGTCCAACACTGTCCTCAAGGGGGGCTTAATTTATCTGCTACCTACAGTGAGAATGGTCACAGGGTAGGCAGCTGTTGCAGCCCATCTCTCTAAACACGCAACACCTGAGTTAGGCGGGTGGCTGTTGGGGAACTCTTAGGCTGCCCACTGGGGAGTAGCAGATATCCCCCCATCTGTTTATCTGAATCTTGGCCAATCCAGCAGGGTCAAGTGGGTGGGGCTTGGGACCTGATAAAAGCTGTCTGTGTCTGATCTCGGGGTTGATGGTGCAGAAATGTATGATAACAGGTTACCCTGTTACAGGGGTCTAGTAGGAAGTCTCTGTCCAAAAGCTGTGCGGCAGATGGGCCATATAAAGCTTCCTTCAGTGGTTGGGAGGGTTATCCATGTAGACTTGTGGTTTGCGAAGGACCTGTTAATCCTGGGCTTCACCCTGTCATGCAACAGCCCTTTGAAGGATTTTGAAGGATATTCACCAGGGGTTTACCTCGCCTGGGTCAGTTCACTCAAGCAGAGATCGCTCTGTGGGCCGGATCGCGTCTGTGCTGACACAATTTCCGGCATCTGCACATGCGCAGATGTGATTTCTGGCGCCGCAGAAGTGAGTCCACGCTCTGTGCTGTGCCGGTTTAGGGCAGTGCTCGGGGACTCGCCGAGCAGGCAGCTCAGTTTGAGGGTGGCTTGTGGGCCGTTTAAACGACCCCTGTGGGCTGCTTGTGGCCCACGGCTGCAGGTTACTGACTCCTGAAATACACCCAATGCCTAAGTCAAATCCAACCTACATCTGAAATCAATGAAGTTATGACCAATTTTTAAAATCAAAGAAATTTGTCCTGTCCAGTTTCTTCACCTTCATTACTCAGGCCTTGCTTCCTGGAGGTGTGTGTGGGGTGTGTTTTTCACTGTGAGTGCATCTGCAAGCAGTACACACCAAAACGCTACCATCTTGTTCTTTTACCTCACTCTCCCGTTTGTGTAAAGTTTAAAATATTTATATGCTGCTCGCCATGCTCACGTTTCCAGATGGTGTACAACGATAAAATGTAAAACAGTAAAATAAGCAAATATACAGTATAATTAAAAAACAATAAATGTTTTAAAATAATGAATAACCAAAAAATTCTTAAAGGCATAGTGTCTGGCCTCACATGTCAGAAAACACCAAGGTGAATAGAAAGGTTCTCAACATATACTGAAATGGTAAATGTGTTGATTATGGGGCCTTGTTTCTGGGGACATAGATTAGATCTCAAGCTCATATCCATTGTCTTGAAGAAGAAGAAGAAGAAGAAGAATAGTAGTAGTAATTTGGATTTGATATCCCGCTTTATCACTACCCGAAGGAGTCTCAAAGCGGCTAACAATCTCCTCAGAGAAGTGTGACTTGCCCAAGGTCACCCAGCATCTGCATGTGGAGGAGCAGGGAAGCGAACCTGGTTCACTAGATTACAAGGCTACTCCTTTTAACTACTACACCACACTGGCTCTGTTACTACCCACAAAGGGAGGATGAGATATGGAATCTCAAGGGTGCACACAGAGTATTATTAATAGTAGCACTTCCATACAAAACCTTGAACCCCTAGCTATTAACTCAAAATTACAGTGAAAGCTAAATAAGCAGCAGTGAACTATTCAAGGAATATTGTAGTAAAACAATCCAGATGGCTCAAACCATCATGCCACTCAGATAAAACAACAACAACATACACATATGCAATCAAAGCAAGACAAGTGAAATAATATAATTGCATAAAGTACTATTGCTTCCTGGGGCATAGGAATAAAATGTATGTTTCTTGGAAGCCTTCAAGAAAATACCAGGCAAGTAGATAAATGATCTATACAGTGACTATCAAAAGCCAAAAACCCAAACCACAGGTGCAAAGTGAGAGAGCAATCATTTCTCGGGAGCACTGGAGAAGTGACAAGATATGTCAACTTTATGACACAACCTGATGTATCCCTCCTGAGTTCTTGCTGTTTGCTTGCTTATAAGAGGAAACATTTATTCTGTCAATTTTTTTTCTAGAGGTATCTCGAGTAAGGGGTGGGTGTAGAACACTTGTCTTATGAAAATCAATTTGCCATGAACTTTGAAACAAGGATTAAAACAGCTGAAAACTATATTACCATCAATACTGTGCTGTTATCCTTCAGAAAACAGCAATGCTGGGCAACTTGGAACATGCCCTCATCTCACCCACCTGACCTGAGGAATTTTGGTACAGTCATACCTCTGGATACGTAAACTTCGGGTTGTGAACGTGGCAAACCCGGAAGTATACCTGCACACGCATGCGCAGAAGTGTTCAATCGCATGCGTATAAATGCTCAATCGCGCTACGTGTGTAGAAGGGCGCCTCCGGTTACGAAGTTTTTGGGATGCGGCCAGGCCTCCAGAATTGATCCCATCCATAAACGGAGGTACCACTGTAGTCTTAAATTCTCTTCAGGCATACCTCCTTACATGAGAAGTGGGGAAGGGCAGATGTGCTCCCTGGTCTTGTTCCCTGCGCTGTGTCAACATCATTGCTCCCCCAGGCCTCTCTGTATGTCTGCAGTCGGAAGCCTTTCCTAATCATGTTGACTCCGCGTGCAATTTAGAAGCTTGATATCCCATGAGTAGAGTGGACTTTCTGCTGCAGAAATATAACCCCCCAATGCATAGAGAACTATAGGAGCAGCAAAAGTGATGTTGGGGAGCATGAAGGAGACTACCCCCATGCTACTCCTCAGATAGCTTACCTGCAGTGGAACCCCTAAGCTTGCTTCTGGCAATATTTAGGTAGCAATTCTACTATTTTAATAGGCAGCAAAATGCTGAAGCCCCTTCTAGGTATTTTCAGCATCCCTTTCCAGACATATGTGCAAATAAGACATGATATAGTATCAATTCATATTGTCAGAACACTTAATTAAACAAAAACAAAAACTACTTGATTGGCTGGCAAAACATTTGGTAAAAAGGGAAGAACTCATAGAGCTCATCTGCATCACTGCTGTTCAGTATTCTCAGCTGCAGGTTTCAAACAGCTCCCACCGGTACCAGAGCCTAAAGAATTTCAGCACTGAGCAATAATGTGTTCCCAGTGTAGTAAGGTTAACCATCTGTATTCTGGAGTGTATTACTTTATACAGTCCACATGTTAAAAGTTATGTTACAGTTTTGCCATGTTCTCTAGAAATATAAAAAGCCTTTTCATCTTAAACTGAAAACAATAGCAAAAACAAAGGAACAACTTTTTAAGCCCCCTTTTTTAATTTGTCAGGACAAAAATAAATACATCACATCAGTTTTAAAATAAATAAATGACTAAGATATGGGTGACTTCATGCACAACCAATAATCCTTGAAACAGTATGATGTTTATTCATGTAAACCATGTTTTGATAAAGGAAAATATATGCTCTTGTTTTTCAAAGAGATCTTGCTCAAGTGAATTTCTATGCACAGAAAAGTTCAATCACGTGCCCAGGAGGAAAAGTGTGTGTGTCCCAGTTCAGCTAGCTAATGGCAAGAGTCCTGCTCAAAAATACGGTTCCTATAGGTGATCACCTTTATATACAATGGGTTGGAACCAGACAAATGTATGTGTAATGAGCTTGGTTAGAAGCCCTATTCCTGTGACCAGTGCAGTCAACCTTTAAAATTCTGGTGATTGGAGGACCCTTCTGGATTGGTCAGGGAATGTGTAGGGAATGGAGAGAGAAATGGGGATGAAATTAGGTGAAATCCCCCTTAGCTGTGAAGCTTGCCCTTTCCAACTGACCACAGTCAATAATTAAAACTGTTTTAAAATTCAGTAAACTCAGACAACAGTCTACAGTAAAATACGGAGTCAGCAGCAAAATAAGCCTGGTGGTAGCACACTCACATTAACCACGAAACTTTATATGTTAAAAAGAAAAAACCCACCCAGCTAAAAGCTGGCTGTGAATATGCCCAATGGGCCACTCCCTTTGAACTTCATTTGTGTGTCTGCAGGGTGAATTTCATAAAGGACTTATTCCACTATATTTCATTTCACTTATTTTTACCCTGTGGTTAGATTTACTTAAAAAAATAGAACTACATTGGAAATGGTACAATATACAGCTGTTCTTCCTCAATTAACATTCTCTCTTGTTGAAGACTCAACGGGAATTACTAAGACCCAGAATGAGTTTCTCAAAAACAAGACATGGCAGATGAATTTAATTTCCCCCCTTTTTTATGGAGTTACAAGCTTGGTGGATTAGGGGAATGTTGTGGACATAGTGTATCTTGATTTCAGCAAGGCATTTGACAAAGTCCCCCATGATATTTGTGTGAGCTGGTAAAACATGGGTTGAACAAGGTAACTGTTACGTAGATTTGTATCTGGCTGAATGACACATTGATGCTTTAGTTAGCAATGGTTAGCCAAAGAATTATAGACACCCAGAGACAAGGTGCCCCAACTACAAAATTTTAGAAATAAAGAGATATATAGCTGTACCTGCAGCATCTTTTTTCTTGTATCAAAAAATGCAAGAAGGACTTGTACACTTGCCAGAAGCTCAGCTCTGCCCTCACCATTGGAAGGATCCTTTAAAAAAGTCCCATATGACCAGAGAATTTGCACCTGTCCTTTGGGGGATGTAAGAAGCCCTGAACACACATTTTTTAGATGTCCCTTTTATGATGAGGCACATAGAGAAACCATTGACCCCCTGCTGGTGAGGATTTGCTGACCTCCCGGCAAAGCAAAAATTCGATCTTCTCCTGTTAGGCAAAGACCCCAAGATGACCCGAATTGTTGCCAGATTCTGCGCACCGATCTGTAGGCGCAGACCATCCCCGATTCAATCTAGTTTGTTAAGATAATTCCCAAACCCGGATTCACGGGCGACTTTGGGTCATTTCTCTAAGGTAGTCTATTTTAAAGTTTTTATGTGTTTATATGCCTATCGCACTTTTAAACTTAAAATCTATTGTTGTATATTGTTTTAAATGTTTGTTTTGCTATTGGGACTGTAGTTCCATTTGTGTTTCTCAAACTGGTCTCTGACCGTAATAAATTTCATGTTCATGATGCTTTAGTTGAGATTCCTGCATTGCAGGAGGTTGACTTGATGACCCTTGGGGTCTTTTCCAATTCTATGATTCTACCACGGTTGTGATATTGTATGTGATATTGTATGTAGCAGATAAGTTATGCAAAAAGTCTACTAGACTTAAAAAAAATGGGCTGGAATCCAGTGCTGCCACTCCACTCATGTAATAGCTTTGATCCAGCAGAGACTTCCAGTAAAGTTAAGAGGAAAGAGGCAACTTTTGCTGATTCCTCCTTTCTGCTTCAGCTCCCTGTGCCCCTCCAAATCTGCTCAAGGTCAAGGACATTCCAAAATAGCATGGAAAGTGGGACAGGGTGCTCCATGGGGAAGGAGGAATTGGATTAATTTATTGTATTTATATTTATATCTAGTATTACTAAGGCCAATAGCTAATGCAATTAATACACAGAAAGAACAGGAACTGGGTGACACAAAATAAAAAAGGAATTATATACCATTTCCTGAATTAATTACTTCTGTCCATTAAAAGCTAACAGCCATTATATTTTGAATACTTTCTGTCCTTACTACCCATGTTATTTATCCTAGTCACTACTTTTCTTAGTCTTCACCAAAACGTTAATAGTGGTCATCATTCTCCTTGCTCAGCATCCTTCACTGGGCATTTTATTTAAGCATACTTGATTCCTTACTGCATTGATTCAATTAGTCCACAGGGTATAGGAAGGACATTAGTTCGATTAGACTGCATTCTGGAACCGCCTCTAGGTAATGGTGCCTAAAAAATGGAGTTATGAGGTCTACTTTAAAAAACAAACAAACAAACCCCTAAGTTCTATCAAATGCCATACACTTACTGCAATTATGATGAGTTCTAATTGCAGTTTGATGAAAGAAATTGGGTGGTCTTGTCAAAAAGATTGTCTTTTCCTTTGCATCTATAAAATGATCATTTTGAGGATTGCTCAGAAACACGTTGTAAAGCTCCTTATGTAGCAATTTTGCCATATAAATGATAATTTATAGGTGCAACCTGAGCAAAATCATGGCCCATACAAGCCTGGAGGGGAGAGGAATTATGCCTCAATGGCTAGTCCCTCCTGGTCAGAGACAAGAAATCTAACACCTGATTACCATTTAGAATAGCTGGAAGCAAAATTATCAAGCCTTTCTGCCGCTTATAAAATCTGATTAAGTATTAATGCTTCCTTTGCTATAACAGCTAGAATGGAACAAAATATGATGGGATTTTCAGGAGTAATAGCCAGTTTACAATCTCACACTCTGCGTGAAGATATGCAATACTATTGAACTGATTGTACAGCAAGTTGAGGACCCACCACAGGGCACTGTGGCAGTCTCTCTCTCACAAACCTGGAGCTGGCCCTGCCAGCAAACTTGTTTCTTAGACCCAGGAGAGTCATCATCACTATATGTCATGGACAGCTTTGCTATAGTTATCATATAGCATAAAGAACAGTTCTCACAGCACAGTGGATAATCAGCCTGTGTGCACAGAAGAGGACAGAAGGTTTAGCTGAAGGAAGAAGCTGAAGTCAGGCAGGGGACCATGAGGCTAAGGACTCCTGAGAGAAGCCAAGAGCTGAAATCGCTGGCTGGAGCTAAGGGTTTCTGCAGGGAAGAACATGTGTCCCAAGAGGCAACCTTCAAGACAGCTCTGAAGCCAAGGGTCCATGAGATTGCTGAGCATCTGAGGTTGTTGGATCCTGGTAAATGCTTCAGAACTCCTGAAAGAACCTGGAGAGACTCCAGAGGGAGTCCTCAGTGCCTAGCTGATTAATGTTAACTGGGTAGAGGTTGCTTAGGGGAAATTGCTGTAGGTTTGAAAGAAGAAGAGTTTGGATTTGATATCCCGCTTTATCACTACCCCAAGGAGTCTCAAAGCGGCTAACATTCTCCTTTCCCTTCCTCCCCCACAACAAGCACTCTGTGAGGTGAGTGGGGCTGAGAGACTTCAAAGAAGTGTGACTAGCCCAAGGTCACCCAGCAGCTGCAGGTGGAGGAGTGGGGAATCAAACCCGGTTCACCAGATTACGAGTCCACCGCTCTTAACCACTACAGCACACTGGCCTCTCTAAAAAGGGGGAAGGAAAGGGGAAGAAAAGGGGGAGGTACTGAATCACTCAAGAGCAAAATTGTTAAAGAGAAACCTTATTTTGAAACTATTCTGAGTGAAAGAAACTGTTACTAAGTTCATAGTATCCATGTTTATAAGAATTATTTTGAAATAAAATATGATTTACTTTGTTTTACCATTTAAAGTAGAAACTGTGCTGTTTTGTCCCACAGTTACCCACAGTTACTGTTGGGTAAACAGGGGCACATAATTGACCTAGTATTTAAATGTATGGTGGCAGCAGTAAATGAGCGAGAGCCAAGTAAAAGGTTATATCTTAAGCAAAGAAAACAAACACTAAAGTGTGGGATTACTTTCGACAGAACAGTGGTAGCAAAGAGGGGTTTCCTCACAGCTTGTGGCAATAGTTCCTCCATAGCTCATTGCAGATAAACTTTATTAAAGCTGCAAAACCCTAAACATACTTCCTGGAAATACGTTTCCTAGAAATCACTTGTGTTTATGCAAGTGGATGTGCAACAAGATTGCACCCAAGCTTAATGATCACCAACCATAGCTGCATAGCATAAAGAAGTCTTCACAAGATGCTATGAATCTCTGCTGAAAAAAGGTCCACAGCATGGGACCAGCAACACTAAATGCTTGAATTCCGATTGAGGCCAGTCTTGTCTTTGTAATACACGGGGCAACTAACAGTACTCCACTGGATAAGCTTAGTGATCAGGCTAGAATGTAAGGGTTCAGAAAGTCCTAGAATGGCTGTTGTATAAGTCTCCTCCTGCAATTGGCTGCAATTGAATATCATCCTAAGTCATAGGTGCCAACTCCCTGAGGCCCTGGGTGCCTGAGCACTCACAAAATTATCCATGAAGGGGGCCAAGCACCCACAAATTTCAATGCCAAGGCCATGCACATGGCATGGTACCCAAGGCCCCAGGCACCCACGGTTGCAGGGTCAAGCTGGCACTCCTCTCGTAAGTGTTCTTTACAGGCTTAAGAGTTTATATGAAAACACGTGAAAAATATTATCCATATTTTATTCAGTAATGTACTAGAAGCTGCTTATAATTGTTGCTTTCTCTGTAGCATCATGAAATTCCCTTGCACTGTGACTATGAGCTCCCCACCCCCTCCTGAATAGGAAAAAAGCACAGTGGATGATTGATTTTTAGTTCTCACAGATGATACAATGACAAATAAGAAGCCAGAGCAATTTAGTCTGAAATATCCTTTTCAAAGGATTTAATGCATTAAGGAGTCAATCTGCTTTCTGCAAACTATCCAATGCAATGCTAATAGCATTATAAACAAACAAAACTCCAAATAGAGTACTGATTAATTGTGTGATATCATTGTGTAAACAAGAACACTATGGTGAATGCTTAGATTAGCCTCTGAAAGGTAGCTTTTGGTGTAGATGAATATATACAAGAATATTATAAAGCCATTCTTTCTAAGTGTTTGATCTCATTTTCAGTATTGTTTATGTACAAGACGACATCTCTGCTGTTTAAGAACAAGGGCATCTCACTATCACCACCACCAAAATAAAAACAATTTACATGAAAGGGGGGTCGTTGGAATACTTTTCTTTATATTATTTTCTTTTTATGTATTGCATTTCATTATCTTTCTATAAAAGAGTTTGGATTTTATTGCTCAATATGTTAAAAACCTCTAATGAAATTCTATACAAAGCAATACACATACACGCTTATCTCAGATCCTTTTACCCATGGGTTGGCAAACTAAGGGCCCCATGGCCTTCTGGATCCGGCCCACAGACGGTCCGGGAATTGCTGTGTGGATCGCCAGCACGTACGTGTTCTTTCCCTCTTCCTCACACTGCAGCGGCGCATCCTCCCTCCCTCCTGGCTCCTCCCCGCCCTGCCTAGAGGAGGAAGGGGGCTGGGCTTTGTTGGTGCCAGCAGCAGCAGCGCTCGAGCGGCCGCCATTTTAAGCAGCCCCTCTCCAGAGCTCTTTCGCACGCTGCTCATCATCCCTCTACCACCGCTGCCAGCCCCTGCCCCTCGCAAGATACAGGTAAACGGCAACTGGTGCTCGTGGTGCTCTTGCATCATTTTATTTTTCAAATTATAGCCTGACCCCCCACAAGGTCTGAGGGACAGTGGACCGGCCCCCTGCTGGAAAAGTTTGCTGACCCCTGCTTTTACTGGTATGCTGGAAAACCTGGTCTACAGACTAATTGGTTTTTCCCTGAGGGGCATTGCAATGGGGTAGAGGGAGAAACAGCTTCCACTGCCATCTCTCAACTTCAAAACTTTCATAAAGAAAAGAAGAAAAGAAGAGAAGAGTTTGGATTTGATAGCCCGCTTTATCACCACCCGAAGGAGTCTGAAAGTGGCCAACAAAGAATCAGCTACCAGAAGTGCTCTTAAGGGGGCCTCTGACCATTTTAATTCTCTGTATAAACAGGGTTAAACCACAGAGCCTAGGACTTGCAGATCAGAAGGTCGGCGGTTCGAATCCCCGCGACGGGGTGAGCTCCCATTGCTCGGTCCCTGCTCCTGCCAACCTAGCAGTTTGAAAGCACGTCAAAGTGCAAATAGATAAATAGGTACCGCTCCGGCGGGAGGTTAAACGGCATTTCCGTGCGCTGCTCTGGTTCGCCAGAAGCGGCTTAGTCATGCTGGCCACATGACCCAGAAGCTGTACGCCGGCTCCCTTGGCCAATAAAGCGAGATGAGCACCAAAGCCCCAGAGTCGGCCACAACTGGACCTAATGGTCAGGGGTCCCTTTACCTTTACCTTTATAAACGGTTACAAATTATATTTGCTGTGGAGTAATTTAGGATGCTGCTCATGGACCTGTTTTTTTTTTTTTTTTTTTGGGGGGGGGAGAGAATTATTTGAGGTTTGAACAACCAATTTAATATCTGCAGTTGTTAAACTATAGGTGAGACTGCCCACAAGTTATCTTTTTTTAAAAAAAAAAATAGCAATAGATATAATCATAGTCGCCTCTTCTTCTTTCTTAGCAGTGTATTACAAGGAAAGGAAACTTGTTTTTAGAATAGCTTCTCTCCTGCTGCAAAACCAGCCAGTCTGTACAACCCAACTGCCCACATAATTCTTCCCTTAACCTTCTCAATATGTGTCCGCTGTGAAAAGCAGCTTCTCTTAGTCCTTGGCCTGAAGGTCTCACAGCTGTGGTTAAGTGACCACAAATCACACAGTAAAAGGGATAGTAGCATTTGAACTATTGGCCAATAGACCTGAAGGCAAGGTTTCTGATAAGAGGAGGATCTCTCTTTCCATTGTTTTTAGTCTGTTTAGCAATATTCACCTAACATTTAATCTCACTTGGAAATCCAGCCATTTTACCTTTTATGCTGACGGGCAGCTCCCTCTGTTTAGGCCTTAGGTGTATCTGAAGCATGAACTGTTCAGCAGCAACTGTTCTGAGGTTATTCAGGCATATATATATATATATATTACATTAAATGCTTAGTAATCACCTTCTGTTTTCCAAAGTAATAAACTTATGCAATGCAGAATGCAAAACTGTTAGTTTTTATGCTATTATCATGGGAGTAGGAAATAAGAATTTCAGATCTGTTTTGTTTGTGAGCCATTTAAAATAGGCTATAGAGGGGCGATATTGCAGTAAATAAGCCTTACCATGAGCAAATTCTGGCCGTGATTACCCAGTAGAAATGGAGCTAAAAGGAGGCCATTGAGGAAATTAGTGGGAGTCCATCAGCATATTGCTGTCTGGGGATCTTGAGGTTTATAGGACACAACTATGCTGTTCTTTAAAGAGAAAAAGGGGCAATAGGAATAGCCCAATGAGGAATAGCCCCTCAGGGCTAAGCCATTGCTGGGAACATGGTTGATCACTGGTTGACAGGGCTGGCATGTATTGTTTTCTCACACCCAATTGTGATGTAGTCCTGTGCTGCCAGCCACAGCAGAGCTCAGTGGAGGGAGAAGCCAGCCAACCAGGTGGGTCTCGGGGGGGGGGGGAGTACTTGCCTGGAGGCAGAATCCATATACAAGGTTCAGTCGAGTCCTAAGTGAGGGGTATTTCAGTCCATGTTGTCAGACGTTCCAGGGGTCAAGAAAGCCCAAGGGTCCAAGGTTGCAAGAAACAAGAAGCAGCAAGGTCTGGTCAGGAATGACAAGTGCTGTTTCCAGCAACTGACTGAGGCAGGAAACCATGCTTAAGAAAGCTGGAGCCAGCTGGTTCTCATCAGGAGCAAGAAGTCTGATCAGCAGCAGGTGGAGTCACTTCACCTTCTGCTCCTTCAGGTGAAGCCAACTCCTGGCCCATGACACATTGGCTTCCTCTTCTCGGTTTCCGAGGGTGAGGTGTCTGTGCACAGTGCACAATACCAATAAGTCGTAATTTGATACCCATTTAATTGCAGTGAAAATATGTTGATTTAAATCTGTTGGCAGTGAGTCAAACTCAGTCTAATATAATTACATTTTATCCCATATGTAATACCTAAGGTTCTTTCTTTCTTTCTTTCTTTCTTTCTTTCTTTCTTTCTTTCTTTCTCTACACTAATCTCTGCTGCTGTTCCAATATTCAAGCTTTCAAGACAATACTCTTTAGTAAACAGATTGGGAAGAAGATTAAGAAGATTATGGTTCATTGGACAAGAATGGCTACAATTCATTCTATGGTCTATTATTATTATTTTGCATATAACAATACATATTTTACATATAACAGATTCTATGCCTTCTGAAATGGCCCCAAAACATTTATATTTGCAATCACTTGCCGCATTGCACTTCGTATAGCTGAATTAGTGTTGTCTTTCATTCTGCGTATTAAGAAGTTCTGTGTGTAACGCTATACCTAACCCAACAAAAGGTGGCTGAGTTAAGATATCGCTGTAGCAATATGTCTTGCCCTTCTTAATCTTTAGGACCAAGATGACTGCAATGGTTATACTGACCTATTTATGGGCCAGAACAGTTGCACACACAGAAAATCTGGAGTGTATATTGTACACTTAAGAGAACCCTTTTTTAAACAATAAAAAGTATAAAGGGAAACATGCCTCAGATTTGGTGCAATTTTTTATATGGCAGACACTATTGACAGCTCAGGGTAGCATGTCTTGACATGATGGAAATGCTGCGTGTATTGCCAAGAGTTTTCTGGAGAGCACTCTTATTTTTTTTTAGGACATGTTTCTCTTGAGGACATCATTAAATTGAGGTTTCTAAGAATCTTTCTGACAAGATGTGTCTCCAAATAGTGATCTTATGTACATGCAATAAGGCTTAAAGCAAGGGAAACACATGACTGTCAGGAGCAAAATAATGAAATGGGCCTGAGCTATTATCATTTTAACCTGCGCTGCTCAAGTTTAATGCTGTCCACTTAGTTTCTGTTAAAAGCTTTTAGTCAAAGGTTCTCCCTGATAAATGGTTTATTTTATTTATATTTTATTGTAAGATGATACAAACCAGACATTTCAGGGGTAATTTCAAAGCTACACCTTTTCAGTATAGAACATGCAAGCTTGAGGAAAGTACAATTCCACCAGGATTAGTTCATGACCCTCTGAGATTTATTTAAAGAAGGTTAAATATTTCACCATTAACCACAAATTTGGAGGGTGCTTTTCTTCTAGTAAAATGGTGCCGGTACTTACCATGAAGTTGTTACAGTGCCACACTTTTAATCAGTGCTTTTCCTTTAGAAAAAAAGGGGGGTTCTGGTACTGTGTATCCTTAAGTGCCTCCAGAAAAAAAGCACTGGTGGTGGCAATATAGTAGCAGAAGTGCATTTATTTAAAAATTAATAGCGTAAATTGGGACAATGGCGTCTCTGCTGTTCATAGTGCACACACACACACAAACACACACTCTCAACCTATTGTAGCACCTCCACCCCAAGTGACGTGTTTTAGACAGGGGGTGCTAATCAAAACTATGTATTTCATTCAAATATAACATGCACAACTTATAGAAAAATTCAGAAAAGCTAAGTAGGCATGTGCATAACCTCTGCTTTGAAAATGAACTCAAAACTAATTGAAGCCTAAATTTGGCTTAGAGTGGACATGAACAAGGACATAAATTTAGCGAAGAGATTATTGAGTAATGGCTTGATCTAGCTGAAGCAACGCTGAAGGGAGCCTTGGAGAACAGCATTGCCGAACTAGAACTTGCTTAAAAAAGAAAAGAAAATTCTGTCTCCCTTTCATATTTCAATGTCAAGGAAGGCTACTGTCAGGGGTTCAGGAGCAGAGGCACAGGGAGGAGAGGAGATGGAGAGCGAAGGGGAGGAATCCGAGGGGAGCGTAGGAGAAGAGGACAGTGGACCGAGGGATTCCATGAGCCTCTCCAGCGAATCGGAAGATTCACAGAAGGGGGCGCCAGTGGCCAGGGGTAGGGGGTTCCCAAGGGGAACGCCCCAGGAGCAAGGGGGGAGCAGGGATTCCCAGAGCAGTAGTTGGAAATCAGGACCAGCTTCCCCACCAGAGCAGAGTGGGGGGGAAGAGTCCCAAGGATCGGGGCCAGTGCATTCCCCACCAGGGAGAGAAGATAAGGCAGGGCTGACCACGCCTCCATCGGAGAGTCAGACAACGGAGGGGAGGTCAGATCCGGCCAGTATCCCGGAAGAGGGAAGCAGTGACAGAAGTAGTGTAACGGTCAGGAGGAAGGTCACTGGGTTGGCGTGAGAGGCAAGTTCAAATGTACAGGAGCGCGGGACAGCAGAGAATGAGGATTGGGAACCGGGTCCTAAAGCCCGCCGGAGGGAGGGGGAGGAGCTAAGCGACTCAGCGTCGGAAGAGTCCAGAAAGGGCAATGCCCCAGCGGGCAGGAGGACCCAGAGGAGGAGAGAGCAGCGTAAAAGGTGGAGCAGGGCTAGGATCTTAAACTGGTGTCATAGGGGAGGAGACTCAGACGGTACTTCGCCGGTCTAGGGTTAAGACGTAGAGCTGCGCGCTGCGGCTTTGAAATGGAAACTGAACCTCAATAAAGACTTTTGTACATAACGACAGCCTAGCGTTGGTCCTCTGTGAGCTGGGACCTAGGGGCAGCTCTGACAGCTACTATAAACAAGAAAGTACCAACTGATTTATTCACATGCTGCATGTGATCATATAACAGTAGTGCATATGTGGAAACCCTTCTCAAGCAATGACATTTTCAGCCTGATGCCTAGTTTGTCTCTCAAACCTGCCTTCTGGCTTGCCCTTCCACCCTAACCTGTTTGTCGCTCCTGATTACAGATTTGTTCTACAGCTCCTCCTGCATCCTGGCTGACCTCAGTCTACTGCACATAAGACTATAAGAAGAACCTGCTGGGTGAGGCCAATAGGCTTTCTAAACCAACATCGCAAAGGCCAACCAGATGCTTATGGGAAGTGGAGAGCTGTAACAAGACTGGAGAAGAAAGCTAGTCCCTGAGATTGCTGAGACCATGGGTCAGCAAACTAAGGTCCGTGGGCCGGATCAGGCTGAATTTCCTTCTGGATCCAGCCCGCAGATGGTCCAGGAATCGCCGTGTGGATCACCAGCACGTGGATCACCAGGACATGCACCTTCTTTCCCTCTCCTTTACACAGCGGTGGTGCCTCCTCCCTCCCTCCTGGATTCTCCCCGCCCTGCCTAGAGGGGGAAGGGGGCTGGGCTTTGTTGGTGCCAGCAGCAGCAGCGCTTGAGCGGCCGCCATTTTAAGCAGCCCCTCTCCAGAGCTCTTTCGCACGCTGCTCATCATCCCTCCACCGCCGCTGCCAGCCCCTGCCATTCGCAAGACACAGGTAAGGAGCCACCAGGGCTTGTGGTGTTCTTGCATCATTCTCCCCCCCCCCCCAAAAAAAAATATAGTCTGGCTCCCCACAAGGTCTAAGGGACAGTGGACCAGCCCCCTGCTGAAAAGGTTTGCTGACCCCTTGCTGAGACTATGTAGGTTGAATTATTATTGGTTATGTCCCTGCCATCCTAGGGATGAGCTGCTGAAAGTACACCTGCTTTCAATCACAGCTCTCCTTCTCAGAAGCTTATTGAAATCACCATTTATGGTTAGAAGTGTCTGATCCCAGGGTCTCAGACTTCTACCTAAGAGAGAGACTGATGTACAACAGTAATTCTACTGGAATTTCCCACAAATGGAGTGACCACGTAAAGAGAAAATGGGGACATTTTGAGCTTTCATGGAACTTCAAGAGACACATTTCTCCTTTGTGCCCTGACTTTGGCAAGTGTCTTGAATTACAGGGTAAAATGTTAATAGCTATGTCTACAGCTGTTTTGTTATTTTCAATCTGTTTTTGCAAGAACTTCTAATTATTGCCCAATTCTCATACTTAAATAAATGTGATTGGAAATTATGGACAAGAGGTTCCCTATCCCTGCTTTAGACCATTATTTGGGAAACAATATATATATATCCATTTCGAAAACAAATAACGCTTATCATTCACTAATCATGCAGTTATGCATCTTTTTCCTTGCTAATAAGATTAACTATCCTAAGTTTTTGTACAACTCTCAGTCAATGAACTATTTGAATGCTGGGGTGTGCAAAACGTGCAATTCTTTATTTCATCTGCTGCCTCAGTAGCAACTCTGAGTTTTGACTGCAAAAGTTTCAGTAAGCCAGTCCCAGAATTAATTCAATGTTTTTATCTACCCATGCATTGCAAAATTATTTGTGCACACAGTGCACAAAGGTTTTATTTCAAAACTGGGTAATCCTGAATCACTGGAGAGAACCTGGCGGAAGTGATAGTTAACTGTTCCAATAAAATATGAGTTATTAATCTGATTATTGATATACAACGTTATCTTCACTGCTCTATTTGTACAAAACATTTGCTAATTAAATAAAGTCAAACAAGCCCCTCTTGATTTTGCATGATTAAAAACATTTTAAACAACAACACAGCAGTACAATCTTCTAATAAAATACCAACATTCTTCAGCTGTGCATTGTCTCCCACATAGAAGATAAATAATGTAGTGAATTCAAGAGTACAATAGAAGTACAGAAAAGTTCTGTAGACTAGAAAAACCAAAAGTCCCCCCCCCCCCCCGCTTCCATCTCTGTATGAAATGCTTGAGAAATACAGAGCCAAATTCATTGGTGCCTTCTCTTAAATGAAAAATTAAGGTCACAAACGACTATATGTATTTCCCTGATACTAAAAAACAAAAAGCACTTGCACATATGTACATACAGTCCCAATTTGTCTGCACAAACAAAAGTATTTTAGAAGCATGCAACTCTAGATGTGAGAGGGCTTCAGACTGCAATCCTAAAGGCACTTTCTAGAGAATAAGCCCCAATGAACACAGTGGTACTTAGTTCTGAGTAAACATGTATAGGATTGTTTTGCCAGATGCCTAAACCCCTATTTGGGTCATTATATTGCATAATTAGAAGAAAAGAGTCAATTTTAGATGGCAGGGATTTCACAGAGACAAGGGCTAATGACTTTTACAACCTCAGGAGATGGGAGTGTTATTGAACATTATCCCCATGTCTGAAGGACCATTAAACAGGATGACTCAGTTGCGAGTGCCCAAGGGAGGAATAGAGGAAATGAGCTCCACAGGAAACAAGTTGATGGACCCAGAAACAAGGGGTTGATGCAGCTGGAAGAGAAGACACAGCTTACTTAGGTGCAATTTGTCCAAGTGGAGGGCTAAACAATGAAGACCAAACCCTGGTGTATAAAAAGCAATAAAATTACAGCACCTATGTTTTCTTTCATTCCAATGGCGATGTTGAGACAAGATGCTTGGACATTGTTTAGCATTATTATGAGAATGAGACACAGCAAGCATCAGGCTCACTTCTCCCCTGCTCTAGCACATGTGATTTGCTTCCATTTTGGATTAATCACAGTTCAGAGTGCCATCCCAACCCTAAACCATGGTTACTATGGTTCGCTGAGCAAGCCAGCTTCGTAAACTGTGAAGTTGCACAAGCTGATTTGGAAACAGGTCACAACTGGTCACTGCTAGTTCTACTGGTTGACTAACAGGAGCTTATATAACAATCTCCAATATTTTTGCTAAACCACATTATTTAAATGAAATGCTTACAGAAAAATAGGTAAGATTTATTTGCTGTCAACACTGCCACAAATTTGTTTCTCAAATGGCGTCTAGGCTATGTTCAGTCATATTCTTCTTGAGTCTTCAACCACATAACTATAATCTCAGGTCTTTCATCTCCAAGAACTTAGAGGCATATTGGATATACTCCTTGGGAGAGAGCACCAAGTGGCAATTGTGTCAACTGTTAAATCCTATCTATCATCTATCTATCTATCTATCTATCTATCTATCTATCTATCTATCTATCTATCATCTCTCTCTCTCTCTCTCTCTCTCTCTCTCTCTCTATCTATCTCTATCTATCTATCATCTATCTATCTATCTATCTATCTATCTATCTATCTTTCTATCTATCATCATCTATCTGTCATCTGTCTATCTAATCTATCTATCATCTATCTATCAATCATCTATCTATCATCTATCACTGGGACAGTAACAAAGTCTGCCGAGTGAGCAGCAACTCCCCCCCCCCCCTGCCCTTTGCAGGACAGACTATAAGCAACATTCAAAATGAACAATTTTGATAGTTTCCCCAACCTCAATCAAATATGTCCTTATAAGTCTTACCCTCATCAAATAAATCTGTGACAAAGTTAGCAAATTACTTTTTCTATCATGTACACTAGAACAACAGGCTGGATGTGTTTGAACAACTGAATGAAGTCTCAGCCACAACAGAAATGGAACTTGAAAACACCCAGGACTCAAAGAGATTTCTAGTGTGTTAAGTAGTGAATCCAGATGTATTTTAATGTCCTAATCTCCATCATGGACGTGGGTGGCACTGTGGTCTAAACCACTGAACCTCTTGGGTTTTCTGATCAGAAGGTCAGCGGTCCAAATCCCCGCAACAGGGTGAGCCCCCATTGCTCAGTCCCAGCTCCTGCCAACCTAGCAGTTTGAAAGCACGAAGTGCAAATAGATAAATAGGTACTGCTCCGGCAGGAACGTAAACAGCATTTCCGTGTGCTGCTCTGGTTTGCCTGAAGCAGCTTAGTCATGCTGGCCACATGACCCGGAAGCTGTATGCCGGCTCCCTCGGCCAGTAAAGCGAGATGAGCACCACAACCCCAGAGTAGTTCGCAACTAGACCTAATGGTCAGGGGTTCCTTTACCTTTAATCTCCATCATAGACAGAAGTCCATACCCTCACCTTTACCTTCAAAGCAAAGGGTAGCCTTACTACTATTCCTTGAATTTTCTATGGATAAAACTTACACCAGCCATCATTTAGTAAGTATTTCAGAAACTGAGAAAACATTAGTGATAGCTAAATTTGATTTTAGCCTGGCCCTGCATTGTCCAGTTTTTCTGTGCTTAATTCCAAGTTAGTAACTCCTTTGTACTACTGATGATAAGAGCAGCAGGATATGGCTTCTGAATGTGTCGAGTGAATCCCAAGTATTTTTCAGGCATGAATCTCCCAATATCTCCCGGTCCTTCACTTCTGTGGCCTGGCAGCAGGTGTAACAAGAACATGACCAGCAGTGGAGGGTCGGAGTAGCTTCATTTACTGCTTCCTCTTTGGATGCTAAAGCGTGTTCTCCTTCATGGAGAGCACGTGTTGCGGTGGGGGCCGACAGGACACTCCAAAGTTGTGGGGTGGGCTAATTGATCGTTGGCCACTGATGTGATTGGGCTTCCCTTGTTGTTGGGAAGAAGTTAATGTTGCCATTTGTTGATTGACAGCCAGAAATGCTAAAACTCCCTGCACGAGGCGTAGAGCTTCCTCTTTTCGCCCCATGCATCGGATTCCCCATCCCCCCTCCCTATATTCAGGGTTGTTTGCTTTGACCTTGCTATGCCTGTCATGGGGTCGTCTGCTCTTGGGGCAGGGGCCTGGCAGGAATTTTGTCCATCTGGCTGATTGGCTGGTGCCATTTGGTTTTTGCCTACTGCGTAGCAAATCATCGCAACCAGTAAGGCTGTGGTTAGGCATTGGTTTATGGTTTGGTTGGTTGAGGGGCATGGATTGGCTGTGCCTGCCCCTCTAATGCTGCTACCGCAAGGGATTCCGTTAAAGGATTACAGGGGCTCACTATTGCTTTTGTCTACCCTGTCAAGGGGCTCAGGCCATGCAAGAGCCCCTGGTTGCATTTGGGGAGGGCTGAGGGCAGGTTCCCTGCTCCGTCGCTGCCCCCAAGTGTATTCCCCTTTTCTGACTTTCGCAGGCGTGCGGAATATCAGTCTGTCCCCCATGGGGGGGGGGGCAGATAGTCGCAATCAATGCCTAAGCAACCACTCACATTTTTGTATTTTAATAAAGTTGTGGCCAAAATTATGCCAAAAACCTTAAACAAAAATTTCTGTGTGATGTGTGAGTTATTGGGGTGGCCCTGGGGACCTCAACACGCAACATTCGCAGAGCCAGGAACAATGAGTCCTGTCCTTGGGAGATATATCTTTCTGGGATGCTCACATTCTCAGAAGTAGGGAGAGGAGAAAAAGGTTGTTCCTTCTCTATATTCCAGTGGCTGCTGCCTCTAGAACAAGACAGAAAAGTGGGAATGTTCACAGGGAGTAGTACTGTCATATGAGCTGGATAATAAATTGAGTGGGGATATTACCTGGCTTGGTTTATGGCCAAGCATTACCAATCCCCCCTCCCTTTGAATTAAAGTGTCTTTTGTTGGAAACCCAGTTTATCAGAATAGCTTTTGCCTCCTTCATCTTGTGAAAAATAATGGATTTTGACTAAGATGGAGAAGCTCTCTTGTGACAATACAACTGATTAAGAAGTGTATAGTAATTGGGGTTCAAACTCAATTCACATTATAATTATCTGAATTTCCTTTTTCTCCACTTAAAAGGGTCATGACTCATGCTTTTGAGGCTAGAGCCTTTTCCATGATAATATTATAATTCCATCCACCTGGCACAATGCTAATGGATCTTGAAAAAAATAAAAATAAAATAAAAATAAATTATTGATGATAGTTAAGTATCCAGGTTTGCTTCCTCCCCTCCCCCCCTCATTTAGTGGTAATAGGATAAAATGATCTGTGTAATTCATTTTTGTTTAAAGACTCTGTCTTCTCATCACATGATTTTATCAGCTATAATTTTTAGTCCTTATCTGTTTTAATTATCAGTTTTTACTCATTAATTATTTGTGTTTAATCTCGTACTCTATTCACATGTTTTATCCTATGTGCTTTTCTTTGTTCTTATTTGCTTTAACAATCACTAGTTTAAATCCCTATTGCTATTTTATTCATATGCTCTTATGCTGGTCTGTGACTGTAATAAAGTTTATTATTATTATTATTATATCAACGATAACGAGAGGTTGAATCACCACTTTTTTCTCCCAACAATGCACTTAAAATCCAGCCTTCATGAAAATCTCCATGGTTACATGATGTAAGATTTATATCTATAGTCAAGGTATGCAATGAAACTAGAGCCAACTTGGCACAAAGGTACCTCCACTATTTGAATGAGTGTAGTAAAAATATTTTTGTGATAAATTTAATCACAAAAATATTTTTACTACACTCATTCAAATAGTCATGAATATGACTTGAATAAGTAGTCGCATGATAAGGAAAATGAAAAACAAACAAACAAAAAAAACCTAACACTGGATATTCAAGAAGGACCCAGATGCTAAAATCTAAGGCCACTGTTATACAAAGCAAACAGAATGTCTGGAAATCCACATTTTAGCTAGCATTGTTACAGGGAAGCAGAAATACAAGGCTAACTGATCTGATACTGCCTACTCTGCTTAACTTAATGGGTTTGGCACAGTGAATGGCAGAGTTACAGAGCACATCCTCATTGCAGAACTTGGTGTGAGTCTCATCTGTTATGGAAAGGTTCTCTACATTAAGGCTTTCATAGTACATTCCAATTGATGTGGGACAATGAGCTGGTCCCAAGAATCTGGAATGTGAGTCACATAACTTTAATGGGGATGGGAAGGAATGTAATGTGGTAGGCTGAATCTGGTGCACAATTAGTCTGCTTTGAGTTCAGTGGGATTTAAAATGCTTAACTGTGCACACTGGATTGCAGCTCATGACTGTTGGTGCTATTGAAGAAATGAAACTACTTGTGATGTTTTTGTTTCCTCAAAATCATGATACTCTTGAGTACTAGTGAGGAAACATCAGGTAATGAGAAGGCATCATCAGCATTCAATCAGCTAAAAAATCTTTAATTGTAATTGCAGCATGTAATGGCGTAATTAGTTGTCTAAGTGACAGGATAGGACTGACTCTTACTTTTTTTAAAGGACTATTAATTTTTCCAGAATCTTTTCTTTACACAAAATGAGTGGCAACCAAAGGCTGACAATTTTTAACTCCATGAGGATTCAAAGTAAGATACAGACACAAAACCTACTTATTGATGCTGGAGAAAAAATGCATTTTTTCAAAGGGGGAAAATGTGTTAATAGGATTGGTTGAAAAGCAGGCATTTATTTGACATCTAGCTTCAACCCAAGATTGCTAAAACAAGGTAATGGAAGAGCCCTAGAGCATCAGATTTGTTCCTGGGCCTAAGTTTCCCCGTCCCTACTGTAACGTGATGCTTGGTGCCTATCTAGCACACAAGTTAATGCATGTGTGTCAGGGAACTGCCATCGGCTCAGGGGCGAGAGGGGGAAAAAGGCGGATGGCTTACAGAGAGCTGCCAAAGATCGTGGGAAGCAGCACTTCCTCAGCGGATGAAGGAAGCCACGCCTCTAGTGGGGAGGAGATGCAGGGCTCGGAGGATGCAAGGTGGTGCCAGGACACCTTGCCTGAGGCCCCCCTTTACCCAAGCCTTCATTGCGCAGTAGGCTTTCATGCAGAGAGGGGAGGTGTAGGCAGCAGAGTAGAAACTACTCTGCTGGGGAAGGTTTAAGGACCGCCCACTCTCAGATTCTGCCAGCGAGTAAGCCAGACATGGAATAGAGGTGCTCTGCCTTTGCAAAGGTTTTAGCACCAATAGTAAAGCTTTTGAAAAGACCAGTGAGGCATCTTCCCTGATCGCTCTCGAGCAACCACCCGATAGCCGTAACAATGTGCCTTAATTTACAATTTCTATAATCTTTGGTGTGAGTGAGTGTGCAAAAGCTGGAACCCTAGAAGAAGCACACAGTTCCCTGCTCTATGGATTTGCAAGGTACAAGGTGGTGGCTGAAATTAACTATTTGCTATATAGCATGTGTTGTATTTTTGAAATTTCATTTTCCCTTGCTTAATAATAATAATAATAATAATAATAATAATAATAATAAAATAATAATTTATTATTTATACCCCATCCATCAACTATTTGCAATCAAATCAGACCATCCCAAAAGCTGTGAGAAGGTGAAAACAGCAATCTGGCTGACCTCAGTGCATGTAAGAAAATCAAGAAAATCTCATTCTGCCAATGAGAGAAGAATTAGCTTGAGCTGATCTCGATAGGAAATGTTACCAAAAGCTCAAATGGCTGTGTTAAGATGAGGTACCCCCAGCATTACTCAGTATCTCAATACTACGAATCTGCTAAGATGAAATAAGAATCTGAACTCTCTGGGATAACTGAACATCTCCAACACATCCACTCTCTTCTCACCCCAAATAAATAAATAAATAAATAAATAAAGTGTGAAATAAGTAAAGTTCAAATCTTATTTTCTAATCAGCAAAAAATTGTGACAAGTCACTTGCTGATCATCCTTATTATAAGATGATATTTAAAAAGATATCAAGGAATAAGTATCAGCTGTTCATGCATCTTAGATTTCAGCTGGTGCAATATCAAATTGATCTAACGGTACATGGCAGCACAGTAGCATATGAAAAAGTCATCAGGTTAGTTTATCTCTTTATTGACTGAACTAACTCATGGTTCAGGAGCCCCTTGGTTACACAAGATCAATAGACTTTACTATGACAGGAGACATGAAGTTATGGGATAGTAATTATAGTGACTTTCTTACCTTAAGGTGAAGTAAAGATAAAAATTGAATTTTGCTCAAAAATATTATGCTGCGAATATCTTTCACTAGCTTCTGGGAAGCATTTTTGCAAAGATATAAGTTTTAAAATTAACCTTCAAACAATATTAATCTATGAACAAGTCCTGCCCGTTTTCCAGGGCTTCTCAGATTTAAACAACTCATAAAATCAGATAGCATACTGAAATGAATACTTGCTTTCCCCAGGAATGTGCATTTGAGCATGTGTCCTGTGAACCAGGTAATCTGAGACAACATCATTGGGAAGAAAGAGCATTTTTAAATAACCCCCCCCTCAATATTTGATTAATTATTTCCTACAGCAAAGCTAATATGGAATTTTTTATACTGTATAGTTGTTTTGCTAAGGAAGATTGTCTGTGACGTTTTAATCATCCATTTTAGTAAGCTAACTCATTAGTTTAATAGCTCTGGGAAATATTAAATGGACAGCATGAATGTGGAAGAAATGTATTCTAGGTTATATGTTACTAAAATTGTAGAAGAGGAAGACTGGAATATCTGAAGAGTAATATGAAATCTGCCTGAAAATTTTGCTTAAGTTATTGAAAATTTTGCTTAAGTTATTGAAAGTTCCCTCAAAATTGTTTGATGTTGTGCCTGAGCAGAAGCTCAAAATGTTGATATAGTTTTATGTTATTTTTGCATATTACTCAGAGACGAATTTTTGTGTTAATTTCGCAAATATATGCATTTTATGCACATTAAATCTATGCATTTTTTAAATGTTACTTGGCAGGAGAATTGCATTGCAAAATATGGAGACGTGCAAGTTTCAAAGGATGGCCATGTTATAGTTTGCATATTGTTTGAAAAGTCTAAATTAGGTAGGTTTGCTTTTAAATGTGAACTGAAATTTATCCACCAACCCTAGTTTAAGTATAAATGTTCTTGTACAATCATTTCAGTTTATTCTTTTAACTCGGTTTTGCACCTCTTCCTTCATGAAAGCTGTAAAAATATTCATTAAATGTCATTATCTCCTCATCTTAGCCCCTATTCCTCTTGTTGTAGTAGTTACCCAATTAAATATATAAACCCTGAACTGGTTCCAGGTTTGAGAGCACCCTCAGCATAGCATGCTCATTGCAGGACCCAATTGCACTCATGTCCTGACTGCAAGGGAACCAATGCATGAGCAGTTGCTAATGCGCCAATTTCCCCCCTGTCGATGACCATGTTAATGGGCAGATCAGGGGTGCCAACTTCAATAAAATATGGGGGGAGAGGAGGTAATCCCCACCCCGCATAATCAATCACATGATGTGGCACACACACACACACCATTTGAATGGCAGTACCCATCAATTTTGGGGAGCAGACCCCCTCAAATTTTTGGGGCTCCTATGGAGCAGAGCTTAGGAGCATAGCCACACTCTAGCAATCATGCGATGCAACCTCCATGTGACTTACACACACAGAGGACTACTATTATTACAATGTCAGGACTAGTGAAAGGGAACTAGGACTACTAGTAAGAGTAAAGACGCTGTCTTCAGTCTCAAAATTTAATGAATACGACAGAACAGATGCTTCTGCCATATTGGAAAAACTCCTGGCATGCTTCTTCTAAGTGGGGAGTGGGAGAAAGGCTCCTTTGGATAGTGAACATTTGCAAATAAAGCAATGTTGTCCTTAGATCAGAGGTGGCCCTCCAGATGTTGTTGGACCCATCAGCCCCACCCAGCATGGTCAATTGTCAGGGATGAGAGTCCAGCTTTTGGAGGGTCCCTCATCCTGCTTCAGAGCAATGGTGGAATGCAGCCCTCCAAGCTTCTTCAGATAGCCCTCAGAGTTCTCCACGGGCCCTAGGCCCACACCCTTCATTGGTCCTGCTTTATATCCCAAGTGGTTTCACCTGACAGGAATGTGTCTGATAATGCTTCTTGCTTGCCTAGATGGCAAGGGATGCATTGGCAACTGAACAAATGTAAACATCACATTTGTCGCTCCACACACTTTCCGCTCTGGCCCTGCCCATCACCAGCATGTGGGCCTCAGGATGCTCCCCAGAAGGATATGCAAACCTAAGACTGAAAAATGTTCCCCACTCGACCACAGTCTCGAGGTTAAGGGCAGCCAGCCTTTTTAAGCCCAGGGGGCAGACCGAAGTGAAGCCTTGTCCACTCTGCTCCACTCCCAAGCCCTGCCCTCAGGAACCGGCCTGATTGGGCGAAATTCAAAATAGGGACTGACTTAATTCTGTCTTCTGCAAGAAACGGGGGCTGTGGGGCAAGCGTGACCCAGGAACAAGACCTCCAGCAGCTATTGACAAAGCCCAAGAGGCACCCATACTTCCCTTGAGACGCTAGAGGAAGGAAATGGCACTTAAAACCAGCTTGAGAAGGTGACACTTTATGGCTTAAACCTGAGAAAATAGGGACTGGTGGGGACTCCTGCCCTCCTCTGTGGCCAGCATGGGGATTTCTCAACTGCTCGCTGCCCAGCCCAGTGTTGCTCCCAGGGGTCCGGACCAGCCACGTGGGCCTCAGCCACTGCGCACCCCAGGACTGGATAAGCGGCCACTCCCCACTTTAGAGCAGAGCCACCTTTTGCATCATTGACCACATAGTTCTGCAGTCTCACTGGACTTGAACAAGTGTGAAATGCCATATTTAAAAAATAATAATGCTGCAGATGGTTTTCAGGAGAGGCTATGGGGGGGGGGGGGAATGAGACCCAGGACTATTTAATTTGGATAATGTGACTTGCAATGAACAGTTTGTATGAAAGTTGTCTTCTCTTTTTCTCCCACCCCTTTCTCTGAAGGATACAACACAAATTTCTCTGTATTTTAAATGATCCTCTGCCAGAAAAGGCAGTGCCTATTTCTCTGGAAGACTACTGTGGTTTCTTTACTTGGTAGCAAGGAATATTAAAGGGTGGGAGAGAGGAAGAAAGAGCTATTGTACATTGATCATATTGTGCTGGATTGCTGGCACACCTTGATCCAAACAAATGTTATCCTCTTTGATGTGAATAGGATTTTTAATGGTTCTTTTCCAGTCTAGTCCGTGTTCGTTTTGATGGGCAATTAAAGTGAAGATCTGTGCCGACTGTAGTGCTAATAAGGTAAATTATGCTTCGCTTCCTAATTGGTCTATGAAAGCCATGAAAACTATTAGCGTTCTGAATTGGTGGGTTATTTGAATAATGTTTACAGTAATTGGTATCGTATATGAACTTTTTTTTATTTTTTTAGCTTTGATGCAGGCAGAATATTACAGACCTCACTTACACCATGATGAAAGTTAGGTTAGAGATACAAAACCGAACTCTCCAAAGGCCACTATCATGGATCAAAGGCTTCATCTCAAAGTAATGTACAGGGGTTCTGAGAATTTGCCATCAGGAAGAGACAAGATTTCATTATTTCATATGCTACATTTCAGCTCATTACTTTGTAATGCTTCTGTGTAAACAGGTCCATTATAATACTGAGCTTAATTATCTTATTTTCTCTCATATTACATTTCATAGATATTCACAGCACTGCATAATCATATAACTGAATAGGTCATTTTAAATAGGTCACTGTTTGTATTCAACATAAAACTAGATATTTGGTGTAATAGATATTCCATATTTGCCACATTTTCCATAGTCAAAAAGCCTACAGTGCATGCACAGAATATTGATAACAGCTGTCCTATGTCAAGAAAAGTAAGAAGGCCTTTCCTTTCATTCAGTGAAAGAATAAATATTGCACATGCACACACATTAACCTAGAAATGAAAAAATATATATAATGGAACTGTATCATGTTTTTGAGAATAGCCAATTGCAGTTGCCTCACAGAAATGAATAGCTACATACTCCCCCTAAAGCAGTTAATTATGCTATTTCCTAAGACAGGAGACATTTCATCTTTGCCCTCTGCCTGTGATTACCTCATGTCTTGAAACAAAAAGATTGATGGCCCTTGTAATTGTATTCTAGCTATTTCAATAACATATGATATTCTTATAAATTGCTAAGCATAACTTGAATAAAAGTTCTGTTTCATTATTATGTGACAGCAAATATCATATGCCAAATTTTAAGGGTGCAAAATACGAAAAAGGTTAAGCATGCCAGTCCTACTAAGCTCACAGGTAAATCTTTAGGCAATCCATGGTACATTGGTACCTTGTCAAATGAATCCTCACCTACCACTTTTCTCTTGCAGCATCCCCTCTGCCCCATTCACCTGCAAAACTCAGGTTTCCATTCTAAACAATACTTTTCCAGAAATTTACATATAATAATGAAAAAGGAGACGATAGGACCTGCAGTTGTGATGATGCTCCCCTTAGGTGCATTCATTCAACTCATTTCCCACCCCCCATTCTGGATTAAACCCTCAACCTACTCAGTAAGTGATACTGCCTCACTCCTTTGGAGAGTCTTTTTAATGTTTAAACTTTTTTGTTGTTGGAAAGTACCTACTTTACTTTGATTGTTTCCATCTGGGAAACAGCCAACTTCTTTCTGTACTGATCCCATTGTGATCACTATTTCCTCATCTCATACAGGTAAAAGGTAAAGGATAAAGGACCCCTGGACGGTTAAGTCCAGTCATAGGCGACTAGGGGTTGCGGTGCTCATCTTGCTTTCAGGCCGAGGGAGCCAGTGTTTGTCCACAGAGAGTTTTCCAGGTCATGTGGCCAGCATGACTAAACCGCTTCTGGCACAACGGAACAGCGTGATGGAAACCAGAGCGCACTGAAACACCGTTTACCTTCCCGCCACAGCGGTACCTATTTGTCTACTTGCACTGGCGTGTTTGCGAACTGCTAGGTTGGCAGGAGCTGAGACAGAGCAACGGGAGCTCACTCCGTCATGGGGATTCGAACTGCCAACCTTCCAACTGGCAAGCCCAAGAGGCTCAGTGGTTTAGACCACAGCGCCACCTGTATCCCAGTTCATCTCATATAGTAGTGGATTAACTGACTACCCTGATTGAACATGTACAATCACTGTAGTATAAATGATTCTTAATATATGGAAGATCAATATCATGCCTTATTACATATTACATATTACTTTACAAAATGCAAGCTATCCTTTGGAATGACTCTTCTTCCAACTATGTTTTTTTTAGTTCCACAGCTATGTATGGCATAAAAAATATCTATAGTTTCACAAGTTGAAATAGTAGTGATAGCCATCAGATGATTCTACGGCATGGGATCGTGGCTGTGATGCCTCCTATGGTTATAATTCAAGCTATCAACAGGTATTATCATTACAACACAGGGATAGCAGTGTAGAAATACATTTCGTAATATTTAAAGATAAACGCTAATAACATTTTCATGAGGTATGTTATCATCATATCCATTTTACTAGCAATATGTAAATGAAAAACACATTTTCCTAAATAATAGAAAGAATGTCCACTAGACATGAATAATACTAAATGTCGCATACCATCAGCAATGATGTTAAAACTGATCTGCTCCGTGGCATTATTTACTGGGTTATGCTCACGAAGCGAAATAATTTCCTGACTCTGTTTAGTCATATGGATAGTGTCAGCATGAGAGAATGAATAAGAATTTTCAATCACTATTTCAATATGAGATATTTATGCAGGAAAGGAATTTTTTATGCAACCCAACTGATCTAAACCATCAAATATGGAGAATTTATGGCTCTTAAGAAAACAGGGTAGCGTGCTAATGCATAAACATTGTAAGTCTGTTATTAATTGTGAATAAGGGATAAAGTGTACCTTTAGTGGCCTCTAAAAAAAAATGAATTTTCCATTATTATTTTCTTTTATTTCTTGTACAAGCACATAAATGATTCTTCACTGCATAACAAAAAAATGGTCAGCCTCACTGATGACTTTCGATAAATTGCTATAACTATTAGCTAGCTATACTTGGCCCCCAACACTGAAGTTAATAATACATCCAGAAAACATTAAAGGGTAAAGATAAAGGGACCCCTGACCATTAGGTCCAATTGTGACCGACTCAGGGGTTGTGCGCTCATGTCACTCTATAGGCCGAGGGAGCTGGCGTTTGTCTGCAGACAGCTTCCGGGTCATGTGGCCAGCATGACTAAGCCGCTTCTGGAGAACCAGAGCAGCTCACGGAAACGCCATTTACCTTCCCGCCGGAGCGGTACCTATTTATCTACTTGCACTTTGATGTGTTTTCAAACTGCTAGGTTGGCAGGACCTGGGACCGAGCAACGGGAGCTCACCCCATTGCGGGGATTCGAACCACAATCTTCTGATCAGCAAGTCCTAGGCTCTGTGGTTTAACCCACTGTGCCACCCGCGTTCCAGAAAACATTATTTCCTCTGAATGCCCTAACCAGGGAGTTCTGAAGCCCAGGGAGTGCAGGCATAAAAAAGGCACTTCTCAACTTTTTTTTTTTTTTTTTTTTTTTGCAATTCTGTAAAATGGACATAGTACCTGCCACACTTAATGTGTGGAATGCAGCTGTGTTTCTTGTTTTTATCAAATTAATAACAACCATGGCAATGCGGCAAAAAACGAAAAAAAGAAATCCCATTGCCATAGGAACTGGTGAGAAATGATTGGTGAGATGTTTTATGTGAACTCCCCAATGTAAGAGACAAACCGAAATACTGCTATCCTTTGAAATTTGCATTTTTCCAGATTTTGTGCTGTAGTTCTCTAAACTAAACATGTGTTCAGAAGTTGGCATATGAGGGGAAAAGGCACATAAAAATTTATACACTAGTTAAAGCAACATGCAACATGCAAGATGCACTGTATTGCAAAAGAAAATCTGCATATTAAGCAGAATCACATACCAAAAGGTGCATATGAAGGAAAATGCATGCTAAAACATCTACATTCTTTCACGAGGACCTTTTTTAATAATTGGAAAATCACCATCTGGTGTAGAAATTTGGTGAACTTGAATCTGCAGTGATTTGAAAAATGAGAAACTGAGAGATATCAAAATCAACAGATTCATCCATCCCTATATTTATGCCAATGTGAGCTTTTTAGCTCTCCAGGAGGTCAATGCTTTGAGAGGATAAACCCTCCTTTCCCCACAAGCTATGAATCTGAATGAAAATCCCCTCCCCACCATGGCTATAATTAATTTAAGGCAAACAAGAGGCAGAGAAGCATGCTATGAATTAAGCATATGTGTACTTTGACCCTGAGAGTATAGTCTGAAGCAGGAACTTGCTTGTAAATCTTCTCTTTGGGCTTCAGATGTGGTGAGATTTCCTAACCCCAAAGTCAGATGTAAGAAAGAAGCACAAACCAAGCACCTCAAGATCATTCACAAGTCATATTTCCCCTGCTTTGCCAAAAACCATTATTATTTTAGAGAACTTAAATATTTCCCATCTCCTTTTCTCAGCTGAAAGAAAAGATGCATGGCATACTGTGTTAAAATAATCTAGGCTGGCAGTAAACAGGTTTGGGGGTGGGTATCAGAAGTATTCAATTTAAACTAGTTCCTTTCCATTCTGATTCAAATAGGAAATGTTATAATTTTCACATTTAGGGTATACCGTGCCTAATAACGTCTGTCAACTTCAACCACAAAAGCCGTTTCTTGGACACTTTGATGAAAAGCTGGGTAATTCATTTTACCAGGGAAAAATAGAACTGATCAGTAAAAGAATAAATTGTATCCTTAATGCATGGCCAGATCACCAGATTACTGCTAATGTATTATTAGTCAAGCAGAATCTCCTTTTCAAAGAGTCTTGCAGTCCATGTCATAAACTGATTAAAAATCAGTGAAGAAGTACTTTCTACTTTTGTTGTATATTAATGAGAGAAGCCTTTCATCCAAGAAATCTTCTAAGAACTAATAACCTATCACATCCCAAAGCTTAAACATGGTAGGGCAGTGGTTGTATACCACTTCTGTATATCCTCCTCAGCCCTGTATACATTTATACAGAATAGATATAATCATACATATATCCATTTTGCACAAAGCAATGACAGTTATGAAGTTCTATTCCTTTCTGGACTGTGGAGAATAAAAAGTATTTAATCGAGAAGCCCCTACCCAGTAAATACTCTGACAAAGGACAAAAGATTTACCAAACTCTCAGGTGAACATTTCCTAATAATCTATCAACTTGATTTGAAAATTGATTTGAGACCGGGAGGTGACGGAGTGCAAGTTTACACCAGGTAGAGTGCCTAAGAGTTGCCACAAAACTGAGAACCAAACCGAATCCTCCATTAGTCCTACTTTTACTCATTCTTTGGTCTGTCTCCAACCTTATTTTCTGGGGCGAATCCATGAAACATTATCCCAAATACCAGAGAAAAGGACCCTCAGTTCCTCTCAGTGGCGTAGCGTGGGTTGTCAGCACCCGAGGCAAGGCAAGTAATTTGCGCCCCCTAACCCGTGGATTTTAGCAGGGGGTAGAGAGCTGCGAGTGCGAGCGCGCCCCCCAGATGTTGTGCCCGGTGCGGCCGGCCCCCCCTGCACCCCCCACGCTACGCCACTGGTTCCTCTTTCTGTATACTGCGCTAATCTGCAACGGTGCTTCTTCAAGGTATTTAAGATGGGCCGTTGTATCACCCAGAGGCACCACCTTGGGCTGCAGATGGGGAGAGGGGGCAGAGGGGCGCTGCACATGGGACCTCATGCAACACACAAGCATCGTTGGGAGGAAGCCTTGCCCAGCGCTGTGCAGCTCCAATGGCCATGGCTGTCAGGGGCTGGTCTGGATTGGAAGACCAGCTTCTAACAGAAGAGGAGAGAGAATATTAGTCATCCCCCCCCCCCATTTCCAGAGTCTCACAAAGCAGAGAGACAGGCAGATTCTGAGACTGCACAGTTGAGACAGGTACTGCCCAGCTTTGAGTTAGTAGGGAGGGACGCAGACAGGCGATACATCAACTGAGAGTGGGGGGAGAACTCCCCCCTCCCCCAGAACTAGGAGGTATGAGCGTGTCGGAGAACAAAGGAGAGGCAAGAGGGGAGGGACTTCCCATTGGCGCACTTCTTGCTGTGGAAGTGGCTGCGGGGGTTTCAGCCCCCACAATAAAATATTTGAGGGGGCTGGGCCCCAGCAAAGTTGATGGGCATTCCAAATCAAATGGTGTTTGTGTGCACTGCATCATGTGATCGATAATGTAGGGCAGGGCTTACCTGTGTTAGAATTCCCGCCCCGTGATTGCAGTCCATGGGATTGTTGTCTATCACATGATGGTATATGTTTTGAATCCACAAAGTGGGAAGTGACGGAAACAGGATGTTTGTGTTACTGTGTTCTGTGAAGTGGGACTATTGTCCTTTGTTCTTTTTCTCTTTGCTGTCTGATGCTAGAGAGAGAGGGAGCCATGTTGCAGTGCTCCGTGTGTGTTTATATGTAAATAAAGTAGATTAGCCAAAATGCTGAGTTGCTGAGGTCTGTTATGCAAACTGCGAAGACTCTGTGGTTCCCTAAGTGTGCCGGTGTTGGTTGGTATCAGTCGCTGTGATGTTCAGGCTGAAGAAAGCTTTTGAAGCTCCCGAACGATTGACCAGGAGGGAGAGAACATGCTGGTTGGGCATGTGTCTCTACCAGGGTCCTACTCGAGTGTAGGCTGAGCTCCTGACAACCTGGGCCTCCAAAATATTTTATTCAAGTTGGCACCCCTGCCCTGTTTGCCTGCTTGAAATCTCAGTTTAAGCCAGAGAAAACACAGGTGGTATTTTTTTAAAAGGGGGGGGGGGACATGGTGCTTGCCATTGTTGTAGGTTCTGTCCACTTAGGAGCAGCTTAAAATGGCTGCAATGTTGTTGGTTTGTTTAAGGAGAGAATCCCAGGTCAAGTGTTGAGAAAGGGGTTGCAAGGTGTGGAGCTTTACAGAAGCTCTGAAAAAGCAAGCGCATTTGCAGTATCTCTTCTGAAATATACAGATTGATTTTTTAATATTTTATATATTTGTTTTTTTACAGTAACCTTCATGCCTTGGGTCTCATTGGGACACATGAGACCTGTCAAATCTTATCTACATGTAAACAAGTTGTCTCATATGGAATTGACTCTAATACGGAGCAGCAACTTAGTTCAAGAGTCAGGCAAAACGTTGCCCCTTTCTCAGCAAAACTGACACTTTGGCAAGCATAATATCTGCTGCTAGAGCAGAAAAGCACATCCAGCTAGGGGAATTGACAAAGTAAGAGTGATGAGACAATTTGTACAAATAGGGAAATCAGGACAATGCAGGGTACAAAAGTGACAGGGCTTCACTGAATAAGGCAACCCCCCACAGCCTCTTTGGTTACTGGGGATACAGAGACATTTCCCTCAAGTTGACTGGAAATCCAGGTCTTATTAGTTCTCAAGCAAGAATCCCCCCCGATTAAACCTGATTGGCTAGTGCCCGTGACATCACTGATCATGATGAAGAGTACATATTACAGATGCGTACCAATGCACACTGTTTTGGGGATGTTCTTCAAGGGGATATTGTAAATATAAGGAAAATGTTAGTAAATAAATATTGAGCACTTACTGGTTTTCTTTGATAAAAAATATTATTCAGGGAACCCTTGGAGGCTGTTGTGGTAGTGGCTGCAAGGAGACAGCAATAGTTACACTATTCAGCAATGTCTTTTTTCCCAGTTTACTTACATCTGAAATTGATTTGACTTCACCAGCCTTGCAAATGATATTGGCCTTTTGTGGTTTTAGGGGAAATGTTTACAAATGCAGAAAACAAGTGCTCCTCAAAACTTCCATCATAGCTTCCCATCTCCATTATATTTGTGTAGTTAGCAAACTAGGAAGTTGTGTGTGTGCGTGCGTGTGTGTGTGTGTGTGTGTGTGTCACTCCCAGTGTACAATCTCATAACTTATGAAATCCATTCCATAGTATAATGTAAACTGGTGGGGGGTTTTGTAACCAGTGCATGGCAATTTGCTATTTTCTTCTTCGAAAGCAGAGAAGCCGAACACTTCCTTCTCTAAATAAGCCAGAAAAATAAGTAAGATTTTATTATGCTCAACACCTGCCTAATAATAACTCACATTTATATATATTATTTGTAAGCACCCACAGTGTCTGTGGCTTCTGATATATCTGCCAAGCTGTCAGTATACTAGACGGCCTGTTTAGTGACCTGCAACGTATAAGTACATAATTAATTCAAAAGGTCAGTGCTTCCATAAACTTTTGAATTTACCATGTCTCCAATATGGTATTTAAAATTTTCATTTTTGTATATGTTATATGTTTTGGGTTGCATATATTCTGGGCTCATATATGCTAATGCAGTATCTAAGGCAGAAAGGGAGTTAAAACTAGGGTTATAGTAGCTGAGAGTTACGTCATCTCTCTGTTACTATATATAATTTTTGAATTTTCCTGATCACTGGTATGTATGAAAATAGTAAGATGACTAGCTTACTTCAACAAGCCTCTGGAACAGCTGCCAATTTCTTCCAGTGCATCGTGCTTCTATTTTTATTGTCATCTCTACATCTGCTTGGGTGGCATAAATCACATTCATTAATATATGATTTGGAGCTTGTGCACAGTAAATTAATATTTCATATGGAAACCCGGGCTCATTTTTAGAACTGAATTCCAGCCCAAACCTTGCCCTCATATTGTCACGTGGGATTTCAAGGCTCTGCCTGGGCAAGATGCTATACATATCATTGCACTCTGCAAGGCAGGGATAGTACAATTTAAAAGAACATTTAAAGCAATAGCCTTGGATCTCAGGGAGTCCTCTTCTCAATTTCCCTCTGAGCTTTATCTGTGATGACAGTCAACTCATTCTGAGCGAGTGGCTCTGATGGGATCAGGCTTTTAGTAATAGGAAATATACTGGATACCTAGGAGTTGGTGGGAGTTGCCAACAGAAAGCTCGTATCAAGATTAAACGCTAAACATAGCAGGCATTTTGTTTTTCGGTGAGCTGCTAACTTGTGATTGTGACAATTAAGCTGTTCTCCTTTTACCTTTTTTATCTGGGAGATAGCTATTACTGATGACACAGCTCACCAAAGCAGCTGCTGACCCGTGATGGGATATTCTGTGGCTTTTCAACACGACAAGAACAGCTGCGGGGAAACTCAGTGCAGGACCACAACAGTTGGGAGCTGGGGAGGTGTAACCAAAAAAAGCTTTCTAGAATTCCTCATCTCTTCCTAAAGATTTAGAATCTCCAAAGTAAGCAGCCACACCTGCAGTTTGTTTGAATACACAAAAGCTGTTTGGCAGGAAAGAAGAGAAAGATTCCTCTACTCATTTGCACTTTCCCCAAATAAATTATTTTATTTTTATTTTTATTTTTATTTTTATTTTTATTTTTATTTTTATTTTTATTTTTATTTTTATTTTTATTTTTATTTTTATTTTTATTTTTATTTTTATTTTTATTTTTATTTTTATTTTTATTTTTATTTATACCCCACCAATCTGGCCGGGCTTCCCCAGCCACTCTGGGCAACTTCCAACTAAATATTAAAATACAATAGTCCTTCAGATTAACTTCCCTAAACAGGACTGCCTTCAGATGTCTTCTAAAAGTCATATAGTTGCTTATTTCTTTGACATCTGGTGGGAAGGCGTTCCACAGGGTGGGCGCCACTACTGAGAAGGCCCTCTGCTTGGTTCCCTGTAACTTCGCTTCTCGCAGTGAGGGAACTGCCAGAAGGCCCTCAGAGCTGGACCTCAGTGTCTGGGCTGAACGATGGGGTTGGAGACGCTCCTTCAGGTATATTTCTCTAGCTTAGCTGGGCTTCAAATTCTGTCTGACTGGATACTGAGCCAATCCCATTGTTGTTGTTGTTGTTTCAATACCACTTTTTAATTTTAAGGGGGGAAATCTCAAATGGTTTACAATTAAAACAATCCAAAATAAAACATCTGTGATGAAATTCGAATATAAAGTATGCATTCGAAACATCATAATTAATAGGAAACTAAAATATTACGGTAAAGCTTTCAAAATAAAACATGACAAAGGAGGTCAACTACAGAATGCACATTTAAAACAGCAAAGTTAAAGCTTCTGTTGCTCGAGTCAGTCAGCGCCCCGCCCAGAGGTGCTGACTTGCGGCCGACATAGGGGTGTGTGACGTCATCGCTCATGCATTGGAAGGAGGTCAAGCACGGAGCCTGGTTGTGCAGCGTGGCGTTGGCCTCAGCTCCTGGCTTTGCTGGCCCTGCAGACAACCTTTCAGCTACTTGCACCAACTACACGGGGTCCTAGGGGACCAGGCACCCACAAAAAAACTGTTGTGAGTGCTCGGCACCCCAACTGCAGGTCTCCATTGCAACTTCTGGGGCCTCACAAAGCACTGGAAGTCACATCTGAGGCCTCACGGGGCCTCGGAGATGGTGTCTGAGGCTTCGTGGGGCCTCCGACGTGACTTCCAGATCTTCGTGAGGCAGCAGAAGTTGCGTCCAAGGCCTCGCAAAGCACCGGAAGTCATGTCTGAGATCTTGCAAGTCCTCCAACGTACTTCCAGGTCCTTGTGAAGCACTGGAAGTCGCTTCCAAGGCCTCACAGGGCCTATGACATGAGTTTCGGGGCTCCCAGATCCCGCTGCAGTGTGTGTGATATAATGTGATGTCATGATGTTGCATGCACCACTGGGCACCCACAATCTGGGGCCCAAGTCGGCACCCCTGCTTCCAGCAGAGCATCTTGACAGGGTAGAGGAGAGGAGGAGGAGGAGGAGGAGGAGGAGGAGGAGGAGAAGTAGTTTGGATTTGATACCCCGCTTTATCACTACCCTAAGGAGTCCCAAAGCGGCTAATATTCTCCTTTCCCTTCCTCCCCCCACAACAAACACTATGTGAGGCAAGTGAGGCTGAGAGACTTCAGAGAAGTGTGACTAGCCCAGGGTCACCCAGCAGCAGCACGTGGAGGAGTGGGGAAGCGAACCCGGTTCCCCAGATTACGAGTCTACCGCTCTTAACCACTACACCATGCTGGCTCTGAATAGAGGGCTGTGAACAGCTGAAGAGAAGCTACTCAGAAGGTGGCACCTTAACAGGAGGGTGCAGTATTGTCACCTGGAAGCAGGTGCTGCCGCTGCAAAGGGAAGCAAACCCACACACCCTGGAGGAGCATGAGTTTGCAATTTCAACATTCTCACAAAGTGAGCAAGTTCTTGCGAATTAACATGTCACATCTAGTCTTTAGAAGCTTGGCTGGGCAGGGTGAGGAAAGTGTAGGGGCACCCTTGTTACTTCCATCAAGTTCTGAACATTTTGCCCGATTTCTGCACCGTGATTCCTGAACTCTATTTTTGCTGCCAAGCCTGTACCGTTACTTGCCTGAATAAAGATCCCATTAGGTACACATAAGAGCCGCTCACTGCATGTGGTGGACGTGGGGCAGGACAGACAGCCATACATGCTATCAAAAACTCAACCCTCACTTTTATCTTATGGCATGCTTCCTGTAAATGATGTTAAGGCCTGCTATTCCCTCACTTTGTGCCCTGCTTTATTCTTCTCTTCCCCACCTAGATCCACTCCTTCCTAAGAGGAGAGAGGGATCTGAGAGCATTAAGAAATTAGGGGGAAAATATGTTCTTCTGCTACTCCACCTTCTCCTCCCTTTGACCTTTTGCTCAAAGTTCACAATATTTTTGATGACTGCTTTACCATCTCCAGTAAAGACTCCAAGGAGTGTAGACTTATGAGCACCAAATGCACTAGAAATTCCTTCACAGGGTGAAATTGTTTTTACTGCTTTCCTAGAGGGGAAAGATAAATTTGAGTATCAAGGTATGCAAGATGGAAAGTAATGTTAGCAAAAGGTGTTCTTATTCAAACATTTTTAATAATTATATTCTTAGATATCACACCTCCCATTCTAGTTTTTAATCCTATTCAGGCTGCAATTATCCAATTACAGTGCTTCAATGTGGGAAATGGCGCTTGGCATTTGGATGAGACATATAAAAAGATCAAAATAGTTACTGCCTGAATTAGGTCACAAGAAGCCGCAGCTGTTAATTGCAAGAACAAAACACTATTGTGTTGTGCATTTTTATTGGATAATAGAGTTGGTGCTCTTTTTTCTGTGTACTCACACTAATTATTTATACATGTAGCTCGAAGGGGAAAAACACTTAACAGAGCATTTAATCCCATTTAAATTTCCCTCGCCTGAAATCAATAAACAACTTTTTTTTATTGTGAAATGTTTTTTGAGGGCTTGCGATTTTGTGCCTTGTTGTTAGGACACATTGTTTATGACATGGTTCGGAGACCTTCAGGTACAGTTCTCTTGAGTATTTGTATGGAAATGGCGTGAAGAATGGCTTGTAACCTGGTTACCCATATCTGCGGCAGTGACCAGAGGAGGAATAACCCCTGGGAGAAACACTATAGGTGCACCTATAGCAACAAAACTGGACACCTTCATGTGCCTCAGCTGCAACAAAACATGTCTTTCCCATATCTGTCTCTACAGCCACAGCAGGCTCTGAAACTCTCCAGTGGCTTGACTTTGCCCCCAAAGGCACAACTCTTCCATTGTCTCGCAAAACAGATGGATGCCAGGATATTTGAACATTGAAGCATGCTGTGTTTGTATATTTGAGGCTGCTTCCATACTAGCTGTTTTCTCTGGAATGGAAGTAACTGTTATTATGGAACATTCAGGTGTTGTTGTCACTATGCTGCTGCACATCCTTCATTGACTGAAGCCTTCAGAAGGAAACCTTCTAGGGCAGAGTGGTCCAACGCATAGCCCAAGGGCTGCAATGCAGCTGTCAATGTCTGAGTGACATTTGATGCCCTCACACTGCCTTCCCAAATCTGGGTAACCAAGACTCTGGGCTTTGGGAAGAAGGCGTGAAGGCTCTGACAGGGTCCTAGAGTCTTCCTGCAGTCTTCCCAAAGCCTAGTTGGTACTTTCCCTGCTTTGTGCCTCCTTCCCAAAGCCCAGCACCTTGTTTATCTGACTTTGGTAAGGCTATGCGAGGGCTGGGGTGTTTGTGGCAAATTTTGGGCTTGCTCCTCCTAACCCATGTGACAAGGCAGTGACCAGCCCTTGAGAGGTCCCATGTCAAAGTACTCTTGCAGCCCACTTGGCATGAAAAATCGTTCTACCCTGTTCTAGGGTGTATATTATATTGAACTGAAAGGGATTTAATTCTGAGTTGACATCCTACCAGTAATATCCCACTCACTTTTTTCCTTTCCTACGGAGAGAGGTGTTTCAGGATTGTTATGGCCAAGTGAAAAGCACTTCCAATTGCACCTCCAGATGTTGCTGCAATACTTACCAAAGGCATACATTTTCTACACACTTCTGAACCTGAATACTCCCAAGGAATTTAAGCAACAAAGGATGGCTGGGGTGTTTAATCTGACGGTAGGCGAAAAACCTATTCCCTTCCTTGTCCTCTGGTTCTATTCTTGCTGCACGGGCTGGTATCAGTCTGGTAGAGCTGGTCCCTAAACTAGCACAGGTTGCAATTTAGCAGGAGAACAGGGGGGCAATTGACAGCATTCCCAGATCAGGATACAACATGTGTGGAGCAGTAATGTAGGACTCCCGCAGGGGTGAAAAAGCAGTCACAAACACTGGACTTCCAGGAGGGAGAATGTGGGTGATATGGATTCCTGAAAGACAACTCTTCACAAAGCACTACTGATCCAAGGGTACAAAATGAGTTCAAGTATTAGGATACAGGTAGCCAGGGTGTCTCTTGAAAGGTGAACAAAAAGGGTGGAGATCCCAGGGATCAATGGGGGGGGGCAGGTCAATAGGCACTGGATAGGTTTCTTTGGTACAAGGTGAAAGGTTACAAAGGCACTCAGGGTTTTCAGGTATTTATTGCCTCTTACTGAATGACAGGGGGTATTATCCTGACTGGCTTTAGCACATCCAAGGGGGATTAGAACTTGCTCCCCCGCATTTCAGCTGAGGCAAAAAAATAATTTAAAAAATCCTTCCAGTAGCACCTTAGAGACCAACTAAGTTTGTTATTGGTTTAAGCTTTCGTGTGCATGAACACTTCTTCATGTTTGAGCTATTATTGTAGATCCTGTATTTTTGCACTGGCCATGATCCAGAGAAACACAGGACAAACTTTTTATAGTGAGCAAAAACTTAATGTCCATGGTGAAATCTCTCTTTGAAGTTTAGGTTAAACTCTGATTTTTGTTTGTAGTCCTATGGTTTGGGAAAGGGTGTGATTTCAAAGTAGATTTGTGCATGCACACGAAAGCTCAAACCAATAACAAACTTAGTTGGTCTCTAAGGTGCTACTGGGAGGATTTTTTTTTAATTTTGTTTCGACTACGGCAGACCAGCACGGCTACCTACCTGTAACTATTTCAGTTGAGGGTTCAGGTTATTCCAGTGAGTGCAATATCCTTCTTTTAGGCTGCCAGGCTTTGCTAACATAGCAGCCATATAGATAAAAGTAGGATACATAGTGAAATACATGGAGGCAAAATGGAGGCAATCTGACAACACCGATTATGGAAGAGCAAGACATCAGCAGTAATAAAGAGCTCTAGTGTGAAAAGGACCTGAATATGAATTAATTCTGAACTCAAGGAACAAAAGTCTAATTTAAACTGGCTTATTTTTTGCAGTGTAGTCATGCCCTTAACTCACAGTGATTGTTCTTTGAGAAAGGGATGCCACGTCATAGTACCGAGGGCTGATTTTCATATTTATCGGAAGCACATCCAAAGGCAGAAAATTAGTATCCTTTTGTGTCATTGACTGCCATGCTAAAAATATTTAGGATATAAGAACCAGCAGCAGGAAGCCAATCGGAACAGATAGGCTGTAAGAAATACAGATTTTGGGTCGATCAGTGGATGGGGAGAGGAGGGTTTCTGGTATTCATAGCTGTTTGCAGCTGTTAGCATTCTGCAGCTAACGTAGACATCACCTTGAACTTTCTTCTTGATGATTATCCACTTTTCTCCCTGACAATTGATGAGCTTGACAATCTTATTAAAATGCCAAATATATAATTTGTGGCACGCTTTCCTCCCCAGCATCTGGGTTGCGGCAAAGCAGTAGCCTGGCAAACATTTACAAGACATCTCTTAGGCGGCTTTCAGCGAAGAAATCTGAATGAATTAAATGGATGAATGAAATTTTCCATATTCAGAGAAAGTAGACCTCCTCAAACCAGATACGTGGAGCAAACTTGTGTGTGTGTGTGTGTCACCATCATGCTCCTAAAAGCATCTGGTCCAATCCAGCAAAACTCTACTTATATTCTTCTCATAAAGATAGGATGGATCTCATGTTTGAGACATGGCCTTCACTCATTAGTCCAGATCTTGCATTTGTGGATGAAATAGTTTTCTCTCTCCCCCTCCCCCTTTTTAGTTGTTGTTGGGGTTTTTTTTTTAAAGAAAATAATTGATAAGTCTAAGTTTACCTTTCTGGAGTATTACTATTCATATATGCAAGGGCATATTTCAAAGGCTTGCAGGCCACACTAAACTTGCAAGATACTGATGAAATATTCTCATTTTAAAGTTGCTCTCTCAATCTCTAATGACATATGCTGTACGAGGGCAGAGGTGATCAACCTTAATGCTGCTTAGGCCAATACACAGACTCTTACAATGACAGTAAGTGCTTTTGGCTTTTTAGGTTAATGGGAACATAATAGACCTCAATAGACCTGTTTTCATCTCCAAGTCAGCAGCAAAGGCCAGGCTCTGCCAAAGAGCACTAAGGGAGAGAACACACCCAACCAGCAGTGAGTGGCATGACTTAATCAAGGTCAGGGAGGCCAAATCTATATTTTTTTTTTTTTTGGTGCCAAGAGGCTGCCAGCTAAAACATTTGAAATGTTATGAGGGATTTTATTTTAATGTGTGCCTTTCTGTTGCAAACAACCCCTGCAGGTTACACAGTTCAGTCAAATGTATTTTTTTTTTTTTAAAGTTCTAAAATAAAGTATGCAGTATAAATGAGATTATGATCTGCATGTCCTTTTGACTGAAAGGATTTATTTGCATAATGGTGCCACATTCACACTTCATGAGTCAGTAGGATTTTCAAGAGGAGACTGTATTCAAGGTGAGAGACTACTGGGAAGTTCTAAAATGAAACTGTCAGGGAACTGCCATCGGAAAGACAGGAGGTGGAGGGGCTCTCAGAAGTCAGGAGAGACTCAGCAGCGGAGGAAGGCACCAGTAGGGGGAGAATGGGAGATCAGAGAGAGAGGGAGGCGAAGGAATGGCTCAGGGAGTCTTCTAGCGATAACAGCGGAGAAGTCTCAGGACCTCCCATAGGTACACCCACTCCTCGCCGGAAACTGTCGCGCCGTGAATCCAGACGACGCGTTTCCGTCAAGGAGCTTTTATGCTGGAGTAAATTCCGTAAACGCCCACTGTCGGATTCTGCCAGCGATTGACGGAGCCATGCTTAAGGGCTCCGCTTAAGACAGAGCTTTGCTAAACTGAGCAAACTCTGAGGGACTAAGCTTTTACGCACAAGCAGCTCATCATCCCATCACAGCAATCCGACAGTCTCTGAAAGCAGCTTGGGCAAGGAGAGGCATCATGAGCAACCCAGCAGGAGCCGGAGACGCAGGAGGAGCTGGAGCTGGTCCAAGCCTGGAAGAAAGGTACAGGATGTTGGAGGTCCAGCTAGCGCTGCAAACGGCTAGGCTCGAGGAGAGGAGGGCTCAGGATGCAGAAAAGGGAAAAGCCACCCCACTCTCAAGGAAGGTGCCAGGATTGGTGCAGAAGTTTGGGGGTGATCCCAGGAACTATCAAGCTTTTAGGACAGAGATGCAATATGCCCTCAATCTGCAGTTTGATGACTTTCCTGATGAGGAATCGAGGGTAGCGTTTGTGATTGGCCATCTCGAAGGGGGGGCGAAAGACTGGGTGAGACCCCTGATGGCAGCTAATAATGACGCCCTAAAGGACACAAGGAAGTTTTTTCGCGCCATGGATCTGATGTTTTCCAGCGAGATTGAGCAGGGAGTGGTGCACAGACAGTTAATGGGGTGTAAACAAGGGAGCTAAGGAGCAAGTAAAAGCCAACGCCTGGCTGCCACCATCGGGGCACAGCAGCCAGGCCAAGGAGCAGTGAATGTGCCCACACCGGAACCCCCAAGACCAGAGCTTGTAATAGAGGTGTCGCTAGAGCTGCCAAACGGGCACCCACTAAAGATTAAGGCGCTATTGGACTCAGGCAGCTCCTGTAATTTTATGAGTAAGGAGTTTGCAGCCGAACACCAGATACAGACTATCCCTTTAAGTAACCCTTTGCAGGTGACCATGATTGATGGGAGGGCGCTGTTGGGAGGAGAAGTTAACCAGCAGACTGTCCCAATGATAATGAGGGTGGCAAGACACACAGAACTGATAGCGTTTAATGTGGCCACCTTGGGAGGAGCGTCCATTATTTTGGGGATGAGCTGGTTAGCGCTGCATGATCCGCTAGTGGGATGGCACCAGAGAGTAGTCTCATTTGGGTCAGCGCATTGCCTGGCACACTGCAAGGAAAGGGAAGCCCAAGTAGGAACCCAGGCCACGCTAGCAGGGGTGGAAATAACAGACAAAGGGAAGGTACCATGACAATACGCCGACCTGGTTAACGTCTTCAGCGAAAGGGAAGCAGATAAACTGCCCCTGCACAGACTCTTTGACTGTCAAATCAACTTACTCCCAGGAGCACAATTGCCAGTGGGCAAGCTGTATGCAATGTCAGACAGAGAGATGCAGGAGTTAAGGGAGTTCATTGACAAGAATCTCAAGCGAGGTTTCATCAGAGAGTCACGAGCGGTGGGGGGCAGCCCAGTGTTCTTTGTGGACAAAAAAAATACTAATAAACCCAGATTGGTCATGGACTTCAGGGCCCTAAATGCGGTGTCAGAACCAGTGACTTTCTCCATGCCCAGAATCGATGACATTCTGACCCGGGTGAGGAAAGGGAAATTTTTTACCAAGCTGGACCTAAGGGGGGCGTATAACCTGATACGTATGAGAAAGGGGGACGAGTGGAAAACCACTATGTTCACCCCCTTGGGGGCCTTTGAGTACCTCGTTATGCCCTTCGGTCTACAGGCGGGCTCGGCCTGTTTTCAAACGTTCATGAATCACGTCCTGGGACCATTGCTTTACAAGAACTGCATAGCGTTCTTAGATGACGTCCTGGTGTACTCAGAGAATGAGGAGCAGCATGTGCGAGATGTAAGAGAGGTACTGAGCAGACTGCAAGAAAACCAGCTGTGGGTGAAACTGGAGAAGTGTCAGTTTCATACCAGAGAGGTGGAATTCCTGGGGTACCGGTTGTCAGACAAGGGATTGGCCATGGATCCTAGCAAGGTTCAAGCGGTACTGGAATGGAAGACACCGAAAACTAAGAAGGACGTGCAAAGGTTCCTGGGTTTCGGAAACTTCTATCGGAAGTTCATCAAGAACTTTGCCCACTTAACGGCACCCATCACTGATTGTCTCAGCAGCAAGAAGAAATTTGTCTGGACAGAAGAAGCGCAGCGAGCGTTCAAAAGATTAAAGAAGGCGTTTGCGTCAGAAGAACAACTTTTGCACGTGGATCTACAGCAACCAATGAGAGTGGAGACTGACGCTTCAGACAGAGCGGTGGGGGCCGTGCTTCTATAGCCGGGAAAAGATACGTCGGAATGGAGACCGTGTGCCTTCTTCTCGCGGAAGTTGAACAAATCCGAAAGGAACTACACCGTATACGACCGAGAACTACTCGCCATTCATGAAGCGTTCCGGAGATGGCGACACTTGCTGATTGGGGCGCAGCACAAGGTCCAAGTGCGGACCGACCACAAAAATCTAGAATACTGGAGAACTGCCCGAGTACTGAACCAGAGACAAGTGAGATGGGCACAGGAGTTCTCCAAATTCCATTTTGAAATCCGTTACGTACCAGGACCAGAGAACCTCAGGGCGGACGCTCTCTCCCGAAAACCTGAGTATTTAGAGGGGGAGGGGGCACCTGAGGAAAGGCATATCATCCCCGAGGACCACTGGGTGTGTGGGGCGGCATTGGTGGGGCAAAGAGAACTGGTAGAGGGTACCGAGAACGATGAATACGCCCAAGAGAAACTCAGAGAACTCAGGGGGACAGGGGAGAACACAGGGGGGTTTGAGGAAAAGAACGGAGCGTTGTATTACAAAGGGGCACTGTACATACCCGATGGGGAACTGAGGGGCAGAGTGCTCAAGCAGTTACATGACAGCCCCACAGCGGGGCACTTCGGGCAGCACAAAACCATGTGGTTGGTTACCAGGGAGTTTTGGTGGCCCAAGGTGAGGGAAGACGTACGGGAATATGTTAGGGGGTGCGACAGGTGCCAGCGAGCGAAAGGGGAGAGGCTGGCACCAGCGGGGCTATTGGAACCCTTACCCACACCAGAAAGGCCATGGGAGGCGGTATCCATAGATTTTATGACGGATCTGCCAAAATCCAAAGGGAAAACAGCTGTCATGGTGGTGGTAGACCTATTAACTAAGATGTGCCATTTCATAGCCTGTTCACACGCAGTCACAGCAGAAGAAACCGCCAAGTTGTTTGTAAAGCATATTTTCAGGTTGCATGGCGCCCCCTTGAGGGTGGTCTCAGACAGAGGGAAACAATTTACTTCCAGGTTCTGGAGGAAGCTAATGAGCTTACTGCACAAAGAAGTCAATTTTTCAACTGCCCGGCACCCAGAAACAAATGGGCAGGCGGAAAGGGCAAACGGGATTTTACAACAATACCTGAGGTGTTATGTAAATGACAGAGAAAATGATTGGGTGGATAAGTTGGCCCTGGCAGTATTTGCCTACAACAACGCGGAGAACGTGTCCACAGGGATGAGTCCCTTCCTGGCAAATTATGGGTGTCATCCCAGGGCATTTACAGGAGAAGGAGGGGAGAGGTGGAGTGTCCCGGCGGCGGAACACTTTGTTGAAGAGATGGAAGTGATCCACCGGCAACTCCAACTCAACTTAGAGAGAGCCAAGGAAGAATACAAGAAGCAAGCAGACAGAAGCAGAAGGGAAGGTGAAACCATAAGGGTGGGGAACCGGGTGTGGCTATCCACCCAAGGACTGCCGTTCAAGGGAGGGTGTAAGAAATTGAGACCCAAACGGCTGGGACCCTTTGAGGTCATACAACAGGTCAACCCGGTAGCATTCAAACACAGATTGCCCAACCACATGAAACTGCATCCAGTATTTCACAGGTCCTTACTGTCACCGTACTGAGAGGGGCGAGAGTGGGGAGAACGTGAGAGGGAGGTTACTCAAACACCAGTCATAGAAGAAAGGGAACGCAACATGCATGTGGCAGAAATCATTGATTCCAGGTGGAAAGGGAATCAAGTAGAGTATTTGGTAGAATGGGAAGGGGAAGCGGAGTCAGAAAACACATGGGTACCAGCAGAGGAGGTCAATGACGAGGTTTTAATAGAAACGTTTCATCAACGGTTCCCGAGGAAACCTCAGCCCGTGGCACGGTTCAGGAGGGAACACTTCGGCACCACCGATGAGGAGGGGGAGTTTGAAGGGTTCCCAGAGTCAGGGGTGGAGGAGGGAGTAGACTCCGACGAGGAAGAGGAATCAGGAAGAAGAGACGGGAGGCAGTGGCGAGAAGTGTTTGAATCCTCTGATGATGAGGAGTGTTCCTTCCGGGGTTTTCCATCCTCACCGCCAGTAGGGGAGGAGGCAGGAGGGGGTGAAGGGGGCCCTGGAGGGGAGGTGGATGTCAGGGAACTGCCATCGGAAAGACAGGAGGTGGAGGGGCTCTCAGAAGTCAGGAGAGACTCAGCAGCGGAGGAAGGCACCAGTAGGGGGAGAATGGGAGATCAGAGAGAGAGGGAGGCGAAGGAATGGCTCAGGGAGTCTTCTAGCGATAACAGCGGAGAAGTCTCAGGACCTCCCATAGGTACACCCACTCCTCGCCGGAAACTGTTGCGCCGTGAATCCAGACGACGCGTTTCCGTCAAGGAGCTTTTATGCTGGAGTAAATTCCGTAAACGCCCACTGTCGGATTCTGCCAGCGATTGACGGAGCCATGCTTAAGGGCTCCGCTTAAGACAGAGCTTTGCTAAACTGAGCAAACTCTGAGGGACTAAGCTTTTACGCACAAGCAGCTCATCATCCCATCACAGAAACACACACCTTTAAAACCAGGGCTTTTCCTTAAATCATGATAGGTTTGTATGTACAATAAATTCCAGGTGCAAAGCTAGCATTCTTTGTTTGTAAATTAAACACATTGTGAAAGAACTATTTTCACAGAAGTGGATTTTAATTATTTAGTAATATTCATAAATTAAAACTGAGCAGGCACCTTCACAGCAACGCACCTAAATTTTCTTTAGGCAATCCTAAACATGTCATTTTTAACACAAAGTCTTATTAAGAACATAATTGTTAAATTAGTTAAATTCAGATAAGTTTGTATCAACTTGTTTTCACTGTTTGCTTTTTTCAGTATTTTAATAAACATTTTCTATTGTTTTCTATAACCCACATAGTGGTTTTTTTGTTGATTAAGTGGTACGTAAATCCTGTTAAAAATATATAAGCGGGTTTTTTATTAATTAAAATGCATTCTATTCTAGGGCAATAGAACGTCCCTCTTTTCATGTGGGATGTTGGAGGGTATGTAATTTGTCGTGCCATTAGAACGGCACCAAGAACAAAAAATCAGTATTGTGTTTGAGGATAGCTGTGTGTTGCCTTGGGTATTTTTTTAAGCAGTTTTAAATGCTCAGAAATAGATAAATATAAAAACTACTTCACACATTCCCTCTTTCTCTTATTATTTAGATTATATAATAGTACAAAGTGTGAGACAACTCAAGATAACAAAGATGTTCAGATGTATTTTTAAGGGAACACAGTTAGAAATGGAACGCCAGTTTAATTCTACAACTTGGCGGCACAACTGTAAAAACTCTGCCCCATTCTCTAACAGTAAGCTACAGTGTCAGCAAGTAAGCTAGCCAAGTCAAAGTATTAGATGATGTTCAGAACACATTCCAGAGACCCACACAAAAGCCCACCAGTCTTTTTCCACTTCACCTTCAAGGCTGACTCTGAGAAGTGACAATACTTCAGGCAGCTGCTGAGCCATGAATACAGTTTGTTTGTACTGCAACAATTGCTGGGAAATACCAGCTAGATCATAAACAACATTACACACTGAGTGCTCTTGCTTTCTAAAACTATGCAGGAAAAAAACACAATAGGGGAGGGCGGACTCCCTGTCACTGTTCATTTGCAAAGAGACCCACTGAAACATTCACACTGCCAACCATACCTGAAGCGTCACCTAAGAAAGGGAGGCTGAGTGTTCAGTTTCAATTTTGCCAATACATGATATTTAGCTCACATCGCCTCTGTTCTCTCCTGGTTTGTCTCAACAAGGTGAGGCCATGGTGCCTGACACTGTGTTGTGTGGGGGTTGCTTGCTGGCAGCCTATCCTGCCCAGCCTGGCAGATTCTGCATATCTAGGGAGTGGTTTCACTTTTGGTTTTTGGATCCAAGGGAAAGGATCCTAGGATGTACAGTGGTACCTCTGATTACATATTTAATTCATTCCAGAGGTCTGTTCTTAACCTGAAACTGTTCTTAACCTGAAGCACCACTTTAGCTAATGGGGTCTCCCGCTGCTGCCGCGCCGCCAGAGCATGATTTCTGTTCTCATCCTGCAGCAAATTTCTTAACCTGAGGTAATATTTCTGGGTTAGCGGAGTCCGTAACCTGAAGCGTATGTAACCTGAAGCGTATGTAACCCGAGGTACCACTGTACAGCATGGGTAGGCAAACTAAGGCCCGGGGGCCAGATGCGGACCAATCGCCTTCTAAATCTGGCCTGTGGATGGTCCGGGAATCAGAGTGTTTTTACATGAGTAGAATGGGTCCTTTTATTTAAAATGCATCTTTGAGTTATTTGTGGGGCATAGGAATTCGTTCAGGGCCTCTTTGAAATTGATGTAGAAGTCAAGGTACCACTCATACCTGAGATGTAGACCAATGTCTTGACACTCAGTCATTAAGACAGATTGAACATGCCTTCTTATTTTTCAGTTCCTTTTCTCCTTTGAAAATGTGTGGAATTTGAGCTCATATTTAGACTCAAAGCATAGTGCTCAGAATTTGCATACCAAACTATACACACACATACACACACACACATAGTGGTACCTCGGGTTATAGATGCTTCAGGTTACAGATGCTTCAGGTTTCAGACTTCGCTACCCATCCTGAGAACAGAAATCGCGCGGAGGCAGCGGGAGGCCCCATTAGCTAAAGTGGTACCTCAGGTTAAGAACAGTTTCAGGTTAAGAACGGACCTCCAGAATGAATTAAGTTCTTAACCCGAGGTACCACTGTATATATATAAAACTGCTAAAACATGCAAACTTACAAACTTACATATGGTGGCAATAGCTTTTGTGGGCCACTAATATATCATGCATTAAAACTGTGAATTTTGCTCACCGAAAGCTTATGCCATGATATAAATTACTTCATAAGGCTTCACAGGACTATTCAATATTTTCACTACACCAGGCTAATATGGCTATCCTTTCCTGACTTCTCAAGGTAATGGTCAGCCTTATTTTACACACACACACACACACACACACAGAGAGAGAGAGAGAGAGAGAGGGAGAGAGAGAGAGCATTGCCCTATTGCTGGCATTCAGATTAGTTAAACCACCTCCTATTTATTAGGTCTTATTTATGATTCCAGGACGCAGGTGGCGCTGTGGGTTAAAGCCTCAGCGCCTAGGACTTGCCGATCGAAAGGTCGGCGGTTCGAATCCGTGTGCAGCTCTGGCTCGCCAGAGCAGCGATGTCACGCTGGCCACGTGACCCGGAAGTGTCTCCGGACAGCGCTGGCCCCTGGCCTCTTAAGTGAGATGGGCGCACAACCCCAGAGTCTGTCAAGACTGGCCCGTACGGGCAGGGGTACCTTTACCTTTATTTATGATTCCAGTTATTTGTGTTATAATCACTATTAGTATTTCGACCCATAAAATCCCATCAAAAGGTCACATAAGAGGAACTTCATTTTGCCCAGAGCCATATTTCTTTCCACTTTTTTTTTTTTTTTTTTTGGAAATTCAGGGGACAATTAAAGTTTCAGCAGTTGAAAATTATCCATTAATTAGAGCTGGAAGCAAGCACCCATGAAATACAGGTGATAACCATAAATCAGAACAATTAGTCTGTCTAGAAAAGCAACATGATCAAATCAAGATCCTTACTGCCAGCTGCTCAAATCATTGGAGGTTGCACCGTTTTTTCCTGTTTGGGGGAGATAACTCTGATATGGGATGATACCAGAATTTCATGCTGCAAAGTTACTCATCTAAGAAGTAGCACTCACTGAGGCCTTGAACTCTGAGGGAGCATGCAACTGCAGTGATTTATATGGGACTAGTGACAATAATACTCTGCTTCATTTTGCACTGAAAATGGTGTAATATGCCTAAAAAGCAACAGCAAGGTCAGGGTAAGCTCCCAGCTTTCTCTCCTGGAGGAGAGAATCCAACTTGGGGCATTAGATTAAATCTTGTAGTTATATAGGACAATAAGATGGGTATAGCAGTATCGCCAACTTTTGCTTTATCATCTCACCATCTCATTCTACCCAAAGCCAGTTTATATAGCCTCATAGTACCAAAGTAGCATATCTCCTGCTTGCTGAAAACTATAATCTTGCATTGCAGCAGCAGCATCTTTGTAGACAAGTCATGTGAGATGGAATATATATAATATAGGACAGTCAATGCCAGCAATATATCAGCTGATTGTCACCTTTGAAGAAGGTTGCTGTAGTGGCTGATCAGTTGATTGGTGGTTACAGCAACTTCATTTGAACTTTAGCAGGTGGGTTTCCCCACCCACCTGTCAAGCTTTGCCCACAGTGTGTGTGTGTGTGTGTGTGTGTGTGTGTGTGTGTGAAACGCTGGCATTTGGGCCTAATTAGGCCTGGCATGGGTTCCAATTTGGCCTGCAAGCCCATTTCCCCCAAGCCAGGGCTGCTTGTCCTACACGATATGTGATCATACGTGATGTCAGGTGCTGGGCAAGTAGACACATGGGTGCCAATGCACAATTGAGAGCTTCCAAGTGTGCTCCCCATTGTGCACTGGCAAGGGAGGCTTGCTGTAATGCCAACCAGCTGATAAGCAGCAAGAGTGAGCCTGCTGGGATAGCTCAACTATTGACATCCCCATGGATTGTGCTGAACATCATGAGCTTTGACTTATGAAGCTGCGATGGGAGGAGGAATTACCCCAAACTGGGCAGATTCTTGCACCACCCATCCAAGCTGTGTTGGGTCATTCTGCCTCCCATTTCAGCACCATAAGACACAGCTCACAATGCACGATAGCCCACCCCAACCCCCTAGATAAGCTTTTAAGGGAGATAAACAATGGGGTCATCAGAAGGAAAGAAGGGAAGGGAATGATTGCTTGCACAAACTGCCTTCTACTCATGCAGTGTGAGACAGCACACTCTATAGTTAACTCTATCTTGTTTATTTTAAAAAACCAACAAAAGCTAATCAGCAGGGTGGGGCATATATGCCCATTTCCAATTGTTATCTAGCACCCCATTGCTCGTTGTTTTCTTTTTCATTTTACACGCTCTATATGCTTCTGCGACTTCTTGTAGGTTGTTTTTTTCCCCCTCCATCCAGGGGATCAGCTTGAACATTTATTTTTTATGCTACATGGAGCACTTTGTATGAAGCTGGAAATCCATCTTTCATAGTTAGCTGCATCCTAGGTCAAGTGCTGCTCAGTAAACATTCATAGAATTGCACATGACAGGTAATATTTCATAATGCCTTCTTCATCTGTATGCTTCCAGTGCCGATGCACAGTGCGGGGATTTTAAAAGGGCATGATTACCCATTTTATATTAAAATTAATTCAATTGTGTATGAAGTTAATTGGAGAAGTAGTGCCAAGTTCAGACTTGCTTTTGTATTTAAAAGGGTGAAGCAACCTTTTACTACCCTGCTTTTATAAAATGAAGTGTGCCATGCAGTGTGATCCCAGACATGTGTACTTTAAAGTAAGTCCCACTGAGCTCGGCATGACATATTCCCAAATCCAGATGCATACAATTTCTGCCTTAGGGCTCCTTTCCAAAAAGCTAAGAAAATGCCAACAATGAGCGTATGAAATTTGCTTCAAGTCTATATGGTTCTATTCAGGCGCTAAGAGAAGAGTGTATCTGCTTGAAGGGCTTTTAATGAAAGCACACAAGGGCAACACAACTTTGGGAACAAGAGTTATTAGTGTATGTTTCTATGCTGCACTGAAGGAAGATGCAATGTGATCTGAGAGCTCACAGCTCATGTGCAAAACACAAGATGCTGATTATGAGTTCTAAATGAATTTCTTATCCATGGCAGTGGAAGCAGCAGCTATGGGTTAGCTGGGTAATGGAAAGAGGATTTGAAAGCTACACAACACAGGAATATAAGAAACTGCCTTATTGGACAGGCCACTGTATAGCTCAGTCTGGCAATGGCTCTAAAGAGTTTCCAGCAGAGTTTGCTCCCAGATCAAATCTGGAGATGCCAGGGATTGGAACCGGGACCTCTTGCATGCAAAAAAGAAAAAAAGAAACAAAAATGCACTATTACTGAGCCATGACCAACCCTACTCCTTTTCTTGCACAATTCAACCATACTTGGTTTTGCATCAGTAATCCTGAACATCTTTACTTTAAATAAAGTCCTAATGAATTCAACTGGGCTGGTTTCCAAATTACTATTAGGATGACATACACGCAATCTTTTTATCTTATTTTTTTGGGGGGAGGAAGATTTGAATCAGAATTTTAAATATTTTAGTGTAATTTTCCATTATCTATTTATCTATATATATATACCAATAACACTACTTCAGTGAAAACTCATCAAAATACCAGAAGCACTACAAAAGTGAAGTGGAACTAAAATAGCACTGACTGTAAAATCCAAGTGTTAACACATTATTTTATATGCAGTTACATTCATATAAAAAAGGCTCATGCATTCTGAACAGTGTATTGCAAAGGCTGAACAAGAAGTCATTCATCACTGTCCATATTACATTATGCACAGGTCCATAGAGTGTCTCTAGAAGAAAATCCCCCCTTTTAAACTTTCAGGATAAATTATGTAGCATGTCATTTGCACTTACAGACAAATGTATAAATGATTCTGGGATAGCATATACCAAATGTTATACAGACCTGTTAAAAGCTCTGAGATAGAAGCAGAAACAAATACTATATTAAAATAGTCATATGTATTCATCCTCAAAAGTCCTGGAAAGTTAACAGAAAACTATATAACTTTCCAATCTGCAGAGGCCATTTTTAAAAATCGAACTTCTAGAGATCTGAGTACTAGATGATTTGGTTTAGCATATTCATGATATTCATGGGCTTTAAAGGGCTTTAAATTTAAGGGAAAATGTACTTATGCTGTTTATTCATTTCCTCCAAAGAGATTTGCTGTATTCAATCAGGGGTACTTTCTCACGCTGGAACACAAATACATAAAACATAGTTACCTTAAAAGACAACAAGTTAAACACACTTTAGGAGCTACTGTCAGTTTGCAAAGCCACAAATGAGGTATAATAGGTCTAATGGAAAATCACAAAGGCTATATTGTATGGGACTGCCAGTCCATACATACAGTACGTGTGGTACAAATGCAAGACAAAAGGCTCTTACTATTGCACTGGTAAGCTTCTATCTCTCTCTCCCCCCTCCCCAATCTCTTGTTCTTCCAGAAGTTTCCTTTCACATTATTTCAGTCCTGTGAGCCGGGAGGGGAGTGGGAGACCCCCACATGTTTTGAGGGGGGAGGTCTGAAGCAGGCTGTCTCCTTTGCACCTCCTCTCCCCACAAAATTTAGAACACTAACTTCTGAACTTGTAGCTGAACACTAGCAAGAATAAGCGTAGGAGACCCTGCATGCCAAGGAATGCTTATTGTTTATCCTTTCGCCTCAACCCAATTTTTATTTACCGTGCAATTACTTATTTGTTTAGAACAATACTGTAATTGCATAAAGGTAAAGGACTCCTGGACAGTTAAGTCTCGTAAAAGGCAATTATGGAGTTGCAGCGCTCATCTTGCTTTGCAGGTCGAGGGAGTTGGCGTTTGTCCGCAGACAGCTTTCCGGGTCATGTGGCCAGCATGACTAAACCGCTTCTGGCACAACAGGACACCGTGACGGAAACCAGAGTGCACAGAAACGCTGTTCGATGCAGCGGTACCTATTTATCTACTTGCGCTGTTATGTTCTCGAACTGCTAGGTTGGCAGGAGCTGGGACAGAGAAACTGGAGCTCACCCTATCGCGGGGATTTGAACCGCCGACCTTCCAATTGGCAAGCCCAAGAGGCTCAATGGTTTAGACCACAGCAATCCCCTCCAAGTGTCCCTATTTTCCAGGTACAGTCCCGGAATGACGAAAGCCATCCCGGCTTCTCATTTGATCCCGGAGAGCTCTAGTTTTTAGTTGCCTGAAAGGTACATTCTTAAGAATATGGTTTGCTTTAGCACCATTACAGTGGTGCCCCGCAAAACGAATGCCTCACAAGACGAAAAACCCGCTAGATGAAAGGGTTTTCCATTTTTTGAGGCGCTTCACAAGACAAATTTTCCTATGGGCTTGCTTTGCAAGATGAAAACGTCTTGCGAGTCTTGCGAGTTTTTTCCCTTCCCCCACCTTTTTCTAAGCCGCTAATCCACTAATAGCCGCTTAGCCGCTAAGCCGCTAATAGCGCTAATCCACTAAGCTGCTAATAGGGATGCTTCGCAAGACGAAAAAACCGCTAGACGAAGAGACTCGCGGAACGGATTATTTTCGTCTTGCGAGGCACCACTGTATTAGAGGATAGTTGATCTGAGAACTCAAAAAGATTCCTTCTCTGAAAATATTGAAAGACTAAAGGCCTGGAATCGTAACATGCTCATTTTGTGTGTGTGTGTGTGTTTGTGTGTGTGTGTGTGTGTGTGTGCGCACAATATTGGAACAATACAGCATCCCTAATGAAATACTGTCTTTGGTTATATTTCAAAGAAATTTGGTATCTAGCTCATTTTTCTCACTGTGGGTATTTACTTCAGCAGAAGCTTCTCCCCCAGCCCGCCTGGCCATACCCAGCGCCTGTGATGAAGGCAGGCTGTGTAGTCATTTGGCAATAATTCATTTGCTCATGGATAGGTAACCAATATCTAGCAGCAAGATTTAGTGATGAAGTAAAGGGATAAGTGGCATAGGCTAGATACCCGAACAATAAAAAATAGAAGTACAACTGATAAATTACAGTAAAACAAGGAACTTGTAATGAGCTGTTTTGATTTATGATCTTAATTTTCATTTCACATAAGTAATCTATCTTAATACAAAACACAAAGCCTCGCCTCTGCTTTATTAAGTAATACATTTCACATTCCATAGCTTTAAAAAGAGTGGGGGTAGATCAAGAATTTGGGTAATGTAGCGGATCATTTGTTGTAGATTACTACAAGGTGAAATTTAAGCAACTTTCAAAAGAAGGAATATGTGACTATTGTTTGGTTAACACTCAGCGTTGTGTGTTAGGAGTCACTTTCATATTAAGGCAATAATGGGTAGCTATAACTTAGATTGTTATAATAATTTCATTATGAGATCATAAGCACTTGCCTTCCGATGCACAAAGGAATAATTTGGTTTGGCTCTGATATAATTCATGTGCTAGCATATTTTGCAGGGATTGCAAGGTTTTTCATTCCTCCTGCTGGACAGATGATTGACAAGAGAGAGGAGATGCTGGTGCCACTACTACTACTACTACTACTACTACTAATTCATTATTTATACCCCTCCCATCTGGCTGGGTTTCCACAGCCACTCTGGGCGGCTTCCATAACCTCCAACATTTCTCAGATGAAAATAGGGACTCCCTGCCTAACTGACCCTCCTCGATCCCTGCTTTTTTGTCCTCCTGCCCGCAATATTATTCACATTCTCCTATGGATATTTTGTATCAGGAAAGACCTTCAAATTTACCTCAGATTTTGCTTTAGTGGCAACTCTCATACGCAGCAGGCCAGCTGCAGTTATAACATCCTTGCATTGTTCTGTTTGCTTGTTCAGCCCATGTTCCTTACTGTGTCTAAATTTTTCCCCTTACCTGTGTTAAATTTTATGAAGAGCTTTTGTCATTTTTATTTTCCACTAGAGACTGAGCTGAAAAATGCAGACATATTTCTCTTGGAGCTCAGTTCTTATTTCAGAAGCAGCTAAGGGAGGGGGTCTTGCCATCCTCCAAGGGGTTTCTTTTCTTTTTTCTTTTAAGTCACCCATAATAGAATGGAAATCCAAAAATTTCAGCTGTTTTATTTATGACATATTTATCTCCTGAAATCTACAAGGTGAATTAATGAAAAGCTTGATATTTATTAATCTCACTGCTGCTCTGAAAATGTGAGTGCCAGAAGCTACTGTTTACCAACACACTGGGAATTTTCGGTTTTGCTTAGGTGGGCGTGTAGTTGTTGAGAGATAATGGTGCTTCTCCTATCTAAAGATCTATAAAGAGATAAGTTTGCTCTATCCCCTTGTATGCACTTCTCCAAGTGACATCTATGAGAGAAGTAATACTCTTTTGGGGGTGTTAATGCTGTGAACCCCTCCATCATATGCTCAGGTTGTATTTATGTGTAAATAAACCATATATCGTGGGACGCAGGTGGCACTGTGGGTTAAAGCCTCAGCGCCTAGGACTTGCCGATCGAAAGGTCGGCAGTTCGAATCCCTGCGGCGGGGTGTGCTCCCGCTGCTCGGTCCCAGCGCCTGCCAACCTAGCAGTTCGAAAGCACCTCCGGGTGCAAGTAGATAAATAGGGACCGCTTACCAGCGGGAAGGTAAACGGCGTTTCCGTGTGCGGCTCTGGCTCGCCAGAGCAGCGATGTCACGCTGGCCACGTGACCTGGAAGTGTCTCCGGACAGCGCTGGCCCCTGGCCTCTTAAGTGAGATGGGCGCACAACCCCAGAGTCTGTCAAGACTGGCCCGTACGGGCAGGGGTACCTTTACCTTTACCTAAACCATATATCATAAAGACTACCCAGTCTACTCTATACCTCACTCCAAAGGAAACACAAATCCAGGGTAAGTGCCTAGAATCTCACACGGCTTAGAAACTGGGATGAAGTGCAACACTGGTGTCAGAAGTAGGATTCGTGTTTCCTAGAGTTTGGATTTGATATCCCGCTTTATCACTACCCGAAGGAGTCTCAAAGCGGCTAACATTCTTCTTTCCCTTCCTCCCCCACAACAAACACTCTGTGAGGTGAGTGAGGCTGAGAGACTTTGGAGAAGTGTGACTAGCCCAAGGTCACCCAGCAGCTGCATGTGGAGGAGCGGGGAAGTGAACCTGTTTCACCAGATTATGAGTCCACCACTCTTAACCACTACACCACACTGGCTCTCATGAAAAGCCTGTGAGTGAGGTGTGCCTGAGTTGAAATGGAGGAAAGAATAGCATTACTCCTTGAACCAGCAACAAAGGCAGCAGCATAACCAGCAGATAGATAAAACAGAGCAGCTGCTGGCAGAGTGGGTGAGAAGCGTATATGAAGAGCCCAGCTGCAAGACACCCAGATGGATGGGGTGGCTGAAGAGATCCAGGGTGTGAATGTGCAGTGGAGGGGCTGGTATACAAAGCGATGCAGTCAGTAGCTGAAGGCAAGTGGGGAAACAATGCACTGGAGAAAGGTGAGCTGGCTAAAGGAGCTGCACTTCATATCAAATTGAGGAATTACACTTCATACCAAATTGCAATAATTGTTTTGCCTGCCACAGGATGTTTTAATGCCCACCATGGTGCAGTGGTATTTCAACTACAAATGATATTCGGTTTTACTCTATTACGGCTAATACTTGAGGCAGTGGGCTTGACGAGACAATCTTTTAAGTTCCTTGAGCCTATGCAAACATAAATCTATGAAAGATCAAAATGTAATTATAAACTCTGCTCCCTATTCCACTGCCCTCCAAAAGAGAACCGATAAACTTATTTAAATAGTTTATTATTATATTACCACGGTTCAGTCAGAAAGGGGAGTGGGGGTAACGGTTGCCTGATATTCTTGTGATATTCAGCTTCAGAGGATTTTTGAAGTGCTAAAGCAGCAGGTAGCAAAATCTGAAACTACACAGGGACCGTAAAGTGTATGCCTACTAGAATGACTCTGATTAAGATCTTGAAGACAGCAGAAAATAAAATTAGCACAGTCTTTGAATGGCCCCTGGCAAAAAACATAGGCTTCACCTGCCTTTAATCTCCACATTGTTTGGCATTTTTCACTATCATCCTGCTACATTATGCCTCCTCTGAGTCATATGATCTCTGTCAGCCTTCTGGACACAGTAAAATAGCTTATATGGAGGCTATTTTGCAGTTTCCACTGAGGCATTGTGTTCCTGTAAGTTCTTTCGGGTAACTTCTGATATATTTGAAGTAAAGTGAATGTGGGCGGTTGGCAGAACTGGAGTTAAAAGAAAGAAAGAAAAAAAATTACTCTGAGAAGTGACAGTTCTAGAAGTCACGGGTTCGTATTTAGAATGATATACATGATGGTTTCAATGAAACCCACCAACACTAAGATGGCGCTCTGGTTGAGGGGTTGCCTATCTGTGGTTCATGGAACAACTGTGGTCTGAGAACTTCAACCCCTGATAACGTTCACACGATGGCTGAGGGGAAATCCTCCTCCCTTCCCCCTCCCACCCAGTTCTTAACTGGTTCTTTCGACTGTCTTGTGGCAAAATAATTTCCCAACATGTTGCTAACACTGACATTCATCTTCTTACCTTCAGGCTTGTTAATTGTTTCTGTTCATTGGTTGTTTGATTAAAAGTCTTTATTGCCACTGAAAACTTTGAGTACATCATATGTAATGTCACCTGTAAATCCCCCTCAGTGCTGTTGGGAAATCTAAAAATGCCCAAGAGCAAAGATTTTTAGTCACGAAGGAGTTTTCATGTCCATTGTTCAGCAAGAGGTTCAATATTGCATAATTCAAAATGAATGCAACCCTCCATCTTAAAGCCAAATGATCCGTGCAATAATATTTGTTTTTCATTTTATTTTTCTCCTCTCACTCTGCTGATTCCGACCCCCTAAAAATATTTTCCTCTTTACTGGAATAAAATTATACTTTTACCATGATCAGGAATATTAAACGTAGAAGAGAAAGAGCAGAGGTGAAAGGAAAAACAAACAGCCCTTAATCCTAGAATCAGGGCTTGCTCAGCCATGACACAAGGTGAGGCAATTACCTCAGATGGCAAAATCCACAGGGGCAGCAGATCCCAATGTAGATCTTTATTCAAGATGGGTCCAACCAAGAAGCAAGGTGAGATGACTGCCTCAGGCAGCTAGATCCACTGGGGCAACAGATCATATGTCTATTTTTCTTTCCTTTCTTGCTCCTGATGTAGATCTTCCCTTACCCCTTTTTCCCTGGTGAGGAAGAAGTAGGCACCATTTTGGCATCCACCTCAAGTGCCAAAATGAATTCGGCCATACACACACACAACACACACACACACAGAGTGGTACCTCCAGTTGCGGATGGGGTCCGTTCCGGAGCTCTGTCGGATCCTGAGGTTTCCGCAACTGGAGGGACTGCTTCTGTGCACATGCGGGGGGCGGTGGTGGTAGAACGCTTCTGTGCATGCATGCATGGCAAAATCCAGAAAAAAATGCCATTTACATATTCCGAAGCTTACGTAAGCGGAGGGATACGTAAGCGGAGGTACGACTGTGTGTGTGTGTGTGTGTGTGTGTGTGTGTGTGTCTATCTCATAGCTGTCAACTTACAGATTTGAAAATAAGGACCAGCAGCCTTGAAAATAAGAGACCAACAGCCAAAATAAGGGACCTGCAGCCTCACCTATTACAGGCACTCCAGTCTTCCTGTCTTCCTGCAGTCTGGTCAAATTCATGCTGGTAGCTTCGAGAACACTGTCCAACCAACTTTGTAACTAGAGGTTCAACTGAATAGAATCTGAATCACATGTACCACAAGGCCTATGCAACCTCAACTTAAGATGGCTCCCTGGCCTGGCTTTGCGCTGCAAAGTTTGCAGCGTCCAGCATTCAAAAAACCCCTCAGCTTGCATTAACTAGCCACACACAAGGCTGTAAGCTCCACCCCCCAGTCGTTCTTAGACTTCTTATTGGGTGAGCAACACAGCCAAGCAACACAGTTGGAGCCTCCCTCTTCCCTGGCCGGCAGGGAGGGAGGGAGAGGAGCTGCTTCCTTTGAAATTTAAGGGACATCATTTAAGGGACATTTAAGGGACATCCATCAATAAGGGACAGCAGCGAGACATGACACTGGAATAAGGGACTATCCCTTCAAATAAGGGACACCTGACAGCTATGGTCTATCTACCTATCATCTATCTAATCTATCTGTCTATCTGTCTGTATTATCTTTTATATGCCTGTTGTCTTTATCCATGGAGTCCATGGTGCTGGAGGAGACGCGTGAGAGTCCCATGGACTGCAAGAAGATAAAACCTATCCATTCTGAAGGAAATCAGCCCTGAGTGCTCACTGGAAGTACAGATCCTGAAGCTGAGGCTTCAATACTTTGGCCACCTCATGAAAAGAGAAGACTCCCTGGAAAAGACCCTGATGCTGGGGAAGATTGAGGGCACCAGGAGAAGGGGACGACAGATGACGAGATGGTTGGACAGTGTTTTTGAAGCTACCAACATGAGTTTGACCAAACTGTGGGAGGCAGTGGAAGACAGGAGTGCCTGGCGTGCTCTGGTCCATGAGGACATGATTAAACGACTAAACAATAACAAATCTATTTATCTATGATCTATCTATCATACTGTATAATGACTTTTATGTATGAAAATCCAATATTTCCTAGAGGTAACTGGATACTCACCAGTTTGGCTTCTGGCCTGGGTTTGTAACTGCCTTAGCTGGACTAGAGAGTGACCCTAATTCATGTGAGAGCCTTCTCTGGGTCTTTCCTCTAAGGGAGGCCTGGAAGTTGATGGCAAGGGAGAAGGCTTTTTCAGTGTTCCCTTTATGTGCAACACTCTCCCCACAGTGAGAACCACCTGGCAGCTTTCCCCAGTCCTTTGATGGACTAAGCTGATTATGTTTTATTGTTAGCAGGTGTTGTTTAAATTATAAAAAAGTTAATGTTTCATATGACTTTCCTTCTTTTTATGTTGTAATGTATTTATGTTTTTAAATATGAGTTGCTTGGAAACATTCTCAGGTAACAAGCAAGTAATAAATCCAACAAACAAACAAATAATATATTGGGGCATAGACAGCTGGAGTAGAAAATTGATTTTCTTAGTTCTCTTGGCAGATTTCAGTACTGGAAAACACAAGGTTGCTTTGCAAAAATGGGGTCAAGAGGTTTATACAGAGTGTCAGTGACACTAGTCCTTCCAGAAGACGGAAGAATCCAGAAAATGGTGATAAAAATACTTTCTACCCAATGGCCTTGGTTTAGGCTGCCCCATGGTCCAATCGTGTCTACCATGTTGTTTAACATCTATATGAAAATGCTGGTTGAGGGTATCCAAAGAGCTGGACCGAATAAATGTCTCTCATTTTCACCTGCTTTTCGGGTCTTGGGAGAAGTTTTGAACCAGTGCCTGGCCTGGGATAAGTGATGTGAATTGGATGTGAATGAGCAACCTGAAACTTAATCCAGACAAGATGGGGGTAGCATTGTTTGGGATTCGGCTGATATGGTTTAATTGTTTTAGAAATGGTTGCACAGTTCCTTAAAAATCAGCTGAGCAGCTTAAAAATGCCTCTGGATCTAGATTTGATACTGAATTCCTAGGTGAAAGCGGCCAGGAATGCTTTCTCAGCTGCTTCAGCTAGTACCAGCTAAGCAGCTCCCTGGAGAAATCAGACCCGGGCATAATCGCTCAGGCTCTGGTTACATCCAGATTAGATTATTGCCATGTGGATCTGCCTTAAAAATTGACCAGAAAATTCACAGCAGCTGGACAGTTTTCCAGGGTAAGATGCTGGGACAATATCACTTCAGTCATTCCACCTTCACTGATGATCAGTTTGTTTTCAGGACCCAAATGAAAGTACTAGTCATAATCTTTAAACCCCTAAACAGCATGGGATAAATACATTTTATGTCTTACCTCCTGACATATAAACGTGCTTAGGTGCTCTACCTAACATCTGAAGTTTTGTTGACCCACTTTCCTCTGAAGTGGGTGAGGGGCTAAGTTATGCAGTGCCCTTTGTTGAGAGCCTGACCTTGTCACATTTCAATGACCAGTAAAACATGGCAGCTTAAGAATGTATCTGATCTTTATTCCTTTTCTTTGACTTGTTGGCCATGAAGTTATATTATTTGTTGGCTGTTTTATTGGTTATTATTTACTATTTTAAAATTAATATTGTTAATTGTGGCCATTTGATGGAAATGAGGAAAGAAGCATTTCCCCCACCCTTTAGACATTAAAATAACCAGATGTGTGTCATCTGTTATGTCAGCAATCCCAGGAATGTGACTTTGAATACAGTGACATCCATAACTCTGTGGTCCAGCGGAGGGGTTCATTAATGGGCACAGCTTGCATGGAGATAATAAGAAGAGTTTGAAGAAGAAGAGTTTGGATTTGATATCCCGCCTTTCACTCCCTTTAAGGAGTCTCAAAGCGGCTAACATTCTCCTTTCCCTTCCTCCCCCACAACAAACACTCTGTGAGGTGAGTGGGGCTGAGAGTCTTCAAAGAAGTGTGACTGGCCCAAGGTCACCCAGCAGCTGCATGTGGAGGAGCGGAGACGCGAACCCGGTTCCCCAGATTACGTGACTACCGCTCTTAACCACTACACCACACTGGCTCTGTTCTTTAGTGAGATCTGTTTTGATTTATTTGTGAGATGCTTATGTCTTTTCCAAGAAATTCATCACCATCCTATGCCATTTAGTGTGTTTTCCTATCACTTTCCTAACTACAAAAAGTCTTTGTTGCACCAAAGTAATAGTGAACTTTAATCCACTTTAATTGTGCAAACCTAAACTTCCAATTATGCAATTGAATCCCTCTCATAATTGCAGTCTGGAGGCGACCAGTTTTCATAAGCCATGGTTTATGCATTTGTGAACAAACATCAGGGCAAAATACTCCCTTGTTATTCCTCCCCTCATCCCATCATGCTCCAGCTTCAACACAACTATCTTGGCTTGTATTGAGTTCCCCACTGTGTTCACACCAAGGAACTCTGGCTTAATGTCAGCTGACAAACTAGAAAAATAAGTCACGCTGGTATATGGGCTTTCTCATGTGCCAGTGAAGCCAACACCTAACACAATCCTAGCTATTTGTACATATCTCCATTGTACTGTTGCTGGGAAATGATCTAGAATCTACCTGTAAAATCCTGTAAAGTTGACAACTTGGAAACTTTAGCATAATTTTATTTAGAGAAAATGAGGTGCAGAATGATTAAGAGCATTCTAAATCACTGGGAGAACACCTGGAAAAGCACAGCTTGATTTAGGATAGCTGTTCCGGTAGAGGAGTACATGCTTAATTAAACACATTTCTTGGAAAATAATTCTGCTATGACAGATAAGACAAATTCAGTAGCTCTAGTAAACTTACTTTCTAAAAAAAGAGAGCACCTGACAAGATCGCACACTGAAGATGAATAGCTTGCAGAATGAAATACAAGGAACCCCTCCCTGCATGCACTGTTGTTGGTTGAACTTCTATTGGTCCACAAACATGGGAGGGAAATAATTTTTTCCTTCGAACTCAAACATAATAATCAAATAAATAAGCCCAATACAAAGATATTCTTCTAAGTCCACATAGCCGCCCTGAGCCCGGCCTTGGCTGGGGAGGGCAGGGTATAATTAAAAATTATTATTACTATTATTATTATTATTATTATTATTATTATTATTATTATAGTTCATAGATAAGACGAGTGTTCGTGTCAATCATCTGCTCAACACCCATAGTTTTACCTACCCCTTCAAGGGAGCTGAAAATATGTGGCCACTACAAGTTGAATGTATCCTACTATCTGTTTCAGTTGTTTAAAAGGGGCCTCAAAAATGCCAAATAAGTAATGTTGTTTTGCTTTGGATAACTCTAACCAATTTTATCCTGTTCCAAGTCTACCCTTTAGAAAAGTCTAGAAGGCCAAGTCATACCATGGAATACCACAGATGTCTGCATTTCTTACTACTCTTTCCTATTCAGGGCAAAACAACATACCATTCCAAAGCCCATCATGACTTGTTTTCATAAAAAAGTCATGGAAACAGCAAGACTGGATAATCCACTTCAACAAATAGAGGAACAAATCAATGAAAAGGTAGAAATTAGCCATGAGACAATAACTAAATCTAAAAAACTTACTAGGGCAATGCCTTCATAACGCCAACCAAAATGCCTCAAAATAGCACACACACTTTCAAGTTTTCTGTCTTAGATTTTGTAACAAACATTCTCTTGAAAACTCTCTCTAGCACATTATCCCCCTGTAACAAAAGCATGGAAGACACTTGACTCAGGGCAAGGAAACAAACTATTATTATTTTCAGATCTCTTCCAGCTCTGCAGTTCTACTGAAACTGTCATCTGGAGATTTTGTGCACCTTATAAAGCATTTTGCTAAATAGTTGAACTGCTTTCAGTATATTCCAGAATTTCTAAATTCCAGTCTGCTTTGAATAGTGCCCACCAACAGAGGGGCAGATACCCTAGTACTTCTGTGAATTCATCAACCAACTCATTTTTTTAAAAATATTTTTTTTTGGTCATTCACTTCCATAGGTTTATACTTCCCTGGGTACCTGTACCAACGTTTTAGATAAATGAGAGGCAATTAGAATTCTCTGTCAAAGGCTGCAGTGCTCAGCCAGCAAAATCAAAGCACCAAACTCTAATAAGAATTTTTAAGAAGAAGAGTGTAGCCTGGAATATAGCAGTAGCAAAGCCAGTGCAGTGTTTGAATTACAATAACATCAACTACACACAAGTTTATGGCCGATATTGATTAAGTGCGGCCAATTAAAAAAAAATAGTACTTATTTTCAATTTTCTTTTAATTGCTTGGTGTATTTTTTTTAAAGTGATAGATGTAAAACAGGGCAAAGAAATAATAACAAAGAATGGAGTCCAGTTATTTACATTTCACAGTAATTAACACTGAACTGTTTAACATCTATGCCAGTTCTACTGTGCCGAATCATGCAAGCAGCAGTTCTGCCTCAGAGAAAGATCATTTTCAGGTTTTTTTTAAAGTTAAATAGCATACTTTCATACCATAAATACAGTATAAAATATTTCAGCTTTGAAGCATTTAATCACTTTTAAAAAGAAATCAAGCAGCTGTGAGGGCACATCTTTTAAATGTCAGAACAAGTGTTCAGTTTTGCTATAGTTTAGATTTCTTTCATTTCAGGTGTCACTTGACATACAATGTCATTTTTCTGACAGACAGAACTTCCAAGGGAGTCTAAACGACTGGGTAATTTTTGTGTGTGAAGAAATAAAAATGACCCCCAGACTTTTTATTTCACTGCCAAGTAAACGAAAGCTGTTGAATGTTTTGCTAAAGTATGGGAACAGGAGGCATACATTGCTTAGAGAAACCCCACTTTGTTGAGTGATATACATCACAATCAGGCAGCAGGACCACTTTTGAGGCCAGGGTGGGGTTCAAAGAAGAGGGCAGGCCAGCATGACATTTGGATACACACTGATGCACATCATGCTTTGAAGATGGGAGGAGCAAGACTATATGAGCCCTTGCCTGGTCCACCCCTCATCTCTTTCATCTCCATGACTGGATTGTTGATGGCATTGTGGGAGCTGGGCTTTTCAGCCCACTTGTCTGAACACTGGTTGGGTGTTTCCCAGTTGTTGCCCAGGGCCTGAATATATTCTAGGACAACCCCACCACATAGCTGAATTTTCTTTTTTTTAAAGTAATTTCTGAGCCTCCTTGTTTAGTCATTCAGCTCTTTTTACCCATGGCCATTGTGGAGACTGCAGACATATCTTCTGGAGCTGCTTGTGTACTGGGAATGGGCCACATGGTTAATTACTGTACATGTGGCTCTCCTTTTCTGCGTTGTCTTTTTGAGGGATCACCTTTCCCTGGGTAAGATTTGGGGGTGGGACATTTCTGAGTGGATTTCTTTGGCTTCCCTGCTAGGTTAACACCGAAGACTGGCAGGGATGGACTCAAGGATACTGGAAAGGCAGTGAAGGCTTCTCCCAAGTGCCCTCTTCTCCTTTCCCATCTGGTGAAGAGGAGGAGCTTGATCTGGCAGAAACGTTAGCCAGCCTTGGCAGCCTGGAGAGGGCTCATAAAAAGCCACCACTAACCGCAGTCCGGCCTCAATGGCTAAGATGCACCCCCAGTCTGGAGACCTATTGATGAGTTTCAAAGATGGTGCTATTCCATCTAGAAAAATCTTGTTTTCTTTCTCCTATCATTTACTCCCTTTCCATGAAATAAAAGTTTTGGAAAGGGGAGTACATTGATGTGTTCTCAATGCTTTTTTATGAAGCAAATTAAAAATGATAAGAGAAAAGGGTAAGACAGGAATCAAGAGAGTATGAAGCATAGGAAGGTGGCTAGGTACTGGTCAAAATGGTGTCCCTGAGTTTTTATATATATGACATTGCAGAAGATGCCAATTTGTGGGCCTGTGCTTTTGAAATACTGACGTTGTTCACTGGGCTTGCTCAGAATTCCAGCATGCAGTTATTTTACATGATTATTGTTTCTGGTCAAATAGAATTCACAGGTTTCTGAATTGTTGCAAACACCTGCAAAGACTGCTTGACCAGAGGTGAAATTGTCCACGTCATGAGCAATGACGGCTCAGTCATGCCTCTTTCAGCTTGCTGGAAAAGGGTGTAGTCATGTGTAGTCATGCTGAGGTCACCATGAATACATTTCCACATATGTGAATACATTGCTTGTATAGATGCAGATATAGTGAGACTTGGCAGTTCCCATGCAAGAATGAATCCTAGGTTTCAGTGGATTCATTCAAATGTATCTGCCATTCAAAATGATTGTGGCAAAATTGCCATGTCCAACAGAAACATGAGAATTGAGATGGAATATACTGACTTATGTTCCAAGTTCACTTAATAAGTTTGCTATAGAAGAATAACGACAGCTAGTCTTCTGGAAATCTCGTCAAGTAACTTTTTATTGTTATGTTGGGTGAAGTGCTCAGACTTCACATCTCAAGTGTTTAAAAATATGATATCTCTGTCTGTAGACTTTCCTATATCTGAGAGCTCACCCAGCACATAAAGTTTCAGAATAAGGTGGCTAAAATATGCTGGCAAAGCTCCCAGATGTCTGTTTCATTTGCAGCAGATCTCAGAGCATCAGTCTCAGTCATGAACCAGTGCTTAGGAGAAGTGATCGATTGCATGAGGATGAAATGATTGATATTATTCATTCATTACTTTTTAACCATAATATCCTGTCCTTTTGTTTCAGTCCAAAACCCAAGGGGGCTTATGTAGCAGACGAAAAACAATCAGGTAAAAACAAAAGCATATAAATTGACAGAGGGCAGCAGATTGTTTTGTTTTTTCCCCTTATAAAACAACAAACATGAGAAAAGTCAATATTAATGAAATAAAACCCTGGTCATGATGAAGTCCTGCTGAAATAATTGTTGCCAGAATGTTTAATTAGTGACAGAATGTTGTGGGAAACAGAGCCAGACACATGATCTGGACAGGGATTTTACAAGCTAGGCAGAGGAACAGAGGAGACCCTCTCATATGTTCTCACCAGCCACATTTCAGATGGAGGGAGGTTATACAAGACAACTGCCCCAGGTGGCCTGAAATGATGGGCAGGCTCACACAGGAGAATTTAGTCTTTTTAAATATGTGGGTACTAACCCATTTAGGCTTCAAAAGTGATAACCAGGCAAGATGAAGCTTTTGCTATTGAGAGATTCATGTGTCTGTTATCATTAGTGACGTTGCTTTACTAGAATGGTTCAAATTCACAGCCTACAAAGCTTCTTGGCCAGCATTAGCAAATTAATCCTAGGCAGTGATCATGTGACTAGGATCACTTTTTAATCATCTGAATAGGGCTATGTGGATTGCACCCTGCCCTGTAAGATCTGTCTACCATCATTCATATGTGCCTGTAAAACATCTAGAGTTGGATCCAAACTGCTCATACTTGAAGTAGCCCCACTGAAATCAGTGTCACTTAAGTACGTCAGTTGATCTAGTATAAGGATAACAATACAGTGAACGGGATCCATTCCGGAGCCCCGTTCGTAACATGAGCAGAATGCAACCTGCTTCTGTGCATCTGCACATGCGCGGGTCACGATTCGCCACTTCTGCACATGCGCGTGACGTCATTTTGAGCGTCTGCACATGCGCGAGCAGCGAAACCTGGAAGTAACCCTTTCCGGTACTTCCGGGTCGCCGCGGGATGCACCCTGAAAACACTCAACCTGAAGCAAATGCAACACGAGGTATGACTGTACTTGGATCAACTTGTAATGTAAAACTGGGATTTCCAAATTTATGAAAACTCTGTTTAGATTGGCATGCATTTTTTTTTTTTAAAAATGGGAGTCCTACAACTCTTCCCCATTCACTGTTTCTTTCTTCGAAGAAACAGTCACAGAAACTACTCATGTTTCTTAGTTTCCCCTGTGTATCCTTATTACATTTATTCATTTTTTCTACTTAAACAAAATTATAATTGCATTTAGCTTTGCAGCAATTTGTTTCCCAAAAGTAAATTCATAGAGAATATTAGAATGACACAAATACAAAGGTTTTAATTTCCAAAAGCTATTAAAATACACTCCCTAGCAAAATGTGTGTTTGAAGTTCAAATGAAAGACAATATCTGAATATAGTAATCCTCAGGAGAATTCATGGCACCTGTCAGGCACTGTAAAGGTTTTATAAATGTTGTCTTCTGCAAAGTCAACTGCAAACATCATAAGGCCTTTTGTAAATATGTCTACCAGCCTCTTTGTTTGAGCAGAAATATTGAATTTCCCAGCATTATGATTATAAACCGGAGAAGATTATTTTAGATTTTTAATTTTTTAATAATAGCCTTTTACTTTTGCCATGGGATCAGGTTTCATATCATATATTTAAGTGTTTGAAAATATTTGATTTGTAACTGCTGCAATGGCCAAGAAAAATTCCAGCCGCAAATGTTATTTACCAGTAAACATACTTGAAGTGAAATCTTAAAAATAAAGGACGATGTGACTCCTGAAACACAGGGGTTGAACAGCATCTTTAAGATCAGTAAACATAAAACATTTGAGCTCTCAATCACTCTTTTTTTAATAAACCAAAATATAAGTGATACAAATCTCTAAGTGTGACATTCTTTAAAAAAAACAATTAAAAAACCCATAATAAATTAAAATATTCATATATGTAATAGCTTGGATCAATGACCATTTTTCTGGTTGACCACCTTTAAAAAAATCCAAAAATTCAAATGCACGAGTGTTGCACGGTCACTTTTGTTAACTGTGAATATTAATATTTAGGCTTTTATGCTGCGGATGCATTATTAAGAATGCTTGGCAGACTGTAATATTTGTCACTTGGCTGCTTTGGTTTGCTTTGAATGAACTAGAGGTAGGATGGGGTCTTTGCTGAGCAAAACAGATGTGTCTGTTAACCCTATATGAGCAACATAGGATGCCTCTGGGTGAAAACATCACAGTGTATAAAGGAATCATATTCAACCCATGCAATGATATGGTATTTGGCGATGCAGGAAAGCAAAGCAGCATGGGTTAATTTTGCATGATCCTTGGGCTGGCCACTCCTTGACAATGTCCTTGTGTGCTGGGTGGGAAAGGCTAATGAATTCTGGAACCCTCCAGGGCCGAGTGTTCATCCACCTCATGGGGACAACCTTCATGTGCTGGCAGGCCACTCACTCTGCCATAGATATCCTCCCAAATACATGGTCCTTTCTTCCTTCTTCGCACAATTAATATTAGATGTGTTGAGTGCCCAAACCGGATTTAGGTTTGATGAGGCCCTAAGCTACTGAAGGTAATGGAGCCCTTTCTATGTCCACCTGTCCTTTTTCAACAACAAATTGTCTCTGTTTTTGTGTTGAATATACGCTATATGGTAATTTATGGACCTAATAGGTATCTAAAGCCATTTGCACCTGTTGCCATGCAACAAGTCCATGCAGAATGGAGGCACCCTATATATAGAAATGAGCAAACCAGTGATATTTTAGGGAGCAGGCTAGCAGCCGGGGCCCATCACTCACATCATAGGAGCTTACACAACACAAAACACTGTTGCTGTATGTAGGTTTTATTTTATTTGTTTTTTATGTTATATTTTGGAAATGTACATCCAGTTTTTTCCCTTTAATTTTTTTTTGGGGGCCCCAATAGAGTAGGCCCTAAGCTGTAGTTTGTTTATCTTATACATAACTGCAAGTAGGGCTATTGTTTTGGAACGTCTGTAAGTTAACTCTGTGTGTTCTGCACAGAAGGGATGGAATTTAGGAGATAAAATGGTCACTGAACAGAGGCTGGAGATTGGCTATGAATAAGAACCATTCTTACCTCTTCTCAGGATTCTGTCTTCTTGCCTCCCAGCTTTCCTAATGACTTTCCTGAAGCACCTGCTTCCTTTCCTCTGCTTCCCTCAAACATTGTATTAAAAGAAATTTCTCCAGACTTTCTGGAGACTTACGTCTGCCTAGAACTATATTACGCACCTGGAGAAGAACTTTTTTAGAAGGAAAACTATTGCAAGAAGGAGGTTCCAGGGTGGCAATTTTGAAATGGAGGATGGAGGCTGCACATGCAACAGCCCAAATAAACTCCCGGCCACATTACCACCACCCCTTGCCATCCTGTTTGTGGTTGTATCCTTGAATTCTACACTCTGTGCCTTGAAGACTTAATGGCTGGAGTGCATCACGTTTTGGGAAATCAGTTATTGAATATAGATATTTTTTTTCTCCAAAAGCACACACAAACCAAGTGCATCAGAGTTTGGTAAAGAGACAAGTGCCCCAAAATGATCTCTATACAATGTAGCTAGATCAAATGTATCTACTGCACACACATACATCAACAGACAAACTAAACACAAATCCTGAGGCCCTCTTACATATACCAAACTGGGTTACTTACCCTTCTCCAAGGCACATCCTGCTGTTGTGTCTCAGGACAGAGAGCTAAAAGAAAATTAAAAAGTGCATTGTTTTAATCAGTATTTGAATCATGTTTCATTAACAATAATAATCAGAATTGTATACAAATCTATTTGCTTTTTAATGAAACAAAAATTCCAATTGTCTTCTGTAACTTGGGAACATAAAAACCATAAAAGTATAAAATTTCAAACGAAATCCAAATGAAGGATACAATGGCTGTATGGTGTTTTTTTTAGTAATTCTCATCCCCTTCTATTTACAGTTTTTTCTTCCTTTTGGACAAAAGTACCGTATTGGCCTGAATATAAGCTGCACCCGAATATAAGCTGTACCTTTAAAATTGGGGGGGGGGTGAGAGAAAAAGGAAAAATACCCGAATATAAGCCACTCCCTTCCTCGCTGCTCTTGGCTGCCTGTTGGGTGGGTGGGGGGTTGCGCTGTGTTGCCAGTGGCCTTTCCCCTTCCTCTCTCTCTCCTTTCCCGGCCTTGGGGGAGAGGACAGGGAATACGCATGGGACAGGCACCACTTTGCTGTGCTCCTGGGACTATTTGCCCTGCGTTCCTGGCTGCATACCGTAAGGCTGCGAATATAAGCCACACTTTAACTTTTCACGGTCAGAATTTGGGGGGGAAAGTGAGGCTTATATTCAGGCCAATATGGTACATGTACCCTGCTCCTATGCCATGCCTGAATCTGTGCATTTTATGCACACAGATTCAGAACAGACCTGTGTGAAATCCATTGCTGGAGTGAAAAGCTGTCCATATGGCCTGACCAATATCTTCCAAACAGATTTTTTTTCTGCCCAATAGCACTGATATAGCTACAGATGCAGGTGTTTATCACAGAGAGTGCAATGCAAGTTACCTGAGAGCGTGGTTTTTATTTCAAAGGAAACAATGAACTTTCTGCATAACAACAACAAAATGAACTTATTGTGCCACAAAAGGTGTGAGCATATGGAAATGATGAGAACCTCTGACCTTACCAGTGATGGACTGCAATTCCCATCACCCAAGTCTGCATGGGCAGTGATCGAGGATGATGGGACTTGTAGTATGACAAAACAAGTTCCACAGTCTCGATGCATGGAACAGATAGGTGAGTCAGTATGAAAGTAAAGGCAAAAAGGGGTGTGAGAGTGTGTATATGGGGACAATAGCAGCCAACTGATTAACAGCGAAACACACTACTTCTCTTTTGTTTACAGCAATCTTATGAGGCCAAATTAAAGTTTTCCAAAAAAAAACCATACATTTGGTAAACATAACTTTCCCTTGAGTATATCCTTATTTCCTGCACTTTTTACTTTAGCTATCACTGTTCATAAATTCTGCTTTATTTAAGGAATAAACCTTCTAGCTGAAAATATTGAAAACTTCAACTCTCATGAGTTTATTTGTTACAAATCTAATAATTTCAAGATTTTAAAAACAAATGCAGTACTTCATGAGATATGAAAATTTCATTTTCTGAGAGTATTATCCAATTGCATGTTTGCTGCAATAATTCTTCGGAAGGTAGCTTGTTCATAAATACAGTACTGCAAAAGCAATACCGTTCTGAACATTCTCCCACCATATTACTGTAAAATTGAGACTTGTTTACATATTGAGGAATAGAAAAGTCATTTTTTACAATGATAATAAACAAATACATTTCATTCCATGTGTTTTGTTGCCTGTGATATTACCCATTTCCTGTGCCATCACCTTTATATACCAAGGTCACAACCCAAATTTTCCCCACAACTGGTGGGGCCTTATGGGGTGGTACTGCTGGCACTAAGTGGCTGGGGCAGAAAGGAGAGTCAATAAAGTTGCTAGAAATGCAGCAATTGTAAACGGGCTCAGCCCTGCAACTTCCCTCTTCCAAAAGCTGGCAACCTATGCTACACCACTGATAACTATTTGCCTAACTCAGTGGAACTTACTTTTTTTTGTAACCATGCATAAGGATTGAACTGTTGCATCTAAATCTAATGAAACAATGTGCATGTTTTGCAACTAATGAAACTGCTGTATTGGTAAAAATATTGCTGTAGTTATATATGTTACGTCTTGAAAATTTCAATGCAGCACACAAAATATAGATTTTTTATTTTTTCTCCCTCTAAGGATCTGGGTTTTTAAAATGTCTTTGCAGTTCACCTTTAAGTATAGTGACTTGATCTTGTCACTTGTCAAATATGTCAAAACTTCTCTTGCTGGCTTTGTTGATCAATATCTATATGGAACACATTGACGAGTGTAAAACATGTCCTGCATTAATTCGGCAAGTACCTTTCTGGATGAGGAATGGTTGGAAATGGAATATAGTTCTAAAAGATTATTCTCACGCGTTCCTTTTAAATTAAAAGCATCTGCATGGTCAGCAGGAGGACTAGGGAAGATTGTTAAAGCAAAATGCACCATGCATGCCATTTTGCACTCCCCTGTTACACAGTGCACACTGTTCAGAGGAACCCTAGCACACCAGAGAAGGTTTTCAGGGACACAGAGGCCTCCAAGTGAGTATGAGTGATTGGTCACACCACCGTTGGATACAATCCATAGTTATCTCCTCCCCACCTTCTAAATTAAAACCAGTGGCTCAGGGAACCAGCACAAAATGTAAGGTGGCCAAAATCGGCTCGTGATTTTGACACCAATGACTCCTCAGATAGCAGAACAATAACAGATGCTCCCCATGCCACAATCTATGAATGTGAACAACTCAGGTAGTGACAAATGAATGCTTCTGGTGGTTCATAAACAACATAAAGCAGACTTCTGTGTGATTTTGTGGCCTGTTGTCAAAACTGTTGCTTGTTTGTTTTTAACTGCTGATAGTTTTGCTCATTACTTTGCTGTAGAGGTTGCATGGTGGGGGGGGGGGGAGCTGCCAAGGAGGCAGCAGAGGGACTTCCAAGGAACACACTGCCATAGTTGCTGTCTTGTAGCAGCAGCCATGGGTGACATATTTCTCAGAGGCTGGTTTGGCTGCCCCTGTGGATCTTGCAACCTGAGGCAATCACCTCACCTTGCCTCAAAGTTTGGCTGGCTCTGCTAAAAGTCAAGTCAGATGCTATGGTCCCAAGTATGCACAGGATTCAATCCCTAACATTGGAAACAACATATTCTTAGCCATCTACTGTATTGCATTTTCTGGGTATGTTTCAAATACATCACAATACATAAGATGTCTTCCCCCAGTTCTCTCTCTCTCGCGCTCTCTCTTTTTGTAGGATACTGCAGACAAGGAAGGCAAAATAAGCTTTATCTGATATTCTTGTTCTCATAATACCTTTCAAAATGGAAGCAAAACGACACTAGGATCAAAAGAACTATATAATTAGTTCTGTACACTCAACGAGTTTTGGAATTATGCTTTGCAAACAGCAGTCTTCCATGCCACAGAGTACTTGCAGAGAAACTTGTGCCATTTGGCACTGGGTCATGGCCACCTCCAAGCCTTTGACATGGCTCAAGTAGTTCATTGGATCCTGGCCTATGTCTAATAACATTGGCAGGGCAATCAAATGACAGTCAATCTACTGCAACTACTGCAACAATAAACTCTTTTAAAAGACAAGACTTTTAGAGTGGACTTTATAAGATTGCACACAATTATACCAGCTTCCTCACTTGAAGATCCAAAAGATGTAGTACAGTGGTACCTCGGGTTAAGTACTTAATTCGTTCCGGGGGTCCGTTCTTAACCTGAAACTGTTCTTAACCTGAAGCACCACTTTAGCTAATGGGGCCTCCCGCTGCCGCCACGCAATTTCTGTTCTCATCATGAAGCAAAGTTCTTAACCCGAGGTACTATTTCTGGGTTAGCGGAGTCTGTAACCTGAAGCGTATGTAACCTGAAGTATATGTAACCCAAGGTACCACTGTATTTGGAGGCATTTATTTTAACAGAAGCATCTGTGTATATTTATTTGGATCCAGTATGAGCTGCTTCAGAGCAATCTACAATATTCGCTGTCACAAGTATGAGGATTGAAGTACTGGAATTGATGGGGGTGGGAGGAACACACCAAAACCCCCACTCCCATCAAAATTAAACCTCTCTTGAAAATACACTCAATTACTACCAAAGGGCTTAAAGTATTTAACCTTTAAAGTAAGAGTGTTTGCCTGGTATTGATTTATCAGGAATTACAAGCTAAGAAAACATGCTGTGTTTCAGTTTGTTGATTACCTTCAAGGATATTCCTCTTTACAAAGGCCATCTAGCTGGGGAATACTTAATTCCTTGGAACAGCTTGTCAATTATAGTCAAATATACACAGTGAAGAAAAACAAGGGGGGGACTAGATAAAAGTTTACTAGGGAGTTATTTTGAATATCAAATTCTTTCTAACAGAGCTGAGTACGGAAGACATGAGATGCCAAACTAATGCATACTTTACACATATTCTTGAATTAATAGAAGGCACACAGAAGGACTGCGATTTATACAAAACATTTATTGCATTTCCATTTTAGAATAAATATATATGGAGAAAATGCAGTCCTTAAAACTTCTATGACTATATTTCATCTTTATCAAAGCACACATCAACATTCAGAATGGATTCTGATGGGCAAAGGCTGTTTCCAAGGCATGTTAAAATGTGACAAGCATCACATATTTCATTTCACAATAAAGATATGCATTCAATACAGCTCTGGCAGTTGGCCAGGCTCTAACAGACGTAGTACACAAGAAAGAAAACACACACAGAAAGCTGAAACAATAACAAAACTGAAAATATCATCAAACACTTTTAACATTAAAGATTTAATCTTAAACCCTAAACAGCAATAACACCAAACACATACACACTAAAACCAGGAAGAATAAAAATGATATTGCTGCTCATCTAAAAGTCATCTGGGATGGGGAAAGTCTTACCTCTCTAGGGAGAGAATTCCGTAAGCTAGGTGCTGCCACAGAAAAGGCCCTGTCTCACCAGGTTTGGCAGTTAGGCATTGGCTTAGTGAGATGTGGGGGAGGGCAGGTGCGGCCATCACTTACCCCTCCAGGTACAAGGGTATTCTGGTAAAGGAATCCGTGGGTCTGGATTTTGGCCGAAGTCCACTTGGGGGACTAGGGTCATGCCAGGACCCAGCGGGAACCCTGGGGCAAGCTTCAGTTGGTTGCCATCGATGGAGCTCCCTCTGTTGGTGGTTTACTCTTCTAGACTTCCTGCAAGGCGGGCAGGAGTCAGATATAGTTGTTACCAAAGCCTAAACCACTGAGCCTAGGGCTTGCCGATCAGAAGGTCGGCGGTTCAAATCCCTGTGACGAGGTGAGCTCCCATTACTCTGTCCCAGCTCCTACCAACCTAGCAGTTCGAAAGCACGTCGAAGTGAATTAGATAAATATGTACCGCTCCAGCAGGAAGGTAAATGGTGTTTCCGTGCACTGCTCTGGTTCGCCAGAAGCGGCTTAGTCATGCTGGCCACGTGACCCGGAAAAACTGTCTGCGGACAAACGCTGGCTCCCTCGGCCAGTAAAGCGAGATGAGCGCCACAAACCCAGAGTCGTTCACTGGACTTCACTGGACTTCACTGTCAGGGGTCCTTTACCTTTTTTTTTTTTAAGCCAATACCACTCACATTGCTGTAGTCAATAAAGTTGTGGCCTAAATTTTGCCTATTAACCTTTAACCTAAAATTCTGCATCAATGTGTTTTTATTATTCTTGGGGGTGCGCCGGGGCCTTGACGTGCAATACAATCAGTCCGTTTTATTTACATTAGCACATTACTTTGTTGCTTCTTCAACAAATTGCATGGGTGGGAAAGCAGTCTTTGCTTTTTATTTCTTTCTCATTTCAACTGGGGCTAATCTTGTCAGTGCAAGTCATGTAACATTCAGCATTAGGGAAGGCACATCTCTACTGATAACACAGTTATCTCTATGAATCTGCTGGAGGGGAATTTCTTTTCTTTAGTTTACCCCTAAGAGTTTTTGTTTTGTTTTGTGCTTGTCCTTTCTGTGAACTTAGTGTCCTCTTCTTAAACAAAGCACATGTGGAACTTCAACTGCAGTTTGATTTCCCAGGCGTTAGTGATACCAGATTGGGTGCTCAACCAATCTAACAAACATGCACACTCTGTGATTGAAGTCGCGTTATAATCAAAATTAGGGATCTGTTTTTAATGTTGTTGGGGAATTTGGTAGAGACTTCCATGAAGGGCATTTCGAGACAATGGGCTTAGTATGAAATTGCCACACTTTGTTCAGTCACTTTCCACTATGTGTGTGTAGAGAAACCATTTTGTTTCTGAGGTAAAATTTTGTTTTTTAAATGTTTAAAGCACTTTTTTCAGCCAGAGCTCACCATAGCTCAGCTCTGACACATCTCAGGTGAGCATCATTGCCCATCTAAGAGAACAAGAGATAAGTTCATGGTGTGTTCCAGCACCTCTTTTTCTAGAAAAACAGCATTGGTAAATGGTTAAATGCCTGTAAAGTGTTGTGACTTTTTGCTGGGAACTGTGGGGATACTAGGAGGAACTCAACATCACACTAAGGTAATTGTTCTGTCAGATGCCACGACTCCCCTTGGCCAAGGAGTAGATTGTGTGTGTGGCTCTGGATCAGCTGAAGAAAAAGCAGGAAGTTTATGGGCATTGAAGAACTGAAGACATGGCTCAGAGAAGCATGTGAAGCTTGAAGGAAGCCAAAGATAAATATCACTGAGCAGAACAGAGGCAGGGGAAATCTCTCCCCCCCTCCCCAAGACCAGAGACTTTTGGGTTATCTTCCAGGAACCCCATGCCAGTGATGGGAGGGGCCTGAAACAAAAGCAAGTGAAGCAATGAATGCATTTTTCTCTCTCTCCACACACTCACATGCTCCTTTACATCCTCCATCCAGGCAGCCAAGAGAACCCTGTCCTGGAAAACAATATTATGTCTTGAAGTATTATTATTCCACGAGATATATTTTTCTTGGGGGGCCGGATAGCCAGCTCCAGTTGGCAGCTGCCACGAGTTTTCCCGCACCTTGGGCAGTGGCACAAAAGGAAAGAAAAAAGAGGTCAATCGCTGCCACAGTGGCCTAAGAAGCAATGAATTAGAACTCAGTCTTTGACTTGAAGTCACCAATGAACCACATAGCAGCATAGATGTCCCTTTTGGGCTTTCCATCTCTGGCCTGTGTTCTGCTGCACATCATGAAGCCTCATGTGAACATAAAAAAGGTAAAGGTAAAGGACCCCTGACAGTTAAGTCCAGTCACAGATGACTCGGGTTGCGGCACTCATCTCGCTTTACAGGCTGAGGGAGCCGGGATTTGTTCGCAGACAGTTTTTCTGGGTCATGTGGCTAGCATGACTAAGCCGCTTCTGGCAAAACCAGAGCAGTGCACAGAAATGCTGTTTATCTTCCCACTGGAGTGGTACCTATTTATCTACTTGCACTTTTTGGCGTGCTTTCGGACTGCTGGGTTGGCAAGAGCTGGGACTGAGCAATGGGAACTCACCCCGTTGTGGGGATTCGAACCACCGACCTTCTGATTGGTAAGTCCAAGAGGTTCAGTGGTTTAGACCACAGAGCCACCTGCGTCCCCTTCATGTGAACGTATACAGGCCCAAATCCATGTGGGATGCTTATGAATTACAAGCCAGTTATAGATGGCTTTAAATTTAACCATATATGATTCAATCCTACCTACAAAAGACTTGAAGCACACACACACACACATACACTAATGTAAGGATTGTGCTTTATCCACCTCATCAAACTAATATGGACGTGAGGAAATCCACAAGGAATAGACACTCATTAGAACAGCTGCATAGAAAAATACATCCTCTATCCAACATGAATTTTGGAAAGCAAATAGATAAAAATAAACCTCACAATTTCAGTAAGTATCATCAATGCACATAATTCTGTCCTTTCTTTGAGGATCAATCAATATACATGAGATGAATACAATTTAATCCTCACAAAATCCCGGTATAACTTATTCAGCTGCACGGCCAATGAGGAATTTTGATTTTTGCCACATTAACATTGACAACAGTTTGCTGGGTTTTAAACTGGCTATACACATTTGCAGCACCTCCACATCCTTAACTTTTTATTAATCACTTTGCTACCTGGAGGAAAGAGGGTGTTATGCCAAGCCCGTCCTTAATGAAGAACATTTCAGGGAGCAGTATTTCCTTAGAAAGGAAAATTTCAAGGCTGTCCTCTCTTCACGTTGCCTATTATTTGCAACTGGCTTAAGAGACGCTGTGTGAGTGAAATATATCAACAAGCATCAAAACATTTTCTTTCTCTCTTTCCATCCTTTAAAAAAGGAGTAGGCATGTTAACCCTGGTGTCCTGGACAAATTCCAATTTGTGTAATTACATTCTGCCTCCCTACATTTCTCCTGCAGTTTCAATTAGATGCAATGTTCTTTTTCACTGTCCTAAACCACTGCAGTGTAGCAGTTCAGTTTGTAGCAGCTGCCACATTCAGCTCAGGATTTGCAAGCTTTTCTGTAGTGTTATCCTTGCATTATGACAAGTTTCAGTAGAGCACTGTTCAGTCATTTATGGCACCATTCTATACATATTTGCTCAGAAGTAAGCTTCACCATGTTTAATAGGACTTACTCACAGGTAAATTTGCATAGAATTATGATTATATGCTATAATCTATGCTATAATCTGGTGCAGATTTCCTTGGGAATAAGCCCTATCAATTTCAGTAGAACTGAAAATATGTGTAAGATTAAAAAAAATCATATTTGGACAACATCTTTATTATTAGTCCAACCAAAATATCATAAAACAGCTTGCAGATTTTTGACTTCTCTTCACCAGGCTCAATGGCAAACAAAGCAAGGGGGAAGTATGCAAACCATGGATTTTGCATCTGGGCACAGGTGCAAGATGAAATATAGCAGAAGGAAAGCAAACATCCAAATGAGGCTTTTAAAAAAAATTTTAGGTGCTATATAGATTTCAGGTTACAAATAAGAAAGGGAAGAAGGAATATGCAAGGAATGAAGTACCCAGGTCTGCCGCTATCCTTAGAGGGGAAACACAAGTTCCTTGGTTCATGGTCAACAGGGGGAAAAAGATGGTAGATAAGAACATAGTAATAGCCTGCTAAGGTAAAGGGACCCCTGACCATTAGGTCCAGTCGCGGACGACTCTGGGGTTGCGGTGCTCATCTCGCTTTACTGGCCGAGGCAGCCGGCATACAGCTTCCGGGTCATGTGGCCAGCATGACTAAGCCGCTTCTGGCGAACCAGAGAAGCACGCGGAAACACTGTTTACCTTCCCGCCGGAGCGGTACCTATTTATCTACTTGCACTTTGATGTGCTTTCGAACTGCTAGGTGGGCAGGAGCAGGAACCGAGCAATAGGAGCTCACCCCGTCACGGGGATTCAAACTTTTGACCTTCTGATCACAAGCCCTAGACTCAGTGGTTTAACCCACAGCGCCACCTGGGTCTCTCTAACAGCAAAAGAAAAGTGCTATTTCATACAAGTTTATTGTAAAGATCACAGAGATAACGTGTTTTAAATGTCATATCTAGTCTAGCATCTGTTGTCACTGTCATGAAATTCTACTCAATATTGATCCAGAACAAGACTCCAATGTATAGTTAGCAGAGTAAAAACTGCCCCCCGCCCCCCGCCAAATGGACCAGAGGCAATTAATATTTCACCCAGGAGAGCTTTACAGCTATTGAAGGCAAATGAGCATAATGGTCAAAAATCCAATACATTCAGGATTGGCCCTGTCCATAAGAAATCCAGTTGCAGCAGACATAACTTAAACTTACAATAAATTATTATATGTCTAAACCTTAACAACTAAGCATACCATGTACAGAATACCACACCAGAAGGAAAAGAGTCAGAAAGAGAAAGTGAAACCCAGGCTCCTTCTGGCCCTACTTTTATAGTCAGCATGGCATTGACATAAAGAGATAAGAGAACCAGCTTAAACCAGCTCTACTCAGCTTCTCTGAAGGAATAACCCAAACATCATGAACCTTCTGCTTATTTCTTTCAGACACAGAAGCTTCAGGAACCCTCTTGAATTAATTAGAATAGGAATGATCTCTACACATCGGATCAATACTTTCTGTACTAAGAAATGCAAACTGACAGTCACAGTTGGCCAGCCAGATGCCCATGGAAAGCCCAAAAGCAGAACCTGAATTTAACAGCACTCTTCCCACATGCAATTCCCAGCAACAGGAATTGTGAGGGATACAGCCTCCAGCAGTGAAGGTACAGCATAGCCATTATAGCTTGTAGTTACTCAGTTCCCTCTTTCCCCTGCACATCCTGAAAATCTGCTCAGGAGATCTGGAAGATTTTATGGAACAGCACAGGGCGTGAAAGAAGGCACAAGGAAAAGCATGTTGTGGATCTGATCTCTTTCTCTCTGTGTGTGATATATGTGTGTGTGTGTGTGTGTGTGTGTGTGTGTGTATACACATGCACATATACATATACACACATACACACACACACACACACACACATACATACATACATATATATACATGTATACTTATAGCCATTATTCTACCCCTATTTTTTCTTTAATTGTAACATTATCACACTAGTATTGTTGAATGTAACACAGTTCAAAGGAATTCAGATAGTTACATTAACAGTATCTGGGGACCTTAAAGACCAACTAAGTTAGTTATTTGTATGAGCTTTCGTGTGCATGCACACTTCTTCAGATGCATGCACACGAAAGCTCATACCAAGAACTAACTTAGTTGGTCTTTAAGGTGCTACTGGAAGGAATTTTTTTATTTTGTTTTGACTATGGCAGACCAACATGGCTACCTATCTGTAACCGTATCTGGGGAAACGGCTAACAATTCCCCTCCCCTCTTGCTGAAACAGGCAGGTATATTTCATTAAATTCTACTAAGAATTGGAAAGCAATCAAGTGTATTTCACTATTTGTGTCTCAACCTAAGGTAATTATTAGTCTGAAGGTTTTTCTCTCTCCTTTCTTAAAAAAAAAAAAAAGCCCACTCTTGTGCTTGCCCAAGAGGAAAATGAACTACAGTACTTATCAGCTCAATGCATACACGAGTGATACCAAAGGCAACTGACCAGCACTGTTGCCATAGGTTAGGAGCAAATCCATTAGTGGTTTTTTTATTATTATTATTAAAAATACACCTTTCTGAAATATTGGTTACAATGCAGTGATAACTGCAGAAAAGCCACAGAACTCTACAACATCATTTGCATTGCTGTTGGATAAGATAAATGCATTCCCCTCATTTCAATTTCTCTTAAATTCGAATCTTATGTGAAAGGAAAAGCATTCTCAAACTTACAATTGATCAAGAGGATGGTGACAATGACAATGTTGTGTTATAAATAAATAAATATGTACACTGAAGAAACTATCACCTCTTTTTCAGACACAGGGTATGAAAAGGCACTCGTATGTCACATGTGAAGTGCAGAATTTATGGGGCTTTTGATTATGTGGGGTGGTGTAATTAATGCAATGAGGTGGTCAAGTTTAATAGTTGCAATCCTATGTACACTTATCTGGAAGGAATCTCCTTTGGTCATACTCTTGAGGTTAGGATTGCCTTCCTTATGAATTTCACTTCTGTAGTGAACTAACTATGTGGTGCCATCTGCAATAGAGCAGGAGATAATATATGAATCCAACCTCAGGCTAAGCATATGGAATATATAGGACAAGAATCTTTTAGGCTAATGCTGCTAGCAGCTGGAAGGTGGGAAGGCAGGCAGATCTCTGCACCAGCCTACATCTAGTGCAGGGACTGATCCTGATGCAATCATGCCATCCAATGGATTCCAGACCTACTCAGCTGTGTCCCTTCCTTGCTCCCAGGTGGCACCTGCATCTACCTGCTCAGCAGGTGGAAGAGAAGAGAAGGTCCAGTGGAATGGAAAGCTAGTGTAGGCTGGCAGGGCTAGTAGGCAAAGGGGCACCTCTGCCCAGTTCAAACTCTCCACCCTCCCCCTGTGCAACAATGGGTTGTATTGCTCTGCCAGGCTACAAACTTGTAAACATTTATCTGGGAGCAAAACACAGTGGGGCTTACTTCTTAGTAAACATGCTGTGGATTGTTATTTTTCTTTTCTTTTCTTTTCTTTTCTTGGCTAATGTTTACAAGTTCCTCATTTGTCTGCTAGCAAAATGTCCAGAAAAAAAGAATCCAGTGGTTTTGTCCAATGATCTAGAGCTGCATATATACAAGTATAGGCACAGAAGTTGTGGCTCATAGATTTTATACCTGTCTAGATTTGTAAGGAAGTTTTCAATTAATGAAAAGCTGTATCCTTTATGAGGTGTGTGTAAGAGAAATAAAGCAAGAAAATGGAATCATCATCTTCTGAGCTAAACTTTTCATATCCATGTTTTAATATTCTTGATATCCACTTTTTCCCAAAACAGCCACAGAATCCATTTTATGCCTCCATATTTTTAAAAGGGCTCACTACTTTGTTCATGAATTACTTAGAGGCTTTCTTCCAGATTTTAGCCTCCTTCTCTCTTCAAATGCAATGCTTCTCAGTATAATATATTTTCACATTTAGCTGTATGTCATCAAGGGCCTGTTCAGATGATACATTAAGGCAGTGTTTCCCAAAATTGGGTCCCCAGCAGTTGTTGGACTATGATTCCCATCATCCCTAGCCAGCAGGACAAGTGGTCAGGGATGATGGGAGTTGTAATCCAGCAACAGCTGGGGACCCAAGTTTCAGAAATACTGTTTTAAGGGAACAATCTAGCCTTATAGATGGAGCTGGTGGACATCCCACCCCGTCACCAATGCAGGGAGGAACCAAGAATGCATGAGCTGCATTGAGTTGCATTGCCAGTTTCTAGAAGTTAGGAAAGTGACTGTGATTTTGACATTAATTATACTGGTTTGTATGCACTCAGGCCCTATATGGAAGACACATTTCCATGTGATGGTAGAGGCAGGACTGGTACATTTGCTCCACAAACAAGTTCAGATCAATCACTGCAGTATCATCCAAAGTGGCCTCAGGTTTTGAGTAATCAAGAAATGGCTAATAGATGAAATATGTATGTATACATGTATGTATGTATGTATACATGTATGTATGTATGTATGTATGTATGTATTAAGTAGCCCAAAAAATGCTATTAGTCCTCTCCAGAGAATCAAAAAGGATACTAACACCATTGAATGGGTTCCCACTGATAAGAGGAATGGAAGCTTTTTTAAAGATGAAATTGGGTACCTGGACAAAGTGGAAGTGACAGTCACAGAGCCTTAAAGTAATTGGGGCTAAAACTGATGTCATGGAACATAGCAGGTTAGTGTTCAAAGCAGAATGATGAACTATTTTGAGCAATTTGATATTATTATGCTACAAGAAACATGGTGCAATGACTCTATAATGCTTAACAGATACAAATGTCACTCATAGACAGCCACTCCCACAACAAAAGGTGGTAGGGTCAGTGGGGGGCGGGGAAGGTCTAGCATGTTTCCTCTCCACAAAGTTGAATGCAACTACAACAGCCATGATTCCATGTAACCCGTTTGCAACTGCTCTCTTGGTTATAGTTTTGAAAGTATGTTTGCTATTAGACCTGTCTTCATCAGTAACCAAACAGGGAGCATGAGTGGCAGAGCTCACTGAAGTCAAATGGCTTCAGTTCTCCAGGGAACAACATTAACAGCATGGCATTCTTCCTCTGCAGCTCAGTTAACTGGAGTCAATAGGTACTACTCCCAAATATTCCATGCAAAACTGAATCCTAGTCCAGTTGCAGAATGTATTGAAAACAGCTTACAATTTAAAACAGATTCTTTATATCACTCCTGGAATTTTATTTATCTATTGGATTCTTTATTTATTTATTTATTTATTTTTTAAAAACCCACACATTAATCTTAAGACCAAAAGTGATGAACATTATATAAAACCAAACCACAAAACATCCCTGTACAAATCAATAAACAATTGATGGTTTGTAAAGTCGCCCAGATGAAGAAACATGATTTATTGTATAATATAATTTTATAGAATATAAAACTATCTTTTTTCATTGGTTTGTCCTCCTAAATGAGGAGGTAAGACTAGATGTTCTCTCACGTGGCAAGAAAACTAGCATTGAAATGTTTAAAATTGACACATTCAGTTAGTTGATTGAATTCCTTTCACTATTCCATTTGTTTCAACCACCTCATTATGATACTATATACAACAAGTACCACTATAGAGACAGGCTGGCAGGAGTAGTATATAATTTACCAAGAAAAAAAAAGGTAAAGGACCTGTAATGGTTCTAGGGGTTGCTTGTGTGTAAAATCGGCGCCACACCTGGCTGGGTTTCCTGAGTGAACCCTTTCTGTCAGGACAGCCACTCACCCGTGGCTGTCTCAATCGCTGGCAGAATCCGTCAGTGGGCGTTTCTTGAACTTCTTCTAGCAAAGAAGCTCTTTGACGCCCAGTCTCTGCCTACTCTCCCTGCGCGGAAGCCTTCTGCGCAGGGAGGGTGTGGGCAGTGGAGGACCCGTGCTCTCCCCGCTGGTCTCCGGCGAGGAGTCATGGAGCCACCTCGCCGATTCCCTCATCTGCCCCCCTTCTCCACTGGTGCTACGCTGGTTTCCTTCCCCAGAAGATGGGCTGCTTCTCTCCCTCCCAGGACGCTCTCTGGAATCCCTCTGGAGCCCTCCCTCTCCCTCTGGCTCCGATGGCAGTTCCCTGACAGGACCCCTGACAGTTAAGTCCAGTCGCAGATGACTCTGGGGTTGTGGCACTCATCTCGCTTTTCTGGCCGAGGGAGCCAGCGTTTGATAGCAGACAGTTTTTCCGGGTCATGTGGCCAGCATGACTAAGCCGCTTCTGGTGCAACGGAACACCAAAACCAGAGCAGCACCTGGAAACACCGTTTACCTTCCTGCCGGAGCAGTACCTATTTATCTACTTGCACTTTTGGACATGCTTTCAAACTGCTAAGTTGGCAGGAGCTGGGACCAAGCAACAGGAGCTCACCCCACCACAGGGATTTGAACCGCCAACCTTCTGATTAGCAAGCCCAAGAGGCTTAGTAGTTTAGACCACAGCGTCACCCGAGTCCTTAATTTACCAAGTATGAAATACTTTAAAGCCAAGATGGTGCTGACCCACAGAGTGACAAGATTTTATGTTTCATTGTTATAGGTACATTTTTCAAGTTGCATATATCTATATATCTCCCACATCCTTATTGAGAGTAGAATTCATAGGGATATTCTACATTTGTACACATTGACACTTCTCCACAAAATTTTAGCGTGCTACCAAATCTTGCTGTGGGGCTCCCTCTCTCTCTCTCTCTCTCTCTCTCTCTCTCTCTCTCTGTGTGTGTGTGTGTACCTTAAGTAATGATAGGTGTTTCTTGTAGTAATTTGTAGATGGTATCATATATTGAGGTTCACCTTTTTAAATGTGTTGCAAGTCGCTTGAACACCTTCCAGCAACAAGCGACCAACAAGTCTAATGACAAGTAAATAAATAGATAAACAAAGCAGACAAGCAATATTTGCAAAGCAATCCAAATCATTTGCACATATATTATTTGCAGCTATGTTTCCTGTTCTTCTGTCGAAAGCAGAGACTGCAATGTAAAATAATGCAAATCTTAATCATTATTGCACATCATATGCACACTTGGCTTACGGTAATTGCACATAACTTTTGCAACGGAGGCTTCTCTTTTTGACAAATCAGCAATACATGAAAACCTTTTGCCTTTTCAGGGCACTTATGTGCAACATAGAATAAGCAGCTTTTCTGGAGGAGAAAAAGTATAGCTATTTGCAGCATCTCTAAACCTCCTCAGGTGTGCTATGTATGGCCTCTGTACATGGATTTTAGATCAAACAGGGGTGGTGGAGAAATGTACATCATTCATTCCCCTTAAATTTAGGCAGGGGAATCCCCTTCCTTATCCCACAATTGACTGGTGATTTGTTCAGCAAGAGCAAAAGGACAGATTTCAATCTGTACCCCATTGCTGCAAGTGGAGATGTTTGGATCAGGCCTCTGAAGTTTTAAGAGGGGCAGAGAGGCACAGTTTCAACATGACAACAATTTCAACTGACTAAATGAATCGAAAGCTAAAATCAGTAATACTGTAAGAAGGCCCTGTATCTCGGCAGATAAGTGCAGGTCCTTAGTCGCTAGATGATGATTTTCCGCAGACTACAATTATTTCAAACAAATCACATGAGGAGAATCTTAAATTACTTACCACTTATGGTGACATCCTGTGAACAATATTTTGAATGGTCCCTGTATTCTAAAATTGCATTTAACAAATCCAATCAAAAAGGTTGAGGGAATGCATTTTGCGGCATTGTGAGATTACAATACCGAAATTGCCACAAGAAGAGAGGGTTTTTTGTTTTGTGATATTTCTGTTCTCATTGTTCTCAAGATTGTCATGAAGATGGATTTTTGTACAGTCTTACGCTTTATTTTGGAAGCCGTTTTCATGAATACGGTCTGATTTTGTGCCAACCTTTGTCACTAGAATGAGAATCAGAATACATTAAGAACCCTAAGTGTATCAAGCATTAAAATTCTGTGATAGCTTATTCTTGTGACAAAGAGATCAGAAAGAGGGAGAGAGAGAATGGCACAAAATTAATCAATTATAGTGACAGCCTCACAATTGTAATAAGAATAGAAAGTGACACTACATTTTGTGCCATCTACATAATGGAAGAATGGCACATATTTAACCCTTTCATGTCAGGACACACTTTATTCATGGAAAAATAAAGGAAGTGGCACTTTGAAAGAATCTTCAGCATTCTGGAAGGAAGTGGGATTTTTTTAAAAAAGGCTCTGCTATTTATTTTATTTTATTTTTAGTCATGCCTCATTGTTTCAAACATTTTCTACTGATCGCTTCACAAGTCTGTATTTATTCAACATGACAATTATAGTAATATCTTTATGTCAACCCCTTAACCATTAGGGAAAAACCCCACAATCCATTGATATTAGAAAACACCAACTACAAAGCTGCAAAGGGCTTTCCTGGTGCTCCTAAGGATCACAGAGCCTCAGATGCAAGGCTGGCAACCTGTGACAGCTGGTGTAACTGTGCTCATACCTCATATCTTTCAGGTAAAAAACAAAAAAACTGGCAAGGATCTACCCATTGTCATTGGAGGGAGGAGGAGCATGCATGGGATGGGTTGGTGGAAGGGGAGCGTTGCCCCGAGCTGTTGAGCTATTTTTAGGGGGGAGTGCACAGAGGGATGATCCCGTGATCTGCCAGGATCACCCAAGGAACTTCCAGTAGACCATGATCTACTGGTTGGGCATGCCTGGTATACATAAAGGTACCATGATGACTAGTCAGTGCCGGATTTACGTATAAGCTAAACAAGCTATAGCTTAGGGCCCCACTCTCTTGGGGATCCCCCCAAAAAAATTAAAGGGGAAAAAACTGGATGTACATTCCCAAAATATAAGATGAAAAACAAAAAAAACCTATATACAGCAACCGTGTTTTGCATTGAATAGGCTCCTATGATGTAAGTAATGGGCCCTGCCTGCTAGCCTGCTCCCTAAAATATCTTGGTAGTGGCGCCCGCCCTGTGGAACGCCCTTCCAGCAGATGTCAAAGTGATAAACAACTACCTGACATTCAGAAGACATCTTAAGGCAGCCCTGTTCAGGGAAGTTTTTAACGTGTGATATTTTACTGTATTTTTGGTTTTTATGTAAGCCGACCAGAGTGGCTGGGGAGGCCCAGCCAGATGGGCGGGGTAAAAATAATAAATTATTATTATTATTATTATTATTATTATTATTATTATCTCTGGTTTGCTCGTTTCTATATATAGGGTGCCTACATTCTGCATGAACTTTGCATTCTGCACGGACTTTTCAACAATTACTTTGACAAATTAAGTATTTTTTAATGTGGAAATGGCTTTAGATACCTATTAGGTCCATAAATTACCATATAGCATATATTCAACACAAAAAACAGCGACAATTTGTTGTTGATAAAGGACAGCTGGACATATAAAGGGCCCCATTACCTTCAATAGCTTAGGGCCTCATCAGACCTAAATCCCGCCCTGTGACTAGTGGTCTAGGCCACTTTTGAAGCATAATTGTTTTCTTCTTCTAACAGTGTAGAGTGGCTGCTGGAGCTGAAAAGCGCCCCCTTGCACTCAGGATGGCTTAGAAAGGTTTTGGATTTTTGGTGGCGGAAGTGGTTTCCCAATGCCTAGCAACCCATCCTGTTGGTTTTCTTGCTGTCTGTCAGCCACATGGAGCTAATGGCAAGTACCAGCTGTCCTGGTTTCCAATTTGATCCCGGAATGTCCTGCTTTTCCTTAGGTAAATGTAAAGGGACCCCTGACAATTACCAGTAAGTCTAGTCACGAACGCCTCTGGGGTTGTGACACTCATCTTGCTTTACTGGCCGAGGGAGCTGGCGTTTGTCTGCTTCCGCAGACAGTTTTTCTGGGTCATGTGGCCAGCATGACTAAGCTGCTTCTGGCAACACCAGAGCAGCACATGGAATTGCCATTTACCTTCCGGCTGGAGCGGTACCAATTTATCTACTTGCACTTTGATGCTTTCGAACTGCTAAGTTGGCAGGAACTGGGACCAAACAACGGGAGCTCACCCCGTTGCGGGGATTCAAACCACCAACCTTTCGATCAGCAAGCCCTAGGCTCAGTGAACCCACAGCGCCACCCGCATCCTTTTTATTGGAGAAATGTTGGAGGGTATATCTTCGCCCCATGAAGGGGCTCTGTATCCAATGTTGTCTGCCTGCACAATGGATTTCCATGTGTGGAATGGAAGTTCCTCTGCATCTCCTGTCCCCTCCAATGCTGTGCATACCTCAATATCTGGGCCCAAGCTGGAGGACCCTTTGGGGCAAATATTGGGTGTGTGCAGGGAGAACAATGGAAACACAAGTCCCATTGCATGAGGAACAATGAGTGTGCAACAACTGATACAACCCTGTGCATGTGAGACAGAGGCACTGAGGGAAGGGAGAGATAGAGAGAAGGTGGAGGTGTAAGGAAGAGGAGGTGTGATTGTGTATACATTCAGTATATGTTACTGTGATGTCTGAAATGCAATGAATGATAACAAATATGGGAAGGTGCTCTGTGTGTGTGTATGGAAGGGGTTATGGGTACATGTTTAAAACATAGGTATCCATGAAAGAAGCAGATTTACTTGCTCATAGAAGATTGTACCTCAAATGAAAAACAACTGCCAAGTAAATCTTGTCAGACAAAACATATGTTGACAGTCATCACATCCTAAAATGGCACTCTTAAAAAAAAAAGGGAAACTCACAAAATTAAAATTAAGGTTCATCATTGCCATTCACTGATAATGTGCTCATGGCATTAACCCACAGAACTACAGTGTAGAGCAATGATCAGAAAAGTAACTCACTTGTCAACATCAATATTAATTTCAAGTTCAGATTGTGCTCTTAACACATGTGTGCTCTTTAAGCACCCATTAATAAAATGTCAAGAAAAGGCATACAAATATTTATAATCTCAATTGTGTAATGAGAGTAAGTTTAATTCTCTATAGTGAAATTTCCAGTGTTATGCACAACAGTGAGTCTAAATGTATACATTTGACTGTCACTATTAATACTTATTGTATCTGTATAGACCACCCTTCAAAATGTGTTCCTAGGGCAATGAACAATTTACAACAAAACACAAAATAAAATCATGAACCATAAAGCTATAAAACCATGATTATGAAAACTGATCATAAAAAACTGGCAGCAGGACAGAATGTAATCATACAGTCATGGCACAACCATCACATTAACCTACAAAGGTTAAGGAGAACAAAATATGTCAACGAAGGGCACAGACTTATCACTGGCCAGAGAGTATTCCACAAACAGGGAGCCATAAGCAAGAAGGCTCTGCTGACATTCACTGCTGCATGAGACCTGGTTAAAGATAGCACAATCAGCAGGGCCTCCCCAGAAGATCTCAGAACATGGGTTTGCCCATATGGGGAGAGGTGCTCCTTTGAGTACCTGGGTCCAAAGCCATATAGGGCTTTCTGCAACAAAGTGTGCATCTTAAATTGGGCCTGATGGCAGCCAGTGCAATTCCTTTAACAATGGTGTCACTTATCATATCTAGTTTGGCCTCCCGCATCTTACAGCAACATTTTCCACCATCATGACCTCCATTATGTCATGATTCAGATTCAGTATTGTCCTTCAACAAGCCCCTTGCTGACTCTAGACACTACTTGAAGATACAGATGGAATGAAGTGGGTGTGATTCAGATATTGGTGACACTGCATCTAGTTCTCCTGATAACTGCTCTCAATGGCTTCATAGAGATGTTAAATAGCACTGAGGGAAAATGGAACCTTGTAGACCTCAGCAGCATAAATGCTAAGTGGTCAGCCAAAGTCATTCAATGTTGTTTTCTAGTAGTGGTTAGGACAGACATAGGCAAACTCCGGCCCTACAGATGTTTGGGACTACAATTCCCATCACCCCTAGCTAGCAGGACCAGTGGTCAGGGATGATGGGAATTGTAGTCCCAAACATTTGGAGGGCTGGAGTTTGCCTATGCCTGGGTTAGGAGTAGAGGCAGCACCATGTGGAGCCTCCACCTTCCATCCAAAGATCTGATTTGAAAGGATACATCGTCACCCATCATAAGTTATGTAAACCAGTGGCCAGTTGTGGGCATGCACACAGGTATGCTGTTTTCCTGTGTGCCCACAACTTTTTGAATTTTTATTATTATTTCTGAAACAAGTACTAATTAAGGGAAGGCTACAATAACATACAGCCCAAATACATACTATGAAGCACTGGCCACTAGCATGGATGGGAAAATCTGAGATAGATTTCAGAGTCTGTTTCACACTAAGTCACATGGAAAGAGTGACCTACTTGTACAAGCATTAATGCCCTACTGTGATCACAGCATAAGTGAAGGAGATATGGGAGCAGCAAAAGACAATGGGCTGTACTTCTACCCTTCTCAGTCCATTGCTAGAACAGGGACTGGCTTATTTCCCAAGCAGTCCAAAATCTGAATTGTTTTGGCTGAAATGTACCCTTCCTCCATCAACCCTTTAGAACAGGCATAGGCAAAGATGTTCTGGGACTGCAACTCCCATCATCCCTAGCTAACAGGACCAGTGGTCAGCGATGATGGGATTTGTAGTCCCAGCACATCTGGAGGGCCCAGTTTGCCTATGCCTGCTTTAGATTGGTGAATGGATTATAGCTGTTAGGGACGGAACATCCACAGGACTTCTCCCAGTCAGAATTTAAGCAATGACTTGTGGGGCTCAACTTGAACAACAACAACAAGGACAATGGGAAAACTGCAGCGCCAGCCCATTCTCGCATACCAAGTATATTGGAAAAAAAGAGCAATCAAAATGCCTGCAGAGGACTGGGCAGAGGGTGTTTTGGAGCTAAAATGGGCAGGTGAACAAGGAGTATGGGTGGGCAGGTCCCCCCCCCCATTCCTTTTCTCTGGCTCTAGATATCTGAATATAACATCAGAGAGAGAGAGAGAGAGAGAGAAAGAAAGAAATAATTGAATAAGGCTTGTGTGATGGGACAATGAGCTACTTGTGCGTAAAAGGGTTAGTCCCTCGGAGTTTGCTTAACGTAGCAAAGCTCTGCCTTGAGCGGAGCCCTTGGACATGGCTCCGTCAGTCACTGGTAGAATCCGATAGTGGGCGCCTGTGGAAACGCCTCCAGCATAAAAGCTGCTTAACGGAAACGCGTCTCCTAGATTCCCTGCGTGACAGCTTCCGGCGAGGGGTGGGGGTCGCTAAAGGGGGCCTTGATACCTCCTCACTGTTCTCACTGGAAGTGTCCCAGAGCCTCCCCTCCGACTTCCTGTCCCTGGAAGCTCCTGCTCCCCCCCTACTGGTTCCCTCTTCTGCTGCTGAGTCTCTTCTATCCTCCTGGAGCCCTTCCACCACCTGTTCTTCCGATGGCAGTTTCCTGACAGCTTGTATATAGCCATTCTCCTCCACTACCATGAAAGAGGAACACTTCTTTCTAATCAAGAAAGGGGAGAACAGGACTCTGTGGTGAACATCAGTAGAAAACCACCTATGGAGTTAAAGAGGAAGAATTCTGGTCATAGCTTTCTGCTTATTAATGAGATGGGTAAACAAATGCAATCAACACAGGGTGAAATAATGTCCAGTGTTTCTATAAAGACATCTTTTCGGTTACTTTTGGGATGGTTCATTGTTTGAGTCATCCCCCCCTCCTAGCTTTTGCAGATAAGTATGATTATCCTTGGGGATGGGATTTTGAATTCATATACGAAACATCCTTTGTTCTTTGAACAGAGAATTATATTTCTTATGGGGAAGATACTGCGAACTGTAATACAGACCTAAGCAACTTGTGACACATCAAACAAAGCCAACAAACATTCTGTTTTGCTGCTTGGTGAGAATTGCAAAGCAGCACAATAAATGGCAAGTAAAATGTGGTTTGGGTGCATGACAAGTTGTGCAAGCCTGATAAAACAATTGTTATACGCATTAAGTAGATGGGTTTTCCCCTCCCTCTCCTATTGCAGATACAGAAACATTGTGAATTTCAAGATTAAGAATAACAACAACAAAACACTATTTGTTTTACTGGTGCTTCTTTGAGGCTTGCAGAGTTTAATTTATCATTGCTGTCACTTCATTGGGCGCAGTGTTCTTCGCTGCTCAAAATAATAAAAAAAATGCAAGGGTGATAATGCATGTATACGATGCCAAGATTAGACTTTAGTAACCCAGTTACCAGTGTTTAAGAAGAAGGCTGAGACATCAAACGTTTAGAATCTCCTTGCTCCATCCACATCTTTAACAGATCAGCTTGTTAACAGCATTGAGCATAGTTCTCACCCTCACTGTCTATGTGATGTTGAAAAAGGAACTCTCCAGGGTTCTACACAAGGGACGGTTCAATTGCTTCATGCAAGATGTTTTCAGCAACTGGACATAGCTGTTGAGTTCAAAGCAGGAAGTCTTAGAAAAAACAATCCTTGCTTTCTTTTTGACTTTTAAAATGTCTGTTCTGAGGATTGCAAAGGGAAGCTTTTCCTTAAAAAAGAGACTTTCTAGCACTATTATGATTCCTCCCCACCTCCCATGCACTTTTTGTGTTCTCATATGAATAAGAAGTACCACAGAAGGCTTAGGAGTACATAGAGGACCGAGTTTTTAAAGAAAAATCTCTTAGAGACAGAACCAAGGGGGGAGGGGGGGAGATCTTTAAAGCCAGACAGAACAAAAATAAAACAAAAACAAAAGAAATGTGTTGCTTGTTGCGGTTCAAATCTCTAGTGAACCCCTTTCGACAGTTCAGATTTTTCCCTACAGTCATTTCTTTTTGTGATGGCACTTGTCTCATCCTCTTTCTGCCAGAGGTAATATAGTTCCTCAAGAAGAAAAGTGTGCAAGTAAATAAAGGCTTTACAAAACCTAGAATAGAAGAGGATATATGGAGTGAAACACAAAGAGATCTGCGGAGGATGAACAGAAACACAGAATGGAGGAAAGGGCAGCAAAAGGTTAAAGACTTTGAAAGTAAAGGCTTGCAAAGGAAAAAAAGAAACTGTAGAAACTTTAGAGCAAAAATGACTGAGAAAGATTTATCTTTTTATTCCCTTCTTCCATTAAAAGGGGGAAAAATGACAAGTACTCCAGGAGAGTCCTGCTTTCCAAGGCTCAACATCCTGATTGCTAGAGGAATGAGTGCCTGGTCATGAATACATCACCAGTTATGTGCACTGAAAACATTTTACAGTTGGCTTATTTCACGCACAATTTTTAAACCTAGTACTTTCAAATGAATTTGTAACCTTAATTACACATTGCAATATCACCAAACTAGTGGGAAATATGTGTGTGTTTGTGTGTGCATGCACATGTATTATGCACACACCTAAAAGTATCTCAGAGCACGCCTGCTGAATTTCATGTACTGGTAGGGAGTCCAATGCTGTCATTCAATGGAAAACTGTTTCTGAAACAAAGCACAGTTTTATGGTTGTGCGAGGTGAGGATGGAGAAAAGGCTGTCAATAGAAGGGTGGAGGGTGGGAATAAGTGGGTGGACTGGGCAAGAAGAAAGGGCAGGAAAAAGGCAAGAAGGAGGCCAAGGACATGGAACAAGAAATGGGTAATTAAGTAAGGAAGAGGAAGAAGGATGGGACCCAATTTGATTTTTAAATCATAATGGGAAGCTATTTTCAGTTCCAAGGACATATAGGCTATCCCCTGCCCCGCCATTCATGATTTATGTATTATATCAATTTATAGCCTACTTTTCTACATTTAGTACCCATGGGAATAAAGAACAACATGAAATATAGTAGTTTTTTTATAGAAGACCAATGAAAGAACATTTCACAATACAACAGCTCTACTACAACATGTGAGATGAGATTAATAATGAAACATACATACCAATAAAATAAATAAGCACATCAAAAGTCTTTGCCAGCAAGCAGAAGAAGAATATCAGAGAACAGGTGGAGTTCCAGCATATTGATGCAACCACCAAGAGCTCCCTTTGTCATGTCCCTCCCAAATCTGTCAAGCCGGTGTATGTGTGTGTCATATGGAAGCAATCCTGGATAGGACTTTATAGGTCATAATTAGCATTTTGAACTGTGAAAAGAAAGCAACTATGATTCAGCACTCTTGTAGGGATTCCGTTCTCTTGTACACTGTGTTGGGTGCCCCATGTTCCATGTAACTGCTGAGATCAACAGTCTGGCCTTATAACTCTGAACCAGCTGGAATGTCTGAATGCTCTTTAAAGGCAGACCATGGAGAATGGCTTAGACTAAGGCCTTTGATGGGCACATCTAACACCTTGAAGAATGGACATATTAAGTGTACCAGCCTCAGCTATGCCAAAGCACTCTTGGCCATGGTCAAGTCATGGATATGGTCAAGCATGAAAAATGCTCAAATGATGAACCTGCAACCCTGTCCAAGAGTTGGATTGAATCCCTTATTATTATTATTACTATTATTATTATTATTCACTGCCCATCTGGCTGGGTTTTCCCAGCCACTCTGAGCAGCTTACAGCATATATAAACACCATAGTAAAACATCAAGCATTAAAAACTTCCCTTCAGGTGTCTTCTAAAAGTGGTGTAGTTCTTTATCTCATTGACATCTGATGGGAGGAGGTTCCACAGGGAGGGTGCCATTACCAAGAAGGCCCTCTGCCTGGTTCCCTATAACATCACTTCTCGCAGTGAGGGAACCAGCAGAAGACCCTTGGGTGAGGATCTCACTGTCCAGGCTGAGCAATGGGGGTGGAGATGCTTCTTCTGGTATACTTGGCCGAGGCTGTTTAGGGCTTTAAAGGTCAGCACCAACACTTTGAATTGTGCTCAGAAATGTACTGGGAGCCAATGCAGATCCTTTAGGACTGGTGTTATATGGTCCCAGTGGCCAATCTTAGTCACCAGTCTAGCTGCCGCATTCTGGATTCCATTTATGTGTTGGGCAGGTGGGCTTTTGAACAGGTGCCAAGCTGAGCTCTCCTCTGTAGTGGTTGCCCATTATTTTCATTTACCTAAATGCAATGCCACAACCCATAGATCTAGTTCTATGGGCTGTGGCACTGCATTTTGGCTACATTAAAATGGAAAGTGGCCACTATGAATGGGAGCTGAGTTGGATTCACAAAGAAAGGTGACACCGTCACTCTTGCAACAATGAAATAGCCCCAGTGGCCCAGTCAGAAGGTGGCAAGTGTGTACTAGCTGTCACACAGTAGATGTGCGGCCACAACCATGGATGTGTTTAGGGGGTGCAGGCTCATCAATTACACCATAAATTTTGCCACTAACCTCACACGATAATGTTGAATAGCATGGAGAGCCAATGTTGAATAGCCATGTGCCAAGTCTTTAAGTATTAATCCCCAAGTTTCATCTTCTGGAAATGTCCCTCCAGGAACCACCATAAGATGGTACTCCAAATCCCATCTTAGCCCATAGTATTGAGAGTATGTCATTATGTCGGTTTGGCCACTTTTTATTCTCAGTGTAATAAAGGTATCTTGTATCTTAACCTGAGCTCAGAACAAAGCACTGCAATGCGAATAGTGCTGGGGAACAATGTCCTAATGCTTTTTGGCCAGCAAATGCATCATAGCAGCTGAATAGCCATGATCTCATTTTTGTTTTGTTTTCTTTCAGTCAGGCAACTTCTAGGCAGTTGTCTTCAGAGCTGGCTTAAGGGAACAGGGAAGAGCAGAGTGCAGAGATGAATGATAAAAAAAGGAAACAATTTCCTTCTCTTTGTCTTGGCCTTCTTTTTTTATACACACACCATGGATACCAAATTAGGTAGTCAAGGGAAGAGAGGAAAGATTTTAATTGTGCAAGTGAAGGTGATTTAAGAAAAAACAATTTCTCGAAATAAATAAATAAGAGGTTTTGCTTTCAAAATTAGAGGCCTAAATGTTTATAGGTCCCCTTGATTTTTACGGCTGGGATGCACTGTACTACAGTTCTGGAATCAAAACAGAAATATTTGTTTTGGCATAACTGAACATGTAATGCAGTTCTTAGGGCCAGTCTTATTACTGTAGAATATGTGTGATAACAACTCTTCAATTTGTGCCAAACGGGTCTCAACATTCAGTGTAGCTGATGCTTTCTAAGTTTCAACTGAAAGATTTCAAACAGATTAGAAATGCTGAAGTCCATACAGTTCAGATGCTTCCAATAATTTCTCAATATCTGTTGTTACTTGCTAGCAATAGATATGAGTAAAATTACAAGCATGCAAATAAGCTTCCATTTCAAAGTTCACCTGTTCATATTGCCTCTGCCCCTACACAAAGGAAACAAATATTAGATTGTTGTGTCAATCATTAGGCTGATGTGGTGGTTATTTTTATAAATTTCCAGATAATACAGGGAAATTAATAACATGAACTTCCTTTTGAGACTGAAAAAAGAACCTAATAGCTACAACATTTCCCAGTTGAAGAGTTATCTCTTTCTGATTAAGCTTTAAAATAGCTGTAATGCTGCCACCTTCTGGTCATCCAAAACTCTGATACAGTATAAAGTGAGAAATACTGATTTCATGTTAAGTTTGAGAATGAGTATAATTTTGTATATATATAAAAAAGGTTGCACGAAAGACATGGTTTGGAAGTTTGGCCTAATAGCCCATCAAGGTATGTATTATTTAGACCTAATGTCCTTTTTGCACACACAACCCCCAGAAATGAGGACATCATTGTGGTGCAGCCCCATGCTGCCCAATTGTGAACAAATGACACACAGGAAGTTGCCTTACATTGAGTCACAATCATTGGTCCATCTAGCTCAGCACTGTCTATGCTGGCTGGTAGCTGTTCTCCAGGATTCAAACAGCGGTCTCTCCCAGTCATCCCTGTAGATGCTGGGGACTGAACCTTGAATCTACTTTTATAGAATCACAGAATTGTAGAGTTGGAAAGAACCCCAAGGTCATCTAGTCCAACCCCCTCCAATGCAGGAATCTCAGCTAAAGCATCCATGATAAACAGTCACCCAACCTCTGCTTCAAACCCTCCAAGGAAGGAGAGTCCACAACTTCCCAAGGGAGACCATTCTACTGTCAAACAGCTCTTACTGTCAGAAAGTTCTTCCTGACGTTTAGTCGGAATCTCCTTTCTTGTGACCCTCCAGTGCAGGAGAAAACAAGCTTGTTCCCTCTTTCAGCAGGAAAAAAAAAGTTTATGAGTCAAAGCAGCTCAGTTAACATTCTACCCCCTTACAGACAGGATTTCTTTTCAACTTGGAAGTAGGTGTTTATGGGGTGTGTATGTGCTTTGAAACAAGAAAACAGCACTTGAATCCCCCCCCTTTTAAAAATCCAAAGAGCATTTATAAAAAGTTGTAAGCAAAAATAATACACATATTTGCCAGGTTTAGTTATTATTAAAAGAGGGAACGTAGGTGTGGTTGAGCTGAAGCTTTTTATAGACATTTGTTATCTTCATAATGAGCTGCATTATCTGATGTGAGTCCCCCACGCCCCCAGAATGCAGCATGCCAAAGCTGGTTTGCAGTTATAGTGGGACATGGCTGAACAGGTATGATACAGATTTGAGGTGGTACAATAAAGTTGAGAGATCATATCAAAACCTGCATATTTGAACTGGCTCACAAACAAAGGCATCAGAATAGGAGAAATCAGTTTATGGGGCTGACTTTAATCCCAGATCATGACATTTGCCGAATGAAATGAAAAAGCTTGGGAGAGCAAGAACAAATGTGAAATATAATGTATGTGTATGTACAGTATGTAACTAAAAATTCAATAAAGATCATCTGGAAAAAAAGGAAAGGAAAGGAAAGGAAAATGACCACGTGGCTCACAGAATACTTAATAATCTAAGGGAAACCGAGAAAGGAAAGAATTAATAAGATGAAAAAATAGGGCGTGTGGGGGAGCTCTGTTAATTGTCTGCAAGTACTAACACATCAAGACTCAGCCTAAAGACAGAAATACCTTGGTTTTGGAGTCCCAGACAGGCAGGTGGTTTATCAAACTTTTGATTGCCTGTCATTTGGCTATGTGGTCTGAGCTTGTACTTGACGGTAGGCTGGGAGAGGGGTGGGGGGTGAGAAAGCAGTTTACACAGCTCCCCAAACAACCCTCTCATATCTTCAGAAGCAATATTGTAGAACACTAAAAGCAGAAATGAGCAGCATGCATGAGAAACATTTAGTGAGACATGACTCCTACCTCCGTTGTTAATTGTCTGAGAGCAGGTGTCACTGTTTTTGTTTGGCTTGCCCACTTCCCCCACCAAGTTTGTGTGAATAATTTTTCATCTGTTGATTGTTTGAGAATTGTTCATTCTGAGGATTTGATAGCCATAATTCGAGTTTGATTAGACATGTAGGCTCCTACTGTATGTTTTTGTTTCTTAATTGCCATTGTTTAACTCTTTGAAACAGGTTGCCAGCATGAAGCAGCAATCTGTTGATATTTTCTAGCATTTGTTTACAACTGACAGTTTCCGAAAACGGTCGTTAGATTACTTGTGGAAAGTTAAAAGTGAAATATGCTTTAACAATTGTGTTTGAGATTTAATTACACTACTGAGAACTGTTTGCCAGCATTTGCCCTCCATAGCATGCCAGTATTTGTGCCCCTTCCCTACATTGTTGTATTGCATTTTCCTATTTTACTGCAAGATGCTTTGACTAGTTTTGGAGACAAACGCCATGTAAACTTTAATGTGGTCAAAATGCAAAACAAGTCCCTCTCCCTGATGCCATTCTCCCCCGTCCATCACAATGCTGTGCACAATAAGGACGGCTGTGGAATAGCTGGCCTCAATTTCTCTTTCACTGATTTCCATAACATACTCATAGATCTACTGGGCCTTATTCCCCTCCCCAATAAGAAATGTGTCAAATGTATGCAACAACAGCAGCAAGAATGTTGGTAGCCTGTCACCAGAAAGGAAATTATATCCCAACAAAAGGGGAATGGTTAAGTAATGGAATTAGCAAAACTGACGGATTTAATAAGGCATAAATCAAAAAATATAATTCAGAAACAATGGGAATGCTTAAACGAATATTTATACAAGCAGGGCTCAAATATGAAAGTTTGGTTGTGCCTAGACTAACCTTGTGAAGAATATAGAGAACATAAAGATTTGACTGATTATGGAAGAATCTAAGGAAAATGATTGAAGAACAGATGTAAAAGCGAGTAAGATAACTAAGAGATGTGCGGTGAATGTGATGGAAGTCTTTTATAATATTTTAACTAAGATTGATATATTGTAATGTTTGAAGCATTATTGGTTATGAAAAGTATTTTCTTTTTTTAGTTTGCAATTTGGAAAACATGTATATAAATGTGTTTACAGTGTTATGTATTGTCTTTTGTTTCTTTTCCTTTTCTTTTCTTGTGACATTCAATAAAAAATTTTTAAAAAAGAAATGTGACAATCCTTAGTCCTGCAGAGCTGTTGGACTTGTACTGGCAGTCTCTGACACAGGAGGTTGAGGAAGAATGGTTTAAACCTGGATTGGAGGATGGATGAGCTCCTCTTTCCATCCCAACTTCAGCTGCTTTAGAAATGGGAGCAAGCAGATGACCTAGTACTGACATTACAGGAGCCAATCCCTAGTTCTAAAAGAGCACTGGAAATAATACAAGAATTTGGTCGGGTGGCAGGTTTTAAATTGAATAAATCTAAAACTATGGTTTTAGAGAAAAATTTGACAGCAGTAGAGAAGGAAAGGTTTCAGGAAGAAACAGGTTTAACATTGGTGAAAAAAGTGAAATACCTAGGGGTGAACTTGACTTCGAAGAATGTAAATTTATTTAAAGATAATTATGAGAAGTGTTGGTCAGAAGTGAAAAAAGATCTTGAAATTTGGACAAATTTGAAACTTTCCTTACTGGGTAGAATTGCTGTTATCAAAATGAATGTATTGCCAAGAATGTTGTTTTTGTTTCAGACGCTACAAATCATTGACAAAATGGACTGTTTTGAGAAGTGGCAAAAAGAAATTTCTAGATTTGTCTGGCAGGGCAAAAAGCCCAGAATAAAATACAAAATTCTTACTGATGCAAAGGAAAGAGGGGGGTTTGCCCTGCCGGACTTTAAGTTATATTATGAAGCAGCAGCTTTTTGCTGGTTGAAGGATTGGCTACTTCTCGAAAACACGGATATTTTAGATTTGGAAGGATATGATAATGTTTTTGGGTGGCATGCATACTTGTGGTACGGTAAGGCTAAAGTGTACAAGACATTTAAAAACCATATTGTCAGGAAAGCATTGTTTAATGTCTGGATGAAATACAAAGATTTATTGGAAAATAAAACCCCTAGGTGGCTCTCACCTATGGAAGCAAAGGCCTTAAAAAAGCTTAATATGGAATCTAACTGGCCAAAATATTGGGAAATTCTGGAGCAGGAGGGAGATAAAGTGAAATTGCAAAGCTATGAGAAACTCAAGGATAAGGTGCGAGACTGGCTACATTATTTTCAAATAAGAGAAGCCTATCACTTGGACAGGAAAATTGGCTTCCAGGTGGAAAAATCAAAGCTGGAAACAGAATTGTTAGAACCCAATGCTAAGATATTGTCGAGAATGTATAACCTGCTGTTGAAGTGGAATACTGAGGATGAAACGGTAAAATCTGCTATGATAAAATGGGCACAAGACGTTGGTCATAACATTATGTTTGTTGACTGGGAACAGTTGTGGACCACCGGTATGAAATTCACGGCATGTAATGCCTTAAGAGAGAATATTATGAAAATGATATATAGGTGGTACATGACCCCAGTCAAACTTGCAAAAATCTACCATTTGCCCGATAATAAATGTTGGAAATGCAAAGAAACTGAAGGGACATTCTTTCACCTTTGGTGGACGTGCCCTAGGATCAAGGCTTTCTGGGAGATGATATATAATGAACTGAAAAAGGTATTTAAGTATACCTTCTTGAAGAAACCAGAGGCCTTTCTTCTGGGCATGGTCGGCCAACTGGTGCCAAAGAAGGACAGAACTTTCTTTATGTACGCTACAGCAGCAGCAAGAATACTCATCGCAAAGTATTGGAAGACACAAGATTTACCCACTCTGGAAGAATGGCAGATGCAAGTAATAGACTATATGGAACTGGCTGAAATGACCGGCAGAATTCGAGATCAAGGAGAAGAGCAGGTGGAAGAGGACTGGAAGAAGTTTAAAGTTTATTTACAAAAACACTGTAAAATCTTTGAATGTTGAGGACATTGAAAAGGAAAAGAAGGGGTTCTAGTGACTGAGTTAATTAAGAGCACAAAGGGAGGGACCAATAATCAAAATGAACAAAATTGAGCTTGCTGAACTAATTATTACATAGAATACAAGATCGGGAGGCGGGTGGAAGTAAGGAAAATAAGGTTTTGAAGGGTATAATTGGAAAGTGAGCTTATTTTTATGTCAAAATTTCCTTTTTCTTTTTTCCTTTTTTTTTCTTATTTTTGGTCTATGTTTTGTTTTTTTTTTTTTTCTTTTTGGGATAATGTTTGTGAAAATTTTTCTTTCTGTAATGTTTGTGAAAATATGCTTTTTTGTTCTTTTTTGTGGAAAATGTAATAAAAATTATTATAAAAAAAAAAAAAATAGAAATGGGAGCAAGCATTCTGGCTCTCCCCTCCAACCTTCTTGCAGAACAGGGAGCCTCAGTAGAGGCTGGTGAGAGCTTTGATCAGCTAAGGAAAGAGGTGGAACAGAACACAGGGGCGACTAAAGAGAAGCCTGAAGAGGAAGGTTCAGTCTTGTCAGCTAGATCCGGGCACCATCTTTACAGATGGGAGCCAACTCACCCACCCCAATGGAGCCTGCATTTGCAACCCTGACATTCCCATTAAGTGAGCAAGTCTCGTGAGTGAACAGGCCACAGCTCGTCTTTAAGAGCTTGTAGAGACAGCTTCCCCGCTTCTGTCCTGTTCTGAACTCATTACCCTGGTCCTGAAACTTCTGGCCCCCATGTCTGCTGGTGAGCATAAACCATTGCTTGCCTGAATAAAGATCTCTCTTTACTTAGAAGAGCCTCTGTCTGTGTGTGTTGCGTAGAAGTCGGGACAGTGACATGTCTGTTCATTAGCTCATTAAAGATATTTGGAGCCTCCTCAGTTATTTCAAAATGAAAGTTTGCCTGGTTGAAAAATGACCCTGCATGTTCAAGATTCTTATTTAAAATCAGAATATCTTACAATGGTATTATTTTCCAAAGGGTTATTGGTACTGCAAGTAATTTCAAATCCTAGGGGGAGTGGCTTTCTATTGTATTTAGTGTCCAGCTAGGGTTTAGCATAATTCTCAATCTGTGCAATTAGCTGAATTGTGAAACATCTTGAAAAAACAAGTTGCCTTTATAGACAGCTGCTCAGAAATTTATGACCATATTCAAGATATTCATCCACAGTTACAAGTGTGCTATTTTTGTCCATGGAAACACACAAAAATCATAGACATTCACTGCAACACTATGTCTCAGGAGTAAAAAATACTAATGTTCAATGATATCTCATTCATTCACTCAACGGTCTGTTATCTCAAACTGTTTGGGAATTGGCTAAACCCTCTACTTTCCCCTAGTGGATTTCACAGCAGGTAAAGTTAACTGTACTACAAATAAATACAACAAAGGTTGCATACAAATCAAACACATTCATGGAATTTATATACAGTAGTCTTTTATAGCATAGCATAGATAATGTGCAAATTATACCTAAGGCGTGCCTTTGACAGTAGAGTCAAATGTTCTTCTCCCATTTAGAAACTGATCCTGTTTTCCCAGGTGTCAACTATGCTGAACAAATCCATGGCTGCTGTTCATTTTTGTTTTCTTATAATGAAGAACACTGTATGCATAGATATACGCACTACAGAGAAAATAAATGAATCAAGCTGGCAGTACAGTGGTACCTCTAGTTATGAACTTAATTTGTTCCAGAGGTCTGTTCTTAACCTGAAACTGTTCTTAACTAGAGGTGTGCTTTTGCTAATGGGGCCTCTTGCTGCCACTGTGCTGCCAGCACAAGATTTCCGTTCTCATCCTGGGGCAAAGTTCTCAACTCAAGGTAATTCTTCCAGGTTAGCAGAGTTTGTAACCTGAAATGTTTGTAGCCTGAGGCGTTTGTAAGTCAAGGTTCCACTGAACTCTGTTTCCTTTGTCTAGCTCCATGCAAGCGATAGTGTTGCATTGCTCCTTGTTACATGTTCCGATTAGTAAAATTTTACTAGCAGTGCCTCTGTTCAGTATCAGTGCTGGATTTACATATAAGCTAAACAAGCTACGATTTAAAACAAAACAAAACAAAAACAAAGGAAAAAACTGGATGTACATTAAATGAAAAAAACCTTGGGTGTGCATTTCCAAAATATAAGATAAAAAACAAATAAAATAAAACCTACATACAGCAACAGTGTTTTGCAGGCTCCCATTATGTAAGTCATGGTCCCCACCTGCTAGCCTGCTCCCTAAAATATCACTGGTTTGCTCATTTCTATATATAGGGTGCCTACATTCTGCATGAACTGGTTGCATGGCAACATGTACAAATGGCTTTAGATACCTATTAGGCCCATAAATTACCATATAGTATATATTCAACACAAAAAAGCGACAATTTGTTGTTGACAAAGGACAGCTGGACATATAAAGGGCCCCATTACCTTCAATAGCTTAGGGTCTCATCAAACTTAAACCTGGCCCTGTTCAGTATGTGTATATACCAAACCCCTAACATATGTTGACCAGGCCAGGGCAAATACCAATCCACTGTGTGAGTGCTTTTTATTAAAACCTTGCCTTCAATAGACAAATAATGCAAATAATAGACAGCAGCCTATCTGTAAAGTTCACCTGTTATATTGTTCGTTATGTGCATATAATAAAGAACTGATAAATAGTACCTATGGCAAGGCACCTGTGTGATATTCTTTTGAAGCAACAAATATTAGACACAATTCCTGCATGAAACAGATTTGGTAAGGTACAACATAAGCTTTGTCAGTCTTTCTCTCTCTCATCTCATAGTTGTGTGTCAAGGTCCCCAAACCACCCCTAAATAAATTCACACTTCACACAGAAATTTTGTTTAAGGTTTTTGGCACAATTTTGGCCACAACTTTATAAAAATACAAAATGTGAGTGGTTGTTTAGGCGCTGATTGCAACTATCTGTCCCTGCCCAGGGACAGAACTGACACCTGCAAGCCTGCGAAGTCAGTAAGGGAAAACATTTTGGGGAGAGAATGGAGCTGGGTATCAGACCCTCACCTCTCTCCAAATGCTCCCAGGGCTCTTGAGTGGCCCTAGCCCCCTTGACGGGGTGCAGATAAGAGCACGGTGAGCCCCTGGATTCCTTTAACTTGCAGCAGCATTGGAGGGGCAGGCACAGCTAATCCATACCCCTCCACCAACCAATTTTCTAAAACCAATGCTTAACCACAACCTTACAAGTTGTGATGATTTGCTATGCAGTGGGCAAAAACCAAATGGCACCAGCCAGTCAGCCAAATGTACAAACTTTCTACCAGGCCCCTGTCCCAAAAGCAGATGACCCAAAAGCAGATGACAGGCATAGCAAGGTCAAACGCAAAGCCCTAAAATTAGGGAGGGTGGGCCGGTGATCCGATGCACGCAGCGAAAAGAGGAAGCTCAATACTGTGCACAGGGAATGTATAGACTAAGGCTGTCAATCAAAAATTGTCAACATCAAACTCTCCCCAACAACCAGAGGAGCCCAATCACAATGGTGGCCATCCAAACTAACCCGCCCAGCAATAGAGAGGTGTCTTGTTAATCCCACTGCAACCCATGCTCTCCATGAAGGAGAACACGCTTTATGATCAATGACGCAGAGGGCAGAATCAAGCAATTTGTTGCTCAGGACAATCGCCAGCTCATCCAATCCCCCCCCCCCCAAGCTTGGTAGTGGCAGCACTGGTGGGGGAAATAGGGGCATTCCTGGATCAAATCAGAAGCCAGGATGACTTTTGTAATGCTGGGACTGTCTCTGGAAAATCAGGACACTTGGAGGGTATGGGCTTTATATTCTAGAGGTGTTGTGTGTTCTCTGCGCTAAAGGCTTACAGGCCCTCCAGTAGGCCTTGCAACATGATATTGTCTGCAACACTGCTGCAGAGTTCTGAAGAGCTCTGGTTTGCCTATTTATTAAAGCAGAGCAATGTAGGATTTTTTTAAAAAGCCACCTCCAATGCTTCTATCGTCGTCTTTTTAAAATCCATGCTGTTGTACAAAAACCAAAAAACCATCCAGAGCTCTTTGGTGCTCAGCAGGCAACATTTTGTACAGATTCACTTCTTGCAAAGCCATAGACCTTGAGAAATCTAAAGATACCTTGGAAAATCTAGATGTAGAATACTCAGAAACAGAGCAGAAAAGTAACATGAGGCTTTGTGGGAGCCCTGATCCAAGTTTACAGAAAAGCTCTGGGTTTATTTATTTTTTTGTTGAAACAGCAGTGCGTGATTTTTTTCTTTTTTAATGAAGACACTTAATAGTAAACACAGCTTTTACAAAGGCGACATCAGAAAGCTCTAAATAAGCAAATTACCAGCTGTCAAAAATGATTGCTATTAAATGAAATGAGCATTTTGGTTTGCTTGAAGTTAGCTTCAATAAAAGCTGCAAATTTTAATATAAAAAAGCAAATTAAAGCAGTCTCTTAAATAAAATAGATAATTGTTATCCCCTATCCCAGGTTAATTCTGTATGTTTCCCTGAATAAACATTCATACTTGAGAAACAATATTTGGAAGACGAAAGTAACAACACGACTGGTTGCCTCAGCAAACTATGCAAGATTAAACACCTTCTTGTATATAGCCATTTGCCCGTCTCTTCTCTAAAGGTGACTTTTACAGTGTAAAAATCTGTTAAAACATGTGTGCCTCTGAAGGTCAAACTGAAGAGTGCTTTTTATCATGGTTCCTAGGTAGATAAAAAAGAAAAGAAAAGAAAGAAAACACTACCAAATGATTTATGCTTGCACACAGTATGAGATGTCGATTTCAAAGCGTAACCTTGGTCAGCTCCACAAACAAAATTGACTCAGGGGTACCCTTGGTGGTCTGAATCACAATTGTACTGTGTACCTCATACACACACACACAAAGACCTACTGTTACAAAGTCAACTACCTAACAAAGGAGTAAGGCGCAATGTTGTTTGTTTGTTTCATGCCTCCACCGTAGTCCCCCTCCCCCAAATATGGTAGAACATTTCAACACTTAGCAATGGGATGCGCTAGTATCAATCATTTAAAATGGTACAAATGCACTAGACCGATTGTAGGAAGGTTAAATATTCATGCAGAGGATGGGTGGGGGAAAGCCTGTGATTCCATCCCAAATCTTCCTGTGCTGAGTGGATACATCTGACAGTGGCTTCTAAGAATGTTCAGGTGAACACACTTAGAAGCTTCTTTGTGGGGAATCCTGGTCATCTGAAGGCTTCAAGTGAATGCACCCTTCAGGTCTTCCTTTTCTATGCAGAAAGGTTAAGGGTGGGGTACGTGAGGATGCTGGGTGTGGGACTGTCGTGCAGACTTCTGTGTTCTCTGGAACACAATAAAAAGCATCGTCTCTTGCTTCTATCTCCCTTGATTGAGGCCAGAACATAATCCCACCATATCCCGAATCCACAAACCCGGGAAAGGTACAGCTTAGCAGGAATATCTAAGATGAATTTATAATGTCTGGTTTCAATGGATTTTTCAAATGCTTAACTCAGTCTTTTGTTTTCTTTATCTTTTTAGGTAAGTTCATGAAGATACCAACAAAAGGTAAGTTCGGTGTTGTTCACAACACCAAGAGATGCTAGTGAAGTTGTAGATGGATGTTAATGAAGTTGTAGACAGGGTGCTGGCGTTTTGCACCTGTTTCACCCTGGCAGTCCAAGTAATCAAGAGGCCACTGTTCATCCCTGATGGGGCCCTTTTACTGGGGCTTGCAGGTAGCCCACTCCCAAGGTAGAAAAATATATGTCCCCTGTCTGGGGGGGGGGGGGGGCTGTAAGTCTCTTTGCCAAAAGACACCAAACCCAGACGAACTTAACAGTACTATTAAGTGGAATGTGGCAAGCAGAAAGGCAGAAAGTGCCCAAGGCATAATAAATAGAATGGCAAAAGACAGTGTTCCCTTTCAATGAACGGGATCCATACATACCAAGGCACAGCAGGGTCATACTACTGGCCCTGAGCTGATGCTATGTGACGGGAAAGAGACATGTGTAGATCTCTATGCACAAAGGCTTTCCTGGAAGCTGGAACTCTGAACAACCAAAGGACTAGCTGCTTTAAAGGTCTATGCCATAGACTTTTGTGTCCCAGAGATTCAGGATCTATGCATGGACATTACCAGGGGTGGGGAGCCACAGAGTCCCACTGGTCCCTTGAATACATGGGCTGTAACGTTTTGGTGAGAAACAAGGGCAGAGGGCCAAAAAGGTGATAAATCTCATTGCATAGGATGGAAGATATGAGGGGCCTGGTTGAAGTAAAACCCTTCACAGACAAAGCATTATGACTAGCTAGGCAGAGGGTCTTCTTGGTAGTGGCACCCTCCCTGTGGAACGCCCTCCCATCAGATGTCAAGGATGGAAAGGAAATGAACAACAATCTGACTTTTAGGAAACATCTGAAGGTAGCCCTGTATTGGGAGGTTTTTAGTGTTTGAGGTTTTACTGTGTTTTAATACGTACTGTAAGCCACCCAGAGTGGTTGGGGAAACCCATCCAGATGGGCAGGGTATAAATAACAAAATTAGTATTATTATTAGTAGTAGTAGCAGCAGCAGCATAGTAGTACAAAGCAGGCATGTAGTAAAGTTTTTATAACAAGCATTTTTAAGGTTTGTTGTTGTTTGAGGAGGGCAAAGTTTCATCATGATCATCACCATCATATAATGTAAAAGCAAATTTGGTTCTGGGTTGTGGGACAGTATACTAAGGCAACATGCTGACATTCTATAGCCAGCAACTGAAGGGAAACTGGTTGTACAAAGAGCTACACCTGCCTTTTAGAACAGTCTGTTAAAATTAAATCCAGTACGGAGATTATGTTCTGAATGTTTAACAAAGACTACACACATTCATATTATCCTCTAAGGAAAATGTAAATTCTGCAAGCTCGGGGAACAGGGAATTAATGGTGTTCTGGTGAGAACGATAGGGTTGCAGTGCTGCGATGTGAACCATAGCAAGGAATGAGTGACTACAGCACTAATAAAAATGAAATGTGTTTTCTTTGTAGCACATGACGGATCATAGTTAGAACTCGAACATTTAAGTCAGCTAGGCAACGTGATATACAAGTAAAATTTAAAACAGATACCTATAATAGCAGAACCCTGTTGTTATTCTGCCAGATTTTGATATAAAATCTAGGAAGAAATAAACATTTCAATACTGGGCAAATTTTAGTTTACGTTAGGAAAAATTCTCTTGCTTGCTAAAGTTTGATATTTGCAGTTTGATATTTTCTCTTTAATGCACCATTTATAAAATATATTTTCACAGAATTACCAAGAAAGAACATTTATGAAAATTTTCTTGCTGTTGGTTCAAACGTGTGCAATGGAAAAGCTCAGTCAATCAAACTAGCATAATCAACATGCACTCTTAATTTGCAAAATTTAACAGTATTTTTATCTCCCCTCTATCCATACTGCAGAACACCATCTGCTGTACTTGAACCATACCAAATGTTTTCCGTATAAAGTTGGGTGGGGGTGGGGATAGGCCATATGATTTGTGTTAATATTTCCGAAATAGAATATTTTAATAAACCTTAACAAAACAGAATGTTAGATTTAGCTCATTATTATAAACTGATAAAGTGAGTTTGCTTAGAATATCTGTGATACCAAATGCTCAGTAGATGCTGTCCTTGTTAAAAATATCCAAAACAGATTGCAAAAAAATGGTCAACCTTACTAGTGGACAGGACACAAGCTAAATATTTAATAATCCACTTCAACACATAATAACAAATAACATTTTTTTAAATAATAAATAACAAATCTATTTATTCTGAGGCTCAGTTATCAGGCTTTGATCTGTTCCTTGGTTCAACGAACCACCATGTGCCCATATAATCAGACAAAAAAGCTGGGTACAAACTAGCACATACCCTATCTACAACAATTAAAATATAAACATATTTATTAATATTTGCTCTCTATCTATGAAAGATGTCCTCAGATGTGCAATCAAAGAAGTCATGTGAAGTGTGTGCCTATATTCCAGGTACTTTATTCCAGTGTAATTATCTTTAAAAAGGGGTACTAACATCTCATTTTGGGAGAATTTGAGTATGTGAGAGTCACAAAAAATGATAAAGGAGTATTTTACAATTATGGCTCCCAGAGAGGCATTTAGCACATGTTCTCTGACATACAAATAATGCCCAAACATTCCTGAAAGAAAAGGACCTTCTGATGGCTAACATGGTGGCCTTTCTATGCTGAAACATGAGACCACCCCTAATAGTGGGGTGTTGTTGTTGTTTAGTCGTTTAGAAGTGTCTGACTCTTTGTGACCCCATGGACCAGAGCACGCCAGGCACTCCTGTCTTCCACTGCCTCCCACAGTTTGGGCAAACTCATGCTGGTAGCTTCGAGAACACTATCCAACCATTTCGTCTGTCATCCCCTTCTCCTTGTGCCCTTCATCTTTCCCAACATGAGGGTCTTTTCCAGAGAGTCTTCTCTTCTCATGAGGTGGCCAAAATATTGAAGTCTCAGCTTCAGGATCTGTCCTTCCAGTGAGCGCTCAGGGCTGATAGTGGGGTAGGAGAGCTGAAAATAATGTCAATATATTTCACATCTGACAACCAATGTTTCCCTTTGGTTCCAAGTAGTACCTGGGTAGATGAGTCTAGTCTCATTTACCATAAGTAATGCATTTAGCATTAACTCTGAAAATGCACACACGTTTCTGATCAAGCCAAGCCTCCTAGAAGGCTTTTGCTCTAGGAGGCTTAGTTTGGTCAACTCTGGAAAATGCTAAATACATTAGTTCTGGTAAATGAGCCCATGTACTCTACCCATGTACTCTCTGAAATCAAAGGGGTGCATTGGTTGCCAGATATGATTCCCACCCCCAGATCTCCTATACCACTATATCGGACTATTTTTAGCATTTACCTAATATATTTTGGACAAACCTAGACAACATCTTAAAAAGCAGAGACATCACCTTGCCAACAAAGGTCCATACAGTTAAAGCTATGGTTTTCCCAGTAGTGATGTATGGAAGTGAGAGCTGGACCATAAAGAAGGTGGATCGCCGAAGAACTGATGCTTTTGAATTATGGTGCTGGAGGAGACTCCTGAGAGTCCCATGGACTGCAAGAAGATCAAACCTCTCCATTCTGAAGGAAATCAGTCCTGAGTGCTCACTGGAAGGACAGATCCTGAAGCTGAGGCTCCAATACTTTGGCCACCTCATGAGAAGAGAAGACTCCCTGGAAAAGACCCTGATGCTGGGAAAGATAGAGGGCAAAAGGAGAAGGGGACGACAGAGGACGAGATGGTTGGATAGTGTTCTCAAAGCTACCTGCATGAGTTTGACTAAACTGCGGGAGGCAGTGGAAGACAGGAGTGCCTGGCATGCTTTGGTCCATGAGGTCACGAAGAGTCAGACACGACTAAACAATATATTTTGGCTGTAAGCAAAAAACTTTCCTTGAAATATCAAAACAAACACACAACACGATTGATAAACAGAAGGCGGCCGGAATAGCTTTCTAGGTATATTTATGATTTTTTATCTGCAGTGTTTTGTTGGCATAGTCTGCTGCCAACTCAGTCATCCCAGACTATGCTCTGCCATTTTGCCCTGTTACTAGCTTGCCAGTCTCAGAGTGTGGGGAGGTATGGGGAGAACATTGTAGTGCCTCCTGCCCAGAACAGTGAAGGCCTGTTGTACATGGTTCTGCAATAAACTATTTCTTCTTCAGCTCCTCATAATTTAAACAGACAACATCACACCCCATGAGACCAGGCTGAAAGACAGTTGGATTACCACTTATACAAAGGTTTAGGGATTTATCCTAAGCATTCCAAAAACGAAGTTGCTTATTTATTTATTGAATTTGTTAGATGCTTTATCTTGTCTAGGGCAACCCAAAGCAACTTAGAGCCAAACAAGATCAGGGCTAGAGGGAATGAAACCTTGAATGAGAAAGCAAGTTCTACCTGTAGCATTGTTCAGAGGCTGCCATCCAAAATGTCCTTATAAATAAATCACAATCCAGAGAAATGCAATTTACGTGCATCTCTTACTTTTTTTCCTCCTGTAAGTAAACTTTTTATTATATTTACTTGTTTACATTTGGCTTGGTGACAAGGAGAGAAAGCATGTGATATAGATTTTGAAATATTTAGGAAGCATCCCACCTCCTGTCTCTTGGGCTCCAAAGGAAAGAAGTTATCTCAGTGTTTATCATTTTGATATATAAATTGGGTGGGATTACTTTGATAATTTTTTTTGTGATTTTCCAATATCATTCCAATAATAGCCTCATTGTAACAATGCCATTTTTATGCAATTAATACAATTAGTATTAAAACTAATTGTTTATATACTGAATTATAAAATTTAGCTAAAGTCACTTCCTCACATGCTAGTTTTGATGGATTCTTCTTATTTATTTTTTATTTTCTGCGTTCCAAAATCTTAATAATTTCAATTACACTCCCTTCAAGATAGTGATCCCTTATAAAACAGCTACAATCTTATGGTTTCAATTCGTGTTAATATATTAAGTAATTTATAAAATTTCAAGTGAGGTACTCAGTTTGTAATCATTGTTCTTTCCTGTGTGTGGTAATTTCCCCTCTATGATATTGTCCCAACCATATATGGTGTTGTGTCCTTCATTCTTCCAACTGTTGATATTGCCCATCATGACTCAGGGGAAGCAGTTGTCTCACAGTTTTCCAAAAGCCTCTGTGTCACTTTGTCCCATGATTAAAGAGCTTGTTACAGACCCCACTGTTCCAACAAATAAACTGTCCTCGACATTCCCCCCCCCAACCTAGGAAAAGTGGTCTGATTCCAAACTGCCAATGATTAATAAGAAAACCTCTGACCTTGCAGCTGCCAGACTCCTTTCCTCCTTTCAGCTTAAAAATATTATAGTCAGTTATCTTTCCAGTTATATTCCAAATTGTCACAGTCTCCTTCGCATTCCTTTGAAAATAACGCAGAGTGGGTATGGTTTTGTTCTATATTCCAATATAGTCCTTTCAAAGGTTGAAACTCCCCCCCCCTTTCTATCTCTCTCCATTCAATTCCTCTCACACATGCAGTTCCAGATTGATGTTAAATTTCATATTATTAATCCAGTTTCTTCCACCCTCACTTTTTATATTCTATTTTAACCTTGCATTCCGATGAGGGTTGCCAAATCAGAAATGTAGAAGAAAAACTTTGGGGGGAGGGGAAACCTTCCCCCACCGTCTCTGGCATCAAATGAAACCTCATCTCAATTCCAACCTTTAAATCCTTGTAGCTGAGATATCCCACAGTTTGTTGTCTCATTGCCTCTACCACAAGCCAGTGTTTTTCCGCAGACGGCTTCCGGGTCATGCGGCTAGCATGACTAAGCCAGTACTTTACCGCAATTAAAGCCCGATATCTTCTGCTTCCAGGAATGGATTGGGGGTGGGGGTCGCGGCAGTTGGAGTGCTCCATGCACCCAGTGCCTTTGCCTGCCCTTGCATTCATTAGGGAAACTAGTGCCAGACTCACAGGGCAATCCGCAGGTGAGAGTCCCTTCCTCTCCCACCCAGCAAGGAATTCAACAGGAAGTCGGGATTACTTTGTAAATATCACAGCATAAATTGGGAGGTGGCTGGGACAGTACTATGATGAGGTTGCACAGAAAAAAAGAGCATATTTCTTATAATAACTGAAAGGGGTCATGTCTTCAAATTGTGTTGAAACTGTATTCAGCAAAATGGGATGTGAAAAGCGTCTTACAAACTCTGTTCCGTTTCCCTTATTGTGAAGGTACCATGGAAATTTCTTGATCATAACTCTAAGCCCCACATCCCATTCCCAGATTCTACAGCATGAGAAGAATAAAGCTTAACCAAAGCTAACCACTGCTAGAATAAACATGAATTCTTTCTCCGAGTTTCAGTAATTGCCTTTTTGAATTTATTTCCAACACTTTTCATCTTCACCAAAATTCCAATATGATTTCTATCAGATGGCATAGCTCACAGGATACAAGTTTTGTGATTTTTTTTAAATAAATAAATAAATAAAAAGCTCTACAACCAGAGAAAGCTAATGAGCAGCATATCTAAGATACAGTTCTAAAATGTTTTTCTTCCTACATAGTACAAGCTCAGATGATTCAAGTCAAATTCCACTCTGAATCCTTGGTTATGATTTTTTGCATCTGTGGGACTACAGTGAGACTGACCTACTGAAAAGCTTTGACATGCCTCTTAAGTAAGTTTACTGAAGACTGTGCCAATCAAAACTTGCTTGGGTAGGTTCTCTGTGCATCAAAATGCATAGGTAATTTCCAGTGTGACCCTCTGTGCTGCAATTTTTGGGATGCAGTTGAATTAAATTGTCCCTCTAGCTTGTTTCTGGATGTGGAATAGGAAGCATCATCTTATCTTTCTCCACAGACAAATATTTTGGGCCAGTCCTGAGCTCCTCCTGGCTTGGGATCAAGGAAACAAAATGGAAGGTGGTTGTACCCAGTTAAGGAATTTCAGAAGGCTATGTCCCTTTATTTATCTCACAAAAGAGGTGGGAGCAAGTGCCCCATGGTTACAGGCTCCTATCTTCCTTCAAACTGTAAAGTCTGTGGCACCCAAGATGGCTAGGGATGGTGTCCAAAACTGGAGAACAGGATCAACACAAATTTATCATAATATACAGTAATAGTGTGCCCTGATTTTATATATATATATATATATATATATATATATATATATATACACACACACTGTATTAATAAAGTGCATCCTAATGATGGTGACACAGTTCCAAAATTAGTAAGTGATGTTCTTTCTAACCCTCAGAAAGAGACTCTTGTTTGCATTACATTTCTGAGTCCTTTGTTGTGACAAAGCATTCTTTCAAATACACGTGATCAATGGTTATTACTGCAGTCCATTTCTAAGGCTGGATATCATTTTAAACAGATGCTATTTAGTACAGATATGGCTATTAAAGCCAGCCATGCATGTAAGTGTTTCTGTTGATCTATTAGCCCCAGACAGCACAACTGTAGTGATGATGCTTTGACCTTTGCTTCTAATGTTTCCTCTTCACTATATAACAAGCTAGTGCTCTATCTACTGTCCTGACAGTAATCAGAGATTTTAGAATTCCGCAATTAGCTGTACTTGACCTATAATACTTCACCTTCATTACTGATGTTGTGCTGCCAAATTCTAACGTTCATAGCAACATGAAGACATTCATGCGCAGAATATTCTCATTTCGTTCAACTGGGATTTATGCATAAGGCCTTAATTAAATAGTACTGACAGTTTCATATTTAAAGTCTTTATATGAGAACCATAGTAGGCTTTCATTTGTTCCTGACTTATGGCACACTTGTAAAATTCGAACACAAATGGCTCAATTCAGTGAGCCAGTCCAGCAAATGATTGTGTTGAACTGAAACCAAATAAAGCCAGCCACTCTTTGTCAAAATACACAGGACCACGGTGTGAATATGAGGGCTCACCTCTGTCTGCCCAACTGTTTTCCCCCAGGAAACCCTGCTCTGTACTGCTGAACATCAATTGAAAATGTCAGTTGGGTTCTCCATGGGTTGACATTTGCACCAATTCAGTAAAAAATGGGTTTTCCTGAGGGAAATGAGGCAAACCAAAAACTGATTGGATCCACATATAGGAAGTCCGGAACAAGTGGAGAACTGCTTGCAAAGGGTGGATAGGCTACAACTTTAGAAACAAGTGCCTAGATAGAACAAGTGCCTAGATAGAAGAGTATTCTTGTAAGGGAGAAAATTAATAGAGATGAGGCCAAAACTCTGCCAGAAAATAAGGCTTTATCAATAAGGTAAAATAAAAAGGAAATTGCAAAGTAAATTACAGAAGGCTTACCCCATAACAGAGGGGGAGGTCAAGAGATATGGAGAGAGACATATGAAGTGGCAGTGAGCCAAGAGCAGCAGGATGGTGATATTTCAGCTTACATGATATTTCAGGGGTGCGGGAAGTGGTGAAAGCTGGATGGAATGTGAGAAAGAAAGTATGGGGAGAGAAGAAACCAGAAAAGTATATTTACCCTTACTTGTGATCTGTCTCAAAACATGTCAAGGGGGTTGGGGTCTTTCTGGGCTGAATCAGAGAGAAACAGAAAGAGCAGTTTCCCTTATAGGGAAGGTTTGCCAAGCAATGACTGCAAGCTGATGGTGAGCTGCAGATATGGGCTTTCAAAGCCAAGGGTTTCAAGTGTTAGACTACAAATCTGAGTTCAAGACCAGTAATAGTCTTAGATGAAGGAAAGAAATGGAGGTAGCAGCTAAAAGGAAAAACAAGGGGGGGGGTAATTGGCTGCACTTTAATGTTTGTTAATTATTCTGTGATTTATGCTGTATTTGTGATATTCTATTATGTCCCACCATGTTCTTGTTATTTATTTATTGTTTTTAAGCTGCTCTGGGATTCTTTTGAATGAAAAGTGGTATAGAAGTAGAATAAATCAAAATAAAATAAAATTAAAATCTTTTGTCAATTTCATTTCTTTTCGCAAAGAACTACAGCAAGGCATTTTTCCTATCAAAGTCCTGTTTTGTGATGGCTGTGTTTGGCTTGATGTAGGACTTGCAGGGGAGCTGCACAAAGAAGGGGGGAAATTAGGCAAGCTCTGCAGGATACTGTAGACATGCCAATTGTAAAATATGCATAGGAGATGTGTCTGAAGATAGGGTGTGACACAATCTCCAGCAGCTTTCTACATGTATCAGGAGGGCAGGAGGAAATGTGGATACATTTACTCAGGGGAATTAATGTGCAATGGGCTATCAGTAGGGACATGGGTGGCACTGTGAGTTAAACCACAGAGCCTAGGGCTTTCCGATCAGAAGGTTGGCGGTTCGAATCCCTGTGACGGGGTGAGCTCCCATTGCTTGGTCCCTGCTTCTGCCAACCTAGCAGTTCGAAAGCACGTCAGAGTGCAAGTAGATAAATAGGTACCTCTCTGGCAGGAAGGTAAACGGCATTTCTGTGCACTGCTCTGGTTTGCCAGAAGTGGCTTAGTCATGCTGGCCACATGACCGGTACACCGGCTCCCTCAGCCAATAAAGCGAGAAGAGCGCCGCAACCCCAGAGTCGTCCGCGACTGGACCTAATGGTCAGGGGTCAGGGGATATGAGTGCCTAGCAGCTGACCACATATTCCTACAAAGTAAGGGCAATCACAAGATGTTAGGATCAGAAACACAGTATCAGAACCACTGCTAGATCAAGCCTAAGACCCCCCCCACACACACCGTCTCCAAATAGTGGCTATCCAGATGTGGAAACCCAAAAGTAGCACGTGAAAGCAATAGCCTTCCCCTTGGTTTTGACAGGAGAGTTTCACTGCACAAACCAAAATCTCCAACAGCACTTTCCTGATTCAAAAGAAACATAAGCAGAACCACCTTTGTGTGAATTCAAAAAAGCATGTCTGGATCCAAGCCTGGATATTTCAGTCCTTTGGTAATTAGAAATTTGATAGAACGGAAATGCCATTTTTTTTCTGCAGACCTGTGTTTTTATAGCTGTGGTCCTGTTCAGATGTTGAGCTCAAACAAGGAATTGCAACATAAACACAGGAATACAACATTCCAGCCCAGCCCTCTGGCGTCTCCATGTTGACCAGGAAGATCTGGCGAGTGGTTCTAAGCAAATTCACTTAGGAACCCTGGTGATATCATGCTTTCTGACCACAAACATTCTTAGAAGCCCTTGACATGACAAGGTTAGGGGGTGGAGTGGCCAGTGCAGATGTTGGGGGCATGGCTTGAGCAGGGCTTCAGCCGCTCTTCAAAATATGCATAGCTCAAATCAGCGTGAATTATTTCTAACTGTAGCCATGCTCCAAATGCTTATGCAAATGTTTTCTTTTCTTCATTTTACTGCAGCAGCTCCATTGCTTTCTCAAGTGCTTGTCAAATCAGCCAGTGAATCCCAGCCACAATGTTTAGGATCAGGGCCAGGATTTAGTAAATCATCTAATAAGGCTATTGCTTTTCTCAGGGTCAGTCTAGAGAGGATGATGGTAGATAAGTGCATTTGAGTGTGACAGTGCATTTGTTAATATATCTCCAGTCTCCATGCAGAAGAGCTTGAATTCATTATTATATAGTTCACTCAAATTTGTAGTAAAAGACTGATAGAAATGCTAATATTAGAATAGAATGCTGGATCGCATGATAAGTGGGGGACAGACTATACTTCCCTCTTAAAATGAATGAATGATAGGAGTCTAAAAGGTCCGTTTATCACATTCCATCTGTTTCAAATGAAAGATAAAATGCTTGCGGCCCAGTCATTTTACACAAATAAATTTGTTTCCATAACAGCTTTTTTTAATTAATTTTTTTTTTTGAGAATGCAGCCATTGGCTTACATGGGAATGCTGACAATCCAAATCAATCAATCAATCAATCAATCAATCAATCAATCAATGTGTGTGTGTTATAATGATACTTTTACAGAGAATGAAAAATAGGAGCACGTTTTCCAGATTATTTTTTTCAAGGTAAAATAATGTATACTTTATTTACTTTAAATATTTGTAGTCCATCATCTTAAATGCAGCGAAAATTAGCTTGTTTAAGCTGTTCTGTGCCTATGGTAATTTTTAATATTAGATGTAATACTGTCATGTTTTAATAAATTCTAAACTGTTTAGGACCTAATGGATATAATTAATATTAATTGCTTCAACCCCAGGATATAAACATAAAATTACAATTAATTTACATTATTTAAAATACTGTTAAAGTTAAAAGATACCCCTCAATTATTATTATTTTAAAATATTCGGACTGTAAAAACAATTTATCAGTTCTATAGCCAATCAAAGTTAAATCATTTAAAAACCAAGAGGCTTGTAAGCCTTTCTGAATGCTGTACATTAAATGGTATGGTTTATTTGTATATCACTTTTTAGCTCAAAGGTCCCCAAAGCAGTGAATCAATACATAGGTCAGAAAACAATGACGAAACACAGCAGTAACTTGCTATGTTGGCACATAATTGATTTAATGTGTCCACACTTTCTTTAGTGTACAGTGGTACCTCGGGTTAAATACTTAATTCGTTCTGGAGGTCCGTACTTAACCTGAAACTGTTCTTAACCTAAAGCACCACTTTAGCTAATGGGGCCTCCTGCTGCTGCCGCGCCGCCGGAGCACAATTTCTGTTATCATCCTGAAGCAAAGTTCTTAACCTGAAGCACTATTTCTGGGTTAGCGGAGTCTGTAACCTGAAGCATATGTAACCTGAGGTACTACTGTACATCCAAATGCCCTTGCTTTGTACCAACTGAAGCTTCCAGGTCCATGTTCAAAGGCAACTCTACATAAATCACAGAAGTCTACTCTAGAGGTAACTAGTGCATTCATAACTGTGGTTAGGTGTGATTTGGCATAAATTATAAGCTGTTAAAAGGGACTTTGGCAGCCACCGTCACCTGTGTTGCCATAGACAGTGTTGAATTAAAAAGAACCCCCAAGTTGAGGAGTTTGTTCTTTGGGGGGGGGGGGGTGCCACCCCTCTACCCACTCGAGCCAATTTTCCTGCTCACAGCTTGTCTAGATTAAACTTCAGCTTGTTCCCCCTCGTCCATCACAAATGCCTCCAAATACCCATTTAAGAGTTCCACAGCTTCCCTAGGATTAACAAGTAGAGAGATGGAATTGTCTGCCAAGCAGCGTATAGCTAGCATTGCAGCCCAAAGCTCTGGGGCTGTCCACCCAGTTGCTTCTTGCAAGTGTTAAACGACATGGGATGCAAGTTGGAATCATGCAGAACCTCCAGTGGGCAGAATAGATGCATAGGGAGGCATTTGGCCTTATACCTTCAATTATGGGATATATTAAGAGAAAGCTGCTCCAGTGCTTAGAAATGTTTCCAATGCTTAAGAAGCCTCAGTACAAAACAGGTGCTTATGCAGTTATTTACTGATATGTGCCCAAACTTCCATGGAAATTAAGAGAGGTGCAAGAACTGAGAATATATTAGCATAATAGTCACAGATGGATGTGTAAAGGAAAAGATGCTTCCAAATTAAAGCAAAGTTCTAGAAATAATGAATGGAACATGGAAGAGGTGCACCAAGTAGCAATGAGAAAACTAGACTGTAATAACAAAGGGAAGTAATATTTTACTCTCTTTTCGATGACCGAATTTTGTTAGTTTTCGGCTTCTTGATTTTTAATAGGAATATTAAGAGCAAGACAACAAGATTCATCATGAGCTTGTTTAAGTTGTTCTAGGCCCATGGTAATTTAATTTCAGACGCAATTTAATATTGACATCTTTTAATCAATTCTAAACTGTTTAGGACCTAATGAACATAATTAGATTAATATTAACTGCAGCAATCCAGAAAGGACAAATATAAAGTATCTGGAATCAAATGAATGTGCGCAATTACTTCTCAGATATCTCAAGAGTAAAAAAGAATGATTCTTCGTTGAAATTTTATCAGTCCTTAAACAGTATTTTTCAAAAAAGCAAAGTATGTTGAATGTTGCAACAACTGTTGTATCATTTTGTGAAAGTGTACAGTAGGGGTTACCAATGTGCTCTCTAACCCCTGGTACCTCCTATGGTGCCTATGCGTGACTTTAATAAATATCGCCTCAAAAACACACAATATGCGAGAAACTGTTTTGGTTCTCTTGCTCAGTTCATGTTTGCACTGGCTCAGCTCCTCCAACGTTGAAGCCACATGCCACTCCCCATGGAAGCCATTATGTGCCACGGCACACACCGATGGCAGACATTTTGGGATATGCCATGCAACCTCTCAAAATTACAATTGGGTTGCCAACCCCGGTGGTACACTATCATACTGTCATCAAAGTGGCTTTAGGGTTTAAACAGTTAGACCAGGGGTCAGCAAACTTCCTGCACCTTGGGCTGGTATCTCCAGCACCGATCGCATGGCGGGCCAGAGGGCGGGGGAAGGCTTGCCCATACGCATGCGCACACGCTATTTCCGGCACACTTCTGGGTTGGAGGAGCACCGGAAATAGTTTGTGTGCATGTGCAAGCATTATTTCCGGTGCACATCCGGGTCGGAGGAGGCCTGTGCACATGCACACAAGCTATTTCCAGTGCTCCAAATTATTTAGACCAAATTATTTGCACAAAAGTTTCAACTTTTTCTAAGCAAATGGAAGACAAAACCCATGCAAACATCAGATAATCCAATGCTTTTAAACTATCTTTACTATTTGCATGGTCAGGATATTTTAATATATATGGGAGATTGTCACTTGATTTCAGAGATGACAAGCAAAATTAATTCCAGCAATTTCAATGCTTCATTTGTATTACACACATATACTGACATTTGAATCAGAAACAGATAAAAAATAAGCCATATTTCTAAAGTGAGTTTATTGTTTTTAATACATGTAAAAAAAAAGTCTCAGAATCACTAGCACAATTAAATCATGTTCACTTTTATATTCTCAGTTTCTATATTCCAGAAAGAACAGAATGGCAGATTGTGCAATGACATGGTACCATTTTTTCTTTTTAAAAAGCAATTGAAACTTTTCAGTTACAACTGCAAAAAAGGAAAAGGACTGAAAATTATGTTTGACCAATATTTGAGAGCATGAGAATCACCACTCCTAAGAGAAAATTACACAAATAATAGCACTATTTATGCTGCTTCAAGTTCAGATTGAATAACCTGATATAGGAACCCTATTTTTACAAATATATCAACTGCAATGCATCCCATAATTATATAGATATGGGCACATACAAATATAGGTGTCAAGAAGACATTTTGATTAACAATAATAATAATTTATTATTTATACCCTGCCCATCTGGCTCGGTTTCCCCAGCCACTCTGGGCGGATTCCAAAAGAATATTAAAATACTGTGATACATCAAACATTAAAAGCTTCCCTAAACAGGGCTGCCTTCAGATGTCTTCTAAAAGTCTGGTAGTTGTTGTTCTCTTTGACATCTGGTGGGAGGGTGTTCCACAGGGAGGGCACCACTACCGAGAAGGACCTCTGCCTGGTTCCCTGTAACTTGGCTTCTCGCAGTGAGGGAACCGCCAGAAGGCCCTCGGTGCTGGACCTCAGTGTCCGGGTAGAACGATGGGGGTGGAGACGCTCCTTCAGGTATACTGGACCGAGGCCGTTTAGGGCTTTAAAGGTCAGCACCAACACTTTGAATTGTGCTCAGAAATGTACTGGGAGCCAATGTAGGTCTTTCAAGACCGGTGTTATATGGTCTCGGCGGCCGCTCCCAGTTACCAGTCTGGCTGCTGCGTTCTGGATTAGTTGTAGTTTCCGGGTCACCTTCAAAGGTAGCCCCACGTAGAACGCATTGCAGTAGTCCAAGTGGGAGATAACCAGAGCATGCACCACTCTGGCGAGACAGTCTGCAGGCAGATAGGGTATCAGCCTGCGTACCAGATGGAGCTAGTACACAGCTGCCCTGGACACGGATTTAACCTGTGCCTCCATGGACAGCTGTGAGTCCAAAATGACTCCCAGGCTGCACACCTGGTCCTTCAGGGGCACAGTTACCCCATTCAGGACCAGGGAATCCCCCACACCTGCCCACCTCCTGTCCCCCAGAAATATTCGTTCTTCAAGCACACTTGTTAGAGTAAACCTAAATGTCTTTGTTTAATATAGTTGGAAATTCTTCATGTCCAGATTGCCCACACAACACAAACCCTAAATGTATAGTTTTCAATATTGATTAGAAAAGTGCTTAGTTAACATTTGTTAATGTCTATAGACAAATAGTCAGTTATGTCCTCTGAATATTTGATATAGTTCTGTTTAAGGGATGATTATTCCCATATTACTGAGAGGGTTGCAATTTATTTTTCCTGACTTTGGCTCAGATAAAGAGAATTTTTTATTTGTTGCCATATTTAAAAAACAAAAACAAATATATTTTAATATATTTGTCTCCAACTGTTTAAACTAGCTGCATGCTTTATATGTGTATCTAATTTTGCTGACATATGACCATAATAAATATATAATTCATTCATTATTTTAAATAAATAGAAGATCTTTTTGGGAAATGAAACTGGCATGATGGTGCACCAAAACATTGGCAAGCTCCAAAAATATTCCTTTGGAAATAATGTTGAGTTCACAGATCAAGAAACAAACAAAAATTGGCAATTCCCCAATTTAGACATGTTGAAAGGAGGATTGGGATTAGATAAATTATTGGAGTTATACAATATCCCCACGATAATATGTATGCCTCTGAATACCTTTTGCAGGTAAACAACAATGGGAGAGAGAGATTGTCCTCATGAGCGGCTCGTAGGCAGCTGACCAGTGCTATTTTTCTAGAAAAAGTGGTACCAGAACTCACCTTGAATGCCTCCCTTTTTCTCTTATAATGGCAATGGTGCCCACCTGAGAGGTGCCAGAAAACTGAGTAGGCTGGGAAATAAGTCTTGTAGTTGACCATTCAGAGAAGCAAAGTGCTTGATTTGACAGAACATGTCAACATGTTCTCTGGTGTTCTGCAAATAAACTTCAGTTTCTGCCTTTGCAGATTTTAATATTTTTTGATGGCTGATGTGCATGCATTGCTCACCATAAATTAAATAAGGCAGGGAGATTTCTACCTGGAGAGGCATGTCTGTCAAATGTGTGGTTAGCTTGGTGTTGTTAATAAAATTCTGCTATGGATGGCTAGCATGTTGATTAATGGATTTTAAGTGCACATTTGCACTTTTGAAGGGAAAATGCAATCTTCTATTTAGGAACCAACATGGATAAGATTTTTATTTTTTTATTTTTTATTTTATTTTGCAAATGTATGCATGTTTATGGTGGAATTGTACATTAATAAATGACAACCACTACGGAAAGTACTGTAGCATTAAATTAAATATATATCATGACCCGCTCACTCAACACACATTATGTTTTAATATATTATGCATGCAGATATAACATCATGTCATTGTCTCAAAATGCTGTCTAAAAGTGCAGAACTGTCTGGTAGATTAAAACATCCCTGTGTATTATAAAAATGCAGTGTTTGATAGTAACCATTCAAACCATTAAAGGTTTAGAAATCTCGAGAGGGATCCAATGAAGGCATTTTCTTCCTGTCTCCACCCCTCCGAAAGCTTTCCATTCCTACTACATGGGGAGGCTTTTTTAAAAAGTGGATTTTGGAACCACTGAAATCTTCAACTTTGGCTAACAGAATTAAAAGCAGAATTGCAAACCACTGTCACTGAGTAATGAGACCTCCTATTCCGTGTCACTGCAAACCACACCACTGATAGCAATGGGAAATAAAGTAAGGCTTCTGCCAAAGATCTCAGTAAGTAGGCAGATTTATATGGGTGGAAGTGGTCCTGAAGATATTCTGGGCTAAAACCACAGAAAAGCTTGGAAGGTGATAAACAGTCATTTGAACTGTGTCCAAAATCACACTGGAAGCAAATGCAGAATATGATTTCTATTACAAGCCCATGAGAGCCATTTGCTTGTGGCATTCCACATTAGCTTCCAAACATTTTATAAAAGCAACCCCATATAGGACTCAGCTAGATACCTACAAATAAAACGTTTTAAGTGTGTTGTAAAGATGGCAACAGTGAGCTATGCCAAATTCAATGTGTTTTCCAAAACTTTTTTTTATATGTGTGTAGATTCTACCATAGAGTGATTTACAGAAGTACAGTGGTACCTTGGGTTACAGACGCTTTGGGTTACAGACTCCGCTAACCCAGAAACAGTACCTCAGGTTAAGATCTTTGCTTCAGGATGAGAACAGAAATTGTGTGGCGGCGGCAGTGGGAGGCCCCATTAGCTAAACTGGTACCTCAGGTTAAGAACTGTTTCAGGTTCAGAACGGGCCTCCAGAACAAATTAAGTTCTTAACCAGAGGTACTACTGTATGCCCTGGACAGGATGACAATTTCCAGATTTATGTCATTTTTGACCACAATACAACACTATTCTGTTGCCTTTAAAGAGTATGAATATTGTTCTTTCATATTAAACATTAAGCATGAACAAATGTAGGGTTGCCATATGTTGACATGAGTCAAATAGTTATTGCTATTCTAGGCTGCATCAGCAGAAGTCTTGTGTCTAGATCAAGGGAAGTAATAGTACCACTCTATTTTGCCTTGGTCAGACCTCACCTGGAATACCGTGTCCAATTATGGGCACCATAATTTGCGAAGGATGCTGATCATAGAATCATAGAATCATAGAGTTGGAAGAGACCACAAGGGCCATCGAGTCCAACCCCCTGCCAAGCAGGAAACACCATCAGAGCACTCCTGACATATGGTTGTCAAGCCTCTGCTTAAAGACCTCCAAAGAAGGAGACTCCACCACACTCCTTGGCAGCAAATTCCACTGTCGAACAGCTCTTACTGTCAGGAAGTTCTTCCTAATGTTTAGGTGGAATCTTCTTTCTTGTAGTTTGGATCCATTGCTCCGTGTCCGCTTCTCTGGAGCAGCAGAAAACAACCTTTCTCCCTCCTCTATGTGACATCCTTTTATATATTTGAACATGGCTATCATATCACCCCTTAACCTCCTCTTCTCCAGGCTAAACATGCCCAGCTCCCTGATGAGCTGGAACATGTGCAGATGAGGGCAACCAAGATGGTGACAGCCTTATGAGGAAAGGTTGAAGAAACTGGGTAAGTTTAGCCTGGGAAAGAGGAGACTGAGAGGAGATATGATAGCCATCTTCCAATATATCAAGGGCTGTCATGTGAAGGATGAAGCAAGCTTGTTTTTCTCCTGCTCTGGAGGGTAGGATTTGAACTGATGGCTTCAAGTTACAAGACCGGAGATCCCAACTAAACATCAGGAAGAAATTTCTGACAGTAAGAGCTGTTTGACAGTGGAACAGCCTCTCTTGGGATGTAGTGGACTCTCCTTCATTTGAGGTTTTTAAGCAGATGTTGGATGGTCTTCTGTCATGGATGCTTTAGTTGAGATTCCTGCATTACAGAGGGTTGGATAAGATGATCCTCAGGGTCCCTTCCAACTCTCCTTTGATTCTATGATTATAACATTATAGGTGCTTCCAGCCTTAATGTATCCTTAGATATGTGCAGCAATAATGATAGTGAGTTTTTAAAAAGCAGGATGAATTTAATTGTCAAGCCTGCAAAAGGTATTGAATTAAAAAAAGTGACAGGTTCTTAGATGGCAGAATGTAATTAAATATTTGATAAGAAGAAAATAGTATCTAGCCTTTAATATCTCATTTGATAATTATTCAAATTCTGGTAGATGTTTTAAATGTAAGCATTTGTATACCTTTCCTGTATTATATATTTAGAATTTCATAATTAGCTTTTATGGACATTGTGGCATTCTCATCCAAACTAGTCCTGAGACATACAATTAAATATAATTTGTCTTTTCTGCTTGGAAAGTCTCCAAATATTCATATGCAGCTTATAAATTTGTGTATTTTCCCATTTTTGGACTAAGTTTTTAGTTAGCAAGAAGCCAATTTACCAGATGTTGAATTTATGAAAGCTCTATTTCTGTGTTATTTTCCCAAAAGCAAAAAGCAGGGGCCAAATATCTCTAGAAGGTAAAATATGTTTCACACGTCTGTTCTGCTGTAATTTAAAACATTTTCATTGAGTTAGCCATATCAGTAATGCAGTCCAGAGTTATAAACATTGCATTTGACAGACATTACAAATCAAATGAAAGTGAATGGGCCATGTCAGCAGAAGTCATTTCTGGCACTGTGGCTACCAGTACCATTCAAATAAGAAAACGACCATTTCACTGACAAAGCCTCTCCTCCTCCAGGAGGCGAGGGGTTGTGAGCGGGAGACGATTTCCGCGTCATGCAGGGGGCGCTGCGCCCCCTGCTTCAACTCCAGGGCTGGCGCACCGCGCCCCTCCCCGGTTGGGCACCCAATAGGGAAGCTCGGCGGGGGCATGGCTTGCCGCTCAAGCGCGGCCGCACCAGCCATCCCCACCACTGCACACACATCGGGGGGCAAGGTGTGGCCATCGCCTTCCCCGACAATTTTGGGTATTCCGCTAAAGGAATCTGGCGGTCATGGATCCTGTCTGATGCCCGTGTGGTGGGGGGCCATGGCACGACCCTCGGTGACATCAGGAAAGAGCCTATAGTTGTATTAGCATCCACAGGCTCCCCCTACTGGTGGTTAACCCCTCTGTGGTCCAATGCCTAAGCCAATACCTTCTCACATGCTGTAATCAATAAAGTTGTGGCCTTTTCCTTACCCATTAACCTTACATATTGTGTCCACGTGTCTTTATTCCCCAAGCGGGGATCAGGTCCTCGAATCACAAACTAATGTTGTTTCAGCCTTATTTGGGTGTCACGTGTGATTCCACTTTTGGGCTGCATTCACATGGCAATTTATTCCATTTCCCCAATGTTGCCCTAGCTGTTAATTTCTGCCTTATATCTGAGATTTCACACAACATAAAGGCCACTTCTGGAGATCTAGTGGAACCTAGCATAAAATCAAGTTACTTACAAAGATCTTCCAGTGGAACATAGCATGCACTTCTGTTGTAGTTGATTCCAGAAAGAAAGAAAAATCTGTTTGGAGCCTGATTCACCCAGAAAATCACAGGAATAAACAAGCATATATGGAACCAGGTGTTTTACATAGGTGAATCATGAAGGAACAGAAACATGTATGTGCAAAAAGGGTGGAGGAAGAGTCACACTGTCAAATGATGTTCGTTGTTGTGTCACACCACACCCACTGCTGTGAATGAAATGTAGCATGAAATGCTGGTATATTGGTAAAAAAAAAAGCAACAGGACCAAATTTGAGAAAATCCTCTCATAGGTTTGTAGGCAGCAACCAATGGCGGCAATGTTAGAATATTCCGTTCCACCTTAAGGGACAGTCATGTCTGTTTACACTCCAGCACAGCTTGCTGGGAACTTCCGTCCATGTATAGCGTTCACTTTTAGCTGTCTTGCTTTGGACACGAAGGGGATCAGACATGTTTTCCTTTTCCACTGGAGAGCCAGTGTGGTGTAGTGATTAAGCGTGGTGGACTCGTAATCTGGTGAACTGGGTTCGCTTCCCCGCTCCTCCACATGCAGCTGCTGGGTGACCTTGGGCTAGTCACACTTCTTTGAAGTCTCTCAGCCCCACTCACCTCACAGAGTGTTTGTTGTGGGGGAGGAAGGGAAAGGAGAATGTTAGCCGCTTTGAGACTCCTTCGGGTAGTGATAAAGCAGGATATCAAATCCTCTTCTTTTTCTTTTGTCCTGATGTATGCTAAATAAACTGCTTGTAAATATGCTCACACAACCTCTCCTGCCACTTCTGTTTGCGCGTTATCTCTGCTGAGTTGCGTGCCCCAGCTTTTGAAGCTGTGGGTCGCAGATGCTGCAACAAGGACTGGAGATTGCCCGGCACACCGGCCGGTGGACTGGAGCCAGCTGGGGGCCTGCCAATTGCCCCTGTTTCCTTAGTTGTATGCCAACAGGCATCACCACCAGGGCCTCCCGTGGTGGTGATTCAAAGAGGTCAACACTGGGGAAGGCAATATTTTAGATCCGGTTACAAACTTAATTTGTTCCGGACATCCATTCTTATCCTGAAACTGTTCTTAACATGAGGCATGCTTTCACCAATAGGGCCTCCTGCTACATGCGCACTTCTGGTGCACAACTTCCGTTTGTATCCCAGGGCATAGTTCGCTTCCAGGAGCAACTACTTCCAGGTTAGAGGAGCTCATTACCTGAAGCGTTCACAAGGAGGAAGGTACGTAACCAGAGGTATTACTGTACTTAGGTCCCAAGCTGTACACTATTAATACCTTTCATTGGGCCCAGTAGCTCACTGGGAGCCAGTACAGCATTTTCATAACTCACCAACCTAGCAGCTGCATTCTGTACTTGCTTCAGTTTCTAGGCTATCTCCAAGAGCAGCTGCACACTAAGCACATTGCAGTAGTCTTTACAGAAGGTCACTAGAGCATGGAGTACTGAGGCCAGACTATCTCGGTCCAGGAATGTCCATAGTTGAGCCGACCTGACTGGAAGAGTCCGTGACCAAAAGGAGGAGGAGTACCAGGAGGAATGGATGAAATTTAAAGACTATTTAGTTAAATATGTTAAGTTAACTTAATTGGAAAAGCTTGCAAATATCAGATAGGCTTAGGATTTAAATATGTAATGTTATAAATTAATATGTTCAATGTCAAACTTGAAAGAAAGAAAGATGTTAAGTGATTAAGTTAATTTTATAAGAATATTGGTTTTGGAAAACTGTTAAAATGATATACACTGAAATTCAACCAGGGGGATACGAGGAAGTCACTTAACAATGTTACTAGGATTGGTTTAAATACGGCTGAGATTTATGTTTGTTTGTTTGTTTGTTTATTATTATTTTTTGGAAAATCAATAAAAAAACTGGAAAAAAAGGAATGGCCATAGTTGGTCAGATAGTTTTCCGAAATACAAAAAGCAGGGGCCAGATATCCCCTTGGGACTCCAGTGTTCAAGAAGAACTCACAGACAATGAACATGTTGCTTCAGGGGGAGTGCAACCCCTCCCAGAGCAGGTTGCCCACCTAATTTCTGGGCACAAGAACTGTCTACCCTCAACTGCAGTTTGTTGGCTTGCATCCCAGCACTGCATCCAGGCACCAGTTCAGCACCTTCACAGTTTCTCCTAATGGAATGGAGAAACAGATCTGTGTTCCAAATCCCTAGATGGCACTTCTCAAATAGATTGAAAACACCAAAAATGACTAAATCCATATAGTGAAGTGATCCAAGAGATATCAGGTTTTCCCATGCGTCCTGTGGAATTATAAGGAAGTTGGCACAAAAGGCCTGATTCATGAAAACTGACCTGCTTCCCTTACCTGAATTTGAAATTTGGTTGCCATTATGAGAAATTAATGTCCTTGTCCAAGTTATTTCTTATTCAAAATTCTAGTTGCCGGTCATGGATATTTCGAAAAACAACTACGTGACATTTTGAAGACGACTCTTATTTTGTAATCAGTTTCAAACACATGAGGGCATTTTAACAGCCAGAGAACAAAACAATAAATTATACACTGCCAACCATTCTCCTTCACGTTGTCCAGTTTGTCAACTTTTCAATATATTACACACATATTACAGGTATTCATGAAAGTTACTTTGAGGAGAGATATCTTGTCCATACTATAATCTAATTTATCTTATCTAATACTTAATTGTGCTGTCAAGCTTTCATGTTGATTGTCTTTAAAAAAATGATTCATCTTAACGCTTGGTATTTTAAATCAGCCCCCCTTCTCCCTTCTTTGTAAGCAAATTGATTTTAACTCTGAGTGGTTGCAGACTTCACTTTTGCCTTTCCTAGTTCCATATTCACAGTTTTAGAGAGAGAGAGAGAGAGAGAGAGAGAAAGTAATTGATCTTCCCTTGCAAAAATTCCTGCTGTTTCATGAGCTCTCTTTCAATTCAACATAATCTGTTTCCCACTGATGTCGGAAAACATAATAAGGTCACAGCAGGGAGGCTTTAGCTTCATTAAAGAACATTATAAAAATAAAAAAAAATGATCTCAAGTAAATTGTTTTTGTCCTTGTGGTACAGTTTGCACAGATCCACATTAATCTGAGCATTTAAAGCCGCAATAAATGTGTTAGTCGTATCACATTGCAAATGAGCCTCCGTATCATTCATTTCGCCATGAGAGCCTCTAGTGGCAGATGGAGATGTCAGTAGCTCGCTTTGCAGGCATTTCCTAACCCCATTGAATTAAGGCAATAAGGATCCCCCACAAGGGCCAAAAACCAGTCAATAAAAAGGTTTATTTCAGTCTCTAAATTGTCCTGGAGCCTTTGCTCTGCATCTCTGTAAGCGAAGATGCCAGAATTATTTAAAAGAAGTGAGCAAGCTGGGAAACAAATTGAAACTTTGACCTACTCGGGCTTCCATTTATCATGGGTGCCCATAAGAGGAGGACTGCGAAGAAGGATTTAAGATAGAGAATCAGCGCCTGCTCTATTAATCTAGTTTAACTGATACTAAAATCTGACAGAGCAAATTACAAGTTGCAGGCAGTAAACCTTATCAATTCATTACTACTTCCAAGGCTCTCTTTCTCTTTGCTTTCAGCTGTTGGCAAAGGATAGGCTTTGTACAGTTCAATTTTTCAGTTTATTTTTGACTGCTTTTAATTAAATTTGATGGCCTGCTTCTGCAGTAGTGAAGTTATTGCAGTTGCAAAGCACTTTGCTGTTATACTGATGGCTCCCTTGATGCTGGCCCATTATTAACTGCTTTTTTAAAAGTGCTTCTTTCTACTCTCATTTTATAAATATTTAAATAACTGTGACTTTCTATAACATAAATATCTGGACTCTAGAGATAGCCTGCTTTACATAGTCACTGGATTTTTTTTAAAAAAAAAATTATACAGATATTAATTGGGAAAGCATTACCCCCCAAATCATGGTACTTATGTCAGCACAAATTGTAGTGATATTTCAAAGTTGCAGTAATCAATGAATTAGTCAGCAGTTTATGACCTATTGCATTCTGCAAGTTAATTTTCCCCACATATGTTAATTAGATCAACAGAAAGATAGGAAGCAGTAATCATAGACAACTGTCATAATAAGAGATTGAGATAATATTACAAATTAACCTGCTATGACCAAACTTTTTTGCTTATAAATCACCCCAGGTTATTGCAAAAACAGGAACAATTTACACAACTACTGATTAAGTTTTGGGCGCAAGACATGGACAACTGAAGTGATGAATCTGTGATCTAACTGCTCTACCAGAGGCCTACTGCTGCCATAAATGAACTCGTTTATGCTGGTGCAAATCATAGTACCATGAATGGCAAATAAACCACTTAAGTATTACTGTTACTTGGTGTACAGAATCCAAAGGAAAATACATTATAAGATTTTACAGCTAAATAGCAAACTCGACTATGTTGATATAATGGGACCAAAAGAAACTGAACCCTCCCACTACTTATTTATTTTCCTTAACCCCTCTACTTGTGGCTCACTTACCTCCACAAATGAATGCAAGAAATAGAGTAAGTTTATGAGTGGACACATCTGATAGTGACATCTGTACAGATTCAACATTGGGTTTGAGGACTCTTTCAAACGAATGCTTAAATGTTGACGTTTAAGTCAAGATAATTACGTCACCGGATGGCTGCGGTTAGAACTACCGTATTTTTCGCTCTATAAGGCACACCAGACCATAAGGCGTACATAGTTGTTGGAGAAGGAAAACAAGAAAAAAAATATTCTGAATTGCAGAAGCCAGAACAGCAAGAGGGATCGCTGCGCAGCAAAAGCAGTGATCCCGCTTGCTGTTCTGGCTTCTGGGATAGCTGCGCAGCCTGCATTCGCTCCATAAGACGCATACACATTTCCCCTTACTTTTTAGGAGAGAAAAAGTGAGTCTTATAGAGCAAAAAATACGGTAAATAAAATATTTACAAATAAATGGCTGGTTACAAACAATTGATTTATCTATCTGGTCAAGCAAATACGGGCAGAAATATGTTTCATGCCTTTTCATATTTTTAAACTTTTTTCTTCTGTGACCACAGCTATGAAAGGTTAATTATTTAAACAATATCTTTCAACTACCTTTCTGCTAACCCCATAGTTTAATAATCATTCTGGGTAGTATATTTCCATAAGCAGATTGGGTTTTATTTTTCATAACAGGACTTTTTCTACCCTCCCCCATTCACCACCAATGTCTGCTCTGGGGGTATCCCATAGAATATTGGGGTATCTTCCATATTTTAGGAGTTGCAGTAGGAAAGATAGTGGATAGGTGCAACTGGATGTCACCCAGAACAACTGCTAAACTGTGTGGTTAGCAGAAGGATAGTTGAAGGATAGAAGGTAAAGGTAAAGGGACCCCTGACCATTAGGTCCAATCGTGACTGACTCTGGGGTTGCGGTGCTCATCTCACTTTATTGGCTGAGGGAGCCGGCGTACAGCTGCCGGGTCATGTGGCCAGCATGACTAAGCCACTTCTGGCAAACCAGAGCAGTGCACGGAAACGCCATTTACCTTCCCGCCGGAGTGGTACCTATTTATCTACTTCACTTTGATGTGCTTTCTGACTGCTAGGTTGGCAGGAGCAGGGACCGAGTGATGGCTTAAATAATGAACATTTTTTCACCAACATAACAGAATACAACTCAGCTATGAATTCACACTAAGTTAATTTCATGGTCTGCCTTAATCTCCCTACCAGTGCCTAGGCTGCCTTTATCTATTCCCCGCCTCTCTTTTCAAATCACAGTGAAATTAGAATGCTTGGGGTCCCAAGTTCTCTGTTCTTGTAGAGGCATGCCTATTCTCTTGGTTGTGTGTGTACATTTGTAACATCATGCTTTTTTGTACTATAAATGAGCAGTTCTGTTCAATAAAGTAAGCCTAGGAATGGTAAATGGACACCACAGACACAGGATGTCGTCAATAACTAAAATACAGTGGTACCTCAGTTTTCTAACGTTTCTGTTGACAAACATTTCGGTTTACGAATGCCGTTCGGTTTACGAATGCCTTCGGCTTTTGAACATGCCTCGGAAGTCGAACATGCCATGCAGCTTCCTCTGAGTGCAAGATCCCGAGGCCTAGCTGTCAGCAGTTGAATCCTCAGATTTTGAACGTTTCAGAATCCGAATGGTCTTCCGGAATGGATTACGTTCAAAACCAAGGTACCACTGTACTGAAGAGATGCATATTGATGATTCCTTAACCATACCAGTTTACCCAACACTGTACCTGAGCAACTCAGAACTAGCATTGACATGGTTCTATTATTACCTGCAGCCAAACCCACTAAAAATAAAAATTATATAAGGAAACAGACAAAAAAATAGACTAATTTTTCACCCTGTTAAAATGTTATTTGCCACATTTATTGCTTAGCTTAAATGTGCAGGTAGGTATTAATCTACCAAAGTGTTCATTAAGGTACTTGATCTAATATTTTAAATTAGGAGCTTTTAATTTTATTGCCCATGAATTACTGCTTTAAATAAGCATAAAATAAACATTTTTAAGCAAGTATGATATCTAAAGCCATGAATGCAGCATTCTGGACATATATTCTAATTAAGGACAAGTGTAGCAGAATAGGACCAACTTCTTCAAGAGCATCTGAAAGACATAGCTTAGAGTAAATCACATTCACTGCAAAGCTCATATTATACGTTTTGTGATTTTACCTCACAGGTCCAAGAGAACTATAAAGATGATAAGGTACAGGGTTGAAAACTGCTGGCTCTTATTTTAGAATCCAGACTTCTCAAGTTAATTTGGCACAGGCATAAACCTAGATTTGTTTACTTCAGCACATTTATATAGAGACTATAAAGTTTTAGGGTTTTTTTTGTTTTTGTTTTAAAAATAAACCAATGAATAAATATTTCTGATTAAACATACACCACAATCACTAGATAAATAGGACTCCAGAGCAGCGACAGAAAAACACACACATGTAAACATTAAATATTGTTTGCTGCTGACAGCTGTGTGCTTACTGCATTTGCGTTTTGAATTTTTGATTCATTAAACAAATTTAGATGTGTGCATATCTATAATCTTCTTTTACTGGCTAGCATGCTTTAAAGAGATTTTTTTTTTTGGGGGGGGGGGGGCTTATGAACATTCTCTAGCTCCCAGACAAGCTTTTCAACTCAGCCTAGATAGCTAAGAAACATTATAAGTGCTTGTATACACTTGTATACTTCACTCTGGTTTGTCCCCAGCTGATAAAAGCCAGCTGTGCCTGCCTCAGGACCACAGCCAGACAAATAACAACTCTCCATGCCCCTGCCTCCCGCTTAATTAGGCTTACATTGGTTTTGAATGCTAACCTTCCATCCTTCCTTAGGCACTGTGTCTTGCAGATGACCCATAAATCCTAGTCTCAGCCCTCTCATGCCTCAGTCCTCCACCAAGAGGCTGAGAGGGATATCCACCCAGTGCCTAAGCCAATACCTACATACATCTGGAATCAATGAAGTTGTGGTCAATTTTAGAACCCCAGAAGGTTGCCATGTCCAGTTTGTTCACTTTCCTCTAGTTAGGCTTTGCTCCCTGGGGTGGTGTCGGGGACTGGGCTGATGGGGAGGAGTGGTGGAGTCTGCCACCCCAAGAACTTTCTAGTTAGGATGAAGGGATGAAGGGAGAATGGACTCAGGTTCATGGTGGTGGCAGACAGGACACACCCCAGAAGAAGAAAAGAACTGGGAAATAATGGGTAGTGAAGAACAAGAGTGAGATAGCAGGTACACTAGCCCTGAACAGAGACAGGAATCAGTTGCATTTGAAACAATATTGCAGCCAGTTAACACAATGTCCCTAGAGAGTCTGATAGACCCTCCCCCTTCTCCTAGAACCAGGTATTTTATCCATGTCACAGAGCACAAAGCTAAACAGAGACAGAAGGATTCCATAAGCAGCCACTGTAGAAAGCCTGGGTGGGGTTCTGAAAGCTAGGAAGTTAGATGCCAGAGGGAGGAGCACTCTGGGCAACAGCGCAATCTCTGAGGGAGGACATGTTGGGGTCGCTGTGTATTTCTGCTGAGGGGAAACGGTGATCTGACCACAACAAGGAGCTGATGTCAATATTCCTCACTTTCAGAACACTCCCTTCCTGCCCCATTGAGAAAACAAGGTCCATAGTGTGGCCTGCCACATGTGTTGTGGCATGTTGGGACAGCCCCATGGGACAGCCATGAAGTCCTGAGCCACCCAGAGCCAATCACCTTGCCATGGATATTTGGGTCCCCCAAAACCAAATATAGTGATACCTTGGTTTTCAAACGTAATCCGTTCCAGAAGACCATTGGAGTTCCAAAACCAAAAACTCAGTATGGAAGCCTCAATATGGAACACTCGATACAGAAGCCGCATGACATGTTTAACTTCCGAGGCAAGTTCAAAAACTGAAGCATTTACTTCCGGGTTTACAGCATTTGAAAACCGAAATGTTCGTCAACGGAGACATTCAAAAACCCAGGTACCACTGTAGTGAATTTTGAAATTTTATGTGGAGGATTTTTTGAACTGCACATAGTTATCTTGGTTTGTAATCTTGGTTTTTATGATGCCATTCTGAAAATAATCTCTGACTTCACTTTGCTTGCATCTGTCTGTCTGTCTGTCTGTCTATCTATCTGTCTGTCTATCTATCTATCATCTATCTATCTATCTATCATCTATCTATCTATCTATCTATCATCTATCTATCTATCTATCTATCTATCTATCTATCTGTCATCTATCTATCTATCATCTATCGTGCCTGTGAAGACTAATTAACATTGTAAATTAAGTCATAGCTGCACCTTCACATGTGTGAAACTTCCCTACCTTGAGTTGAGGCTGATTGATTCCTCCAAAGCTGGTGCCAACATCCTGTCAGTCAGATACTTAACTAGATTGTCAAAGGCCAGGAAATCAGTTGCCTTTTATCCCCACCTGGAAAAAAAAGAGTGGTGTCAGTCACATTTTATGGCCTCCCAAGCATAATAAGTCACTCGTTGTGTTATCTCTGACTGTCACATTAAAGAGTTCATTGAACTCTCTTGCGAAGAACTGATGCATATAGTATTCCGCTATGTGAGTTACTCCTGAATTATTAATACATAGCTATCTATAGAAGTGAATTAAACCATTTATCCCTTTTATTTTATTTAACTATAAATGTCAAGAAAATTGCAATTGTAAAGCTAAATTATGTTCAAACATAACTTAATTAACTTAATTACGTTTCATTTAAGGCATCACACAACTGAACAGTATTCCTGAACTGAGTACAAAATGTAAAACCCTGGGATATTTCTTTATTATACTGAATTAGAAAGCATATGCACTACAGACAGAAAGCTTAAAAGCAGCATTTGTATTGCTATTTGCAAAAATATATTAGTTGAAAGCTGGATAAATGTTTTAATCACAGATTTTTGCAACCGTCTGGTTATAATTACACACAAAAAAGCATCACAGAGGGTATTTCTTTAATAGACTTTTTGTGATCATACATTAGCCTTAAACAAGTTTTTACAACTTGTTATAAATAAAATATTAAGCAATCAGGCATAAAACTTGTTGAGAGTTTCTCTTCTGCTTATTTCACTGATGTCTCAAAAGCTGTATTTGCCTCAAAACAACCTGCTATTGTCTAGGGTGCTTCCCAGCCGAGGGAATGCACATGGCAGATACTTAACTCTTTATTATCAAAGATATCACAATCGTTTCTACAGGTCTGAATACAGTCATACCTTGGTTCTCAAACGCCTTGGTACTCGGAGGTTTTGGTTCCCGAACGCCGAAAACCTGGAAGTAAGTGTTCCGGTTTTTGAACATGTTTTGGAAGCCGAACGTCTGATGCGGAACAGATTAAGTTCAAGAACCAAGGTATGACTATACCTACGCACACTAATCTAGTCTCTAGACAGCTGTTCCCAGGTCCCCGCTCTATGGAGCAGTTGCAGCAACAGGGGACAACTCCCCCTCCATCAGTTTATGTACTTTCCTCCAGCGGGCTGCAAACATGCAGCCAGAGCCTACACCTGTCTGGAAGCTTCCTCTGCTCATCCCTTTTCAATCCCCTCCTGTTTCTGGGAGACAGAAACAGGAAAGGACGGGGGAAGCATGTGGCCCATCACTTGCCTGACCTGCCTCTCTTGACCCATCCTCCAGCTCTGAAGCTTCTTCTGCCTCCATCTCTTGTCTCCTGGTTGGTGCAGTGGCCCACCAACCACTGCTCCCATCTGTCGAGTCAGACTCCAGCCCCCGCGTCCCCCAAACCAGTGCAAACTGGTCAGTGTTCTGCCAGTCCCTGACAGCTATATACAACCATATACAACCATTATTATGATCCACTGACAATGAAACAAAGCAGAAAACGTGAAATACAAAATCATAATCTCAGTCGAACCGATTATTAATTATTGACACTGACAAGCTAGGAACTAACCATCACAGCAGGCCTGGGAGATATGACAACAATTTAGAAAATTGCCACCTGTTTGGTAATATATTTATATGTCCCATCGAGGAAGATACTCAAAAGGGTCTCTAAGGATCAACCAGAAAATGTTCTAATAAGAGGACAAATTATATGTTCTATAACTCCTTGATAAAATATATAGTAGACGAACACGTGATATACTACTGCAACCTCTTAACAGCTACAAGGACAGCATCTAACCTTGAAGAGGAATTTGGAAAATCTGCAATCTAAGATTTTAGAGGTAAAACATTAAAACAGGCAAACAAAGCTTCTCTTCTACACTTGGGAAATGTAAGAAAATTTAGATATGGCATGCATTTGCTACCAAGCAAGCTAGGGTTACTGGCCATGATTTTCATGGCATATTAGCTGATGCATGTCAGATATGGATATTTTATTCTCTGTATAACCATAGATTTGGTTTATATCAGGTATAACAACAACAACAACAACAACAACAACAACAACAACAACAACAACAACATTTTTTTATTATGCATACCCCACCCATCTGGCTGGGTTTCCCCAGCCACTCTGGGCGGCTTGCAACAAAATATTAAAATACAATAGTCCTTCAGATATGAAAAGTTTCCCTAAACAGGGCTGCCATCAGATGTCTCCTAAAAGTCTGGTAGTTGATTTTTCCTTTGACATCTGGTGGGAGGGTGTTCCACAGATGCCACCACGAGAAGGCCCTCTGTTTGGTTCCCTGTAACTTCACTTCTCAGAAGGCCTTCGGTGCTGGATCTCAGTGTCTGGGCTGAACGATGGGGGTGGAGATGCTCCTTCAGGTATATACAATGACAGCAGATATGAAGACCACTCTGCAATGCACTCTCCCCACAATTACACACCTTTCTATGTAAATGCAAAAGTGTCAAGCCACACCTTAACACCTGCTTGCTTCTGCTTCTGCTTGTACTAACCCAGCTGCCATCTCAAGTTAATGAACTCGGGAAGCTGAGCTAAAGTTTATAGATTCAGAATGGACACTAATAGACCAATCTGTCCCCAAGCATAAAAGGAAGGAGTATGTAATCATAAAAATTAAATACACATCCATTTATATTGACATATACAGCAGACCTTACCAAGATATTGCTGTGGTTTAAATAAAAACTACTTAAGCACCTCATCATCAGGTTCTCGGTTATCATAAAATATAACCAACTTATTGTGAAACCTCTTACAAATTCAAATGGAGGACTTTAGGAATTAGGAAGAGAGAAAGAAAATGTCACGCACTGGAAAAGGATAAGGGTATTTAAAAGGTTCTTATTTTTAGTAGTTGGCATTCAGTATGTGTACAGCTTGCTAAGGGAATCATAGGTGTTAACAAGGTCAGATAAGCAGAATGGTCAGTGATATATGTCTAGTCACTGAAGCATAAAAACGAATCATTGGTCAAAAAGTCCCTACAGATTTGACAAGGCTATGACCTTCCAAGTAGTATTTAACTACCTGGGAAAATGACACAGAGTTACGGTAGATGTCTGGAGTGGTGCTTGTCTTGAAGAATGAACTATACCTGAGATCTCTTTCTTCCAATGAATGCTAATATGCCTATATTTCTGAGGTTAGAAAGATGTGGAAATATAGAACAACCAGGAGCTGCAACAAATTTGCTAATTATTGCTGTCTTGAATAATGTCATATAAACAGATTCGAACAATGCACACAGACCTCAAAGGACTCAGTATCCTGATTCATGTTGAGATCAAAATTTACATTGGCATGGCAATTCCCATTGTCAAGATAGCCACATGAAAATAACTTTTAATTAAAAAAAAAACCACAGAAGATTTTGTCTTATGAATTATTGGTTCAAAGGTACCTAAAGAGGAGAAAAAACTATTTACGTATACTACCATGGGTGCTCAAATTATATATGCCCAGAAATGGAAAGAAGAAAGGGTTCCAATGAAGGAAGGTTAGCAACAAAAACCAATGGATTATGCAGAAATGGCAAAACTTTCCAGAAGATTAAGAAACCAAGGAGAGAGATGTCTTAATACCAAATGGGGAAAATTAATAGATTATACATAAGAATTAGTGTCAACAGCTGAAATCATTAGCAGGACTGACATAAAAATGTGCAGTGAGACTAACCTAAACAGAATATAAAGGATAACCAGTGAATAGATTTGAATTAGATATGCAGTGGTAAAAGATATAAAATAAGTAACTGCAGAAAGGGGGAGGGGTGGATATTAAGATTTGGAGTTTTGGATTACTTATGTAAATTTATTTTTGTTATAATAGAGCCACATGACCTTCTCGTATGAAAAATTATTTTGGGATACAGACCTAAGTCAACATGCAAGACTTCTAGGTTTGCTCATGAATAATTGTATTACAAAAGCAGAAGGAAACGATGGGGGAAATTCTATTTGTTGCACATTTGAATGAAAGTTTAAAAATAAAAATGTGAGAGCCAAATATTGCTTATTGTAATTCTAGCAAGAAACTTATATAAAATTGTTGCAAGCCAAAACTTTAACATGCATAATTTCAGAAAATATTTCAGTATTAATTCATAAAATGGAGAAGGGAAGGAATGGGTTAAATCCAGTATTAGTCATACTCAGAGAAGATCCATGGAAATTAATATGCATGACTAATTTATGCTCATTAATTGCAATGTGTCTACTCTGAGTAGACTCTGAGTAGAACTTAGTTTGATACAGACCATTACATGCATTTTTCAGCACTGCCTTATTACGTTAGATTTAATGATTAAAAGGAAAAGAAAGCTTAAATGCTGACTTTACACTGCACATCATCCCCTATTTAATAATAAAGATTGGTAGCAATTCAAGCAAAATGTTTCCCTTGAGCTCATTTGCCTTTAATCCATTTAGCAAAACTTATAAAATGACACTTTAAATAGCCTCCTATGAAGAAAAGCTAAATGAGAAAGCAAAAAATGAGCTCCTGGGATCTTTCATGAATGTTCTGTTGATGATTTTCATTCCTCAAAGTGTTAGGTGATGAAGCTTTAATATACAGTTCATTCTTTCAACTGTAGAAGCATTTTAATATCCTATATGTAGAATTTATAACATAAACTATCTTGTGGTGCAACAGCTGCTCTGGTAGAGAGCAAAGCTCTGCTCCCGCCTGCTTCTCAAAAGCCTTCCTAACACCTTTTCCCTCCCCACACTTTTTCCTTGGGTTCACTCCCACAAATCTCAAGATGCCAGACGAATGAGTCACCGTGGGCAATCTCACATTTTCATGCTCCAAAAAAAAAAGGGGGGAGGCATAACTCACAGCATTCCTCAACTGTACTGCATGGAGGCTTTCCCCACAGTGAATAAAGGAAGCCCAGCCTCAGAACCACAAGATCTTCTGCATCTGCTATTCCACTCTGTTACTATTGCACAACAGAGTGTAGGAATTACACTCAATAACTTTTTGTATATTATAAGTGCATGTTATAAGTAGTGATGTATGGAAGTGAGAGCTGGACCATAAAGAAGGCTGATCGGCAAAGAACTGATGCTTTTGAATTATGGTGCTGGAAGAGACTCTTGAGAGTTCCATGGACTGCAAGAAGATCAAACCTCTCCAGTCTTAAGGAAATCGGCCCTGAGTGTTCACTGGAAGGACAGATCCTGAAGCTGAGGCTCCAAGACTTTGGCCACCTCATGAGAAGAGAAGACTCCCTGGAAAAGACCCTGATGTTGGGAAAGATTGAGGGCACAAGGAGAAGGGGACAACAGAGGATGAGATGGTTGGACAGTGTTCTCGAAGCTACAAACATGAGTCTGACCAAACTGAGGGAGGCAGTGGAAGACAGGAGTGCCTGGTGTGCTCTGGTTCATGGGGTCACGAAGAGTCAGACACGACTGAACGACTAAACAACAAGAAGTGCATGTTGCATATCAACATTGCTTTGAGGATGAAAGCCCTTTTCAAAGGCTCACAAAGTAATTAAAATAGTCCCTATTTGAACCCAGCAAATGTTAAAATACTTCAGTTGGCAGGGACATAAACTTTGCACTACCATATCTTTCAAACTAAACACAAGTTTACTGGGAATGTATGCATATCATAGGAATAGATGTGATGTCTCACGTAGTGACAAACTGGTGACCCTTGCCCAGAATATGAAAGAGATTCCAAGGTAGACAGGGGTGGAGGAGGAGAGATAGGATAATGTTGTAAGGAAATAAGGGGTCGTTCTTTATTTACAGTATTGGCCCGAATATAAGCTGTGCCCGAATATAAGCTGGACCTTTAAAATTCAGGAAACTGAAAAACTGAAATGGTTGGTGCGTGAAATCCAATTTTTGTAGGGTTGTGAATTTATGTGGCAGTTTAACTTTTAATGGTAGGAATTTGCGGAAAAAATGTGGCTTATATTCAGGCCAATACGGTACTTGGTTAGGGCAGGGATGAATAATCCAACCCTCTCCAAATATTGATGGGCTTCAGCTCCTATCATCCTGGTGCCTGGTCACATTGGCTGAGCCTGATGGGAGCTGGAGTTCAACAACATCTGAAAAGCTACAGGTTCCAGATACCTGGTCTAGGGCAATGTATGAAGAATCGAGTCCCATAGACTGTGAAATAAGCAGACAATCATGTGTATATAATCTTTCACTGCAACAGGGGAATGGTCTCTTGTTCTCCTCATTTGGGAAAAACCTAATATACATTCTTTATGCATTCATTTGCACATCATTCTTCCAGTATTTGGGGTTTTTGTTTGCTTGATTCATTCTCTCTTTTTTTAACTGATGATAATGCTTAATTTTGGTCACTGCACTAATGTTTCCCAGCACACGTAACTGTGTCTGATATAAAATGGTAAAAATAGGAGAAACACGATACAAGATTGTGAAGTCGCCATATTTCACCTCCAATAAAATTAATTATGCAAATGTTTATGGCAAACAGGCACCACACTGCAAAAAAAAGAAAAGAAAATTGGCAAAGGGACAAAAAAATGGCCAAGAAAGCAAAAAACAGGCTATTTAATTTTGTAACCTTTTAATGTGATGCAAATTTTTGCACAAATACAATCAGAAAAAGAAAACTAGGAGGCAAAGTGTTGGAGAATGGCAATTCATGACTCTGATCTGCCTCATTGCATGGTTACGAACAGTGAATCGTGTAAAAGCAGCTAGCCTGAATTCATCCTTGATGGAAGCCATTTACAAAAAAAAAATAGATGGATAAATAGATACGCACTTACTTTGAAGTAAAATGCATTGAACTCATTTGGCTTTACTTTCATGAAAATATGCATAAGACTGGACTTTTAATTTCATATATACACGTGATTAATACCCGTTAACTTGTTTGAGCCATACTATCGGTTCAGAATATGGAACGGTGTGACTGAATATTCTGTGAAATTGGAAGAAAGTAATAAAAATTGGCAGAAAGTAATAAAACTCACAGTAATAATTTGATAGTGCATTTTGTTTTCAGAACAAATAATTCATGTTCTGCTTAGTGATGCACAGCTTCACATCCTACAACTGCATGCTCAAGTCACTAATAATGTCCTATTTATGTAAGTCAGGAGCTGGGCATTCACCTCATAGTCAGGCTTAAAATAAATTATTCTAATTTCCAACATGAAAATGCGTGCACGTTAATGCATATGGCAAGGAAACCACTGTAGACCCAAGAAAAGTGTTCAGACAGCTACTACAATAAAATGTAATTTTATTTCATCCTAGGCTGGCACAGAATCTTTTATTACGCTCATAACAGTGAGCAAATTGCTCATAATTACTTATGAAGAGAAGAAAGAAAAAAGCAGATCCAGCAAGTCCCTTAACAACCTTAACCTGCAGCCCTGGGGCCAGATTCATACAGAGGAAGCAACAGAGCCTGTCACAGATAGTGCAGCAAAGTGAAGCAAAGGCAAATCCTTGCCAAGCAGTGGAAAAAATACAAGGAAATGCGAGAGAAAAGGAAGAAGTATAAAGTCAAATATTTCATTTGGAGTATTGCAACACTTTGCCTTGAAATAATAGATATTTAGTGTTTTATCCAGATTTCTAACCCACTCTACCCACAAATTGAAACACTGTCTTGCCAGAAGATAAAACTAACACATTCATTTCAAGTCATAGTATTTTACTCGAATTATAAGACTGCATCAAGGCTGATTCATCTGAATTGCATTCTGCCACTATAGCAATAAATTAGGAAAAGGAGGTTTGAAAGGTCTAGGAAACAGGTTTGAGGGTGGTCCATGCTAAACTGGTGGTAGAAATGATAAGAGATGGCTTGCTTTGAATGAGCTAAGCATTTGGCGGCAGGTAGTTTGCTTTTTTCTTCTGAAGACTTTGCTGCAGTGTTGTTGTTGTTGTCCCCCCCCCCCCCCCCGGAAAAGTCATTTCCAATTCATCATTCTAGGTAGATGCTTTTGTTTCTGGGTGGTCAATAAAGGGGGGTTGCTGACTAGACTGCAATTGTTATTAGGACTTGCTGATCAGAAGCTCGGCGGTTCGAATCCCGCAATGGGGTGATCTCCCGTTGCTCAGTCCCAGCTCCTGCCAACCTAGCAGTTCGAAAGCACGTCAAAGTGCAAGTAGATAAATAGGTACCACTTTGGTGGGAAGGTAAACGGCATTTCCGTGCGCTGCTCTGGTTCGCCAGAAGTGGCTTAGTCATGCTGGCCACATGACCCGGTAGCTATACGCCGGCTCCCTCGGCCAATAAAGCGAGATGAGCGCCGCAACCCCAGAGTTGGTCACGACTAGACCTAATGGTCAGGGGTCCCTTTACCTTTATAGTCCGTTTTATCGAGAACAGGCCTTTTGAGGAGTGAACACACCACCACCGCTTCAAGGGCAGCCAGCAGCACTCTGTCATCATCATCATTTTATTTGTATGCCGCCTTTCCATAGTTGAAATGATGCTCAAGAAGTCCAATGTACATCTCTACCAAGGACGGTAGGAGCCAGTGCTGCTAATATGATTTACATACCCTGAAAATGGGGGAGTAAATAAGCTAGGACTCTCGTCTCCAGAGTGCATGTAAGAAATGTCATGAGAATTCAAGAACAAGAAACAGTGTCTAATGGGTGTTTGTCACTTCTGGATTATTACTGTAATATACGTCATACCTCCACATCTACAGACCAAGCACCCAGAAATGTTAGGAGCTGAAGAAAAGAGAGGACAAGAAGCTATAGGATACCAACCAATTCTCCAGTTTTTCAAAACAGAAAGGGCCTTTCATGGAATGGTGGGAGTAAGGAAAAGGACCCCTCTTGCCAGTTTCTACCTTGTGTAATGCTGCTTGGGCACTGACCACAAGAGAAAATATTATTTGAATGTGGTTATAATGGGGAATCACTTCTATGTAGTGTTTTATGTGTTTTGTTGGAAATGCTGATGTTACACTTTGGAGATGTCATTCAATATTTTGGGATGGGAATTCAGTCAGTTGGCTTTAGGAAAAAACACTGGATTTTGATTATGGAAGAAATGAATATCTAAAGATGAGAGGGTTATGACCCTTGGCCAGAATGAGTTTTGAGATTTAAAAGGAATTTATAAAATTCTTAGCAAAATGTATGGAACAACCCCCTGCTGAATCCCTAGCTAATCCTTGGTGAGGCACATCACCAGACAGAATAATCTCCCTAGGGCCTTACTGCCAAGGGAATTGTGAACAATATTAAAACAAGTAATCGGACTGAAGATCATCCTAGGACACAATCCTTTTTGTGATCTCTGAAAGAGTCGGTGATGGAAAAGAAACGGCAAAATAACATAAAATGCACAAAATGTCTGTCATATGTTTATATTCTCTACTGTCTTCCGCAGATGAGGTTGTTAAAGTACACTTTCTTTTCTGAGAAGCTGCTTTATATACCTGGGGTCAAACTATTTGTCCACCTGGTCAACCCAGGATTGCCTTCTCTGCTTGGCAATGGATCCCAGAGGGGGTTTTCCCATCACCTGCTGGCCTGATCCCTCAAACCGGAAATGCTAGGGACTGAATCAGAGGTGCCAACTTCCAAGGAAGAACGAGGGACTTGCTCAGATGATGCCACGTGGGACATTAGGGAGGAAGAGCCATGGGCAGAGCCGAACATGGCAGCAGTGTAGCTACAATGGCCAGCAGCTCCTCCTGCTCCTCCTGTCACCATCACTGGTGGAGGTGCTGCTTTGACCCTCACTCCCTTGTGCAGTGGCAGGAATCCACTGAAGCCATGCTATGCTCTGTTCTGCTCTTGGCCTCCTCCGCCCCCTTTGAACATTGAGGAGGAGGTAAAAGGGCTCATCCCCTACATCATGGAACTCCCAGACTGAACCTGGGACCTTCTGGTTGCAAACAATGTGATCTTATCAGTGAACTACAGGGACTTCTGACTGCCTTCTCTTAAAGAAAGGCAATTAAACATGCCAGTAGCTAACAAATATAAAACTTGGCTAGGAACAGAGGCTGATTCCACCATAAGTGACATTTAGGCAAGAAATTATCTGATCACTAGAATTAAGAGATTTATTTTTCCTATATTAGAAGGTACCACTGATCACCTTACACAGATGGCTTCTATGAAAATTGTCAAAGCCTGAGATGAATGAAGCTGAATTCATAGTTTTGAGTTATTTAAGAGAAAGCGTGTTCTCCTTCATGGAGAGCACGTCTTGCGGTGGCGTCTTGCAAGTCATCCCTCTGTTGTTGACCAGGTATGATTGGATGGCCATGGAAGTGATTGGGTTCTCTGGAGTTGCTGGGGAGATTTCGATGTTGCCAATTTTGATTGACAGCCTAGAGGCTATACATTCCCTGCGCGCAGCATTGAGCTTCCTCTTTTCACTGCGCGCATCAGATCACCCTCCCACCCTCCCTAACTTTAGGGTTTGTTCACGTTTGACCTTTCTATGCCTATCATGGGGTCATCTGCTTTGGGGGCAGGGGCCTGGTAGGAATTTTGTCCATTTGGCTGATTGGCTGGGGCCATTTGGTTTTTGCAAATCGTCACAACTTGTAAGGTTGTGGTTAGGCATTGGTTAAAATTGGTTGGTCGAGGGGTATGGATTGGCTGTGCCTGCCCTTCCAATGCTGCTGCTGCAAGGGTATTCCATTAAAGGAAACCAGGGGCTCACCATGCTCTTGTCTGCACCCCTGTCAAGGGGCTAGGGCTGCGCAAGAGCCCCTGGGAGCATTCAGGGAGAGATGAGGGCATGGTACCCAGCTCCATTCTCTCCTCAAAATGTTTTCCCTTACTGACATTCGCAGGTTTGCGGATGTCACTTCTGTCCCTGGGTGGGGACAGATAGTCGCAACCAATGCCTAAGCAACCACTCACATTTTGTATTTTATTAAAATTGTGGCCAAAATATGCCAAAAAACCTTAAACAAATTTTCTGTGTGAAGTGTGATTTATTTGAGGGGTGGCTTGGGGACCTCAACACGCAATACGTCTTTGCTTGCAAATTATTTGCTCTGCAAGCTGCCTTGCTGCACAAGCTGATTCAAGAAATAGATTGGGGATGGGAAAGGGATGGTTTAGAAAATGTATCCTCCCACATTTCTAAATTATGGCCTATAATTTAATTGTACAACCTTCTGTATGCATAGAGGAATACTGCTAGACTTTGATAGGAGGGAGGAAAAAAGAAATTGCATGCTAATCCTGATTTATGATATAAAAAAATGGAATAAATCCCTTTTTGTTGAATATAAAGTGGTTTGAGACTAGAGCCCAGAGGAATATTTGATTCTTCCAGTTTTATGCAATGAAGCAGATTTGAACTGTACTTAACAAGCAGAGATGCATTTAAATTGCTTTTGGGGAAAATCATTTTGATCTCTTTATTATATATATAATATAATGTGTTCAGCAATGGCATGTTTTAAGAACATAATGTTCAACACAGAAGGCTGGGTTTTGTGTTACCTAAGACATAGCTCTAATACGCAACAGTTAAGCCCAGAGGCAAGTACGTATTGTGAGATTCGATTTACTGTAACACAGAACAGCTCTATTCTTGAATATCAGTGTTGTCAGCACTTGCTCTGTGATTACCTAAGCAGAAAGTCTCTGCAAAACAGCATTGCTGTGTGACTATTTGTGACATTTCAGCTTTTACATTTGGAGACTGTGATATTCTGCATTTAGGAATCTATATTTCACAGCTTATAAGAAATGCACACGTAGAGTCCCAAATGAGTGAGCGTTCATTTTGTCTGTTATAAATCACCTCTAAATTCAGTATCTGTGATAGCTTCCAATGGTGCAGGTTTCCTTTAACTGACAGGTTCAATCATCAGTACTACAATCAAGAGCCAAATCAATGATAATTAAACAATCCATGCAAAAACGTTCTAAAAACTTGGCCTGTTATTCCGCACAGCTGCTACATACATTTAAACAGATGTGGTCATGCTTTCCGAGGCAAAAATCTTCCCCATTTTTTTACTTTACTTTACACCAAAGTTTTTTTTGTTTTTTTTTAAGAAAGAAATCTTTTACATTCAAGGTTTTTTTTATATCTCTGACAACAGATTTGTCTCAAAAGACAGATCATTCATCTGATGACAATGAGCACTTTGTCATCTGTGCAGATAAGTAAAGGAAAATGTGTCAGCAGAAGAAGCTTCCATAGCCAGTAATTTGTGTTCTCAACACAAAGGACAAATTCACACAAACAACTTACCATAACATTTTTTAAAAAAAACAAATCACAGGGGAAAACAACAGCCTGTCAAACCGAAACGTTTAATGCTTTTAATTAGCATTTTCTCTCCAGAGTTAAAAATAAAAATGGACCCATTCATACAGTTTGTACTTTGAGGTTCTAGGATTCAATTTCTGCAAGATGCATATGCAATATAGGGTGGTATTCAACACTAGTCCAACACAAGAGCAGACCCACTGAAGTTAATGGATGTGACTAATTTAGATTCATCAGAGCTGGCCCTACCATTAGGCAAGATGAGGGGGCTGCCTTGCACAGAACAAGCCCCACAGGCGGCAAGACCATGGGTGCCCCAGCTGCCCCACCACCACCGGTGCTGATTTTGGGCAAGATTTCCCAGAGCTCACAAGATCATATGCAATTTGGGGCAAGATCTCACCCAAAATTGGTGTGATCTTGCCTGAAATTGGGACTGATTGTGGTGATGCCTCTCCACCATTGCAGAGGCACCACCTTCCTGCCTTCTCCTGGTTTAGCCAGTCAGTCTAAGCCGTTCCCAGGCTGTGGCCACTGTCACATGCTGGCAGCTTCTAGGAGCTACAAGTGAGAGTTGAGAGCAGTGTGGGGACCAAAGATGGACAAACTATTCCATTTATGTTTATGAATGGCTTTGGGTGTTGTTGTTTTTTGCTCTTTTTGCATTTGATTTCATTTATATTGTAAGCTGCTTTGAGTTTAAAGGTAAAGGTACCCCTGACTGTTAGGTCCAGTCATGGATGACTCTGGGGTTGTGCGCTCATCTCGCTCTATAGGCCGAGGGAGCTGGTGTTTGTCCGCAGACAGCTTCCAGGTCACGTGGCCAGCATGACTAAGCTGCTTCTGGTGAACCAGAGCAGCACACGGAAACACCGTTTACCTTCCCACCTATTTATCTACTTGCACTTTGACGTGCTTTCGAACTGCTAGGTTGGCAGGAGCAGGGACCGAACAATGGGAGCTCACCCCAACGCGGGGATTCAAACTGCTGACCTTCTGAGCGGCAAGCCCTAGGCTCTGTGGTTTAGACCACAGCACCACCCACGTCCCTTTTGCTTTGAGTCTACTTTTCATTTTAAAAAGCAACTAATAAGTGCCATAACAATAATCTCCTTTGAAGAAGTGTTTTCACCACCAATTAAGTTTATTGGTGCTGTGTGTGCACGCCTTTAAAGGCAGCACCTATTAATTTATGATAAGCTGATTATTGGGTACAGGGAGCCACATTGAGGGGGAAATGCTCCATTTTCAGTTTGTGTTGAGAATGCTTCCTTCAGCTGAACCATTTCCTGCTGTACCATTTATCTTACGAAAATCCTCCTGAAGCTGCTATTGACCCTGGTAGTGCTTTTGGCTAAGCAATTAAGTCTTTAAACTATAGTAGGTGTGTATAAAAAGAAATTTCTACAACTGCTACTTGTCATGTAGTGGTTAGAAAAATTCTCACTTCTACACAACAGCTCTCTTTACATCCTATGTCCAACACAGACAGGTAAAATAATTTGAGGTGAGTTTCTCTTTCAGAAAAGAATGATGATGAATCTCTGAAAAACATTCATGCAAATACAGTTTGCCACAGAGATTACTGCTTGGATGAATTTCAGAAAGGAAGTCAGCAGAAAATCCTAAGGAACTGAAAACACTGGCAGGTTTAGGGAATTTTTAATTGTATTTAGTTGAGGCAAAACACTAATGGCAACAAAGGTTTGCCTACCAGTCTACTGATTACCATATTCATCAACTGTACCCTACACATGTTACCAGAAACACACTCATCAAGTGTTGCCCAAAGCATTGAGTGCATCCTAAGATGTCCTTCATTTGAAACGGCATTCTATTAAACTTGCTGCTGAGCAAGAATCCAGATTGTCAGCAATGAAGGATTCACTGAATGCTAAATCTTGATTGCGAATAATAATAAGCCATTAACTAAAGAATCTAAGATTTCTTTTCTTGTCCTTAATTTAAAGCTCTATAAAGACAACCCAATGCTTTTATACTTTATACTGAGGGCCGGCTGATACCTCAAGCAACGCAACATGGAGGTTTTCCCCATATTGAATTCTATTTGTTTGAATGAACATGCTAAGCAGAGAAGATTAATTTTGCCTCCACACCCAGAAAGAAGCCTCGTGAGAAAAACAATGGGATGATGTCTATATTTATTAAAATATAACTACTTGGAGGAACTACAAACCAATTAGCCAAATAACCTAGATAGTACTGGCAGGTGAGGTTTTGAAAACAACTATTTAAGAAATTATTCCTCCAGAACCAAGGGCATGTTAGTTAGTCAGTCAGTCAGTCAGTCACTTAGTTAGTTGGTTAGTTAGTTGGTTAATTCTATCCTGGCCTTCATCCAAGGATCACATAGAGCTTTACAATATAAAAAAACAAAAAATGCATAATATTGTAACAAACAAAAACAATTATACTCCCTCCACCACCATCACACAGTTTGAAAGACCATAGATTGTTCAATTAGTCAAAGGTCTGGGAAGGTCTGTTTTCCCTGGTGCCTAAAGTTATGTAATGAAGGTGCCCGGTGAACCTCCCTGGGAAGAGCATTCCACAAAGGGGAGCCACTGCGGAAAGGGCCTCTTCTCGTGTTGCCACCTTCCAGACCTCTTGTGGAGGAGGCACATGAAGAGGAGCCTCAGATTATGATTGCAGGGTCCAGGTTGGTTTATATGGGGAGAGGCGCTCCTTGAGGTATTGAACCCCACACTGAAGGCTCCATGGAGCCAAAGAGCACTCCCGAAGCATCACTCTTTTGAAATGACCATCCCAGTAAGACCGGAACCACCACAAAGCAGTGCCACCCACCCCTAACTCGGACAGCCACTGCAGAAGAATACACTTGAGACATCACTTCTACCCTCTTCCTTCAGGAGTGGAAACTCCTGAGTTGTCTTTTAGGAAGAGAGGAACTGGAGGAAAATACCTCCACCATGGAAAAGGATGAATGACCTTATTACACTCCCATGTCAGTATGGATTTGTGAAGTTGTGTTGAATTTTGCTTGCTTCAGATACACCTGACGAACAACAGGCTATAAGGAAACAAATAAGGTTCTCTGCACTGCAAAATATTTCTAAGATTTGTGCATAATTAAATATATATATATATATTTATCCTAAGTGGCTAAAAATAGCATCAAAAAATTTAAATGTGCTAAAACTACACCAATTTTTATCTAATTGCTCCTAACTTACATTTTACTTTTCATGTACGCTTAATGACCTGTATTATTAATGCATGGAATAGCTATTTCCTACATAAGATTTTTCTTCAATGTAACAACTGCTAACTGCAAGATGAAAACTGGTCCACCAAACCCTTTTTCTTCACAATTTCACAACAGAAGTGTTATTTTCTGTAATGGATAACAAAATACCACAAGCTAACTCTAGAGTAACATTAACCTGACACATTTGCAATAACAGCATTTTCATTGTAAATATGTCATCACTTATTTCTTACAAGAGATGTCAACAGCAGAGAACAATAATAATCTGTCTTTGGAAGCCTCCTTCCGTTCTTTCTTTTAATTACAGAATATTATTTGCTGTCCAGATTTTACCATTATAAGCCCCGTTCTGTACAAATAAGCACGGGAAGCCTTTGCACAGCAGTGCTGTGGCCCATGGATCGCAACAAAACACTGGGCAAGGTTTTGCCCAGTATCTTCTCTGTGTGATAGGCTCCTGGGAAAAAGCTGTCCCATGAGCCCTTGCTGAAGAGGGGAGGGGAAAGCCTATATAAGGCTGCTTTCCCTGGATCTCACAGCCATTTTGCTTTGAGAGCTTCCTGCCCGCCGGTCCTCAGGTTAGAGCCTTCACTGAGCAATTTTGTGTCACTAGTTGACAGAGCCTGATAGGCACTTGGTTGGGATTTTTTTTTTGCCTTTCCGTCAGTGAAATTATGACTTTGTTTTGTTAGGTGGAAGAACATTGTTTGTATGAGGGCGAAAATGGCATTGGGCAGGATCAACATAGTGAAGGGGAACCCCCATAAGGGGTTTGAGAGGATTGACACCGGCAAACCCAAGCGTGGGTTCTGGATCCGCCTGGTTGGAATCTGCACCCTGGTCCCTCAGTGAGACTTGCTTGGCTTGCACCATGGCAAGGTTCAACACTGGCTGACTACCGTCATACAGGTTTGGAGCGGATTCATTTCATCAACATGGGGCTTGTGGAATGATGAGCTGATTCTGGGACCCAGTGCAATGCCAGCCCTTGCCCTGCCTGCTGCTGTCAATAACGATTTGGTCTGATTTTATTCCATTACTGTTGTGCAGTCTGGTTGTGCTGGTCATGGGGGGAGGTTACCGTGAGGCGTGGTCAGAGACCGGTCCTGGGTCGAGGGCCTGGAGACTGTCCACCAAGGGCGAAGCGGGGTCCAAAGCGAGGAGCCAGGCAAGGTCGGGAACTCTGGAAGAACAGGTCTGGGTGCTGTCAGAAACAGGTTTTCAACAACGTTGCTCCCGCAACCTGGGACCGGGCTGACTGGCCTTTATCTCCTCTGAGGCCAGGGGCGGTCCCAGCCCACAGGTGACCCGCCTCTCCTGGCCTTAAGGCGGGCACTCCTCCTGAGAGAACCCAGTTCCCTCCGCCTCTCTGCCTTGAGCCTCTGCAGCTCAGGAGAGGCTGGAGGGTAACTGGACCCAGGGGGAAGCTCACCTTCCCCTGACAGGAGAGGCGCACCTGTAGGCAATGGGTCCTCAATCACCTCTGGTAAACGTTGTTTCCGTGAGCTGCTCTGGTTCGCCAGAAGCAGCTTAGTCATGCTGGCCACATGACCCGGAAGCTGTACACCGGCTCCCTCGGCCAATAAAGCGAGATGAGCGCCACAACCCCAGAGTCGGTCATGACTGGACCCAATGGTCAGGAGTCCCTTTACCTTTACCTTTAATCCATTTAGAATACATAATGTACATTGCACTTCAATAAATAAATACTAAATGTGTGCAACCACTCAGTGTTGGCAGTCAAACAATGAAGGAAATTGGGGTGATCTTGAGTAATTTTGTCCCTGCATGAATCAGATCATGTCAATACCCTCCCACAAAACCTCTGTTCATTCTCTAGGCAGTATTAGGGACAGTCTCAGCTTGTAATGCCAATTTGGAGATCATATACTTCCAATAATTAAAAGAAAGTGCCAGGAAAGCTCACTGGTTGGTGTGCAGTCACCATTAAAAAGTCAGAACAAAACATAACCCACACATGCATGAATCCACTCTGCCGCCTCTTAATTATTTTAAAGTAAGAAACAGTATGGGATAAAATCACATTCTCCACTCCTGAAAATATGGAACTAATGTGGATTTAGGAATTTTATTTGGCCCAATAAAGGAAATTGCTCTAATATGCTTTTTTTACTTTCCCCACAAAAGTCCATAGATATGCAATCTGGCAGGCTTACTTTACCCTGGAGGGGTTTCTGTGCAATCAAATTCCACCTACATCTGCCAAACAGGGAAAAAGTTGCAGCTGTTTTTAGACTCCCCATAATAGTGAATGGGGAATACAGTGTGGCTCAGAACCCAAATAACAGACTGAAGTGGACCGAGCATGGAGTGACCCCGGGATTCGATTGCATTTTTTAAAAGCACAGATGCAAGGAGAATATTGGGACCCATGTACATCCTTAGTAAGTATGAATCACTAGTATCTTCATGGCATAGGTTACAATTATTTATTGTTTTCTAATTATGATTGAGGTATGTTGATTTGAATGCTAATATGAAAACTGTAAAATATATGAGTGAGGTGTTAGAAATAGATGAATCTGTCTACTTCTGGAAGGGGTGTGGATCTGTTTCAAATTAAGTCTGAATGCTGAAGCATTGCAGGTAATTTTAGAAGTAACTAGATATTCTCCAAAGTGAAATGTGCCATCTTTGAATGGCCCACATTGAAGAAAGCTGGTCCTTAACATTTGGACCTACTTCAAAGCTTTGGAGCTTACTGAAGCAGCTGTCAAATATCCTATGTATGCCTCCAGAGCAATCTCTGGTCAAAGCATCAACACAAGCAGAGTCTGCTCTGAAGATGGGCACTAGAGATTTTACAAGCACCCTGATAAATGTGCCTTCAGAGCCTTTATCCTCCACCCCCGTACAAGCAAGTGGATACCACAGTAAACGTGTTTCTAAACTTATTTTCTCCCTGAAAAATACTCATTTAAAAACCTTTTAGAATGCATTTTTTGAGCCAACAACTCCTTCAGAACATCTGGGAAGTGTGAAATCTGGCAGAAAACCAAGTTCTTTTCTACACATTAGCCTAGGCGGAGTGGATCAATTCAGTTCAAACTGAAATTTGCACGTATCACATTCTTCAAACATTCCTAGGAGCAGCAGTCCCATTCATTTCTGCCTTAAAGCAAGTCACTGGGTCAAAATACACCAGCCCCAACTGTATTGAAATCTATGTGTGAGCAGCTATCCACCACTATCCTAAGTCCCAATCATGAGGAGGTCAACACACGGGGAACTACTCATATATAGGTTTATTCACTGCAGACAATCTACTCCGGTACTGAGATTTTTGAGAGCAAGACCATAAGAACCGGCACCATCATTTTAAGGGGGCTTTTCTGATGTTTCAAGTGAGAGAAATGAGACTTTAGTAATACACTGAATACACCTCTGACTTCTGAATAGATATGGTTTTTGTTGTAGCGATAGGTCTTACATTAAAAGTATGGGGTATAATTTAACAGTGCTGGTATTAGGCATTTCCACACACAAAGCAAGACAGAAAGCCATCCTCATTTGTGAATTCTATTTTTCTTTTAAAGAACACAGAAAGGCAGAGAAATAAATAGAATCTCTTATCCAAAGTGATAGTTTTGGATATGCATTATGGTACAGCCAGGCCTGATCCAACAACAGAATTGTTTCTTTTGTAAATTTGACTGATAAAGACCACAATATGTCCCTGTCAGAGCAGAATAATTTCAGTGGGTCTCACACAGTAGAAAAGTTCAGGCAGATTTTACCAAAGCAGTTCTTCACAAGCCGCCGCCCCCCTTATATAAAAGTCACTTTTGCAGCACAGTCAAAAATCAAAATATATCAGCCTATTTCCCAAAGGCATGAGTTAATTAAAACAAAACATAAAGTAGACACACACAGTATTTCAGTATTCTAGCTGAATGTTGCCAATATTCTGTTATTGACCTATTTGTGTAAATTGGGTAGTGGATTTAATTTGTCACCTACCATTGAAAAATTGGCAGGTGCAAAACAGGAAATACATTGAATAATGTCTTAGTCCATGGTTCTAATTTCTAGCTCTCTTTTTTTAAAGAGGCATTTGTTGTTTGGTTTAAACAAAAGATTTAAAAGTTTTAATTAAGAGTGTGCAAGTCTTCCTTTATCTTACCCCTAAAGAGTTTCTGCACGTTCCAGACCAAAGTGTGAAAAGAAACTGAGGGATTCGCACACTTCCAACACAAAATTGTGCAAATCTCTCAAATATGCTCCAAATGCAGAAGTGTCTCTGGTTTATTCCAGTGTGTCTGTAACTGTTCATTTCTGCTGAAACAGCGGGAGATGTTTGGGGTTATGCTGTACTCTTGTATGTTATCTCAAGGTCAGTGAGCGAAGAGGATATATCTGTAATTCAGTGAACTGCCTGCTTATGCCTACTTTCATTTTCTACTCTTTTTTTATTGGGTTTTATAAACAAGAAAAATGTTATACAAATAAGTACACCAAGTTTTCTCATGTCATTTGTATATCACAAAAATAGCATAATAAATGCGGGGAAATATCTACAACGTATCATTATTAGTGGTCAATGTATAAGTTCTTGGTTCATGAGTTGGTTTAAACAATGAGGAGGAAGAAGGAGGAGGAGGAGGAGGAAGAGGAAGAGGGGGAGGGGGAATGGTGAATGGGGTGGGGTGGTTATGCTTCTATTATTCTACTTAGGGAGGGGGGTGTCAGCATTACTTGTACAGTGGTAACTCAGGTAAAGTACTTAATTCGTTCCGGAGGTCCGTATTTAACCTGAAACTGTTCTTAACCTGAAGCACCACTTTAGCTAATGAGGCCTCCTGCTGCTTCCGCGCTGCCGGAGCCCAATTTCTGTTCTCATCCTGAAGCAAAGTTCTTAACCCGAAGCACTATTTCTGGGTTAGCGGAGTCTGTAACCTGAAGCGTATGTAACCTGAGGTACCACTGTAGTATTCTCTTGTTTTCTGCTCTTCATGTCTTCTGAGTTTGTTTCAACTGTACCTTTATACCTGAGGTTTTGCTGCTGTAATGAAGCTTAATCCAGGGGTAGGCAACCTAAGGCCCATGGGCTGGATGCGGCCCAATCACCTTCTAAATCCAGCCCACGGACGGTTCGGGAATCAGTGTGTTTTTACATGAGTAGAATGTGTGCTTTTTATTTAAAATGCATCTCTAGGATCTTCCGGGTTAGCGCAATCTGGTTAATGGCGGATTCCCTCCGAGCTCCAGAGGGAATCGGCTCCGCTGGAGAAGGGTTCTACCGCGACGGCGACGCGGGGACCCTCAGAAACCGCAGGCGTGGAAGCCTGCGGACTTGGTGACTCGGCGGGCACCTAAAGCGCCCCCCCAACCCACGAAGAGCCTTTTTAAAGGCTGCGGAGAGGGTACAGGGAGCGGCGTGGTGCTGTGAGTGGACCGCTACTGCAGTGGAGCGAAGCCGCGAGCCATGGCCGGAGACCGCTGACTTTCTTCCCTGAAATTTGGACTTTAATTAATCCGTGAGTAGAATGGAATTTGGACTTTAAAATTTTTATCCTTGAATTCGGTACGATCGGGGGATGTGCTAAAGGGAAGTCTGCACCCCCCTGCTTACAGAAGATTTAAAGCAAGGATCGGAGAACTAAGGTGGAGAGTTTTTTCTTTTTGGTGTTTTTTAAAAGATAATATCTTCATGAATTTGACACAAGAAGATTTGTGCTGGAGAGTAAGACTGGAATTTTAGAAGTTTTTGTTTAAACCCCCCCAGACCCGGGAGTGTCCTGTATGTGAGCTGGAGAAAAAGGAACAAGGAGTTTGACAGCTGTCAAAGGAGCTGTCAAACGGGCAGTGAAAGTTAAAAATCTTATTATTTAACACCTTTCTGGACTAAATTTGTTATATTTGAATTAAAATGGTTGGGAACAAAGCAGTGAAATAACAAAGTAACGGACTGTTGGGAAAAGACTATTAAGTAACCAGAATCCCCCTAGGGGAAACATTGAAACACTACAATGGCTGCAGATGGAAAATTACAGGCAGAGATAGAAAGAATGTTTTTTCTTGTGGGAAAGTTGCAGGAGCAGACTACGGCTATGAGTAAACAACTTATAACCTTGAACTCTAAAATAAGTGATTCTGCTGAATGCACAATGGACTTGACCGGGAAAAAATCTGCAGCTGAATTAGAAGAGATAACTTCGGAACAGGAGGAGAGGGAACAAGGGCCAGTACAGATGGAGAGTACCAACCACAAGCCTACATTGTCAGAACACAAAGAAGAAGACCTTTGGATTACAAACCTGCGAGAGATGCGAAAGAGGAGGGAGGAAGCCCCTGGAACACTTGGAATATTTGAATTTAAAAGAAATAAGAAATATGATTGGGGCTTCCTCTTTGAGCATGGATTGGCTGACCTTTCGCAGCAGCTGGTGTCAAGTACTTTGGATGGAAGAAAATCTGATGAGACTGAGCTAGAACTCCTTCGAGACCCGAGGACCAACAAAGAGGGCTACCAACAAAATCGGCAGAGAGAGACTGACAGAGATTTAAAGGCCTCAGATGTGAGGAATCCAGGCTAAAGACTGTTTTTGTGGACATGGGGACATTGGGAAGGGACAGAAACCGGGGCGGGGGGGGGGGAAGAATTTTTAAAAGTATGTTTATGACCTTTGTGTTTGATTATTATGACCTATTTTTAAGATAAAAGGGAAATTCGTCGAAGGAATTCGAGTCGACCTTAGAAAAGGATCTAATGTTTATAAGGTAACTGGATAAGTAAAATTTGGCCAAGTAATAAGAATTAATTATTTCTTTAAATATATATATATATAATAATAATATGTAAAGGATGAGAGATATGAACTTGCTGAGCTAATTTAATTGAATTAGGATGTATGAAGGGGGGGTGGGGGGAGGCCAAGAACTGGGGTTAGGAAAGTAAGGATACGAAATTTTATATGTGTTGTCTTTGTCCGTGTGTGTGTGTCTGTGTTTATAAAATGTGAAAACCCAATAAAAATCTTATAAAAAAAAATGCATCTCTAGGTTGTGGTTCGAGGACCTGACCCCCGCAAAGTGAAATGAAGACACAAGGACATGTGGTATGAGGTTAATGGGCTAGGAAAGGCCACAACTTTATTGATTACAGCAGTGAAAAGGTATTGGCTTAGGCATTGGATCTCTAAAACAAGTGGGTTTATTCACCAGTAGGTGGAGCCTGTTGATGCTAATCCAACTATAGGCTCACCCCTGCTGTCACTGAGGGTAGTGCCATGGCCTCCCGCCAAGCAGGCATCGGACAGAATACACAACCGCCAGATTCCTTTAACGGAATACCCCTAAAAATTGAAGGCATAGGCGATGGCCACACCTAGCACTTCGACACACCACAACACATTATTCCAATGCCCAACCTACCCACCAATACCACGAAAGTTGTGACGATTGCTACGAGGTAGGCGAAAAAACCAAAAAGCCTAATGCCAAATGGAAAAACTCCTACCAGGCCCCCTGGGCAACCAGGGCGACCAACCTAAGGTCCATAGCAAGGCCAATGACCTAAGCCCTAACTCAAAGGGAGTGGAGGGTGGGCGACTCGCAACGGGACGACGACGAGGAATGAGGCCAGGGAGAGGCTGGCGCTGCAGCAAAATGCTGCTGAGCACGCCCCCTCCGTGGCACCTGGTTGGATGGCCACCGGGGGGGGGGGGGGGGCGTGAGCGCCAGCCAGATGAGCTGGAGGCAGGGGGCAAATGCCCCCTGCTAGGGCGGTGCTCGGTCTCCCGCCCACAACCACTCCCCTCTCTTTCAGGGAGGAGAGTCCTTATTTGTGGGGCATAGTAATTCGTTCATTTTCCCCAAAACATATAGTCTGGCCCACCACATGGTCTGAGGGACAGTGGACCGGCCCATGGCTGAAAAATGTTGCTGACCCCCTGGCTTAATCCTTAGTGAAGTTCTCTTTGCTAATGAGCTTTCGACTCTGCGTGATTCACTGGAACTAGACGCATCCACTCCACCAAGCTTCTGCTACTCCGCTCTTCGACAAGACAAGGAGCAACTTGGGACTTGAGGCCAAATATTGTCATCCACTGGGGTAGAAGGTCCCTTTCTGAGGAGTGGCAAGGAGCCTTGGAGTAGGGGCAGCTTGTTTAGCTTTCTCAAAAGATTAGGCTGAGCACAGCCCTTTTCACCTTGCTGCAACAAGGGTCATGTTTGCCCCCAGTCTTGCTCACAGGCATTCAAGGCGTGATGTTCACCTTTACAAGCAAATGTTTGCAGTGCTCCTTGCTTTAGTACGAAGAATGCATATAGTGATTATGAATTTGATTCCATGGTGATGTCTCATGCAGTAACAAAATAGAGAACCAGAAGCAAAAAGAGCATTTAAAAGGAGCACTTTATTATTATTACCATTATCTGATGTCTAGGACCGCTTAACTGGGGTGGTGGTGGTATTGAATTAAAAAATATAATATTTGTTTCTGAAATTCAAATTTATTCTCTTAATTTGTATTTTATATTGCACTTCCACTAAAAGAGGTTAAAAGCAAGAAAATCACATTTCCTCAGTTAGAACAAAGAAACAAAAAATAAGTCATCAGGGGCAAAGTATTTAGCCTGGCAGAAAATCTAATACATGTTTTTGTCACAGTGTGGCTATGTTATGTATGCATGTGTCTAGACTTTAGATGAAGTCACAACAATTCAGAAACAAGCCCCATCTCATTAATACAAATGGAGCCTCCTTAATATGTATCCATCCAGCGTTCCGAGTTCAACTCTCACTTTTTCTTGTTTCCAAATGTAAAAATTACTTTGCATTCATAGGACTGGTATGTCAATAAATATCACTGCTCTTTTCACCACCGTGATCTGAAAGGTGGAAAGAGACTGAGTTCATATCCAATATGTCTAATGCAGCCACATTCTATAAGTTCAAAAGTGTCCATAGGTTTAGATGCACCAAAACTATAGGCTATTTCTGCATTAGGAAGAGGTATGTGCTGTAAAACAATGTTTGCTTTGCTCTGCATTGGACACTTAAGGAATCAGTTATGATGTTCTTTACACTACTTAATAAGACATGTAGGTGAGGTTGAGATGGGATTTAATAGATTTCCCCCCTCACAGGTAAAATCTAAACATTTTCTCCAAGTGTTACATTGCCTTAGGGAAAGCTGATAGGGAGCAGGAACTGGCCTGTAATGGTGGGGCAAACACAAGGGGTTTGCTTATTGCTGTTTTGGGGGCCAGGGAGGAATTTAGTACCTTCAGACTAAATGGGCCTGCCTGGGGCTTTTGCCTTTGTCACAAGTTAATGGCAGATAAGGCACTGGACTTTATCATTAGTACGGTTGGATAACACAGTTGTAATCCCGACCGGTCTAGGGAAGCTAGGGTCACCCTGATTTCATGCGCCTCATAGGGAGTCCCATAACCCTGGTTAACCCTGGTTAAATAATCAGCCAGTAGATAGGATTTCATCTGTAATAAATAAAGGTGTGGCCTATTTAAATTCCAAAATGGTTGTCCTGTGTTTATTGCAATTCTGCCAGCATTAGCGGCCCAAAACACAATTCTAGCCCCTGGTCACTATAATAAAATAGTAGCTGTTCCAGAGTAAACTCTGAATCTCCCAAACTGCAGCACATACATCCCCAGCATGTTCCTAACAGAGGTTTGTATTATCATCTCTTAATATCAGGATGATGGGTTCGAGCCCCACATTGAGGGAAAGACTCCTGCATTGCAATGGGTTGGACTAGATGACCCTCATGGTCCCTTCTAATGCTACAATTCTAAGATTCTCTCTCTAGGTAGAGAGAAACAGCATTGCATAGCTTCATTACAGCTGAGTAAACTCAATTGCACACCTAGGGCTTTTGTGTCAGAAACCTCCTGCTATATTTTGTAAAGAACTTTGTGGTATTTATTATTTTCCACATTTGGAAGTCTAACAGAGTTCCTTTCAAGGAATATGTTTACTTTTCTTTAACAATGTACTCTTCACTGCTGATGGGTATTCTGCAACTGTTTCTTGTCAGGCTAAAGTTTAGATCTTTCTGAAAAGTAGGTCAACAACCCAGATTTCTGTGCAGAAGGTCTAGCAACAGCTGGAAAATGTTGTCTCCAATGACATGATCTTTAATATTTAACAGCATCCTCATACTTAAATTGGCTCCAAATGTTAGATGATCACATTCTTTCTGATGTAATCTGTTGGTCTAGTTATGTTACCTCAAGCAACCTATATTTCTCCCACTTGTATGAATTGGATCATCTTTGAAGCAGCTGATAGTATCAAGTTCAGCAGTTTCATGAAATGCTTATAGAGCAATATTGTAATTGTGTGCCATTCTGGGATTTTATTTCATTTTATTTTTAAAGAAAATTAGTTCTTCAGTCTTTCCACCACCCACTATTTTATATGGAAAGCCATATCCCTGAATGTCTTAATTGCAATATATAATGATTTTATCTGTTTGGGCTTTTAGAAACAGTGTAAGGTATTGAAGCACCTGATGGCTGCTGAACAAATTTTGGATGAACAAGCTAGGAATCTGTCTTGATGAATTTTAGACTATCATAGCGGAAGTTCCTGAAAATAGGCTTGAATTTGTGCCCTTGTGAACATTTTGTTATATATAGATCCTACATGCCTACTGTTCCCATTCTATGAAATAATGATCTTGTTCAATCCTAAAGTAATTAAGAAAGAGGGGCAGAGAGAATACTGTTTGGACCAAATCCTGCTGAGACTATCTATCTTCAATCAAGCTTACTCCTAAGTATACATATAGCAGGACTGCAGCTGTAGCCTGTAAAAATCTATTCCTCAGCAATTTCCTACGTACGACCCACTTTTGTTGTTTAGTTGGTTAGTCGTGTCCGACTCTTCATGACCCCATGGACCAGAGCATGCCAGATCCACTACGACCCACTAGTTATGTGCATTTCTTCAACATTTTTCTATTCTCTGTGTTAAAAAGCTATTTCCATAATATATAGACTTTGGGGGGATTTAACACAGCGGTCCATAATATAGATTTCTGGCTGAGAATCTAAGCCATAACAATGGGGTTGATCTTGGCAATAAGCAATAAAAATTATCAGATAAAATTTCTACAGTTAAGGTGGAGGGAAGAAATGATTCACATATTCAAGAATGAAACAATATATGACATTGAAAACATGTGTTATCTCAGTGATCTTTACAACAAACCTGTATGAAATAGGAGTCTTCTTTTGCTGTTAGAGGGATGCGGGTGGCACTGTGGGTTAAACCACAAGAGCCTAGGGCTTGCCGATCAGAAGGTCAGCGGTTTGAATCCCTGCAACAGGGTGAGCTCCCATTTCTCGGTCCCTGCTCCTGCCAACCTAGCAGTTCAAAAGCATGAAGTGCAAGTAGATAAATAGGTACCGCTCCAGTGGGAAGGTAAACGGTGTTTCCGTGCATTGCTCTGGTTCACCAGAAGTGGTTTAGTCATGCTGGCCACATGACCTGAAAGCTGTATGCTGGCTCCCACGGCCAGTAAAGTGAGATGAGCACTGCAACCCCAGAGTCATCTGCAACTGGACTTAATGGTCAGGGGTCCCTTTACCTTTGCTGTTAGAGACCACATGTCTTTAAGATGAAACATGGCCTGTTGTTGTTGGTTTTTTAACAGGGTCACACATATAGTAAAGTGGGTAAAACACCTCTTATATCTCATAGCTCATTAATGACCCTTTTAAAAAGAGAAACAGAAGACCCAGGCTCAAACTGACAGTCAGTCATGGGTCTGGGGACAATCATCTTGGGTCAGACATGATCTCTCATCTTATCCTTTCTTATTGGGTTGCAGTGAAGGTAAAAGAGGAGAGGGGGGAATCATGTAATGGTACCTTGAGGTTCTTGAAAGAAAAGAATTGTATAAATATAGTACAAAATGCTACAATACTAATATAGATACAGATGTAGATATAAAATTTATCCATGTACAGTATTATACATTGGAGGATTGGCGTGGGGTGGGGAGTGGGAATCAGATATGCAGCAGCTTGCTGAAAGTTACCTAAAAATAAGTTTTGAATTGGTGGCTTCTTAGTTCACGACACATAATTCAGCAATACATGATGCCTATTCTCAGAGTTGGAACCAATCAAACGTACTAGTAAATAAAGGATGTACTGTAAGATGTACTGGTCGCTGCCAACCTGAACAGCTTTGAAGGTGGATTAGATAAATTCATAGACGATAACACTATACACCGCCTTCCATTTGTGTTGTAGTGTGCTTATGATTGTGACTAGATGAGGAACCGAAATGGGAGGGTGCTATTGTGTTCATTCCTGCTTATTGTATTTGTGGACTTCTTATATATATTAGATTGGCCACTGTGGGAACAGAATGCTGAACCAGATGGGCTTGACAAAGCAAGGCTATTCATACAATATGTTATGAAAACTAGCATTAAGAAATGATATAGTGTACTGGTCCCTTTGTAAAGTCCAAGAAACTATTGTGTTTTTTTATAAAAAAATCTTGAACATTTGTGAGCATACAAATAACAATGCTAAATGACATTACAATGCTTGGATTATATTCTTGCCAGATGCAAGATTCCAGGGGACTTGGCAGTTAACCAGGGTCTGTGTTCCTTTGGAATGAGGCATGACGGAAACTAGTGGGGGTCTTTTATATATGAAATATGGTTTATCAGAAGATTACACTCCCAAGAGTGTCTCTTGTTGCTTCTCCCAACAAGCTTGGGTCCAGAGCAGAAGCCAAACATGCTCTCTGGTCTCTCTGGGAAGCCTCCTCCAGCCAGCAGTGCCTGGATTCTGCCCCTCACTTCTTCTCCCCCCCCCAAAAAAAAAACTCCTCCTCCTCTGCTCCAAACACAACTCGTGTAAAAAGGCCATATTTTTTCCTGTGGTGACATCACAATCCGGGTAACCCTCGTAATTTAACCCTCCCAACTCTCCTGTTATCTTCTGCTAACTAACATACAGCAGGGAGAGGCACTCCACCTGCTCCTCCTTGGGTGACACTGAATGTATCACCTTTCATTAAGGTGATGACCCAGGAGGACCCCCCTGCCCAGTGCCTGAGGGCCCCAGTCCTGCCACTCACCACCTGGCTTGGGACAGGGCCAGACAGACTCCATAAAGGACTGCTGCTGCTGCTGCTGCTGGACAGAGAGGGCTCCATTTCTGATTTTTAAAAAATGCTGTTATATCATTTGAAACTGTGATATTAATGCTGTATTCTTAATTTTAGATTTTGATTTATGTGGAAATTGTTTTCCATTCGGCTGTGTATTTTTTTTATGTCGTTTATTTATTGATTAGGGACGCGGGTGGCACTGTGGTCTAAACCACAGAGCCTAGGGCTTGCCGATCAGAAGGTCGGCGGTTCGAATCCCCGCGACAGGGTGAGCTCCCATTGTTCGGTCACAGCTCCTGCCCACCTAGCAGTTCGAAAGCACATCAAAGTGCAAGTAGATAAATAGGTACCAGTAGATAAATAGGTGCTCCAGCGGGAAGGTAAACAGTGTTTCTGTGTGCTGCTCTGGTTCACCAGAAGCGGCTTAGTCATGCTGGCCACATGACCCGGAAGCTGTCTGCGGACAAATGCCGGTTCACTTGGCCTATAGAGTCATCCGTGACTGGACCTAACGGTCAGGGGTACCTTTACCTTTTATTTATTGTTTATGATTTTTGTAATTATGTAAATCTTGCTGTGTTGTAAGCTGCCTTGAGCATTGTTTATAACTGTGGAAAGGCAGCATACAAATAAAATGATGATGATGATGATGATGATGATGATGATGACGACGATGACTCTGTCATCCCCTGCCTCTGTTCTTTGATGGCATCTCTCTAAGCAAAGCTTTTGAGGAACCTGGCTTGACTTATTTTTTCTGGCCTTGCCCCAATCCATTGCTCAAACCACACATTTATTAATTTCAAAAATTATGGGGCAAACCTGGCACCCAGGAATTTTAGGGGATCTTTGCCCCGTGCAAACCCCTAACACCATGTAATTTATTGGATGAAAGTGTGGGAATTAGTGACAATATATTTCACAAAAGAAATAGCCAAGCAGTCAGTCAAATACTATCATCATTGAGAGGAAAATACAGATTACAGAGGGGTTTTTTTTTATTTTGGAAGAGAAGACTAGCTGATCAGTGGCAGTGTTTCAAGCTGTTAGCTTTGATTTCACATCCTGAAGGCAGGAGCTCACATCACCACAGAGGCATATAATTGCAAAGGATTGCTTGGTTGAGTTGAATACAGTTAACTTGTTTCCAATTTTCTTGTCCTTGGGAATAAAAGCAGTCTCCTGTTCCATATAATGAAAGCCACGGTGAACTCTGCCCTTCACAGTTTACCTAACATGAATTTTCAAGCGTGTTTTCTTTGGGAGGGGAGAGATATTCCTCCATAGCACCCCTATATGTATGCTTCATCATATAAACTAGAGAATTAGAAAAAAATACTAGCGTGCCGTGTATCCTGCAAATTGCACTGCGCCAAATCTATGCCCACCTTATCTGGTTCAGTGCAACATATGCCTAAAGGTAAAGGGTAAAGGTACCCCTGCCCGTACGGGCCAGTCTTGACAGACTCTGGGGTTGTGCGCCCATCTCACTTAAGAGGCCAGGGGCCAGCGCTGTCCGGAGACACTTCCGGGTCACGTGGCCAGCGTGACAAAGCTGCATCTGGCGAGCCAGAGCCGCACACGGAAACGCCGTTTACCTTCCCGCTGGTAAGCGGTCCCTATTTATCTACTTGCACCCGGAGGTGCTTTCGAACTGCTAGGTTGGCAGGCGCTGGGACCGAGCAGCGGGAGCGCACCCCGCCGCAGGGATTTGAACCGCCGACCTTTCGATCGGCAAGTCCTAGGCGCTGAGGCTTTAACCCACAGCGCCACCTGCGTCCCTAGTTCAGTGCAACATATGCCTAAACACTAGTAAAACAGAGTGAGTTTGCACACCGTGAAAGCAGGAACTGTAGGTTGTGCTATGAGATGGAAGGAGTCAAGCTTACTCCCTCTTTCTTGTTAACTTCACCACTACCACCAAGAGGATAGCTTTTCTCTGCTGACTGTCTCTACTACACAGTCCTCCAATATTGTTTTTCTTTTCCCTACTGACAAAATTGGTTTTCTCTATTGGGTGGAGCAGTACGGTGAGCATTTGAACCTCCTGAACAGAACAACCCCCTAAAAGCAGAAAGCAACCATTTCACCGACAAGAAATACCCAAGGACGACACAAGGGACTGATAGGCTTGTAAATCACTATGGCACCTGCTGCTGACTTTATGTTATCCCCTCCCTGTAAATCAATAGTTTTCAGACCCTGTAGAGGAACCACTGCTCTAGAACAACTCTAGCAAAATTGAGAGCAGGAACTAGAGCACTATATTTGTTTCTTCAAAAATAAATCTGCTATGGCCCATAAGTCTGTTTCCTGGGGCTCTCCCCCAAGCCTCTGAAGCATATGTATGCGCTACATAGGGGCCTGCAGGGAGAGAAGGAGAAAGGGAAGTTCCATTGCACAGCCAAAACTGCTTGTTTCCGTGGACCAATTAAGTTGGATACCAAGTCACTGAGAAATTGTTATGCACATACTGTACATACCTGACCACTACTTTGAGACTGGTTCTTAGTATCAGGGGCTCTAGTAAAAAGCAAATAAAGTCTGGCCTAGATTACAGTTTAGCATCTGACAAAGGAGGGTCTAGCTATGGAAATTGTAGAGTTGGAAGGGACCGTGAGGGTCATCTAGTCCAACCCCTTGCAATGCAGGGATTTTTTGTTCTGTTGAGATTAGACTGCAAGCATTCCAACAGCAGTTTAAAAATCTTATCCCAAGGCTTCCTGCCCTCTTGCCAGCAGGACAGAAATTAGGTGAGCATTGTTGCACTCCTCTTGCAACCCATTTTATAACCACCGGAAACAATGGAATGGAAATTCCTCGGAACTATGAATCTCACTTCCTGATATGGCATAAATATTCCCCAGTTTGGGGTTGAGTCAGATGGCTGAAATTGTTCTTCACCCTTCAAATTCCCAGTCATACCCTGACATACACAGACTCAATTATCTTTAACATATGCCTTATTTAATGGCAGAACTCCAACATTCGTTGAGTTAGAGCTACAGATATCTACAGTGGTGGAGACAGGAGATTTGACATAATCTCTTCTCCATGAATGAAGAGGGAGTTCCATTTTATCCTATGGTCCCTGGGACCCTCTCCTGGGGGGGGGGGTCATGTTAATGGCCTTACTATAGAGAGAGAACAGAATAAATTGTCTTAACCAAGTTCTATGGTAGGCTAGATCAATGTCTTCATACATCTCTGTAACATATAGGCAAACTCCTTCACCTTTAGCACCACTTGAAAAATGGAATTCTCATTATTCAATATTTTGCAAATTATGCTGGAAACATTCAGCTAAGCCTATACTGCATTAAACTGAAGAATGCAAAATATGAAATTGGGAACACCTCTATATTGTAACCATGTCTTAAAAGTTCAGATTTCGAATTATATTTCAAACTGTTGTAGTTTTCGGTTCTACAATTTTGTGATATTGTATTACAGTACTGACAATACTATCAAAAAGTATTTTAGTTATAAAAGAGTGAGCATTCGTGGTATCATAAAGTTCTCTTTTTCCCATTTCCTCCTTTGTGTCTTGGTTTAAATCACTAATAACCAATGACAAAGGGGTAGATGATAAAATGGAAAGGAAATATTTCTTAAAATAATGATAAAAAAATTCCCAAAGGCTGTAAATCAAAACTATGCAATACCTGTTAATTGAGATGTTAAGGCTTCCAGGAAGTGAGCTACAATGGCGGAAACCAAGTGATTATTCACATCTTTTGAATTGTACTTTGATCAAGCTCCAGCTATTTGGTATCAGAGACAATATTAGCAAGAGGCTTTTCCTGTAAGAGAATTTGCACTTCATGTTCCAGAATGCCCATAAACTGATCAGGGGACTATATTCTATAATTTAATTTTGATTTGAAAGTGAATCCAATAATTTTAGAGGCTTAATGGCTTGGGAAATTATTATGGGGAACAATTATTTGGCACTGACCTTTTTCCAAGCTACCTGTTGTTTTGATTGCTTTACTAGCAATATCTTTAATTGAATTTGTCAGCAACAAAAATATGTCTTCTAACAGATGCTGGCTGAACATTTTTATAATTATTGTTATGACCTCCAGATAAATATTTAAGCAAATAAATGTTGGGTGTAGAACAAAGTTGCTTCCATTGTTGCAAAGTTAGAGGAGTGCTGGGTCATGAAGAATCTATTCTATATTTAATGAGCAAGAGAAATTGGCAGACACTCGTCATTGTACAAGGTCTCAACCATGTCAACACTTTATTTACAACTGCAAGAAAAGACTATAGCAGAGGTGCCTGTGCTAAAAGCCAGATTCAGGCCATGGCAGATCATATAATGACTAGTCTCATGCAGACTGAAGCAGTTTGAAGTCAGCAGAGATTGTCTTTTCATTGTGACTGCCTTATGCAGAAATGATAATGTGCATCTGCTTTGAACAGGAAAGGTTCAGATATTTGCTATGTGCTTCGGAACTCTTACTAAGGGAGCAATCCTGGGCTCAGGTCCACTGAGCTGAAGGGCTCGGGATATGGTAAAGCAACACCATGCTGACTCAGTTCCCCATACCTTGCTCAGCCAGAGAGTTGTCAGCGAGTTTGAGCTAGTTTCTTCCTCGACCAGCAAGCAGCGAGCCATTTGGCAGTGTTGTAATATTCCATCTTAACGTGATGAATGCAATTCTTCGTTTTGGTATCTATCTATCATCTATCTAGGGACACGGGTGGCGCTGTGGGTTAAACCACAGAGCCTAGGACTTGCCGATCAGAAGGTCACCAGTTTGAATCCCCACAACAAGGTGAGCTCCCGTTGCTCAGTCCCAGCTCCTGCCAACCTAGCAGTTCGAAAGCACCTCAAAGTGCAAGTAGATAAATAGGTACTGCTCTGGCAGGAAGGTAAACGGTGTTTCTGTCCGCTGCTCTGGTTTGCCAGAAGCGGCTTAGTGATGCTGGCCACATGACCGGGAAGCTGGACTCCGGCTCCCTTGGCCAATAAAGTGAGATGAGTGCCGCAACCCCAGAGTTGGCCACGACTGGACCTAATGGTCAGGAGTCCCTTTACCTTTACCATCTATCTATCATCTATCTATGCATGTGTATCTGACATTGGTCTACCTCTTGCTATAATGTCTTGTTTCTCTTGAAAACACAAGGCTGCGAATGATGTCTCACAGAGAAGGTCCCAAAAAGCAACATTGTGGAAGCAGGCCTACCTTGTTCCCTGCCCTGCTAGACCCAGAATACAGGGGTGGGTCCGAATGGTTGCGGAAGCCGAGGAGGAGGAAGAATATCCTAGTGTGAGTGAGTATAGGAGAAAGTGGTTTTGTTGTTGTTGTTGCAAGTATCACCACCTTCCCTTTTGGCCCACAGAAGCCTCTGCTGAAAGAGCATCAGTGGAAGGAGACAACTGGATACAACTCCATAGGCTGTAGTTTGGTGGTAGCTGGTGTTTGTGGTCCTTGCCGATATTTCATAGTGCCTGCCCCGCTCAAGTTTGCTCTTACTTCATTTCCCTCTTGCTTTGATTTCCTGCAGGCTACTTACATAGACTGCATTGTCAATGTATAGTCCTGGTTTATGGACTATACTGACTAAACTGCATAGGCCAGCTAAATTTAGTAAAGCATTCAGAAACAGTCTGTAAGCATGCCCAAGAAAACATCCCTAAATTAGTGATATATTCACTGATATAGTACAAATTTATTGTATGGGTTATACACAATGGTGGCTTTGCACTAGCAAAAATGCTTTTGGTAGAACAAGTCCAGGCATCCCAATTTCCACCTATCCTCCCATGCAAATTGCAGCCCTCTATGCCGTATCCTATAGAGTTCAAAAAGGTTCCCCAACACTCATGGGGAAATGCACAGGAGAAACTGGCAAAAATTAGAGGCCCTGCCTTGCAAAACCACCATCAGATGCAACCCAGTGAAAAATATTGACAGGAATTCAAGATCACACTAGGGCAAGCGTTTTGGCTCCCCAGTCAGAACAACGCCCCTCTCCTCCTGCTACACACAGTTCTGGGGGTTCTTTTGGACCCCCCAACCCAATTAAGGGGGGCAGAGGGTGTTGAGGGAGAGAAGGGGAAAAGAAGGGGTTCTATTCTTTCTACTCTACTCTACTCTACTCTACCGAGGCTCTACTCATTAATTTGATTTATTATGTAAATAGAAAAAAAAATCTAGTGCTGATACATGTCCTATATTCGCTGATAGGAAGCCAATTAACAACACAATTTAAAACAGGAAACTCAATTGATTTGCCATTGCCATTAATTGTTTTTCATGCCACATAATTCAATACCATAAGAGTAGAGGAAGCATAAAATTACTTGCCTGCAATTAGGTTTATTGGTATTTGTGTTTTTTTTAAAATACCTCTATTAGAAAAAAAGAAAAGCTACACTGCTTTCTTCCTGCTGTCCTATATTAATTAATGCTTATACTTATATTTTAAATGTTTTAGATTATATCAGGAACAAAGGAATCTGCCTTATTATGGACATGGAACAATAATTAAAATAATCAATACATCTAATCAATATACTACAGTGTATACAGTATCAATTGTATAAAATCAGAAATTCTCAAAACCCAACTGATTAAAAAAAGTTTGTAATAAATTTCTAAAGATTGCAGTGGTGCTGGTTTGATAGGCATCCCTAGAGAAGGAACTCCACAGTGAAGGTAATACAACAAAAATGCTCCTTTCCTAATGACTGATAACATCTCTACTGAAAAGATACTCTAGTAGCAGATTCTTCTGAGTCTGAAAATGAAAAAAATATTCCATTGACACAGGCCTGTCCTTCACATGCAAGGAGAATGGAGTGGGAATCTTGATGGGAAGTGGAATAAATGGGGCAACTAAATTAATTAGGAGGGCATATGATTCTATTTCTATAGTCAAAGGATCACGTAAAAGGTGATGGGGAAAACTTCTGCCTGAGACCCTGGAAAGCCACAGACAAATTTGGGCAAGATGAACAGAATAAGGCAGTCATAAACTTGCCTTCTCCTCCAACAGAAACAAAGCAGATGGGTTTGCCAGAGTGTTTATCCACCTTTGCTGCAGAATACAATGGAATGGAAATCGGAAGCTCATTAAAAAAACAGTGACAGGGTCATACTCAGAACAATGTGCCACATGCAGCAAACCTGTTGCACCAGCAGAAGCTAACCAGCAGACTTCCCCATTATCTTCACCCCCAACCTATTTGCTCTGGAGGGTCAGGGGGGAAAACCCAAATATTGTGTGAAGGGAGGGGGGGGGAGTTGTTTAGGGAAGCTTTTAATGTTTAACAGACCACTGTATTTTAATACGTTGTTGGAAGCCTCCCAGAGTAGCTGGGGAAACCCAGCCAGATGGGCGTGATACAAATAAATCATCATCATCATCATCATCATCATCATCATCATCAGGTAAGCCAAAATGCTCCTTAGTGTTACAAAGCTTTAACGGGTCCTCAGTTCGGTCAGCCAAATTCTGACGATAATAAAGGTTGGAAGTCAAGTCAGCACCACTTCTGCTTGTCCCACCATCAACACCTGAAATTTGAGCAATATCTGAAAGGAGTTGATAATAATCTGGTTTGGCCTGTTCCCTCAGGCTCTTCTCTATCTTATTATGATATCTTTAATAAGGAAGCAACCTGACCCATTCTAGTTAAATACTTGGATTTAAGAGAAGTTTGCCATGAACTTCCATCTACAATTTGGTTGCAACAATTTGGTTTCACTAATAAAAGGCAATGTCGTTTTGTTAATGGGTAAATAAGGAAATGACACTAGGGAAGACTGAATCGCAGTGTTTTCTTTTTTATTAAAATGGAAATTATGCTGCTGTTTCGTAGGTGACCAGAAAATACTATCATTTTCAGCTTCCAATTATAGGTAGGTAAGAAAGAACATTTCACTAGCCAGCTACATTGACTGAAGTAATTAAATGATTCTCCAAAGGTTAAAATAATTATAAGCAGGAGCTTTGCAATATCTATTCTCATACATGGTGAACCTTCAGAGAAAACTACTTTAATATTCTTTCAGCGAAACAGTACAACAAGAAATACTAAATGGATCAGTTGGTAACGCATGAGACTCAATCTCAGGGTGACGGGTTTGAGCCCCACATTGGGGGGAAAGACTCCTGTATTGCAGGTGGTTGGGCGAGAGCCAGTGTGGTGTAGTGGTTAAGAGCGGTAGACTCGTAATCTGGGGAACTGGGTTCGCTTCCCCGCTCCTCCACATGCAGCTGCTGGGTGACCTTGGGCCAGTCACACTTCTCTGAAGTCTCTCAGCTCCACTCACCTCACAGAGTGTTTGTTGTGGGGGAGGAAGGGAAAGGAGAATGTTAGCCGCTTTGAGACTCCTTTGGGTAGTGATAAAGTGGGATATCAAATCCAAACTCTTCTTCTCTTCTTCTTCTAGTTGACCATCGTGGTCCTTTCCAAAGTCAGAGCTTTAGGCTAATAATTTTGTTTCATATTAAGTAGTGCTTTTTTCTGGGGGGATGCAGGGGTACAGATACCCCCTAAACCAGGGGTCAGCAACCTTTTTCAGCCGTGGGCTGGTCCACCATCTCTCAGACAATGTGGGAGGCCAGACTATATTTTTTGGGGGGGAAATGAACGAATTCCTATGCCCCACAAATAACCCTGAGATGCATTTTAAATAAAAGGACACATTCTACTCATGTAAAAACACCAGGCAGGCCCCACAAATAACCTAGAGATGCATTTTAAATAAAAGGACACATTCTACTCATGTAAAAACACGCTGATTCCCGGACTGTCCATGGGCCGGATTCAGAAGGCGATTGGGCCGCATCCGGACCCCAGACCTTAGGTTGCCTACCCCTGTCCTAAACATTTTGTGAATCTAAGTTTGGCCTCATTGAGGGGCAGTATTTCAATATGAGTAGGAAAATGAGAGTACCCCTAAACATTTTTTAAGGAAAAAAGCACTGCATGTAAGAATTTTCACCTTAAAAAGTGCAGTTAAAAGTCATTTGTAGTCCAATAAAATAAAATTGGGGGGGGGGGGGGACAAAGGAAATAAGTTGGTCTTAAGGCCTGTAATGATGGTTCCTCAGAGACCCAAGATGGTAAAAAGAAGGCATAGGGCCACCGTGGAAAAGGACCTCTCCCTTGTGCCTGACAATCTAACTGCTCTCAGGGGCAGGCAGGTTAAAAAGAGTCTTCTTTACTGTTCATAAAAGGAAAAGGTGCCACCCAATTAGAGAGCTAAGATTGAACTTAGTTCCTCTCTCTGAACAAAAGTGAGATTTCAGCAAAGCACAAGGAAATCTTATGTAACAGTGTTTTTCAAACTTTGTCACCCGAATGCAAGAAACTTTTGGGGGACTTAACTCTCCCAAAAGGAAGATAGGGAGTATTTTATCACAATGCCAATCTCTTAAGCAACCTAATTAACTGATTCGGAAAGTGCTTTGAATAATTAAATACATAAACTCACCAATTTTCAACACCAAAATGGATCGATGACTGGAGGATTAGAAATGTAAGACTCCTCAAAATTTCCCTGTTAAAAAGTTCAGAAACATACAGTTAACATTTTAACATTTACAACAACCTAACAATGCATATGAATAGAAGAACTTTTATATCAAACAGCATCACAAAGTAGAGTTTATGCTGAGGCTGTGATACAAAATTGTGCAGTTTGTAGAAGATGAAGGTCATATGCATTTATTACATTGCATGATTCATAGCACTTTCCCCCAATTAAAATAACTAAGTTATATTCATATAATTAGTGCCATATACATCTATGACCAAACTCCTCTACTAAAAATAATTCTGCAACCTGTATTTTCTAATGCCAAAATATTAAGCTTCTCATCCATACCTATATTTCTATCTTAGCAAATACTCGGGAGTTATTTCCAGTGCCCTATGTACTTACGTAGGCATGGTGTTAATCAGCCTGGTAAATCACTTTAATGGTTTGTAAAAGCATGACTATATTCTTGCAGCCCACAAGCTAATCTGCACCTAGTCATTTACCATATGGCCTTAGATTCTAGAGCAGGTATAGGCAAACTCGACCCTCCAGATGTTTTGGGACTACAACTCCCATCATCCCTAGCTAACAGGACTAGTGGTCAGGAATGATGGGAATTGTAGTCCCAAAACATCTGGAGGGCCGAGTTTGCCTATGCCTGTTCTAGAGGCATTACTTAACAATTTCCACATCTATTCAAAATCAGTACATTCCATGCATTTCTATAAGATGTGAACAGACTTTAGTATAAATTAAGCCAGATATGTACTACTTCAGCTGTGTACACATTCCTGTTTACTTTGCATCCAGTGAACTCCCACGACAATCAACATTTGTCTTGCAGCTTATTGATAAATACTGTATCACCAAACCAGCCTCAATCTGATTTGATAAATGTTATCCGTGTGAAGACATCCACCACACTCCTTATGCTCCCACTGGTACAGAAGGGCAGCAGGTGACTTGGAAACACATGCAATCATACCCATGTGTACATTCAAATACTCCTTGAAACACAGCAGGAGGAAATGACCTCTCTACATTTTAAGCCAGGAATGTGTACCCAGCCTTAATCTAAGGACCATGTTACAAATAAATTGAGACGTAGAAGAACACGCCTAAAGTCCATATCACATTAACATAGTGTGGTAGTAGTTTCCTGAACCAAGCAGATAGACTCACTTGCAGGGGCAGACTTGGGCAATATGGCAACCTGTGCAAGGACAAATAAGGAGCAGGATTACTACTTTAGGGCTGAGAAAAAGTGAGTTCAGCTGCTCACTGCTCCCCTCCTCTCCTCTCCTCAGTGGCGCCCCCTTTGACTTGGCGTCCTGTGTGGTCACACTGGTCACTCTGTTCTAGGTCCACCTCTGTCACTTGTGTACTTGTTCATGAGCTGAATGCCTACTTTTTGCATGTCTAGGGTGATGAGTATAATAAGAGCACTTTTCCACCCTATTGTTGCCATGGGCAGGGAACAACCATCAACTGCGTGGGGAGTAGCTGCCATGAGCAAAGCAATGGTGTAAATGGGCCTTTTAAATTCTGTGATCAAGTCATTTACCCCCCAAAAAGCATTAATGGGGAAACTGGGGCATAATTATTTGATAGATAGAGGCTATAACATGTGCAATTCGTTTGTGTGTGTGTGTGTGTGTGCGCGCGCGCGCATGTACACCCACACACAGAGGCAACTTGCAACTTACATATGCTTAATTTGTGCACATTCAGCTTTATGTGCTTGGCAAAAATTGAAAGGGGACAGGAGTCTGGAGAAAAAGAATTTGGCAACCCCACCTACCATTAAACCCAATGCATTTTGACTATACACAATTTTGGCTTTACACGCTATCCCCATAACATAATCCCCACGTAAGTTAAGAGTTGCCTGTATATACTTTACTGTTGCAGTTCTCTTAAATAAACTTAAGGGGTATAGAACCATTTAGCCATTGAACCAACTTTCTTCCTAGTCATATCACATATATCCATTTTGCAAATAGCTTTGGACATTTTTGAAAAAGAATATTGTTAATTTTTATATCAAAAGCAGTGAGCTGACAGTATGTATACATTACTGACAACTGGTGTACCTGGTGCCCATTTGCACATCTTGCTCCCTGATATCCAAGACATCTAAATGGTAGTCTGTTGACAATGTGAATTATAGCTCAATTGCCACCTAAAAAATTGTGGATCCTTCAGACATGGAATGCCAGGGATATGCAAGCATCTCATTTGAGCTTCAGAATCTTTCATTAGCCTTTCACCATTATGCAAGAGACAACATTCATTCTGAAATGTGATCCAACTATTTAGATGTCAGATAAAATAAGATGCATTACTTTATATACCAGTACAAAACACTCACACCACAAAATGGATTTTCCAGAGTAATCGAGAAAAAATATAAGAAAAAGTAGATAACACTGAAGAACCTAGCTAGCACAGTGTGGTACCACTAGCCAAATGCCAAAATATTACCCTACACTTGTTGCCCTGTGATAGATTTAAAAATAAAAATAAAAAGCAAAATAAACTTTAGTAGGAATGGCAAAACCTTAAAGACTATAAACACTCCCATGTACTTCACTACCATCACATTCATTAACTTCAGAGCTTTTGATAAAGAAGCAGCAAAAGAGGACAAGCAAGGTTCTTGCAATTATTCCTTCTCTGTTTATCCTCAAACCTTGAAAGTGAGCTTTATGAGGTTCACCATATTGTGAACTGTTCAACAACAGCAAAAGACTGAATTCCAAATCCTTAATGTTTCAGTTGCCTCAGGCCCGTGGCTTTTCTCACTATTGCACAGACATTTTCAGTTTCTATATTGCATGCCCAGGCAGAGACCCCCAACCCCAGGCAACACCCGGGTGAAAAAATGACTCATGACGTGCTATGGGATGAAAAATTGGCCACAACTTTATTAAACTTTCAGATGTAGGAAGACCTTGGCTTAGGCATTGGGCATTTATCCCTCCCAGTCACCAGCTGGGGATCTGGGGCACATCAGGGTTAACCAATCTTTCTGGGGATTGGGCTGGCTCTGGAAGATGTATGTTTAAGCAGAGAGCCTGCCCATTTCACAGCAACACAGGGGAGTGCACTGACAATCTTTCAGTGTATGGCCAGTGACTCCCCTCAACACATCCCCTTTAACGGGGAACCCTGGGATCACCGCCGCGGGGGGGGGGGGGGCGTGTGTCACCGCTTCACACCCCACCCCACCCCATTTTGGGAAAACTAAAGGATTCCGCCCAAGGCCTATAACCACCAAAGTTGTGACATTTTGCTACGGGGAAGGCAGAACCTGCCAATGCAGGGAAATTCCTTCCCGGTCCTTCAACAACAACCATCGTAAGACAGTAGCAGCGCCTGCATACCTGTAAAGAAGAAGTTAACCTGAATAAAAGGCCTAAACAAAGGGAGTGGTGGGTGGGTGGGTGAAGCTCTGGAGCCGACTGAGAGCTCTAATAATAATAATAATAATAATAATAATAATAATAATAAAATTTATTTATATCCCGCCCTCCCCAGCCGAAGCTGGGCTCAGGGCGGCTAACAAAAATCAAAATAATCCAACATTCTAAAAACATTCATTATAAAATTAATTATAATGTGGGCTCCACCCCCTTTTATGCTTAAAGAGTGGACCCAGCCATTACTTGGTCTGCTCCCCTGGCTATGCCTCCCAAGTCGCAATTGGTTCATCCAAGACATCGTCTCTGAACTAATAACCTATCACATACCAAAGTTTAAACATGGTAGGGCAGTGGTTGTATACTACTTCTGTATATCCTCCTCAGCCCTGTCTACATTTGTATGTATAAATGGTGGGAACCTCAAGGTTTGCAACTTGGGGAGGTGGTCCAGGAGTGCTCTGCTGGGAGTCACGTAGGATCAGGGGCATGCAAAGGGCGCCCTCCATTTGATTTACATTAGCCTTGGACCCACTACTGGGATAAAGTGAGAAGTCCTGGGTTACATGAGGAAGAGCCTACACTGCAGCTGTAGCCCACACTACAGTCATCCTTTTGGAAATGAAAGACTACACAGGGCTGAAATCATCAAAGTTGTCCCATTAGCACAAGGATGTACAATGGGGTCTGTCCCAACCTTCTAGTGCAGATGGGGCCTTGTACGGAGAGAGAAATATACCGTATTTTTCGCTCTATAAGATGCACCAGACCACAAGACGCACCTAGTTTTTGAAGGAGGAAAACAAGAAGAAAAATATTCTGAATCTCAGAAGCCAGAACAGCAAGAGGGATCGCTGTGCAGTGAAAGCAGCAATCCCTCTTGCTGTTCTGGCTTCTGGGATAGCTGCGCAGCCTGCATTCGCTCCATAAGACGCATACACATTCCCCCTGACTTTGTAGGAGGGGAAAAGAGCAAAAAATACGGTAAGTTGGGAAGTATTTTCACTAACATGATGACTTTGTTGAATACAACCCACAGCATGGGTGCCTTCCATAGGGTCCTTGTCCCTCATCCCAGTTTAGGATTCCTAATTTTAGTAAGCTTTAGAAAATGGAGAAGCTTAAAGGGCTCTAGCTTAATAGTAACAATAAACCATCTAGTCCAACTTCCTGCATTAAGAGAACAAGTTATTCCTTACTTAAACATTTGTTCTCTTTGCTTGCCATCTGCTTTGCAAAAGAACAAAAGCATTAAGAACAAAGAGTGCATTAAAACCAAAATAGCATTCCCTCTCTAAACTTAAAAAACATGTACAAAATAATTACACTATTTCTTTGCCATTTATCCACGTCCAAAACATTTTTTTCGAGGATGTCCAAATATAACAAAAAAGCTCTGAAAGCTTTTAAATAAATAAATGCTTGCTACCTATTGTCTTATATTAAGAGCTCAATTTTTTATTTACTGCATAACTGGAAGTGGTATAACATATGTATAAATCTTTTATTACCAACATGCTCTAAGAAAATAGGTTGTTGTTATTATTATTATTATTATTATTATTATTATTATTATTATTATTTCCATTGCCCTTCATCCAGGGATCACAGGGACATTTACAATTTAAAAAGCACAAAAAATACATACCGCAGTAACAAACAAACATAATAAACCCCCCAAGTTTAAAAGGCCATAGATGGTTTAATTAGTCAAAAGTATGATTGGGGGCCCAATTTGAATAAAATATTGAGGGGGCCCAGGCAAGCTATGCATAATCAATCACAAGACACAGTGCACACACACCATTTGAATGGCAATGCCCATCAACTGGGGGGGGGGAGGGCATCCCCCTGAAATATTTTATTGGGGAGGCCAAAGGTACCTTGGCCCCTAGGTGGCTCCTATGGTATGGACATAAATGCCACACTCCATTCTGACCTGTGCATGCAGATGCATGCTCTGTTGGGCATCCTGCCTCCTCTGCCTCACCTAACCACAAATATCACACCCAGGTTTGTGCTGGCTGCAGGAGCAGTTTATCTTGAGAAGTGCATAAAACATGTTGAAAATAAAAACGATTTTGTTCTGGTACATTTTAAACCAATAGGAGGAGAGGCAGAACACTGGGGGAATTATACTCTTTGCAACCTTTGTACATCATACTTTTAAAAGGTAAAGGGATCCCTGATCATTAGGTCCAGTCGTGGCCGACTCTGGGGTTGTGGCGCTCATCTTGCTTTACTGGCCGAGGGAGCCAGTGTACAGCTTCCGGGTCATGTGGCCAGCATGACTAAGCCGCTTCTGGTGAACCAGAGCAGCACACGGAAACGCTGTTTACCTTCCCGCCGGAGCGGTACCTACCGTATTTTTTGCTCTATAACACGCACCCGACCATAACACGCACGTAGATTTTAGAGGAGGAAAATCCGTAGGCATGCCACCCGTAGGCATTCCCTCCATAACACGCACAGACATTTCCCCTTACTTTTTAGGAGGAAAAAAATGAGTGTTATGGTGCAAAAAATACGGTATTTATCTACTTGCACTTTGACGTGCTTTCAAACTGCTAGGTTGGCAGGAGCTGGGACCGAGCAACAGGAGCTCACCCCATCACGGGGATTTGAACTGCCAACATTCTGAACGGCAAGTCCTAGGTTCTGTGGTTTAACCCACAGCGCCACCCACATCCCAATATCATAGTTTTAGTTTTAGGTACATTCAAATAAAGATTCTGTACAGCTTGATAACAGTATTGTAGAACTAGACAGGGGGTACAACCCCAAAATAAATGTAAATGGCTTATAAGATGTTGGTAATTAGAAATGCTAAGCTTTCGTTGAGCAAATAAACACACATCACTTTCCCATAAAATAGACACAGTGAAATGTAACGCCATGAGGATATTCCAAGATAATAGGTACATGAGTATGCTAGCCTTTATAGGGCAGGATGAAATATTTTTAATGCCTATATCAATAAAAGCTCAGTGTTCTCATAGAGAAATAATATTCCGACAAGGGTGCTGCAATATGTCGTTTTTATTGAATAAGTCTTCTTGAGACCAGAGCAATAAGCATCAACATTTACTTGGGGTTGGGCGGATAGGGAAGTATTTTGTTTCTTACCACTGTCAAAGTTGACCCCCTCTAATATTTAATGAACATTAGAGGGCAATTACATAATAAAAAAAAGTAAGTTAGTTGGATCTGAACAAAAGATGGCGTGTTCCAAAGGTAAAATGATGCACAGATGTTTCAATCAGGAATGCTATAAAATCCACTTAAATAATTATTGCACAAATAAAGTTTATTTTGAGACATTTCATATGTGGCCACATGGTGTTAATTAGCAAATAACTTGTGTGGGCTTCTGAAAGTCAAATCTGGCAGCTTGGCAGATACTATAGTTATACCCTCAGCAATAAAATAATACATCAGTGGAAAAGTCTTTCCTATAGTACTACAAATAAGTGAAAACAGATATTGGACTAGGAAATTAGACTCCCTCTGAGAAACTAGATAAGACTGTTAGAAGAAGAAATAGTTATTCAAATCTATGTTGGGGAGAGGGAATATGGAAAAGGAACAAAAATGGGTTTTATTTTTATTTATTTAGCTGGGGGGGGGGAGAGAGAGAAGGCCGTTTTGTTGCCTTGTTTAAGAAACAAAATGCTTCTACTAAAATAATTATTGGATGGCAGTTATGCTCCCAGGCACCTTTTGAATCACAGAATCTTCTCTTAATTGATTGCTTTTGGTAGGGATAGGGAAGAAATTACCTTTCTCCTCAATCTTCCTACCAGTGGAGATTGGTACATTGGGTGGATGGGGCAATGCCCCATCTACCTCAGTCAACCCCCCACTTACCTGCCTGCATTCCTACATACAACCAGTCCCTTGGGTGGCCCTTTCTATCAGCTTCCTCCTCCTTCTTTTCAGTACCGCCCTTGTACAACACAGCAGAGAGGCAGATGGGGACAAAACTAGAATTCATTGACTCTGCCCCATCAGTCCCAAGGCTGCCTCCTGCCCTTTATTTCCATTGTTTTCATCCAAGTCTCCTCTTTTTTAAAAAAATGGGGGCGGGGCGTTGACTTATGCAATGGTGCCTCTGAAGTCATACAGAATCTGTTCCGGAAGTCCGTTCGGCTTCCAAAACATTCGGAAACCAAGGCGTGGCTTCTGATTGGCTGCAGGAAGCTCTTGCAGCCAATCGGAAGCCACAGAAGCCCCTCCGGCCTTCGGGTTCCAAAGAATGTCCTCAAACTGGAATGCTCACTTCCAGGTTTGTGACGTCCGAGAGCCAAAATGTTCAACTTGCAAGGCATTTGTGATGCAAGCTACAACTGTATTTAATGAGTCATGTGAAAAGAATCCAAACACAGAGCTTTCTCTGAATGCATGCAGTTTTCCCGACCCCAGAACTGTGGTGGGGAGGGTTGGAAACACTGCAGTTTACTCTCCACAGAAGGATCTGTACAAAGCAAAATACAGCGATTCTTCCACTCCTACTCCAGTGCTGCAGTGGTAGGGAAACACTGCCCTTAAAAAAGCAGACAGGCAGCTTTATATATGATCTCAGCAGTGTGATTCTTAGCACTGTGATCAGAGATGATATCGAAGGAGCACCCAGACAGCTAATTTATCTCTGAATTCAGTGCTGTGCACCACAGAGCTGATATGAGAAATCAGCCCTCTGTTTTTTAAAAGCATTTCCCCATGCTACCTCACCAGTGCTGTGTGGGGGTGGGGGGGTGGGGGGTAGGGGAAGCTGGTCTGAAAGAGCAGGCCAGGATTGTATATCTCCAGTGTCTAATCTAAGCAACTAACATTAGAGGTAAGAGGTCTATTTGCCTGCTTATTAGACAGGATCTCAAAAGATGCCTGCTCTTTCACAAGGCTGTCTAAAGGGCAGGCAGAGGGGTTTTATCTCCAGAGATTGGGTTATAAAGCACCTTTTTTAGAGATCATTTTCTAAAGATCAGGCAGAGTGCTTTATCTCTCAATCAGATCAGGAGATACAGCTGTAGGGGTTGGCACACCATTTCTTGTGGCTTGACAGGCCAGATATGGCCCAGGACAGGGTTAACCACCCTGTCATAAAAATTCAAAAAAGTTTTCAGCACTAGATTAAGGTGAGTTCAAGACACAGGCATAACATGTTCATTTAACACCCCTTTCCACATAAATCTGTTTTTCTAGATTGCTTTGGAATACAGTAGTACCTTGGGTTAAGAACTTAATTCGTTCCGGAGGTCCGTTCTTAAGCTGAAACTGTTCTTAACCTGAGGTACCACTTTAGCTAATGGGGCCTCCTGCTGCCACCGCCACAAAATTTCTGTTCTCATCCTGAAGCAAAGTTCTTAATCCGAGGTAGTATTTCTGGGTTAGCAGAGTCTGTAATCTGAAGTGTCTGGAACTTGAAGCGTCTGTAACCGGAGGTACCACTGAAGTTTAATGATCACTGAATTGAAGTCCTTTACTTAACTAATTGTTGAAAAGGTGGTGTTGTTGTTTAGTCGTTTAGTTGTGTCCACCTCTTCGTGACCCCATGGACCAGAGCATGCCAGGCACTCCTGTCTTCGACTGCCTCCCGCAGTTTGGTCAAACTCATGTTCATAGCTTCAAGAACACTGTCTAACCATCTCGTCCTCTGTCGTCCCCTTCTCCTTGTGCCCTCCATCTTTCCCAACATCAGGGTCTTTTCCAGGGAGTCTTCGCTTTTCATGAGGTGGCCAAAGTACTGGAGCATGCTTCCTCAACCTCAGCCCTCCAGATGTTTTGACCACTGGTCCTGCTAGCTAGGGATCATGGGAGTTGTAGGCCAAAAACATCTGGAGGGCCAAGGTTGAGGAAGCCTATATTGGAGCCTCAGTTGAAAAGGTAAGACAAATCAATCCTTGTACCACACAGACTATGTCACTTAGTAGACAGGGCTATCTATTGCTCTCATTGTACCAGATGACGACTCTTCAATTCTATGGTTCATGATGTGGTTGTTTGCTTTATATGCATCATATTAGCTTGAGGAAAGTTTGTAGACTGGGGTGTTGCATCGGCAACCTCTTTCGCCTTAAAAAACACCAAACAACTGTCTATTTTTAGTCACTACATCAAAGCACACACACTCTACATTGTCCCTTCTTCAAAATGTTAATGGAATAGCAACAAGACACTGCGCTCCCAGACACTTTCCTCAGTGCATCTGAGACATATTCATATTGCATGATGCAGACACAGGATAACTTAGTAGCCTTTGATTCCTTCTTTGTATTCTTTGTATAATGCTGACTATTGAGAGGAGCACTTTCATAATCCTGTGCAAATCTGTACGTCATCCACTTTTCAAAATGTAACAAAACAAATATACACAACACACTGAAGAACCGGGTATATATTTCTTGCTGCACAGGTTGCCTCTATGTAGGAAAATCTTCTTTTATGTAGTGGCTTCTTGTTCCTCACTTAAAAACCAGTTGCAACATAGAAGTTTAGTCATGAACCTGCACAGTTTTACTAACAGAATCCTCCTGGAAGATATATCCAAACTGTCACTTATCTCTGCTGGGGTAGGTGGAGACTTACTGCCATCTGGTGGAACATTAAACTTTTCAGATTCAGCTTTTTAGAATAGTAGTGACACAAATAATAAGTGCATATCTTCATTAGAACAGAGGGTTAAAATAAGGCTATTCATGCGACTCGTGAATCTGTATAACATGAGTTGAAAAGCTCTGCAAACCTTTCCTGTTGCTGACTGCTGCTCAGTTATGGGAAGCACAAAACATCTTTATTAATACAGAAACAGATACATATACAATTACCTGGAGGCAGCTACCCCAGCTCATTTACTGACTACGGCCACAGCACAGACTATTAAGGAAGGAACAGCATTATTATTATTTTAAAAAATGAAATGCACACAAACATTTGGATTGAACTGGGTATTTAAATTCAAGTTTCTAAATATACTTTCTTTTGCAATGTGCATATCTGGCTAAGGAATCCAGCCTCCCTTCATGCTGAGATGGGGTGGGGTGACTTGAATAGGAAGCTGCCTAGCTCCACCAGTCTCTGCCGGCTTCTTCCCATTTGCCACCTGAATATTAAAGACAGCATCACTCTTCTGGTGACAGTGTTCCTCCTCCTTCTTGACGAATGTGCCGCTGACAGGAGAATGAACCTTTTGAGGTGGTGAGGTGCTGCTGTTGCTGAGCCAGCCCAGGATTCGTTTGGTCCCATAACAGTATCAGTTTTAACCAGTCACTGTGCCAGCTCCAGGCTGGTGGAGCATTCTTTCAGTCCCCTCTTTGTGCCTCAGTTACTGTGTGAAACAGAGCTGGCAGGAGGCTTCAGATTCAGCTCTAATTGTATTTTCTATCAAAATATGAATTTTACCTCTCAAAATACGATTCTAGAATGCATTTTGATAGAACGTTTGAGCTGAAAACTGGACCTGAACATTCTGCAAGTGTGAGATCAAAGTTCCAATACAGTGGTACCTCTAGTTGCGGACACGATCCATTCTGGGGTGCCGTTCACACCCCAAAAGTCTGCAACTAGAGCTTCTGTGCAAGCATGGAGCGCGATAGAGCGTTTCTGTGCATGTGCAAAGCACACATAACGTTTCTGAGCATGCGCAAAGTGCGCAGAACGCTACTGCGCATGCACGCGCGGTGAAACCCGAAAGTATACAATTCTGGGTTTGCCACATTCACAAGCTGAAAAGACGCAACCTGAACCTAATGCAACATGAGGTATGACTGGAGTGCAAGTTCTGCTAGAAAATATCAGAATTCTCAAAGACCAAATTCCTCGAGTATCTCCTGTGACAGTTGCACCCTCAGGCCTAATGTGGACTGTCAGGAATTCTGTAATCTGTTCCAGTCATGGCATGCCTCAAGTTGCAATGTGCAACTTTGCTCCGGGAAAGGCCTACTGACAAACCTGGGTCTAGCCTTTACTATTTCAAAAGACAAGTCTTCGACCATGTGAAGGGTTGGTAGGGAAATGGGATCTTAAGTACAGTACTTAAATGTGAATTTCCATATGGGTTTTTAAAACTTAAAGATTAATTAAAAAAAAATGAGACAGGATGGATCTATGAGTGAGCACAAGTAAAAGTGACACATACAGGAAATGGATTAGTTTGCCCATCCCTAATTAGTTCCTCAGTACAAAAAAAAAAAAAAAAAAAAAAGCTACCATGTCAGTGAGAAGGCTATGCTGGACTGGAACTTTCAAATAACATCTTGCTTTTTATGTAGAGGAAATTGTATTCAGAGGCATGCATTCACACGCTGTCACTCCTACATTTTGTCATCATGCCAACCTGATATAGTTTCATGGTTATAGAGGTATTATATGGGAAAGGACCAGTGATAAAATACATGTGTTGCATGTTCATTGTCTTAATTGGTGCATGCTAATGGAAGTGAGAGCTGGACCATAAAGAAGGCTGATCGCTGAAGAATTGATGCTTTTGAATTCTGGTGCTGGAGGAGACTCTTGAGAGTCCCATGGACTGCAAGAAGATTAAACCTATCCATTCTTAAGGAAATCAGCCCTGAGTGCTCACTGGAAGGACAGATCCTGAAGCTGAGACTCCAATACTTTGGCCACCTCATGAGAAGCGAAGACTCCCTGGAAAAGACCCTGATGTTGGGAAAGATTGAGGGTACAAGGAGAAGGGGGCGGCAGAGGACGAGATGGTTGGATAGTGTTCTCAAAGCTACCAACATGAGTTTGACTAAACTGCAGGAGGCAGTGGAAGACAGAAGTGCCTGGCGTGCTCTGGTCCATGGGGTCACGAAGAGTTGGACACGACTAAACAACAACAAAAGCTGCAAAAGCTCCCCTATCCCTACCTACTACAACTGGAAAGTGCTAAATTCTTGGGAGGAAATCAGGGATCGTTCCATATTTTCTGTCCTGAATTTCAAGACATTTTTACCATGCATTCTTTTGAATCTTAAAGACATTTTGCACACTAATCCTTTGAATTATGCCTTCCATTAATAAGAGACACTTTGAAAGTAGCTGCCTTGCCAATTGCTAATAGCTGACACATTTCTGTTCAATGTATGGATACATTTGATGTTCCTAAGCAATTACCTGAGAGGCAGTTACACTGAGTCTTATATCTCTTGGCTCAGTAAAAGGACTGGGTGACAGAAAGTCGTAGACAGTAATTCACAGAATATTGTTGCCGCTGCTAAGAGAAAGGCAAATGGAACACAAGTTACTTACACTGAAGTAGGTCATTATGGTGAAAGGGGCTAGATCCCTTTATGATGTACCTTCACTCAAAATAAGCAGGGCAACTTAGATGCTGTCAATAAATTTATAAAAGAGACATTGCCTTGAGTTCTGCTACGGCAAGGTTTTATCCATACATTATCGTTTATGCAAAGGAGTAACTAGCAAGAGACAATGAGCAAGCGATACTGCAAAAAGTTGATGCTCTGGGAGAACAATAAGTTTAATTAAGCGCTGCCTTATTTGACAGTTTTATCTGAAGTAAGGATTTCACATATCTGAAAACAGTGTGATAAAGGCCATCTGTCAGAAGTTAAAAGCCATTTTGCTTGGGCCCTCGATAAAACTGTGGCCAATTTTAAAATGTCAGAATGTTGTCTTATGCAGTTCCTTGCGGCTATTTGTCTAAGTCTTTACTTCCTGGGGGCAGGGGGGGGGCACTATGAGTGGCTCCACAATAAAAGTATGGGAAGGTGATGGTCTGGAGAAGGCAGTATAGATTTGAAATTCAGGGATCCCACAGGGGTAAGGATGCTGAAGGCAAACTGAAAAGTGGACATTGGATTGAGGAAGAAGAATCTGAAAGATGGAGAGGGATGGACTGAGTTATCTCCCATTTCTGTTTTACAGGCAATGAATCACAGGTCTGTCCCATCCTATTTTGTAAAGACTCTTTGAAAGAAAAGAAAAGAAAGAATTCACACAAAGTCCACATTTAAGTTGGAAGCATTTGTACACATATTTTATACACATTTGTATACACGTTTTACATCAAATGCACATTTTAATGCTTCTCAATACATTCCCCCATAAAATGTGAATTTAAAAATTAAGAACATGCATTTATCTGTATACATTTTTTACATGGGAGTAGCACTACAGAATTTGGATAGGCGTGCAATGCAAATGGAGGTTGCATTGCAATCTGCAAGCAAGTTCAGGAACATCAGATCAGGTTGGTCTTTTGCAAAACAAACAAACAAACAAAACAACAACGTACTGTACAAACTTCAACCCTAAATATGGGCAGGTGGAAAATGAGGCTTGTGAGTGGGGACAGAAGACATATGAAATCGATACAAAGAACCAGCTCCTGGGAAAGAACTCATGTTCAGGAGGGTCTGTATACCCTAGTATATGCATTTTTTGTACATATGGCTGGAGAACTGCGTTGCAAAATTCAGATAATTTCCTGTTTTGAAGGATGTTGTTTTGAGACATGTGAATTAGTAGGTTTGCCTTTAAATGCAAACTGAATAGAATTTCTCCCCCATTGCTAATGATAGCTCAGTTTTTAAAAACAACAACAAACCATTAACCAAAAGAACAATTTCTCAGTCAATCTGAATAGCAATTCTCCTGGGTCTGTGACGTACCTGAAGCTAGAATTGTGTGATCACTAGATGCATTTGGGACTTTAGCCTGTGCTCCCAATTCAAGGTGCAAAAGGCACCTCATGAAACTGTTAGAAAGCAAACATCCTGGTGCAACAGCAGGGGTCCCACTGGAACCCTCATAAGCTTTGCAAGGTGAGTGCTTTTCGTAAACATAGTTATCTCTTCCTGGTGTATCTCATATTTGAGTCAAAGGGAACCTCTGAAGCTGAGCATGTATTGTATTATCCTTGACTGCAGAGACAGACTGTCCAAGCCTGCTTTGACTTCTGGGGATGGAATCCTCGGAATGATAGTAAATATTATAATTATAAGCATTTATTTACATTCCATTCTTACACATTTGCATACAGAACAGCCTACAAGATCATTATTACCCATAAAAATGCAGCAAAAAACACAGTAAAACAATCCCATTAAAACTGCAAGCATCAATTCAAAGACGAAGCGCACATTAAGACTAAAAATAAAACAAGATACATTTCTGCTGGAATCCAGACACAGAAACGGGAGGTTCCGTTCAAACTGAACATAAAAGATGCTAAAAATATCTTTCCTGGTATATCACACTGACCAAGTAAAATATTATCAGGCAATTTATCTGATACTGGTGTTTTTGATCAATATGTTAAGGCAGTGTTTTCCAACCTTGGGTCTCCAGCTGTTTTTGGACTACAGTTCCCATCATCCCTCACCACTGGTCCTGCCAGCTAGGGATCATGGGAGTTGTAGTCCAAAAACAGCTGGAGACCCAAGGTTGGGAAACACTGTGTTAAGGGACAACCCCCCCCCTTTTAACTATACGTGAACAACAACAACATATTTATTGATTTATTTATATGCCCCATCTGACTGGGTTTCCCCAACTACTTTGGGTGGCTTCCAACAAATTAAAACATTAAGCACAGTAAAACATCAAACATCAAAAACTTCCCTATACAGGGCTGCCTTCAGAAGTCTTGTAATAGAAAAAAGAAGTCTTGTAATAGATAGTTATGTCATTGGACATCTGATGGGAGGGTGCACCACTACCGAGAAGTCCCTCTGCCTGGTTCCCTGTAACCTCACTTCTCGCAGGGAGGGAACTGCCAGAAGGCCCTCAGAGCTAGACCTCAGTGTCAGGGCTAAAAGATGGGAGTGGAGATGCTCCTTCAGGTATACTGGGCCAAGGCCATTCAGGGCTTTAAAGGTCAGCACCAACACTTTGAATTGTGCTCAGAAACATACTGGGAGCCAGTATATATTGTTCTGAAGTGCTTTTAGATAGTTACAGGATCAGTATTGATATCATAGCATTACAGGGAGTACTCACAGTTACTATTTGGCTTTTTAATTATCATTACTTTACTCATGTTAATTTAAAAAATTACAAGGCGCATCTTTACCAATTACTGAATAATTTACAATTAGTGGTAAAATGTTCTATTATACTCTAATGAGACACAATTTCATTTAGCTGCTATCATTAAAAGTATAGTGATTAGATACATGATTTTATATACATGCTTTCCTCCCCATTTATTTCTTCCAGTATTTTAGCCCACCTTTCTAAATAAAACATAATCAAGGAAGATTGTAAAATAGAACAGCCAATAATGAATAACAGAAAAAAATATTCTACAGAAATAGATATAGATATAAAAAACAGCTTTAAAAGCAGACATTATCAATAAAAGTTATGGAGAAGAATATCCTCAGAACGACTGCTTCAGCAATACAGTTTTCACTGCACTCATAAAAATGACCAGGGATGGAGCAAGGTGTGTCTTTCTAGAGACAGTTCTAGTTTTGGGGAGCCACAACTGAAAATTTCCTCTTTCTTATACCTACTGGTCACACCTATTCTGACATCAGGACATGGACAAGGCCCTTAGAAACCAAACAAAATGATTACTGCAATGCTCTGTTCCTAATTCATTTAGGGATTTAACAGTTTTTTTTTAAAAAAAATCACTCACTCACACAAAAGGAAAAGGAAAACAACTACAGGTCGTGTTATATTGCAAAAATTGCTACCTCGCTTTAGCAGGGCAACCTCATGCAAAATGTCACAAAACAGTGTGAAAGCTTTTGTATTATCCAAAGTTCTTCATCAGCCTAGACCAGTGGTTCCAAACCATTTAGCCCTATGGACCACTTGGAAACTCCTGAGAGTCTTGGCACACACCTTAATGTTCATTATGCCTGTTGTAGCCATTGTAATGCACTGTCCTAAATGACATACTGCTTTTAATTATATTTATATTGCTTCTTTTGTCTCATATACATTGCACTTCAGTTCATAAAATCTGAATTGCAGTAAAATTAAACGTAACAGGTAAGAAATAAAAAGAAGCAATGAAACACAATTAAAATGCTGTGGACCACCTGAATGAAGCTCCCAGACCACTAATGGTCTGTGGACCAACAGCCAGGGACCCTTAGATCATCTTGACTTGAAAGCTCTCATACTATTTTGTAAGCAGTTTGGTTAGCCTAAGAAAGGTATTGCCCTAATTTGGATTTTTATTTTATTTTACTGTGGTCTAAAACAAGGTTACCTTTGTAATTTATATAGTAGACTTCAGAATACATTACATGACTCACAGTGTGACATGCTGCTGAACAGTTGCAGCTGCTAGAATTCTTTCTACATCCTTTCAATTTAAATCTTAAAGGGTAATACCATTTTTAGTAAACTTTCCATATGTCTTTCACATCGAGGATAATAGATGAATGCATATGCTTGCTATAGCTGAACAACCACTAGTCTGTGCTGTTGTATAAGAAATATATACATATAGATATATCAATAAAAATGATGTATAAATACTGCAGAATTCACGATTGTAGCTACAGATTGTAATGTAGATTGTACAATGTTTCAGTGATACTTTTTATTTTGTGTTCCTTATCAACATTATCAAATTTTGTATCAAATTGAAGCAATGAAATTGCAAGACCTCTGTCTTGTACAAACATTATTCTTCGTGAAAAGCAAACTTATTTTTTTTACAAGGTGGAGGAAGGAAGCAAGGGAGCAAAGGACAGTTGACTTAAACAGCTTTGTATGGTTAACATAACTTCTTTGTGGCAGATTACATATATCTGTTTTTTGAGTCTGAATCTTAATGTTTCATGTACACCATGGATTAGGACAGTGTGGTGTATTATCTTTTGCTGCAATACAATTATGTGTGGAATATGTTCAGTTTTTCAGATAGGTGCGAAGTTTTGAGTTTATTACTACTTTCACTATTATTTAATGAATAATTGAGCTTCATTTGATGATAGCACCCATAAGGATTTCTTGGTGGTCTTTATGTTAGTGCTGTTAATGTTATTTGCCAATGAGTATTAAAATCTTCATATATAGACCTAGTGATCTTTTTCGTAGTTGCAGCTCACTTCAAAACTGAACAATATTGGAAACCCTCTTTAGAGAGAGATGATATACTTGTGGGATGGAGCGTTATTGCTAGATTTGATTGATGAATTACTTCTAATTCACGGTGTCTCCCACCTGAAGGGTGAGCCCCGTGTTCCTAGACCACATCAACCTCAGATGTCATTCTGGAAAGGACAAAAAGTACTTAGACACTGTAAATACAATTAGTTAGTTACACTGTAACTACAATGTGATGTATTGTTTTCATTAGGTTGTCTTTCTTTTTGCTTATCATTCTTTAAAAATTTCATAACACAGAATTTTAATATATATTACAAAAATACTTTTTTGGTTTAAGTCTCCTCTTTTTTCCCTTAGGAGCTGACTAGTTTCAGTGGGTGAAATTCAGTTATAGTCAAATTCAAAGTAGCCCCACTTAAGTTCATTGATTTCTGTTGGTCTACTCTGCATATTACTTAATTGGATATCACCCAGTGACACTGCTTCAAATTTCTTAAAGATGGAAGTAAAAATAAGACTTCTAACATCAACTAATGCAGCATAAGAATTAGCAATTTTACTTCTTTTCATGAAACACGGCAATATACTGTGCATTTAGGTAGGTTACACTCAACTTTGTTTTTAACTCATTTAGCTCTAACAGACAAAAATTGAAGAGTTAAAAGTAGAACCTGAAGCTGCTACTCATAATTTGGGGATGTGCCTTACTAAGTTCAAAGAATAATTGTTCAAACCTTCTAAAGGTAGAATGAAACATCACCACAAAATGATTGTACACTCTTTATCTCACTTGGTTATAAAATAGCAGATGATCATATGCAAAGGTGGTACTGGTTCTATGAATCAATATTGGAGCGCGCCAAAGCTGCATATCTAGTGTGCCCCCAGTGCTGTTTTGTGAAGTGGTGTACACACAAAGGTAGTCACAGTTTTTTTTCCTACTCTGTAGTTTATGAAATACAGAGTTTTCATGTGGTTTTCCTCCAAACCAGCTTCAATCTGAACTGAGAAAAAATAGCAACCTAGCTGTGTTTTGAGTCAGTATTGTGTACACAGCCTAAACATCAGGAAGCTGTGGTGTGAACAAACCTTTGACACTTACATGAAATATCTGAGTCTTTTTAAATAGTGCTTTTGCAAAATCCCATCCTTGGACAGTGAACTTGAGTGGACATTATACAACTTTTTGGGTGTGGTGTGTAGAGAAGAAGAAATAATGTCTGCCTGACTCCAAAAGAAAAAAAAAAATCACTTTTGGAAACTTTGAATGAACCGTTAGACATATTGCAGTAGATTGTTTTGTTCTGTGACAGATTCATAGAAAGGTAGGGCATGAAGTGAGCTAAACCTAGGCAGGGACCCAATAGGAAAGAGTGATAAAGTGTATTAAAAAAAGCACTGAGATATAAGAGATCAACTGCAGCAGTGAGGTCAAGAATATTGAGGACAAAGTAGAAACACTTGGATTTGGCAGTGAAGAGATTGTCAGCTGTTTTGAAGAAGGAAGTTTCAATACAGTAAGGAATATGGAAGCCAGATTTTGTGGGAGAGTCTGAGCCAGGGGTAGGCAACCTAAGGCCTGGGGGCCGGATCCGGCCCAATCGCCTTCTAAATCCAGCCCACGGACAGTCCAGGAATCAGTGTGTTTTTACATGAGTAGAATGTGTCCTTTTTTACATGAGTGGAATGTGTCCTTTTATTTAAAATGCATCTCACAAATGCAATTTGTGGGGCATAGGAATTTGTTCATTTTTTTCTTCAAAATATAGTCCAAACGCAAAATCACAATTAAATAATGGAAAAGTACATAATATTAAAATGGCAGGATACAAAACAAAACAAAAAAGCAACTAAAAACAGCAAAGTTAGTGAATGTTAAATATTTAAAAACACATGCATAAATATTTATACCTGGCATCTAAAAATGTATGATTTAGTGCCAGGCATATCTCTCTGGGGAAAGCATTCTGTAATAATGATATGGGGGGAAAGGGCTGAGAATTATAGAAGGAAGAAGACCTAGAAGAGGAAGTAAAGGGCCATAGCACTAATGTGGACAATGTTAGTCTTTACAGTGAAGGAGGAAGAGTGAAAAGGAGGAAGAGTTAGGGCTTAGCAGGGCAGCAGAGAAAGAGAAGAAGCCCTGAGGATTCCTAATTCCTATATCTGGTTTGAACAGGGGGAGGTGCTAGGTCAGAGGTTGGCAAACTATGGCCCGGGGGCCAGATGTGGCTCAAAAGGGTCACAAATCTGGCCCGCATGGCCATTTGAAACCCCCGCCAAGTGTCTGAGGCCAAAATGCCAAGTCAGTGTTTACCTCAACGTGGCGCAGGGCAGCAAGCATCTCCGATGCGGCTTTTCAGTGGTGTGGGGACTGGTTGGTCAGTCCGTCCACCGTGCTGAGGTAAACTCCGATGCGGCCTTTCAGTCACTGAGCTGCCACCAACACACAGCTGCCCATGGTTCCCACAGAAGTGGGGGGCTGAGCAGAGAGCGACGCGGGAGGGAGCAGTGAGGGGGCTGGCGGCTTTGGCCACGGAGACTTCGGCGAGCTTGTGGGGCTGGCGCTGAGGATGCAGCTGAAGCTGGACTTCCTCTTGTGTGTGGTGCTGCTGCTCTGGTCATCACTCTCACCCCAGGCTGAAGTCCCCAGCCTGGGGGACAGGATCCAGGTGAGTAGCTGCTTCCCGGCCAAGGGAAAGCAGAGGAGGAGGCTGGGTTTCTGCACCTGGACAGATGGTGGACCTCCACCCCCACCCCCGGTGGCAGCCCTTCTCCCTTCACTGCCTGCCGTCCTCCCACTTCAGAGGCACCGGGCTGAAGCCCTCTTTCTCTCTGCCTGGCCGCCTTCCTCTTCAGCCTGGGCCGGGCTAAGGCCTGCGGCGTTGGTGAGGTCTAAGGAAGGGGGAGGGAGCAGCAAGGGGGCCGGCGGTGAGTCATAGCCAGAGAGGAGGAGGCAGCGTTTGGGTCCTCCTCCCACAGTAGGTGTCATGGGCGATCAAAGTCCTGGCAAGGGATGTCAGGACCAGGGGCAAGATGGCAGGGTGGGAGCAAAACGGGGGTCCAGAAGCCAGGAAGCCAAGAGTCTGAATGTCAGAGAGCTGGGAGTCAAAAAGCCAAGGGTCCAGGGGTCAGGAAGCAGGGAGACATGAAGTCAGGGTCTGAGGACCAAGAAGCAAGGAGTCAAGGAACCAAACACAGCAAGGCAGGGAACATGTTGCTGTGGCAAAGAGCCAAAGGGAAATGCTGACCTTATATCCCTTCCCGGCTCTTGCCACCAGGTGCTGTGAGTTACCAATCGGCCTCACCTGTGTGGCCACACCTTGCCTCTTCAGAACAAACTTAGGAAGGCCCCAGTCCTGCAAAGTCCTACTGGTCACAGGGCCTGGCTCCTGCACACGCTCCTGAAAGCGAGGACTGTGGCTGTGGGAGCTCCCGACTCCAGCTCTTTCTTCTTCCTCCCCCCTCCCCCGTGGCAGTTCTCCCCCCCCCCCAAAAAAAAAATATAGTCTGGCCCCTCACAAAGTCTGAGGGACAGTGAACCACCCCCTTGCTGAAAACGTTGGAGGACCCCTGTGCTAGGTATACTAAATTGCTTAACCAGGCAGAAGAGGAGGAGGAAGAGACACATTTATAATGGACAAAATCTGCCTGCCCTTTGTTCTCCAGAGATATTCCTCTACTGGAAAGCATGAATGGAGATGTGGAATGGAAGCAGTGAGTCAGGGCAGGGTCGGAAGAGTTGAATAGTTTGTTGAGAGACTATGACAAACGAGGAATCGAAGACAGAGAGATTAGTGGAAGCCTGAAAATGGCAGGGAGGAGGCAGAAGTGGCAGAAAAGTGAGAAGAGGGAATACTTCTGAGAAAGGTTATTGAGTATAATTTAGGAAAGAATCATAGACTGTAAGTCATGAACTAATCAAGAGGCAGCATACAGTCAAGGTGGACCGTGTCTGAAATATTGAAGAAGATAAAGCTGAGCAGATAAAGCTGGCAAATTATAGACAGATAGGTTCAGTTCAGGGCAGCGGGAGGTTGTGCTGGGCACCTTTAAAAGGTTATATAGAAGAAACTGGCATAATTGGATGAAAATTTCAGAATTCTTAGGCCCTTCTGATGAGACAAATTCTGTCAGGTTTTAGGAGGGTACTGCTGCTGTGTGCTTTTCATTATGATATAGGAATCGTTTAAAATATTCACTTTTGTTTATGTTTATTAATAATGTTATTATTAATAATAATGTTATTAATATCCGATAAACTGGACCTGGAAACACACTGATAACACTAGTCAACAACAAATTTGTTGTCTGCATTTTTTCAGTTGATTTAGGACGAATCTGATGCCCCTGAATCCAAAAATCACATTGGTTTAGCTCAATCAGGTCAAGTTTTTGAGCTATGGCCACATGTTGTTTTTTTACGTTTTTGTTCACATGTACGCTTGTGTGGAGCATTTTAGAAGAAGTTGGTGGGGGTAAAATGCCATGTCAAATAATTGTTTTGATTGGAAATGATTATTTTAATGACAAGAAGTATTCAGGTCCGATAGTTCTGGGTGATTATGTTGAAAAGGGATCAGTTTGAAATCATAAAACCTCAAAATCTTCCATAAATTGGTGCGGCTGGGATCAACAGAAAGAACCGGAGCAGCTTCAAGTATCCTGATCTTCAATCAGCACGTCGTCCTGTAGCTCATTGTGATGAAATTCCAGTGCCTATCTTCGGAGAACTTCCTGACATTAGTGACGAAGATGCCTCCAGTATTGAAGGACATGAAGAAGAAGTGGTAGTTTGCGACCTCAGATTGTCAAAGGACTCTGCCGAACCGTTGGCATCCAGATTGAAGGAAAAAACCCTCCTCTCTGACAATGCTCGCATCAGTTCTTCCGCAACAGGCATCAAGAGTACCTCCGTTTTTTTCTCGGAAGAGAAGGACTTAGTGTACTGTGCAGATATTGCACAGCTTCTGCTCAAGCTTGGAGTGCCACAGTACGAACCCAAAGATTGGAGACTGTTGATTGACAGCAGCAAGCGATCACTGAAATGTGTTCTGCTACACAACGGCAACCAGTTTGCCTCTGTACCCGTGGCTCACTCGAGTACACTGAAGGAGAACTATGAAGCGGTGAAGTATGTGCTGGAGAAAATTGGTTATGATCAGCATAAGTGGTTTATTTGTGTTGACCTGAAGATGGTGAACTTTTTGTTGGGACAACAGTCTGGCTTCACCAAGTAGCCATGTTTTCTGTGCATGTGGGATAGTAGGGACCGTGCTCAGCATTACACGAAGAAGGACTGGCCTGTGCGGGAGGAACTGGTGCCTTGCAAAGAAAGGAACGTCATCAATGACCCTCTGGTGGACGGAGACAGAATACTCTTCCCACCACTGCACATCAAGCTCGGCTTAATCAAGCAGTTCACCAAGGCTCTGGACAAGGATGGTGACTGCCTTACTTACTTCTGCCAGGCTTTTCCAGGATTGACCATGGAGAAGTTGAAAGCTGGCATCTTTGACGGTCCTCAGATCCGTCAGCTCATCAGAGATCCAGAGTTCGGAAACTCAATGAATGAAGTGGAACTGGAAGTGTGGAAGGCATTTGTTCTGGTAGTGAAGAACTTTCTTGGCAACAATAAGGCCAGAAACTACGCAGAACTTGTCAACAACATGCTGACTGCTTTCAGAAACCTGGGCTGCAACATGAGCGTCAAGATGCACTACCTATTTTCACATCTGGACTGGTTTCCTGAGAACCTGGGTTCAATGAGTGATGAGCAGGGGGAGAGATTCCATCAAGACATGAAAGAGATGGAGACCAGGTATCAGGGTCGCTGGGACGCAGTCATGATGGCTGACTACTGTTGGACTCTGAAGAGAGACCTCCCTGCCACTGAACATTCCAGGAGTTCCAAGAAACGGAAGTTCAAGCCCTGAAGTTTGAAAAATGGTGAAGCAACATGCAATTTAGGTGTACTTATCTTTATCAATGCCCACCATTCAGTTTACAGTAAACCTGACCTGATGGAGAGAAACGGATGCCGTTTCCTGATTCAGCAGTGCAAAAATACCCTAAATCAGTTGTAGAAATCTAGACAACATTCAAAAAGTAAAAAATTGTTGCCCAGTGTAATCAATAAGAGCTAGTAGAGAGTTGTTTCCAACTTCTTTAGTGCTATTGGGAAGCTAAGGCTGGTACGAACCCGCAAAGTTTCTAAAATGTTCAAGCCAAAATACATACCATTAGCATGCATGTTAAGTGTTTTGCGGTAGAAAGAGAAGGAGACCATCCCCTCCCCAGGAACAAGAAATGGAAAGCTGCAAAGTTTTAAGAAAATGTTCAAGGAATAATTCATACACACCAGTTAGCCGTGTATTATTTTAAGATAAGGAAAAGCAAGAGAGAAATCAGCAGCAGCAACTCTGCCGTTTAAGGAAGAGCCAAGTCATTGCTTCTTCCTTATAAGATAAAAGTGAATCCCTTTTACTTATCCCCACAAACAGCCCCTGGACCTATTTGCCTGAAATTTACCTGCACTGTCAGAATAGCTGAAAATTCTATCCACTTTGGCCAAAAGGGTAAAACGTTAGAGCCATTTTTTGATTCCTCGTTATAATGAATAGGAAGAACACAGAGCTTTGTTTTATATATGGGATCCTCATAACAGAGGGTCATGGTTGCACTCGGGACCGAAGAGCTCACCTGACAGGGTTAAAATGGGGGGGGGGAGAGAAAGGAGCAGAAAGTCCTGGCCATTCCCCTGGGATCACGCCAGGCAGTTTTAGCCAATAGCCAGTAGGTGGCGTGATCCCTGGGGCTTTAAAAATGACAACGTGATGCAAGTGGGGCACTTGCTTTGCACTGCTGAACACCCACCCACCCTCCCTAGTTTAGGTAGAGTTGCTTGGCCTTGCTTTGGTTTGGGTCGCCTGTTTTGGAACAGGGGCTGGGTAGGAATTTTTTCCATTTGGCAGATTGGCTTTAGCCATTTGGTTTTCACCTGCCCCTTAGCAAATCGTCACAACTTGTAAGGTGGTGGTTAGGCATTGGCTCAGTTGGATTGTGGGAAGGGGAGGTGCGGCCATCACCTGCCCCTCCAGGAATGGGGTATTCCGTTAAAGGAATCTGGGGGTCCTGGATCTCGTCTGAAGTCCGCTTGAGGGGCTAGGGCCATGCCAGGACCACAGGAACCCCGGGGTGAGCTTAGGTTGGTCCTCATCGACCTTGCTCCTTCGTTTGGTTTACCCCATTCGATGATCACCCTGAGAGGTGGAGTCAGTTATAGTGGGGAGTCAATGCCTAAGCCAATACATGATTGTATTTCAATAAAGTTGTGGCCAAAATTTGCCCAAAACTTAAACTAATATAAGTGTCCATGTATTTATTTGGGGGGTGGGTCTTGGGGCCTCAAGATACAAACTGTAGGAGCCAAATTGCAGATTGAGGTAGAGAGGACACACAGTGATTCGGAAACAGATCAGATTTTTTTTTTTAAAAAAAAACAACATACAGATACAGAGCAAATCTTGGAGCCCATGTGTGCCCTTAGTAACTGCAAAATAATTCTGAAAAAAATTTAGATGCTTCCTCAGTCTAAGATTATAAATGAGAGGAAACAGGGAAATTAGCTAGCTGGAGAGAATATAGCTGTTGTTTTTCAGTTTAGCATATATGGAAGTGGATGAGCACAATTAATTTCTATTGCACTGCTCAGTGACCAACGTGCTTTTAAGTTCTCATGCCATTTATCAACACCAGCAGCTCCTCCTTCTCATAGATACTGATGAGTAAAATAAAATTGAAATCCAGAAAAAAACACCTTCTAGGAATCAGCTTCATTTTTGCCCCCAATCCTCTTATTAAGTGCTTATTAAGGTGGAAGTCTTGTAAGAAACCGTTTGAAGAATATTTGTTTAGAAATAAGCCATGTATGATTTTGTCTCCTTTTTTCTGTTGGAGTTAATAAAACCCAAATGACTAAAATGAAGGATTTAAAATGCAACACACACACACACGGCTGCATTACTGGGAATAAGCCAAATTGAACCCAGTGGGAAACACTTCAGATTAAATATTAGAATCATAGAATTGTAAAGTTGGAAGGGATCCTAAGGATCATTTAGTCCAACCCCCTGCAATGCAGGAATATGGAGCTGTCAGATCCAACCTGCAGTGTAGTCCATTATCAGCAATACACTCTATCCAGGTAGACTTAGCTATAAAACAATTTTTCCAAATTAATTTAAATTTATTTCATTTATGTTGGGAAGTGATTTCTTTCCCAGCAGACCTATACAATCTGTTTGCTAGTTCTAAGTTTATGAGCAGAAAGCTCCTCTTATTTATGTCTTTCTGCTAAGATTGTAGAATATATGTCCCTCATTTAAGAGTGTGGGAAGGCTTCAGTAATCGACTACAAATATATATATATATATCCATCGTTGTGCCTGAAAATGCATAGCTGCCTTTGGGTCTAACCCTTACAGCATACGCACACTGAAAAATGGTAAATCAGAAATTATGTATTTCTGGTACATTAATGAAAATATTAATGTTCTAATAATACACCATAAGAGTCTATATCCTCATACTATCTGCCTACTCAGTTAAATTTAATATACTGCACAATTCCTCTTTCGCAGAACTGCAGCCTACCTGTCACACAAAACCTTGCCTCAAGCACTTTAATAAACTCAAATTATGGGCATCCAATCTGGAATATTTTGCAGGTAATAAGCAGATCAAATATTCATGAAAATGGGTAATTCAATTTTTAGATATCCATGGACAGTTTGTTCCCATGGATGTTTTTTACTACTCATACTTTGCCAGATGTGTTTCGAGGCAGAAAAGTGCGTAATCATTGTATTCTAGGGATATCTTTCAGAAAGGAGCAGAATGAAATCTTAGGCTTATGCTTTACATTACATCACTACCTATTTCATCTCCCTGCTTAAAATACTTACCCCAAGGTGAGAAAAACTAAAACTGAAAAGATCCAAGAGCTCTATAATATAGAATTTTCTACAGGTTTCTAAAAAGGATACCTTTTTCTCTAATAGTTATAATCCAATAACAGCATTTTTAAGCTTTGATGTATTTATAGTGACACTGAAATAGGTTTATATCCTAAATACTCAATACATGCAGGATGTCTACCTATGTGCCAGCGTTACTGCAATGCTATATCTTGCCTTGCGACATTCCTCTGATTTATTTGATGGTGTCATCTCAATTGTTTGTTGATGAAACCATTGTTTGGAAGGATCTGAAACACAGTTTTGTGCAGGTAAAGCAATTCCTATAATTACTGTTTCTTTCTATCTCAAATGAAGACATTAATGGAGTATTTTACTTGTACAGTGGTACCTCAAGTTAAGAACTTAATTCGTTCTGGAGGTCCATTCTTAACCTGAAACTGTTCTTAACCTGAGGTACCACTTTAGCTAATGGAGCCTCCTGCTGCCGCTGTGCAATTTCTGTTCTCATCCTGAAGCAAAGTTCTTAACCCGAGGTACTATTTCTGGGTTAGCGGAGTCTGTAACCTGAAGCGTCTGTAACCTAAGGTACCACTGTATGGGCCTTTTATTTTTGAACATGTGAAGCTGGAGATATCGCTTCATCCACAATGAATTCAAATGAGCATTCTCTAGTCACATTCATATACAAGTTTTAATTTTTGAATTTTCAAAACAATATGCACAATTTTTTTGTAATTGCTAATGGTGTCCATTGGATCTGGAAAGCTGGACCCTAAACACCGATCTAAAATAGAAAGAATATTTCTTTCTCTGAAGTAAATTATAAATGGGTGCTATTTATCATGGGTTTCATTAGTTCGAAGGAGATACAGTGGTACCTCGAGTTACAAACGCCTCAGGTTACAAACGCTTCAGGTTACAAACTCTGCTAACCTGGAAGAGTTACGTCCAGTTGTCCCAGGATGAGAACGGAAATTGTGTGCCGGTGGCACAGCGGCAGCAAAAGGTCCCATTAGCAAAAGCAAACCTCTAGTTAAGAACAGTTTCAGGTTAAGAACAGACCTCCAGAATGAATTAAGCTCATAACTAGAGGTAAAGGTAAAGGTAAAGGTGCCCCTGACCATTAGGTCCAGTCGTGACCGACTTTGGGGTTGCAGCGCTCATCTCACTTTATTGGCTGAGGGAGCCGGCGTACAGCTTCCAGGTCATGTGGCCAGCATGACTAAGCCGCTTCTGGTGAACCAGAGCAGCGCATGGAAATGCCGTTTACCTTCCCACTTGCACTTTGACGTAGTGCACTATTTATCTACTTGCACTTTGACATATTTTCGAACTGCTAGGTTGGCAGGAGCAGGGACCGAGCAATGGGATCTCACCCCATTGCGGGGATTCGAACTGCTGACCTTCTGATCGGCAAGTCCTAGGCTCTGTGGTTTAACCCACAGTGCCACCTGCATCCCTAACTAGAGGTACCACTGTATATGTAATAAGTTGTGTGGGGAATGCTAAAATATCGTCAGTCTATTATTAGCTGCATTATTTTGAGTAACCTAATGGTTTTACCAAAGTGTAGATTTGTTAGCCACAGCAGAAAACAGCTGGGGGAAACTTAACTGCAAATTGAGTTCTCCAATTAGGTTTCATTCAGAACTGAAAAGAAGCCCAGGAATATTCCCATTAAAGCAAGATGCTTGCAACCCAGCTTTCTTTCCTACCAGGTTATCACTTACATCAACAAGTGGTGTAATATATTTCAAATGGAATTACCAAGGTAGAAATCTATTCAGTTACCTCTATTCAGATAAAATGAGTCAATGTGGGAAAGGTCCAGGTACTAAATTCTTATCGCTTGTGGTTTCCCAGAAAACACTGGAGAAAATGTGACATGGTGTGAGGAAGTCTCAGTTGCATGTTCAGGCACACTAAGCATATCGCTGATGTAGGCTGCAGGGTGGAGAAAGAAGTAAAAGCCACAGGACAGCATCTTGAGATCGAAACAGGCTATCACTTTATTGATTACAGGTATCAGTAGGCTTTGGCGTAGGCACTGGGTGAGTATCCTGAATCACTCAACCCGCCTGCTGGTTGATCATTTGTTGGGGTTGATCCCATGTCAAGGATCGCCCTATGATGTACATCAAATAAGTGTGGCCCGCTCAGATCTCCACCTTGGTGAGCAAGATGAACACTTCTTCACTTGCTCCATTGTCAGAATCTTCTTCCTAAATTAAGCTATCACAAATCATGAACTGCAACCAATGTCTGCCATAGCATGGGAGATGTGGGGATAGGGTGCCTCTAACTATTTCTTATTACATTCTTCTTAATTGCATATACACTGATGTCAAAAGGAAAAGCTTAAAAAAAATGCATGGATGGCTAATAAGTTGTAATGAGTCAAGAAAATACATATACAAGATGGTAAGTCTCAAACACTTCTCTGAAGTAGGAGGCTGCTGAATACTGTTCATTTATATATGCAAAAGCTCAGCATATGCTGCTTCTGCTATTTGTAAGAAGCTTGGCAAAGTTACTCTGAGCACTCCAACTGTTAAGCTTCTTCCAATTTGGAAATTATGTGTCATTTTATAAGGATCATAGCCTCCTTTATGTTCACTTGATGGTCATCTCCACCCACAAATAAAAGGAACAGATCATGACAAGCATTTAAACATCATCACAACACCACTTCAGGGACATGGCAAGACGCTCAGATAATGTGCAGCCTTCTGTTTATTCTCAAATAGATAGTCTGAGCTCCTGTTAATAGTGCTCATTCCGGCTTAATGCTAGCCTGGTCCATACCTTGCCAGAACTGCACACACACACACACACACACACACACACTAGGACCTACAAAAATAAATAAATCAAATTTTGCATCTCTGTTTCAATCACAAGGTTCCTTAACAGTGCCAACCACATTAGGCAAACCCACTGTAGAGAGGGCTAGGACACCTGAAACAGGATCCTCACTTTGATAAAATTTAATCTCCATTCTTTGAAAGGTGTACAAGGCTCCTTATAGGAAAAGGCAATTTATTTATTTATTACTAAAGCTTAATACATACTGTGCATCTTAATGTGCACATTAAGATGAAAACCAGGGGGATATTAACAATCCAGTCAAACCAACAATTCATGTTTTGCTAGATAGGCACATGACGGGAGCTGAAGCTCACAGGGTTTTCACGTAAGTTTGCTAGATAGGACTCTGTGAGAGGCACTGTCACTGTGCCCTGACAGTGGGAGGATGTAGCTATTTATATTCTCCCACTTCCTCCTTTTTTTTGTCACTTCCCATCAAGCCAGCGATGTGAGAACATTTGCTGTGTCTGAGCTACAATGCCAAGACACCATTTTAAACTAGTCTAGAGCAGGCATCCCCAAACTCTTCCCTCCAGATGTTTTGGGACTACAACTTCCATCATCCCTAGCTAACAGGACCAGTGGTCAGGGATGATGTGAACTGTAATCCCAAAACATATGGAGGCTGAGTTTGGGGGTGCCTGGACTAGAGTATGCCTTTGTAACTGAATTACCATGTTAAGCCTGCCTGAACAAAGCTGCTGTATCTGTTACCCTTCAACAAGTCTTCCAAGTGAGTAAACATTATTTTTACTTTTTTACAAGACTTTTGGTGGTGGCAATTGTTTTAAAATAGAGCTTCTACTTCCAGGAGAAGGGCAAATATGAAAGAACAGCCATTACCTTGACCTGATTCACCACTATAATATCATAATAGGCAAAATGTTGTGTTAATCATTCCTTTCCACTCCGATCACTCATCTAAATAGGTGAGCCACCGTCCTCCTTCCACAGCATTTAAACATTTTAATCTTCCATGTCAGTGACACTGCCACAATTTTTCTCTCCCTACATCAGGGGACACTGTGTCACTTCTTTGTCATGTACCCTGCAGTCCTTCTGTACATGACAAATCATCATTCTCTTCTCTCTCTTATGTCGGCTGCAATATTTCTCCTCCCTCCACACACACACATTCCTGCACTGTGTGTTGTATGTCATTCATCCTTACGACACAAGCAGGTCAAAACAAAATGCTTTGGTGACCTCCCCCAGAATCTGAGGTCATTCCTGTACTAATCACTTAACTTCTTACTTAAATAATTATTAGTGGAATCATTAATTATTAAGAGTTAAGCCTCATGTGGATGATGTCATATACTGCTTAAAGTGGTGTTTAGAATAATACCTTGTGGTTAGATTCAGGGAGAAAATGGAATGAATACTGATGCATTAAAATGTATCACTGTTCAAAACTCAACTTTAAGTAAGAAGAAGACTGCATTGGGTTCCTGTATTTTGCTGTAGATTCTGAAAAGGTCAAAACCAAGGATATGCATTTGCGCATTAGATCCTTCATATCATTACACCTCCAGGAGAAGAGTAGATATCTATCTTTCAAAATAACCATGTGGGGTTTTTTTCATTCCAGTAAGACGACTACAGTCTTAGCATTTACAGTTTCTACATTTCGTTGGAGGCTAAATCTGAAATACGCAGCTTCAGAAGTTGATCAGTGGTCTCACACGGACCTCATAGGTTCCTCTGAAGCTAAAAGCACATTGCTCTCACCTGCGGATGGGTGGACCCAATGACCTCAGAGCACATGATTCTGATACATTGTTGAATTTACTGTAAGTAGGTCTCATTCTGGTCAGTGACTGCTTGAGAGATGTAGATGACAAGAGCCCTGAGCACTCTTGGAATCAAGCTTGAGTTGGCAGGCTCAGACAGAGAAGGTGGAGGAGGAAGAAATGAGAGGAACTGGGGAAACCTGGATTGGAGCAAGGAGGATCTCCCCATTCTAACCCAACTTCAGTTGTATTGGAAGAGGGAGCAGAGATGCTGGCTGTCCCCTCTGTTCTTCCTGCAGAGTAGGAAGCTTCAGTAGAAGCTCAAAAAAGAAGTAACAGCAATTGAACAGGAGCCTGGACAGGAGGGTACATTCTTGTTACCTAGAACCAGGTGCCACCTTTATATGAGAGCAGACCTACCCACCCCAACAAAGTGTGTGTTTGCAATGCAAATATTCCCACAAAGCAAAAGAGTATCACAAGTGAGTACACCATGTCCCATCTTTAAAAGCTTGGCAGGAGAGATGGGGGAACTTGTTGGGACATTTTCATCACTTCCATTCAGTTCTGAACATCTTGCCATGCACCTGAACTCCTGAATTGTGACTTCTGACCACTGTACCTGTTGTTAAGCCTGTACCATTACTTGCCTCAGTTCCAAATAAGACTATGTTTCTGCATGTATTCAGCAGTAGGCAGGACAGCAGGACAGGACAGTCAAACTATGGTTTGACTGCATGTTTGTCATCTTAACTATGGCTGTATTATGTCTTCAAGGACAATCCAGGAGACACATCTAAGCCACTCTCAGCTTACCAAAAGAAAAGGCAGATACAGGTGGAACAACTAAATAAATAAATATTAATATATTTTCCAGCTATAAAGTTTGTTTTTGACAAGACATCATAGCATGTAATTTTGCCAAGTATATCTTTTGAGTTTGAGTCTAAAAAGTATGAGTCTAAAACTTAATCTTTGAATGGAAATGTATCATGTTCATACCAATTATACTAATTGTGTGTTTTGCAAAAATGCATTCAGGGGGAAAAAACCCACAATTTCTCTCTAGCAGCTGTTGATCAAACCTACCTTAAATCTCTATACACATTTTAATTTCTATTATAAACTTTGGATACAGATCTTATGCTAAAGTGGGTTCCTTCATCACTGCCACTTAAAAGGCAGTCAGTGTTCAGGGGTGTTCTAAGACATACTCTCAAACTTCCTATGCTTGCATTCTGGATAAATGACTTGTCCTATTGAGCTAGTTTCTGTTGCATACCAATGCTGTCAGATTATAATACCTGTCATTAACACATCACCAAACAGTCGAACCGAATCACTAAAGATAGGAATTAGACTGGTGATAATTTCCTAACAATACTCTTAAGTATATATTAAGAAAGGGATAAGTGTTACAGATCCCATAATGCATTACTTTTATTATCCCTTAGGTATCAGTTTGTTTTATAAGTGTTCACTTAGAACTGCCAGATCTTACAGTGAAACACTTTTTCCCCCCAATGGAAATTGAGCTCTGAGGGTGTGTACAAATGCTACCCCTCTCTCTATGAACCCTAAATGACAAATGCTGTCTGTCTTGGAACACCCATTTAGTCTCTCCTTTGCTGTAAGGGAAGGAAACCTGTGGTCCTCCAGATGTTGCTGCTCTCAAGTTTCAATACAGTTTTTCCAATGGTCAAGGGTGATGGCAGAGATTACCCATCCCCACCATTAGGGGGAATGACCCTCAATGGTACAACTGCATGCAGAAAGTCACAGGCAGTGCTGGACAACCCACAGTCTGAAGCCTACAGGCAATATGGAAATTGATGGTCAGGTTCCTTTGGCAGAGTACAGGGCAGAGTATATCCCGGGTGGTTCTGTTTTGACAAGGTGGCCACCCTCGGAGTGGTGCCTTAGCTTTCTCATACTCCCCCCGCCCCAAACCATAATGTTGGTGTATTGCCAAAATAAACTTGCAACGAGCCTTGAAACACGACCTAAAACACCTGCTTAGCAATGGAAATTCTCCCCAGCAATCAGGACATGTCTGCAGAAAGAGAGATGTGGTGGAGTGTCAGGCAGTCAGAGTTGGTCATTGTGTCTGCCAAAATATGTGAAAGTCTGTGAACTTGTCTCTCTGGCCGGATGGCTGAAGGGAGCAGAGATCTGTATGTAGTTCTGTTTCTTATTTTATATGTAGACCAGCTAGTGTTGTTACACAGTGCTGTAACTTCAGAACATGTACATCCCGAAGATTTATACATTCTTCAGGAAGGGCTTTTACACCTACCAGCTTAGGGCAAAAAATGTTGAGATGAACTACTTCTACACAAACTCTGCCTTCCACTTATGTGTCCAACAGGGCCCTAGCCCACAGTCAGAGCCTCAGAGCCTTCCCGTTTACTAAGAATTGTTCATTGCTTTGCTGATCCTCCCTGAACAGAATGCTAACCATCTAAGAAGGGTGCACACTTTTATGGTGAAACAAGGCATCTATTTTAAAAAAAAGAAATGTCAAAAATAGCTTGTATTTAGGGCCAATGTGGATGAGACAGTATTCGTGCAGTTAGCAACTGAATGTTTTTTTGTTTTGTTTTTTAAAAAAGTAAGCAGCAGGTATGAGGAGTCCAGTGGCAAAGATGAGTAGAGGGGTTAACTCTTTGTTCCCACTGTAATCCTGATCAAGATTTCAGTCCTCTTTGCATGTAATTTGCATCGGAAGAAAAAGCTTCCATTGGTGTAAATGGGTATTTTTCTTCAAATGCAAATAGCCGGTATGGGGATCCCAATATGGAATGAGATCTCAACCGGAGGCAAAGACCCATACCCTCTCATCATCTTCCCAATCCAAATTGCCTGTACTTCCCCATTGTCCTTGCTATTTACTTTTAAAGTCCATTCACACAACTGCTAATTTTTAGGAATGGCATATTGTCTAGTAGCTTATCCCATAGAAGCAGTATGTTTCCAGTATTGCTCTATTGAAATCAGTAATTAAATTTACCTTCCTTGAACCCTCTCTTCAGGTTTTGCATTGGTGATGGAATCCGGGCTTAATTAAATATTAACTCTCAGTGTCGGAGGCTTGGACTCTGTTTTATAATTATACAATTTTACTGTCTGTTTGGATTGTAGGGTGTTAGAGGAGGGATTGTACCTCTGGTGGGGGACATGCCATGCTCCTTCTGGGGTAGTTTGTCCACTTCCGGCCTCCACCCTGCACTTAGCTCTCACCTGTGGCTCCTATAAGCTATCAACATGCAACAGCAGCCACACCCCAGGAAACGGCTTTGACTGGCTGGCTAAACCAGGTGATATTTCTTTCATTTGCCCCTTTCTGCTTCATTGTTTAGCATAAAATACCTTTTATTTGTTACTTACACAGGATCATGTAAAATATGGCACCAGTTGTCTTTATTTCAAGATCCAAGACTCAGCATTTTCTTACCTGCCTAAAGAGTCAATGCGTACAATCTGTGCTTCTTATTTATATTCATCTGGTACTTAATTAAGCCCTATTAAGCTGTACACCTGCAGTGCTTTCATCCTCAGACTGCTACACTGTAGCTTTTAACAATGCATTACCACATTTTTCAAATTATGATGCAGGCCTTCTTAAGGAGGCATGAAGCACAGCACCCTGGGGAACTCTCTCTTCATTGCAAGCCCCATTCATTTATGTGTGCAAAATAAAGTCTCAGTGGATTGTGCCCAAAGGCAGTTTCTGAAGAAAACTCCTCCCAGTTCTCAAAACAGCTAGTTCATAATTGGGATTTCTTTTTTTAACTCTAAAATGTGAAATAAAAAAAGAAAGCATCACACACACAGTAGAAGAAATTTCAGTCTAATGCACAGTAGTAAACATACATACAGGACTTGCATTAATCATCATTCTTCGACTTGCTGCACATTGTATGTGTTTGCATCCAAATACTAAACAAATAAAAATAATGCCCAACAAATTCAACCCTCCCCCCACTTTTCCCAATCAGACAAAATCCTAAGAGGAGAAAGGGGCTTTCAAAGCAATTCTGATATAGACTTTGCCTCTGGCAGAACAAGAAGAAAGTAAAGTCTGTAGTCAGGAACCCTGTCAGATTCTCATTGGCAGCATAGGTAAAAAAAAAAAAAAAGAGTCTGTCTCTCAGGCATTCAAGATGGTGACTTTTAAGGGATTTACAGATTAAAATTAACCCCAGAATAACAAGGTTATCAATGGCTAACACTATAAAGCAGACAAGTAAGATGCACATCAGTTGTTGCATATAAGCAAGCAGCCTTCCGTGGTAAGTCTCATTTATAGTTCTGTTATAGCTGTAATGCAGGGATGGCCAACTCTTAAGAGACTGCAGTCTACTCACAGAATAAAAAAAAAACTGGGAGTGATCTACCCCTTTGGGGTGGAGGTTCAGGTCAAAGTTGATGAGCTTTTTTAGGGGGAAAGGGGAGAAGTCGCCCACCAAAAGATCACTAAGGAAACCATCAGCCTCACTGCAAAAGCTCCCTCTTCTGTGTGCAACAATGGAGGGCGGGGTGAGGCCCAATTCTATTTTTAGCTGAGGAAAGGGAACCATTGATCGACAACGATCTACCAAAACCTCTCCTGGGGATCTACCAGTAGATCGTGATCAACCTGTTGAACTTCCCTGCTGTAATGTAATTCACAGGGTTCAGAGAACATGAAAACCACACCAGAAAGAAAGAAAAAAAGACTCTGTTTTGTGATGTCACTCATCCAGGAACTATTGTAACAAATACACCAAATTCCTATTAGCAGGTGCCATGATGGGGAGAGAAGCAGGATCACCTGACGTTTGGTTGGTTGTGTTGCCGCTGCTTTATGGGAGGTAGAGCGACCAGGTGGTGGCAAGGTTGTTGTGGTTCAAGCACAAATGCTGAGTTTGACTTCACCAGTGCATTTGCACCACTCCAGCCACATCACTGGCTCACCCCTGCCTTACACTTTCCAGTAAGCAACAGTGATGCGATCAATGGGAGGTCAGGTGAATGCTGCTGCTCCATCATGCTCTCTGCTCCTGCACATTCCACATCCCATGTTCTCTTGGAGAATGAGCCAATGTTTCACCTTTCCAACACAAATCTCAAAAATGGAGTTCCAAGTGACGTTTCCATTTCCTTTCCTGAGGGATGCCTTTTATGTTGCAAAGTCTATGGGACTCTGGGTTCAGCAATTTGCAGTCTTTTGCGGAAAAATTAAACAAATGCATTTTCAGAGCGTGCATTCTGAAAGGCATCTAATGCTAGCCGAAAATCAAGGCAGATACAAAAATTCAAGTTGTGGGTATTCTGTGCACACCAAAAAACACTTCTCAGCATAGTTCAGAAGGAAACGTTTATTATAATTATTATTAGCTTAGAAACACTTTCTTCTTGTACAGACACTCCTGTCGTCTTTATGTACAGAACCAACTAGCTTTTTCACACAGTAGTTCTCAGACCTCTTTCTTCTGATTGTCCTCCCCCTCCCCATTCCTATCACAATAATATAACTACTCTACAGAAGTCACTTCAGGGAAGAAGAACTCATGTTATTGTTAGACTTGACCTTGTCTGTAAAATGAGATGCTTCGGGCATTTGTACTTCATAGAAATGGGATGGTGAATTTAACTTTTATTCAGTAAATATTTTCAGTTTAATACAATTTTCACCCATGTTAACCTTAAGGTTGCCACGTGGGTCACTGGAATGACTTTTAAACTTCTTTGCACTCTTCAGGCATGCAGAACGCTTAATTTGAATAGCGGACAATATGCATGAGTATTCACCTTGTGGTAAACGTCTGCCCTTTCATCATGACAGATAGTTCACATATGTAGGGTCTATTGACTTAGACATTTTCACATATAGGTTCTAGTTCTATTTCTGGTGTGGAATGACATTGGACATACTAGTTCATGATATGCGAGCGCTAAAATGAAGATGTTAATCAGTAAACTACAAAAGATTTAGAACACTTTCTAGTATTCATACAGACAGATTTTCATTGGTCCCAGTTCATATATTGAGAAATGAGAGAGAGAGAGAGAGAGAGAGAGAAGGAGAAGGAGAAGGAGAAGGAGAAGGAGAAGGAGAAGAAGAAGAAGAAGAAGAAGAAGAAGAAGAAGAAGAAGAAGAAGAAGAAGTATGCCTAGTTTTTGGTGAATTGACTCTTTCGTGAAGTTGCATAGCTCAGGTTATTCACATTTCATTATGCCTCAAATTTTACACCAGCTAACAGTCGTTTTGGGGGACTGTCTGGAAAGATTTGTTGTATTGCAAAAAACAACAGAACAGACCTCAAACAAACCAAAGTATGCTTTGTGTGCATTTTTCTTAAAAGGAAAGAATACAAACAGTATCATGCAATATATATTTGCTACAGATTAACTTAGAAAAAATAACTTTTGGGAAAATATTTTGTGCTATGACGGATTTTCATGTTGGAAAAAGAGAGCTTTGGATGCTGCAATATTTAGTTCATAGAACCCCTTTTAAACTGAGCTGCAGTCCTGTTCAGTCAAGCATACGTATTGGGAATGATCTAGAAAAGAGAATCTTCAGTACTGTGGTACATAGGCAGAAAATATTTTTAGATTTCAGGCATTTTATATTCTGGTATAATTATGCACTCTGTTGAGGCTTCAGCAAATAAGGGAAATGGTTGTGTTACAAAAAACGACTCAATTAATGTATCAAACGGCAGCAAATACATACCGTTTGATGTTTCCCTTTCATTACCGCAAGTTATTCTTTTTAACGAGGTCAACAATTATTCATATAAGCCAAGTCACAAAAGTTAACAAGTCAGCAAAAGGAAATCTCTAATTATCTGTAGCAACATCATCCTAACGGACAGGTCTTACGACCTTGAACTTATTTACGGTCCATTTGCAGGCACTTACTGCAGAAAAACAGAAGGCACCCATCACCTTTATGCCCTGCCTGTGGCATCTGGCTGACTGCCACTAGAAACAGAATGCTAGAGTATGTAAACTTCAGTCTCTTGTTCCAGCATATGTGGATCAACATCATCATATTTGTGTATTCCTGTGCTTATGGAACTGGAATCAAATATGCACCACCTGCACACAAGACAGGGGTATCAGTACACATGGGATAACCTGAAAGCTTGAAATTGAAAGAAAAACATTTTGGCAAAAATCCGTAAGCAGATAAACAACAACCAACACTCTGTCCCTTATTAACTCAGTGACATAGAATCTTGACTGACTGGCAGGGGGCAAGGCAGCTGGGTGTGAGTGCAGGGGGCAAGGCAGCTGGGTGTGAGTGGTATAGTGGTTGGAGCAGGATGAGTCAGATACATGAGTTCTAGAGAGGTCACTCATTCTGGAGAGGTCATTTCCTGGTTCACACTGATAAACTATTTTTAAACGTTGCCAGGAATGGGAGAGAGTTGCTGAAAGACAGAGAATCCACTGACTTGCATGCATACTGGTTGCACTTTTTAAAATAAAAATATGTTCAAAAACTAATAAACCTATGAATTTCGCACATGAGACAATATCGAACATAGAGCAGTTAACTTAGAGTCTATTTTGATGTTAACTCCTGTCAACCATAGGCATAGATAATTCCTACACCCCACCCATTTTGTGCCAGACCCCTTTGCCGTCTCCAAATCACAGCATCTGAGTGAAAAGTGTTCTGCAGTCCTGGCTGAGGAACTGAAGCCACTACATTAATTACCTTGCATCTGTAGCATTTGGAAGTATCCCAGTCTGTTTGGTTCTCTTCTACGTTCCAATCTGATTTTGTAATTCGCATCCAGATCTGAAGTTCTGTTTGGCCTAATTGACTATAATAGAGAATTTTAAAATGCCTATTAAATTTTTCCTTGTTACATAAGTGGAAGAAATTTGCAGGCAAGGGGGCCCCCCCAGCCTGCCAAATTCTAAGCAGATCCCTTCAAGCGAGGGTGGTGGTGGTGTTCTGCGCAGAGAATCTTGTTTTGTTTCATTTTCTTTAAAGGATTAGCTTTTGATTTTCTGCTACAATTGGATGCTAACTGCAAGCATGATTGAAGCCTGCCAAATTTCAGAAAGATGGGTATACAGTGGCTCCCTGTAAAGTCAGACCAATTTTAAGATGGTTAAACAAAAATCACATTGCCTTCCCTAGGTTTTTTTTTTTTTTTTTTGGGGGGGGGAGGCAATCACTGAAAGCTGGAGACATGAGGGAGGTATCCAGAGATAGGTGATTAAAAGCAGGAAAGATTGGTGGGTGGGTAATATATTCTCCTTTTTTCCATCCTGAGCATCATTGTCTCCCATCTTCTGTTCCTATGTTTAACACACCAAGCACACTAAAACCCACCATTATAATTTTTAATGTGAATGTGTTATTACATCTTTGAAATTAAATTACCTACAACTTTCAGGCATGTGGAATCTTTTGTTGGATCACATTAAAAGCCTTATCTGAAAGCAGTGTGATTTTTCCAATTTATAGAACTACTTAAAGGTGATGCCTTACAAATTAGTCCTGTACTCTACTCTGTCCTAGCCACTTTTTTTTTCTTCCATGAAGGGGCCAAAATTCATTGGCAGAGAAAATTATTTGCATGCAGAAAGGTCCATGCTGAAAACCGAGACATCTCCAGGACAAAGGCTCTCAGGTAGTAGGACTAGGAATGAAGTTTCATGTGTTCATACTCAATTTTGCAGAAGATCAGGGAACCAATGAAACTATGCATAGTTTCCATAGTTTGTCCCTGCTTTCTGCAAGGATGATAGGAGCTCATCAGTTACTCTTGTCACATTAAAATACATGCTATAGCTATAACCACATTTGGTCTACGTAAATCAAAAGGCTACATAGCTTTATTTCTCCACAGGAACAACAGTAAGAAATTAAAATAATGGTTCTTATGGCAGAAGACTGCTGTGATAACAGCAAGCTAATTTTCAAGGCCCTAGAATTTCAAAAATGTTTTGACAACCAACAGTAAAAACTGTTCATGTCTTTCGTTATTGTATAAAAATGCTAGTACTCTCTCTTCCTTTATTCCATTCCCTCTGTGTAGCCATGGACTTTTCCAGATGAAGGAGAATTAGCATTACAGATTTGTTTTCCCCATTACAAAGCATGATCACACATTTTCAAATCCTGCTCTCATTAGCTTTACATTTGCTGCTACAGCAACCAACTCTTAAATGTGCCTTGACTTAAACTGTAAGAAGGGTTCTAATGCAGTTCCTAGGAAAATCTATGGAAAGGCATAACAAGCACATCACATGCAGCAATTTGACTTCTTAAATGCATTTTTGGTGCTTTTTCAGGCAATGGTTTCATTTATAAGATTCCATTGGCACCCCTGCCAAAAGGCCTCTCCCTTTCATGATTTAATCTGTGTGGTTTTCTTTTTAGGGTGCAATCCTAACCCTTGCCACAGCTCGGAATGACTTAATAGAGTGATGGGACTCCTGTTGCAGCCACAGCCCTGCTGACCTTGCTGGGTGGATGGTAGGGAGCAAGCAGATAAACAAATCAGCCTGGAGTGGGCACAATGCTTGGGTCTTGCCTGAAGCCATCTTGTGCCAGGACCAGACATGGATCAGGATCCAACTTCCCTGGCCATCTCAGTACCTGCTGGCAGCTAACAGATTGAGGTTGAATCATGACAAGACAGAAGTACTGTTTTGGGGAGACAGGAGGTGGGTGGGTGTGGAGGACCCCCTGGTCCTGAATGAGGTAACTGTGCCCCTGAAGGACTAGGTGCGCAGCTTGGGAGTCATTTTGGACTCGCAGCTGTTCATGTAGGCGCAGGTCAATTCCGTGTCCAGGGCAGCCGTTTACCAGCTTCATCTGGTATGCAGGCTGAGACCCTATCTGCCTGCGAACTGCCTCACCAGAGTGGTGCATGCTCTGGTTATCTCTTGTTTGGACTACAGCAATGTGCTCTATGTGGGGCTACCTTTGAAGGTGACCCGGAAACTACACCTAATCCAGAATGTGGCAGCTAGACTGGTGACTGGGAGCAGCTGCTGAGACCACATAACACCAGTCTTGAAAGACCTACATTGGCTCCCAGCACGTTTCCAAGCACAATTCAAAGTGTTGGTGCTGACCTTTAAAGCCCTAAACAGCCTCTGTCCAGTATACCTGAAGGAGCATCTCCACCCCCATTGTTCTACCCGGACACTGAGGTCCAGTGTCGAGGGCCTTCTTGCAGTTCCCTCACTGCGAGAAGCCAAGTTACAGTGAACCAGGCAGAGGGCCTTCTCAGTAGTGGCATCCGCCCTGTGGAATGCCTTCCCACCAAAGAGAACAACAACTACCAGACTTTTAGAAGACATCTGAAGGCAGCCCTGTTTAGGGAAGCTTCTAATGTTTGATGGATTACTGTATTTTAATATTTTGTTGGAAGCCACAGAGTGGCTGGGGAAGCTCAGCCAGATGGGCGGGGTATAAATAATAAATTATTATTATTATTATTACTCCTTGCCTCCAGGAAGCCCCTGCATGTTTGGTAGGCCAGGGTAAGCACTGTGTAGGCAGAGTGACACTGGCATCACTCTGCAGGCCGAGAGCAGCAGGGGTCAGTGAATGCCAGTTAATTTCTCCCCTCTCCCATGTTTATAATTCATTCCATGCCCATTGGTGGGTTTAGCTTGTGTCTTAACTTTCTAAAAAACTAAAACTAAAACTAAAAACAGATTAGCTTGCTTGTCTTTCCCAAACTGCTAACTCTGGTGCCTTTAACATGCCATGAACAGGAAATCTCGGTGTTTTTGTTTTGTTTTAAAGTTATTTAAGAATGCTGGCAGAGCTGGCAGATTAAAGAAAACTTTAATCTCAACTGTATAAAAATCAGCTAAACCATATTTGCAGTAAGATTCTCTCAGGACTTTTGAGTTTGTGAGATGGCAAAAAACACAGAAAGCCAGTAGGAGAGGCTATGATTGATCTCAGAAATACTTTGCATTAATACAGGAGTGACACTGATATCTATCGAGTTTGATGAATCTGGTTAATTTCAAATTTAATTGCTACAGTAAGTATATGTATGGTACAACCCTATGCATATTTACCCAGAACTAATAACCACTGTGTGTTTAATGGGGCTTATTCTCAGGTAGAGCAATTATAGACTAATTGCTATTAAGCTTATTTGGTAGCAAATAATGAAAAAATGATCATAAGGAACATATTTAGGTTGTGTAACTTTAAAAAAAAACAAAAACCTACATATCTAACCTTTTATCTCTTCACATATCCAGACCATTTCTCCTCTCTAGTGACAAATGAAAACAGTAATCAAAAGGCCAATGGTAATATAGTGGCAGTAAAAATACGTGAATATTTGTGAAAGAGTTTCCAGTTTTCAAAGTATGTGAGGATGTTTTTCTTGTTCATTTGGATATTCTGCCTTGCTAGATGAAGAGGTAATTGGGCTACCATCCCTACCATCAGCAACCTAGGAAGAATAATCCCCAATAACTGCAGCAGACTAAAGGCAACTAATACGTCCCACTGGTGCAAGTATGGGAAACACCCTCAGATGGTGGTGAACTACAACCCCAGCAAGATTGGTCAATGCTGGGAATTGCAGTTCACTAACATCAGGAGTTGGAAAAGATTGAGGGCACCAGGAGAAGGGGACGACAGAGGACGAGGTGGTTGGACAGTGTTCTCGAAGCTACAAACATGAGTCTGACCAAACTGCGGGAGGCAGTGGAAGACAGGAGTGCCTGGCATGCTCTGGTCCATGGGGTCACGAAGAGTCGGACACGACTAAACGACTAAACAACAACAACAACAAAACATCAGGAGAGCCAAAGGTTCCCAGTACCTGCCCTAGTGGAAGCTAGTAGAACAACTTTTGATACTATAATTGGGCTTTTCTCTTGCCCCATACATCCCACCAACCAAATTGGCTAGGGGGGTTAAGAAGCCCCAGAACAGTGCATGGGGAAAGGAAATGGGAGATCATTCCATCTGGCAAGCTGAAATGTTTGTGCTGGCAGAACAATTTCCTTAGCAGCACATAGCACTCCTCCCAGTATGGCTTAGTTTAGCACGGCGAGACTTACTTCCTGATAAAGCATACAGCAAGGGTGGGGAAATTCAAATGTGCACTTCTAAACCTCTCTGTATGGCCCTTGGGACTCTTCCCATATCACAGGTCCTCCCTAAACATGCCCCTCTTTCCAGGCTGTGCATTGCATCCTCCTTGAGGGTTTTGCCTGGCTGGAATGTTTCCTAAAACAATGGCTGGCTGCTGAAGCACTGCATTTAAAGAATTTAAAGTGGATTGGCGACATTTTCCTTCAAAAGTATAGGAGGGGCTTTGTATGCCAGCTTCACCATTTCCTTCCTTTGGTGCAGGACTTTTATTTTCAGTATAAACAGGACTCTGCTTTTGCACTTACACAGACCCACACACCATTTTTAATTCTTCTCTGAAACATGGAGGAGAGGATAAAGGAAAACAGGGACATTCCAGGATCAAACCAGAAACCAGGATGGCTTCTGTAATTCTGGGACTGTCCCTGGAAAATAGGGACACTGGGAGGGTATGCAGTCAGTGTAGAAAATGCTAAGCTAGATGCTCTGATTCAGTATAAGGCACTATCCTATTTTCCTAAAGTCTTTACTGACTATGCCTCTTGAATCACCTGAGAAAGCTATTCCATAGGGTAGGCTGTACTGTGACCAAGAAAGCCCTGCTTCCATGTTGTAACCAAGTGGAAATCTGCTGATGCGACCTTGGGACATGAGTGGTTCCGCAGAAGACATAACAACAAGATCTAAGGCTAAAGCTGCACAAAAGAAAAGAGGCTCAATATCAGGCTTACTGCCAACAGGCACAGCTGGACAGGAGAAAGGAATAAACGTATTCATGGATTCAGTGACTCAAGCATTACTTAAAATAAATGAATCTTTAGAAAATTTGACTAAGCAGAGCACGGAGAATACCAAACAACTGACAGAACTTACAACAAAATTGGACTTAAATACCAAAAGCATTACATCTAATACAGAAACCATAAACAAATTGGTTCAAGAAAACGCCACAATTCGAAAAATTGCAGAAGAAGCTAAAATTACTGCAGAAACTACACAGGAAAGTCTAATACCAGTCTGTAAGAAGTTGGACCAGCATGAGGCGGCCTTGTCTTTGTGGGAGATGCAGAGGAAAGAGAAGAATTTGAGACTTAGGTTGGTCCCTGAAAGTGAGGGGGACAACCTAGTGGACTTTCTCACAAAAGAATTATCAGAATTTTGGCAGGTAAACTCAGAGGAAGAAGATTTTAAGATAACAACCGCCTTCAGATTGGGCAGAAGGCAAGGCAGGAAGATCCCAAGGGATTGTCTGATAACTCTGAGATCTAAAGAGGAAAGAGATAAAATTTTAAATTTACATTACCAGAGAACCCTTCAGATTGGAAATGCTTCTGTTCAAATTTATAAGGACATCCCAAAATATATTCTGGAGGTAAGAACTTATTTTAAGAATCTGGTTGACCTGCTGAAGAAGAATAACATACCTTTTAGGTGGGAATTTCCACAAGGGTTGTCTTTTAACTTCAAAGGAAAGAAAGTCAAAATAAGAACAGTGCAAGATAAAGAACAATTCCTAGACAGAAACGAGGAGGACCTTGTGAAAGGAGTGCTAGACTCGACCTCTGACACAGACCTTGGAAACTTGACATTTGGACTGAAGTCACCAACGGAAGAAGAACAGCTGCAGGGAGCAGCTGGAGGTAACTAACTAATAATGTCTCTGCAATTTTTAACCTGGAACTGTAATGGACTCAACCTTCCCAGAAAAAGGCGTGAGGTATTTCATATCTTGAAAAGAGAACAATTGGATTTGATATGTCTACAAGAAACCCACGTAACAAGGGCACACAGAAGACTACTTATAAATAAAAGATTAGGACAGGAATTTATTTCATCAGACAAAGTTAAGAAAGGAGGAGTGGTGATTTATGCAAAGGAAAAATTGGCCCCAAAATTGATCTTTATAGATGAATATGGAAGAATTCTGGCAATTGAGATACAAATCCAAGGAGAAAAACTCTTGATAGTGGGCATCTATGCACCAAATGAAGGGAAGGCAGAATTTTACAAGAAATTGCATGAGACATTAACGGATTATTTGGATTATAAGGTGATCTTATTAGGAGATATGAATGGCGTGGTCTCTACAAATATGGATAAAGCACAAAGACAGGTGGTCTCTAAGGACGGGAGACTACCTAAGACCTTTTTTGAAATGACTGAAAACATAGACCTGATTGATATTTGGAGAACAAGAAACCCTCTTGAGAGAGAGGGAACATTCTTTTCAGAGGCACAAATGACATGGACAAGAGTAGATCAAATATGGATTACTAGTGGAATGGCTCCAAGGATAAAAAAGGTGGAAATCTGCCCAGAGACATGCTCTGACCATAACGCAGTGAAGATGGAAATGAAACTAACAACAGCTGGATCCTTCAGATGGAGAATGAATGACACCCTATTCAGAGAGGTGGAGATTTACAAAAAGGCCCAAAAAACCTTGAAGGACTACTTTGAGATAAATCTGAGGACAGAGGTTGAGAAAAGAGTGATTTGGGACGCAAGCAAGGCCGTGATGCGAGGTTTTCTGATACAACAGAACTCTTTAAAGAGAAAGAAACAAAATGAAAGGAAGGATAAGATTCTGGAAAAAATAAAAGAAGGAGAAAAGAAACTGAGGTCTAAACCAAAGTCTCATGAAATTCTGAGAGAAATTAAGTTCTATCAAATGCAATATATGGAATTGATGAACCAGGAGATAGAATGGAAAATCAAGCAAATGAGACAGAGGACATTTGAATCAGCGGACAAATGTGGGAAACTTCTAGCATGGCAATTGAAGAAGAGACAGAAATTAAATACAGTCACAAGTTTGGAGGTGGATGGAAAGAACATTTTTAAACCAAATGAGATTAGCAACTGCTTTCAGAGTTATTTCAGGAGATTATATGCACAAGGGCCGGAAAACGAAGGAGGCATAGAAGATTTTCTTAAGAAATATGGATTACAAAAAATTTCGCAACAAAGCATGTTGATTTTAAATGAGAAAATAACAGATCAATAAGTGGAGGGTGCCATTCAAAACATGCAATTAGGGAAATCTCCAGGACCAGATGGACTAACCTCCAGATATTATAAAGCATTGAAAGAATGGTTAATACAGCCACTTAAGGAGGTTTGTAATGAAATATTAGAGGGGAAAAAGGCACCTGAATCGTGGAAAGAAGCTTTCATCACACTTATACCAAAGACTGAAACTGAAAAAAACCAGATCAAGAACTACCGCCCTATATCATTACTTAATGTGGATTACAAAATATTTGCTGACATTTTAGCAAAAAGACTGAAGAGGGTGTTAATGGAGGAGATTCATAAGGACCAGGCAGGCTTTCTCCCAGGAAGACACTTATCAGATAATGTAAGGAACATAATTGACATTATGGAACTGCTAACTGTAAATATTAATACGAAGGCAGTCCTAATCTTTGTGGACGCGGAGAAAGCCTTTGATAATATCTCTTGGAAGTTCATGAAGAAGAATCTCCATGGGATGGTATAAGTGCAATATATTCTGAACAAAAGGCTAAGCTAATTGTAAATAACGTGGTTACTGATGAACTTTCCATAGAAAAAGGGACACGGCAGGGGTGCCCGATATCCCCATTACTTTTTATATCAGTCCTGGAGGTTTTGTTGAACATGATTAGGGGGGACCAGCTGGTAAAAGGAGTTCAGGTCGGAACTAAACACTATAAATTGAAGGCATTTGCAGATGACCTAGTATTGACTTTACAAGAGCCAGATACTAGTACAAAAAGAGTTTTAGAGTTAATTCAATTCTTTGGTCAGGTGGCAGGATTCAAGTTGAACAAACAAAAAACTAAAGTTCTGGAAAAAAAACTTAACAAATGTTGAAAGAGAGAGATTCCAAAACGAAACTGGGTTAATGGTGGCAAAGAAAGTAAAATATTTGGGGATTAACATGACATCTAAAAATGTGAATTTATTTAAAGACAATTATGATAAATGTTGGACAGAGGTAAAGAAAGATCTAGAAATATGGTCGAATCTGAAGCTTTCCTTGTTAGGCCGAATTGCAGTGATCAAAATGAATGTATTGCCTAGAATGTTATTTTTGTTTCAGACATTACAAATTGTGGATAAACTAGATTGTTTCAAGAAGTGGCAGAAAGATATATCTAAATTTATCTGGCAGGGCAAAAAGCCCAGAATAAAATTTAAGATACTTACTGATGCAAAAGAAAGAGGGTGGTTTGCCCTGCCGGATTTGAGACTGTACTATGAATTCTGCTGGTTGAAAGAGTGGCTACTTCTTGAGAATGCAGATATTCTGGACTTGGAAGGATCTGATAATAGGTTTGGCTGGCATGCATATTTATGGTATGACAAGGTTAAAGTTCACAAGGGTTTTAAAAACCATATTGTTAGGAAAGCATTATATAATGTTTGGATTCGATACAAGGATTTGTTGGAAAATAAAACTCCTAGGTGGTTATCACCTATGGAGGCTAAGGAGGTGAAGAAACTTAACATGGAATCCAAATGGCCAAAATATTTTGAATTTTTAGAACAAGAAAGCGGTGAGTTTAAACTACAGAGTTTTGAGAAATTAAAGCCCAAGGTACGAGATTGGCTTCATTACTACCAAATAATGGAAACATTTAAACAAGACAGGAAAATTGGCTTCCAGGTGGAGAAATCGAAATTGGAAACAGAATTGTTAGAACCCAATACTAAGAATGTATCAAGAATGTATAATCTGTTGCTGAAGTGGAATATAATAGATGAGACAGTTAAATCAGCCATGATTAAATGGGCACAGGATATTGGTCATGACATTATGTTTGCTGACTGGGAACAGTTATGGACCACCGGTATCAAATTCACGGCAAGCAATGCCTTAAGAGAAAATATTATGAAAATGATTTATAGGTGGTACATGACCCCAGTCAAGCTTGCGAAGATTTATCATCTGCCCAATAATAAATGCTGGAAATGTAATGAGACTGAAGGTACCTTCTTTCACCTTTGGTGGACCTGCCCAAAGATTAAAGCCTTTTGGGAAATGATCTATAATGAAATTAAGAAGGTACTTAAATGTACCTTTCACAAGAAACCAGAGGCATTTCTCTTGGGCATGGTCGGCCAATTGGTGTCAAGGAAGGATAGGACTTTTTTTATGTACACCACTACAGCAGCAAGGATCCTTCTAGCAAAGTATTGGAAGACACAAGAACTCCCCACACTGGAAGAATGGCAGACGAAAGTGATTGACTTTATGGGATTGGCAGAAATGACTGGCAGAATCCGTGACCAAGAGAAAGAGACGGTGGAGGAAGACTGGAAGAAGTTCAAAGCTTATCTTAAGAACTGTTACAATATTGATGAGTGCTAAAATGTCAAGGGAAAGGAAGATACAGAATTGCAGCGGAAATTGTCTGTTGAAATAAGATGAAATTGAGAAAGATAATAAGTTTTAATTAATTGGAGTAAAGAGTTGCTGAAAAATGGTAAAATATGGATGCAAAAAGGGTGAGGTATGGGGAAGTTCGAGAAAGAAGGTTTATGAAAATGAGGTTATGAATTTTTTTTTTTTTAAAAAGAAATCTGCTGATGGTGGAATGACCAGCAGGGTCTCGGGAGATCTTAAAAATTGGCTTGATTTGTGCAAGGGGAGACAGTCTGCTATCTATCCTGGTTCCAAGCTTTTTAGGGCTTTAAATGTCAAAAATAAAACCTTGGCTTTTGCTCAAATAGGCAGTCATTAAAAATTTTTTTTAAGTGAAGTGTGTTCATGTTTTTGTGTGGAAAAGATGATGGAATTTTATAAAGGAGTAAGACACAATTTAAAGCAGGCTAGGAAGTAGATTGACAGATCCTCACTGAAAAGTGAATTCATAAAACCATTCTGATCCAGAAATACCTGGTGCAACCTTAACCACAAAGAGCTACATGTTCTTCCTCTCATTTTTTTTGCAACCTGCCCACTGATGAATGTGAGAAACTAGGTCAGTGCTCCCTAGAACAGAGATTAAGGGAAGAGCTCATGGAAGGGAAAGGAGAAAAACAGATATTTCAAGGAGCCAGTGTCAAGTACAAAGTATGAATTGAGGTTGTGGAATAAATTACCAAGGGCATACAGATGTGGTCATTGGTATTTGTCTATTATAAGAAGGCTAAAAGCATCAGAAAAATGTTAACTATTAAAAAAATCTAGCAGATTAAATGAATAATTCAGTGGCCTTTATTGCTACCTCTGAACCATCTCTATGGCACAAACCAGACATATGAGCCTCATGATATTCATCTGTTAGTATCATTAAGTTCCATGAGCACAGTGGTATGTCAGAAAATCTGACTTGACACCCAATCAACTGATTAAAAAAGAATCATAGCTGCATGGAACATTATATGGTAGCTCTTGAAGATGGCAACAGCTAACAAGAATACTGTGCGGTCCCCCTCTTCTGAAGAAAGGCAGCAGAAGTAGTAATGGTTAGGAGACCAAAGATTAATTAAGGATAAGCAAACTTGATCAAATGTGAATATACTGGCAATGAAACAGCACCAGGAATGATTTGGTTTGAAAAGCCAGGCAGCTGCAAAACTTCCTGGTGACTTTATTTGGTAGCCAGCCACTAATATCTCAGCCTCACAGCAGCTTTGAGAATAAAATGGGTCAGTGTGAGAAATATGAGCATATTGTCAGTGGGGGAACAATAAGCATCTTTAGGAAAGGTGGCATTAAAATGTAATAAATAAAATAACACAGTTAACAGTAAAATAGCAACTAATTGCCTAACACTGAATGACAGCCTGGTTTATCAATCCACGCCCTGCCCACCGCCGCAAAGACATGATTCTCAGGTCTCAGAACTGAAAATGGAGTAAGATACCAATGTCAATTTTTTCCCTTATTTTATTTTTGTTTTAGGGGGAAAATGAACCACTTAATATAAATATATATATATATTCTGAGCTGTGTACATAAAACAATATGTACCTTATCATACATCTGAAAGGTGATGCTGAAGAGGTCTACACAGTCCCAGAATGGGACTTAATTACTACTTCCCTCTCTTTGGATATTGCACACAAGCTGTTATGAATGTGTTGAAAAGTATGTCAGTTATAACTAGAATTTTCTAAGTTGACAAATTATGTTAATTGCAAAACAGGGAAATTGTAACCCTCAGATACAAGGGGTGATTGAGATCTCAATTAAGTTACTACACTACTCCAAATAGCCTGTGAGCAGCCAATTGTTTAAGATGTTGCATGTATTTGTAAGTATGTTCTGTAACAAATCTGCAAGCTGTTCTCCAGCAGGGATGGAATACAGGCTGTTGTAAAATAAACCATATTATTTATAAGACGTGCATATTACACAGGTGGCCCTTGGACTCCTAATATCATTCATGGCATTTATCTTGACCAAAGAAATATAATGTCAGCATTTATAAACTGAACACATTATATGTAACCCTCAGATTCACAACATACCTCTATCATTGCTAGTTTTATAATCAAAATGTTAACACAGCCTTATAAAATTAACAGAGTGTGCTATCACCAAATTGTTGGAGAGGCTGCGAACATGATTCATCCATTGTGGGAATGCCTTCATGTAACCAGTTTTTATTGGGGGTGGCATTGGAGCATACAGCAAAAACAATGCAGCAAGTTATTCCAAAAAGCCCTTTATTAGCTTTGTTTTTGTTGCTGCTATCAGGTCACCACAGCTTACTCTGCAGAGAACTGGTGTTGTTTCTCCAGGCAGTAGCTAGCCACTATTTCCCAGCCTAACCTGCCTCATAAGGCTGTTGTGTGGAGAAAATGGGGATAGTAAAACCATGTACACCACCTTGAACTCCTTTAGAGCAAAAGGTGGGGTATAAATTAAATGAATGAATGAATAAGGATAGAGATCTCCAAGCTTTCTATCACTACTGTTACTCCCCTTTTACTGCCCCTGACTCCTGACTCTTTCATCTCTACTCTGGCTTCTGTCCTGGATGTCGATATATGTACTATCAACTTACACTAAGCAAGGATTTGACAATTACAAATCTACAAAGTATGCATCCACAGTACCGTTTCCAATATGGTAGAGGGAAAAGCAGCAGACCAGTTGTGGCCCAGGTAGCTAACTCTTTACGAAACGTGGATCCAAATTCTGAAACCCCATGCAGAGTCGAAGTGAGAACACTACTTCTGTTCCCTGTAGTCAGTGTTTTAGCATTTTTCATGGCATCGCCTCTTTCCCAGATCTCTTTAGAAAAGAAACAGCATGAATGGATGCAATATATTTCGCTAAGGATTTATTCGGATGTGTGCACATCCCTCTATGACTCACAGCAGACTGACGACTGTACAGTATGTATTACCACAGTTGAAAAGCATTGCAGTCAATATGAAAAGAGATGTGTAACTTCTGTTTGAGCTATTATATGCCACTACTCCTAAACCTCCACTGATCCAAACCTCTGCTGCCTTGCTGGATATTGTCAGGAGAAGAAAAGGCAAAGGGGTAAACTCTAAACAAATCCAGAGAAATCCTAAGAAAGTTAGGTGGTACCTTGTACACCTCCTTCTGGCAATTCCTGCAGCCAAACTGGTACCAAACATATTGCCCTGCTATCCTTTGGACCACATCAGCAAGGCCAAGAGGGAGTCCAGGACTTCCATATATTTTAGGAAGGTCACTTCAGTGCTGCTAACACAGTGGTTTGACTCTGGAGGCACACTCCACTGTCTCTCTAGACAGATAGATACCAACAACTAAATGCCACTTTTCCTTCCAAGGAGCTCAAGCTGGTGTACATGGCTCTCCTTGTCCCCATTTTTCCTCACAACAACCATGTGAGGTAGGCTGAGAGATGGTGACTGGCCCACGGTTACCCAATGAGCTTGAAGGCTGAGTGAGGGTTTGAACCATGGTATCCCAATGCTCTGACCATTACACTGCTAGCTTTGAATTACCTAATATTGTGATAATCAAGCAATGAACATCCATTTTTGACTGTTAACTGCTCCCTAGTTGGTCAGTTAGCTGCATCTGATTTAGTCAAAGTTAAATGTTTCATTTAATATACTCTGATTTTTTGTTCTCTCCTCTCCTATACCACCCAAATCACAAGGTGACTTACAGATACCCTCTGGTGCATGGTGCCCATTGATTTACTAATAAAACTTTTCAATAAGACAAATGCCTATTTTGAAAAGGTGACACTACTGTATTACCACAGAGACAAAAATCAAGGAGACAACATAACCAACTTAATTAGGAATACTTCAATGGAAAGAAATACAGCAACAGAATAATCACTCAGAATCATCAGACATCCCTGAGAACACACTAATCTAAGAGATATGTAAAAATATGAAGCAAATCATTTGTAACCTTTTAAAAATGTGCTGAATAATCTCTGCCTTATTTGTCAAGCCCACAAAGAGAAACAGAAAAAAAACCTCCATCAAACTAGGTTCTATATGAAATTTATGCTACCACTAACAATTTGCCTCTGCCATCTAAGTATGCAACTTAGCAATTGAGTTATTGTTGATTGTTTCAATGCCCAGTCACTGAAATGTGTGGCCCTTAAATCTGTGCTTTGACAATAATTTTTGTTAAGCAAATATGTCAATTCCAGCAATTAGATACTTTTTATTGTTGCTGCACAATGCCCCAGGCCACGGAGGCTGAAACTTTGTATTAGATAAGCATCTTCAGCTTTTTACTCTATCCTTCAGAATAGTGTGTGTTTCTTATACATATAGTCACACTCAGAGTAGACTCATGAAAATAAATGGACTTACATAACAAGTACATTTATTTCAATGGGTCTTCTCTAAGTAAGACTACCATGTATAATGGGATATAACCCATTATACATATGCATCTCTTACTGTATAACTTATCAAACTAACATATGGATGTGATTCTATTTGCACATGCCATAGGAAAATTCTTAACAAGTGGTATCCTTTTAAAAATGCATTTATTTATTTTTTAAAAAGATACTTTTCCACATTCTTGTGCCTTCCAACAATATAAAGAATGCACACAGGATATATAAGCCATACTTCAGCATGCTATGAAAGTGGAACATGGTGGCATACAATATACATACCCTATATCAGGCCCATCCAACTGTCGCAAATTCTTCGCAGTGCTTTTAGCAGAATGCTCAGAGTCCCAGGTTCTTTAGTGCAGTATTTTTAATGTAAGCTAAATATATATACAAATATCTACAGAAGCAGTTCAGACCTGCACCTTGAGGCAAAAGAAGACTCCACACTCATCTACACCACATCACCACCACAATTACTATTGGACAGGCTTCCCCTTTTAAACCAGTGACAGCCAATCACATTACTGTTGAGTCATTCCACAGAGAGTATTGCATCGGCCTGTTGCAAACTGAAGCCTGCAGACTTACTTACACAGCATCCTGTGAATCCCAACACTCCTCCTTAAGTCAAAGGCTTGAGACCTAATAATTCTCTTAAGTCTCGAAATTTATGAGCATCCAAACATTTTGTATACAAATCTGCCACATTACATTTTGTGTTACATTTAACACATTTCTTTCCAAAGCATTTTTTTACATTTCCGTATCCCAAGAGACACAGGTGGCGCTGTGGGTTAAAGCCTCAGCGCCTAGGGCTTGCCGATCGAAAGGTCGGCGGTTCGAATCCCCGCGGCGGGGTGCGCTCCCGCTGCTCGGTCCCAGCGCCTGCCAACCTAGCAGTTCGAAAGCACCTTCGGGTGCAAGTAGATAAATAGGGACCGCTTACCAGCGGGAAGGTAAACGGCGTTTCCGTGTGCGGCTCTGGCTCGCCAGATGCAACTTTGTCACGCTGGCCACGTGACCCGGAAGTGTCTCCAGACAGCGCTGGCCCCTGGCCTCTTAAGTGAGATGGGCGCACAACCCCAGAGTCTGTCAAGACTGGCCCGTACAGGCAGGGGTACCTTTACCTTTACCTTTTATCCCAAGAGACTGTGATCTACTCCCAGTGTAAAATAAATTGCGTGGACAGGCGGAGTCCCCAGATCCCGAGTGGTCCCCCCCGTCATGTGGAATAACGACTCTAGACAACGTGCTATGGGATTAAATTGGCCACAACTTTATTAAATTTCAAATGTGGGTAGACCTTGGCTCAGGCATTGGGCGTTCTCCCTCCCTAGTCCCCAGCCGGGGACCTAGGGAGCATCAGGGTTATCCAGTGTGTGTGTGGGGGATGGGCCGGCTCTGGAGAACATATGTTCAAGCAGAGATAGCCGCCCCCGTTACGCCGCCGCAGGGGAGAGCAATGACGACCTTTCGGTGTACGGCCAAAGCCTCCCTTCGAAAACCCCTTTAACGGGGAACCCTGGTATCGCCGCCGCAAAGAGGAAGATGGACTAAAGGATTCCGCCCAAGGCCTGATACCGCCAAAGTTGTGACGTTTTGCTACGGGAAAGGCGAAACCTGCCAATGCAGGGAAATTCCTTTCCGGCCCTTTAACAGCGACCTTATCGTAGCAGCGCCCGCATACCTGTGGAGAGGTTAACCTGCAAAACCTATGAAGAAAAGTTAACCTGCAAAAGAAGACATTAACTGAGGGTGGGTAGGGTGGGAGAAGCTCTGGAGCCAAGTGAGGATTAACAAGTAAGATCCACCCTCTATTGTGTGGGCAGGTAATCCCTCCCCTTACCTGGCCTGGTTTCCCTGGCAACGCTTCCCCCCAGGTGGGATTGGACAACTCACTGGGGTAGGCGGGGACCTCCAGGTATCCCACCTGAGGGAAGGCAAAGCCTATGCTGATGGGGCCACTCCAGATCCAGGGCTGCACGCGTCCACGCAAAAGGCGCCCCCCGTTTTAAGTGGGGAGCGGTCATTACAGTGATCTACCCATTGTCATTGAGGATTGACAAGAGTTGTTGAGCTTTTTTGGGGGGAGAACACAGCTGTTAGCTTCTTTTAAGGGACAATGACATACTTTTATTTTTAACTGTATGTACAGGCTGAAGGAAACAGAAAAGTGCACTGTGATTCATTATGATTTCCCATGGCATGTACACCAGTTTACGGCTTGGAGCTAATGATCTGAGCATGTGAGCAGGAGGCACCCTTGTTCACAGAGGGTAATCACACAGATTTCCCTTCTGTCTGCAGCTCATTTTGCCCTCTGAAAAGGAAGATGGGGAGGTTCCCTGAAGGCAATTTGTAGGAGCCATGAAAGAGGGAGATCCTGGGGGCTAGTCATTTCCATTTGCACATCAGGGCCCTTGGAAACAAGCAATTGTGTGTCATGTTGCAGGGATCTAGAGTTAATCACAGTGGGTTGTACACAGCCAAGCTTTTATGTAGTCATTAAGTTGTGAGTAGTTCTCACCAGAGGCAGTTCTTCAGGTTACAGAGTCATGAAGGTTCAAAGATATTTGCTCCTATCAGATATACACCTTTTAGTATTTTTCAACATAGCGTAAATCATCTCAACCTTCTATTATATAGTACATAGATATGCTGATAATAATTTTGTAAGCTTTATTTTTAACGTGCTCTATCTCAGGTGGGGAACTAAAACAAAAACATAAACCCACAGTCTGTTTGGTCTAGGGTACATAGACGTCAAACCAGAAAACTCTGGATTAGTCTTATGGAAAATTATGAAGTAACCCAATAGGACCTCTCCATCACTCACAACATTAACAGGACTGGGGTACCATTGTTTGACTTGGACCTGTGAGAGAAAAAGGGTCAAATCACAGGTTAACTTTGAATTCAACTGATGACCTAAGAGAAGTGAATGCTTCTAAGTTCCAGTTTCAAATCTATTCAATATGAATATGAATTGGCAACACAAATAAGGAAATGAAGTATGTGGCATGTTAAAATGGTTATATAAATGAATATGTTGGACACATTGGTAATGCACAGTTATGCAGTTTTAATTAAAAGAACAGGAAAACAGTTGCTTTGCTGTTCTGCTGGGAATGTTGGAGTTTCTGGAAGAGCACCCCGGAATTTAGAAAACTTAGCTATTTTACTAAACTAAAGGCATTTCAAACTTTTACCGATACTGGCCCAACCAAACTCTAATAAATGTTTGGTTGAATGCAGCTGTGCATTGCTCCAGAAATATCCCACAGCTTATTGACATGGACATTGACATATAACTTTCATAAAAGTATTTCTAAGAGAACACAATGGTGCCACCATTTTGCACCATGAATTTTGAGCAATTAATTAATTAATTAATTTTCTATACTGCCCTATACCCAAAGGTCTCATGTGAGCCACTTGTAAGAAGTTTCCCAAACAAGATGTTTCACTTAGCTTTCACAAGGGAATCTGGAGGATACATCATGCTATGCTGAAATACTAATAAGTAGCCTGCCTTCAGATTCATCAAATCTTAGGCATGGCAGAGCCTTTTTTCTATTTAATGTGCAAATGACTTTAAATTAAATGTCGGGGGGAGCCCAGGACATAAGTTAATAGGAAGGGAAGGCTTGTATCCAAAAAGCGAGCTGCAATATAACTTTGCCAAAAGATTAAAACTAAAACTGAATATACAAATGCTCTTGTTTTTCAATTATATTTTGTATTTTTTTATTAGCAATTACTAAATAATCAGCAACCACCAGCATTTATAAATTCATTAAACAAGCAGACAACAGATGGCAAGCTTGTTGTGGGGATGCATTTTTCTCTTGGGTTCACCAAGCTGCTCTGATTTTTTTTATATAGTTATTTTAATCTCATGCTGAGCATTCTCCACGTCCTAGAAAAATGTTATGTTTTTTTAAGAGAAAGAAATAGCATTCGTTTCATAAACCAAAGGTACAAAAGGAAAGAAAATGCTCACATCGTTGTGCAGGTTTGCTCAATATTCTTGAAACAATCAAATTCAGCTGCACTGCTATTCAATTTTTATGCTTTTTAATTAAGGCAATAATTTACTGGACACCAGACGCTAATATCGCCTTTGTGCTTATTGGCAAAAAAGTATCCTAAATTTATAATACCGGGATTGTATCCAGTGATCTGTCTTTTAGTTATTTAGAACATTTTCCTGTTAGGTCATTATTTATTGATGTATCACTGTATCCTCTTCATTATCTCTTCTTTTAGATCAATAAATTTAATATTAATTCCTTCAGTTTAATGATGTGCCAGATTTGTGGTATGTAAGAAATCCTCAGTAAATCAATGCTGATGGACCTTTTTTTTTAGACCCTCTTCATTCTGAGGTCAAGGCAAACCTTTCTAATAGCAACCGTGGGAATTGGCCACTTATTCAGCTGATTTAGCCTACATCTAAAACCCAGACCATCTTGAAAACTACACTGCATTCCAGCAATAAAAAGGATGCAACCTTATTTAACTTTTGTCTGAAAAGCAAGTTGTCCATTACACTTATATTGCAAAGAATGCCACTCCTGCTCTTTAGCATGGGTGAATTTGCCATCTTCTTGAAATAAGATGTGCATTGGTCTCTCCACTGGGGAAGGGGTCTTGTGGATCACAGGGCAGGAGTGCCCAATAGGAGGGAGTGATCAAGCTGCTATTTAAGTCTACTTCCACTCCTCCATCACTTTATCATTTGCAGCCAGGGAAGAGAGAGCTGTGTGTATTTGCTCTGTTAAGATAAGAAGACTTTGAGCATGTGTCATGGCCTGCCTTGCTGATCTTGGTTTCTCTTCAGCTGGGCACAGCCTTGCTACAAAAAAATGCCCACTGCCTGCCTGCTCTAAGGGACCTGGTCTTTCCAGGAGTCAATGCATATGTACCTATTTCCCAAGACTGAGGCTTTCTCTTATGTACCTTTTTCCAGGATAGGAAGGAGCTTGTTCCTTCCCTGCAACTTCCTCCATTGTAGTACAAGCATGTTGTTGTTGTTGTTGAGTTGTGTCCGACTCTTCGTGACCCCATGGACCAAAGCACGCCAGTCACTGCTGTCTTCAATTGCCTCCCACAGTTTGGTCAAACTCATGTTCGTAGCTTCGAGCACACTGTCCAACCATCTCATCCTCTGTCGTCCCCTTCTCCATCTTTCCCAACATCAGGGTCTTTTCCAGGGAGTCTTCTCTTCTCATGAGGTGGCCAAAGTATTGGAACCTCAGCTTCAGGATCTGTCCTTCCAGCGAGCACTCAGGGCTGATTTTCTTCAGAATGGATAGGTTTGATCTTCTTGCAGTCTATGGGACTCTCAAGAGTCTCCTCCAGCACCATAATTCAAAAGCATCAAATCTTTGGCGATCAGCCTTCTTTATGGTCCAGCTCTCATTTCCATGCATCACTACTGGGGAAACCATAGCTTTAACTATACGGACCTTTGTCGGCAAGCATTAAGTATTAAAGGGAAGATTTTTAGCCCAATCCCACCACCATTCCCATAGGGGATGTTTCTGGCTGGGGAGGTAAGGAGTCAGGGGACTCAAACCAGGTTGCATGCTATCATTGAAAGTTACTACTCAATATTGCTATGTTTTTGGTTTCTTTGAAACTTGGATTTTCTGCATTGGGCGGTTATAGCTGATCCAAACGTGCTCACTGGCCTGTTGGCATTCTGTTACTCTTTCTGCTTACAATGCACTTGCCTCTTTTTTTGCATTCCAACAGCTTCATTCTGAACACCTTTCTTGTTGAAGTCCACTCACAATGTGCCCACCCATGGGAGCAAAGGCCCACCATACAAAGTTGAAGAAACTGGCCATGACAACATAAACTGGCCACAACTTTATTGATTTCAGACGTAGGTAGACTTTGGCATAGACATTGGGCATGTATCCCTCTTGGCCCCATGTTGGAGGACTGAGGCATTACAATTCTGGGATGCTGGGTCCATCACAAGATGCAGTTCTACATGGGTGGCCCTCCCATACCACTGGAGGAAGCTCTATGGCTCTATGACCCATCTGCTGATCACTCTGGCTTTCTGGACAGAGACTTCCTACTAGGCACCTCTAACAGGGTACCTGTGATCCCACCGCTGCAAGATAGAAAGTAGACTAAAGGATTCCACCCAATGCCTAATCCTCGAAAGTTGTGACTATTGCTATGAGGAAGGCAGAACTTGCACAAAGGGAAAATTCAGAGCTTTTTGCATCTGTTTTGGCCCACATTAGAGAAAACTCTTGGAAAGTGGTTCATGACTGATGACATTAAGTCAGTGGGGTTGTTCTTATGTACATAATTTTTGCAAAGTGATTATAGGCCTGATGTTAGGCTGCGAGGTGTCAATAGATCCAAAGTTATGCTTATTGTCAATGTTTGTAAACAACTCACTGTTTACTTCTTGATAGTTGCCTGTTTGGCTATATCTCAAAGCTGGAAAGGTACTTCTAACTTTCCTTTGGACAGTTGGTTCAAAAAGGCTTTATTCATCACCATTTCTGATAAATTAACCCATCATTTGTGAATTACTGGGGTTGATGCTAAGACGTTGCTGCCATTTGATAGCACTTCATGGCTTATATGACCAGAAAACCGCATGGCTGGCACATTCTGTCAAATTATGGTTTTATTTGGAGAGGTTTATGACTAGAATACAATGCTCCTTCTTGTCTTTGGTTTAATAGTTCCACCTGAACTATTTTTGGTACAAGATAACCTTCCCCACCCCCAAATACCTGGATGCCCTTTTATCAAATGAAATGTTAGTCTTTTCTACCTGGTCTCATGATGAAACTCTTTATATTGATCCTTCTGTTTTGCTTTTGCTCCTTTACTTGAACTACTTTCTTTTTGAACACTCTTTGTATTTGGGTTCATTTCAATACAATAAAAAATTAAAAAGAAAAGCTTAATTGATGCCCCCCCTCCCCAAGGCATTATAAGGTTAATGTCACTCTTTTTTCTCTTTCCCTTTTAAAGGACACTCTTAAGTCACCTTCCACAACTTTTGGCTTGGGAGATCATGGGAGATGCTTGTTACGTCTGGTATGCACACCAGTGAATGCTTGGGCTGGATGCCCATGCCTGGTTCATATACCCAAGGCTTCCTTCATATACATTAATTCAAACCCATCTGCCCACACTTACAGAATTGTTTGACCGATCTTCTAATGTTGGAATGAATATGACATTTTTACCATTTCTTTGTCTGTTGAGCCTTCTTCCAGGGTGAACTGGCAGTGAGTCTTTGTTTCCCAATATGATGTCCAGTGTTATTCATAGTCAGAGTACACTCATTGGAAGCAAAGTACAAGTACATTAATTTCAATGGGTTTGCTCTGAGTATGACTAATGTTGGATATCAGTCAGTGTGTTTGCAAGTGGCTGCCCAGTGTCCTGTTGTCTTTCATGGTGACTGCCCCTGTTTCCATGAGCTGTGTTTTCTGCCCCTGCTCCCCCCACCTTCATAAGAATAATGTAAAAGGAAAAGGAAAACGCTTGTAACAGCATCAAAATTCATTAATTATTCTATTAATTTAGCAAGTCATCCAGCACAAGTCATCAAATGTGCATACCTTTGTGTTCTATTTTTCACCACATACATCTTTTTAATAATATAAATTATGAGGAAAAAGTGGCTGAGTAATCTGAATTTCTCAATTTATTCATGTTCAATAAAAAGCTATTCATCAGCTTAAACTCTGCTGCGAGTTCAAATCAAATCTAAACCACTTGGGAGAAAACAAAATTGCTCTTCTTCCCTAGCACATCAGCTGTGGAAAAAAGATAAACAGATTTCCAAGGAGATCCAAATTCTGAAATATTGGCATATTCTCCAGCAGGTTTTAATTTGCAATCCTAAATACACTTACTTAGAAGTAAGCCGCACTGAACACAGTGGGATTTACTTCCAAGACAACATGCATAGACTGTGCAGTTACTATAGTATTTTAAGTCTGTAATGGAGACTATATATAAACTACTCCTCACAAGTTACCAGAAATTTTTTATATATATATATATATATATATATATATATATATATATATAGTCTTAAAGTGGAGATCATAAATTTCATTTCTATTTGATAAATAGCTTCACTTTGATCAAGCATCAGTTGCCTAGGCAATAATATTGTTATGTCTGCTTAATGTTATTCAGACTCCTTCCTACCCTGCTTCCTCTGTAATTTTATAAAGCAGCAGATGATATAATATGTACAATTAATATTTAAAAGGTGCATCCAACGGAGAGTGCCACCTGGTTGCACTGAAGGAACATGGTGACAAATAAAGAACGTTTCCATACAAAAAAGCTGCATTACAATACATTACAAGAAACATCTAGAAACGGCAGATACTACCCTTAGTTAGAAACATACACTTGGACTATGATATCTTACTTACAGGGGTTTTTGACTGATTAGGAACAGTTAACTTGTTTATTTTTTAATTAGAAAAGGGCTGCATCGGGCTACTCACATTTGTTTCCCAAACCGTTTTATAGCACATAAGATAAAGTGAAACACATCCCCAGAAACATTTGAATTACTGCTGCATAATTCAGTTTAGGGCCCCTTATGGAGAAAGCACACAACACTTTTATTTGAAAAAAATTGGCTTTCTCTTATTAGCCACTAGCTAATAAGGAGTACCCACTGCTGCCCAGGATTTTTTAGAAACCAAAAAATATTGTGATCTTTAACTGGATAGTGTAATTTGTGAGTTTGGACGCATTCTGCCAAAAATCAGTTGATGTCACGACAAAGTCACATTTTGGTCCACCATATTTATTGAAATCGACACCTAGTGTCCAAATACCAATGAAGTCTATTTCCCCCACCTTTGGAATGCTCATGTCAAATTTCCTGACAATATCTCAAGAGCCAGCCAAACCTATGCCAAAAAACAGGTACAGTGACACCACAGTCACATTTTGGTCCTCCATCTTGAATCAATGTGGCACCTGGAACCAAAATTTTGATGTAGACCCCCCCCCCCCGCCTCGGGAACCCTCACACTGAGTTTGGCAACAATATATTGAGAGGTGGCTGAAACCATGTCAAAAATGGGCAAAAGTGAAGTTTAAAGGCTATACAAGTGTTATTTAAATATAAATTTTTACCTTAAAATGTGAGGCTTCTTTTTGTTGTTGTTAATCATATGGATGGAGAGCAAGTAAGTATATTTAGTGAAGAAAATTTTGTAATGTATTGGTAAAAAGTTAGTATCCAGATTACAGCTCTTTGTTTTATGCCACCCTATAGGATTTCATCATATAGAACAATATACAACAGTACCTTGGGTTAAGAACTTAATTTGTTCCGGAGGTCTGTTCTTAACCTGAAACTGTTCTTAACCTGAAGCACCACTTTAGCTAATGCGGCTTCCCGCTGCCGCTGCACAGCCGGAGCACGATTTCTGTTCTCATCCTGAAGCAAAGTTCTTAACCCGAGGTACTATTTCTGGGTTAGCGGAGTCTGTAACCTGAAGTACATGTAACCCGAGGTACCACTGTAGTTGCATTAAGGAAGGTATCAAGTTTGTTTATCGTTAAAGTGCAATTAAAAATCAGTGTCCACCAAGGGTTCCTTATACTGTGATTGGCTGGGAAATTAGAAATCCTACCATTTGGGTATCATACAAGGGAACAAATTTTGTAACAGCTCAATTATATTGTGAGGATCACACTGCAAAGTAGCTTAAATATCTATATCACTCCACAGCATATCCTAGGTAGGGTACTTTCTGAAAACCAACTTGTCTATAAACTGGTCTGAGCATCCATTTAGCAGAGTTACACGGTTTCAACACAATCTAAACCTGCACCATTTTTTTATAAGCTACTTGATAAGAAAAGCATGATTCACACTGTTTGTAGAGTAGCAGGAGTTTAACAGAAAAGACTTTGTGCAACATGAGTATGGAATATCTAACCTGGATACATCAGCTCAAAGTGTTTTGTTGCAAAGCTTACAATTGTAATGCCACAAAGCCCTCATTTTGTTGTTACTGTAAGAGATACGGCAAGTTACCCTCGCAAGCAATATCCCTAAATATAATGTATATAAATCCACCATTATTTATAATAACAATTATTTTCTTTCTGCTCTGGCTACATCCCTTTGATTTCTTTGGCATTGCTTTAATAAAGAAGTTAAATAAGCAAGAGATCTCTAAGGGGAGATACTGCCCAGGTAACAAGCTACAGTATTGACAGCCTTGTAAGACTCTTTGATTACCTTTTGTCTTCAACTATTGATCTGTTGTCTTCTAAATGCTTCCTCCCTGTGCGCCATCCTCACATGTCACCTCACTATAAAAACTGACAGCAAGGGATACAGCATTTCAAAAAGAAGATAGCTGCATGTGATTGCAGTGTTTCATTAAGTAAGATTTTGTTCTCTTAATTTAGGCACGGGAAAATCTCTCCTCCCTGGAAGAGAGGGGAGTGGTTGTGGCGGGAGCCTGAGCTCCGCCCCTAGCAGGGGGCGGTAGCCCCCTGCCTCCCCCACTCACCTGGCTGGCGCCCATGCCCATTGGCAGGCACCCAACCAGGTGCCTCCGAGGGGGTGTGTTCAGCAGCCTATGTGCTGCGGCGCCAGCCCCTCCTCGGCCTCATTCTCCTCTCGTCGTCTCGTCGCGAGTCACCCACCCTCCACTCCCTTCAAGCTCAGGGTCTTAGTTCCTTGGCCTTGCTATGGACCTTAGGTTGGTCGCCCTGGTTGTCCAGGGGGCCTGGTAGGAATTTTTCCATTTGGCATTTGGCTTTTTGGTTTTTTCGCCTACCTCGTAGCAATTGTCACAACTTTCGTGATATTGGTGGGTAGGTTAGGCATTGGAATAATGTGTTGTGGTGTGTCGAAGAACTAGGTGTGGCCATCGCCTATGCCTTCAATTTTTGGGTATTCCGTTAAAGGAATCTGGCGGTTGTGTACTCTGTCCGATGCCTGCTTGGCGGGAGGCCATGGCACGAGCCTCGGTGACATCAGGGGAGAGCCTATAGTTGGATTAGCATCAACAGGCTCCACCTACTGGTGAATAAACCCCCTTGTTTTAGACATCCAATGCCTAAGCCAATACCTTATCACTGCTGTAATCAATAAAGTTGTGGCCTTTTCTTGCCCATTAACCTTATATCACGTGTCCTTGTGTATTCATTCCACATTGCGGGGGTCGGGTCCTCGAACCACAACTGATGCTATTCACTATTAACGGGCACCTAATTTATCAGGAGAGGGATTAAATCCTAATACCATTCATTGCGCTAGCTTCAGATGGTAAAACATTTGAGAAAACACTGGGTTTGAAAAACTCTTAGGTCAAACAAACTCTGATGGGGTCTGAGCCAGCAGTTACTGGTAGTACCCTGGGTGTGCCATGAATTACTCAGAAAAAATGCTCAAGGCTCATACAGTGGCGTAACGTGGGATTTGCGCCCCCTAACCCTAACCCCCAGATGTTGCGCCCGGTGCGGCCGGCCCCCCCCCTGCACCCCCCACGCTACGCCACTGGGCTTATAGATTTCATAGAATCATAGAATCATAGAATCATAGAGTTGGAAGAGACCACAAGGACCATCGAGTCCAACCCCCTGCCAAGCAGGAAACACCATCAGAGCACTCCTGACATATGGTTGTCAAGCCTCTGCTTAAAGACCTCCAAAGAAGGAGACTCCACCACACTCCTTGGCAGCAAATTCCACTGTCAAACAGCTCTTACTGTCAGGAAGTTCTTCCTAATGTTTAGGTGGAATCTTTTTTCTTGTAGTTTGGAACCATTGCTCCGTGTCCGCTTCTCTGGAGCAGCAGAAAACAACCTTTCTCCCTCCTCTATGTGACATCCTTTTATATATTTGAACATGGCTATCATATCACCCCTTAACCTCCTCTTCTCCAGGCTAAACATGCCCAGCTCCTTTAGCCGTTCCTCATAAGGCATTGTTTCCAGGCCATCGTTTCTAGTCCAAACCCTTGTAATGCAGGAATCTTTTGCCCACAGTGCCACCAAGTGTATGGTAGCAATGTGAAATGCAAATCACACAGTGGAGATTATTAGGAAATGGTTTTGAAAATGCCCAGAATTTAGAAAAAGTGCCTTTAATATGCTCTGAGTGACATGGGTTCCTTACTGAGAAAGCAGTAACCCAACTATTTTCTAAAACACCCAGGGCTATAAGAAATGGACCCATCATGTGAGAGGATAGAAATTCTGTGACTTTCCTTCAAGCAAAGCATAAAGCTACAGAATACAATGCAATGTTTTATTCCATTTTTCTAAAAATCTTCAGATAACCTTGCAAAACACAACTCTCCTCACCCTCCACAACAAATGACCATGATAGCAAGCTGATTATCTCCCTTCCTTGAGATAGTATTTATTTTTGTTATTTAAACAAGTAATATTTGGGAATAAGAGCACTTGAAGTGAGGAAGATGACTACAGTATTTTTGGCTGCTTGGGTTGGAGACTCAGAACAGGGCTGTTGTTTAGCCGTTTATTTCATGTCTGACTCTTCGTGACTCTAAAAGCTCAAATTGAGACAATGCCTAATATCAAGATAAAATTAAAGTGATGGTGGTGGGGTTGCTTGTTTTGACTGCAGACAGATCACAAATCAATTCCATGCACTTCTCAACAACTTACTCCCCGCCACCACACCCACATGCATGCATGAATGAAGGGAATATTTAAAAAACGAGATAACCTTGCCACAATCTGAAACAGAAAAGGTGTAGTTCACACCATGTGACTCTCTTCATTGTGAAGCTCACAACCAAGAACAAAGCACATTGTCTTCTGAGCAACAGGACTCAAAACAGTCCCAATGACAACTGATTTTCTAGCAAATTGCTGGATAGAGATTAACAGGACCCAGGACACAATTATTTAAATTAGAAATGATTATTCAGAAGCAGGAGCAATTTATGCAACTGCAGGCCCATTTTTAAATGAAACAAAACAGAAAGGAAGGGTACTCAAACATACATGAAAGGAAATGAAGAAGGGTTTTACCATTATGAGCCCCCCCCCCCGTTGGTTTGCTTTTTATGATGCCCCTACTCATCATTCCCCATTTTCTAACCCTGAGTAGATGGGCACTTCAGCTGGACTTATGGATTTTCATCCTGAATTGAAAGGAAGCAGGACAACGTGATTCCAGAATTTTAATTATTATGTCAAGGACAACTTTTACCCTTCTATAAAGTTGAACAAATGTGGGTTGGTTTTCTTTTCTTTTTTTCTGGTAGGTAATTTTTATTTATGCATTTATGGAGTCCCCCCCCTCCAAATAAACGGGGTTTTTTTTTTGTTTTTTTAAGTGAGCTGAGCTTTGGTACAGTATATACATGCATGCATTATTTTAAAGTGAAGTCACAGCCATCTGTCATTCTCTAATTATGAAACTGGGTAACAATATATTTTGAAATAGATTTGAAGACTGCTAAATACTGCTATGTGTTGGGGTGCCAGGGTTTTGTGGATGCAGGGCACCCATAATTCTTATAATTAGTAAAAGTTGGAATTAATCGAACTTTTGGTTAAACTGTGCCATCCACAAAGTCATTGATTTAGTTTATGCTATTTAGTTTATGCCATTCATTGATTTAGTTTATGCTAACGGACCAGACTAGCCTGGCAGGGCTAGCCAAGTGCAGGTCATTAGGCAGCGGTCAAAATTTGACAGGTGCCAGGCACATTTTGCACCTAGTTATTGGGCACTTGTGACCAAGTGAAGATGCCTGGGTGCCAGTATGGCATCTGACATCGCCACCATCTGGAGGTGCATGCCTGGGTATCCTTGGATCTTGACTGTTTTCACACACTAGCAACACACCCTGTAGAGTTCTTTCCATTATACAGTGGTACCTAGGTTTTTGAAGGTCTCCATTGATGAACATTTTGGTTTTCGAACACCGTAAACCCAGAAGTAAATGCTTTGGTTTTTGAACACACCTTGGAAGTCGAATATGCCACGCGGCTTCCGCTGAGTGCAAGATTCTGAGGCCTAGCTGTCGGCTGCTGAGTTTTTGGTTTTTGAACGTTTCAGAACTCAAATGGTCTTCTGGAACGGATTATGTTCGAAAACCGAGATACCACAGTATTTTATCTGAAAAATCAGAATGAATTTCAGGAACCAAAAGGTCACATTGAAAAAATATGACTTTCAAGCGATCTGAGCCCAAAATGGCAACTAGGCATTCCATTTTGGTGACTGTGACTGTGGCCCTGGTTTAAGGAGCCATTTGGTGCCCAGAATATATACAAAAATTTCTAACACTGCCATTAAGGGACAAAGACCAGTGATGGCCCATCATGAGAGAGTGAAGACTGCCAGAAAAAAAGAGAGGAGGGCCCCCGCCTCCAGCTATGTGTTGGTGGGCAGAGACCAAAAGGGTTAGGATTTCAGGGTGGATGATGTAAGCAAACAGGAAGAAAGTGTCAGTTCTGCAAGTGTTTTGGCAAGCAGAAAAAGAGAGGCCAGAACACCATGTGGACTGGCTGGGACAGGCTGTAATAAACAGATTAGATGCTCCTGGAATGTGTATGCTCAGAACTCTCTCCATCTAGATTCATATGTGCAAATAAAACCATATATCATAAAGACACCACAGTTTCCACTGTACATTATTCACAAAAGAAAACACAAACCCTGGGTAAGCATCTGCAACCCTGGAGATTCGCAGTGCTGTGGAGATTGGGCTGGCATTTAACCAGGGCTTTTTATCAGCCGGAACTCATCGGAACTCAGTTCCGGCACCTCTCAAGTGGGCACCACTGCCATTATAAGAGAGTGAGGGAGGCATTCATGGTGAGTTCCGACACCTCTTTTTCTAGAAAAATAGCACTGCATGTAACAAGGTGATTTCTGCTGAATCTCTATGCAGGTATTCAATGTAGTAGCACTTGTGATGCTCTTCATCCATATAAAGTGAGTTGTATTGCTTAGTCTTTATTTAAATCAATGCCAATTTGCACTGCACGGGCATTATAAATATACATTGCATTGGTTATGAAGCCCCCTTTATGCTTCCAGGGCTTTGTGAAAGAGTGTTAATGCATGAGAGGATTAGGTCTTAATTATTTATGAGATGTTGATTTTCCTGAAATGTTAAATCATGCCTCATGACAATAGTAATGATCTGGCCAGACCCAGAGAGAAAACACTAATAATGTTCATGCAGATATTTTTATAAGGCAAAATCAGTGTATGCAGTAAAGATATTAGCTTTTTCTTCCAGGAAAGCATTACGGTCAGCTGCACAATTTTATTTTATTTTGTTTTTTTGCTGGCAATAGCAAAGTATTATATATAGGTGTTCATTTCATTAGCCACTTTGCGCTTCAGTAAGTGGAGCCAGTATCGTAGACTTTTATTCTAAATAACAACAGAGAATGTTATTTATGTTGCCAATACTCTCTAGGATAGGAAGTTTGATGGTCATCAAATCCTGTACCAACATATCAGATGCAATATATCCTTTAGAATACTAAGCAATCAGAGAGAGCCTGAAATTCAGGAGCACAGAACTCAAAATTATTCAACTCATTTGGTCTGCCCATTCAAAACACTTTATAAATAAAAGTAGTTTACAATGGCCTGGATCCTAAGGTAAGCAACTGAGATGAAACTGCCTCTCTACCCTGCAGCTCCCTGGCCACCCCCTGCCCCAGATGGCTGAATAAGGGTCTCCTGGACAATATGGGATGAGGTACAGGAAGGACATTCCAATGTGTGATACCCCACCTGCATTTGAAGTAGGTCAAAAATAGGTATTGATCAAAATCAGGTGGCCATACCCCGTTCCACATTGTTCAGGAGAACCCGTAGTTGGCACCTGTCTGCCTCAAGAGACCACAGAGTGTGCCTCTGGGAGTGAAGTCAAACCGTTGCATTAGCAGCACTGAAGTGACTTCCCCTGGGCACAAGCCTGGGCAGTGTATATGGAAGTCCTGGGCTGCCCAGACAACCAGAGCCTCCTCTTGGCCTTACTGATGTAGTCCGAAAGAAAGCAGAATAATACATTTGGCACCAGCTTGGCTGCAGGAGTTGCCAGATTTGTGTAGGGTTTACTCCTTAGCCTTTCCTGTTCCTTAAGATCTTCTTCTTCTTCTTCTTCTTCTTCTTCTTCTTCTTCTTCGTCTTCTTCGTCTTCTTCGTCTTCTTCGTCTTCTTCTTTGGCGATCACTCATAGCCGAGTAAGATTGTCTTCCATAAACATGGTTTTAAGTCCGTAAGCGAGTCCATAAGTGACTGTGGAGGCCAATTCTGGATCCACACGTCCTTTCACAGTGGGGACATAGGTTTCTGGGTGGGAGTTGATCAAGGTGACGATTTGCCAAGCGTGGCTTCCTCTTAGCATGTTTCTCCCTTTCGTCCTGAGTTCAAGTGTCTTCAAAGCCCATGACACTTTTAGTAAAGGCTGTTCTCCAATTGGAACGCTCCATGGCCAGTGTTTCCCAGTTGTCGGTGTTTATACTACATTTTTTAAGATCTGCCTTGAGAGAGTCTTTATACCTCTTTTGTTGACCACCAGCATTACACTTTCCATTTTTAAGTTCAGAATAGAGTAGCTGTTTTGGAAGACGATAATCAGGCATCTGCACAACATGCCCAGTTCAACGAAGTTGATGTTGAAGAATCAAAAGTCAAAGTTCCTTAACATATCCCACAAGGCACCTGGCACCTTTCTTCCAAAGATATCACCTTCCCTGGCACCTTCTCCTAGATGGGCTACTTCCCTCTACAGCTTGTGCAGTAACAGTCTTCTTGACTGTTGGACCCATTATTGGTCTTATTTGCTTAGTCCTCCAGAGCCTGTCTTTCTGAGAGTTTAAGACCCATCGGCTACCCTCACCTGGTTTAGCTGGCCAGTTGAAGCCATTTCCAGGGTGTAACCACTAGCACATGCTGACAGCTTCTAGGAAACAAAGGTGAGAGCTGAGTGCAGGGTGCGAACCAAAGGTGGACAAACTAACCCAGAAGGAGCATGACGTGTCCCCCACCAGGGGTACTGCTCCTTCTCTAATACACAGTACAACCCCTAAACCCTCTAAGAAAGGGTGGGGGCATAGATAACTGATGGGGAGAGGAAGCGTTGGGTAACTGCTTCCATCAAATTATATTCATTTATTTTAGGATGAAAGTCAAGTGTCCAAACTTTGCTATTTTTATTATGGAAGTAAGAGTGTTTTAGAGAAAAGAGGCCTGTATTGTAGAAAGCAACGTTATCAGCCTTGCCATGGATATCTGAGAGTAGTGAGGAAAACAAACGTACAAATCCTCCAGAAATGCAGTGATGGGTTTTTCACATTCCTAATTATATCCATTCCACATCACAAAATTCTATTTTTTCTTCTTTTCTTGAGAGTCACTGGTACATGTAATCCTCCTACTTCAGTTGCATTAGATTTAGAAGTGAAGTACTTATCTTCCACAAAATATTAATTTATAATCCTAGCAAATGTATTCTAATTTTCAAATCTTATTAGCCTTATCACTTACTAGATTTAGATAATATGTTCACATAACGTCTGATAATATATGTAATTGTATTAACTTCTGTATGTATTCAGTAATTAAACTGCACAGTAAACAGCAAATAGCAACTAACAAATAGCAGCAGTGTGGGCCGTGTTTGCCACTGACTGAACACTTGACTAGGAATCCTCCAGCCACAGGAGGTGAGTATAACACAGCCTAGGATGTCCAAGGCTGTTCTGTTTCTACCTCAAATGTATTTCCAGAAATGGCCTGGAATCTGGCACAAACCAGCCGGTCTTGAGCCTTCTCCAGATATGCTTCCACTCCACAGAAACCATGCTTCTCACCCAGATTCTGATTCAGACAGAACTCATCCCTAGAGTAAGATTATAATGGCCTAGAAATAACACTTAAAGGCTTTTTCACACAGGTCCACACGAGATGAACTGCAGGGGATCTGTGATTATGAATGCCCAGGTTTGTTGTTCTTTCATTTTACTTCTAGCAGCTATCGGAGGCTCTCAGCTTGAGAAACAAAGCAGTACTGTGGGAGGCATTTAACCATTACATCCTGCTCTGTTTGTCCAAACTCCACTGCGTTCCTGAAGTGGTATTAGTCCCAGGGGAGTGGGGGAACAGGGATATAATGCTTAACACAATTCGGAGAGGATATTAGGGTGGTGAACAATCCCATATGGCAGAGAGGGAAAAGAAGAAGATCACTGACACCATGGATCACCGACATAACTAATTGAGCCTTCAAGTATACCTGGAAATTGTGTTTAATGTTGTTATCCCTGGGAAGAAATTTCTGTAGAACATCTCTAGCACATCAATTGCAGATAGATCCACACAAGCTGCTAATTTCACCAGTTGCAGCAGCTAACCAAGCATGTCCTAACTTGGCTGAAACATAAGCCAGCTATAGCATATATCAACATCAGTCCAGAAAGAAAATTGCAGGGGTGAGATGGTTGAACCTGCTGCTATGGCCAAGTGAGGAGCTCATCTTTTTCTGGGATATTGTGGGGCTTCTTCTTCTTCTCATGTGGCCCTGCAAGATCTGAGGGAGGATGAGCCAGTAGGCCCTTTGAAATGGCTGTTTGGCCCAAACTTGACCTCTCCTCATGGCCAGATCCCCCCCCCCCAGGCCACAGTTCTAGACTCTATCACTGAGGCTTTGAGTAGTCACTGTTTACAGGGTTAACCCGTAACCACAACTGGCCTTCAGTTGAGAGGCTTTTGCCTTTCCCTTAGTGGACAGCAGATGATTGTTAGGTGTCTTCAACACAGGTCTGTCATCTTCAACTTGGGCAGAAATAACATTGGGTAGGCATGCTGGAAATATCTATTGGGTTTCAGAGCAGAGGTCTTAGGAATAACAGCTGCTGACTCAATGTTCTGCCTACCACACTGTAATCAATAAAATCTGTGGCCTGCTTTCACATTCTGGCAGCCTCTTTGCCACCCCAAATGAAAAGCAGGACCCGAAGTATTTTTAACAGTCTGCTTATTCCACTCGTCTAACAGGTTAGTATTTGCAAAGCAGCGATGCATAATTACTAACTTCAACACTTAATTGATTGTAACTGTTGACTGTTAATAGGATTATTGTTTCAAGAAATAATAGGACATTTGGTAGACAAGTACTTCATTTGTAATTAGACAAGAGTCCGTTTTATAATGGTGCTGTAATTTTTTTTTAGATAAATGATCGAAGCTCTCAACAATACAACCCATAAATGTTGCACAAAAATTCTGAATGCTTAGATTGGGTATTCTATTCTATAAGAAACTGTCGTTTATATATAAAAAAGTCTGGAGCTCATAAATGCTGTATAGGATCTCCAGGGACTTCATCTTAAAGAAGTCCACTAAGACCTGTCACCACATGGAGATAATTATTTGTATGATTTATGTTTCTACACAAGACTTTCTTCACACTGAACTTCTCTAATCACTTTTGTATGTAACTCATACATCTCTTCCAAGATTTTGATCCTGTCCCTTATTAGTAACAACTGCAATTCACTTAATTAACAATTAATTTGCAATAGGCTGTTAAGCCTCTTCCTCTTCTATCTTTCAATATATATTGTAGCTACCTATTGTGTGCAGAAGTTGTTTTATTTTACTGGAATCTTATTTGAGCCCATTTGTAATTATATATTGAGTAAAATTTGCAGAGTGGATTTTGCCTTAAAAGGGCAGGTTACAAGAGAGGTGAACATAGATATAATGTTGTTTATAAGAATATTTGTAAACCACCTGCACATTAAAAACAAATAAATCAGGGTGGTGTACAATAAAATGATTAGAACATCATAAATGTGTAAAATAACAAACGGCAGAACAAATGACCAGCACTGAATCAACAAACACTTGACAAGACAAACAAGTTTTCAGCAGATGACAAAATATAAGCATTGTAGGTGCCTGCCTAATTTCCATAGGAAGAATGTTGTAAATTACTAGTACCACTTCATTGAAATCCTCAGCAAGAAATTAACTGAATATGAGATAACCCCGGGATAGTCAGGATGACTCCTCCAATCTATCAATGTGCAAGATAACCTTAGGGTTGCAATATGTCCGGAATTTCCTGGACGTATGGCATGCAATTGCAAGCAGTGGAAATCACAAAAAAAAAAGGCCAGGAAAATGCGGAAGTATGGCAACCGATGTCGGAAGTCTAGATTTTGGCAAGTCAAGATTTGCCAAAGCTCAACAACTTTTGTGTCCGGATCTTCATTTTTTTGAAATATGGCAGCCTAAGGTAACTTGGTCCCAAGTTGTTCAGGGCATTGTACAATAACAGTAACACCTTGAACCTAGCTCGGTAATACGTTAGCAATCAGTGCATGCCTTTCAGTACAGGTGTAAAATACTGAGATGGAGCTTTTCCAGCCCAAAGCCCTTGTGCACCAGCTGCAGTTTCTGTACCAACTTCAAGGGTAGTCCTACACAGGGCACGTTCAATGTAGAGGTCTCCAAGACCTTCATTACTTTGGCCAAACTTTCCCGGTCTAGGAACAACTGTACCTGGCATACCAGGCGAAGCTAGAAGAAAACAACTCATAGCCATTAGGGCCCTTGTGCCTTCAGTGAGAGTGATGGGCCCAAAGGTACTCCCCAGCTACGCACCTGCTTCTTCAGGTTTTACTGTGAGTTCGTTCCCCTTCTTTCAACTACTTTCTGACTTTGTGTTCCCTCCAACATCATATGCACCTAAGCCCAGGTGCAGAAGAATACAAGGCCCCACAAAACAAGCCATGCAAATTTGAGCTGCTTTAATATGAAAGATAACCAAGACTCTAATTTTGATTTAGGATTATACATGTACACCATTGATAGCCTTACGCTCAATGTCTTGCAACTGAATGTGTGAATGGTTTCTGTTGAAAAGTCAGGTGTTCAAGGTGATATGAGGTGGAATGAAGGCTTTTCTTGTGGTCTCGCATCTGTGATTTCACACTTGCAGATTTATCAAAATGGGCCTTTAAACTTATTTGACACATCTGAATTATTTGCCACCTATAAACATTTTTTAAAACACACACACACACACACACACACACAAACACACACACACACACATATTATGGAAAGGTTCATGGAAGAACCACCTTAAATTGAGATTTCAAACAATGTGGTAGGTTGTCTTCTTGAAAGCAATAATCTGTGTACTTGTAAGACTATTTCCCAAGAAATAAAGGGAAATGGTTCTTACAAATACCACTGGCAACAAATTTCATTTCAGCAAATAGTTAGAACAATAACAAGCAGTTTGCAGTTTAGTTTATAGGCAATGTTGACAGATTTTGCAGCTAGCAACAAAACAGGCATTGTAAAGGACTATTAAAAATAACATACTCTTTATGCTTTACATTATCATACTAGAAATGTTTTCTGTCTTTTTTATTTGTTCATCCATTTTACTTCTGCTTCTGAATGAAGTTGTTTAGAGTGGATCATTGAAATTGTGGCTGTCTGTAGCTGTCTTTCATCTAACTTTCCCTATGCCTAACAAGTGCTGATGCAGAATCCTTCCATTTAAAAATATTCCTTCCATTTAAAAATAATAATAATCCAGCAAAAAAAAAAGATGACGAACTCAAATTATATGCCAACAGAAGACTTGGAGAACCAGGTGGAGAAACTTTTTGGCTCGGTGGCCCAATTCCTTATGGGATCTTTGCCTCAAGGGCCAACCACCTGAAGTATCATTGGCATCATTCTCAGGGACTTCAAACATCATGCAGGGCTGTAGCCAACTTTCCTGTGCCAATGCACAACTGAGATCACACTTTATGATGGGGGGCCACTAGGGGCGCATTGGAAGATGGCCGATAATACCATCTCTCCGGACCACACGGGGTAATTAAGAGGCTGTTATGGGAGTAGGCAGCCTTCCTTGTTGCCCCAAGGGAATGGGGAACACTGCCCTTGCCTGCTGTGCCCATAAATCACCCCCGAATTCGAAAGAAGGGGGTGAGGGCACTAGGCAAAAACAGTTTTCTTTTTAATATACCAAGAGTAACATTTTAATAATGGCATTATGGTATTAAGGTGTCGAGAGAGAGCAGCACAACTTATGATACTAAGGGGGCTTCCAGATCATTGCTGTTTTCGGGATTCAATTATATACCAGAAAATTCAGCTTGTACAATCAGGGTTGATTTATAGCTCTTGGAGAACAAACCTGCTTCCCATCAAAAATCAGACTTTTTGCAATAAGCAAAGTGATGAGAAAATCCACTGGGCAGTGCAGGATAACACTTGTATGATGAATCATCTAACCCCTCTGCAAACAAATCAGGATGAATGTCCAATAAACAGGTGGGCTAGAAATGGAAACAGATATATAAGAGGTGTGTGTTAATCTGCACGCGAGTGGCACTGTGGTCTAAACCACTGAACTGCTTGGACTTGCTGATCAGAAGGTTGGCAGTTCGAATCCCCGCAATGGAATGAGAGCCCTTTGTTCTGTCCCAGCTCCTGCCAATCTAGCAGTTCAAAAGCACACCAGTGCAAGAAGATAAATAGGTACCACTGTGACAGGAAGGTAAACGGCGTTTCCGTGCGCTCTGGCTTCTGTCACGGTGTTCCGTTGCACCAGAAGTGGTTTAGTCATGCTGGCCACATGACCCGGAAAGCTGTCTGTGGATAAATGCTGGCTCCCTTGGCCTGAAAACAAAATGAGCCCCGCAACCCCATAGTCGCCTTTGACTGGACTTAAGTGTCCAGGGGTCCTATACCTTTACCTTTTACCTAAATATTTTGAGAACGTATCACAATATTTATGATAGAAGCATTTCCCAAGTGAAAAGAAAATCCAGCTTTTTAAAACTGACCTGCCAGTAACCTATCCAAAGAAGAAAACTGTTGTAAGATGAAGACATCCAGTTATTATATAACGCTAGACAGTTTGAGGTTTCTTTGTTTTTGAATGAAGGTGGGGGGTTTTTTGGTCTTCAACTTATCTCGGAATTGATATTTCGGATGGAGAATGAAGCATCTTGCCAGCAATGTGGAACAATGGAACAGAGCAATTTTACCGCGTACCTTTTGTAAGTACAAGACAAGGGGGGGAAAGGGAGGGAAAGGAACAGATGCTTATTAACTAAGTGTAGGCAGGTGATGACAGGCACAACAGCACCATAGCACCAGCTGTGAATGCAGCAGACAGCTTCTCCCCCCTCCCTTTCCAAGTCCATTTTCATATTATTCATCAGATGCCGAATGTGATGGAAAAGGTGTCAAAACAAAATGCTAGTGAGAAGTATGAATTCATTGCTGCTAAAACTTTGGAAAGCTGTAAAGTTTTACCAGCCCTGTACTAAAGAACAATCAGACTTTCATGTGACAGGGAGTTAAGAAGTTTTATAGCTGCTTCAGTTAAGCTTATATCAGTCCTAGTTTTTACAGACACTCCATGACTAAAATATTATTTATGAACTGTTGTTGCAAACAATATGCCAACATGACAGACAGCCCTGTTTTCAGCTTGGAGGTCACATTCCATATACACCCACGCCAAAAAAAAAAAAGAGAGAGAGAGAGAAAAGACCATGCATTTGAAATAATGCCTCCTGGTGGGAAATTGCACTTCAAGTGGAAGGCCAATGCCCAGATGTGGCTTTTTGTGTATCAGTACTCATCAGGAATTGCATGAGGAATGAGGTTAGATAAGTATAATTATACTGTTATGGCTAAGTGGGGGGAACCCCCAGATCCCTAGGTGAGAGATTTGCCCCTCTAGATTCTTGGATGCTGGGGCTTAATCAGAGCTCAGATAATTAAGGTGAGCTGACAGCCTGAGCTTGTGTATCTGCCGGAAAGAGGGGCAGTGGGTGATGATGGCCTTGCCATTAGCCTATTGCAAAAGCTATCTACAAGACAAAATATCATACTGGTTACCGAGGTGGAGGCTGCCAGCACAACATGCTGTCCTTTTAAGCCTGGTTAGTTTCATTTACGTACAGTTTCTGATGGTGACAGATGCGTTTTGAATTGCAATCATTGTGAGCGACTTTGGGACATGGGATTTATCTGGACAGTGGGATCGAAATATAAAAAAAAACATGGTTCCAGTATTTTGTTTTCTCCATGAACCATTGATTAGCCTCTGGCAGTGGTCTAAACCTGGCGCAAGGCATGGAATCGCCCCTCCACATAAGTGCGCTTGCAGAACCATTTCGCCCCTGCAGTTTCAGTTGTTTTTGTCTCTCAGATAATTGCCCCCCTCCCCAAGCTGCTATTTCCCCTGGGGCTAGCAGCACCTTTGAGCAGCCATTTTCGTCGGAAGCATAGGAGGGAGACAGCAGGGTCTGAGCAACCATGGCTGTTAATTAGAAGATAAAAACCAGGCATGCTAAATGTAACTATTCATTTATTTGGTTCTTAGTGATGTGTACCTCTCTTAGTGATTTGGCCTCAGCTCTGTCAGCTTACATCAGGCATAGGCAAACTCAGCCCTCCAGATGTTTGGGGACTACAATTCCCATCATCCCTGACCACTGGTCCTCTTAGTCCTGTCCTCATGGGAGTTGTAGTCCCAAAACATCTGGAGGGCCGAGTTTGCCTATGCCTGTTTTACACAGATGTTTTGGACAGGGTGTTCTGGGAACAAGGAAGAGGAAATTAGACAGAACTCCATGTGGGGCTGGCAGGAGGAGGCTGCATCGAGAAAAAGGGGGTCATGGACTCAAGCTTCCTGAAGCTATGGATTTGGAAGAAGAGTTTGGATTTGATATCCTGCTTTATCACTACCCGAAGGAGTCTCAAAGCGGCTAACATTCTCTTTTCCCTTCCTCCCCCACAACAAACACTCTGTGAGTTGAATGGGGCTGAGAGACTACAGAGAAGTGTGACTAGCCCAAGGTCACCCAGCAGCTGCATGTGGAGGAGCGGAGACACTAACCCGGTTCCCCAGATTACGAGTCCACCGCTCTTAACCACTACACCACAGAGGGCCATCTTCTTTCACTCCATAGTAATACCTTCCATGCTGTGTTATTGTTGGTTTCCAAGCCTCCTGATGTTCAGGGGGTGGGCATAGGGAGGGTCAGTGGGAGGGTCAACGGGCTGAAACACAACTGTTTTCCTTCCTGGACCTTACCACCAAAAGCAACTGAATTGAAGACCAGATAACTCAAGTCAACAGCACAGCAGACCATCTACTGTTCATACTCAGCTATTCAGTATGGAATAGGTGAAAGAAAATCAACCTGCAAACAAGGTGGGTTGGCCAAAAATTCCTACTTAGGTCCCAAAGCGACCAACAACAGCGAGGGAGGGTGCTATTGCAAGGAGAAAAAGAGAGCAGGAAGTAGCCACCCAGCCCTAAAGTAAGGTGGCTCACCCCCTGTACCATGCACCAAGCATGCATAGTGATGCAGTGTGTCACATAGTCTGCCTCATCCGGCTGAACAGGCCACAAGTGCGCTTCATTGGCCAGTACTGAGGCCAGCACTGAGGGTGGCAGACCAGACCTTCATATACCACAACACATGGTTCAGATCTCTTTATCTCAGCAGACCTTTTACGATCTTTGGATTGAGGAAATACTGATCTTTTGAAGAACCTGCTAATTGCTTCATTGAACGACATATGGTTTTGTTTATTCTGGCCTTGGATACTTCATATCTTGTAATTTGTAAACCGTTTGGTTCCCATTATTTTAAGCAAGTAATGGTTAAGATTGTACCCCCCCAAAAGTCTCCTTGTACAATAAATAAATGACATTCTTCTATTATTTTATGGTGTTACATGATTTAACATTTAGCTCAGTTGCTAAACCAATTTTCCCCAGGCATTTTAAATGACTCATTAATCTAGTATTGCATGATTTTATTCGGTTTGGGCATCTCACCAATTCAACTTTAATTCCATTTCATATGCACAATGGCATTTTCTTAATTGTCACTACACACTGAAAATAAAGATCTAATTAAATGATGATCCCAATTAAAGATGACTCATTTTAGGCTGAGTTACCAGCTATAATGATAAGTAACGGTGCTCAATATATGATCCAGTGATGTTGCTTAAAAATTGCCAGAAGTGAATGGTTTTCTTTCTACCCTGCAACTGCTTAAAATAGTGAATTTTATCAGGACGTTACAATACTTAACTGGTGTGAATTAAAGAATGTAATTATGGATAATGCATTGTATATTCCATTTATTGGAAATGGGTAGTGAGTCTGTAAAAAGTTCTTTTAGCTCCTCTATTTTCAGAGGTAAGGAATTAAAATTTAATAGGGGTGGTTGAACTAGTCTCTTTTCAGTTTATGTCATTTTTACATTCCTTTACCTAGAAGTCAATTCTGCCCCATTTCTGCATTAAACTGTGACTTGGGAGGGGGGAAACATCCTTGCTAGGAAGCATGCATTTACATGTTATTTGTTAATATATTTCATATAAAATGTGCATTCCTAAATATGCTTTTCTTTTGAGCTGAGAACGGCATATGAACCTCCAAAAAATGCTAAAGTTCTCATTTGCAATTTAGTCTGGTAGGAACAGATCATGTCAGTGCATATCTTCTAAGACTGAATTCCTCAAGCATCCCTAAAATTCTGAAGTGCACCCCTCTGTGTAAACTCATGTCATCTTCTGAAATTGGTCATCAGACCACGCTCAGTAAATATTTTTAGAGCTTGACAACAAAATTGTTGGAACATTAAAACAAGAGGTGTTAAAGAAGGCACATGATTTTTTTATTATTATTGCAATTTCCATTCTTTGGTAAGCCTTAGCAATAACTGCATCTGGCAACTAAATATGGAAAATAAAGAGAACAATCTGTGACTCAAATAAATAGGCCGGACATTGGAGACAAAAAACAAATGCGTCAGAAGGTAGCAGAGTAGATGGATTGCACAAATAAGTGCCCCTATTCAATTCTAAATGCCTGATAGTTTGATCCTGCTGTCTCATTGATTACCCACTTCCTAAGTAAGTAAATCATTGGCGGTGCTTCTAGTAGAAACATATATTCAGACTGACCAGTCTCACTTGCCTGAATACCAATAATTGCCTTCTAGCACAATGAATTCATGAATCTACAGATAGGTAGACCTAAACCAGCACTGCAGTCCAATGAAACTTATGTCAATTTCTAGTATGTGCCATGTCTTGATAAAACCATATGACAGCTTCCCAGTCATAGGACTGAATCCAGATCTAGGGTGTAATCTAAACCCTCTTTGTTGGGAAGGGTGCCTTGGAACAGGGGGAGGTGTTGCTCCAATCAGCCCTTTCAACCTCTGCTGGCCTCATCATATCCTCATTCTGCACACCCTCCAACATTCCTCAGATGAAAATAGAGACATTTCTCTCTCCCCTGCAATTGACCCTCCTCGACATCCCCATTTCTTTGTCTGTTCCTCTGCAGAGCATTTCCACCACGACCACACCACAAGATGCAACAGACACATCTTCTCCCATCCTGAGAAACCTCCTTAACCCCAATTTTATTTTATTTTATTCTTTGGTAGATTTACAAAAAGAAAAGCACACACCAATAAATAAATTTTATAATGGGGCAAAATTAGACACGGATCCACAAAACATTTATGCTCTGTGCAGATAATATTATGGATCTAAATGATTGACTATTACGTGGTTTGGATAACTTTTGGCCTGCTAAGTGTTTGCTGAACTACAACTCCCATCATCCCTGGCCAATGACCATGCTTACTAGCACTGATGGGAATTGTAGTTCAGCATCATCAGGATAGTCAAATGTTTCCTACCTATCTCCTTTAATTTATCTTAAAATACACACAACCTGTGTTCCAGTACAAATGCCCTTGTTGTAATTATGTGCCAGGTGGCCAATCATCACTGTCATTTATGTGACTTGCTTGCAGCTGACTAGGATTAAACAAGAAAAAACCCACAAAAAACAACCATCCTCAAGGCCAGCATAGTGCTTATTCTGTTACAGAGAGAAAGCAAACAGAGCAACTACTTATTTATCAGGTGTAGAGAAACTGTTCCCTACATCTCTATCTGCTGCTAAGCCACCCAATGTCAAAAGCAACTTTATCAAAAATTAGCTTCATTTTCACAGTTTATATTACCTAAATACCCTGGCCTGGAATTCTCCTTTGTAGTTTCGGGAAGAAAGTGTCTTATCAGCTCTATATGCAAGGCTCTTTAGCTTTACCCAAAGGATCACCAAGGTGCTTCTGGAAACATCCTTTTTCTTCCTCACCAAGTTTGAATGATGGCATGTCTGAGATTATTAAGGTACACTAGCAGATGTGTATGACAAAGCTATTTATCTCACACTGCTCTCTGAGGAGCACAATAGAGTTATCTCTGAAATTTCAAAGAAAGTGTAAGTTTCCCAAGCTATTCTATAACAATATTATGAAAGATCCAGATAAAATAAAAATGTTTAGCCAAGAAAGGAACATTTGCTGAGTGTTCAGTGTCAGAAAGGGTATCTAGTTAGTATGTTTGAAAATACCACGTCCTTGTCATTCAGATGCATGGAATTAAGATAGAGAATGTATTGTTTTCTCTCTCTCTTTGTCTTGTCTTTGATTTTGTATGCATGTACACTAGATGGCACTAATCAAATATTGCCAAATTCGGTCATGAAATAACATTACTAAATTTGCTGTACTTTTTTTTTTAAAGGAGCACTTGCACACTTTAAGCAGGGAGCTGTAAGCAGGGAGCAGAGAAAGATATGACAAGGGAAGGAACTGTTTTATTTTTATTTTTTCCATCCTAAAATACCATCTGATGTTACCAGATTTTGCAGCCAATTGTTCTGTTTTTGGGTGGTGGTGGGTTTTCTCACCCTTGGTAGCAGTTGTAAATATTTCCATTCCTGACAAGATACTTTATTCACAAAAGATGCCACCAGATACACTGAGGCTAGCAGTGATACATAAACTGCTGTGCTTGCACCAGTAATGCCAGCTGCATTTCTAGGTCGCACGTTAAGGTGAAGTATTTTCTATTCTCCCATGGATGCTTTTATTTTTGAGATCTTCTCTTGCCACAGCAATTAATTTCCCCCAAGCTTATTTCTACAAACTATTTCTTAAAGCAAATAAATAAATGAAAACAGTCAATAGCTGAGTTACTTCGGAAACTAAAACACCACTGACATTGTTAAGTTGTGGGCGAACATAGCAGACGACACAGCGATTTCTCCAGAGCAGCTCTTTACTTGCAAGCTGGACAGAACTGAACAGCAAACAGCTCAGCCGGCCTGCTTTTATAGGCAGCCGGCTGTCAACATTGTAGCAACAACAACCCAGAGTTTCCCGCCTAAAATAACTGACGTGGACCTGAGTGAAAACTATCTACAGACCTGAGTGAAAACTATCTACAGTATCCCCCTGCTGGCCCAGGGTGAAACTTCACTACATAACAGACATAATTTGGCCTGCAGTGGGGACTCAATTTCTCCCTTCTAGTCCCAGGATGATCTACTTTTATTTCATATATATATATATATATACATATATATATATATATATATATATATATATATATATATATACATATACATATACATATATATATATATATATATATATATATATATATTAAAGGTAAAGGACCCCTGGATAGTTAAGTAGAGTCAAAGGGGTTATGGGGTTGTGGTGCTCATCTCGCTTTCAGATTGAGGGAACCAGCATTTGTCCACAGACAGCTTTCCGGGTCATGTGGCCAGCAGGACTAAAGCACTTCTGGCACAACAGGACACCGTGACGGAAACCAGAGCGGACGGAAATGCCGTTTACCTTCCTCCTGCAGTAGTACCTATTTATCTACTTGTGCTGGCGTGCTTTTGAACTGCTGGGTTGGCAGGAGCTGGGACAGAGCAATGGGAGCTCACCCCGTCATGGGGAATCAAACCGCTGAGCTTCTGATTGGCAAGCTCAAGAGGCTCAGTGGCTTAGACCACAGCACCACTCAGGTTCTCCTCCTCCCTATATTTATCCTCACAAGAACCCTATGAGGTTGGTTAGGCTGGGAAACAGTGACTGGCCCAAGGTCCATTGAGTTTCATGGCTGAGTGGGGATATGAACCCTGGTCTCTCAGGTTCAAGTCCAATACTGGTTCTAGGAGCGGTCACAATTTCTCTGTTCAATTTTACATTTCACAGGGTTTTTTTTTTAGTTAAATTGCATTCCATCTCTATAACAAAGGTTATTACAAGTAACTATGCATATGGTCAAACATGAGTCTGACCAAACTGCGGGAGGCAGTGGAAGACAGGAGTGCCTGGCGTGCTCTGGTCCATGGGGTCACGAAGAGTTGGACACGACTAAATGACTAAACAACAACAACAACATGCATATGGAATGCTTATCAGCCTTTGTAACTAACATATATTTATATGTAAAGGTTTCCATCTCTCTTTCTTTGCATCTCTTAGAATCATAGAATTGTAGAGTTAGAAGGGACCCCAAGGGCCATCTAGTCCAAAGCCACTTCCGAGGTCGAGAGGAGGTGGGGTTGCGGGCCCACCGCGCAACCCCGCAAGAGCAGGGGAATCCTCGGGCACGTCACCGACCCGGCCAGCCAATCAGCGGGCCGGGGAGGCGTGGCCTAGCACATTTAAGGCCGGCGCGCCCGGGGACCGCCCTCTCTTCCCCGTTCCAGCTGCTCCAGTTTAGCTGCTCTGCCTGGGTTTTTGCGGATCGTCGAGCTTTGGCTGAGCTGGAATCGCTTGCAGGATTTTATATCTTTTAGGATCGTCGCGCTTCCCTCGCCCTCGCCTTGCTGCAGCAAAAAGAGCTAAAATCACTGTTAGGCATTGGCAGGGGTAATTGTTGTGCAAATGAAGGGGGGAAGGAAGCGCCATCACCTTCCCCCAAAAGAAAAGGGTAGTCCGGTAGAGGACTCTGGGGGGCGTTGCCCTGTCCTAAGCCTATGGAGGTGTGGGCCTAAGGCACGCCCCCGAGCGGTGAGACCTGGGGGATCCTAGTTGGCGTACTTCAGCAGGACCCCCCCAGCTGGTGGTTAACCCCTCCCAGTCTCCATGCCGGGTAGTCGATAGGAACCAATGCCTAAGGCCAATACCTTTCAATTCCTGTAATCCATAAAGTTGTGGCCTTTTTTGCCCATTAACCTAAAATAATGTGTCCTGTGTCTTCATTTCACAAGGGGGAGGGTACTTGCCACGCAACCCCCGACAATGCAGGAATCTCAACTAAAGCATCCGTGACAGATGGCTATCCAACCTCTGCTTATAAACCTCCAAGGAAGGAGAGTCCACAACATCCTGAAGGAGTCCATTCCACAGCTGTTTCCATCAGAAAGTTCTTCCTTATGTTTAGTTGGAACTTGATGTTTCTTGATGACAACTCTCATTTTACATACCCATACCCATACCCTTACCCACACCCATGAAAAAGAGGAAGTGTCCTGGAGAAACAGGATATATGGCAATCCTTAAATTGTGGTACCCAGAATTGGACAAAGTATTCCAGGTGTGGTCTGACCAAGGCAAAAAGGAGTGGTACTATTACTTCCCTTGGTCCAGACACTATACCTCTGTTGATGCAGCCTAGAAGAGCATTAGCTTTTTTTTGCTGGTGCATCACACTGTTGACTCATGTTAAGCTTGTGGTCCACTAAGACACCTAGATCCTTTTCATTTGTACTGCTGGTAAGCCATGTATCCCCCCATCTTGCACCTGTGCATCTGGTTCTTCTTGCCTAAGTGCAGAACATTACATTTGTCCCTACTGAAATTCATTTTGTTAGCTTGGACCCAGTTCTCCAATCTGTTAAGGTCATTTTAAATCCTGATTCTGTCTTCTGCGGCTTTAGCTACCCCTCCCAGTTTGGTGTTACCTGCAAATTTGATGAGCATCCTCTCAATTCCTTCATCCAAGATGTTTATACTTTGACCCAGTTTGCTTTCCCTATTTGCTTTCCAACTTGCTGCAGTAATTACCAATATGTTTAATTTGAGGTGGATCAAACAAAAATATTAATCTTAATTCCCATGCTTCTTACCATGTCTGTACCATATAAATAGAAATATAATAAATGCAGAGGTCCAAGCATGAATGCTCTGTGTCCAGGCATCTCCCCCCCCCCCGCCCCCGGCCGGGTTTTCCTCATGAAAATTGTTCTGAGCTGAGGAAAGGTAAGTACAGTGGTACCTTGGTTTAAGAACAGTCTGGTTTAAGAACAATTTGGTTTACAAACTCCGCAAAACTGGAAATAGTGCCATGGTTTGAGAACTTTACCTCGGTCTAAGAACGGAATCTGAATGGTGGAAGGGCACCAGCAGTGGGAGGGAAAGCGCGCCTCAGTTTAAGAATGGTTTTGATTTAAGAACAGACTTCCGGAACAGAAGTTCATAAACCGAGGTACCACTGTATGGCTAAGCCCTAAGATAAAATAAAAACACATAGGTGAGATCTGTCTTGCTTTTCAAGTCAAGGGAGCCGGTGTTTGTCAGCAGACAGCTTTCCGGGTCATGTGGCCAGCAGGACTAAACCGCTTGTGGAGCAATGGAACACCGGGACAGAAGCCAGAGTGCACGGGAATGCCGTTTACCTTCAGGCCACAGTGGTACCAGTTTATCTACTTGCACTGGCGTGCTTTTGAACTGCTAGGTTGGCAGGAGCTGGGACAGAGCAAAGCCACCATCATGCATATGCCTATACTTTAGCATAGGCTGGAGGAACCTTCTGTCCATATGCCTCTTTAATCATAAATGATATGAAATCAGACCATTCTGCAAAATAGTCCCCCTAGAAACCTTCTGTTTATGGGGATTTTTTTTTTCTAGCAAGGCTATCTGCCAGACCCTTGAGTACCAGTAGTGCAAATTAACCATCTCAAACATTTTCCCAAACCTTGCTATAGGCATCCTCGCTGCCATCAAAAAGTGAGAGATGATGTTCCTTATTGTGAAGGTCTTTATTGGCTTCAGAGTATAAATTTAGAAGTGCAGTATTTTTATTTTACTGCTAACCCCTCACTTTTAAAAACCATTAGCTCTTGTACCCCCCCCCCGAACCTCTAAGTTTGCCTCCACTGCTGCCAAATACCAGAGGAAGAGATAAATCCGCTCCACTTCCCAGTGGGGAGGAGTTGTGGTGGACTGCATGACCACCCACTCCCCACCGGGGGCAGGGGACTTTGTCCCCCGTTGCCTGGGGGATCTCGGCCACATCAGAGCCCGGCCAACCAATCCGCTGGTGGGGGGGGGCATGGCCGGGACAGTTAAACCGAGGAGCGAGCCAGAGGACTTCCTCTTTGGCTCGCTTCCTCAATCACCGGCCCTCCCTCCCTATTTCCAGGTTAGGCAATGGCCTTGCTATGGACTTTGGTTGGTCCCCTGGTTGTCTGAGGGGCCTGGTAGGAATTTTTCCACTTGGCAAATTGGCACTGGCCACTTGGTTTTCGCTTACCTCGTAGCAATGGCCACAACTTTGTTAGGGTTGCGGTTAGGCATTGCTTGACCTGGAGGGGGGGGAGGGGAGGTGTGGCCATCACCTGCCCCTCCATGCTTCAGGGTATTCCGTTAAAGGAATCCGGGGGTGTTGATCTTGTCCAAAGCCTGGCTGGGGGATAGGGCCTTGACACGACCCCGACGGGAACACCAGGGGGAGCTTTAGTTGGTTCCCATCGACAGGGTTCCCCTTACCGGTGGCTTACCCTTACTGGACTTCCTGCACAGCGGGCAGGAGTCAGATATAGTCAGGTCCAATCAATGCCTAAGCCAATACCACTCACAGTCTGTAATTCAATAAAGTTGTGGCCAAAATTTGCCCAATAACATAAACCTAATATCTGTGTCCTGGTGTGAGTTATTTCCCAATGAGGGGGTGGCTTTGGGGTCTCGACACTCAACTACCTTCCTTTCTCCAGATTAAGTAAATGGATGGGTGGGAGATGGTTTTGAGTGGATTTAGAGACGGGCAGCTTAAGGCAAGAAAGGACAAGAATGAGCTTTGCATGTGAGGTGAGCATTAACAATCTCACAAAATTTGTGTTTTTACATCAGGGGGGAAAAGAAATTGAGTGATATGAGCAGTACTATTCTGTAGCTTAGATCAATATTTGTTAAAAGAAGCCCCGTGGAGGCATAAAAGTCAAGGGATAAACGTATAGGAAAAAACAGAATATTAATAAGAAATACAGTTCAAGATGAACGGAGCAGAAATAAATTGGTGTTATGATTTTAAAATTGCATTTCATAATTTAGATTAAAAACAATTCTGCAGGCCACCCTGGGAATATTCGCTAAGGAGAGTAATCTTTTCTCTTATTTTATAAATATGGTACCTAGTAAGTCACAATAACTGATACCTCTAATGATATCTTTTTAAATTTTACCTTCAAGCTATACAACGGGGAGGAATGAACATAAGGGGCCTTAAAAATTTGTTCCAACAATTCTTTTTATGAAGCTTTGTTCCCGCACGTGTCATTCTTTGCCATCAGTGAGTCTTGTCAGCATATCTATTTATACAGTTCAAGCAGCAAATAAATAGAATACTTGTTAAACATCACTCCCTGTAGAGAATGACTGCAAAGGTTTAAAAAAAAACAAAAGACACAGACAGTAGTCTCTCATATCTAAAGGGCTCATATTATGTTAGGTTTAATGGGGAAAAATGACTTCTTGAAGTATAACAACTGTCATTGTTCAAGTAAGATTGGGACCAATACAAACTTAACATTATTTGCAGATATTTCCATAGAGAGATTCAGTGATAGGCATATTATGTTGCTTGTAGCTGAAAATATACAGGAAATGAAAGGATCAAAAATAAATGTCACGCTGTCATGTTTGTATAAGAGATACAAATCAAAACCTGTAATACCTTGGTAAAATTATTTCAGCTTTTAAAAAGAATGATATGTCAAAATTAGAGATATAGATATGCTGCTGATACTTTTTACTTATTGAGTCATATTTTCAGCCCCCTCTATCCCATACATTCATCATACATAAACAAAATAAATTAGAATTCCAGTTGGCCCATTAAAACTAACGTCAATTCTGCCTGAACCTAAAGGGAAGCTGCTTACCAATATCGCCCACACCCTGCAGGACTGAGCCCTCCCCATAACAGTTGTTGAAAAGAGGGTTCAATCTTGCAGGGAGAAGGTACACCTAATCTCTGTCAGACTATATGATTAATAAGGAATTCAAAACCATAATTGAACATCAACCCCGCCCTTGAATGTTTTTGGGACCAGATTCGGGGTAGGGTGGGGAATGGTTGCCAGGTTGACCCAAGGCAGGTAAACCTAACCCCCTCCACTGGACTGCAGCCATGGTGTGTGTGCAGATCCCTAGAGGATATATTGCAGGGCCATATAAGATTAGACGGTGGGCCAGAAACAGCCTGGGTGGGGCAGAGTGAGTATTTCTGATCTAAAGATGGAGAACAAGGACATGTGCCTTATAAACCATGCATATTGACTAGACAATGTACAAAATAGAGTCAAACAAGCATATTCATCAAGTCTAGTTAGAGATTAGTTAGAGATTAGGCACTTTGACCAGCAAATGTGCAAAATTCCCTCTTCATAGACATACTGCATGCACGTTCTCCAAGAAGTCTGGGAATGTGCACAATTGCCAGTTGGTATGCACATTAACCACTCAGTATATGTTATGTCTAACACACACACACACATATATATGTGAATGGGTACGTATAGACAATTCTAAAGAACTGAAGATCGGTATGTATCTGCCACAGATGGTCTGAAAAAGTTTATTGAATGAAAAAGTTCCCTGAATGAAAGTAAACCTATCAAAATGTATTCATGTGAACTCAGCCTTTGTAGTGTAGTTTAATTTAAACCCCCAGAGAAGATTTGAAGTGAAAGTATGTTGATTCCTCAAGAAATGTAGGCAGCTGTTATGTTAGGAAGTTTAAGGAAACAATAGGAATTTGAAATGCTTTCTCTGGAAAATTCAGTAAACGTGGACATTTTCCAATAGCATACTATTCCAATAAGTAGTGCAGGTAGTGAAGTCTAGTGGCATGCAAATTATGAGATACTCGTTTTACAAATGAGAAAAGCTGCATTAGTATTTCATGTGCATTCTATTTTTAAGGAATGAATACTCAACCATTTCTTGAGGCAAACCTATATAAATTATTTAAACTTACACAAAAATTAGTTAATGTCAGTCACTCAAATCTTGAGAGACTCAACCTCATAACCATCTATACATAGAATTGTTCTTCCCCTCAGGCAAAAGTCTGGGCAAACAGAAAAGCCTTACATTTTAACAATAAAGACCAGCAAACTTTAAGACTCTCAGAACAGCTAGTGGGGAAATTGATCCCAGGACATCTTGGCTGTCCTGATGGATGGCCTAGATGGAGAGCAGGGCAGCGGAACTGTGACTCCACCTCTGCTTCTTCATCGCTCAGTAGCTTTGGATACCACTGACCATGATATTCCCATGGACTGGCTCTATAGGAGGGCTATTGAGGACCCCAATAGGGCCGTATTCCGAGAACAGCATTGAGAGACTGTGTGTCAGCTTCATCTTTGCACTGTGGGTATAACATTGACCCCAATGTTATTCAATGTTTATAGTGATGCTATTTAACATCTACATGACACACAGCTCTACTTCCCCATAACATATGAGTCAGAAGAGGCTGCACATGATTTGGACTGTTGTCTGGGTGCCGTGGTGGATTGCATGAGGGTCAATAAGCTGATCTTGAACCCTGGGAAGACTAGAAGCACTGTGGGTTGATGGCTTCCATCTCTGGGAGATTGCCTGTGGATGGGGTTGCACTCCCTGTGAAAGAACAAGTTTGGGGGTGCTCCTGGATCCATGCTTGTTGCAGTAGGCTCAGGTGCGCTGGTGTGCCAACTACAGCTGTTCTTGGACAAGGATAGTTTGGCCACAGCAATTCATGCACTAGTAATCTCAAGATTTGATCACTGCAATGCAATCTATGTAGGGTTACTCTTTCGCCTGGTTTGGAAGACTACAGCAGGACGGGTGATGAGGAAACACTATCACCAGCTGTTCTTCATTCAGCTGTCCAGGATCTTTTCACACCAAGTGAAGATGCGGTGGGAAGCTCTACTGAGTGAGTGAGCCATCCATCCATCCATCCATCCATCCATCCATCCATCCATCCATATTTTTGCTCCCTTCCTCATGGCCCTGATGGAACATTGCTACATTGGGGGCATGCAGTCTTATCAATGACAAAAAAGAGAGAGAAACCCATCAATTTACATTTTGGAGACTTCCTCCTTGTGTTTTCATGTCAGCTCCCTCCATTCTCCTATTCTAATTAGGTTGGGCAGATCAAATGAACTCAGTCCCACCTTTTTGCATATATAGTATATACATCAACATCAGCAGGTGCTATAAAAAAGGTAAAGGTAAAGGTACCCCTGCCCGTACGGGCCAGTCTTGACAGACTCTGGGGTTGTGCGCCCATCTCACTTAAGAGGCCAGGGGCCAGCGCTGTCCGGAGACACTTCCGGGTCACGTGGCCAGCGTGACAAAGCTGCATCTGGCGAGCCAGAGCCGCACACGGAAACGCCGTTTACCTTCCCGCTGGTAAGCGGTCCCTATTTATCTACTTGCACCCGGAGGTGCTTTCGAACTGCTAGGTTGGCAGGCGCTGGGACCGAGCAGCGGGAGCGCACCCCGCCGCAGGGATTCGAACCGCCGACCTTTCAATCGGCAAGTCCTAGGCGCTGAGGCTTTAACCCACAGCGCCACCTGCGTCCCCATGCAGGTGCTATATTAGCTACAAAAACATTTGCTCTACATTTGTGGCTAAACCTTTACAGGCAACTGATTCCAGCATCTCAAGGTGAAGAAATTGTTATTCACTCCCAGCCAAGAGATGCACCAAAGGCCGCTGTACTCCGGACCAAAGGGACTGAACTTCTGATCAGTAGTTGCTGCATGACTATTACTCCAGATGGTGCCTTGATCATTTAGAATATTAGCAAGTTGGATGAAGGGAAAGAAACCTGCTTTGCAGAGGATTTCATGGGCAAAGCAAACAGCACCAAAATCCTCTCACTGTGCCACTAAAACCAGCCTTTCCCCATCCAGTGTGGACACTAATGTAGGTGAGTTTACAGTCTTTCAGTGTTACACCTTTCATGACCCAACTGTGGATCTTACGTTTACCTTGTGCCTGGATACAGATAGGTAGCCGTGTTGGTCTTCCATAGTCAAAACAAAATAAAAAAATTTCTTCCAGTAGCACCTTAAAGACCAACTAAGTTAGTTCTTGGTATGAGCTTTCGTGTGCATGCACACTTCTTCAGATACACTGAAACAGAAGTCACCAGACCCTTCTATATAGTGAGAAGGTGGGGAGGGGTATTACTCATCACAGCTATCTGCCAATCACCCAATCCCACCACCCTTCTGAGTAATACCCCTCCCCACCTTCTCACTATATAGAAGGGTCTGGTGACTTCTGTTTCAGTGTATCTGAAGAAGTGTGCATGCACACAAAAGCTCATACCAAGAACTAACTTAGTTGGTCTTTAAGGTGCTACTGGAAGGAATTTTTTTATTTTGTTTTGACTTGTGCCTGGATGTCTTTCCTATTGGCTTATTCAAGTCTGAAGGCTGCCACCACAAGCAAGGTAGAGAATATTTGAGCTCTTTTGTTCCTGAATGCTGAGCTCAAATGTGCTGACTCAGATAGTGGCGAATAGTGCTTTTGAGTAGCCATCAATACATTTTCCAAGTCTTCCTGGCATGATGGTGGCAAAAGACGTCAAAGACACCATTGTTGTAATTGAGCTGGAGTCAAGGCTCTGTTAATCACAGTCCTGTCACCAAATATATGCTACCCAGGCTTGTACTCCACTCTTCTACAAACGTAAGCAAATGTGTAGCCAACCTCATACCACAAATGGATTAGGAAATCTGAGTCCTGATCAGCAGCATACTTTGAATGGGGAAACCCAGTTTGCTATCTGCCAAGATCCACATGAAAGAAGCTGATTCTCCACCCCGGCGACTCCCATTGGTGGAAAAAAGACCTTGGATTCAACTTTAAATGGGGAGCGAGGGAATAGCAGGAGGAAAAAAGATTTTTGCTGTCTTGCTTCACTCCTAACATCCCACAGCTGCTTTTCATTTTAAAAAAAATGGGGGGGGGTGTTAAATTGTTCTGCCATGTGATATCTAATTTAGCCCCCCCCCCATGGTTCAAGAAAGCCACTCCCGAATTTAGGAGGGGGGGGTGTTGCGGGCTCACGACCCCGCCCACACTCTTGCGGGGCTGGCGCCAGCCCCGCAGAATCAGGGGATTCCCATTACTATTCATCTCCTGCAGCGTCAGCCAATCGGCTGGCGGCAGGGGCGGGCTGACCTAGGGGCACTTAAGGTCGGGGCAGCCCCTGGCTCGCCCCTTTCCCTCCTCTACAGCAGCTGCGATTTCCCACCCACCCACCCTTTAGGTTTGGCATTCGGACTTTGCTATGGGCTTCGGCTGGTCGCCGCAAGAGGCCTGGTAGGAGTTTTTCCATTTGGCTAATTGGCTGGAATTTTGAAGCCACTTGGTTTTTTCGCCTACCTCGTAGCAACGTCACAACTCCTTGGTCTTGGCGGTTAGGCATTGGCCGGGGTATTGTCATGCAAATGAGATCGGGGGGGAGGAACGCCATCACCTCCCCCAAATCTTGAAGGGTAGTTCGTTAAAGGACTCCGAGGGGCATCGCCTCATCCGAAACCTACGGAGGCTAGGGCCTAAAGCGCGCTCCCGAGCGGTAACCCATCGGGGAGCACCTAGGGATGTGCATCTCGGGGGCTCCCCCTGCTGGTGTTTAACCCTTCCCGGTTAGACCGGATAGTCTGTTAGGGCCAATGCCTAAGCCAATACCGCTCTTACCTGTAATCAATAAAGTTGTGGCCATTTTTCACCCATTAACCTAAATTTCTGGTGTCCGGTGTCTTTATTTACTCCATCTGTGGGAGGGGGCGGGAATAGCCACGCAAAGCCTTAGGAGACCAACATAACTGATACAATAAGTTACTCTACCCATTTGTTAATATTGGGCCCTGACTTTGGGCTTGATATCAAGAAAGGAACCATGGCCTCTAAAAATGGCTTGAAATCAAACCCTCTTGCCAAAAGGTTTAGGCCACTTAATATCTAGACCACAACATCTTTTTCAGAGAGCAGTGAAATTAAATGCTTCCTTTATAGCTTGAATTGCCAAGTTAACAGGAGTCACGGTTTTATCAGATCAGTGGACAGTTGTGAAGATATATAAACTAAAGATTTTATCACGTTGGGACAAATTGTCTTTTATACTGAACAGCTGGAGTACCCTTTTGAAGACAAGTATTCAATTGTCTGTTTTTCAAGGCATAGGCTTATAGAACTTGCCACACATATTTTATCATTTTAGGCTGTTTTTTTTTTTTTTTTTTTTTTTTTTAAGGCCAGTCTTCCACAGGCACATCATTAAATTCTCCAACTGTGAATCTTTCCAGCTTACTCTGGACATATCAATCCATCTAAGCATTTCAGGAGGGAAACGTTGCATCGCAAACCATTATGGATGTTTTAAAATGTGTGTAACTCATTTGAGTAAATAATGTATCAAATTGTCTTTCATTCACTACATGGGGAAAGATCAGGGCTGGCATAGGGTGGAATGAATACTAATTGTTTATCTCTCAGCAATTACTAGAGTCAAACTGATACATTTCAGCCGCCTCAGCAGATTTACTAATGCTGTTCGCATGATCAAATAATTCCCACTAACAGTTTGAAAGTCTCAGTTTTACAAAGGCCTGGATGCCTTTTCCATGCTGTGAAAAAATAAACCCAAAAACTCAAAACAGTTTGTCAATGTTTCTGTGTAGCTTGTAGGAGGAAAAAAGATTTACCATAACAGGAGTAGAATAATTTTATATCACACCCTTCATTCATTAAAGCTTGTGTGGATATCTGTTCAGATCTTGAGATACCAGTTCAGTTACTGAGACTGAAATATGGCTGTTGCTATAGGAAAATCTGGCCACAGATGCTGACATTGCCATGTGGGGTCCCTGAGATTAGAATTCAATCCCCAGACTCTGGCATTTGCCTAAGAAAATACATGTTCCCAATGCAGGGCAATGAATATATCTACCACCCTAGTACCCAACACAGATCTAGCACTTGCTCCTGATCTAGCTAGTTTAACAGATCTATTAATCCAGTTCTAGCTAGTTACGGATAAGGATGCAGTTTATTTACCAGTGTAATACTTGCCACTTGGCAATTTTAAAATGGAAACGGGCATGTGATAAGCTCTTCAGTGGAATTCCATCACCAGCAGCAACACGCAATACATAGTGCCTCACTACTGCAATCCACTGTAGTCAAGAAAATTGTTGTTGTTGTTAATTTATTTAATAAATTTATACTCCTGCCCTGTGCCCACAGGTCTCAGGGTGGTTCATAAAAATGGCTTTACCTGGGCTTGCACATGGCATTTAGGACTATTATTGTTACTTGTAACTTACAAAAGATCGATCTATGAGCTCCTTTTCTCATCGTCCCACTGGCCATGCTGCTCACAGACAATACGGGTGTGTGAGAGAAAGACTTTTAATAATGATGTATCTTTCCCGTTCAGTTGGACCATATAATTTGTGATAATTATGTTTGTCTAGTTTGGGGAAAAGAAGATTGGAAGATTATGCCCTATGCTAGACAAACAGAGCTTATCTTACCATGGAGAAAAGTACACCCACAACAGATTCAGAAACAGTGAAACAGCTAAATGACATCTCATTTTCTTCTTTATTCTGAAGGAATATATCCCCCCCCCCCTTTTAACGATGATTGAACATATTCTGTGAGCTTGTTTTTCTCCCTCCTTCTTCTGCTCCCCTTTTAAAGAATAAAACAGAATTTAAAAGAATAGAAGATATGAGGTGTACGTATAAGTTGAAACATTTCATTGGAGTGGTTTATATATAGGCTTTGTAAAAAATAAATAAATTAAAAGGTGATTTTTAGAACACTGTTGTCATTCCTCTTTTCTCCCAGGTTCAGAGGCAATATAAATCAATGCAGCTACATTGTGCTATCTTTATATTCGCCACTCATAGTGCTGCCATTACACTAAGTTCAGGTTACATGCTGTAGCAACAGCTGGTGTAGCCTAGCGGGGCTAGGTGAGCTTTATCTGAGCCATGAACGTATCAGGTGGCATCTCAGAAGGTACCTAACTTGAGCCCAACAGGAAAGAAAAGATTCAGTGTACTTCAAGATATGACGGTTCCCACCCCCACCCCCCGTAGCAACCAACCTGGAGAAAGACTGAAGAAAGACACAAGAAGATGGAAAGCTTCACAGATGTGTCTCTCTTCCACCTCACCCCTCCCTTGCCCTATTCACGGCGTCCCTTCCCATCTGTCTCTTAAAATCTCTACTCCATCTTAACTCACAAAGCCCTACAACTGTTAAATCGGGTTTGCCACTTCACAACCGGTACATAATGCACCTTTCTTAACATTTCACAGATGATTTCAAATACAAGAGACTGCGAGGCTTCACTGTTCCTTCCTCAGGACTGTCAGCTGCCTCCTCCGATACCTGCTGCAGGGAACACCTGGATTCCAGATCATGACAGCAGTTGAGGCAGCAGGGGTAGTCAAAATGACCGAGTAGAGAATAGGCAGTAATAGCCATCACTGTCTTCTTTCCCACTGCGTCTGGAGATATAAAGGGACGAACATGTCCAGTATCCAACTTGCAAGCACTGCTTGCAATAAATTGAAAGGAGTTCGTATTCCAGGAACAAACCACGGTAGGTGCCACTGTTCTAAAGGCTTTTCCTATGCTGTGCTTGTCACATAGCCCCAGATCTGTGTTCTTGTCAATGTTGAAATCTACAACACTCTAATTTTCAGATGAATATCCAGGGATTAAATATCGGGAGAAGACCATGAAAAATCGTCAAAATAGAGTTGCCACCTCAGGTCGCTTGTTAAGTTATTTGTTTTACTTACTAGTTGCTTCTAAACAGCACCATATTGTTGTTGTTTTTGGTTTCTCTAACATTTTATGATATCAGAGCAGTCCAACCAATGTTGGCTGGGGTGGGGCTGCACAGTCTGGCAGATTCCCAGCTATCTTCACTATCCCTATAGCCCCCTTTATGTTGTTTGCCCTGTTTAACACCTCCACCAGTACTTTTAACTCCTTCCCTCATCCTTTCTTCATTCCTTGTTTCCATAAAATGAAAGCGAAGAAAGAAAAGAAACAATGGCTAAGCAGAACTCAAGGACTTTCAGAGAAGAGCAGTGTCGCCATCTTGTCTGGTCCACATGGGACTACTGTAGCCAGTTTAATTTAGAACAGCCCTAGGCCTGCTCTGAGGTATGCCAGGGGCCACGTCAGGAGAGAGGATGTTGGTTCACGATTGTGCCTGGCGAAGCTGAAGATGTGTCAGATGACATACAGCAAAAATAACCACCTGAGACATTGTTTCAGTGTTTGCAGTTCTTCAGTGACACAATGTGAATAAGGCTGCTATCTGGCAGCCCATGCAGGTGAATCTCAGGTGTAACACTTAAAGATTAGATGTGAAAATTCATTCCTTTTTGTACCAAGTGTTACTGATGACATCAGTTGGAATTCACAGATCAGGAGATATATTATTCAAACTAGCACAGATATATGTTGGAGAATAAATCCCTTCTAATTACATCAGGAGTCTCTAATTGTATGCTGTGAATTGCAGATCACCTGCTTGTGCAATTTATTTCACCATGGATCAGTTTTACTTGCAAAATTCTCCCTGTCTCAGTTTCTCTCCCAATTTTGGGTTCCCAAATTATGTGAAATTGTTTGAGGAGTGAAATTTGATTTCTGGATGATGTGGAGATTCCTTTAAGTATACAGATTGCTTTAATTCCTTCAAATCATTCTTGGTTTTTTTTTCTCCCACTACCTTAGCAATGCACACAAGCACAGAAAGGAAGCCTAACATACTTGTGTGCTCATCTCACTTTGTACTTTGGTTTTCATCAGCAATCCCTTGAGGAACCATGCACTGCCCATCACTTACTGCAGATCAGTAAGTCAGGAGGGGGATTGGGTCCAATGGTAGTAAATGACTATTGGAGCAAACCGTGCATATATCAGTTCCAGGATTAATTTTTCCATGTTAAATTGGAAAGATTGCATAGTGGGGTGCTAGGGCAAGAAAAGTTATGAACATCATTTAGTACTGGCTGTCCATCAACATTTTCTACACAGTATCTGTAGCAGTAGAAAACTAGGTAAATCTGCCCATATGTAGTTTTGACTGTGAGCAGCAGTTACAAACGCAGTAGGAAGAATAAGACAGTAACACAAATAGTTGTGTGTGCTTGTTTGTTTTCTTTTTAGCGTCTTTACAGAACCTATAAAGAGAAAGGGAAGGAATGGCTGATTCTGGTATAAGCATAATGAAGTTATACTGTTGTAATTAAACTTTATGCATCAGGGATTGGCAGGACAATGACAGGTATGCCCTGACTTGGGAGAGGGGGACAGTGATTTGTGGGTAACCATACCGGCCAGGAGGCAAGAGTCAGAAACAGGGAAAGCGTCAGAGATGGAGGGTGGAGTTTGGGATGGATCAGAAGAAGAGGAGGAAGAGGCAGGTCAGGCAGGTGAAGGGCCAGGAGTTTTCCCCACACTCTCCTGCATCAGTGTCTCCCAGAACCAGGAGAGGAATGAAAACGGATGAGCAGAGGACGTTGCCGAGCAGGAGCAGTCTCCGGCTGCATGTGCACAGCCTGTCAGGGGAAGGTACATATAATAGTGGGAGGGGAGTGGTCCCCTGTTACCGCAAAGCGTGTTCTCCCTCATGGGGAAATTTACTGGGGAAATTTATATGTTGCCATTTATTGATTGACAGCCCTATTTGTTAAATACATTGCACGCAGCGACGAACTTCCTCTTTTCGCTGTGTGCTTCGGATCACCCACCCTCCCTTCCCTAATGTTAGGCTGTCTGCTTGACCTTGCTATGCCTGTCATGGGGTCGTCTGCTTTGGGGCAGGGGCCCGGTAGGAATTTTGTCCATTTGGCTGATTGGCTGGTGCCATTTGGTTTTGCCTACTGCGCAGCAAATCGTCACAACTTGTAAGGTTGTGGTTAGGCATTGGTTTGGGAATTGGTTGGTGGAGGGGTATGGATTTGGCTGTGTCTGCCCCTCCAAAATGCTGCTGCTGCTTCAAGGGTTTTCCTTAAACAAAAATTAAGTGTCATTGTGTTTTTATTTGGGGTGTCTTGGGGACCTCGATGCGCAACTGCTCCTTAGAGCACGAATCTGGGAACAGCTATGTAGATGCTAGACTGGTGTGCGTAGGTATCCAGAGCTGCAGAAGTGACTTTAAATGTTATCTTTAGCAACAAAGAGTTAACCATCTTCCATGGTCTGATAACCAGGCAGTGGTGAGCGTCTTGGCAAAACGGTCCTCGTGCTCCAGCAGAGTCTCCGCCCCTCCGCTCATGCTTCGAGCTGCGCGGCTTAAGGTTTAATATTGTGCTTTATGCTCTCCTGATTACGGGATCCTCTAATGATGTTGCTGACACACTATCCCATTTTCAGATGGAGCACTTCAGATCCTGGGCTCCAGACCCTCAGCTACTGCCAGACTTTTCCAGACCACCTGTGGCACTTTGACAACAATTAGTTGTCAATTACAGAGAGCAGCAGCTTCCATTTCCCCTTCTGCTTTTAACTCTTATGAGAAGGCCTGGATGGATTTCTTAGCCTTAAGCTGGCAGTCCGCGGCCATTCAGAAGAACTGGCCCCCATCCTCTAGCAGATCCTGCAATATTTGGTCCACCTGCTGCAGATTGGATGTGCTGTTAAAACTATCAGTATTCAGTCCACTGCAATGTCTGTTATAGTAAAGCTTTAATTTGCAGATATTCTTGTATAAAGTCTGTCGTGCGCAGGGCCTTGGAAGGTTGGAATAGGCTCCAACCTCATAGGACAGTGGGCAGGAAGTCGGTCAATTTTTACCTGTGCAGTATCTGCAACAAGTTATAACTTGTCTGTTGGTTAAAGATCAAGGCGAGACTCCTTTCAGTATTCCACTGCATTTTTGGTGCACTGAGGGTTGGGGAAATTGTGTTGGAGCCAGCACGGGGCTGAGAGTCTGGAGGCTTATTGCTTCAGGATTTTTCCTTATCTGCTTTGGAGCTGGTCATTAGAGTGGGGAACTCTAAAACAGACCTAGTGGGCAGGAGTGCCACCATCAGGCTTCCCCTCACAGGTGAGGAGGGCCCTTGCCCAGTTATGGATACCAGAAATATTTGGCTTTTCATTCCCCTGGGGGCTGGCCCGCTCCTAGTTCATGAAAATGGGTTCCCGTTAGCCAGGCATCAATGTGCTTACGTCGTGCACCAGCTATTATGGCCTGCGGCTTGCCTACTGCTGAACACGCCTCATTCCTTCCGAATAGGGCTGCTGCAAAGGCTGCACACTGGGGGCCTGTCAGTAGACAGGATTGTGAATACGGGTCATTGGAAGTCTGATGCTGACAAGGGTTACATCAGGAAGTGTCACCAATGATGTCTGTGCTGATGCCTGTCTGTTATTTCCTTTTTTCATAGGAGCAGCTGTGCACATTTTGATTGGCGGTTGAGCAGGCCAGAAAGCATGTTAATAAGGCTGTGGAAAATAAATAAAGTAAAGTAAAGTAAAATAAATAAATAAAATAAAATAAAAAAAAAATAAAAATAAATAAAAAAAATAAAAAAAAAATAAAAAAAAAATAAAGCATTGTACACTGGGCTGGCAAGCGTGCTGACGAGTCTGGACTGGGGCGCCATCTCAGTCTTCCTGCCCAAGTGAACATATACTGGGTGTCCAGATGGGGAATGCTTTGGGAGGAGTTCCTTCCTTTGGTGCGGTTGAGTGTGACCTGTACAGGTCCTCCCGCAGTGCTAGTGGTGCAGCTGGACGACAATGACTTGCCGTCTTCTTACAGCATAAGTTTGCGTTTCTGCATGCAGGAGGACTTGGATGAGTTGATGGCAGCTCTCCCTGAACTCAAAATAATTTAAGGCATTGGTTCAAGGTAGTCTGGAGGGGGGGGGGTCGGAGCACCTGTCCCCTCCAATGCGCAAAGGTAATCCTTTAAAGAAATCCAAGGATTCGCCATGCTTTTGTTGACCCCTTTCGAGGGGTAGGGCCACGCAAGGGTCCCTGGGAGCATTTGGGGTGCGCTTGAGTCTGATCCTGGTTCATTGCTCCCCCACGATGTTTGCTTGTACTGACAATATGGTGGGGCCCAGTTGTCAATGCTGCCCTGCTGAGGTCAGGTGCAGATAGTCGGAACCAATGCCTAGACAAACTACCACCGAGCAGGCCAGAAAGCATGTTAATAAGGCGGTGGAAAATAAAAGAAAATACAATCAATCAATCAATCAATCAATAAAATATAAATAAATAAATAAAATAAAATAACAGTGGTTCTGTGATATTGCACCCTGCTTCCCCTATGGGGAATGACACCTGGCTGGATGCGGTTGCTTTGGGATTGAAGGAAGGGTTACATTTGTGAGTGGTTTGGCGGTGAGCTTCAGTGCTCAGTTGGCGGTTAGGCATTGGTCTGGAATTGGTTGCTGGGGGGTATGGATTTGGCTGTGCCTGCCGCCCAAAATGCTGCTGCTGGTGGAGGGGTATGGATTTGGCTGTGCCTGCCTCTCCAAAATGCTGTTGCTGCTGCTGAAGGGTGTTACCGTTAAAGGAACCCAGGGGCTCCCCCATGCTTTTGTCCGAAACCCCCTGGCAAGCCCCTGGGAGCATGCTGGGGAGAGGTGAGGCATGGTTCCCAGTCCCGTCTCTCTCCCCAGGTGACTTACCCTTGCTGACTTCGCGGGGGGTGCGAATGTCAGAGATGTCCCCGTGCGGGGGCAGTTAGTGCTACCAATGCCTAAGCAACCACTCACATTGCTGTATTTGAATAAAGTTGTGGCCCAAAATTATGCCAAAAAAATTAAACAAAAATTAAGTGTCAATTGTGTTTTTCTTGGGGGGGTGTCTTGGGGACCTCGACGCGCAAATGATTACAAATGTGACCACGAGTCTGGCACATAGAACTGCAGCATTTTGGGGCCAACTATTTATTCATTCGTTCAGTGTTTTTATGCTGACTTTTAGGGCTGAAAGGCCTTCTTGAGGCTGTTCATATATAATACAAACACACACAATTATTGCCATTAACCAATTTTGTCTTGCCGTAAATGTGTTTCATGGTAAGTGCCACATGGATTGAGCAAAACAGACTTCAATTTAAGTCAAGTGCAAATGTAATGGTGCAGCCTTTTTAATAATATATTTATATATAAAATTTATGCCTTAGCAGGAACTCCCTGTAATTTCACCCCTTATCCTTAAACTGGCTTTCTCTCCCCATTTTCCTCCAATGTACATAGCAATGCCTCCAGCCACATCTAGTCAAAACTATAGGGAAAGCCAGAGCTGAATCATAATTTTACACAGGAACAACTAGGGTGGCCAGGTTCAAAGGAGATGCTCCAAGATAGCATAACAACTACCATGTAACATTAATGAATTTCTATGCTTGCTTATATACACATACAGGCCATTGAGGGGATATACAATTAATTTTATAATTAGAGCTCCTATTAAAAAGGACACATAAAACATTTTCCTAGAGTCAGTCTGGGGATATTTTTTTTATGCTAATACGTTGGAATGACGATAGCTTCCAGGTTCACTCTTTACTTCTAATGAAAATATTATGCATACCAGTGGAGTTGTTATTTGAGATCACATCGGAGCAATTCCACGCGTGCACACCCCAATATTGATTTAGAACTGGTGAGTTCTAGGGAAGCAACACCAGTGATTATTTATTAGTTGACATTCTTTTTAGTAAGATGAGTGTGCACTTGTTAACAATGATATGGAAATTTCAGACATACTCCTTAGAATTTTAAAATAGCTTATTCCCTTCCCTCCTTAGCACAATTTAAACGCATAATTGCAAAGCATATGCATCTAAGATGTCCCTTGTGCACAAGTGTTGTAGATTTTCTCAAATAGGCTAAACTGAAATACTTTTTTTAGGTATTTACGATCAAATGATCCTGGAATCCTGGGGAACGCAGTGGGGCTCACTGCATTCTTATGAGATTCCTTCATTTAGAGGTAAACACTGAAAGGAACAGTAGCTGTGAACTTTACAAGCTCCACAAACCCCAACTTCTACTTTAAAAATCAAGATACTATGAATTACAAAGTATTCAAAAGTGTCTTCTGTTGAATGTGTCAGCACATATGAACCAGGTATTTCTTGGGAAAAACATGCCTTGGAAAAACAGGAAAGGATGTGTGAAATGCAGATATCTTTCTCATTCCAGTGTTAAAATGGTAACTCCTTAGCAGCCAGCATGATTATTTGACATAATATCTTGAATCACACAATATGCTAAAAGTTGCAAAACTGGCTGCCTTTTGCTTGAGGTGCATTAACTTCTATTATTGTAGCAGTCAAGAGAACAAGCTCTGCCTCTTAGTTGGCCCAGGCACTATATTCTAGACCACAGCACAGCATCATTCTAGGGAAATGTGGCCAGGATAAAGACTTGGTAGTCCCTGTTATTTCTGCTTTTCCAAAAGATGGCAAGTACTATGGGCCATTGTCTATTCCCTTCTGGTACATTATTCTGTGTCTAGACCAGGCATAGGCAAACTCGGCCCTCTAGATGTTTTGGGACTACAACTCCTATGATCCCTAGCTAAGAAGACCAGTAGTCAGGGATGATGGGAGTTGTAGTCCCAAAACATCTGGAGAGCCAAGTTTGCCTATGCCTGGTCTAGACCCAACACACTATAGGGGAAACAAAATAGCAGCTGAGTAGCTGAGGAAGAGCTCTCTGACGTTGCTGCACTGCTAACGAGAGAAGAAAATGAACACAGAAATAGCCATAAACACAATGCAGTTAAATATTCCTCATTTCTCAGTGATATTTTTGCAAAGAGATGGATAGTCTTTGATACAAACTGGTCTAATTTTTCTAATGTCTAAAACGTTGTTCCTCTATAAAAGTGACAGTCCAGCCTTCTGTTACTGCTGCCAAAGAATAAAAACATAAAATAGCATAAAAAATAAAAATCAGTGCAAATGAATGAATAAATGAATAACAAATAAATAAAACATATATCCCACTTTTTAAGGAGGATTGATATCCCACTTTTCAGGAGGAACTTTCCATTAAACAGCACACAAAGTGCACATACCAAACAAGCACAAAGGACAATAGAAAACATAATTCCTTTTTTTTAAGTGTTCAAAATACTTTAACATCCTTGAGATTTCAAAATTCCATAACTCAGGTCTGTATACTGTTTCTAAAAAGTGAAAGTGTCTGCATAACCAGGTGTAAATTCACATATTTACAGCTCTTGCATAATACATTTTCTTCTTGTTCCATACAAAGTAGTGTACACATGTACATATGCTAGATAAATCAGTAAATCAATCCTCCTTCCCTTGATTTTTACGTGACTAAAATAAATTATAGAAAATGATATTCAGGAATATGAAGTAGGTACTCCAGGCACCAAATATTCAATAAGCATGAATTATTATTTTTTAAATATTAAAATTAGTTTGCAACTCTAAAATACAAATCTTCTCTGTGGGATTCTGCCCCCCCCCATATGCTTTCATACGTAATCTATAATGTTTAAGGAAATAACCTCAAGAGAAAACACTTATTTATTTTGCATGCAAAAGAATAGTTTACACATTATACCATACAGAGTTCAAGCAACCCAAAGAAAATAATTTATGTATTCATTGAACTGGGAAACTCTTTCATTCCATTCCATTCAGTCAAAGTTTATCTGTTTTCCACTGTGAGCTACTCCTATAACTCATACAGTTGCTGAGAATCTTCTTTGAAGTCATTTGCTTGAGAATGTTTTCGAGATGACATGCTACTACTACACGATCAGCTAGTTCTTATGTGTCTGCCTCAGGGAGAAATTTCTTAAATATGTGACAGAAAGGGTTGCCACATTTTGAAGAGCAAAGAAGAGGATGATATGATGACTCTCATTTTAAATCTGCCATCTATATGTAGGCTATAGAAGCTGTGATACGTTGCTGAGCACAGGAGACGAGGAAAGCAAGTCTTCAACCACCAGTTATGTCTATGTCACATCCAGAATGTATAGCCAGAGACATTTTGGCAAATTTAAAAAATCCACCCAGACAGAAATGTTATCCCTGAAAAAGAGGACATATCCTGGAAAAAGAGGACACATGGCATACCTAATTATACTAGCCTAAATAAATGTACATTGGAAGAAACATATTTGTAACTTGAAAATTATAATGAACTATTTAAACTCATCTTTCAAAACGAATGGTATGATATTGTTCTGATTCACAGGCCCAAAGGAGGGCCTGTGCAAGTAAGTTTGATGCAGAGACACCAAATCAGTATGCCAAAAATACAAGAGTTATTTGTTCCAGTGCTTTGAGCGCTGAGGTCCCCCAGGCCACTCCAAATAACTCACACTTCACACATCATTTTTTGTTTAAGGTTTTTGGCATAAATTTGGCCACAACTTTATTTAAATACACACACGTGAGTGGTTGCTTAGGCATTGGTTATGACTATCTGTCCTTGCCCCGGGACAGAACTGACTTCCGGATTCCAGCGGAAGCCAGTCAGGGAGAACCATATTGGGGAGAAATGAAGCTGGGCATCAGTCCCTCATCTCTCACCCTCATGCCCCCTGGGGCTTGCACAGCCCAAGTCCGATGCCAGGGACTAGGACGAAAGGGATGGCAAGCAGGGATCCCTATGCAGCACCACCATTGGAGGGGTAGGCAGTTACCCCTCCACCAACCAATTTTAACCAATGCCTAACCGCCAACCTTACAAGTTGTGATGATTTGCTACGTAGTAGGCAAAAACCCAATGGCAACAGCCAATCAGCCAAATGGACAAAATTCCTACCAGGCCCCTGCCCCAAGGCAGACGACCCCATGACAGGCATAGCAAGGTCAGAGGACAACAACCCCCCCCCCTTTTCAGGGAGGGTGGGCGGGTGATCCGGTGCACGCAGCCCAGAAGGCCCCAGGCTGCGAGCCCTGTATTTAAAACCTCTGACCCCTCCCACCATTTAGCAACATAACATTCTCCCCAGCAACACTCCTTGCCCAGTCACAGCATGTGGCCAATTTGTCCAACAACAGTGGGGTGGCCTTTAGGCCCCCACCACAACACGTGCTCTCTATTATGGAGAACACGCTTTAATATAAGAAAGTGAAAATTTACAAAAGCCTGCAAAGCCTTGCTGCCTTGACTCAGGGCGAACACCGAAATAGCAAGCATTCATAACGACTGTCCGCATTGCGGCAAGCGTTTAAGTGTTAATTATACAGATAACATCATAGTTAGCTGTATATGTATTAATAAAGGTTAAAAATGGAAAGTGGCTAACTATGTACAGTGGTACCTTGGGTTAAGAACTTAATTCGTTCTGGAGGTCTGTTCTTAACCTGAAACTGTTCTTAACCTGAGGTACCACTTTAGCTAATGGGGCCTCCCACTGCCGCCGCACCACCACACAATTTCTGTTCTCATCCTGAAGCAAAGTTCTTAACCTGAGGTACTATTTCTGGGTTAGCAGAGTCTGTAACCTGAAGTGTCAGTAACCTGAAGTGTCTGTAACCTGAGGTACCACTGTATTGCTAACAGTGGGGGGTTTCCACAGTAGTTTTTCGATGGGATTGTAAGCTCCTAAATGGGTTAATGATTACCTGTGGATTGTTTTCCGTTTGTAACCTTAGATCGGGTGACAAAGGTATTGAGTTGCCAATTTGCCATCTTGAAAAAGTGGTGGCAGCCAGTCTTTCTCTGAACAGCGACAGAGAACAGAAGATGTAAATGAAGCTCTTAAAGGAAAACAACTGCAGGGAAGTGGATGCTGTTAACTAAAGAGAAACATTTGTTTATAGGTCTGCTTGGAATTACCTTTTATTTCTAAGATGCTGAGCATGTAAACACTGTATGGATGTTTTGGATGTATCATTTACTGTATTCTGGTTTGTTTTTGAAGAGTTCTGCTAGCAAAATTTGAATAATATTTTTATGGGCCTGGACAATGATTTCTGTCGGTTCTTAAGTATCGAGTCACTTCAAACTGCACAATATTAATATCTGAAACACAGCTGGTCAATTAAGCCCACCTGTCTAGGCTTCCAAGCTGCACTGATAACTCCCCTCCCTAGGCCAATAGCCAAGCATCCCAAGCCAACTGATAAGCACAGCATAAAAGCAAACTAATAAGCATATATAAAAGCAAACAGATACAGTGGTACCTCGGTTTTTGAACATAATCCGTCCCAGAAGACCGCTCGAGTTACGAATCGTTGGAAAACCGAACTCTCAATATGGGAGCCTCAATATGGACAACTCAAGACAGAAAACTCAACATGGAAGTCGCGTGGCACGTTCGACTTACGAGGTACGTTCGAAAACCGAAGCATTTACTTCTGGGTTTACAGTGTTCGAAAACCGAAACATTCATCACGTTTGAGACGTTTGAAGACCAAGGTACCATTGTAAACATCCTTGCAACAAATAACATTTGTTACCAGGATTATGACTACCAAGATGGCATTTACTGGCCTTACAGGATATTTTCACCATTTGGTTCTACACAGTTATGGATATGCACAACTGCCAGTGAGTGGGCTCATTCAGCCAAACCATGGCAAAGTGCAAATACAGTGGTACCTTGGTTTGCATACATCTTGGTTTGCATAAATTTTGGATGACAAACACTTCAAACCCAGAAGTGAGTGTCCCAGTTTGCAACCTTTTTTTTGGATTACAACCCATTTTGGGGGGGATTAGGAACAATTATTTTTTGGGAGTTCCCATTGGCAAAAGCACGCCTTGGGTTACAACCTGTTTTGGTTTACAAAAGGACCGCCAGAACAGATTATGGTTGTAAACCAAGGTACCACTGTATGTGAGTGTGACAGATCCCAGAGAGATTGGGTCACAGTGCTCTTCCCCTGATCTTCCTGCTTCTGTGCTGCTGAGCTAAGACATGGTTTGGCTTAGCATATCATTCTAGCCCAGGCTGGGTTTGGGTTGAGATGACCTGCTGAGCCAAGCTATGACTTCATTTACAGCCACATAGCAAGGAGAAGAACAAAACGGCGTCAGAGCCCACACATTCAAACCAAGTGATAGCTTGGTTTAGCATTGTTTGAGGACCACAATAGAACATAAAGCAAAAGGGTAATGTTAAAGTAGAGATGGTTAAAGATATTTGCTTCAATGTTTTATGAGGGATATTGCCACCTCCACCTGCCTTGGGCATTCGGGGATCAAGTGGTCAACTGGAAAAACCAAAAACCTGTTATTCCCCAGCCTATGACTCCTATCATTTCTAACCCGTGGCCCTACTGGCTGCAGCTGTAGGAACTTAAGTCCTTGAACATCTGGAAGGCCCACAAGTTTCCCACCTCTGTTTTATTCCAAAGCTTTCCTAAATTAAAAGGCAAGCCAGTTAATAACATGGATTCCGCCCCCTCGCTGCAAGCATTCACAGCCTTAATCTCAGCTCAGTGTCTTTTTCTGCTGTATCTGCAAATAATACAACAACAATACAACACGGTAATTTCCTGTAGACCACACTATACCTAATAATAATCTAGAGTGGCAGTAGCACAATCTCAGCACATCTTCAATTTATATTGTAGACGTTGCCGAATAGCGTTAAAGTTAAATTAACATAACACTGACAAACTTCTCCAACACTGCAAAATATGCAGGACAAGCGATTAACAGCTTTGCTTTTAAAAATAGACAATGACTTTGTAAAACATTGCATTAGTAAATTAATAGATATAAGGGTAACTTAATTGCACATGCTAACATTCAGTTTTTGCTATAGAAATTGCTTTGATTGATTTATTTTTTGAAAGAAAAAAAAAACAGTCTGATGAAGAAAATGCCACACAGGCATCTGCTGAGAGGAAAAGGTGTCAAGCAGTATAAATACAAAGAGGATATGATTAGGCAGGGATGCGTCCAATGCTGTCAAGCATTTTGCTCCTTGCTTGCTCTACTGCGCCAAGGCAAGGTTCCAAGTGGCAAACCACACAGCAATAAGGTAAGTTTGCACACACTCTTGTGTGTGATTTGAAGTTCCTTTAGTTAGATGGCAGAAAGCAGATGCATTTGTTTTGTACTTTCCTTCCATGGTACCATGCTGCAGTGGTGACATACATTAGATTAGCTAGAGTAGTCAGTCCTTTAGGGGCCAGTTTTTTTAAAAAAATAATAATACAAGGGCAAAACTGGTTCACATCTACAGTGAATAGGCAACTTCTGTGCTACCACTGAAACCAATGACTGCATATTTGAGCTGTTCAAAAATAGTCATAGCTTGGATATCAAATGCCTTGGCTCCCGAACAAATTGGCCCCCAAACGATTGAAACCTGGAAGTGAGTGTTCCGGTTTTCGAATGTTCTTTTGGAAGTCGAACATTCGACAGGGCTTTCACGGATTCCGATTGTCTGCAGGAACTTCCTGCAGCCAATCTAAAGCCATGCTTTGGTTTCCAAACGTTTTGGAAGTCAAACGGACTTCTGGAACAGATTCCGTTCGACTTCCAAAGTGCACTGGGCTTTGCCCTTTGGCCCCATCAAAGTTCAGCCTTTGATTCTGGTGGAATCTAGACACGCATAAAAACCGCTGTGAAAATTTATTTATTTTTTAAGCGTTTTGAAAAATATATTGAATTTGCTATTAAGATCAAATTTGTATAATGCCACCATTTGTATAATGCACTTAAAATATTACATTTGCAGTTGTACAGCTGAGTCCTCTACCCCTGAGAACTCCACCTCAGTGTTTCATTCAGCTGTAATATTTTAATTGATTTGAATTATTTGCAAATGTAATCTTGGCTCTCAGCTCAGATTTTAGCTAAGTACTCAGAAAGAGAAGTGTGATCGCAGCTGCATCAGTGATGCACCCTTTTTCAGTGGCACCAATGCTGGTGTGGAAAAGAATATTACTGATCACGCCTTCAAAATCATTAGCACTGATTATTTAAGGATCTTACTGGGGAGTATAAGCAATGCCCAACAGAGACAAATTTCAGGAGGATTTGTGGAAGTACATGAATACATTTTTTTATATATAGAACTAAAGGCATACCAGCATAAGACGTTTGAAATTTTGTTTAACAAATCTATTTTTTTTCTCCCATTTGAACTATAGCTGTGGGATGCATTGTCCTTTCCAGAGTTTTAACACCACTGGGTGAACAGAATGTACCCTACTTCTTTGGTTTAAAAAGAGAAAGCGAGGGGGGGAGAAAGAGAAAGAACAAGGAAAAGTTGTGAATGTCTCTGCTGCCCTTTGTGTTGAGCACCAAGTCAGCTCTCATGGGATCATAGCTCAATTCTTAAAAACAAAACATTTTTACAACTGCAATTTCACATCTTTATATATGTCAACAGATGTGACAAGCATCAAAGCACATGTCTTTTTTGCATTATGTTTTTTGTCTAGCGTAAGTCAGGCTATCTAAATATATTTCAGGGCTTCTGGAAGACGATGTTTTGTGTATGATACACACACACACACGCACACACACACGGCCCTCTATCAGACAATTCAATGAGGGCAAACTTAAAGCTGGAGCTGGAAACGGCATGACATAAGCCATTTTAAACAATGGCAATAAATCTTTTTCTTACATACGATAACAAGATTCACTAATCATTTCAGTTTGATAAAAGCTCCTGTTGAGAAGTAGGTCATTGTTCCACATTTTGGGGCCAAACTAAATGTTGCAGTAAATATATGGTTCTTGCTGAGAACAGCAGAACTCCATTTCACTTCCCCCTTCCTCTTTTAACACTAGGTAAGACTTTCCACATTCTATGACATTCTGTGATTCCTTACCACCTCCAACCAGTGGCAGTGAATGCAGACACAACAGAGCAAAACATAAAATGATATTTTAAATTCATGCAAAATATGCGTCATTTTAATTATCTCAGCATCACCCCTGATGTGATATGTATCTTTACTGAAGATTAAAATTGAGGATTAAGACAGAACTAACATTTTTAGAATCTACTCAGAGGTAACTTCTTAGCTTTTGTGTAAACTAGAAAAGGATTCCATCTTCGAAGAAAATCAGAATAATATATTTTGAACAAGGAAACACGTTTTTGGTACAATTCTCTTTCTTGAACTGATGGCCCCAAACAATGATGTTTTGAAGAAAAGGAGAAGAAGGCATAATACCTCATTACGTGTGTCTGTTTCGTACAGATAAAATAATACCATTTAAAAAATGAAACTGCCATCTGCTTCACTGCTGAGATTCTATAGAGCGGATTTTACTGCTTAAAACATTATGAGTATTTTCCCACATAGTCAGTCCTACTGAATAACTTAATCAGCTTAGCAGTTCTCTTTGCTCCTCTAACTCTGGGATTTTATAATGTGGTATCTATGCAATTTAATGAATAACACTTTCATCATACCACATTCTCAGCACATCTTTTGTAACAAGATTAGATTACCTGACTTTTTACACATGTAAATTGCAATGGCTTAGGCTGCTGAAATTTCTTCACACGTTTTTCCTTCCACTGCTCATGCTAACACGTACAGCTCAGGTTCTCTTGTCTCGAGAGTGTACAGCGCTCCGAAAGCAACCTCCCTTTAGATTCCATGATTTCCCAGTGAGGGGGGCAACTTGGATCTGTCTCAGAGAAGAGCATATCCACATAAATGTGTAAAAAAAACCCCCCAACCCACCCAAATAATCAACCAAGTCTTATAATTGTCAAAGGTAGACAAACCAAGAAAACTTAAAGCTAGAATGCTAAGAACACAAAAAGAGCCCGCTGGACCAAGCCAATGGCCCAACGAGTTCAGTATCTTCTTTACCCAGTAGCCGACCAGATGCCTGTGGGCACAAGGAGGATTTGAGCATAAGAGCATGCTCTTTCCTGTAGCTTCCAGCAACTGTGCAGGCAGAACATAGCCATCGTAAAAGGTAAAGGACCCCAGGAAAGCTGAGTCCAGTCAAAGGCGACTATGGGGTTGTGGTGCTCATCTTGCTTTCAGGCCATGGGGGTCGGCGTTTGTCCACAGACAGCTTTCTGGGTTATGACTGAACCACTTCGGGTGCACGGAGGACCGTGACAAGTGCCAGAGCGCACAGAAACGCCGTTTGCCTTCCTCCCTTCCTTGCAATGGCATGCTTTCAAACTGCTAGGTTGGCAGGAGCTGGGACAGAGCAACGGGAGCTCACTCCGTCGCAGGAATTCGAACTGCCAACCTTCTGATCGGCAAGCCCAAGAATCTCAGCAGTTTAGACCACAGTGCCACCCACGTCCCTATAGCCACCGTGACTAATAGCAATCCATTGCGGACCCACTGCCGACTGTGCTGGAGCCAGACAATACTGCCAGCTTTTATGCCTCACTGGCTGTAAAAGCATGCATGAGACTAATGCCCTTTCAAGTTGGCAAGGCACCCCCTGTCAGGAGTTCAGCCTACACTCGAGTAGGACCCTGGAAGAGACACATGCCTGAATGGCATGTTCCCTCCCTCATGGTCAATCGTTCGGGAGCTTCAAAAGCTTCTTCAGCCCGAACATTGTTGCGACTAATGCCAACTGACACCGGCACACTTAGGGATCCGCAGAGTTTGCGCAGTTGTGTAACAGACCACAACAACTCAGCATTTTGGCTAGCTAATCTACTTTATTTACATATAAACACACGCGAAGCACTGCAACAGGGCTCCCTCTCTCTCTAGCATCAGACAGCAAAGAGAAAGAGACAAAGGACAATAGTCCCACTTCACAGAACACAAATATCCTGTCTCCGTCACTTCCCACTCTGTGGAGTCAAAACATACACCGTCATGTGAAAGACAACAATCCCTTGACTGCAATCATGGAGCAGGAATTCTAACACCTCCACCCCAGGAGAGGGTGGCCTATATGAGATGTAGCAGCCGGTGGGAACATGAGACAGATGCCCAGGAGGCCAGGGGGAATTCCTCCAACGACTATCTGGCCATGTGCACTCTGTTCCCACTGTGCAGGGATGGCGGCCAAGCATGAGAGGCCGCAACTGGAACCCACCCAAGAAGGGGTAAGTGTCCATAGTCCTATCCTCCATTAATTTGTCGAATCCTCTTTTCAAGCCTTCTAGATTGGTGGCCATCACTACTGCCTGTGGGAGCGAGTTGCATAGCTGGGGAAAGTGGCCCCAGCTGCAATGAAACATGTCTCTTCCGTATTGGTCTCCACAGCCACAGCAGGCACTGTAACCTTCCAGCAGTTTGACTTCACTCCCAAAGGCATACTCCTCCATTGTCTCCCAAGGCAGATGAATGCCAACTTAGTGAGCCATTACCAGGCTTGGCTGGCTATTCAATAAATTGGATCCATGCTGGATCCAGGAATTAGAAGTGGGGGCTCAGGCATACAGCCTCCCCACAAACTAGTGACACTACATATCTTAGATTTGGTTGAATCCAAAGAGTATCCCTTGGGTTAGATTTGCCTTTACTATGAAGCTGAGTATAAAATCTCTAATCTGCAATTCTTCATTGTATCCATTAAAATTATGGAATTAAATAGATTAAAAGAAATGTCCAAATAATTATCAGTGAGGCTGTTTTGTATAGGAAATACTGTATGTAGATGCTTCCGTACACACAAAAGACGATGCCAAGGCTATAAAAATGCAATATATTCATAGATAATGATCCTTTGCCTTGTGGATTTCTCCAGAGTGCTGTATCTTTTCCTGTGTCAGAGAAAACCTGTATTGTTGGCTTGATGTAAAAAGTGCATAACAGCACATTAAGCACTTCACTGATGTAAGGTTTCAATGCAGAACATAAATGTGGACAAGGTACTCTATACAACCTTGAGTAAAATACTCTAGATAAGAAAACATTTCAACTTACATATGCTGACAGGTTCAACAGTGCTAGAAGATATATTATATTTTAATGATTTGGTCCTAGAAACCAAAAAGGCTGTGCAAGAGATTTGGAGTGGGGGGGGTGCCTGTTTTTGCTCAAAATTGTCCATTCCTTCATATCCTTCTCCTTTCTGGGTTTTATAAAATGATTCTCTCTCAAAAGAGTGGGGATTATGGTGCTCTATACCTTTTTTGGGGGAAATGGTATCATTTAAAGGTTATTAAACAAGGAGGTGAAAATATTCCAACACTGATAGGTCGTATTAGGGCTCATCCACACATTAATTTCTGCTGCAGATCTGTGCTTTGTAGGCACGGGTCTGAGTGAACTTTTATTTTCTCCGGCCAATTCCCCTGGGAAACCCCTCTGTTTAACTGCAGAATCAGAACAAATGATAATCTGCAGGTTTCAGTGGTAAACAGTGAGTTTTCCTGGGTAAAGCAGAGAGACAAAAACAAAAACCACTTGCAACCATAGCTACAAATCACAAATCTGTGCCTAGAAATCATGGTACAAATGGAAGGGTGGATGAGCCCTTGCCGGTAGTGTAATTATGAAAAATGTGTACATGTTGAAAATTCTAAAATCATCATCATCATCATCACAATCATCATTATCTTGGGGGGGGGGATGATGGGCTGTAATTTTCACATTTCCATTATATGAGACCCTAATGATGCATTCAGACAACACTTTATTCGAGTTTCCTGATTTTCCTGTACCTGATAATATGTGCATTTTATGTGGTCTGTCATACAACCTGAAAGCTACTTCTGGAAATCTAGTGAAATCCAGCAAAAGTTCAGCACTCCTTTCTGTGTTAACTGTTTCCAGGAAAAAAAAAAACATGTTTGCAACCCCATTAATCCTAAAAAAATCAGAGGATAAAATTTGGGTTGATGTCCTAGCAAATAGTTATTTCCCACTGTTTTCATGGGTGAATTATGGGAGAGCAGAAGTGCACATTTTCTTAAAGGGGTGGGGGTGGAAACATGCCCAGGGATGTCTGCTGCTGTGTGAAACACTGCCGACTGGTGTGAATGAAATTTAGCATGATGTGGTGGTACAGTTCCACAATGCAATGGCTAACACAGTGTAAAAGGAAGTTAGAAGCCAGGACAGAAGCGCTAGCATTATAATCCAGAAAACTAACACACTAATGCCCATGTCAGAATGCACAAAATAATGGATGTAACAGTCCTCAGATCTCCTCTGCACTAGTCCTTTGTTCAATACAGGTTTACTCCAGTGGAAACCTTTTCTCATTCAAATAACTATTGACTCATCAGTGCTGCTGCTGCTGCTGCTGTTGCTGTTGCTGTTGCTGCTGCAAAATCTTGAAAATTTTGAAGTTTTTGAGCATAGGTTGCCATACGTACAGATTTTTCAGGACCTTAAAGCATTTTCTGCTGTTTCTGATGGCTGGTTATGTCTGGGAAATTTCCTATACAGTGTATTGCAAAAAATGAAATGGTATATTTTCCCGTTAAATGTAATATTTTCCTATTTTTTCTTATTATTATTCCCAATGTATTCAGCATTAAAGGTTTTGAGGGTTTGTTTTTTTTTTAAAAAAAAAGAAGAAAAACACCCCCATTTGGGGAGAAGGATTGAATTTGACAAGTTGACATAACATTTTATTGCCTTAACATATTTCACAAAACTTAAGATTCAGCATAAAAGAGATAGGAGAATCAATGCAATACTTACATCAAATCACATGAGATTTTCAAAGTTTATGAATTAATTTAGAATTCAATGAACTACTTTTATCATACCAATGACTTTAACTGGAGCAGGATTTTAAAAATAAATAAATAAACATAAACCATTGAACAGCTTACTGTTCATTTTTTATATGCCAAAGCCCTACTATTAGCACATCCAAGTTAGCAATGGTCCCCTCCATGGAAATGCTGACTTTTTGGAGTTAGGAGCTATTCAATGAAAACAAGGAAGAGGAAAGGTAGATTTGATTACTGACCTTACGCAGTCAAATTCCGTATCTACAATAGAACCCTCTGAGCTTTCGCCTTTCTTAAAATAATTATTCATACCCTAATGTTATTCCATAAAGCATGACATGAAATACAATAAACACAATAAGGAATAGTGAATGCTATTGAAAACATTATCATAAACAGCAGGCATGAATCTTTATAATACTGTATATGCAAAAGCCTAGCAAAACAAACAAAGAAATCAGTATCAGAATATCGCACTGAGAGACAATAGTTATACCGCAAAGGTGAATCACTGAGAAATAATTTATTAACCTGCATTCCTTTGTTGCAAATAAAATTACTTTCAAAAAAGAAAACACAATCTCGGATTCATTGCCTGTAGTTTGAGAGTGAATGCATATATCACCCAAGTGATACATTATATACTCTGCACAAAAAAGGAGTTAGATGTCTATCAATCACTCAAACATTTCCAGAGTTTAAATACAGAGGCCAAACTTATAACTCCCTGGAAGGTTGTTTCAGAACCACTATCATGGGATACCTACAAAATGCAAGGCTTGTGGAAGTGTGTCTCATGCAATTTTGAAAAGTACAATCCTATTTGCAGAGCTGCCCTATGAATAATAAAAGCACCTCAAAGCAAAAGCTGACTTTCACAATGGGGCCACTTAAGCAGCAGGAAATTCTCCAGTAGCTGCACGTTTGCATGCAGAACAGAGACATTTCAGCAACACCACAGTAAAATATATGTTGTACCTGGTGGTATCAAGAGGTGACGTTCCAAGTCCTATTTTCCAGGTTCATAAATGTGTATATTGTAAATAAATATGCATTATGGTAGGGGAAATTAGCTCACCACCCTCAGGCCCGCCCACTCTCCCTGCAAGATTAACACCTTTGTAATGGCATAATCTTTTGTTGTCTAGAATGCACTTAATCAGAGGCATAATGTATTATCATAAGATCACGTATCTCAAATCTACGAAAGCCACACAGAGGAGCCTTAAAAGGACAGCAATAGTGGAACTCATTTTCTAAACAGAATTCCTCTTCTTCTACAATGACACACCATGCCATATATACTACCTTACAAGGCTTAACTAAGATACGAAATGTGCATTGCGCAATGAGCTAGCCCTTTGTGGCAGAAATTTCACCTTTTAAGGCTTAATTGTTTAAAAACAAAAACGAAAAAAAGGACAGTAAGAACCAAGGGTCCAAATATCCATTCATTCATATAAAATAGATACACAAATATTTGCCCAGTTGTTTTGCTTATGTTGATGAAAATATATGACCTAATTATGAGTGCTTTAATTATTGTTATTGTGCAGTGCTATTCCCCCTAAACACTATTTATAGAGTACCATGGATAAGGGAAGGGGAAATAGCTGGATTTGCTTCTAACTATAGCACTATTCTATCTGACAGTAAGAAATGGGGGGATATTCTTGAAAAGAGCATGGGATGTTGAGAATGCTGAACACCAATTCCTACTTCACATAACTCATTTCAAAATGTAAAATAGTGATAGGTTTTTAACAACAACAGAAGCAAAAGAGGCAAATATAATTGGCCTTCAAACCAAAGGGATGACAGGTGTAATATTGGCTTCTAAGAGCTTTGTAAAAAACATGTCACTGGAGACTAAAGGGTGGACCACAAAAACTTTAGTTAACATTATGCAACACTTAGTATAAAAACACGTAAAACCTTAATAAAAACTGTTTTTTAAAAAATTCATCTCAAAATGGCTGCTTCCCCAAACATCGCTTCCTACACGCATTGAGTGCCTGTTCTCTTTCTCTCTCCCTTTCTATCCCCCCTCTCTCATAGAAGGTACTCTGTTTTGCAGCTCATGCTTTATCCACTCTGCCTCTTAATGTAGTTACAAGCATCTACTTGCACCAAATCTTATCTGAAGCTACACTGGCACTTCATTGCTGCAAGTGTCATTTATCGTATCTTGAAGCAAGCCCTTTACAGACATTAACACTACGTTAAACGAGGGTGGAAGGAGCAGTATGACTCCGGCAGGTTTCCCCACCGACCTCAGCACGTTAAGAATGTAGAGAGATCAGACCAAAGGCCTATCTAGTCTAAGGATTGGGAAGTTTTTCTCAACTGGCAGGGGCTAGATTGTTATCTGCTACATCCCTTACAGGTCAGGTTTGACAGGTGGATGCCAGTCATCTGAGCTACCAGTGATCACAATGGGGATAGTTTTTACAGTATTTGAAATGAATGACTGTTGCAGTTTGCTATACAGAGTACAAACAGTTCATACTGCCCCCTAGACAGTCTGTTTAATTACTGTTACAAGGAAAGGAAAGCTGGAGGTGGATGATCCCCTGGACCCAGGTGTATTGCATAACAAAATGTGCAGGCAGTAAGCTTGTTGCGTTAGCCTGAGTCATACCAACTAAGTGTCATGCCAGAGGGCATAAGGAAAAGTTGCAAAGATGTATCCACCCACAAATCTTATTTTAGCAAAGTGCTCTCTCCCCACTGAATAGGTATTTCTTGGGAAATGCAGAAAGGGCACTTTGTTTAATTAAGGCAGGATATGTTTGCCTTCCAACTCCCATACATTCACAAGGGATGATTAATGGCTGAATTATAGGGATTGCTTGCATTAGATACAAAGCTGTGTTCAATGGGATCAATTTCAACCTTGTGGTTCATACTTGCTTGGACCAGCGCTGGTCTGCACCATAGGGGCTTTCCCCAGATATATGACAATGGCACTCTCATTGCTCAGAGCAAAGCCAGATTATTCACATGGTCCTGTGCATACACAGGGATTCACCCGAAGCAAGTTTAGCAGTAATTTCACCTCTCCTGTGCCTTTAAGAAATTTATTTTCTGCTAAACAGCCTTCTGTCTCCAATGGGAGGAAGAAACAAAACACATAATCCAATATGTGTCCTAAAGGCATGACACATGAAGCAAATTCTCTCATTTTCTGTCCATTTGATTGGATGCTGACACCCTTGACCATCCACACCCAGCCAAAAAAGAGGAAGTTCTGGTATCTAGCTTTGTGTTCCTTTGTCTGACAATCACTGAATCCCAATGCTAATTAAACCTGCGTGTGAACAGCAATTGGAGTTTGTTTCCTTCCACTTTAAAATACCCAGGGCACTATTCACCTGAGTACCATCAGTGCAATACTTGAGCAACACTTGTCCCCTCTTTTCTCCCAGTGCCCCACAAAATTGGCTTGGGGGGTGTCAGAATAACCCCCAAAGCTGCACATGGGTGGCGGAGACAGTGAGATTATTCTATCAGGCACGCTGCAATTCTTATGATGATGGGACATCCCCCAGAATGTGACGTTGAATTCCACCTCATAAATTTGAATTTCCAGGTGTTCGGACTATGGCATGTGGCAATGGCAGTTCTACTGGGTAAATTGCACAAAAGCACCTTGGCAGCCCTACCTCACGAGGGAGGCAGAAGCTAAATAGGCTAGTCATCACAAAAGGACACAGTTTCTTCCCAGAAAATAGAAATCTGGCAAATGGGTGCGGGAAAACAGTCGTTTTGTCATCCTGCTAACTCAGGGAAATGGGACGCTGAGTGGACATGGATTGTCAATTACCTTCTATGACATGTACACTGGTCAAGGAAGCTAGTTTCACCCTGAACTGCAATGCTGTCTAAAGAATATGCAAAACAAATACCTTCCATTTGAAAATTTAATAAAGATATATTATCATTACTTATTTTTCAATTATGTGCTGTTTGCAACACACATTAGCTTCAAAATCCACACTCTAAGTAATAATGCATTAGAATGGATTCCAAATACAAATCCAGCTATTTCCCAATAAAACACTTAACAGAATTAAACTGTCCCTTGACAATGTGTTTTCCAATAAAGCACAACTAAAAAGAGAGAGATAAAAGCAGAAATCTATTATATCGGTGTTACATCCTGAAATCATTTTTTTAAGCCTTATTTATTTTTTAAGGGAAAGTACCAATGCTTAAATAATAGGAAACACAGTAAAATCACCAAATAGAAAAAGGGTGTGTGTGTGATATTTTGCTGACACACACAGTATTGCCAAACTGTTTCCAACTAAATTTAAAAGAAGACAATTCAGATCTAAGCAACAGGGCAGTAACATAACAAAGAGAGTGTCAAATACACTCCTTTCCTTGACTTAAATATGACTGTTTGCAGTAGAAGAAAAACACTCGGCTGGCGAAAACTCCAAATATGCATGACAGGTTTAATTGTGTATGATTAATATAGCAATCTCAATGCCACCAGTTTCTCCTTCTCACTTCCAGTCCACATCTCACATCATAGAATATGTCAGCAGAACTGAAAGCCAGCAGAACAGAGTGACACATTTGGACATTCAAACATGCTGGCTGCATTTTACATGGTAACACTTTGCGCCGAGAGATTACTTGTTGAATTTTTTGTTTATACAGCAACTGAAAGAAAGCACAACTTCCAACAAAAGTTAAAAGTTTTATCTATTATTTTAGACAATAGTAGATAGATCTTGCAGGCATTAGAGTTCCGTTTATAAATGGAACTCTTGCACAGAAGAGCACCTGGGACTCAGCTACACAGCTGCAAATAGAACATTTTAAATGTGTTGTAAAGAGCAATATGCAGATGTGACGCTAGATGGCGAGAGTGAGCTATGCAAAATTCAATGTCTTTTTCAAAACATTTTATGAAAGAGCATTTTCACAGTGTTCTTTATATGCGTGTAAATTCCACCCAAGATCAAGCTATTTGATGGGGAGAGAGGAAAAGTTTTGACTGACCATTCTGTGCTCATATCATGAAAATATGAGAAGTACTCTAGTGGTCTGTACCATGCAGAATCAAGTTCTATATAATTTCTTATACAGTAATGGAAGCAACGGGTCTGAAAGGCTTTAAGCAATGCTTCCTGACAGAACATAGACAACAAATGAAACACGGCCATTCAACAAAGCAGTTCACTTTCAATATAGTTATAACTTAAAAGCTCGTTAAAAACTTACCAAAATTAAAGCAGTAAAAGCACGATCCAGTTTCTTGAAAACCTGAAAGAGTAAATAATAGCCATATTAAAAAATATATACTTTAAAAGTATGTGTAGCTACAGTATATCTAAGAAATAGATACAGATATATAAATTACTGATAAACAACCTCAGAATACCCTTTACCTCAAATAATGCAATAGCAGCTTCCCTGGTACCAGGGAACATGGGAAACCTAAAGCCACCAGCCGCCGGCAACACAATCCCAGTGGGGTGCCATTGCGGCTGCCCCCCGCCCCCGCAGGTCGCACGCCATGCCCTCAGGATGCGCGCCATGCCCCTGTGGGCGGCGCCCCTTGCCCCCGGGATGTGAGCCAGCCCCACCTCCACCTGCTCTCCATTCCCCGGTGCTGGAGCATGAAGCTCCGCCACTGCAGAGAAGGCTTGTTCCACATGTTTCTAGCCCTACACCTAAGTAAGTACATTGGAAGAGGAGATGGTGACAGAGCAGGGAGAGAGTGGCTGGCTGGCTAGCTGTGGTGGTAGAGATGGATCCTAATTTAAGAGTTAGTGTTTAGAGAGAAAATGCATGTTTTACAATACATATTTCAACTTCACCTATCTATTATGTGCATTTGAATGTGATATTCCTGTTTTGTTTTTATAAATTGCAGGTCAGTTTTGGAAATTGGACTCATTGATCCCCAATCTCTCTGCTTTTATTTATTGTACTACCACTAGTAGTAGTAGTAGTAGTTGTTGTTTAACTTGCCTTTCTTTCAAGAAGCCCAGGCTGGGTAGACTTCAGACTTGTTGGTTCTACTTTTATTTATTTACCAGAACCCCAAGATTTACCACCAGATTCATGCATATTCTCTCTCTCTCTCTCTCTCTCTCTCTCTCTCTCTCTCTCTCTCTCCCTCTCAAAGGGTGTCTTTGAGCACATTGTGAGCCTAGGAATTAGTTTTTGATACCAGAAATGAATGGAGTTCTTTCAGTGTGGGGAAGGTTAAGCTGAGAAATAGTGGTCAGCCCAAGGCCATCCAGTATACTTGGTATGGATTTAATCCAGATCTTCCTGGTCTATACCCCTGAGCTCCATAGATTCTCCATAGATTCTCCAATGGACAGATATCGCTCTTATGTGATTGTAATTGTGGGGCACCGGAATCGTTACATCACATAATTTTTGACTGTGCTCTTCACTTACCGGCTAGGAGCAAGTTTCTTGCTCAATATCTTAAGGGAATTGCCGATGATACGATTGAAGCCAAACTGAGATATCTACTAATTGACGATGACCCCCTAAGATCACTCATGGTTGCCAGATTCTTGATCAGCGTCCTATCCCTAAAGAAGAGAAACAGTCTCCTGTGTGGCTCGGATAACCCTTTTAAACCATGATCTATGCTTTAGGTGATATCACCATTGTTTTAAACCATGATCTATGTTTTAAGCGATATCACCATTGATATCCGTGATTAATTTATGAGCAGAGGGCGATGTATAGGTTACAAATTTATTGTAATGTATGATGGTCGTCCTTGTTTTTGTTTTGCTTCGGTTCCTGTTTGTCTTTTGTAAGTTTAGGCGATTTTAAATCTGGAGGTCTAAGTATAACATGTTGGTATGGGAAACTGTCGTGTAACGGGCCAATGGCCGTAATAAAGATCAATCCAATCCAACCCCTGAGCTCCTTTTGAAGAAATGGTGGGATATACAAGTAAGAAATAAATATTCTAGCCCCTACTTCACACTGCCTTAAACTTGACATTTAAGTATATTTCAGTTTTTGCGTAATGTAGATATCACAAACATTTTAAAAATGATATAAAATATGGAATTTTTTCAAAAAGCAAAGTTGAGAGCAATGAAACTGCATGTTCTCATAGAGCTTGTTAAAATGGTCAATAAACCTGTATCTATGTTCCAAAAATATGGGAACCAAGGCTTTCATTACAAGTATTTTTCTATTATACTACCAAGGTAATCATGCTTAATATCCTAGACAAACTACTACCTACCTATGCTGCTATTTGATTCAGGCACCATAAAATCAAATAGTTTCTCTTTCCAGTATATTATTGCTTAAAAGCGTTGACTTCAACAGAGAGATATGATTAAACCAGCAGCATTTCAGACTACTAAAGGGGGATTGTGTGTGAAAGATCTATTACTCAGCAAAGAAAACTATTTACCATTATCACAATTTAGTTCCATTGGGACGAATGGCAACACGGACACCAGTCTGTGGTGAAAATAAAGCTTTCAGTTGTCGGTAAGGAAGAAGAAACATATTAAGACACTAGATAATATATTTTGTGAATATTGAGCCGTTCCAGCCTGGGATAAACACATGCCTCATTTTCTGCCTCCATGTCAATACCAAGATCTAACTCATTGATGCATGGGAAGAGTGGTGAACATAAGTTAGAAATGCAAAATTAGTGGAAGTGGATTAAAACAAAAGCTGTGGCCAGCCTTTTATTTTCTGCATAGCAATGTTGCTTTAGGTGCAGGATTCTGACATTCTCAGTGTTCACTTGTTCTGCAAGAGCTCTGCATGCAAAGCAGAGCACAATTGCATTTTTGAAAACTGGAGCCATTATCACAGCAATTTGAACCGGGATGGAGAGGATAGCTTTCAAACCCATTCAATTCTGAACTTCAGTGGCATTGCTGGGGAAGTATTGGGATTCCCAGTGTTAAGTTCTGGGCGAACATATCAGACAACACAGGGACTCTTCAAACAGCTCTTGTTTATTCACAGGCCAGAACTGAACTGAACTGAAGGGTTCAGCCAGCCTGCTTATATAGGGCTCCACTAGAACACAACAGTAACCATTTTCTGTAACTATCCAATCACTGAACATCACTTTCAATCCCTTATTTGCATATGTGGACCTGAGTGAAAACTATCTACAGTATCCCCCTGCTGGCCCAGGGTGAGAACTTCAGTACATAACACCCAGCATTTCCCCAATTGCACCAAACATTGTGAAATGAGGGATGCTATACTCCAATTATGCCACAGCCCTCAAACTTTTAAATATCAATGTAAGGCTTTCGTTTTCATGGAAGTAGTTATCTGGAAGGACATGGAAAGAGGATGTCGTGCACTATATTTCATAGGTCTGCTCCCTTCCGATTAATTTAGAATGCTACACAGAGTGGTCAAGATGTTCTGACCCCAAATAAATCATTTTTAAAACCTCCGCAATTCCGTTCCCTTTCCCTTACTTGAATGATGAGGTAGAGAGGCATATCAGTACCTAAGACCAGAGGTTTAACCATAGCGCTTCTTCCCATGTTTGGATCATTCAAGGTACGTAAGGGAAGGGAAACGAGTGCCAAAGATTTTCGTGAGGTGCACAATTGATGTTGAGCTGAATTTGGGGCCTGGATTGTGTTGCTCAATGTCTGGGGGCACTGCAATCTGATCCCTCCTATCATTCCCAGTATGAACTATAGTGTGTGGTGGAGGGTGTGCAAATCACTACAGGAAGGACCAGGGCAGGGCTTTTTTCACCCAGAACTGAGGTCTGGCATCTCTTTGGTATGTCCTGGCACCTCTGTAGCATAGTGGCACATTGGCATGGTGTTTGAGGCTGCACACCAGAGGCTGTTGGCACGGCGATTGGAGCAGCACGGCGGTTTTGGGTCGAGTGGGCGAGGAAGACTTGCGGCACCTCTTTTTCTAGAAAAAAAGCCCTGGACTAGGGTTTACTAGGGTTTGTCTTCCAACTCTTCACTCTAGGTTTACTGTTTAACTTATATATTGTATGTGATACTCACTATTAATAGAGTTAGATTTAGCTGTCTCTTTGGTATAGGTTAGAATTTGCTTAGAATATTTCTAAGGTAAAGGTAAAAGGTAAAGGTACCCCTGCCCGTACGGGCCAGTCTTGACAGACTCTGGGGTTGTGCGCCCATCTCACTTAAGAGGCCAGGGGCCAGCGCTGTCCGGAGACACTTCCGGGTCACGTGGCCAGCGTGACATCGCTGCTCTGGCGAGCCAGAGCCGCACACGGAAACGCCGTTTACCTTCCCGCTGGTAAGCGGTCCCTATTTATCTACTTGCACCCGGAGGTGCTTTCGAACTGCTAGGTTGGCAGGCGCTGGGACCGAGCAGCGGGATGGCACCCCGCCGCAGGGATTCGAACCGCCGACCTTTCGATCGGCAAGCCCTAGGCGCTGAGGCTTTAACCCACAGCGCCACCTGCGTCCCATTTCTAAGGTAGGGATGAACAAATCTATTGATTTCAGTTTCCTTCAGTTTCTCACCCGTCCAATCTTAAATTTAGTTCCCCACATTTTTACACTGGTTTGTGATTTTTTAAAAAGTGCTCATGGAAACTTGCCAGCATTTTACTGACTACTTCCCCCCAATGTTTGCATTTTTGCATTTAACTTTTCCTAACTTAATGCCTATGTTATTCTAAATAACATACACATTTTTAATGCATACTTTCCCCTAATGTGCACATTTTTGTTTACTTTACTTCGGTATAGATCTGCATCACAAAATCTGAAGAAGTGTGAATTTCAGAAAATAGATTAGAAGTGTTGGAAAGTTTTAAAATGTGTGAATTGGGCAGTTTCACACTGCAATCCGAACCAATTCAAACCCCCTGTTCTATTTTAAGATAGGATAAAATAATCATTGTGATCTGCACGACTACTGAGGAAAGAAATTGCCCACTGTTTCATTTTCACTCTTTTTGGAAATTTAAAATTGTACAAAAGTAATCCATTTTGAAATTAAAGGAAGCATGGGCATTCAGTGCCTCTTACTTGCAAAGTCATTGCAACAGTGCAGCGAACAACAGATTTTGATTTGAATCAGTGCAGATAAATGCCATTGTTTTCCATTTTCCATCTTCAAAATTGCTACAGAGGCAGAATCCTGGATGTAGTTATAAATGTTATATATGTGGGCAGAACTGGGCAGAACTGCAGCAAAAATGTTTCTCTAAGCTCAATTGAAGGAACAAAATCTCATCAAAGTGGCTAAAATATACACTCACTCTTTCCATTTCAATTGCCTTTTGTAATACAGGGAGCACAAAATGCAATGCCAAATGCATTAGGTTTATTTTCTTTATGAGACTATAAAACAGCATCACATCTTCAGTCATAAGAAAAAAAGGTGGGCAGTAAAATGCATCCTTAGGTGTAATTTATTTTTTTCTAAAATCAAGGAAGCCACATACATCCAAGGCTATTAGCTATAATTCCATTTAGAAAGTGAATTTAAATGGCAACACAATTAATAGCGTTATTTACAAACTTTAAGAAAAATCCTGAGCAGTGCCATAACATGGGTTGCCAGTGCCCAGCGCTGCACAGAGGGTGGGTGGGAGGGACGTGTAGTATGTGTGCACATTCAACCGCCGAATGGTGTCAGCGTCACCCAGGAGATGGTAGCCACAGAGCGGGGGGGGGGGGGAGGGAGTTGTTCCGTTGTCTAGAGAAGTCACTCCCTGGTTTGTATGGAGAAGCTGTTTTCAATGGAGCCCACCGATGGAAGTGTGCAACTGTATTGAGGCAGCAACTGGTGTTGAAATTTTATGCCTCTAACAAATTTGTGCCCAGAGCAACCGCCCCTGTGTCTGCCCCATGCTACGCCACTGATCTGAGCAACTCTGCTCAGAAATGCCCTCCTAGATATGAATGTACAAAGATTCACAAAATTGTGTTTTTTAAAGCTGTAGATTGTGTGTATGTGTTGCGCAGAGGACAGCTAACTTGAGATATAAATATGCCTCAAAAATAGGGAACTTATTTCAGGCTGAATACAAACTAAAAGGATGTGATATTACATCTAGGAGGGTATTTGCCATGTTTTCAATTTATTTTTAACCTTCACTCTCCATCTCTCTCTCTTTTTTGCTTTCTCTCTTTGCATCAACACTGTCATCTGGTTCAATTTACTGAGCCATTTCTCCAGGTTTCACTGATGCAATTTGATACCAACTTAGTTGCCACCTTTTGTCTGCCAGTGCTTTTCTGTGGGCATAATTTCGAGAGCTGAAGCTTTCCATTACTGTTTCACCATACTGGGAAGCACTTCTGCTATTCAATTATTGTCAAGCGCCTGTTAAAGGCAAATCTTTCTACCGCAACAAGATGATCCAGAAGGCACCTTGTAACTGTTCTCCATTAAAAACAAAAAAGGACTTGCATTTTTAGCAACACCACTAAAAAAGAAAATGCCCCAGCTAACATAATCCTAAATTAGAAATTTAATTAAAGATGCAATTGTACTTAATTGAAATCACTGCAAACATTTGAGTAGACTAATTAAAAAACTGAGCAATACAGCATTAATTTCAAATGTAGACATGTTTGTTCCTGTTGGGATAGTATGAGACAATGGTTTACCACTAAGAAGTGTAGTCTGGTCTTGAGACACACCCAATGCATGAATTTCCCAGGAAGATTTCAAACAGATCTTGGATCCACAGGGTCCAAGTGTTGGGATGCCCAGCAAGCTCCCCCCTCCCCCCTGGGTCTGGTAAATTCTGTGTTGCATTTGTGTGAAGGGTGAAGGTGGAGTAAGCATGTTTTCTGCAGATCAGGCAGCAGGCAAGGGCTGAAATCTGGTGCTGCGTACAGAATCCATTGGTCCTGGGTTAGCTCAGTCAGTAGAGCAGGAGACTCTTGATCGCAGGGTTGGGGGTTCCATCCGCATGTTGTGGGCAAAATAACACCACATAACACTGGTCTTGATATACCTACATTGGCTCCCAGTACGTTTCCGAGCACAATTCAAAGTGTTGGTGCTGACCTTTAAAGCCCCAAATGGCTTCAGCCTGGAAACTGAGGTCCAGCTCCGAGGGCCTTCTGGTGGTTTCCTCACTGAGAGAAGCCAAGTTACAGGGAACCAGGCAGAGGGCCTTCTCAGTAGTGGCGCCCTCCCTGTGGAACGCCCTCCCACCAGATGTCAAAGAGAACAACAACTACCAGACTTTTAGAAGGCATCTGAAGGCAGCCCTGTTTAGGGAAGCTTTTAATGTTTGATGAATTACTGTATTTTAATATTTTGTTGGAAGCTGCCCAGAGTGGCTGGGGAAGCCCAGCCAGATGGGTGGGGTATAAATAAATTATTATTATTATTATTATTATTATTATTATTATTATTATTATTGCATTGCAGGAGATTGGGATAGACGACACCTTGAGGTTCCTTCCAACTGTGCAGTTCTATGATTGTATGAATGCAATTAGCATGTACTTTTTGTTGTCGTTGCATAAATAGCAAACAGAAGGAAGACTGGCCAGTCTTGTGACTGTGGAGATGCGAAGGGGAAGAGAAGACTTAGAAAGAAGCATGCTTTGTGGGTGTTTTACACTTATGGAACTCCAGTTATCTTGAGCAGAGGTTCCCAAACTTATTCAGGCCTCAACCCCCTTAGTTCAATAAACACCCCCCCCCCAGTGTACCCTACCCTTCTATATATATATATATAAAACATTATTCAGAATAGCTGTTTGCACAACTTATTAAGGAAGATAATAACACAATAAAGTCCAAAACTGCAACAATTAATCACATTATTTTTTTTAAAAAAAATTCCAATTAAAACTATTTAGTTTAATTAATTCAGGAAAATGGATGAACTTGATCCAGTAATGCCAGCTTCTCAAAGTCTAGTTGTTATTTATACCTCCAGCACCCACTGCTGTTACCTTGCCTCTTAGCACCCATTGTCACCCCCTTCTGTCTTAGTGCCCCACTGGGCAATTCCACCCCCAAAGGGCAGTGCCACCCACTTTGAGAACCACTGATCTAGTAGTTTGACTAAATCTTGTCTATTGCTGAAGTGCTCCCTCTCTCTGTGTGTGTCTAACTTTATGTTTATTGACGAGGGTTTAAAAGGTACAAAGTTAATAATTGACTTAGTATCTTAATTTGTGTTTGGATGTTAAGTTAAACCCTTTGATGACAAATGGGATGCTGGAGGAAGGTGAAGTAATTTTTAAAAAATGCAAATAAGTATAGTCATACCTCAGGTTACAGATGCTGCAGGTTGCATTTTTTCAGGTTACGGACCCGCCGAAACCCGAAAGTACTGGAACGGTTACTTCCGGATTTCAGGGGTCGTGCATGCACAGAAGCGCCAAATCACAACCCGCGCCTGCGCAGACGCGCTGCTGCAGGTTGCGAATGCTGCGGGTTGCGAACGTGCATCTCGCACGGATCACGTTTGCAACTCGGGCGTCGACTGTATCTGTCTGATAAAAATATCAGCATTTGACGCTTTCTAATATGCTGTCCTAACAGCATAAACAAAAACTTCAGTTTTGCAGACTTCTTCAGGCAGCAAGAAGTCTCTTATGACCAGTTCTATCAGAAATAAAAACAGGTCTAGCATTTGTGTCATATTACTATGAAATAGCTGGTAAATAATCTTCCTTGTACCGGTAGACAGTAAGTCACACTCTCAGTTGCTTCAGTCAGCAATACATATGACTTTGTGGGGAAAAGCTGACTCTTGTGAACCTCAAAACACCTAAGTATTGTAAACATACTTCTCTTTGCTAATATATGGATCAAGTTATCACACATTTGACAAAAGGCCTGTCCTCGAGAAAATAGGAAACATTTATCTGTAAGCACAGCTCAACAGCTGCTTTTCCAAGGCAAAAGCAATGTGGGATTTGCCATAAAGTGGAGGTGGTGAGATTTTCTAACTTTTTCTCTACTGCTAGGAATAAAGACGGAATCTAAAGTCAGATTGCAAAGCATACTCAATTTTGATCTGGTCTGCTCATGAGCCAGATTGGATTATGAGTCCTCTTCAGAATCCGTAGTCCTGAGGATGCCTTTGCAAGGCAATCTGAGGCCAGCAATGCTTTGTCCTTTGAATCCAACTCATGGTTCATCCTTTGAATCCAACTGCCTGGAGTAGCCAGTCCATGGGGATTATTGCCTCCCCTCCCCATTTTGTTTTTATGACCCCTTTGGAAAATTCACATTTCTCTAGGTATGGGAAGATAAACTAAGTTACAGGCTGTACAGCACGTTTATGGGAGATGCTGTTAACAATGGCTCTCCTCCTCAAAAGCTGATATTTGGCCTAAACATTATTTTCAGAAAGGTAACATTTTGAAATCTAATGGCTTGAGCCAATAGAGAATGATGTACAGAGATCAGGAAACTTATCAGGATTTGGAGATTCCTGGTCCAACCAACTGGAAAAAGCACATGTTTAGAGGAATTCAATGTTGTGGAGAATTCCACTGTAATTGTTTAAGTAAAAAACTGCAAAGTGGTTAACAAGTTTTCTGATTTTGCTATTTTGCTCCCACCTTCTATGAAGGATGCTAAAGTGAAATATGCAAAATATTAACACTATCACAAAATGATAGGAGCTGCCAGAATCAGATATTTTTATCTTCCAAAATTCTCTTTATAAGAATTTAAAATTCAGTTTCTTCTGAATTGCAAGGGGGAAAGAATGCATGGTTTTTAAGAGGCACTGCAAAGTGAAACAAATAGTTGCTAAAGTCTTCAGAGATATATTTTTTTTTGCTGGCAGCTATTGTCATGTTTCCTGCTGACAGTGCATTTAAAATGCTTTAATGATACAATTGCTCCCGAAAACTGCACAGCAACAGAACTAATTGGTGTGTCTGGTGAAACTGGATGATCATCGTCAGATTTTGGGGTTGTTGCTTTTAAGGGAAACGTAAAGAGGAGGTATGTCAAGTGGGCAATATTGAATACTTTTGTGATATTTAATTTCCCCTTTCTTAATGTTTAGCCAGCCAATCTCTCTTCTGCTATCAAATACCAGAGGGTAACTTCATTGCCATTTGAAACAGAATAAACTGTTCTCAAAACCTATTTTCCTCTCTCATTTTTTTTTTTGGGGGGGGGGGAGGAACCCTTCACTGCTCATTCCCTCTTCCTAAAACAGAAGCATCTGGTGCACTCATTTTGAACCTTCCCAAACAGGAGGGCTTCTCCAGTCACTGAAATTTTATGGAGACTCTTGCGCCTGTGTTCTCAAACTGATTTTAAAGTAGCTAGGATATTCAGTTAACCACACCCTCGTTTCAGGATACCTTTCGTGAAATTCAGTGCTCTTAATTAGCTGAAACATTGGTTTCCGCTGCATATCCCTGCAGAAAGTTGTCCAAAGAAAATTCTGCAGGTGGCAATAATGATATTACTATGTATTTGCTGGCATCTATCAGTAAAAAAAAGTAAGCTATAAAAAATAATAATCAAACCAATGTTCTCCCAACGTAATGCAATGGTTCAACCATACTCTGCTATCTCTACACTTTGAACTTTCACACATTTTATACCAGAAGAAGGCACCATTAGAGGAAGCAATAAAAATAACAACCCCAAATCCTCATTGTCTGATGAAGTGAATGCATGGGGTGTACTAATTTCGGAGTGGGGTGGGCGGAGCTCTTGTGTGAATGTTGTGCAACTATGCCTCATGCTTGGGAATAGGGGAAGTTGTCTGTGCCTATTTAAGCCAGCCACACATCCACCAAGGAAGCAGTGGCAACAGTCAATGGGATAATTAAGGCCACAACTTTATAGGTTACAGAATGTGAGAGGTACTGGCTTAGTCATTGGAATTGACCCAACCATATCTGACTCCTGCCCACCATGCAAGTAGTCTGGTAAGGCTCAACCACCAGTAGGGGGAGCTCTGTTGATGTACATCAACTGAGAACTCCCCCGGGGTCCCCAATGGGGTCATGGCATGGCCCTAGCCCCTAGCCGGGCATTGGATGAGATCCACATCCCCAGATCCCTTTAACGGAATACCCTTAAAGAGGAGGGATAGGTAAAGGCCACAACCTCCCCTCCCATAAACCAGGTTTTACCAATGCCTAACCGCCAAACCTTACAAAGTTGTGACGATTGCTACGAGGTAGGCAGAAACCACATGGCTGGTGCCAATTTGCCAAGTGGGAAAATTCCTACCAGGCCCCTTCAACAGGCGACCAACCATGGTCCATAGCAAGGCCAAGATGGCGAACGCATGAAAACGGGGTGGGAGGACGAGAAATTTGATGAAGGAGAAGGAGGAAGGGAGAACCCCCAGCCACATGGCTGCTTAAATAATGCAAGCCACACACTCCAGTCAACTGGATTGGTTGGCTGGGGGACGTGATGCGGGCAGGACTCCCTCTGACACGGGCGGCATTGCCACACACTCCAAGCACACGGGGAGAGCGTGTGGCCTGCCTGCAACTCAGCCCCTTGGGAGGGGGAGTGGCTTTCATGACCCATCAGGCTTTTCTGCAGTTAGCAGGCTTGGCTGGCAGAAGTGAGATAAGAATAATTATCCCTAGAGTTAATGTCTGAAGGACAGATGAAGACGATCCCTCTCAGCTTCTACCTTGGTAGATAGGATACCCGCAACAATGAAGGGATGAGAGGCTGGGAGTTTAAAGAAGGCTGCCGGTCTAAAGGTCGATGGACGGGAGAACCAATGGTGGACAAACCATTAGGAAAGGTGAAGGCATGGTGGCATTCTTGCCTCCTCTGGGGTGTTTCTGTTTATTTCCTAAATGGTTTGCCACCCATTTGGAACACTGGTAAGAAAATTCACTATGACAGTGCCAGAACAGCCACAATTCTGTCCCTGATTTGAGAAGGTCTGGAAACATGTTTGGATCCATTCACTCCTGCCAATCTGTCCTGGCACAACATCAATTCATACTGATGTTGGAGCTCTGAGGCTGGGGCTGCAGAACTTTCTGCCATGGTAGGAGTAGGACCTACAATGTTGGGTCTTCTCTCAGAGGACAAACCCCTCTCTATGCTGTGGTTCTGGGGACACCTTCCCAGACCACGGGACTGAAGGGCCCATTGCAAGTTAGCTATTTAATGAAACTTTGTTCCATTTATCTGGTCTTCACTCCAGGGCAAGGTAATGACCGTCATTATATGAAAGGGGGGGGGGGATCATGCACAAGAGGAATACCTCAAAATCTCCATGAGAAAATGAGACTAAAATAGAAACTGAGAGAACCCTTTAAACTATTACTGTAAAGAAAGTGCTGCGACGAGCTCAGTGGTGTCTAAATAATAAATCTTTATATTCCAAACTGATAAGAAAATTGTATTGAATCTTGTTATATAAAATACATGCCCCACATGCTAGCATTCCAAAAACATATCAGTAATTCATGCTACCAAAAGCATGCATGCACACAAATTAGCCATACACAAAAATTCAGGATAGCTTTCATTACTGGTTATCTGAATAATACATAATTGTGGAATGATTCATTTTTGGCTTCTTGTTCTTTTGACCTTTAACAAGGGCTAGTTTCTAAAGAAGTATGTAACCAGTTCTGTATGCCCAAGAGAGCTTTATTTGCATAGCTAGCTGATTTTGAAACTGCAAAGTAAGCTGTGTGAAAGGGGGAAGGAGGGAAAATCTCTTGGTGTGCAGACACAATTGGATAATTCTAGCATAGCTCTATAGATCCCCAATAATATATTTACAACCCAGTGTTTTATCAAGTAATATTTACTCCTCTAAAATATGCTTCTTAAAAAGCTTTGTCAGGCAGCCCAAAGTTCATCTCAATTTCTAGTTATTTAAAAACCAATGCATATTTTAAGTATTTCTCACAGGAACATTCAGCATATTCTTATAGTTGTTGATGCATTTAAGTTGTTCCTTAACAGAGTTATGTCAAAAAGCACCATCTCAATAATAATAGGCAGAATGTTATCTCTTCTAGTAACTAAAGCTTTGGTTAAAATGAGCAGAAATACACCCCAGGGGGAAAGAGATGTGACAGACAATGTGAACTTCTTTGAGAGCAGACTTGACCTATCTGGAAAGTGTGGTTCTCCAAGTCTTTATTTTATTACCCTTTTATGGACTTAATAAAAGAACACCTATTCAGTCCTGGGGAGATATTTATGGCTTGTCTAACTTAAAGGAAATCTACCAGATACCTCTTTGGGAGTTAAAAAAGATATAAACAGATGATGGGAACCATTTAAAGCTGAACAAAAAGATATTCTTAGGAGGGAAAAAATGGAGCAGGCTGAAGTCCACTTTAAAAAAAGGTAAGTTAAAGACATGAAGAGGAAGTAGGTGGTTTCAAAGCTGCAACATTTCTGGCACAAACACCCCAACCAGTATTTCTAGCGCTGTGCCAAACTTTTGCATCCCCCCTTTTTTTTGGGTTAGCTCAAGAGGCTGAAAAGAGAGGCAAATTGAAGACTCTTGCAAAGAAAATAGGGAAGAGGTGATTTCAAAGAGGATTAATGGATGTGGGGTTCCATGCTCAGGTTTAACAGCCAAGCAGGACTTCCTAAAATGCACACAAGTGTTTTAGGAAGTGCTGCAAAATTGCAAGCCTATGTACGAAGAGTCCTCCACCGCTGTGAGCAGTAATGGGCCTTTTGGTCCTTCAACCTGTATTTTAATCTGTGCAACAGAATGTGTATATAATTACCGTATTTTTCCATATATAAGATGCCCCCATGTATAAGAAGACTCCTGTTTTTTTGAACCCAAAATTAAGAAACCATTTTTTTAAAAAAACCAAACAGAACAACTTTGAGCTTTTTGCAGGGAGGTTGCCCAAAGTTGTTGAGTTTTTTTTGTGTGTGAAGGTCAACCAAAGTTTGGGTTGCCATATTTCAAGAACCCGAACCCGAGCCCAGGCTGCCTGTGCCAGAGCCAGAGCCTGAACCCCTGTGTATAAGACGACCCCCAATTTTTGACTAAATTTTTAAAGCAAGGAACATAGTCTGATATATGGGAAAATACCGTAATATTTGATAATAGACAGGTGCAACCAAAATACGTTGCAGTTATTATTATTATTATTATTTTGCACAGACAGCTATTTATCTCATTTATCAGCATTCCAGTGTGCCATGGAAATGATATTCACACCACCACTTCATATTAAAAAGCCACACAGAAGGAGTTTTAAATATGACTCCCATTTTTCAGTGTATGCTTAACCATGGAGAACTGATGGCTACTCCACTTACTTAGTTCTTGCTACTTTGTGGTGCGGTATTTTACTTCGTGTTTTGTGCATAAAGATGTTTAAAATATAAAACATTATAGGTGTAAAGGGAAGATTAAATACAGAAGAGAAAAGCAGGCTTTCAGTGAAAATTACATAGTAATTAATGCACAGGTGCATGGCTCGAATATGTTAGTACAGCCACTTCCAGAAACCAGCACAGCTATACTGGAAAATTCTTCTAAATACAGATGAATTATTATGTGAGCTACACCTTACCTTTATACATATGCATGATAATTTTAATATAGTGACTAAGAAAAGACCAAACATATTTTAGACCTTATCTGAAACAGTAATGGATAAAAGGACATATAGTATATAATTCTACAATAAAAGTATTCCTTCTAAAGCTTTCCATCAACATAAAGATACCTAATTAAGTTAGCTATGTTCTTCAGCATTAAAATATTAAGTAGCTGGGGGGTATAATTAAGCAAGCCTCCCAACAGGAATTGATGATCTCTCCCCCTGGATTCGACTTAGTGGTATTATATTAAGGTTTTTTTTGTGGGAAATTGCCTTTTTTTATTTAAAAAATGTACTTGGAAAAAAATGAAGTCAAGCATTTTATACTGCTGAACAGATGTTCTACATGAATGGTGTGGTATTATTTTCAAAGCTTGCTAGTAAAACACATTAATTTCTCTGCGGGCAAATTTGTGATTTAGTTGTTTGAAGTGATGGTCTACATTTATAATTTCTAAGCAAGAAGAAGTTGCACACAAGATAGAGCAAATCTAACAGCATACGTCTGGAAGTGTAGGTTCAATATCATCCTCTTTAAACATTAGCCCTGGCAACCTGTACTGTCACACCCTTATTTCTTAAATGTGCATCAAGCTATACAGTAGATTAAGCACATTAAACACAATTCCTGGATTGCTTGCCCAGTGCTTAGTTTGTTTTGAACTTTCTTACAGATACAAAGTGAGCATATGTTCTACCACTGTGACCACTGAAGATAAGACATTTGAATTCAACTTCACTTGTGCTTTCTATATTAACTCTTTGGTAATAAGATCTTAAGTTCCTGCAGACATAGTTCAGTCAGCTCCATTTTGCTTTCTTTCTTGCCCCAAAGTTATATTCTAAATGCCCAACTGGCCTCTGGAACGCCATTATTTCAGTAATATCTCTCACATTTAAAAATGCTTCTAGCAGGAACCTAGTGCCTTTGAGCAAATCCCATCCTATGTTAGAAGCCTCTAATCATATAGATTCTATTATCTCCCTAAAAGTGGGGATTATATATTTTACATCTCTTTTCTCTGCTGAGGTTGACCTTATCTGCCCCCCCCCCCGTAAGTATTGTCCTTGGAGAGTGTCAGTTGCAAATTTCAGGCTTGATCCACCACAGTCGTCTACATTGGCGAAAGGACTGGGTTGTATCCTGGGTTGTCTTCTCTCTGTGTGTGCTCTGGAGGGAAATATTATAGGGTTGTTCTCTTGTCACCATGTATTAACTAGTTTCTTCTGTACTAATGTGGAAGTTTAATTAGCTTTTAACACTGTCATCGATGAGTACTGAACATGGTTGCCATGGTTCCTGTGTTCAGTGTCCTCTACAATAATCTCTTTGTTTAAACCGGTGCTGAGCTTAAAAGTTCTCTGCCAAGGGCTTTCAACTTGAATGGAGGAGAAATTGGCATTTGGAAATGAGGGGAGTAACTTCTAGTGAATGAAATTTATTCAAAAAGTTTAGAGGGCTTTGGTACTCCCCACTCCCCCACTGGAAAGATGACACGAGAAATTAATTTGATCAAAGAGCTGCAATTTCATTAATCGGTACTAATTTGATCCAATGAGCATAAAATACCAACAGTCTTAACTCATTTGTGGACACTATAACTAGAAGAGACCATGGACAGTGGTGACTGCTGCCTATTGGACCTGGTGAGGCTGCTAGGAAGTAATGGGGATGTAGCCAATGAGAAGTCGCTGGTGTGTGGCCGAACAAATAAACAAAGTGCATTTTTGTGACAGCTAATAAAGTAAAGTAAAGTTACCCCTGACCATTAGGTCCAGTCGCGGCTAATAGAAGCTTATTAAAATGGAAATAAGTTACAAAAGTGTAGGTGGCTAAAGGTGTATGCATATAATAAACCGTGATATTATGGGACCTGTCCTGAACTCCTGGACTACCTGGCAGCAAGTCAGTATGTTGAGTTCAAAGTTCAAAGTCCAGGGATCAATCCACACAAGCAAAGTCCAAAAATGCAGCCCGTGGTCAATCCAAGTAGCCAAGTCTGAAGTCCAGTAGTCAGGATGCAGTGCAGAGTCAAACCCAAAGCACAGTCGCATAGAGGTCCAGGACCATCCATCAACGTGGGCAGTTGAGCAACCACAGCACATCAGCTCTCTTTCCCTTTTGTACTTTGCATGCTGATTGCAGCATCTGGACTTGATGAGGCCTGTGGCCCTCACCTGCTCCAAGCCTGCTCCAACTCAGGAGTCTCAAACCTCCCAGAGCGAGCGAAACCCCACTGGCCAGCTAGGGAGCTGGGCTGTGGGCCTTTGTTTGCCTAGAGCACCACTTCTGCTGCTCCCTATGCTTCAGAGCCCATGGCAACAGGGGCAGTTCAGGTGATGGGTCCTGATGCTCTTCTTCCTGTGCACTGGCCCTCATCCCCTCACCAACCTCTATTATCCTGTGAGTGCTTCCTTCCCCATCCCCTGCTTGTCCCAATGTCTCCCAGTCTCAGCTGCATCCCTTTTGAGGATCCTCTTCCTCCTCCTCCTCATCCTGCCAGTTCATGACAGACCACAAAATCACTGAAGAACTTTGGCCTGACCTTGTTTTTAATAGTACAAAATGGAGGTAAGGAGTAAAAGCGGAGCATTTCAGATGGCAAAATCACAGCAGGCAGACATTACAAAAACTCAAGTACTGAGATGTAAGTGGGTCAGGAGTTGTCAAATGTCTCATTGTACCTTGATGACTAAAGATCTGGAAAGGAAGAGCCTGACACAACAACGGCTTGTAAATCAGATAAGTGAGGGTATTTATCAGGTGACAGGTAGGAAGAAGCAAGTTCTTTTAGGATAAACCTACACATTAAAAAAATAAATAAGAACTTAACAGATAAAAGATTATTTTTAATTGCATTCTGTTTTCAGAAATCCACGACAGCAATCTTTTTATGGAATCTTCCGCTACCTGATACTGCTGACAGAACATAATTTATTTTATGTTATTCTCCCATGTGGGTCAGAACAATTCAGTTGGTAGGACTTTGTATTTCTTTATTTTTTGTTTTCAGATAGCGTTTTATTTATTCTAGGTTTCCTTGCAGAATTTACCTTTCACATTACAGTGTCAAATGAGCACATAATATTTTAAATGACCTCTAGCAGCTGTACCAGTATTTCAGGCTATAAAACTAAATATATCCATGTGGGCATTTATTTTTATTTTTATTTTTTGCCCTAATGCTTGAAAGTCAGAAGCGATAGCAACAGTTGTTGATATAGAAATAACATTTTAAAAAAGAAGCAAGAGTCACAGGGGGTAAGAGGTAAAGAATTGCAGCAGTAATTAAAAAAATTAAAGGAAACTTTATGAAAGGGAATTAAGACAATGGACCTAAGGGTTGCTAAAGAACCATTAAACAAGGATGCAGGGATGGGGAGGTATGGGGAAGTCAAAAGAAAGAAGGGTATGAAATGATGATTTTGAAGCTATATTGTTCTATATTGTTTTTATTATCTGTTTGAAAAACGAATAAAAATTATTAAAAAAAAAAGAAGCAAGAGTCATATTTGAGGGTCACTTGCTGAAGAAAAATAATATGTTTTTTTTAAAAAACAACAACAACACCCACTATGTTAACCTCTGAATACTTTGCCCCCCCCAAAAAAAAAAATTTGCTTAAAAACCTCCAAGGAAGGAGAGTCCACAGCCTCCCAAGGGAGACCGTGTTGGGATATTCCATTCCATCTTAAGAACAGACGTGTGGTGTATGTCACATGTCTGTTTACATTCCAGCACAGCTAGCTGGGAACTTGTTTGTGTATAGCTTTTGCTTTAGCTGTCTTGCTTTGGACACGAAGGAGATCAGACATGTTTCCTTTTGTCCTGATGTATCCTGAATAAACTGCTTGTAAATAGGCTCACACAACTTCCCCTGCCACTTCTGTTGCGTGGCGTTTACTCTGCTGAGTAGTGTGCCCTAGCTTCTGAAGCTTGGGTTGCAGATGCTGCACCAAGGACTGGAGATCGCCCAGCCCACCAGCTGGTGGGCTGGAGCCAGCTGAGGGCCTGCCAATTGCCCCCGTTTCTTTGGTTGCACGCCAATAGACCGTTCCACTGTCAGAAAGTTCTTCCTGATGTTTAGTCAGAATCTCCTTTCTTATGACATGAAGTCATTGGTTCGAGTCCTGGCCTACAGAGCAGGAGAAAACAAGCTTGCTCCATCTTCCATGCAACAGCCCTTGAGATCCTTGAAGATGACTATCATATCTCCTCCCAGTCTCCTCTTTTCCAGGATAAACTTATCCAGCCCATTCAACCTTTCCTCATAAGTTTGGGTTTCCAGACCCTTCATCATCTTGATCTCCATCTTCTGTACACGTTCTAGCTGGTCAATATCCTTCCTAAAATTCTGATGTCCCCCATCTTATATTTGTGCATCTGGTTCTTCCTGCCTAAGTGCAGAAGCTTACAATTGCTCCTACAGAAATTCATTTTATTAGTTTGGGCCCGGGTATCTAGTCTGTTACAACCGTTTTGAATCCCGATGTACCAAAATCACTTTAAGATTATGAATTTTCCTATTTGAAGCATAGACGTAGTCGCTCATTGAAGTAGCGATGAGATGAATTTGGTCTCTTTGAGTAGCCCAATCAAACACCAAAAGCTATCAGTGTGAAGGAGGAGTTGCTGGGGGCGGTGGCAATATTGCCTCCTAGCCAGGCTGTCTTTGTTGGTGGGATGGACAGCATTGGATAGCAGTCAGCAACAGCTCCACTGGTGGTTCATTAGTTGATAGGAGAAGCACAGTCCTTGGGGATCTGCACAGTTTGGCAGGTGAGGTATGTAAGAGGCAGAAGAATTGAGGCAGGTAGCCTCCCTAAGGTGTGCTCCCTGCTCCAGTTCTGCTTCTGGAAATCAGGAGAGACTGGTCATCTATGTGACCACCTCTACTTGATCTCTCCTGGCATTTTTACACAGAAGTAGACTAAAATTGCAACTGTTCTTTGAAAAAGAATACTAGTTGTGTGCAAACCAAATAACTACAAACATAATTTTCTCTTACAAATCAAGAATTTCAATCGTTTCTTATATATCACCTTTTTCAATTTGAACTTTGTTTTAATAATTTTATTTCTTTTGTTTTAATGTTTAATTTAATTTAATGTGCTGGGCTTTTTGAGAAATGTAAACTACACTAAGTGGAACTATATCCTAACATCTATTTTCCCCAATGTTATCCTCCTGTTTTCATGCTTATGTTGCTCATCTATTGATTTGGCATGGCATTAAAATAATTTTCCTGATTTGTAATAAGCCCCTCAGCAACTCTCAAAGGTGTGTTGTTTATTGTAACTGTGAAGAAAATTTGATTGCAAATATCCTAAGACATTTACAGGTATAGGATAAAGATGAACCAATAATTCACATAGAACAGTCACTCGTTAGAAGTTAATCACTTCTTTAGAGAGATTTTATGACACTTTGATGTCACTTGAACTGAACTACTCGAGCACTGTGTGTGTTTAAACTCTAATAAAAAGGAGTGTGCAAGCTGGTGGAAAAGGGAAATATTGAATGTTTGTATACAGCAACATTGCACACTAGGTTATAGTTGCTTGGAAGAATCAATATGGTTTGACACCGATGCATCAAATAACATGGTTATGTAAAACACGTGAGTACACACAGATGACTTCAAAAAAGCTAAAAAACCACATGAATGCAGATATAATGGTAATTATTATTAGAACTACTCACCAGCGTATTTACCGAATGCATGGCAAACTATACATGGATTTTTTTAGGTCTTGAAGTGAGAGAATTCAGCTTTGAATCTAAAATGCATTCTTGCTGAATGTCAGTGGAAAGTCTAGTTTTATTTTCAAATTCTCTCTTCAGAAGACATCCCTACAAAGTCACAAGAGAAGACCATAGCTCTATAGGAAAACGTTAAGCAACATTTGCAAAAAGAACCTTAGCAACCATTAGGTCCAGTCGCAGACGACTCTGGGGTTGCGGCACTCATCTCGCTTTATTGGCCGAGGGAGACGGCGTACAGCTTCTGGGTCATGTGGCCAGCATGACTAAGCCGCTTCTGGCAAACCAGAGTAGTGCACGGAAACACCATGTACCATCCCGCTGGAGCGGTACCTATTCATCTACTTGCAGTTCATACTTTCGAACTGCTAGGTTGGCAGGAGCAAGGACTGAGCAATGGGAGCTCACCCCGTTGTGGAGATTCGAACCACCAACCTTCTGATCGGCAAGCCCAAGGCTCAGTGGTTTAACCCACAGCGCCACCGACGTCCCTCTAATGGGTGTATTACCCATCACAAATTGCCATTACCATTTGCTGTTATGTGATTTGCAGGGGAATGACAACTTGAGCAGTTGTTGCAATGTAAGGTTCCTTTGTAGGATAAAACATTGGAGTACAATAAAAAATTATATTTACAAAACAGGCTGAGCAGCTATTTTGGTGGTGCTGCAGTTTCAGTTCAGCCTTCCCAGGCCAGCTTTCCCCCTTTCTTTTTTTTAAAGCAAAATGTGAGTGGCTACTTCTTGGAGTCCATCATCCATTATTTCTCCTTAGCTGTATCTTTCATTATCCAAAGCAAGTTAACTGCAAACCTCCCCCTGCACCAATATGCACATTTAAACCAGAGCAGTGGTGGTAGTTACTGAGTGATTTAGGCTTTATTTTTTAGAGATGTTCTTTTACTTTCAAAAAAAAAGAAGGTTATGCTGATTTCTTTAAATGTAAAACAAAAACAATGCAGCAGCCAAGAACATGATAGATATCACCCCTGCCTTCTACACCTACAGCTGAGAATATCACTGTATTTTCAGGGAGAGCTGCAGCCCAAGAAGGCTTTAGAGCAAACTACTGGAGAGATGATTTCACTTAATTGTAGAATCACGGAATTGTAGAGCTGCAAGGGACCCAAGAGTCATCTAGCCCCCTGCATTCTATTTTGTGGAATAAAAGTGCAGTTAAAAAAATTCCTACGACACCTCAGAATTAAGGTAAGCGCAAAGCTCGGTATCTCAACCCACATGCATTGCCCTTTTGTAATACTCAAATACAATTTCCATTCCGGTAATTGATGGAGAATGACTATGCTGGAGAGATTTTCAGTGTAGCACTAATTAGTATTCATTGCCCTGCATCAACGAACAGGCCATAGGGAAGCCACAGCAAAATACATTTTCTCTACTTTAAATGGCAGGACAACATGAGCTCTGTGCACACTATTTATAATAATAATATAAATATAATATATAATAATATTTATATTTATAATAACAAAGGAAGCTGTTTTATATGAGTCAGACCACTGGTCCATCTAGCTCAAAATTTCCCACACTGACTGACAGCAATTTCTCTGGGGTTTCAAGCAGAAAACATTCCCAGCCACACCTGGGATTAAACCTGAGACCTTCTGCATTCAAAGCAGATGTTCCACCACTGAACTACAGCCCTTCATACTGCACTGTGGCCTTCTTATTCTACATGATTCACTATCAGAAATGTTTAAGGAATTCAGAACCAATTGCCTGTCTTAGCACCTTATTTTTGTATCTCTCTGTTTCATTTAGTTGCAGACAGACATGCCGGGTAACCAGAAAAGTGAAAATAACTTGTAGTAAAATCTTTCATAAATATATTTTGAGCTGTCAAAGAAGTTACCTGGGTGTGAAAAGCCCTGTTCTGCACCCAGTAAGGATGGAAGAACACTGTATGAGGGCAGAAATGGCATTGGGCAGGATCAACATAGTGTAGGGTGGCCCCGATAAGGCACCCGAGGGGAGGATTGACCACGGCCAGGGGTGTCTTACCCATAGAGGCTAGTGGCGTGGGGCGCCAGGGCACCAAGTTCTAGAGGGCACCAGGGAAGAGGTGGAGGCTGGACGCAGCGCTTCCCAGCATCAGCTCGCTGCCTTTGCACGCCTCCGCCATGCCGCCCGCACTGAAGCAGCACCACGCCTGGAGCCTCCATCTGCCGTGGCCACTGCGGCACAAAGCAGCCAGCTGAGCCAGGAGGTCTGTGTCCAGCCTCTGCCTCTTCCCCACCGGAGCAGCCGCCCTCCAGCCCCACTGTCCTCCCTAAAAAAAGTAAACAACTCTGGGAAATGGGGGGGGGTGTGCGCCGGAAGGAGCTTTGCACCACGGCGCCGGATATACTTAAGATGGCCCTGACCATGGCAAACCCAAGTGTGGGTTCTGGATCCCCCTGGTTGTAATCTGCACCCTGGTCCCCCCATGCTTGGCTTGCAGCATGGCAAGGTTCAACACTGGCCGACTCCCGTCGTACAGGATTGGAGCAATCCAAACCCAGCGAATCCATCTCATCAACATGGGGCTTGTGGAATGATGAGCTGATGCTGAGACCCAATGCCAGCCCAGCCCTTGCCCTGCCTGCTGCTGCTGTCAATAAAGATTTGGTCTGATTTTATCCCATCACCGTTGTGCATTCTGGTTATTTTGCTGCTCTCATAGGTCACATAATACGCTTGCCTGGGCAAATAGCTTCATGCCTATTCAACTTTGTTTAAACATACGGTCTCGCTTTAGAAATCGGGCAGCTTTATTCAGTGCAGATAAAAAGAGCATGAAACCTCAAGTATGCTTGAACATCATATTGGCACATTAAGAGCACATCACTTTTTCAAATACCAGAGAAAGGGAGAATATCCATAAACATCCAATGTAGATAAATACTTATTAAGTTGATTACTGGTACTTCAAAGGCCAGGTTGGGTGGGATGCTTCAGAGACCATCCCCCACACACACACTGGATAACCCTGATGCTCCCTAGGTCCCCGGCTGGGGACTAGGGAGGGAGAACGCCCAATGCCTGAGCCAAGGTCTACCCACATTTGAAATTTAATAAAGTTGTGGCCAATTTAATCCCATAGCACGTTGTCTAGAGTCGTTATTCCACATGACGGGGGGGACCACTCGGGATCTGGGGACTCCGCCTGTCCACGCAATGCAAAACCGCAACTTCTAATAAATAATGCAGCAGCAGTGGCACCTAACAGACACAGATACAAACTTAAAATCATGATAAAGTCAAGGTCTTGGTGTTACTAACTTGACTTCAAACAGGTACTCATACAATGGACAGAGGCCTAAATTCAGGTTAAATTTGGGTTCAAATTTGGAATTGGGGCATAGTGTAGAGAATGGGCACTCAACAAATGCTATTATATTGTGCATATATATTTCAGTCCAATGGAAAGTCTGCCAGTTTATCTACACAGCAATATATGCTTCAGGCTGCATATAATATCATGGTTAGTTTTGTAACATATTGCTGAGGCTCCTATATCCCCTGTTCATAGAATTTTGCAGCAAGCTAAAAGAAGAGATTGTTCTATCTCTGCTCACAATTCTTTTGAAAACAACAACAACATTGTAGTATATTCATGGCAGTGGCATAAGTTAGCAAATCATATCATCTGCTATGGTGATGTGTGCAACTCATTGCCTCAACTCCCTTTACAACATGGTAACATTCCGTGTCCATATTGGTTACCCTATAGCAGTAATGAATGGGAAGAAGTCAAACAGCTGAATTAAACAGTGCAATCCTATGCATGCTTACTCAGAAGCAGGATTTACTCCCAGTGTGTATACATTTGCCTTCTAATTCATTAACAACAAGCTGAACATCTCAGTGGGACTTACTTGAGCTCTGGGGAACTGCAGGAAAAGCATGCAAGTTCAGACTAATTGAGACAACCAAGTAATGACCGCTCCCCACATTAAACGGGGGGGGGGGGGCTTTGCGTGGACGCATGCAGCCCCTGGACCCGGTGCGGCTCCATCAGCACAGGCTTGGCTTCCCCTTCACCCCGGGTGGACTACCTGGAGGTCTCCGCCTACCTAAGTCAGTAACCAAGTAAAATTCTTTCCCTGTTCCTGTAAAGGGAGGTAAGCACTATTAATAGTATCCCAGTTTGAGGGCAACACTATCCAACATTCAGTGTGTCAGTGTGTGTTACGTTTGTATAGCCAGTACAAAATATCCTTTCATGAATCTTTTTGAAATCCTGGACTAGGGTTTGTGAAAGTTGGTAGGCACGAATCATGTGTGGACTTTGTGCAAGAGATCCTAATCTGTTGCTGCACCCCTCCAGGGGCACAGAAATCTTGCCCTTTCTATCAAGCTATTGCTGCAACATTAGTACTGCAGGACACTTCATTGCTACTTCTTGAGCTAACATGGCTTAGATGCTTTGCCCTGGTTTGTTTTGGTCACACAATGTTCCTTTGTGAAAATTAAGGCTTGAACTATACTGGGAAAATTCCTCAATTAGTTTTAAATGAAGAAATAGAAAGCACAATTTGTTTTGACACTAGTGTTTTGATGCTCAAATTCAGTCCATCTTCAGGGAACATTAGTGAATATTGCCTGAAGCTAGAACTAATTTATCAGGGTCCTAGGAGGAGGCTATCAGGAGGAGGAGAAATTAATTTTGAGATGTAACAATTAAAGATCTATTGTGACATATCATTCTAGAGCTCTGGAGATGCCATCACTTCCTGGTAATAATTAACTGGAAATACTTTATTATTGTATTATCTGTAGAAGTTCCTCATCTGTAGTAGCAGCAGCACCAAAACCAGTAGTATTTAACCAATACAGCTCTCAATAACTAATGTTTTTATGTCTGTATTAAATTTTGCCCTTTCAACGTGTGTTATAGATACTACATGTGACTTATGCAGTATTTTTAAAGATGTAGGTATTCTACATGATTCCAGGTAGTAATGAGATTTTGTGCAGTATTTTATACAACTGGTTTTTGTAACGTATCCATCTACCTTATATGTGAATGGCCTATGGCCCACGCATTAATAAACTACTACTACCATATAGAGTCCGTGCATTAAGAAAGACATGGGCAACAATGTGTATAATATTTATCTGTTGTGGTCTGTTAAAATTTTAAAATACAGGCTTTTGTTATATAATGATATGATGCAAATATTGCTTTACGTATTAATATAAACAAACAAAAAGACAAGCTCCTTCCTGATATGCCTTCTATAGTATTTAAATTTCTTCACTGAGAGACAACCAAAAGGCAGAAGGGATTGTAGGGGCAGGAGAGAGATCTGGAATCAAAATTTGGATTATACATAAAGGTGGGTGGACTTTTATTTCTCATTTTATTTTTTAGACACCCACCCTATTCTTTTGATTGTAAATTGCTTTAACAGATTTTAATATTGTATTTTTACCTTGTTTTAACCTGCCCTGGGACCATATGAAGATGAGTGAGTAAAGAAATCCTGATCAGCACCATCACCATCATAAATCTAGCAACATGGGATGAAAGCTTTCCTGTAAGAATTGCAGTACAAGTAAGATAATGTCATGAAAAACAAACCTTACTGTTCTAGATCAAATACACATTTCAGTGGCTTATGCAGCAGGGACTATGTCACACTGCAACTTGTGTATCAAAAAAAGAATCATTCTTAGTCACATTCCATTGAGAGTAGCAGGCAATTGCAGCAGTTAATTTCTAAAAAAGAAGTACTGAGGCTCATGCTTTCTTAAAATTAATGTTCAGGAATAGAAAACAATGTCTCTTAAATGCATTGGAACATTGGTATAAAATCAAACAATAATTAAATTATGTATATGTTTCAATTATTTTAGTTTTTGTTACTGTCCACACTGATGCTGCCTTATGTTTGATTTTGTAAACATATTTTTTTTATTATTAAAAAAATGTAAAAAGAAAGAAAGAAAAAATTCATGCTCCAGAACATACACAAATTGTAAGTTAGGATTCTTGTTTTTAAATTAGCAGTTTTTCCTTTGTTTTGTTTCGCACAGGAGAAAACAATCCCCCCCCCCACTATCTACCTGGGCCCATGTAATAATAACACAAAACTACAAAGTGATGTTATGTTGCAATGTACATTTCTCTGCCTAATATTTTCCTTCCCATGGCATGTTCCAGCAGCCTATGAGCTTCAGGAGGAACACTTGGCCCTCTCTAAAAGCTTTCAGAATACAGAAGGCAGAGGAGGAGGAGAAGGAAGATCTGTTCCACAGACAATCTATTAATCCTATCTGTTCAGTTCATACAGAGTCAATTCCATTTCTGCAAAATGATTTAAACTTAGATATATATTAACTGATTTCTATGCTTCTCTAGTTGCCAATAGATAAAGAGGGAGGGGAGTTAGGAACGGGAAATGGACATGAAGAGACTCTTTAGCACTCCAGCCCTCTGAGGTAATTACATGTCTTTATCTCCTTTTTAGACCACAATGTCTGCATTCAACATCCAATACCACTTTCCTGACCAAACAAAAGTATTATGACTAGGGTATTATGACTCTGATGTAGGCTAGGGAGGTTGAAACACCCAAGAAGAATTGGCAGCTGCACCTTTAAAAGAAAAGTAATAAATTAATTAGACACTGGGTGACGGATTTCCTTTCATCATTTGGAATCTATTGCCAAACAACTTCATTTGCTGACCCCAAGGTCTAGAATTATATGAGAAAGGGAGAATAAATTCTCTTTTGGCTTCTTCTTACACTATTCATAATTTCATAAATCTCTGTATTCCCCTTCAGCTGCCCTTTCCCCCCAAAATAAAAAAGCCAACATGATTTAGCCTCAAGAAGAAGTGCTCCAATAATTTTGTTGCTCCCTTTTTATACCTTTTCAAGAGTTATCACACCTTTCTGAGAAGGGATGTCCGGAACTGTATACAGTACTCTAAATGTGGCCCACATCACATGTTCTCTTTCCAAATTTTATGGTATAGGAATAAATTTTAGCAATGTTGATATGCAACAGCTAGAGGTGCTCAGACATACCCCAGACCTGCCACTGATGAGTTCTACAAAAACATTGCCCATAGGGTAGCAGGAAGAATGACATGCAAACTGCATTGAACAGCACAATAATTCTCAGAATGAAAGGATGCATAATTTACTTGTATCATAAAGATAAAAAGGTAAAGGACCCCTGGATGGTTAAGCCCAGTCAAAGGCGACTATGGCGTTGCAGCGCTCATCTTGCTTCCAGGCGAAGGAAGCCAGTGTTTGTCACAGACAGCTTTCCAAGTCATGTGGCCAGCATGACTAAACCACTTTTGGTATAACAGGATACCCTGATGGAAACCGGAGCACACAGAAATGCTGTTTACCTTCCCACCGTACTTGCACTGGTGTGCTTTCGAACTGCTAGGTTGGCAGGAGCTGGGACAGAGCAACAGGAACTCACCTCATTGCGGGGATTCGAATTGCCGACCTTCTGATCGGCAAGCCCAAGAGCTCAGTAGTTTAGACCACAGCGCCGCCCACATCCATACTCACACATTATATATACTCACATGGGAACACTAGTAGATGAGGTGGGGTGACAGCACTCACCTGATCTCATTGCTATGACTTACTGAGTTGTGGAGGAAGAAGAGCAAGGCAGCAGTGAGGTTGGTGCAGTGCAAACACACTAGCTGAGACAATCTGATGTTCACCAGAGCATTTGCACCCCTTTCTCCACATAAACTCCTCCTTTTCTACCTCAGCAGCATCATGACTGACTGGAGATCAGAGGAGTTCCCCTACTTCACCATCATCTATCATTGTACCGGAAGATTAAAACTACAGGTAGCAACCATTTTAGGCAAGTCCAATAAGTGTGCAACCGTGCACGCACACATTGAGCCAAACTGAGAAGTGAGCTAGAAATGCTACAAAAGTGTCACAAAGAGGGGCAGAATGGTGTGGCGCAGGCAGAATGGGATGTTTGCAGGCTTTTACAATGGTGTTTCAAATATGAATGATTTCACTTAAACATGCTGTGCCTTGGAACATAACCATAAATGGGGAGTTGCCTGTATAATGGTACCTCTGGTTGTGAACAGGATCCGTTCTGGAGGCCCATTCACAACCTGAAAAGAACACAACCCGCATCTGCATGTGCGCGGGTCGCGATTCGCCACTTCTGCGCATGATGTCATTTTGCGCGTCTGCGCATGCGCGAGCAACGAAACCCGGAAGTAACCCTTTCTGGTACTTCCGGGTCGCCGCGGGATGCAATCTGAAAACACGCAACCTGAAGCAAACATAACATGAGGTATGACTGTACATAACTATGGAAAATATGAAATGATATCTTTATGAATATGTAAAGTTATGGCTGCTGGCAATAGTGGCCTCTTCCTCAAATTCCCTGGGGACAGCAGCAACCCCATGCATCATCTTTCTTTGCCTTACCAACATTACCTAACTGCCAAACTTCATCATAATGTCCATTCCAGACCCTATGTCAACTTGATTCCTGCCTTTATCTTCATCTAACTACGTCCTCTTTCTACTTCAATTGTTTTTCACCCTCCTTTTTTCTTTCCCCACCCCCCTTTTTACAAGTTCCACAAAATGTTCTTAATCCGGCAGCATTTCCTAGCATTACCACTTCTCTTGTCTTGTTTGCTTAGAAGCCTATTTTGGCATTCTGTGGTATATTAATATGGGTGCAGACTCCCAATCATTCCCTCTGTTCAGGTGCAGCAAATAGCCACACACCAGAAAAACTCACCTAGCAGCTGTGTCAGAGATGAATTCCCCTGTCCGATAGTTTCAGAAAGGAAATGGAAGAAGCATGAGGAAAACATGGGAAGAAAGTGGAGACAATTGTATCATGCGGATTCTCAGTGAGGAAATATTACAGAAACAGAAGGGGAGCATGGAGCCATTTCTCTGTTCCCTTTTGAACTTGCCTTTTCACTGTTGCAGTACAAAGTTGATGGCTTCAGAGATTCTCCTACTATTGTTCGAATATACAGTCGTACCTTGTAAGTTGAACAGAATCCATTCCGAAAGTCTATTCGTCTTTCAAAACGTTCAGAAGCCAAAGCGCAGCTCCTGCAGCCAATCAGAAGCCACAGAACCCACGTTGGACGTTCAGGTTCCAAACAATGTTCGCAAACCAGAACACTCACTTCCAGGTTTGCAGCATTCGGGAGCCAAAACGTCCGAGTACCAAGTCATTTTGGGATCCAAGGTATGACTGTATTTGTTTTCACTATAGCTTCAGCCAATTTAGATGGATGGATATGAAGCTACAAATTTTATTTTTCTTCAGTAGACTAGAGCCAGCACCTATTTTGTGCGCTCCTTCTGCTGATATGCAAAACATAACGGTGACTGAAGTTCTCCCTGCACCGCTTGTCGCTTGCTGAAATTCAGCCAAAGCTAATTTGCATATTAGTTAACTGATGATCAGGCATCTGTCTGAAGATGTTATGTCTGGAGATAATAATAATAATAATAATAATAATAATAATAATAATAATAATAATAATAATTTTTATTTATATCCTGCCCTCCCCAGCCGAAGCTGGGCTCAGGGCAGCTAACAACAATCAAAATAATCCAACATTCTAAAAACATTCATTATATAATTAATTAAAATCAAATTGATGGCAACCATTAAGCAAAATTCTGTGCAGATTGCCAGAGGAGGGGGTCAGGCTGCGCCCTGACCAAAGGCCTGGTGGAACAGCTCTGTCTTGCAGGCCCTGCGGAAAGATGTCAGGTCCCGCAGGGCCCTAGTCTCTTGTGACAGAGTGTTCCACCAGATCGGAGCCGCGGCCGAGAAAGCCCTGGCTCTAGTTGAGGCCAGCCTAACCTCTCTGTGGCCTGGGATCTTCAGGATGTTTTTATTTGCAGATAAGTACTAATTATTATTGCAGATAAGTACTGTACTAATTATTATTTTCCATCTCTGGGTGCTGTGTAGGCTTCCATTATTGGTGGCTGGCTGAAAGCCTTGGAAGCTAAGTAAGCCCGCTATTGTGCATTTCACACATTCCCTTCCCCTTTTTATACTGCCTTGTAAAAAGCCTTCTGAAATGGATAATGCAGAGTGCTCTGATTTGCCTTATAATTTTAGTAGCAAACAACCCCAATCATCTCCCTCGGCTTTAGGAGATGTCATTAACTAATCTCTTAAACTACATGAATAAGTAAAATGATTTATTTGCAGTGTAAATGTTTTAAAACTTGTAAAAAAAATGTATCCAGAACCATTTAATTGAGTCCTGAAGTTATGTGGGAAATGAAAAGTGCTTCTGGCAAAGTAATAGTACTTCTGAATATTCAAACAGCAAAGAGAGGAGAGTGCAGCTATAATTAGGATTAAATATATGTAGGCTGCACTCATCTTTGTTATTCTTAGCTTTGGGTAATCTTCATGTTTCTTTTCAGAATCTTAGTGTAAGGCTCTATGCTTATGTACTCTTTTAGCCACTAAGTGTTTGGAGTGTGTTGTACAGTGGTACCTCAGGTTAAGTACCTAATTCGTTCCGGAGGTCCGTACTTAACCTGAAACTGTTCTTAACCTGAAGCACCACTTTAGCTAATGGGGCCCCCTGCTGCCGCCACACCGCCGGAGCACGATTTCTGTTCTCATCCTGAAGCAAAGTTCTTAACCTGAAGCACTATTTCTTGGCTAGCGCAGTCTGTAACCTGAAGCGTATGTAACCTGAGGTAACACTGTATTAGTATGATGGATTAGCGTTTCTTCTTCTTCGGGGGGGGGGGGCACTCAAGGGTACGCAGTACCGGCACCATTCATCCCTCAAATGTTAAAAGTATGGCATTTACTGTAACAACTTCATGGCACCTTTTTTCTCTCTCCCCCCCCCCTTTTTTAAAAAAAGAGCACTGAATGTTTTTTTTAAAAGAGCACTGAGCACTGAGCTCTAGCTCAGGGGTCGCCAAGGCTTACCTTGCCTGGGCTGGTTCACTGCCACAGAGCCCCCTCTGTGGGCTGGATCAGGGGCACACATGAGTGTGTGGGCCTGTGATTCCCAGCGTCTGCGCAGACACGATTTTCAGCGTCTGCACAGACGGGATTTCCAGCGCCACAAAAGTGAATCCTTGCGCTGTGATGCGCTGGTTTAGCACAGCGCGTGGGGACTTGCTGAGCAGGCAGCTCAGTTTGGGGGTGGCAAAACAACCCCCTTGGGCTGCTTGTGGCCCATGGGCCTTAGGTTGCCGACCCCTGCTCTAGCTTAAAACTGGGAATTACTGTGTCCGCAATATTACATATTTTTACTTCAAAATTATTTTTGTCTTTCTCTTTTTACTTTGTTTTGCCATTTATGCACAGCCACATTTTCCAGGCAGTCTGGGTTTTAGCAAGAGTCAGGTGGTACCCATTTAGCCTGGAATCCCAGCTTTCATCTTGGGGGAAATAACACATGTAGTGTTGTGTGGAACACCGCTGTTGTTTCTATCCCCCAGGAAAACCTTCACTCCCTGGAAATGAGGTGTACTTTTTTCTCCCATTGTCACAAGGAATAGAAGACCTTCGCAACAGAATTGGGGTGGAGCTCTGCTTTCCATAGGAACTGAATGAGGTGGCCCAGGGCTATTTTCACTTAGTTCTGTTTGTATTAAAGCACTACATTTTCAGCTGCATGTGACTCTTTGATGAAAAGATTCCAGCCCACCGAGGCTTCCTGATGTGGCCATGTGACCATGTAGTGACATGACCCCCCCCCCCGAAGGGCCTGCCATGTGAGAGAGTGTTGGGGCTTCTACGACTTGAGCATGGGAATTTATTTTTAAAACCCTCTTTGAACTAAATGGGGGGGGGGAGGGAATTGTCGAACCTTGAAACTTTTTTCTTTTTTTAACATTGATGTTCTTCACCTTTCCTTTTTTATAGCACCTCTGTGCCTTCTTATCAGCAAAACTAAGTGGTAGAGTTGCCACCATATTTTTTTAATAGAAAGGATACATTTCTGTAGCTCTTGTAAGTGAAGTTATAAGAATCACAATAATATTCACCGTGATACACAGAGTTCAATATGTTAGTAAGAAATGGCTTTTTTTTTTCAGCCGGAACTCACCAGAACTCAGTTCTGGCACCACTCAGGTGTGTGCCATTGCCATTCTAAGAGACTGAGGGAAGAATGTTCATAGTGAATTCTGGCACCTCTTTTTCTAGAAAAATAGCATTGGTAAGGAACTAGAAAGTCATTTACAGTGGTACCTCGGGTTACATATGCTTCAGGTTACACACTCCGCTAACCCAGAAATAGTGCTTCAGGTTAAGAACTTTGCTTCAGGATAAGAACAGAAATCGGGCTCTGGCGGTGCAGCAGCAGGAGGTCCCATTAGCTAAAGTGGTGCTTCAGGTTAAGAACAGTTTCAGGTTAAGAACGGACCTCCGGAATGAATTAAATACTTAACCCGAGGTACCACTGTACTTTTCCAAGGAGATTGCTGCATTGGGTGTAGAAAAAAAATTAAATGGATTAAAATAACTAAATGGATGCTTATCTTTCCAGAGCACTTTTAAAAGTATAACAGACCATTGTATGGTCACTGTCTTTGCTCTTACATCATTTCACCTTTCTGTACTTCTGCCCTAAAACAATGAACAAAAAAGGGAAGGGGTATGCAGGAAAAGGCTCACCAATAATTAACGCTGGCTTTGAAACATCTGAGATCATTCTGAGGGTATGGAATATGCATGCTTGATTGATAACAAAGTTGATGTGTAAGAGGAAAACACATGCAGTGTTCCCTTGTGATTTGTTTACCACTCTTTGTTTCCAGAGCGCTTTATAGAAATATGCCTCCTGCACACCTAAAGAGTTACGTCTCACCCCTTGCTTTCCTTTACATGGCTAAAAACCACCTCTTGACTGTACAAAGCCACTTGCTAAGGGCATGAAGGCAGATGTTCTTTGTAGCAAAGGCACTGTTTTGAAGTGCTTAGGTTGCACGTCAGTCTTTGGGCAGTTGGGTCAAAGCTACTTTGTCACTTAGAAACAACAACACTTTCTTTTTCTACTGTGTAGTGCCCCTAAAAGGAGGTTTCCCAATGAATGCTGAGCACAATGTTCATTCTAAAGTTTCTGAAGTAATACTGAAGCATAATGCTGAAACCAATTATGATAGGTTTGGCACTATTGTTGTGAAAAGACATAAAATGCTATTAAAATATACTTTCTTCCTCGATTAAGCTCTGGCTGTATCCAAGAGTGGGTGTTTGGACATTGTTGAATATAGCCCTTTTCTCCCGCTGCAGCTTCCCTACCTTTCTACTGATCTCTTCATTTGAAGCTAAAGGGCCTACATATGAGAAAACTATTGATTTCATTTCAAACTTCTGAGAATTACTTCTGTGAAAAATAAATGAATAAATATGGAACCTCTTCAGCATATGTTTGGTATCTGTTATCCTGTGCTCTTGACTAAGTGTACTGGAGGCCTTTAGAAAGCAGGAAGAACAAAAGTTCAAATATTCTTTTGATTTGTAAAATATTTGCCAATATTAAGAAGAAAAAACATGCCACCAGAGAGGTCTCCTGAGGTTTATGTACGACTGCAGACTTCTCTGCTCTTTGCAACCTTCCATGTTAGAAATGCAATTGTGTTCACCATGCCGTGAATTCATCAGTCAATGCACATTATACACTGTCGGATGACTACACCTGGCTATGACAGACAGATGCACAGTTATTCAGCAGTGTTTCATGTTACAGAATGACAACTGAAAATGCAACCAATTGTTGTTAGTAATGGTACCTTCTTTTAATATCCAGATTTATCTTTTCACTTTGCTCAGAAAATTCTCAATACAATCCTACACCACAATAGGAATACTTTAGTCTCAAGCAGCAATCTAAACCCCACTTGCCTGGGGTTAAACCAGGAAGTAAATTTGTTGGGTTACCTCTATTGTTTTGCATGCAATACTAGCATACCCTCCAACATTTCCCTGAGGAAAATAGGGATGCCATATTCCATAATAATAAATAATAATTTTATTATTTATACCCCACCCATCTGACTGGGTTGCCTCAGGCAACAATTTGAATGTTTTCCCACCAATAGTACCATACTTTTCCATTTATAAGATGCCCCCATGTATAAGTTGCCCCCTATATTGGGAGACTCAATTTTTTAAAAAAATGGAGGGAGATGGCACGGAGTTGTTGAGCTATTTTTGCGGAGGATTGCCCAGAGTTGTTGAGCTTTCTTGGGGGGGGGGGGATTGCCGAAAATCGCTCAACCACATGCATCGCAAAGTCCACCTCCTGTCTGTCCCATCACCGGCAGAAGCTGCCATTCGCCCACCCAACTACCAGACCGTCAGCCAATCAACACCACCAGTTGACGCAACAACCAATAACACACACAATAGCCACTGACAGCTGTGGCAGCAACCAAACATCCACCCTATGCACTACCCATGTATAAGACAACCCCCACTATTTAGCATGCTTTTAAAAGATAAAAACATAGTCTTATACACGGAAAAGTATGCTAATTGCTATGCCGTGGACTTTTCAGCGGGATCACAGCTGCAAGGGGAAAGGTTGAAATTTATCCTCCATGAACACTGGAGTCCCTATGAAAATCTGCTTTCCCATTCTTAGTTTTATTATTTTATTTTTATTTTAACAAATAAAAACCCTCTGATGCTACTGCACACTATGCATTTAATGTAGGCTGCAATGCATATTCAACCAGTTTTGTTTTTTTGTTTTAAGAAAACAGAAAATTAATAATAATAATAATAATAATAATAATAATAAATTATTTATATCCCGCCCTCCCAAGCTGAAGCCGGGATCAGAAAATATATTGGACTTTTTTGTCTTCATGAAAATTTGGTAGCTTTAACTTGTTTGGTTTGCTATTTCAAATCTGATAATAAGTGTCATGAGACTAAGCTATTCCTCTCCCTTCCTGTGTTAGTAGCTTTTCAAAAGAGATCTTCAGTATTCCAGCCTAGCCTTCACTCTGCTTCTTAGAAGAGTCTGTGTTTCAAGGAATTTTGGGAAAGCTGTTTTTTAAAAGAAAAGAAAAGCTAAATGCATTGGCAGCCTCCAATGTTAGCAAGAATTATGCAGGCTAACAAAATGTGCATTTTAAATAACAATGGATTTTGTACCAAAAAAGTCATTGTTAGGGGGAAAATAATCACCTATTGAAAGATAATCTCAGATTTTATACTTGGAAAGATTTTTCCATATTAAAATCCTAGAAATTATGAAATGTCATTTGTTGAACATCAGCATTTTTTTTTAAGTAGAACCAATTTGTATACTGCATTAGAGTTAATTCTTTTTGCTAATTATAATTGTGCTCATTTAAATCATGTTGCAAATACAATACTGTGAGTGCTAAAATCTACTTGCGGTTATTTTTCCTGGCTAAAAATGGGAGCAGATATTCTGTAAAGGAAGCATTTAATTTAATATTTCTGCATGCATTTTCATTACTTTCCAATTTCCATAAACTTATAAATGTGAATTGGTGGGTGGGTATAGATGGAAATTAGATAATTGTTCAAGGGACTTCATTTTTGTCAGACTATTTAAGATGACGCAATGCAGTTTTTGCTTGTTAAACTGGAAATGTCTTCCGTATGATATTCCTAAATAAAAACTGCTGCAAAACAATAGAAATTGTTCAGTGCTGGATTACCAAACAGAGTAGGCCCGACCTATGGGCCCCACCCTTTCTAGGGGTCCCACGACAACGGACCAAAATAATATTGATTTGATCTTGAAAGAAAATCACAAGAACATATTTGGAGATAATTTGCAAGGGGGCCCCGAGATTTCGACAGCCTAGGGGCCTCCAGGTGTTTAGTCCTGCACTGAAATTGTTCAGTATAGTCAGATGTTGTTGGAAGGAAAATTTGCATAAAATGCTTTAGGTGCTTCTATGAATAGAAATCATGTCCATTTATTTTGGGAATTTACTTCCTAGTATGGCGCCCATGTCTGCAGCTATCCCCATAAGATTAAACACAGCCTTGTCTTTCTCTTCCCTCCTTGACAAGGGCAGCACACTAGGCATTACTGGAAATTGTTAGCAATGAGGCTGATTTATTGAAAATGAACGCAATGGCAGTTTGTGTAACCTGTCAAGAGTGGCCTAGAACTTCATAGCAACTTCATTAGAGATGGGCATATCTGTCAGTTTCGGTTCTCATTTCTTCAAATATTTGTTCTTTTATCCACCTTTTTCACCTGTCAGTTTGCAGTGTTTCGAAAGTCCTCATGAAAATTCACCAGCATCTTAGCGTGAATTTTTCGTAATACACATAATGGTGTGTACAATTCTGCCTAATGGATACATGTTTGCAGAGTGCGTTTCCTAAATATAATCCATTGTATATGTTATTTTCACTAATATATGCATCATATTGTGCAAACGTAACCCTAGTATGTGTGCACATTTTGTACACATAACTGTGAACTTTGAAGAATGGCTGTGTTTCAATTCATGCATGGTTTCCCAAAGTGCAAATAATTCAGGAGGTTCACCTTTAAATGCAAACTGAATTTATTCCCCATCCACAGCAACCATAGTGATATCCCTTGTGATTATCAAATCCCAGTCACATAGAAGACAATGTTTCAAACCTTAAAAGGCCATCAAAACTGTGTGGCAGGTTGGTGTTCTCCCAGTAAAGGAACAGATCACACCACCTGGTTGAGTTGGGACTAACAAGGGCTGGGATCCTATCAGAAAAAGCTGCTCTTTGCAGAATGATGGAGCTGAACAGCTTCCAGGAGAAGCTTCTTGCTACCTCAGCTGGTAATTCTATTGAAGCCACTGACTGACCTGTGGGACAAGGAAATTCCTGGGATATGGAAATAACCCAAGCAGTTAACACTATTGATGCTGAGAGTCCTTTTCTTACTTTTGGAAGCCAACAGGTTCTTTGGTTGTCGTCCTTGATAATGTGGCAAGAATGAGTGACAATGAAGAAAGTCTTTGGGTAAATCCTAGTATTTATTTATTCATTCCATAAAAATTATACACCACTTTATTGTAAGGAAAATCCTTGATTGTTAAAATAAAAAAGCTCAAAGTTGCTTACAAAAGATAAAACAGTAAAATCAAGAAAAAAATACAGGAAATCAAAAACAAGAAGAGCCATACTGAGGTGGTGAGGATGGTGGCAGATATGAGCCATGCCATATTTAGGTTGCTGGTCATTACTGCACCTTATGATAGCGAATTCCATAAATTGACTATGCACTATCTCAGTAGCTTTCTTTTGCACCTTCAGCTTTGTTCGAAGGCTCTGGGTTCCAGGATCATACCATTCAAGTGTCCTGATTTTCCAGAGACAGTCATGATCTCTGATTTTATCCTGGAATGTCCCACTTTTCCTTTCTCCTCCGCACCTCAGAGAACAATTAGAAGTGGTGGGTGGGTGTGTAGGTACAAAAATGGAGTCCTGTTTATCCTGAAAATAAAATCGCTGCACCAAATGAAGGAAATGGTGAAACTGGCATACGAAGCGCTCCCTACAATTTTGAAGGAAAAGGTCACCAATCCACTTAAAATTCTTTAATTGCAATGCTTCAGCAGTCAGCCATTTTTAAGGAAATACAGGGTTGTTGATTACTTTATTGTAAATGGAACATTACACTGTCTACTCAGAAGGAAGTCCCATGGTATTCAATGGAGCTTACTCCCAGGTAACTGGGTAAAGATCTGTCAGCCTTACACTGCATTCCTAAGCATTATTACTCAGAAATAAGTCCCACTACATTCAATAAGATTTACTCTCTGGCATGCCTTGAGCATTCTCACAGTTTCTACTATTACTACTACTACTACTACTACTACTGCTGCTGCTGCTGCTGCTGCTGCTGCTGCTACTACTCACCCTTTTTTCCCCTGACAGGGACTCAAGGTAGCTTACAGATAAATTTTTATTCCATTCTATTTATCTGTGGAATATGTTATACACAATCCCTTCCCTCACACATTTTTTCTCTATGACAATCCTGTGAGGTAGGTTTAGTGTAGAGGTTGTAATTGACTCAAGGAACTTGACCCATGCTTTACTAAAAACTCAACAGGTGAAAAGGTAAAGAGCCCCTGGCCAGTTAAGTCCAGTCAAAGGTGACTATGGGGTTGCGGATCTCCTCTCACTTTTTAGGCCGAGGGAGCCAGCATTCGTCACAGGCAATTTCTGGGTCATGTGGCTAGCATGACTAAACCGCTTCTAGCAACACGGAGGACTGTGACAGAAGCCAGAACACATGGAAATGCCATTTACCTTCCCTCCGCAGCGGTACCTATTTATCTATCTGCACTGGTGTGCTTTTGAACTGCTAGGCTGGCAGGAGCTGGGATAGAGCAAAGGGAGCTCATTCCGTTGTGCAGATTTGAACAGCCAGCCTTCCACATCTGGTTAGTCACTTCTGTCCTAAAGCATCCTAGAACACAACGTGGCTGAGGGAATCTGCATTGCTAGATGGCATCATTTTGAATACTTGTAACTTGAAAACTTTCATCTTTTAAGCTAAATACGACTTTTCCTGTTATGACACCTTGCAGATATTAAGCACATTCACACATACAATGATAAATATAAAATTTATAAATGTATCAGCAGACTCAGAAGTTATCTGGAAAGCAGCTCGTGATTCACACAGTGAGAAAATGGCACATTGCTGCAACATCTCCTTTGCAACTGTTAACTTTCCACATAAATCAGAGTGTGTGTTCACAGGAAAGAAAAAGCATGCTAATTTCAGGTCTGCTTTGGCTACAATCAACAAACTGCCTAGTTTTGCTCCTTTGCACAGCCTTACTCCTCTTCTTGAAAGCAATTTTAAGAATCATGGCAGGGAGAGGCAAAATCTTGATGGACAGGAAGACAGGCTATATGTTTCAGGGGACCACATTCAGACTGATGCCAGGAGGGGAATCTAGGCATTTTTAAGTAATATACTGTGATCTCCATGTGTTGTTTCATTTCATATGGCAGACTACAATACAGTTAAAATTGCAAATGCTGACTGCTGCTTATAAATATGTGACTTTGAAACTTTCCATAAATGTGTAAAACGTGGAGTGTTTTTAAACGTAAATATGTTGAAGGCAACATTTTTATATATAAAAAAATTGTGCTAAGAATAAGCACAGGAACAGAATTGAGATAGCCTTTAGTTTCTCTGCTGGGCTTGTTTTTGCCCTTACAACAAACAGTAATATTAGAAGTTACAGTTGGGTTGCCATATTTTTAAGAGCAAAAAAGAGGACACTATAATGACCCTCATTTTAAAAACCCCTAGTATATGTAGACTACAAAACCTGTGATATATTGCCGAGGGCAGTAGAAGAAGAACAAAGCAAGTCTTCAACCACCAGTTATGTCTCATTTAGAAAATATAGCTAAATTTTATCCCTGAAAAAGAGGATGTGTCCTGGAAAAAGAGGACACTTGGCAACCCTAAGTTACTCCCTTTTGTAACATTACACCATTCTAGAGGGTGCCATGCCTGCAGGAAGGAAAACTGTCAAAAAGGTCCTTCCCTTTTCTTTTGTTAGTTAACGTGTCTACTGGATTAAAAGCCATTCCATGAATGAAAAGGTGCCATCTGGATTCCACCCAAGTTTCTTCCACGTTAAGTGATGTTCAGTTTAAGATTGACTAGCTACTGATGATGCTACTTTGTCATTTGAGGTGAATCAAAAGACTCAAGACTTTAGCATAGCTAGAAGAACATCGGCAGGCAAAAGAACGCAAGCTTTCAAGCCATACAATAAGTTTGTCTTCAGATATGGGAAATAAATAAAAAATCCCATCTCCTATAGGACATCAAAGCTGACACTATCTTTTGGAAACACGATTTGGTCCAAAAGAAAGGCAGCAGTTTAACATTTTTGATACTACATTTTCTGCAACCAACAATGCTAGTACTAGACTGGAGGGTGAAAGAGAAATGTAACGATAGAATGAAATGCTGAGCAAAGTGCTCAGTTATCCCCAAGGACACATAAAACAGGTAAATCATTAATATTGGAACAAACAATATTGCTCAGCTAAATTATGACCGCAATAGGCTGTAGCAGTTCTCAGCTGTTGTAACGCCTTCACTACATCCACAGTGTGACTTGCACTGGTAAACTTCATGTACTATCTGCTAATCTCATTCTCATTGTTTGCCACTCCATTGTGCCCATGGCAACATGAATCTAGATTTATTCTAACAATGCAAGTGGATGATGACTAGGAACTTGCCCCATGCTTTACTAAACTATGGGACTTATTGCCTGCTTTGTTATTGCATGAGGAGAATATTTTCTTCTTCTTTAAGCTTTTTCATTGTCCAGCCATTCTCCATAGATACAAACAAGGCTCTTGGATACCTTTTGCAGCAATGGGGATTTCCTTCCCATAGAAAATGCATGTGGCACTCTTTCTAGCATTGTACCTGCTGGTAGCTTTCAAAGTTATGTATTCAATTACTAATCATAGAAAGTGTGATGGAACAGCAAGGGAACGGGAAAGGTGACTCGGTATTTAGCAGAGACCAATCTTAACATTTATTAACTGTGCACAACTTTGAACCAGGGAACTTTGGTACATAGCCCTAGCTAGGCTGGAAACAGATTTTTTTTCCCCCCAGAGACCTGAAGACAGTATGAGACAGCATTGTTGCTCACAATGTGTACATTCATCACAATGTTATCTTGGAGGAACAGGCTTTATGGACATTTGTAGTGCTTCAAAAATCTGTAAACCTGTTCCACCAAATGGGACAGTGAGATTAAAAAGAAAGAGAATGTCTCTCTCTCTCTCTCTCTCTCTCTCTCTCTCTCTCTCTCTCTGTGTGTGTGTGTGTGTGTGTGTGAGAGAGAGAGAGAGAGAGAGAGAGAGAGAGAGAGAACAATAAAGTATCCATCATGGCATCTACAACTTTGAAAAACACTCTTGCCTGTTTTCATCCCAAGCATGCTCCTGTCAATTGTTGCATAAAATCAGAAGAATTTCCTTTACTCAAGAAAGCAGATATACCTATGATACAAAATGAATATGATTGCACTTAATACTTCCTGTGTACTAAATAATGTAGTGTCCAGATTCATTTTGATTTTGAGTCATCTGTACTACAACCAGAGACTGGAAACTGACATACCATTACCTAAATTTAAAGGTTTAAAGGTAAAGGTAAAGGTACCCCTGCCCGTACGGGCCAGTCTTGACAGACTCTGGGGTTGTGCGCCCATCTCACTTAAGAGGCCAGGGGCCAGCGCTGTCCGGAGACACTTCCGGGTCACGTGGCCAGCGTGACATCGCTGCTCTGGCGAGCCAGAGCCGCACATGGAAACGCCGTTTACCTTCCCGCTGGTAAGCGGTCCCTATTTATCTACTTGCACCCGGAGGTGCTTTCGAACTGCTAGGTTGGCAGGCGCTGGGACCGAGCAGCGGGAGCGCACTCCGCCGCAGGGATTCGAACCGCCAACCTTTCGATCGGCAAGCCCTAGGCGCTGAGGCTTGTGTCCAGATTCATTTTGATTTTGAGTCATCTGTACTACAACCAGAGACTGGAAACTGACATACCATTACCTAAATTTAAAGGTTTAGGAAAGCATTATTAGCAAAGCAGCAAGCCAATTAAAGTTATTCCACTCCCTAATTGGCGAACATTGTTTGGGGTCTAACAAAACCACAACAATAGATTCAGTATGATTGTATGTTGGATACAAATAGCACCACAGGAGGTAAAGTATGTATCTCATTTAAGAGAGCAGGGAAGAACAAGAGTGTAAATTATGACGGAGAAAGAGAGTGTTGAGTAAAATTAGACAATGGTGACAGGGAAGGGTTAAAAGTTTCTTAAACCATATAGTTTTATACATAGTTGCCAGATGTGAATTTGCAAAAATTGATAGATGCACTAATTATCTTGGCTGTACTTGAGGTATATACCCTGTGAACATTAAATTAAGCCTTATGAACATTTCTGCAGCAGCTTTTTTAAAAAAAGTAATAAGCAATATGTAAAATAATAATAATATGCAAAATCCAGGTATATCAATTCACGCTTGCAGGGATTCACAAGGTAGGCATCCAAGAACACTGTACTTTACATTTTCATAGAATCTAAAATGTGTCTTAGAAAAAGAACCAGAAAGGTGGGGGCTGACAGCAACACAGATTAGTTAAATGTCGTTCAGAATTACATTAGCATATGACACCAGCCTAACCTATTTGTAACGAAGATTGCATTACTGGCTTTTCACTACTGCAGTTGTCCAGCATGACATTCTTTCAGAATACTTTCCAGGGGGCAGCCATATTAGTCTGTTGCAGCAGAAACAACAAAAGGTCTTGTGGCACCTTACATTAAAGACTCTCAAATTCTTTATGGCAGAGGTTTTCATGTACTGCCTCTAGTCCATGAGAGATCATGCCGTAATAAATGTGTTGGCCTTTAATGTGCTACACTGGAGTGAACTGGCCCAGGTGAGGTAAACCTTGCCGACCCCTGCTCCAGCACCATTTAAAGCCCATCAACTGCACAATGGAAGTTGTGTGAAGAAGGCTAATGTTTTCTCCCCCGCCCTCCCTGTTTCACAATTTTTAGTGAGTTTACCTTTGTTCTAATCACTCAGCTTAGTGTGTGTGATAGCCGCTATTACTTCATTCTGGGACACTTTAGATGCACTATCATGTTGCGTATCTGTGAAAATTACAACAACACACACACTTTTTGTCTTTTTAAAACAACCTCACGGTGTTGTAGCTTTACACATTTCTTTAATGAAGCACTAAAACCGGCCATTCTGGAGTTTTTGATAGCGGTGCGTCAAACCACTCACACAGGGCCCATAGATCAGGACATTTATAGCATAAACATGTGAACATAGCATAAATATGTGAACACCGACAGGCAATTGAAAGAGGATGAATTTGTGCCACTACTACGCATATTTGTGTACATTTTTAAAGTCCCTTATTAATAGTTCCCAGATCATGGGCAGGAGAAATTATATGAAGGACATCTTTGTACACTGACAAAAGACATTTGAAAATACAGTGGTACCTTGGTTCTCGAACTTAGGTAATCTGTTTTGGGAGTCCGTTCGACTCCCGTTTGAAAACCAAGGCACAGCTTCCAATTGGCTGCAGGAGCTTCCTGCAATCAAGTGGAAGCTGTGTTGAACGTTCAGCTTCCAAAAACTGTTCACAAACTGGAACACTTACTTCTGGGTTTGTGGCTTTCGGAAGCCAATTTGTTCAACAACTAAACCATTCAAGAACCAAGGTACCACTGTATTTTTACTTCTCTACCATTTTTAGACAAATGAACCATATATTTAGTGCTATATGCATATGCAGAACCTTTAACTGCTTAGCAGGCAACTGATAAAGACATTTATTTTCAGCACAGCCAACTCACTATTACTGGTTTATTGCATAGGATCATCTAAACTTTGCCTAGCTTTCTCCTTTCCCTTTTGAAATTGGCAGTCATATTGTCTTATAGATTTCCCAGTGTGACAGAAGCCCTGTGGATTTGTACTACAAAAGCCTGTGCTAAACACACCACAGTAAACCACAAAAACTAAAACCCACACAGTGCAAACACATATTTAACTTAGCTATTTAAGTACTATTCAATATACACATAATTCAGTGTGTAAACATTTTAAATATACAAATTGTTCAGAGAAATGCTTTTTCCCATAAGTTGTGGGACTAATTGTTTTGAAATTTGTGTTTACTTTGGATAACATTATATATGTGTGTGTGTGCACACACACACACACATATTTAAGATGATGTCATGCTTTTTAAAAAGGAAATAGCACTGAAAAGATTTTCTGCCTGAGTAGGTGGAAGAGTGATTAGGGCAGCAGGTTTTCTTGAAAGTAAATGAAGCATCAAATGCAGTGGCTCCATGCCAGGCTCACAAAATATAACTAATAACTTCCCTTAGATGCACTAGTCATATTTTATGTAGTGATGCCTTTCTTGAGTTCTGGAAAATTCAGTTTTTCAAGCAAATATAGGGCTGTGCATACCAATGAAATGAGACTGTGATATGCTAACAAATAGTACATTGGATACAAGTGGGATGGGAGAATCTCTAATTTAAGTCCATGCTTTTATTTGCATGCATTTGCTTATAAATCTGTTCCATCCCATTTCTGTGTATATCTGTTTATTTTTTTTGGGGGGGGAGGGGGTTAAACTGAATGTTAAGTATTTTAATCAGTGCTATTTTTTCTCAACCAGGAATACCTCCCTTGTTTTCTTATAATGGCAATGGCACGTGCTGAAATTGAGTCCTGGAGAGTTCCAGCTAGGGGAAAAAAACATTAATTTCTCTCAAAATGCACATGTCTAACTCTGCAGTTCTGCGCATTTTACTCAGAACTAAGTAACAATGAGTTCAATGGCATTTCTTCCCAGGTTAATAAATGCAGAAGTACCAACCAAGATGGCAATCTTACACCCATTTTCCTAGGATTAAGCCTTACTTAACTGATACAGGGTGATGACTTTAAAAGAGGCCCAGTGGATACATAGTACACATGTTCCATGGAGCCTCTTTTAAAAGACTCACCCTGTACAAACTCGGTCACTTTTTTCTAGGAAAAAAGGTGACCGGTATTCACCATGAAGTACCCTTCTTGGCTGACTAGCTGCAGCTACTGCTGCATGGGCCGTGCTGTGGACTGGGCTCGGGGCAGGGTGAGTGCCCATTGAGTGCCACGAACGGGGCTCACAGCTGCCAGGAGCTGTGGCCTTCTGCCTCTGTGCCAACCACAGAGGCAAGGAAGCCAGAGTCCTCTTGCTGTTGCCCGGCCTGGACAACGCTGCCACCACAGACCTGATTCACCTGCTGATCGTCTTCCACCAGTCTCAGAGCTGGCTAAATGGTGATGGAAGGTTCAGCAGCAGCCTGGCAGCTTCCTGCTGCTGTGCCACCACAGGACGAGGGCAAGGAGGAAGTGCTGAAGGTGTGGAAGAAAAGGTGCTGAAGGTGTGGAAGAAAAGGTGCACACTCCTCACACGCTCACTTTAGAAGCCAAGGTGGAGAGGGGAAGGTGCATACCTATGAGTACCTCCAGAAAAATAAGTGTCACAGTCCGGTTCATGGGCAATCAAAGTCCTGGCTGTGGACATCAGGACCGGGGGCAAGTTGGCGGGGTGGGAGCAGGAATGGGAGTCCAGAAGCCAGGAGTCAGGAAGCCAAGGGTACAAGGGTCAGGAAGCAAGGAGTCATGAAATCAGGGGTCCAAGGATCAAGAAGCAAGGAGTAACAAAGTCAGGGGTCCGAGGATCAAGAAGCAAGGAGTCAAGCAGCCAAATGCAGCAAGGCAGGCAACATGTTGCTGTGGCAAAGAGCCAAAGGGAAATGCTGACCTAATATCCCTTCCTGGCTCTTGCCACCAGGTGCTGTGACTTACCAATTAGCCTCACCTGTGCAGCCGCACCTTGCCTCTTCAGAACAAATTTAGGAAGGCCCCAGTCCTGCAAAGTCCTACTGGTCACAGGGCCTGGCTCCTGCATGCACTCCTGACAATAAGCAATGAAGAGACTTACTGCTAAGCAGATACAGGATTGTGCTGGAAGTGTATTTTTTAATCAGAATACACGGTCTATTTATTTTTGAGTGGTCTACAGCCAGGACCAGACAGACAAAAAGAACCACACACACCTTTCCCCCCACGCACCTACTACAGATGTAGATGCATTTAACGCATGTGCACACATACACATCTGACACTAACACAGCCCTGGCTCTCTTCCCCTCCAACCTCTCTTAGAGGAGGCACACGAAGAAGGGCCTCAAGTGATGATTTCAGGGTCCTGGTCAGTTCATAAGGGGAGAGGTGGTCCTTGAGGTATAATTCCATTATTTCAGGCCTTAAGTCACACGTGTTGTGAGTTATATGCGATCAACACCCCTTTAAAACGCAGCAAGTTTTCACAAAGGCATTACTCTGGTAGGATGAATTTCATATATACCGCACTGAGTTTGTCTTGCATGCTGGAAGAAGTTAGCTTGGGAGATTTACAGCCAAAGACTGGGCCTAGCAGTTCACCATAAACTCAATTTATCTTCTGATATTACTTTAGCAGATAGTTCTACAAGGTAGGGGGAAAATATGCAGTAGGATTCATTAATTCTTTGGCATATGTGGCTGGGTACAAAGGATATATAGCTTTGACATACACATTTCATTGTGAACTGACTTTATTCCAGGATTGACGTGAACATATATCTCTATATAGGCTATTGTCATTTGTGGTGTGGGGATTCCTCTCTTTCTTTTTACATTTTAGACTTGTATACCTAAACAACAACGTTTATATCCTTGTCCCATAAACACATGCACATGATTGAGCTGGCTAACTTCTTCTTGGATATTCAAAAGAACCACAAATGCATGCACTTGACTTTCAGGCTGAACAGAATACCAGTACATGAAAGTGCATGTGCAACACGAGGAATCCTAACTGTGTACAAGAGCCCTCAGCACATGCACTTGTACAGGCAGAAGCCCAATTCAGATTCTCAGATGAATACAGTGGTACTTCTGGTTGCAGAAGGGATCCGTTCCAGAGCTCCGGCTTCTGCAACCGGAGGGACCGCTTCTGCGCACACGTGCACAGCAAAAGTCCGGAAATATACTTCCGGCTTTGCCGCTTACGTATCCCAAAGTTTATGCAACTGAGGGATCTGTAAGCGGAGGTACGACTGTATGTGTAGGTCAGTGGTGGATCCTACCACCACAGTTCGTGCATGGCCATTTGAAATCTGCTTTACTATCAGTCTGAAACAGGCTGGATTTGATTTAAATCACTAGTCAGGAAGACTTGATTTAAATCTCTCTTTTTTACAGAAAGACTCATTCTTGCTGGTATAATCTTAATATTTACAACTAGATGAAGGTTTCATTTTTGGAATAATAAATTTTCAGTGTAGTTTTTACAGTTATATAAAAAATCACTGATTTGGTTATACTATTAGAAATACATTGACAGATAATTATGAAATTATTGTGAGGTTTAATAAGTTAACTGTTTATATTTGGACAAATTTTCTGCTGTACTTTATTGGAAGGAGAAAAACAATCAATTCCTTAACAACAATTTAAATAATTTATTTAACTAACATTTATTTAACTAACAACAACATTATAGCATATCTATCCATGTTTCTTAACTGGTGTGGTTAAACAATTTAAACAAACAAACAAACACCTTCGACTGAGTTTTAGCACACATGAAATTTTTTAAACAAATCCTTATTTCTTGATGGACTATAATGTAACTTAAATAGAAAACTATCTTTAGAAAGATTTTTCCTCCCAAAGCATTTTATTTTAGAAATCCAATTTAAATTAAAAAAAACACCAATTTAAATAAAAAAAATTGATTTTATTTTTTTTTAAATCGTTATTTTTTATCCACCCTGGTCTGAACAATGTGTCTACCACAGGATATTAAACCAGGTTCGCAGAGATATTGCAAGTATTCCTGAGAAAACATACCTGCTGTAAAATTCTTTATCTATTGTTATTAGTAGTCTTTTAACATTTAAAACCTACTGATAATAAGGTTACATCTGTTCACTATTTTAAAATATTGAAGCACATGTTTTTTCCTCAATGGTCCTGAATTTGAGAAAACAGCCAGATTTGACAGCATTTGGCTGTTCTGTGCAACCAGCACTGTCACAGCCAGAATACATCTTGAGACCTTCTGCAAGATCCTGCACAAGCTTCTGAGACCTTGTACAACTTTTGGGACATGGTACTAAACAGTTCATCACCTTTTGCAAACTAAAGCACACTTCCTTTCTCATGCAAGAAATTTTGTGCCATGTCAGAAAAAGCTGTTCTGCAAATGGAAGGTGCCATTCACTTTCAGAAGAAAATTGGACCCAACACATGGTCTTTCCTCTGAAATCTTAACCAGAGTACAACCAAATCCACTGAGTTTAGTCCAACCTTCCCCCATTTAAACATGCAAATGGGACTGCATTGTTAGACATCCATTCAATATTCTAAACTTTGCCAAGTTTTCTGTTCTTGCCTGGAGATTCTTGCTTATCTGGCACCCATCGTCCTGGATGGTTGTGAACTACCCTGAGTCCTGCAGGTATAGGGCGGTATACAAATTTAATAAATAATAATACTAATCCTTCCTCTTACTATCCTACAAAATCCTTTTTCTTTTTTCTTTTACACATGCTGTATCTGACCTGAAGTTTCAACTGGTACACTAGCTTTCCAAAAGGGATCTAAAGAGAAAATATGGAAACATATGGAAAAGCAAATTCAGAATTATTTCTCTGACATTTATTAAATTAGTAGTAGTCATCAATGATAATGATGATGATGACCTGTGTGTAGAGGAAGCCAGCTAGCTGAATGGGCTCCTAAGGAGCTAGGGTACTCTATATGTCTTTAGGGGGCTATCAAACCACTGACAATACTTTGCAGAACACTTGATTATAAGGGGGGGGGGGGGTGGTAGCTGTTTTGATTTATCTGCCTGGCTTCCAGGCTAAAACTTGACTAATGTTTGCATTACTAGTGGTATGCAGCATTTAATTTTCATATACATAGTTTCAGACTGCATTAATTCTAGAATTCTAGCAACTTTTAGTAATATTCTTTTTTCCCCCTGGTGGCTGCAAATATAAGTGATTCAAATCCAACAGCAATTTTGCTGTCACATTTATTTAAGAACCTGGGTAATTACATACAGGTAAGAAGAGCATGACACATTGACGTGTCTCACAGTTGTGGCAATTGGTGTCCGTTGCAGGTCTGAAGCCCTCCTAAATCACACAGATGTTTTAAATCTCCCTAACTCTGTTATTATTACTTACACAAAACCCCCTCTGTTCTTTACACCTCAGAGCAGGACTCTCCCTTATGATGATGTCCACAACTGTTTTCATACTGGTCACAAAACGAGCACCTTTTTGCGGCATAAAGCTATTTGTTGTGTTGGTCCATGCCCCCTTGTGTTCTTTGGATTCGTTAATGAGGATGCTTGAGGAAATAATTCAATCTCTTCAATTCCTTACATCTGGTTAGCACATCTCAGGCCAGGTGGGCTGAGGACATCCTGCCAATGATTTCAGATCTCCACTATCCTGCTTCCCATATTATTTCACCAAATATTGTTCAGCGGAGGATATAAAACTTCAAAAAGTGCAGGAGGAACTCTATTTTAGGAAAGTTTTTAATATTTAATGCTGTATTGTTTTTAACACTCAATTGGGAACTGTCCAGAGTGGCTGGGGAAACTCAGCCAGATGGGCAGGCTAAAAATTGTTGTTGTTGTTGTTGTTGTTGTTGTAAAAAAATGATTCAGCTATAATGTAAATGTAAGGAAATATGCATTTACATATTATTTTGAGAGAAAATACATAGTCAGTTATGTATGTAGATAGCTATATATTTTGAAACAGTTAATTTTATATATACTTATGGATAAACCATGTGAATATGACAAACTCTCATAGTAGGTATCAGTTTGCTGCTATCCACACTGAGTTTTGGGGATAACTATACTTCCAAGCAACTTAGAAGAACAGATTGTGTATTTTATTTTATTTTATTGTTTCAATTATATAGATTTATATGCAACCCCTTCAGCTACTGAGCTCTCAGGGCAGCTTACATAGTCATAAAGCAAAATCCAAGAAGTATAAAAATATGAATACTAATCAGATAAAATGACACAGCAGAAAAGAAATGACACGGCAGAGCAATAAATGAAACCGCAGCAGTAGGAATAAACTCAAAATCGAATACTTGCTGGAAGGACTACACAATTTTTCAAGGAACCAGCCTGACACCAATGGGTCACCAGATTTGGTGCCAGATTGCCGCCCCCCCCCCCCCCGTTTCCGGGAAGAGTGTCTCACATTTTGGTGTCACAAATGGGAAAATCCTGTCTATTCATCATCCGCCTCATTTGTTTTAAAGGTTTATTTAATTTGATCTTTATGTTTAATGATGGCTCTACGTACATTTGTTTACAATTGGACTTGTGTGCCACTTGGATTTTTATTGTTATTTTTGAGTAAGCAACCTATACAATTTCAGAACAACATATATAATTACAGCAGGTGGAGTGGGGAGATCTTGAGGAAGGGCCTCAAATGGTGAACGTAACAATTGGGGAGGCTCATTTGGGATGAGGTAGTTCTTCAGATGCCATGGTCCAAAGGTGTTTAGGGCTTTAGAGGTCAGCACCAGCGCTTTTAAGTGTGATTAGAAAGAGTATAATTCATTCCAAACTAGCTAGATAGGATTCTGGTAGAGAGTCCACATTTATCTGTATGTCAGATCATAAAAAAGATGGGGAGGGGGAGAGGAAATGTATCAAACACCCCTAAAAAAGGGGCAAAAGAGAACAAATATTTGCAAAACAAATGTGTATAGTCTAATTTATTGAGAGATGCAAATTTAGAAGCAATTACTATATTTTAAAGAGATATACAAACTGACCAGTTGACCTTCAAGAATCAAAGGAGAGTCCTGCTTGATCAACCTAGTGGCTGATCTAACGCAGCATTCAGATGTTTTGTTGTTCAGTCTGCTGTTCAGGTGATGTTTATGGGCAGTTTCAAGGCTCTTGCTCTCCCTTCTTTAAACAGGCTTCAGACCGGGTAGACTTTTAAACAACAGCCTAAGTTAGCAACCTAGTGGCAGTGGTATGAACCAATGGACATTTCTGAGCAGATTGCATTGTAACAGGTTACTTTATGCGGGCTATTCATAAAACACATTAAATACACTCTGGGCAGCTCCTAACAGATTATTATTATTATTATTAATAATAAAAGTGATAAAACATCAAACATTAAAAACTTCCCTAAACAAAGCTGCCCTCAGATGTCTTCTAAAAGTCAGATAGTTGTTCATTTCCTCGGCATCTGATGGGATGGCGTTCCACAGGTGGGCGCCACTACTGAGAAGGCCCTCTGCCCTGGTTCCCTGTAACCTCACTTCTTGCAGTGAGGGAACTGCCAGAAGACCATCAACGCTGGACCTCAGTGTGGAGACGCTCCTTCCGGTATACTGGGCTGAGGCCATTTAGAAAAACGAAACAGTATACAGCAGTACCTCTGGTTAAGAACTTAATTCGTTCTGGACGTCCATTCTTAACCTGAAACTGTTCTTAACCTGAGGCACCACTTTAGCTAATGGGGCCTCCCGCTGCCACTGCGCCGACACTGCACGATTTCTGTTCTCATCCTGAAGCAAAGTTCTTAACCCAAGGTACTATTTCTGGGTTAGTGGAGTCTGTAACCCGATGTGTCTGTAACCTGAAGCATCTGTAGCCCGAGGTACCACTGTAATCTCCATGTGCATGGTTACTTTGAAGTATGTTTATTGGATTCATTTTAGGTCACCCAAGTTATCTGTCTAAACTTAGCAGTACGATTGCAAGGTGTGCCCCAAGTAACCTGTCTTGCATCTGTTGTCTTTCCAAAATCAAAACACTGCCTACAAACCTGACTAGGGAGCTAACTGATAAATATCCCACTATGCGGATATATTAAAGTAAATATCATGTCTGATATCATGACTGATGGATATTTCTTTCCACTTGTCTCTAACAATTTTCCTGCATTTTTTTTAAAAAAACTTTTTATTTTACTTTCAATGCTCAAAATTGGTGTAGATCTGAAGCCTCAAGACACCTTCTACTCTATATGCCCCTATGGGTCATATTCCCATGCCTGTATGCTTCAGTAATGGATTGTACTGGTCTGAAGAGAAATGCGTACAGAATGTATGCTTTGTACCCATAAAATTGCCCCATAACATACTATCATTTTCCAATTGCTTTCCCCACTTGCTGAAGTCCAATAAAAGATATTTTACTCAGACGTTATCAGATATCATGTAAAAGAGCCCCCATCTTCCCCAAAAAAACTTTTAGATGAACCCTGCTGCCAACAATGGATTTTAAGTGGATTTCATCAAAGTATGGTTGAAACTGTCACTTCAATGATATGACTGATTAATGAGCATTTCTGCCATATAATATCATTTTTATTCCTGGCGAACTCATTTTAAACTACACCAAAGATTTTAGCATTTTTGTGTCGGAAGCTGAATGTGGTTTAAATCACAAAATTTGCAAAAGCTCAACTTTCAGACTGGGCTGGAAACACACAGCTATTGGATGGATTCCAGCTTCTAGAAGTTTTGAATTATCCATTTCTAATGTGGCTGCCTCTACTAGGAAGATAGCATTTCCCCTGCTCAAGGCTCAGTCAGCTGTTCTTGAAGTAAATCATCTGTGAAGAACTGCTTCCACGAAAAGTTGATTGGTTGGATAAGATTTACATGCAATGTCTGCATATCAGTTCTGAAGCCACAAAGCCCTACATGGATCACTGATGATGACAGAGAGCAAGCATATAGGGATGCCATCTGTAATAGAGGAAACACTTTTCTTATACCACTGTATCTATTTCAAGGCAGTGACAAGACTATTTTCTTCAGAAAGCAGGTGACTGCATACGAAGTATGGGGCAGAATAGATACAAGCCTGCATTACTATCTGTCTTAGGTCTATAGCTGCTGTGCTTCTCTTCCACAAGGAGCCCGTAAATTTCCAAAAACTGGTCTGCGGTAATAGCTGTCTTGCACTTTTAAAATGCAATGGATGTCTCAATCTTTGGATGGCAGATCATTTTTTTTTTTGGGGGGGGGATGCTTTTAAGGTGGGTTATTTTCTTAGCACTTACCCAAAAACCTTAGATGAAAGAGCATTCCTCTTGATGGATTAGACACTCACAGCAACCAGTAAAATATAAATACAGTAAATTCAGGTTCCATTTAAGTACATAAAACAGGGTCACTGGTTTCAGAGTTCAGCCTTCACATTTGGCTTGAGAAATAAAGGGCTGAGCATATTAAACTTGCTGACATGAATGTCCGCAAATTTGGGAAGTCTCTTCCTGTCACTAAAATATTTATGCAGTCTTCCTGGTTTTTTGTTTTTGTTTTTTTAAAAGAAAACAACAAGAGTCATTTAATGCTGAGCAATGGACTGCAGAAGCCAGGATGAAACCCTATAATGGGTTAAGTAAGATTACTAATAAAATAGCTGATCACAGTTGTTATTAATGTCTTCTTCTTTTTTCATTACCCATAGTCTAACCCAAACCCAGAAGTAGCCCTCTATAATTGATGCAATTTGTAAGCCATCATGCACTCTCTCGCTCTCTCTTCTGGTTCCACGTAGCATCCTTCATTTGAACAGTATAATTTCGAGGGAGAGCAGGGAGTGTTTTGTTACTGCTATTGTTAAACAATTGGAGAGGTCAGAAATCAGTAAGCTGTGTACTTACTGCAAATCATATGGAAATCTGCCAGCAGAACTAGAGATACTTTCTATGCATACCTGCATTGGAAGACTACCATAGCCTGACTTTTGCAACACTGCAAAATTTTGGGGTGGGGCACTGGCACTTAATGGCAGAAGTGGTATTTTATCCACATACAATTACAATTTGTATTTTCAGTTATTGGCTTCCATTCGGGCTATTGGTGTTTTGAGGTTTGCTTACTGCCCAGAGTCTTTCGAATCGAATGAAATAAAAAGTCCACATGAATGGAAGCGCCAGCTTGACCAAGTTACCAGGGAAGAAATTAATTTCCAGGCACAGTGGCATCAATTAGTAGTGCTTGGTGAAACCCAAAGGTCGACATGTCACCCTATATACATGAAGAATAATTCATTTAATGACAGTTTAAAACAATTTAGATTTAGATTGTAACCAAAGCTTACATTTAATGTTTAATTAACTGAAGAAGCAGTCAATTAAAAATATGAAATTAAAGAACTAATTATCTCCGTTGACTGTGATACCATTTTTATGAGCTGCATATAGTTAATAGTTTTAATCTGATTCAGTATCCTTGACATTTATGAAATATACCCTACAAATACGGCATGTATTAATTAACAACATTCACCACGGTTGCTGTGTATTTAGCATTAAAAATTGTAGGAATCATTGTCCCAAAATAGGCTAACATACCTCCCGTGGTTCACTGTGCCTCCCTAAAAAATAGATTTCTGCTCCATGAAAGAAGAAGAAGACGAGGAGGAGGAGGAGGAGGAGGAGGAGGAGGAGGAGGAGTTTGGATTTGATATCCCGCTTTGTCACTACCCGAAGGAGTCTCAAAGCGGCTAACATTCTCCTTTCCCTTCCTCCCCCACAACAAACACTTTGTGAGGTGAGTGGGGCTGAGAGACTTCAGAAAAGTGTGACTAGCCCAAGGTCACCCAGCAGCTGCATGTGGAGGAGCGGGGAAGCAAACCTGGTTCCCCAGATTATGAATCTACCACTCTTAACCACTCCACCACACTGGCTGTCTCCAGAACACATCTCCAGATCTGCAGTGTGTGTATGGAAATCCCAATCTACTACGTCTCTGAATAGTATTATTATAAATTTAGTGGGAGGTCGTGAGGGAAACCACTCTAAACCCAGGGAATTAATGAATGTCAAAATACAGTGATATTTGGAATATGAAGGAGGAACTTGAGCTGCAGAACTGTGCCAGACAAGGAATCCCAGGGCTGGCTCATGTAAACCAGCCTGGCAACTCTGCTTAAATGCAGAGCCATTAATAAACAATACTGGGCAATTGGCAATGCAAGAGAATTGATCTTCCCTCCTGCCGTGAAGTTTGGGGGACAGGAAATTTGGGAGGTTGCCAGGATAAATGGGCGTGATGTCACAGGAAGATTTTTGGGCCTTTACCAGGAGGCTTGGACTAGATAAAGGAAAGGAGATTGGTTGCAGAGAGGCTAGGAAAGATGTCTTGGACTCCAATTCTGCAGTGCTGTGTAGGAAACAAGCACCTCTTGAGATGGCCATGCTGTAAGATCTCGACTCCATCCATCTAAATTCAGGTGTAAATATGTGAATAAATCCTACTTCCCAAAGCTACGGCAGCCTCCAAGACATCTTGATTCTAAAAGGAACACAGACCCAGCGGCGGAGGAAGCCGCTCGGGCACCTGGAGCGGCGCAGCCAGGGGCTAGGCGAGCCACCCATAGGGGTGGGACGCACCGTGGGGCCTTCGGAGTCTGGGGGAAGGCAGTGGGCGGACCATTTGGGCAGCACGGAGCCTGTGCACGCCCAAGCCACCATGTCTCTCCCAGGAGAGACGCGTGGCTCGGGCACACTGAAGGCCCCACAGTGACTGCTGCCTGGCATTTTGTCACCCCCAGACCGCACCCACCACACCTTCCCCTTCCTCCACCGCTGCACAGACCCTGGGTGAGTGTCAAGATACCCCTGGGATCTTCCCACAGCTCGGCAGAGATTGGAGGTAGTGCCCAACTTTTGCAACAGTATGGTATGCATTTCTGATGCCCGAACACTGAATAACAAATATATTCAGATTTTGCATATTCAGATTTTGTTCTGTAACACAAAGGATAAAAAATATTGTTTCTTATTTCACGGATTCTTACACCTCTTCAGTGACACCACAATGAAAAGCAGCAGCAGCAGCAGCAAAGATAATATGGGTGAAAGCATGCAGAAGAACATTACGCCTGCAAGTCAAGGTAATGATGCTTGCAGAAATCTGGTGGTAGCTCAAAGCACTATTAAGGTGCAATGAAATTCTTGTAGGCAATTTCATTCTGAAATCAGAACTCTGTAAACACACATCTCATCTTAGTACAGTGAATGAAATTACTTAGATCCCAAATTAATGCACAGTAAATCTTCTGAAAAATAAGGAGTTGACAGCAAAGTGTTCATCATTTGTCTGACACTGTTTCTACAATGTCCCACTACCCGAGGACCCCAGCTGCAGCTGTTTATTATTATTATTATTTATTATTATTAATAATATTATTATTAAGGCCCTGCCCACCTGGCTGGGTTTCCTCAGTCACTCTGGGCGGCTTACAGCATATATAAAAACATAGTAAAATACTAAGCATTATGAGTCATGAGGACCTGGACAGTGTGTGTATGAACTTAACTGTGCTTAGCTTCTTTTTTAGAAGCTATTCTGTTAATGTTGTTACTATCGTTTTTTACATTATAAATGCCATATTGATTTGTTAATCATTTAATATGACTGTAATTGTGGTGTTTACCTTATTTTTTAGTCGCTGCATTCTTAATAGTGTTTTGTAGATTGCTAATTTTTGGTGATTTTTAATTATTTTATATGATTTATTTGTGACGTTCTATTACGTTATTGTTATTTATTGTTTGTAAGCCACTTTGAGATTCATGTGAATAGAAACCGGCACAGAAAACATGGGGTTATTAGGTATTTAGGTAGAAATTTAGCTTAAGACTATGACTTAGGGGACTCATCAACAGCTTGTTAAGTAATTTGTTCAAGATATATGGGGCTATTTAGTAGCTAAAGTTCTGACAACGGTGAGGCTCATTAGGCAAGCCTGCTGGAAGTCCAATGCCTGCATAAGCTTTCACTACTTTACTCTTCCCCATGAGTTGACATGTGTTGCAATAAGCTCATGATGATCATCAGACAGATCAAGAGCAGCCCTACAGCGAGTCGCACAACATAGTGTGGTCAGCATAGGTGCAGATCTACCTCTCTTTCCAGTCCACTAATCCCAAAGAGGCAGTGGAAATCATCTATAAGTGTCTGGAACCAGTTCTGGAATAGATGAGGGATAATAAACTGAAACCTATTCCAACTAAGAAAGTTACGCTGTTAGGAAGCTTGCTGCTCTTGATGAAGTTTAGTCCTGGGTAGGGTTGCATTCCCCATGAAGCGTGAGGGATACAGCCTGTAGGTTCTCTTGCTTCTGGAGCTATCTATAGTTTTATCTATGGAGAGGCAGGAAGCTTTGAAAACTGGAATGCCTTTTACTAGCTTTGGCTGGTTTGCCAGATGTGACCCTATCTACATAAAACACACAGCAAAAAATGTAGTATAAACACTGACAACTGGGAAACACTGACCTGCAAACACTCTAGTTGGAGAACAGCCTTTTCCAAAGGTGTCATGGGTTTTGAAAACACTCAAACTCAGGACTAAAGGGAGAAATGTGCTAAAAGGAAGGCATGATTGGCAAATCCACACCGTGATCAGCTCCCGGCTGGAAACCCATGTCTCCACTGTGGAAGGACGTGTGGGTCCAGAATTGGCCTCCACATTCACTTATGGACTCACTTTTAAAACTGTGTTTATGGAAGACAATCTTACTCGGCTACCAGTGATCACAGAAGAAGAAGAAGAAGAAGAAGAAGAAGAAGAAGAAGAAGAAGAAGAAGAAGAAGAAGAACTGAACTTAATTACTCTAATATTCTGTGAATGGGGCTGCCTGTGAAGACTGTTCAAAGGTACAGAATGCAGCTGTCAGAAGCTTCTGAGGCCAGTCATTCAGACCAAGTCACACCATTGCTCTATCAGTTCTGAACTGGTTGCCTATACAGTATTGGGTTAAAATTGAAGTGCTGGTTTTGACTTATGAAGTGACTTGGGACCAGGTTACTTGAAGGTTTGCCTGAGCCATCTGTACGTACCTTGGCCTTCTGAATGGTGTCATAGGTCCTGCTCTGTGGCCCATCTTCAAGAGCCATCAGAAACCTGACCTTTTCAGTGATGTCCCCACATCTATAGAATTCCCTTAGAATTCCCCCTTTTAAGTTCCATTTGCTTCTATTTAAATTATTTATGTGCATGTTATGATTGTAATATAAGGGACGTGGGTGATGCTGTGGGTTAAACCACAGAGCCTAGGACTTGCCGATCAGAAGGTCGGCGAGCTCCCGTTGCTCGGTCCCTGCTCCTGCCAACCTAGCAGTTCGAAAGCACGTCAAAGTGCAAGTAGATAAATAGGTACCACTCTGGCGGGAAAGTAAACGGCGTTTCCGTGCACTGCTCTGGTTCGCCAGAAGCGGCTTAGTCATGCTGGCCACAAGAACTGGAAGCTGTACGCCAGCTCCCTTGGCCAATAAAGCGAGATGAGTGCCACAACCCCAGAGTCGGCCACGACTGGACCTAATGGTCAGGGGTCCCTTTACCTTTACTTTTACTATGATTGTAATGTACTGCATTGTACATTGCAAGTATTTTACTGTAAAAGCTAGGATAAACAATCCATTAAAACAAAACAAGCATCCTCATCATGACCCCCCACCACCAACTAGGCATTACAAAGAGAAAGCAGGGAGAATCACAAAATATAACAGCAGCATGTCTCTCAGAACTTCTGATCAAAGAGACCCAAATCCTGAGCTGTGATGAGGAGTCGTGGACAGATTTTGGGTTTGCCCAAGGGAAAGCATGGTGTATCAGCAATCCAGACATCAAAAAATGGCAGAAACAGGCATCTAGTAACTTAAAAATTGTTTCTCTATCTCTTTATATGCTTACTGTGCAAAAAGAAGAATAGGCCAGTGTGTGGTGGGAGAGAGGAAAGGGAACCGCTTTTCAAAATTGAAACTTATGTCTCTACCTTAACAGAATAAGGGGGTGGGAGGGACAGCATCTTCATACCTGACAGACCTGTATTGTAATCAGAGGGAATGATTTTGCCAGTGCCCTGCAAACTCAGTGCTTTGTGGGGGAAGTGAACAGCATTGCAAGAGCAAAATGTATGCTTTTTCCCATTAAGGAAGATGTCAAAATGGGAAAGGAAGAGGGTGGAGGGAGACTGAAAGGTTAAGCTTCTAATAAGAGGGTACTGTTTTAAATTTAATCCCCTTTGGCCAAAAGTGGGGGGTGTTAAAGCCATTTTTAGATTTTTCCCATTATACTGAATAGGGAACAATGAGCTTCATTTTATAGAGTGATTCAGCTTGAATTATAGTTTGAAGTGGAAGACAGGACAGTGTGTTAGAAGCAAAACAGAATTTTGGAAAATTGATAGATCTCATGGTGGATAGATCTACATGGATAGATCTACATGGTGGATCTCAGGGCCCATACATGCCCCTAATATGTAGATTATTGAATTACTGCAGCACAGTCTATGTGGTGCTCCCCTTGCATTTGATTCAGAAGCTACAGATAATGCAAAATTAAACATAGCACTACTTTTGCTATGCCATTAGCCTGAAGTTGACCTCATGCAGTCCTTAATCAGTCTATAACCCTGTGATCCTTGTCTTTATTCATTTCTAAATTACATCCTACGAAGTACTCAAAAGCAAATAAAGATCAACATAAACAGAATGTAATTGTTTAGAGCTTGGTGAGAAGTATTGTGTGTTTCTTGTTTATGAACCTGGATTCCCTGCATTTATGTGTGTTTAACTGATTTTTTAAAAATTGTACATTTAGTAGGAAGTGGGGGGATAACAGATGAAAAAACCAAAAAACCAAACAAACAACAAACTGTCAGCTAAACTGTCCTAAATTCCTAATTGTTCAAATAGATATCCAAGGAAAGTTGGTGTTTATAGAACATATGTTCGAATGTAGCGAGGGGGTCAAGTTCTTCAGAGCATTGTGTAATAGATAGTGAGCATTTATCCTTCCAGGCTTGACATCAAGGGTTTGCAAAGTTCATTTCTCTTATCTTGCCTCTAATCCCCATGGTTTATCTAATCCCCATGGAATATAATTTAGATGTGCATGGACACCCACAAATTTGCCAGTACAAAGTTAATCCAGACAACATTTTTTGGTAAAAGCAGTAAAGAACACTGGACAAGCCCACATCATATGTTTCAACAATCCATTTCCACCTCCAGGATCTGAATGAGACTTTCAAATTTGTCAAATCAATCTCAATTTTAAATCTAAAGGAGCATTCTGTATATATCCTAAAGCAATTTCCCATTGTTTGGCTATATAGTACATTTTAGCTTCCTGTTCTGTTCTCTCATAAGTTCCCCAAGTTCTACTTTACAAGCTCCTGATAGATATTTGTAAACAATGGTTATGAGATTGATTCTCTGAAAAGATCCAATTATTCCTTCTAGCAGTTTAGGAGGTGCTGAAGCACCAAAGCAACTGGACCATAAATAGACACCAACAGGGGTTGTAAATGAAAATACTTCCAATCAGCACCCATTGATATCTAGTCTGTAATATGGGAAACTGTAAACACACACACACACACACGCCTATCTGTTTCTATCAGCTGACCTGGAGAGCAAATCCCACAGTCTACACATTTCTTTAAAAACACAGACACACACCATAATTTCCTCTCTATGTTCCAATCTGGGTTACTGCATTAAGATAATTTAGCATGAGCATATAGATTTATAGCTGATGAAACCATATGCAATGTCTCTATAGGCTCTGAAATTTAAGGTGGTATAAGTCTTCTTCTTTTTGCATACCTGGAGCTCTGTGCTCTTCCAAAAAGGGGTGTTAAGTAAGCCATCTGGGGTATTCATAGAAAGAGACTTGCCACTTGTTCATACATGCTAACATAAATGGCTTATGGACTAAACTAATGGCTGAAAAATTAATTGCTTCTTGCTGTATGAGCAACTGCATTCATATCAATGTGCTTGACAAATAACCTTAAAGAGATATATATCCATATCTCCAATCAGATAAAATAGAAGACAAATATTTACACAGTGGAGGGGCATACACTGGCAAAAAGTAGTGCCTCCATTGTAAGCATTAAGTATGTTGTATGGATTGTATCATAAGTGGTTTTTTTTTAGACCTCAGTCTGTAGGCTAAGGACAGGTACAGTGGTACCTCGGGTTACATACACTTCAGGTTACATACGCTTTAGGTTACACACTCCGCTAACCCAGAAATAGTGCTTCAGGTTAAGAACTTTCCTTCAGGATAAGAACAGAAATCGGGCTCCAGCGGAGCAGCGGCAGCAGGAGGCCCCATTAGCTAAAGTGGTGCTTCAGGTTAAGAACAGTTTCAGGTTAAGAACGGACCTCCGGAACGAATTAAGTACTTAACCCGAGGTACCACTGTACAAAAAAATTAGCCAAAATATGGAGACATTGTCTACATCTTTTGTGCTGTTCCATATTTCCCCCCCATGATTTCTTTTGCAGCTTTGAAATTAAGTGAATGGATGGGCTGCTAAAGCGTGTTCTCCCTAACAGAGAGCACGTGTTGCGGTTGGGGGAACAGGCCACCCTGCCATGACTAGGCAAATTTGGTCAGCAACCCTAGCCTTTAAGGGGTTAATTGGGTTGCTGGGGAATTTTGATTGTTGCCAATTCGGAGGAGGGGTCAGAGGCTTTAAATATAGGGGCCAGACATGGGGACGTCCTCTTGGCCATTTTGCACCGGATCACATGGAGCACTTGGACAATCTTCTCATTGTCTGGTTACATTTCTTTATTTCTTCATTTCCCCTTTCTTTTTAATCCTCTCTAGTCCCTTAAATAATTTAATTCCCCCCCTTTTTCCTGTTCGATTTCCCACCCCACCCCTTACCCTGCCCTGTGGGAAGATTCTCCCTAGAGCCGTGGCTTGCCTTTCCCAATAGGGAAAGAGCCCCCGTTAGGGGCTTTCTTTCGCAAAAGGTTTCCCCCATTTTGCCTGTTTAATTGTGGGGCTAGTCAGGGCTGTTCCCAGCTTAGCTGGAATCACTTTCGTTTATAGTATCCCCGAAGGTTGGCTTTAATTTGAGTGTGTGCAGCGCTGTTGGCCAAATTTTAAGCTAGCCTTGGGTGGGAGCACTAATTTGGCTTCCTTTAATATTGCCATGAGACTAAGATTCTCAAGAGCAGAAACAGGGAGGCCTATTCGGCCTGCACATTAACTTCCAAGCCTAAGTCTGCTACAGGTAGCAGTTACTTGTTAAGTCTCTGCCACGTGACTCATTCTCGCTATAGGAATGTATCTGCTTGCAGGCCCAGTTGCTCCTAATGTATATCTGAGGCAGACAAAGGGCCCCAGAGGCTCTCTGTGCCTCCAAGGACTATGAGCACTCTGTATATGCTCTTGAACTATGCCATTTCTGAACAAGTTTATTTTCTTTACGTTTGTTTTGCCCTGATAGTGGCGAATGCCATTTTAGAGATGAGCCATTGCGGCTTACTGGCTAAAGTGTAAGACCTGGGATACAGGGTTCATATTCCCCTCTTAGCCATTGTTATAACAAAACAAAACTAACTGCTCCTTTTAGGCTATTCTGATGCTGGGTAGTTCTGCCCATTTGTGATAAAAGAACTTTGGGTTTTCTTGAAGGGGTGCTTCCCTCTAAAAGGGCAAGCAGGGGTACCTGGACAAGCTGTGGGCTACCTCAACTCTCCTATTTCACTGGAATTTATGCCTGGCGTAGCAGGTGATCCTAGGGCTTTGCCCTAGAATTTGATGGCCTGGAAGCGTTTCCGGCCTGAATAGTGTTTCCATGTGGTCTATAAGCATTGGTTTCACTGGGTCAGCGCATAGTGCCGGTAATGCCTAGGTTGCAGGATTGGTCCCTGTAGGGGACAGCTGCATGCTCCCCCATTGCTCTACCTGGACACTTAGGTCCTTTTGGTGGTTACCTCACTGCGAGGGATGTAATGGGCGCCACATTTGCAATATGCAAGTGGGAGAAAGCACCTTTGCGTGCCCGCATTGTAGTTTGCTCTGTGCATTGCAGGGCACGGCGCTGCACGGGCTGCAATTGCATTGCATTGCGTGTGAGATTTGCAGTTGCATTGCACGGAGGGTGTGTTTGCATTGCACGGAGTGTATTGTTACATTGCACGGAGTGTGTAGTTGCATTGCACGGAATGTGTGTGCATCGCATGGAGGGTGTAGTTGCATTGCACAGAGTCTGTTTTTGCATTGCAAGGAGTGTGTGTGTATTGCACGGAGTGTGTAGTTGCATTGAAAGGAGGGTGTGTGCAGTGCACAGAGTGTGTAGTTGCATTGCATGGAGTGTAGTTCCATTGAACGGAGTGCGTAGTTGCATTGCACGGAGGGTTTGTGTGTGCATTGCACGGAGTGTGTAGTTGCATTGCACAGAGCGTGTTTTTTGCATTGCAGGGAGTGTGTAGTTGCATGGCACGGAGTGTGTAGTTGCATTGAACGGAGTATGTAGTTGCATTGCATGGAGGGTTTGTGTGTGCATTGCACAGAGCGTGTTTTTGCATTGCAGGGAGTTTAGTTGCATTGCACGGAGTGTGTAGTAGCATTGAACGGAGTATGTAGTTGCATTGCATGGAGGGTTTGTGTGTGCATTGCACAGAGCGTTTTTTTTTGTTTTTTTTTTTTTTGCATTGCAGGGAGTGTGTAGTTGCATTGAACGGAGTATGTAGTTGCATTGCACAGAGGGTTTGTGTGTGCGTTGCACAGAGTGCGTAGTTGCATTGCACAGAGCGTGGTTTTTTTTTTTTTTTTTTTTTTTTTGCATTGCACAGAGTGTGTGTCGGAAAAGGAAGCTGGCTTGGCGGCAGCTTTGTCAGGACTTCTTTAGGGGTTCTGGCCAGCGTCGGCCCTGTAAATTTACATATCATGATGGCAGCACAAGATGCCCCCTGCCCAAGCGCTGGAAGCTGGAAGCTGGCAAGCAATAGCTCAATACCTTTTGCCCATATTCCCATTTTATTTAGGGATCCAGTGGATATCGTTGCTAAAACAAACCACTCGCCTATGGAGAACCTGTCTGCCTTGAAGGAAGTTATTTTGTAATACTTCCTCTGTAGCAAGTGATGCTTCATCAGATCCGATCTTGCTGGGTCACTTAATTAATCTTCCCACTAGGCCAGGTTGCCTGCGGCCTGAGGTTCCCTTACCTTTGTGTATGCCTACCAAGTGTGGTGAAGGCAGATATCAGGCGATGGTAGCAATTCCTGAATGTATGCAATAGTAGTTTGCCATGGCAGGATACCTTGAACCCGCTTAGGGATTTTCAGGTTCATGCTGGTGCTGCTGGATCTTTGCCCTTTGGTTTTATTTCAAGGGCCACTGGTGTGCAAAGCTATGGCCTCAAGCCCGGTGTGGTGAGGCAATCATGTGACATAACTTTTCTTGAGTTTTTCCCCATTGTAGTAGCAGTTCACATGTGGCCCGAGGAGTCCAGTGACCATCGGATCTGCTTTTGGTCTGATAACCAGGTAGTGGTGAGCGTTTTGGCAAAACGGTCCTCACGCTCCAGCAGATTCTCCACCCCTCCGCTCACGTTTTCGAGCTGCGCCGCTTAAGGTTTAATATTGTGCTTTCTACTCTCCAAATTACGGGATCCTCTAATGATGTTGCTGACACTCTATCCCATTTTCAGATGAAGCGCTTCAGATCCTGGGCTCCAGACTCAGTTGTTGCCAGACTTTTCCAGACCACCTGTGGCATTTTGACAACAATTAGTATTTACAGAGAGCAGCAGCCATTTCCCCTTCTGCTTTTAGCTCTTATGGGATGGCCTGGATGGATTTCTTAGCCTTAAGCTTGCAGTCCTCGGCCATTCAGATGAATTAGCCCCCATCCTTTGAGCAGATCCTGCAGTATTTGGTCCACCTGCTGCAGATTGGGCATGCTGTTATAACTATCAGAATTCAGTCTGCTGCAATGTCTGTTACACTGAAGCTTTAATTTTCAGAGACCCTTGTATAAAGTTTGTAGTGCGCAGGGCCTTGGAAGGTTGGAATAGGCTCCAACCTCATAGGACAGTGGGCAGGAAGTTGGTCAATTTTACCTATGTAGTATCTGCAACAAGTTAAAACTTGTCTGCTGGTTAAAGATCAAGGCGAGATTCCTTTCAGTAGTCCATTGCATTTTCGCACTGAGGGTTAGGAAAATGGTTGTTGGTGCCAGCATGGGGCTGAGAGTCTGGAGGCTTATTGCTTCAGGACTTTTCCTTATCCTTTGGAGCTTGTCTTTAGAATCGGGAACTCTAAAACAGACTTAGTGGGCAGGAGTGCCACAATCAGGGTTCCCGCCACAGGTGAGGAGGGCCCTTGCCCGGTTATGGATAACAGAATATTTGGCTTTTCATTCCCTGGGGGCTGGCCCGCTCTTAGTGCATGAAAATGGGTTCCCGTTAGCCAGGCATCAATGTGCTTACGTCGTGCAACAGTTATTACGGCCTGCGGCTTGCTTACCGCTGAACATGCCTCATTCCTTCCGAATAGGACTGCTGCAAAGGCTGCAGACTGGGGGCCTGTCAGTAGACAGGATTGTGAATACGGGTCATTGGAAGTCTTACGCTGACAAGGGTTATATCAAGAAGTGTCAAATGAGGTCTGTGCTGATGCTTGTCTGTTATTTCCTTTTCATAGGAGCAGCTGTGCACATTTGGGTCACAGCATCGTACACTAGGCTGGCAAACATGTTGACGAGTTTGGACTGGGGCGCCATCTCAGTCTTCCTGCCCATGTGAACATTTACTGGATGTCCTGATGGGGAATGCTTTGGGAGGAGATCCTTCCTTTGGTGTGGTCGAGGGTGACCTGTGCAGGTCCTCCCGCAGTGCTGGTGGTACAGCTGGGCGAGAATGTTTGCTGTCTTCCTCCAGCTTAAGTTTGCATTCCTGCATGCAAGAGGGCTTGGATTGAGTTGATGGCAGCTCTCCCTGGACTCATAATAATTTAAGGCATTGGTTCAAGGTGGTCTGGAGGGGGGGTTGGAGCACCTGTCCCCTCCAATGCGCAAAGATATTCCATTAAGGGAATCCAGGATTCGCTATGCTTTTGTCAACCCCTTTTAGGGGTAGGGCCACACAAGAGTCCCTGGGAGCATTTGGGGGTGAGCTTGAATCTGATCCTGTTTCATTGCTCCCCCACGCTGTTTATTTGTACTGACGATATGGTGGGGCCCAGTCGTCAGTGCTGCCCTGCTAAGGTCAGGTGCAGCTAGTCGGGAACCAATGCCTAGACAAACTACCACTGAGCAGGCCAGAAAGCATGTTAATAAGGGCGGTGGACAATAAAATAAAATAAAGTAAATAAAATAAATAAATTAACAAATAATAAATAAAATAAAATAGGTCCTTGCTTTAGGTGGTTCTGTAATATTGCACCCTGCTATTTTCTTCAAGGCTGTTGCCCTCTTTAGGGCAGATGGGGTGCATCTTTCCCCTAGGGGGAAGACACCTGGCGGGATGCGATTGCCTTGGGATTCATTGTTCCCCCCACAATGTTTGCTGGTACTGACGGTATGGTGGGGCCCAGTCGTCAGTGCTGCCCTGCTGAGGTCAGGCGCAGCTAGTCGTGAACCAATGCCTAGACAAACTACCACCGAGTAGGCCGGAAAGCGTGTTAATAAGGCAGTGGGAATAAAATACAGGTTGTGGGAAATCAAATGCATTAAAATGTTCGTTAACATTATTGGTGTCTTACAATTTTTGCTTGTTTTATCTTAGAGCGGGTCCAGGTCTTGGCCTTCCTCCGTGTGTTCAGTTGTCCTGGCTGTCCAGACAGGGAATGCGCTGGTCAGAGCTCCTGCCACGGATCCAGGGGCAGTTGCTACGTGAAGGGTATTGTGGTGCAGCTGGGCGAGAACGACCTGGTTTCTATGGACTGTTTTTCTCTGCGTGCTGCAATTTTGACTGACCTGGAGACACTGCGGGCAATGGTGCCAACAGCTAAAATATTTTGGTTAAAGCTTTTGCAACGATGCGTGTGGAGGGGCAGTCATTGCCCAGCCGCCACTGAAAGGGCCAGAAAACGCATCAATTCCGCTGTATCTAAAAAGATTTTTGGGCTGGGTGGAGATGTGATTTCTCACCCTGAGATTCTTTTTAAGTCGCCATCCTTTTTCCGAGCTGATGGCATGCACCTTTATGCTTCTGGGAATGAGGCTTGGATAGGTGCGGTGGTGGCCAAGCTGAGGTCTTGGTTGGGTCTGTGAGTGGTTTGGCGGTGAGCTGGAGGCTCCATGGCGGTTAGGCATTGGTTAATTGGTGCTTGGAGGGGTAAGTGCCTATCCCTCCAAATGATGCGGAAAGGGAATTCCGTTAAAGGAATCCAGGGGCTTGCCATTCTTTTCGTCCTTGTCCGTGGAGCCGGACTTGGGCCGTGCAAGCCCCACAGGAACATGAGGGTGAGAAGTGTGGGTCTGATTCCCAGCCTCATTTCTCACCCAATACTTGTTTCCCACTCTGGCTTCCGTTGGTGTCCGGAAGGCCAGCTCTGTCCCTGAGGGCATGGACAGATAGTCATAACCAATGCCTAAGCAACCACTCACATTTTTTGTATTTGAATAAAGTTGTGGCCAAAATTATGCCAAAAACCTTAAACAAAAATTGATGTGTGAAGTGTGAATTATTTTGGGGGGTGGCACTGTGGGACTCAACACGCAAAGCGTGTTCTCCCTAACAGAGAGCACGTGTTGCGGTTGGGGGAACAGGCCACCCTGCCATGACTAGGCAAATTTGGTCAGCAACCCTAGCCTTTAAGGGGTTAATTGGGTTGCTGGGGAATTTTGATTGTTGCCAATTCGGAGGAGGGGTCAGAGGCTTTAAATATAGGGGCCAGACATGGGGACGTCCTCTTGGCCATTTTGCACCGGATCACCCGCCCTCCCTCCCTTTAATAGGGTGGTTTTTTCTTGATCGCTTGACCTTGCTATGCCTGTCATGGGGTCGTTCGCCTTGGAGCGGGGGCCTGGTAGGAATTTTGCCACTTGGCTGATTGGCTGGTGCCATTTGGTTTTTGCCTACTGCGTAGCAAATCGTCACAACTTGTAAGGTTGGCGGTTAGGCATTGGTTAATTGGTGCTTGGAGGGGTAAGTGCCTATCCCTCCAAATGATGCGGAAAGGGAATTCCGTTAAAGGAATCCAGGGGCTTGCCATTCTTTTCGTCCTTGTCCGTGGAGCCGGACTTGGGCCGTGCAAGCCCCACAGGAACATGAGGGTGAGAAGTGTGGGTCTGATTCCCAGCCTCATTTCTCACCCAATACTTGTTTCCCACTCTGGCTTCCGTTGGTGTCCGGAAGGCCAGCTCTGTCCCTGAGGGCATGGACAGATAGTCATAACCAATGCCTAAGCAACCACTCACATTTTTTGTATTTGAATAAAGTTGTGGCCAAAATTATGCCAAAAACCTTAAACAAAAATTGATGTGTGAAGTGTGAATTATTTTGGGGGGTGGCACTGTGGGACGCAAACAGCACTGTAATATTTACTGTACTGCATACATCTCCTTGCTAATTTTAAGCAAATATGAGCTTAAGCACAGTATTCATGTTTCTTTAGGATGGGGGTTTGTGAGGGGTGGCTGTAGTTGGTCATAGGAAAGATGACAAATTTGATAGGCCGTGGTGCCATCTTGTGGTTCATGCATAAAAGATATACTCTATATCATGTAATCATTGTAATGAACTAAGTTTATTTTAAATCTGTGTCCTGCCCTATCCAATAAATACAAATGTGTTAAACTAAACCACTACTGGGCAGTTCCCAAGTGTGAGGGACTGGGCAGAGGAGGAATGGTGGAGACCGCCTCCCCAGCCTGACCGTTCCAGACAAGAGGAAGACAGTTCAGAATTACAACAGGGTTTGAGGGAGGTCGCAGCTCAGAGGCAGATGAAGGGGGAAGTTGGGAAATAATGGGAGAGGGGGAGGAGCAGCTAGCTGACAGGCTGTCACTAGAAAGCATTCCAGACCCACCATCTCCCAGAAGCCGGTGAGCCTTAAAAGTAGGAGAGCAAAGAGCTCAAAGACAGAGGGCAGGTAGCAGCACCCGTAGAGATGATGTTGATGATGAATGAGGGAGTGGGAGGGATGGGGAGTGGAGATTCACTTGGGACAATGCCATTATCCAAAGCCCCTCTCTGTAAATATTGAATAAAAAGCAGATGGTAAGAAGAAACTTTTCCTTGTCTTTGTATGTTTCTGGCAACCAACCGTGGGAGTTGCTTGCAGCCGCCTGACACCACGTGTCAATAAGATCACCTTCTGAATGCTGTTAGTGGGATATGCATGTACCAAATGTACATCTTGATCCATGTACCTTTTTTTATTCAAACACACTGAATTCAACTAAATCAAGGCTTTAACTCCTGGAAAGAGAATGGCTCCTTCAATCTACAGAGCACCCACACTTGTGGGGTGTGGAATGGGAGCTATTTCATTCTCCTTTCACATACAGACTCTAGTGCCCCCATATCTACTGTGAAGGATTGTGGAACTTCCAAAACAGTGATCCTGGTGGTACCAGAAGCTGCAGAGAAAAGGGGAAACAGCCAAAACCATCTCCTTTCTCCAGCTTCCAGATGAGCATATAAATGTGTGGATTAGCCTTTAGTGTCATTTGTCAGCATGTTTATAGTCATATGAAGGCAGATTGAGCAGAAAATAGTGGGGCCAATGGTCAAGAAGGTGGTTTATGAACATGCTGTAGAGGGAAGTTAGGTGCAGATGGGGCTCATCAACCTGAGAAGGTAGCCCATCTAGGAGATGGAAAACTTTGATCCTAAACCTCCGCTGCTTTGTTGAGCCTCTAGTCTAGCAGAACTCAAGCAGCCATCAATAATGCCCTTAAATAGCCCATTTGTGTTTAAAGCAAATATATAGATGTGCACTGACCGTGGTGGAAACAGATGAAGAAACATGTTGCAGATGCAAATCTGTATGTTTCTCAGTCAGTATGCTGGGCTATATCCCCATGGTGATCCTGCTATTATATGATTCTTCATCTGCCTTGTGAAAATTCACAGTGGAATAGATACTTAATGCTTTAGCAATTGATACCTCCACATCATCAGGATATGGAGCATGCTCATGAGGTATTTACTGTAGTGACCATTAGTTCACCTAGGTTGGTATGGTCTAATCTGACTGTTACAGGTTCCAAAATTAAATGTACACTTCTTGCTCAACCCTGTTACCTGAAAATGGAAATCTGATGAACATCTTCCAAACAGATGTAAGAAACACACACACTCAAATCCTTTAACTGCAGATACTAAATAATGAAAATCTTCTACGTGCAAGGTGTACAATTTTCCACTGAGTTATGGCCCCAACACACAGATATAGCCTTTTCAGGACGTTGCTTATCATACTTGGAAAACTGGAGCAAGCAGAAACATATATGGCATGTCTGCTGCCATCTGCCAAGTAAAAAACAAACATACAGACCCAAACCATCGCTGTCCTTTGTTTGGCTGATGTTTGTATCTCTGTGGGTGAGAAAGAAAGCTCTGCCCAGTCTCCCAGCTTTGCTTAGCACCAATGTTCTGTGCAATTTCAAGACTACTTCAAACAGAAGAGCCAGAGAACAATGTGGAGTCAGTTGCGTGTGCAACACTCTACAAGATAAGAACTATACTGCAGTGGAGCCCACCCGTCTAACCCTAGGCATTGTGATGATAGAGCACTACCTTAGTAAATAAAAAGGCATCTTGTAATAAATTAGAAAATTGTTATCACATGTACAGCATGCACTTTAATGTATTTTGGAATAATTATGTCAGCCTGCCATTAGTTTAATTAAATTTTTTACACCTTCTTGATTAGACAACCAGTTTAATGACATCTTCCACACTTTGAGCTGTGAAGTGTGGCTCATTTTAAAATTCTGTAATAAGAAAATGTAAATCTGATGAACATCTTCCAGACAGATGTAAGAAACACACACACTCAAATACCAACCATTTATAGTTTTCCCTACTAAGGGAAAAAAGCAAAGAATAAGCAGATAATTAGTGATTTTCCATGAATTACAATTATATAAACACGATGATTTTAAGAAATACGACTTCTTGGTAAGTAAAGGTGGGTGGTATTAACTAAGGGCCAGATGTAGCCTTCAAAATCAACATTTGAGAGGCATTCTATTTTGTAAGCTAAATAACTATTAGTGTATATACTGAGGAAGTGAATGCTTATAATGCATTTAACACAGCAACACCTTTAGCAAGATCCATAAACCACAAATGCCTGCATTTAACCTGGCTTAGTTCCCATTAAAGTATAGTAGATTAAGTGGTTTGTGGCTTTAATGTGACTGCTGATGGAACAATACATAAAAACCTTCAGGGAGGGAATGTAAGTTCTACAGCATGCATTCATTAAATACAGAAAAGCATAAAATTACATATTTTGAGATCTTGAAAGATTATGGCAGCATACCCAACCACAATCTGGTAGAATGTGCACTCCAAGCATAAATGCGAAAAATGCAGGCAAAGTATAGCCAGGGCAAAGTAATATATCCATGTAGTTTGCATCTTTCGAACAGCTCCTTACCTTTGGCAACACTTTCCAAGCATGCTACTATCACCAAGTGCATCTGTCTCAAGCATCCTTTTGCAAAAGGTTGCATACATGTGTGCCCCAAATGAAATATGAAAAGCTTCCATTTTTTCCAATCATTTGTCTCTCGCTCAGACTGTAATGCATTCGGGGGGGGGGGGGACTCTTGCTGTCTACTCTCAGTCACCTACTCATATTGCTTCAGTGGTGGCCCCTGTGAAGGAAATCTCACTGTGCGTCTTCTGTGCTACTATATGGCAGCACTCCAAGTGCCATGGGGGAAACCATGTCTCCCAATATTGTCATCAGGGCCCAGACTAGATTATGGAATTTACTGGCCCAGTTTGACCATCACTTTAAGCTTCAATGTGTGTTATATATATGTACGACATTTTATTTCTATGCTGTCTTTCCATAGTTCAAACCACACTCAAGGTGGTTTACAACAGGGGGGGGGGAATATATAATTGCAAACATAAGCAATAAATGATACACATCAAAAAGTACACAGCCAAATCAAACGATTCACATATAAATAAGATTGAAAATAAAGATGCAAAAATTTGATATCAGTTTCAACAACAACCCTCTCGCAACAAAATCCCCTAAACAATTTTCCAGCCCAAGATTCTGTTTAGCAACCTCTGCTTTTATGGCTGGATTCAGTCAAGGCCCCACTTTCCCAGGCCTGGTGGAAAAAGGCCTACAAGGCAGGGGTGAGGTCTTTCAGGACTCACAACCAAGATGGTGTTAAAGGTGAAAGCACCATATGCAGGTGCAAGGGGGGGGAGAATTGTGATCATTTCGCTCTTTGTCTGCTCCTACACTACTAGAAATCAAGCCATGGCTTGGATTAGACTTTTGTCCAAACCCAGACTTGTACTTTGTCCCAATCCAAACAAACCATGAACTGCAATCAAGGTTTGTCATGGCTAACCACTTTGGTTTCTTTGGAGAGAGACAAACCATAAACACAACTTTCAATGAAATATTAAGACTTAGCACTTGGCAGCACAGCAGGAGAGGAGGCAAGGTGGTCAGACTTTCTCCCCATACATCAGCACACTGCAAGTTCATCTGTAAACCATACTTAACTGAGGTTTAAAGTGACATGCAAATGAAGCCACTGATTCTCTGGTGTGTGCGTGCACGCGCTTTGGAGGGTAAGGAATAACTCAGTTACCAAGCCAAGTAACCCATATGCAATTCAGAAATATGTCTGCAGATACAGAACATAAATATTGCTTAGGATCGAGTACATGCAGCAAGTGAGCAGTCTAGAATGATCCACATTCAGATAATGTATCTGGTAGAAGTGCATCAATAGGTATTCCCATTCTAGCAATGCTTTCTAAAATAGTCTTAAAGTATAATCAAGAATTCTGCTGTGAACTTGTAAAAAATATTTGCAACGCACTTTCTTTTTTTTCTTTTTTCTTTTTTGCTCTGGGCAAAGGAAGCTTTCTGGTGCACTTCATATGACTAAGCTATTTAAAGATTTTATTTTAGGGTGGCATCAACACTTTACTTCCCTGGCAACTATGTCAACAATGTCTTCCTAGCCTAATAATTATTCTGTTAGGCAGAGGCTAAGAGGAAAAATTGCACTCATTACTCCAACATCAAGAAAATCTGGACAAAAATAATGAAGTTAAAAATAAAAGCTCACCAAACGAAAATGAATGGCATGAACTATTTCCATTGCTATGCATATACTGGTGTACGAGAATTTTTATTTCAGTCTTATGATCTCTGTTGTTCTCTTAAAATGTGGGTAATATAATATTACTTACACTTTTACAAATAAAACTGAGCATCATTTATTGTTGTCAAATATGATTCTCATCCTTTATAGTAGAATAACTCTATGACCAGAGTGGCTGGGAAAACCCAGCCAGGTGGGCGGGGTATAAATAATAAAATCATTATTATAATTAATGAGCAGGTAATGAGTACTGTTCTGCATCCCCTCTTGTGATTAAACAACTGCTGAATTTTCTTTCCAAATGTGTCTTGGCTTCCTTTTTAAACAGCATCTTACCGAATATAATGTGATAGTTGTATCTAATCAGTAGAAATATAAACAAACACTGACTGATGAGAAAACTAACAATGCTGTACCAGACAAGGGTTTCTGTATTGTCAACCGATCAGATGGCTCTGGGAAGCCCTTGAGAAAGGCTTGAAAGAAGTGAACAAATGTCTCTACATCAGTAGCACTCCATGAATTTGTCTTTTTATGCCACCGGCCATCACCACAGATTCAATAGATTCCATGACTTAATTATGAATAAAACTTCTTGTGTTTGTCACTTTGCCCTAACCTACCAGTTCTGAGGAAGACCTATTCCAAGCAGTTGGGTGTAGGGGAGGAGGAGAGAGAAATATGAATATCCACATTCTCCAGACCACATGCACAACTCTATATAAAACTACCATGTTCTTTTTCTGCTTGGTTTTCTTCCCCCACCCACCCACACTAAAAAGTCATTAGCATGGTAGCATTCCTTCATAGAGAAGGTAGTCTGCTGCCTGATCATTCTGACTCCCCTGATTTACATCTCTAAAATATCCTTGTAAACCTGTTACAAGCAGAACACTGCATGGTAATCCAGACAAATACTTTCCACTGGCTTCCACATAAACTCAACCAAGGCAACTAGTTATCCATTCGACTAATGCCAGTGGTGTTATGGCCACAGTAAGGATGCAAGCTCTGTAGGCTGCTTGATACACTTACTAAGCCAATGATCTGCTTCTTCCAACATACAGTGGTACCTCAGTTTTTGAACGTAATCCGTTCTGTGAGTTTATCATACTACATAAAAACCACTAAGACTCATGATTTAGATCTATGTTTTTGTGGTGCTGACAAGCATCAGATCTGTGGTTGTGTTTTTTTTAATGTACAGTCTAAGATTTAATTTGATGGTGATGGTTTTGGTGGTGGTACTTATGGTCATGCAAATTTGGAAAGGATCATTATAATTCTACCATATCTAACTTGCACTATATCTTGACTCTTCAGAAAAACAACGAGTGCATGTGCACTCTCTGTTTCTTTGATCACTTCCAGATGACCTTTTTATTGAGCATTCATCATGAGATTAGATGATGTGAGATTAGATGATGCCAGCTATTTACTTCTTATTTTCAGGAAGGTTATACAATGTTGTATCAAGCAACTGTTACCCCAATGTGTTCTCCTATCGCTTTCTTTCTCACTAAGAGTTTAATCTTTTGGGGACAGTGGGTTTGTGGTGCAAGACCTCCAAATCAACTCTAATTGCACAACCTGAATTTCCTGATATATGATTTAACGCCCAAACCAAAACAGTGACTGCCTTGTAGTGCCCTTTTTGCAGCTCAAAGATGAGGAGGAATGATGGGATTGGGGAAAGAGAAGTAACAAGGGTACTCTCTCAAAATTCCACATGTGCCCGTGGACCACAAAACATTGGCAATCTTTGATTTGGTTGTTTATTTTATTTTTTTGTTAAATAGAATGTTATACGCAACCTTAGTAGGAAACAAGAGAGAAGGGTAAATTCTGGAAAGGTTGAAGGGTGAAGCATATGCTCCCACTGTCTCTAATTTCTGATATCACATCCTGGTGAAACTCTCACATCTATTTTTGCCTTTCTGGCATTCTTTTTAAGTGTGTCTAGTTATGAACTGCTAGAGTTGTCATCCTTTAGGGTTTAAGCCCTTACCCAGGGTTTCTCGAAATAAAATGTGATCTTTTAAAAATGAAAAAATTAGGGCTCTACGAGTTTTCATCAGTGAAATGCTGGAGCGCATGTTGAAGAATGACTCTCTTCACATATTTTTTTCCTGTGATAACTGTGGGGTTTCATACCTCACTGAGGGGGGATAAGTGCAATAATGCAATTTAATTCTATTTAAACTGGAATTGGAAATAGCACTTCTGATCTATATTTTCTCATTTATATCACCCCTTCCTTCCATTTTCTTTGACATTATACTGCACATAAGCACACCCACTTGCAGATATTTGGGTCACCATCACCTCACTTATCATATGACTTTTAGTTTCCCAGTGATGACACCAAACATTTAAACACATCCTATTTTAATCTGAACATTTCTTCACTTAGCATAAATTAGTATACCAGATGTCACCTTTTAATTAACACATTGGAATTTGGGAGCTGTAGCTTTCTCTGGTAACAAACTTTCCATCACACCGACATCTGTGATTTATGCTTCCAACTTGTATGCAATGTATTTACATAATCTTTTTGATTTAAGCAAAGATAACATATCCTTACAGTTCTGTAGAACTAAATCCTGAGGGGATAGTTAAAACCCAATCAATGCTTGGCTTAAAACTTCCTCTTCTAATGCTAGTGATCATAAGTGTACACCATCAAATATTCTCATAGTGAAACTCTGTAAACTGGGTTGGGGAAGGGGGGTGCGATTGTATCAACCCCACAGTTAGCTTCTGCTGTGCAAAACAAAAAGGAAACACATTGCACATGAAACGGAAACTCTAGAAGCAACTTAATTTTAAGTCTTCAAATGCATGAAACTGATTGCATTTGTTCAGCTGCTAACCTATTCCTCAGAGATATTTGATAAGTAAGGCATTTATGCTTATGTAGTGCTCTGTAAAAGCCTGCTTTGCTTGCTTGAGCACGCTAAGCAAAAGGAAGTCTGCATAATGCAGCAATAATTTTGACCCTCAGCAGGGGTATGGCCTGGCTCTTTGCAGGTTTGACTGTAAGGAGAATGGCAGTCAATATTCCTTGCTTCTCATGCTTCCAGTGTGCATAGATATGAAGGGAATGCACTCTCACAACTTTTATCATATCCATTTGGAGCACGCACACCTCCCACTATGCACCCAATAGCTACAACATGTAAAAGAGCCTTTCTTATAAGGACATAAAAGGACACAATTAAAGCCTGCTGATTCACAGCCACAGTTCATCTAGTCTAGCATTTAATTCCCAATGGAGGCCAGCAGAATTGCTCCCAGAAGCTCACAAGCAGGCACAACTATGACGCTATTTGTCCTCAGCATATGGTATGTATTATGGAAATATATAGCATAGAAGTTGGTAACATATTGAATCTGAACCTGAAGAACATATTTAGCTATCATGACTAACAATCAATAGACTCATCCTCTATGGCAACCTTCTTCAAACCTGAGGCACCATATATTTTGGAAAGCATGGACAATGATCAAGAATGGTGGAAGTTCTGGTTCAACAACATCTGGGGATCTGAAGTAGCAGAAGACTGCTTTAAAGTTTATTAAGGTTTCCTTATACCAGATGGTCCAATGGTCCAAATGAGCTCCTTATATCCAACATATGAAATAAATAAAACATTAATCTTTCTTGGAATTGCCAATGAACTAGAAAGATATAAGGCCCCTTCATTCTGAGTTGAGTGTTAGACCCCAGTCTTGGTGCAGTTCCTGGCAAATTATAAAGCCATTATTTTTCAAGTTTTATTTCACATTGAAAAGACCATTAAACAGAATGTCAAAGCAGTATTACAAAGCCTAGAGTCCATAAAAATTAACAGTGTGATTATGAACAGATGCACAAACTGATTAGTAAAAATAAAGAGACCATTTGGCATGACGACAAGTCTTAATTGGGCTCTTTGAAATTACACTGAACTGTGTTTAGTTAAACCTTCCTCTTTCCCATTGAATTAAATAAAAACCAGGCAAACCTTATAATAAATAATGAAAATCTATGCTGAGGTAGAGTGGGGAGGGAGAGAGAATGAATGAATGAATGAATGAATGAATGAATAAATAAATAAATAATATACAACCCTTCATCTGATGAACGCAGGGTGGTTCACAGTATAAAAATACAAAACGATTACACAAAATACATAATAAAAACAAAAACAAATAATCCCCCTCCCACAAACACATGCAAAAGGATGCAGAATGTTAATCAGCCCAAAGGCCTGTTTCAAAAGAAGCACTTTCACTTGGTGCCTAATATGTAGCAAAGGTGTCAGGCGAGCCTTCCAGAGGAGAGCATTCCATATGCGGGGAGCCACCACAGAAAAGGCCTGTTCTTGTGTTGCCACCTTCCATACATCTCATGGAGGAGGCACACAAAGAAGGGCCTCAGATAATGATTGCAGGGTCTGGGTCAGTTCATATGGGGAGAGGCAGTCCTTGAGGTATTGCAGTCCTGAGTCATTTAAGGCTTTATTGGTCAAAACCAACACTTTGAATTTGGCCAGGAAATAACTGGCAGCTAGTGCAGTCAGGCAAGGATTGCTGTAATATGCAACCCCCCGTGGAGCAACCTGGCAACCAAATTCTGCAACAGCTGAAGTTGTTACTAAACAGCCTTCAGAGATAGCGCTAGGTATAATGCATTGTAGTAATCTAACCTAGAGGTTGCTGAGCAGAAATTATGCTATCCCAGTGCAGATATGGGCACAGTTGGACCATCAGATGAGCTGATGGAATGCACTCCATGCCATGGAGGCCACCTGAGCCTCGAGCGACAGCACAGGATCCAGAAGAAGACCCAAGCTTCGTACCAGCTCCTTCAGAAGGAGTGTAACTCCATCAACAGAAGGCAACCTTCCATTCATCCATTCTAGAGAACTACCTACTAACAGTGCCTGAGTCTTATCTGGAATAAGCTCCAGCTTGTTGTTTCTTATCTAGCCATTACTGAGACAAGTCAATGGTCCGGCCCATCCACTGCCATATCTGCAGAGGTAAAGAAGAAGTAGAGCTGTATGTCATCAGCATATTGCTGACAACGTACTCCAAAACTTTGGATGCACTAGGACAGTGCATCCCCATGGTCATCATGGCAGTCATGAGGTCCTGAGCAACCCAGAGCCTTGGTATGGAAGTCCCACCCCCCACCCCACCCCCAAACCAGAAGTCTGGGAGTCTTCTGAGACTAGGTATGCTGACTTGGGCCATACACTGTAGGTGCCCAGCAGACACACATTGTGTGCCATGTCACTATGTCATGACATGGTGAGCACTCCAGGAGCATGATGGTAACTGGGCCAGGGCCTGCACCTCCACTGTAGGGCCTTTGCTGAGGCCCACTGAGGCTGTGGTTGCACCCTGGTAGCATGTCTGCAGCTGCAGCAGGCTTCAACAGAGGTAAGGCAGCAGTGGGTTGCAGTGGGGGGAAGAAGGCCTGGTACCTAGGGCCCCCTGGAGTTGGAGCCAGTGTCTGAGACAATCACTGTCAGCTCAAGCTGGGCAACTGCTGGACAGTCAACCAGCAGAATCCCTAATCTGTCCCAATTCCCCAATGCCAGGAAAACACACACTAGATCCCAACTCAACTGGACAGAGCCTGGAGTGAAAGAATTTCTATAGACCACAGCAACTTCCCTCCATCCGACTATCCCAGTTAACAGCCTAGCAGCTATATTTTTGGCAAACTCAAATTTCTGAGTAATCTTCAATGGCAGCCTGACATGCAACACACAGCAATCATTTTATCTGGATGTTACCAGGCCATAGTTAAGAGTATTAAGGCCCAAGAAGGGATGCAGATGGTGTGCCGGCTTTAGCTTGTGCAAGATACTTTTTGGCCATTGATACTACTTGGAAATCAAGTGAAAGAGCTGCATCTAACACCAATCCAAGCTCAGGGCTGGATTAACCATTAAGCAAAATAAGCATGTGCTTGGGCATCAAGGGAAGGGAGGGAACCCCAGAAATTTTCCATTGTCAGATTTTTAGCATTCATGGTCACAAGTTGCTCAGCTGAGCATTCATTTTCACAGTTGAAGTATATAAAAAATCCCAACAGAACAACTATGTTACAAAGTAAATAGAAGCAAGTATAGAAGAAGATATGTTACATAAAATGGCTTTGCAATTTGTAAAAGTAGAACTTTTTTCCAAATATAAATAAAGTGGAAGTATATAAAAACAAACATTATTTTCCATCTTGCTGCAGGTTTTGTTTCATTTCAAAAATAATATGTTATTTTACAGTTTACTGTTGTTTATGTTTTGAGTTAGATATACATGGGGACACCAAAATATTTTAAGTGTTTAGGGCTTAATCCCACCATGTCCAAGTTGCATAGCTAAACTTTAGGAGAATTGCAACCACAGCAAATACATTGTTTCAAATACATTGTTAGTGTGAGAGAAAAGGCAGTTCAGTGAGGATGAAATATATACAATCATATTTATTTCCAAAATGCAGGGTGGGTGGGTGTGTGATAGAGAGAGAGAGAGAGAGAGCCAGTCAAGTAATACTGCTAGATACCGGATTATGAGACCAAATCATGAGATTAGTAAATGCACTGCAGATAATCAATTAGAGGTAACTATAGAAATTGCAATCCCCATAAAATTGCATGATAGGAAACGAAGAGAACTTCCTCATCAATAGTTCAGTATATGAATATAGTCAGCTTCTAATAACGGGCAAAGGTTAAGCGCACACAAATGGTTGACCTCACCCCTCCAAGGATTCCACCCTCATCCTCAGCTTGCACATGGGAAGAACATCTGCCAAAAGTACATCCAATTGAGCTATAATCAATGTTGAGTAAAGATTGAAAAGGCTTTCTTTGCACAGTGTCTGGCAAATTGGTCACAGTAGACCACTGAGGAAATTTCCGCCCCATCCCTGGGAGCCAAGACGTAGAATCCAGCCAGACTGATTGCTCAGAAGGTATTGTTCTACAAAATATACACTAATTTCAGTGCCCAAGTCAATTTCAGAAATTAACTGCAGATTCTCAATAAGTACGGAGTTAAAGTCATTAGCTGCTGAATATCACCATAGTGACTGCTGGCTTGAGTACATACTCTGATTAATGCCAACTACACAGGTGCAAAATAAGGACACAAATTCAAAATACTCCCCATTTATATTTCTAGAAAGGGGAAGGGTTTCAGGAAAGGAGAGCTCCTCTCATAATACATCAGTGCATTAACAACTGGGGAAAAGTATATTTTGAGACCATTATTCAAAACTTGGTGACTTCACGGTACCAGATAATGAGAAACTGAGGTAGTAGGACTAATGCAAGATTCAGCTGTAAAGTTGGGGGGGGGGGGGAATGAACCGCTACTTTGAATAATTGAACGCACGTTCCTAAAAAAGAAAGAAAAGCTAACATACAAGTATGAACCAAGCATGCTTCGTTGCTGACTTGAACATTTTCCCATTTACTTTGTTTTTTTATATACTTAAGGAAATAACTGGATTTTATTAGAAGAAGATGTGGTTTATATAACATTGCATGTTAATTCTATAGAATAATAGCAATGTGGAGATGTAAAGCAGCTTATTTCTCAATTTCTACTTGTAGGCTAATGTAATTAGCTATATTTGCTGGTCCTAAAAATTACCATGAAGACAGAAGTTCCCCAAAATATAAAAGCAAAGATTGTGCACATGTATGATCCTGCTAACATTGTAGAGAAATACACATTATAGGTGGAAACTTGAGGAATTTTTTTCTTTTGGCTCCAAAAAGGTTTATTGAGAATCAACAGAAAGAACGTTTTTAAAAAGGGGCTGGTGGTGAAAAATGTGTACATATTTGTATGTGAGGGGAATATTTTAGATTTCCCAGCAGTAGCACTTTGATCTTTCGCATGAGAAAGAGAATGCTGCCCTTGCAAGCGTCACAGTGGGGGGTGAGGATGAGAGTAACATAAACCAATTCTTCTAGGCTACTGCAGAGTTGTAGTGGAGGCAGGCCTAAAAACCCATCCTTGCAAAGCCCCAGCAATGGGGAAATTTGTTGCAAGATGCAAACTGCCATTAGAACTTATGCTAGTACATAAGATGATAAGAAGAGCCTGTTGGATCAGGCCAATGACATCATGTTCTCACAGTGGCCAAGCAGATGCCTATGGGAAACTGACTGGCAGGATTCGAGCACTACAGCACTCTCCCCGTCTGTGGTTTCCAGCAGCTGGTATTTGGGAAGATCACTACAGTGGAACCTTGGTTCCTGAACGCCTCCATTGCCGTACGTTTTGGTTCTCAAATGCCGAAAACCTGGAAGGAAATGCTTCCATTTTCAAATGTTTTTCAGAACCCGAATGTACAATACAGCTTCTGCTGAGTGGAAGAAGCTCTTGCAACCAATGGGAAGCCACAACTTGGTTTTCCAATGTTTCGGAAGCTGAACGGGCTTCCAGAATGGATTTTGTTCAAGAACCGAGGTACCACTGTACCTCCAACTGGGCGGGCAGGGTAGAGCGATCAGGGCTAGTAGCCTTCTCTTCTATGAATTTGTCCAGTCCTCTTTTTTAAAGAAGAAGAAGAAGAGTTTGGATTTGATATCCCGCTTTATCACCACCCGAAGGAGTCTCAAAGCGGATAACATTCTCCTTTCCCTTCCTCCCCCACAACAAACACTCTGTGAGGTGAGTGGAGCTGAGAGACTTCAAAGAAGTGTGACTAGCCCAAGGTCACCCAGCAGCTGCATGTGGATGAGCGGGGACGCGAACCCGGTTCACCAGATTACAAGTCCACCGCTCTTAACCACTACACCACGCTGGCTCAAGCCATCTAGGCTGGTGGCCTCCAGGAACCTGTGGGAAAGTAGTTTTAGGCCCATGTCAGGAAAGAGCAACGACCTCAAATGTGAGCTCAAGCAAAGTAAAATGGCAACTGATGGAAAATAGAAAACAGCTATACTGTTAAATGTGAACGATAGAGTTTCATGTCCAAACAGATGAAAAACTATTCTTAAATTCTAAAAGAGAGATAGAGAGATTACATTAGGTTGACAGCACCTCACCCATTCTACACTAGGTTCCTATTGCCTTCCCAGCATAATACAAGACACTTATATTTATTGGTAAAGCCCTAAATATCTTTGGTCCACCATCATTTCTTTTTCAAAGTGTGACCAAATTAAGACCCTGCTAATATTATCCATATGCTATTTGTGGACATGAGTATCCACTTTGAGCAACACAGGTACACAGAGGAGCTCAGCAGCTGCCTCTCATTTCCTGCACAGGTTCATTTCGAACATCGTGTGTAGCTGTGCATAGTACTGCACTGCTAATTGAGCTGCACAATTCTTTACAATGCAAATTTCAGGGTTTATCTGCTCAGAAACCTCCAGTTGAGTATGTATAAGATTGTATCTGAATAAGTTCTTAATTATGTGACACTCCTAATGTTTAGGTTTATATTAATAAGTAAAATGGTATTTTTCTGGCTAGATATTTCCATAGGGCAAGTGATTTGGGAACCCTTAGCAAGGACCACATGGGCTCCAATACAGAAATCTGCATAAGCTTGAATATATTATGAACCGCTTAAACACACACGTTACCCTATTTATTTCAAGTGACATGCATACATATTCAGTTTTGAGGGAAACTCTGGTTTGCAGCAGAACTCTGCAGGCAACCATAATTCCCGCACCTGTGCAAAATGTTGCAATAAAGTTTTATGTTCTCTGGATATCATATGCTAAATAATTCACAAGTACTCAGTAAATGTGACCCAGGATGAATTACCTGAGTTACCACTTTAAATGGGTTTATAAATTCAACTGAGTGGTAGGGTTATGATTTGGTTAGAATGTGAGTTCCAGGAGATTAGCTATTCTCAGATTTCAACATATGCTGAGGTTTCATATTTAGTGGTCTTCTGTTTTGTTAAGGTTTCTTTCCTCCCTTCCCAGTGTCCTAGTAACATTTCTTTCACAACCTTTCAAAGAAAATGATTTCAGGTGTCCCTTGTCTGTAAGGACAATTCCTCTTTGCATTGCATGATAGCTCTATGGAACATGATGGAGTTCTTAATTACACAAAACTCAGTGGCCTAAACAATCCTATAGCAATAGGTCAGCACCATATTGCCCATTATATTTTGAAAGCATTGTCTAAAACCAAAAGGTAGGTTTAAAAGTGATCTAATCATAGACTTGGATGTTGCTCCCATGCCCTATCACAGGCATAGGCAAACTCTACCCTCCAGATGTTTTTGGGACTACAACTCCCACCATCCCTGACCACTGGTCCTGTTAGCTAGTGATGATGGGAGTTGTAGTCCCAAAAACATCTGGAGGGCCAAGTTTGCCTGTACCTGCCCTATCATATGTTGTTTCAGAGTCCTTCAGTAGTTTGCGGAGTTGAAGGGGAGTGGGCAGCTAAGAAACTCTACTGTGTGGGCAGAGTTATGCTTGTCCCTCTTTGCATCCACCTGATTAACATCATGCCACTCATAGGGTTTTTATCTTTTTATAGCTGTTAATCTACCCTCATATGTGTTTCCATGATGGCAGAACCATTCATGAGTTTCTAAAATTGTGTCACTATCCTAGACATAATAGCTTAAGTCTTGTTAAATCTCTAAGCAGAGAACCTAAGTGGGTATAGGATTTCAGCCTTCACTATAGTTAAAAGTAAAAAAAAAATTAAAATGCAAGCCAGTGCATTGTGAAAACACTGGTGGAGAATGACAAGAGACATGCGTTTATTTATTTTTATCACTTTTTTAAAAGTACTTGAAAGGTCATGCATGTGAAGTGGGCCTGAATGTTTAAGTGCCAGCTCTGTCAGTCTATTAAAGCAGTGTTTCCCAACCTTGGGCCTCCAGCTGTTTGTGGACTGCAATTCCCATCATCCCTGACCACTGGTCTTGCTAGCTAAGGTTGATGGGAGTTGTAGTCCAAAAACAGCTGGAGGCCCAAGGTTGGGAAACACTGTATTAAAGGATCAATTCCAGCATGCCCTCTAAGAGTGCAGGGTATTTACTGAAGCCTTTGCTTGGGAACAAAGGAATCTGCCTTATACATAGTTAGACACCCGACTCGTATTTCTATAATTGTTGGGCCCAGCACAGGGTGGGAAAGTGACTGGTCAGGCAAAAGGCCTCTCTTTCCCCTCTGAACTCCACCCACCCTGGCATAGCAACTCTGATATGCTGAAATTGGGTATTTGGTGGGGGAAGGAGAATGTCATGGTGCTTCTCCACTCTGCGCCATGCCCAGCTTTTAAAAAATGAAAGAAGAGGGACCAGATGCTTCAATCCTAACTGTCCCTGCCACTAATTCCCAAGTGGGCAACAGTACCTTTCCTACCCAGGTTCCCTAACCACGTGAGAATGAATGACTAGTTCACTGGGAGCACTTCTTTAGCTAAGGGTTCCATCTTAATTGCCAACCAATAACTTATTTGCTGATTTGCTAGATTTTTTTCTGACCGGCATGCTCCCAGTGACTGTGATTAGTGCTTAATGTGTCATGCTTAACATCATCACTGGGGGCCCGCCGACATGACATCAACAGGATGCCTCAGGTTTGGGCCCTGTAGTCTCAGGGTCTGGAAAGCTGCTGACCTGGAAATGCTAGCAGCAAGGGAACTCAGTACCAAAGCATCCAGCCCAGACCCTGCAGAAGCTACTCTTTCCTTCTCCACAAAATGCTCAGTGCAACATCACAAAAGGATACTGTGCAGTGATTTGACCCCAGAGGCACGGGGGTGGGTGGATAGCTGCAGCCGCTGCAGTGTTTTTCTATTCAGAACCAATTCCGTTGTTTTTTTTTGGGGGGGGGGTGTATTAGCCGAACTATGCTGCATCTGGGTCTGTCTTTATAAACACTCCACACACACATACAGATTTTGTGATATCTTAAATAAAATGTTTTGCTATGTTTGATCCTAATTTTCCTCCAAATTATGCAAATATGTTCATTAATTTATAGCTGATTTAAATTTAGTTTATGTGGCAAATTATAAGCATCCAGCTATAGTGCCTGGGACAACAAATTACAGTTGTGAAAATGTTACTTGAATTAGCATCGCTCAGCATAGCTGTCAATCCTAACCAAAAGGCACAAGGGCTGAGTAACCAAGGGCAATGAATTCTTTCACATAACTACTGCTCAAAAATGTGCAAAAACTTTAAGAAACATGCAGACACAGTTTGGTTTACTCTTACATATACCATCCCTTTTTTAAATAAAAAAAACATGCTAAACAGACATCTCACAGGTTCTGTTTTGAGTTCTCCGTTGCCTCCCAGAACAGGTTTGCTGACAATTTTAGACCTTCCCGATTGGAGATTTACGGTCATATAGGTAACACACAAGTTATGTGAAAATAAATCACACATCAGCCTTCCTGACTTCCACTAACACATTTGACAGAAAGATTTCGACAGATAAAGAACAAATGATCTAGAATATTAAAGGCACCCTCTGTGGAAAAGTAGGTAATTTGGAGGAAGCAACCAAGCCTACGGTTTGCTGTATGTCACATTTGGAAGAGTATCCAGTCATATGGGCAATCTCAAGCGAGAGAGAGCAGCCCAACAATCTCTACTTAAAAGCAACAAAAAAGAGGACCAGTGTTCTAAAATGAGCACTCACACTTCACACTTCGGGTGCACTTTGCTGGATTGCACGTGGTGCTTATGACCCCAGGGAACTTACCCGTTTGTATGGGCTGGACTGCCTCTCACTGTTATTCTTTGGGGTTCACGCCCAGCCCCAGTAGTCAAGTTTCACTGCTGGCAGGTAGGGCCAGTCGCATAAATAGGAGGCGGAGCCGACAGCAGCCAGGCAGTCAGCTCAGGAGCTTCACCCACCCAACCCTCCCTTTGTTTAATGTTTCTTGTTTGCAGGTTAACTTTTTCTTCCTGTTTAGCGGGTGCTGCTACAGTCTTTGGACTGGTTGCTGTTGAAGAGCCGGGAAGAAATTTTCCTGCGTTGTCAGGTTTTGTCTTCCCTGTAGCAATTCATCACAACTTTGGCAGTTTAAGGCCTTGGGCAGAATCCTTTAGTCTTTTCTTCCCTAAAATGGGAGGGGGGCGGTGAAGTGGTGACTCATGTCCTCCCACCTGCGGTGGCGATTCCAGAGTCCCCTCTTAAAGGGGTTGTCACCCATATGGGTGTCACTGGCCATACACCGAAAGGTTGTCAGTGAACTACCCTGCGTGCGGGGATATGGGGTGAGCTGCCTGCTACACTAACATCTCGCAGATCACCCCCATATCCCATTTTACCCTGAGGAGCCCCAGTTCCCCCGGATGGGGGGCTGGGAGGGATACACGCCCAATGTCTAAGCCAAGGTCTTCCTACATTTGAGAGTTTAATAAACTTGTGGCCAAATTTTAATTCCGTAACACGTTGTCATGAGTCATTATTCCTTTCTGGTGGTCCCTGGGGCGGTCACCACCTGGTCACGCAATATATACAACCACCTAAGTTGTAGTGCCAGAATTCCTAAGGTACTGGCACACACCTGAGGTCATTCATGAGTGGATGAATGCTGTGAATTAAAAAATAAAGATACAACTTACAAGTGCAAACTCACTCTAAAGCAGATATGGACTCTGTCTGCATGAGCAGATGCAAATGGATATTGTGAATGTTACCACTACTTAAGATGGCTGCCTATCCCTTTCTGTTGTTGTTTTTTTAAATAATTTTTATTAACCGACCAATCAAATCAAATCAAATCAATTCACATCACATAAATTCTGAATTACAAAGCCGAATTTTAATTTTTTTGTTGGGGGTACCCATATTTCAAGTTCAGAAGGGGATTCCAATCATCTTCTTGCTGCTGCGTTAATATCCACAAATCTGTCCAAATAATGTTCATATTTCTATCCAGTCCTATCTTGCTGTTCCCACGTCTCATCTTATTCATATATTTTTCTTTTTTCTTTGTGATCTCTTCTGATAATCTCCTTAAGCAGGTAAACACCAGTTATAATCCTGTGTGAATTTTTCCGTTTGTCCAATCACCATATTGAGATGGTTTCCATATATCATCACTTCCATAAATAAAAGCACTCTTTCCATCATTCATCTTCGCAAATCTGTCGCCTACTTTAGTCCTCTGAGGAGGCCGCCCGCAATATTCCTCTTCCCAGACATAAGTCTTTTGACAGAACTTGCCAAAATGGCGACGCTGTTTTTTTACTGCGTCATCCCAAAGCTCTTAAACTTTCCACGATCTCCTTAAAACATGCTTTTGGTTAGAAGTTATCTCCACACAGTCTTAAATCATCAGCTTAGGTCATTTAAGTGGCATTTCTGACTTGGGGGGGGGGGATTCTTGGTTAATCACATAAAGAAAAGAAAGGAAAGTTTTTTCCCCCTCCATCCAGTCCCGTTGCCGACATACCGAGCCTTGGTGTGTCTTCTCATGATATCTGACCCGTCTTCTTTCTCAAGGATCTCTTCAATTAGCAGTCTTTACTCCCCTTTCTTCCTTGAAATATGTGCATTTGCTTCCACCTAATTGTTTCTTTTGAAGTTGCTGCAGCTAGAGGCGCGAATCAGAGACAGCGTCCAGGAGAGCCGAGGTCCGCACAAGGGCTTTCTGCCTAGTGCCCCCACCCCCTCGAATTCGGGGGTGGTATAGGGCACAGCAGGCAAGGGCAGTCCCCACACACACACTTGGGGGGGCAGGGAGGCTGCTTACTCCCATCACAGCCTCTTAATTACCTCGTGTGGGTCGGAGAGATGTTATTGTCGGCCATCTTCCAATGCGCCCCTAGTGGCCCCCGGCTGCCTATCCCTTTCTGGAATGGTCATCTCATATCCATCCAGTAGCTTTCTGAGTAGACATGGGAAGGGGTAAAATTGTGATACAGAAGAAATCAGTGGGTGCAAGTGGGTGGTACAAGGTAAACTGCTACACACACAGTGACCTAGCACTCAGCCATTAGATATAAAGCAAACATTATGTGGCTACTTCTATGACTGAATTGGGTTTGACATTCACTGTGAGAAGAACCTGGAATCTTGCTTACTTAAATTCAGATTGTTTCGGGGACTTGTACTCTTGCAATTTGTGTTCCTGACTTCGTATATCTAGAGAGTTGCATGTGGGTGACTAAGTGTGGTGCATAAATGTATCCACAATTTCTCTCTAGACTTTCTAATTAAAGGAGCGAGGGAATACAATGTATTAAAATGCATATGGGACAGAACAAACAAATGATTGAATTAATTGTGTTTAAAAGTGATCAAGATGCTGAAACAATTTTTTATTCTCTCCTCCACCCCCTCCCCAATTTAAGTTTCAATTATGGAGGAGGAACAGGCTTACCTCTATTTACCATGCAGTTTTGTTTTAATTACTATTTTCCCCACCCCTTTTTAAAAATGCCTATGATGAATCACAGTCCCCTGTTCTCACTCCAGGTGACTGCCAGACCTGTGTCTTCCAAAGGTGTGCTGGACCCAAGACAATTAAGGCTTTAAAAAGTTATCATCAGCGCTTGAATTGTACCTGGAAACAAATTGGTGGAAACAAATCCCAGCATCCCTGTCCATTGTCCATACTGGTTGGTGCTGGAGTTGTGAATCCAACAACATATGGAGGGTCACAGGTTCCTAGCCTGAAGATTGGTTCTCTACCCCTTAGCATGTGGGATTCAAAGCCTAGAATACTGATGTCAAAAATGCTGCACAGAATTGTGTGTGTGTTAAAATGGCGATGGTGTAAACTGATTTGTGGCTACACTAATTCTAATGCAGAAAACATTTACCACCACTTTCAGGGCAGATCAGAGCAATGCATTCTGTTTGGAACTTTCCTTGAAATTTGTTTGAATATCATAGTTGGTATAGAATGCCAGTTTGCTGGGTATGTTGACAACAGGGGGATTATATCAGCCAAATGTGGTGGGGTGTGTGTTTTTTTTGTCTTGGAAGCCAGCACTGCAGCACATTAAATGCAAGGTCTTACTTCTGAAGTATTAAACTCTGCACAGCCAGGACCCTGATCAATGACAGATTGGATTATGTCCCAGCTCCCCTTACACAGGCAGTGCTTTGCTGGATAGATGCCCTCTCAGTGCACAGACATCAATTCATGACAGCTAGAGTGTGTGCTTTCTCAGTAGATGGATCTTACTTTTAGAATTATTTCTCATTTAAAGTTCATCTAAGGCAGAGCTGAACCACAATGTGGGCATTTTTTATGTATCAGTGCATGTAATATTTTCAGTGGGTCTTTTTAGTTTGATGCTTGAACTGTTAAGATACACTCTATATTATTTATTGTTGGCAGCTACGTAGAACAGTTTCTGAAAATTGTTTTCCTAATACTTTTGAACTGACAGTCTAAATGGGAGCCGGTGCATACTGTAGTTAAGAAGTCTGACAAATTTGCCATACTTCCTTGTACTATGAAATGGTGGCTATACTTTCTAGGTATGGCATTATCTAAAGTCACCCAGTGAGCTTTTGGCTGATGGGGATTTGAACTAGGACTTCCAGCTTAAAGCTGACATACTTCATCACAATGCTAGGGGCCAGACAAATTAGATGGAACACTTAAAGGCTCTCAACTGAGCAGAACTTAACCGTCTTCCATTCCTGAACTTGGCCTGGTAAGAAACCAGCAGCCACTGCAGATCTTTGAGTAGATGTATAATATTCTGATAGGATCTCAGGATAATTTTGCACTAACTGGATTCTCCAGACTAACCACAAGGAAAGCCCCTCACAGAGTGCATTGTAGTAATCTAATTTACCCATTCCTGGACTACTGTTTTCAAGCTATCCTGGTCCATAACCTGTCACAGCTGTTGCAGATGGTAAAATGCACTCCTAGGTACCAAGGCCACCTTGGCTTTCAGTGAGAAAATGGGACCAGTCTCTCATAAAATAAAATGTTAACCATGCTGCAGATCCAGCCAGTCAAATCTCCTCTGCTAGATTTAATAAGCCAAGGAGGACAGGAATCAATAGGTCAAATGGTCAGAGGCAGAGCTGCAAGCACCTTGTCAATGTATTCAGGAAACATAAATGGAAAGTGATTGCACAAATGCAGCACAGGATGTGGCACTGGGCACTTCAACAATTGTGAAGTCAAGGCCTCTCTGAAGTTAAGTGACTCCCCTCAGAACGTGAAGCTTGTTGGTTAAAGTGGTTCTCTGAGAGCTTCAGGGGTCGTTCCCCCACAATGAGAGTCAGCAATCTCTACACTACCAGAAAAAGCTCAACCACCCAGCTGCCTGAGGGTGCAGTAAAGGCTAGAAAGTTCACTTCTTCGCTGCCCACACTAACACATATGAGAGGCGTGCTCTAGTTGTCATTTGGCTTGCTTTGCAGCTGCTCAGAATGCCAGGGAGCCAGTCAGACTTCATAATACCAGAAATGACACTGGCTAGTGATCATGTCAAGCACCTGTCTCATCTCATTAGTCCCTGCGATGCTGTGGACTTCCAACAGGACTGCCAGGACTTTACAGGATCATTAGCTTTATTCAAATGATTTGTCTTCATACTGAGAGCAGAGGTGCCAGCTCTTGGGGCCCCTGGATATTTTTGGGGTGGGTGATGGTTCCCTCCCCCCATGTCAGAGTGCAGAGGTGGAGAGCAGTGGCACAGCTCCAGTGGCCGGCTCCTCCTCCTGCCATGGAGAGGAAGGATGGTCAAAACCTCCCACTGGTAACGGTGCCAGGAGGGGGAGGAGCCACTGACCATTGAAGCCACAAGGCTACCATGTTTGGCTCCGCTTCCAGCTTCTCCCAACGTCCTGGCATGTTGGGGGACAACACAATGTTGTGCCCGCACACCCTCATTGCCCTTGAAAGCTGGCACTTCTGACTGAGAGGCAAAAAAAGCCTGCCTGGTAAATTAGTTGAGTCACATATGTTGCTCATAAAATGGCTATTATGTTATACTGGATGGCAACACATCTTTTTCTTGGTGTTACAGTGCAGAAATGAGCCAACATGCTGGCCACAGAAGTCATGGACTGCTCAATTTTGCATCTCCTGCCCCCAACCAGAAACTGTCTTAATCATATTCCATAACCTGTACACATAGGTTTCCTTTTCTTAATTATTCATTTTATATTTATTATTATTATTCAAATGTAACATGTATTTGATCAAATGAACTCACCAGGTGCAAGGAGAGGGGGGGGGGGACAGCAGAAGCAAGAAGAAACTACGTTTATTTGTTTGTTTGTTTAGCTAGCCAGCCAGCTAGCTGCATACACTATCATCATTGTCAGGATTCTAGGGTATTATCAATATCACACCATGTCAATTAGTTCCTGCGAAGTACTGATGGAAACCTAACAACATTAGCAGCAAACTCTACTCATGTTGCAAGATAGGATGCTGTCAGGCATAAATTAGGGAGCACTGATACAGATTTTCGAAAGAACTCTCAGACAGCTTGTTTGACTTCTGTCTGGGGAAGGATGTGAAGAGATGGGGATGAAGGGGAAAACGTACTATTTTGGGCTGATTTCAAAACTATCTTAATTATTAATCCATTACGTTCATGCGCCTGTGCACACAAGCTCCAAATACACAACATAAGCATCCAAAGCTTGTTTTCTTCTGCACCAGGAGAGAAAGGAGCTTCTGACTAAACACCAGGAAGAACTTTCTGATAGTAAGATCTGTTCAACAGTAAAATGAACTGCCTCGGAAGGTGGTGGACTCTCTTTCATCACAGGTCTTTAAGCAGAAGTTGGGTGGCCATGTGTCATGGATGCTGTAGTTGAGATTCCTGCATTGAAGGGGGTTGGACTACATGACCCTCAGGGTCCCTTCCAGCTCTAGAACTCTGTGATTCGATGACTGTATGAAACACATAAATAGTAGGAGGAACAAAACGTGGCAGTCTTTATTTAGGTTGAATCATGGGAAAGACTATTCCATCATAATCAAAGGAAGACAAAATAATCATTTTGAGGTCTGTGTACTATTGTGCATTTGCTGTGGCGGCGAACAATACTATTTCCCTAAAATCACCAGGCGCTAATGTTGTTTATCACACTGTAAGAGGTTACCAACTGTGGTAAGTGAACTTGGAGACCTATCCATAATATTCTGAACATGAAAGCACTTTAAATTCAATTTAATTCTAAGAGAAACTTGAGTGCTAAACCTGGGGCTGCTTCTTTTCTATTGCTTTGTGCTATGCATAGTCTTTGACATGAGTGTCAGCTGAGAGTGTTCTCAGCACTAATGAATCTCTGAAGAAACATTGGCTACCTGTTTCTCTTTGGGGTACATAACCAGGCAGGTACAATGAAAATCAGGGACCACAAACCATTATTATCTCTTTAAAAGGATCCTTTCTGATGATTCAAAACTGTACCAACATAGAATGCAGTGACCCAGTTAAAAAATAATAACTGCAAACGCTTAACAAAAGAATGAATTACAGAAGCCTTTCACAGCAGAAGTGCATTGACATCAAATAGATTGAAAACATATCTTCCTGCTGGGAGAAATAATGTGTGTCCAGTCTATTTTTTTTATTAAAAAAAACTATTGCATACTAAGTAGTGTCCCTAATTAAACCAAATCATGAATTGGTTTAGGATCCACTTTTTGATTAAATGGCTCCTACACATGTTGAACACCTGTTCTATGGAAATAACATGAATAATTAATGAAATCTAATTAACGTGTTCCAAGAAATGCCCTCTTCAGAGTAAAAAGGCAGAGTCAGTAATCTTTCTCACTGATTTGCCCTGGATTAAATAAGAAGGAAATGCTCAGAATACACATTATTGGTAATTTTCTCTTCCTAAGTGACATAGCCATAGCCCCTTTATAGGGACCACAAACTAATTGCCACAATTTGTGCACTGCAAAATAGCAGAATGACTCACTTCATCAACTCCTTGACTGCCTTGCATGGATTTTCTGGAAAACATGAATATGTCCTGCTTGGAATGATTTATTGGTTATCAATGACGAATCAGTTGTTCCAAGGAGCACTTATCCTCCAAGTTCAGTAAGTCTCCCCTCTGCTCTCCAGACCTTCCTTTCTTCAGTCATGCACTGCAGTCATAATGAAGTCGTTCATCCTCTTGACAACAAGGTATACTTTAACCCTTGAATTGAAATGACATCCTTACCATCTTTGCATTACAGATACAGAACATCTGCAGAAAGCAGACTTAATCCTTTCAAATACAAAGCACAGCAAATACACTTCTATAAAACATATAATAATGGTAGCATATAAACTAGAGTGCTTGTTTCTGCATTGGGGATGGCTGAATTATCCACTTGCTGTGAATTATCCAAAAGTAATCTAGTACTGAATAATCATATATCTAGTGATATGCACTACTTTGAATGCTCACAGGCAGTGTGAGTTATTCTGAAGGTAGTGCAGGGATAAATACTAAGATCAGTATCCCTTTCTTATAATTAATGGCTATATAATAAAGAGAAAGGCAATCTATACCAAGTAAGCAGGGGGTGGCTGGAGAAAAGAAACTAAGCAGATTTAGAAGGAGCTGAATAGTTTTTTTCTGCAATACAGAAATTTCCAGTCTGAAATTCAATAATATGTAATATGGGGTGGAGGTGAAATCAGCAACTTAGTGGAAGTTTGACTTATTTATTTCAAGGCCTGTTCACTGGAATGCCCTAGATAGGCATGCTTTTTAACATTGTTTCATACATGTATTTCTAAGTACTGATGATGATAAATTCAAATGGCTTACTTAGATTACCTTTCAGTGGCCAGGATAAGCCTTTTTCAGATTCTCCATTACAGTTAATAGGAAAACCCAGAGCTTTGTTTTACAAGAGCCACTCAGAACTGGGAAACAAGGATCAAAGTGGAGAAAGCACAGAGCAATTTCCCAACGATGGCATTACTGTGGTGGTAAAGGTAATTTTTTACACATGTGGCGGTAATGCAATGTGATCAAACCATTATGGTTTGGGGTATCTAATATAACAGATCTCACTTCCCAGCAGTACTATTACCAATCAACCCATTAGTACACCATAAATACCATAAGTATTTGGTTTCCTTGCTCCTGATGGTAACTTGGCTCGAGGGCGCTCAAAGCTGGAAAACCTCAGGCAGCGGTGCCCAAACTTTTTTCAAAGAGGGCCAGATTTGATGAAGTGAACATGCATGAGGGCTGACCAAAGTTGCTGAGCTTTTCTTAGGATTGAAGTTATTGAGCTTTTTAAAGGATTTTACCCCAGGACATATACTGCTACAGGGGCCAGATTAAATTGGCCGGCGGACCACATTAGGCCCCCAAAACAGACTTTGGACATGCCTGCCCCAGAGGATGCCTCTGAGAAATACTTGCAGTCAAGAGTGTGGGACATCTAACATATCACTGCAGAGTAATAAGAGGCACAGCAAAACATGACGACTTTGATAAAATTTGGTTTCCCTTTGTAAGCTTTGTAAGCGGGTGGCGCTGTGGGTTAAACCACAGAGCCTAGGGCTTGCTGATCAGAAGATCGGCGGTTCGAATCCCCGCGACGAGGTGAGCTCCCGTTGCTCGGTCCCAGTTCCTGTCAACCTAGCTTTTTGAAAGCACATCAAATGCAAGTAGATAAATAGGTACCACTCTGGCAGGAAGGTAAACAGCATTTCCATGCGCTGCTCTGGTTCACCAGAAGTGGCTTAGTAATGCTGGCCACATGACCTGGAAGCTGTACGCCGGCTCCCTCGGCCAGTAAAGTGAGATGAGCACCACAACCCCAGAGTCATCCACGACTGGACCTAATGGTCAGGGGTCCCTTGACCTTGACCTTGTAAGCTTTATTAATAGATTGAATGCAACTTATGATGCCCTGGCAGCTTACACCGCCCAATGGAGTGGCTCCCTGAAAAGTATTTTTTTTCCCTTTATTGTATAATGTATTGTTTCCCTTTACAGTCATTGCTTTATTTTCAGTCGTGTGCCCTGTGTTGCCAGTTACATGTTGTGCTGCTTTTGTTAATATTTCTTTTAAAAGAGCATCCTATCAATTCACTCTCTGTTACTCTCTCACATGGAAAGAGAGAGAGAGAGAGAGAGAGAGCAGGAAGAGAAAGCAGACAGACAGAAAGAGACACACACTAACAAAGAGAGAAAGAAAGCAGAAGTCGTAGATAAGACAGAAAGACATGTGAAGAGGACAAATGGGTCCTAGAAGGACTCTTTCAAATGCAGGCAAGAGGCAACAAAGAGGGGTGAAAGACGCAGGGCATGACGATAAAACATTTCCCATTACATAGCTGTTGCTGTCATGAATAGTCATTGACTCTTCTTCCTGATTATCATTTTTGGAAACAAAAGAGGGCTGGTCATAATAGTAGATGTTAGACATTTTTTATCAAGTCATATGCCAATGTAATGTGAGCTTTTCTTTCAGGCCTAATCTATACCACATAAGGCTGTTGTGAACATAAAATCAAGTACATATCCCTTATTGCACCCCTAATTTCTTAAGATATTCAGAAAAAATAACTAAGGCAGCAATCCTAAATACACTAACTAGGTTGTAAGCAGAGCACTAATACATCACCCGGGGGACGCAGGTGGCGCTGTGGGTTAAAGCCTCAGCGCCTAGGGCTTGCCGATCGAAAGGTCGGCGGTTCGAATCCCTGCGGCGGGGTGCGCTCCCGCTGCTCGGTCCCAGCGCCTGCCAACCTAGCAGTTCGAAAGCACCTCCGGGTGCAAGTAGATAAATAGGGACCGCTTACCAGCGGGAAGGTAAACGGCGTTTCCGTGTGCGGCTCTGGCTCTGGCTCTGGCCAGAGCAGCGATGTCACGCTGGCCATGTGACCCGGAAGTGTCTCCGGACAGCGCTGGCCCCTGGCCTCTTAAGTGAGATGGGCGCACAACCCCAGAGTCTGTCAAGACTGGCCCGTACGGGCAGGGGTACCTTTACCTTTAATACATCACCCAAAAAGAGAGAGAGAGAGGAAAAAATGCTTCACCCAGAAAGAGGATACTGATGTGCATAAAATTTGCATATGATGAATTATACGTATAGGCACAGGTTTCTGGGGGGTGGGTATGCTGTGATTTAAACAGAAATGCAACACATCTCATCAGAATGTAGATGACATTATCAGGTGACCTGTGTGTCTGCTCAGTACACTGCAAAAACAGCCAGGCAGAACAATAAGCACTGTGTCCCCAGAAAATGGACTCTGGCATGCCAGGAGTATCCATAACCGTGAGCTGCCAGGCCACATGCTCTCAGTCCAATGATGTTTGTGGTGTGCCTATGATGCACCTGCTTTTGCCACACTGCTTTTGCCAAATTTGACCCACAGCAACCTACCTATCAGAGTCGGTCTGCGGGGGGGGGGGATAGATAATCTGCCCCTTCTGGGCCAGAAAGGATCCCATTTCTATTGCAATAACATAGGGAGGAGCAGGCAGCCCCAGACTCATCATCATGGTTGGGTGCTATGTCCCTTCCCTACCGCTGCTCAGAGTAGAGAGCAGAAGACCTTTATTTCCTCTGTCCAAAACAGCTGCTGCATGAGCAAAGTAGCTTATGTCACCTCATTAACGTGAATGTTGTATTCCGAATGCTCAACCATTTTGTTTTCCAGGTCAAAAGTACTGTTTGGGGGTAGCAGATAACTTCAAATGTTAATCTGCTCTTCATTTAAAAATGTTTATTGCCATTACTTCTCCCTGCTTTTTTAAGTTCAGTCCCATCCCGCCACCCAGTTAATATTTCAGTAAATGGGATCCTCCTATTAGAGGGTCCTGGTTGCGCGCGGGCCCCTGGGACTTTCCCCCATAGGGGTTAGTTGGCGGGAGAGTAGCTAAAAGCCCTGGCCATAGCCCTTGGATCACCCCAGGCTGTTTAGCCAATCCCCAGAGGGTGGCATGATCCCAGGTGCTTAAAAGGCGGCAGCGTGACGCAAGTAGGGGCACTGGCAGCGTGACGCAAGTAGGGGCACTTGCATCGTGCTGCCCTCCCTAGAATTAGGTAGTTTCGTCTGTCCTTGCTTTGGTTTGGGTCACCTGTTTTGGAACAGGGGCTGGGTAGGATTTTTTTCCATTTGGCAAATTGATTCTAGCCACTTGGTTTTTGCCTACCCCTTAGCAATCGTCACAACTTGTAAGGTGGCAGTTAGGCATTGGCTCAGTTGGATTGTAGGGAGGGGAGGTGTGGCCATCACCTGCCCCTCTAGGAACTTGGTATTCCATTAAAGGAATCTGGGGGTCCTGGATCTTGTCTGAAGCCCACTTGAGGGGCTAGGGTCATGCCAGGACCACAGGAACCCTGGGATGAGCTTCGGTTGGTCTGCATCAACGTTGCTCCCTCGTTTGGCTTACCCCATTGGACTATCACCCAGAGAGGTAGAATCAGTTATAGTCGGAAGTCAATGCCTAAGCCAATAGCGCTCATGTGACTGTAATTCAATAAAGTTGTGTCCAAAATTTGCCCCAAAACTTAAACTAAAATATGTGTCCGAGTGCAGTTATTTTTGGGGGGTGGGTCCTGGGGGCCTCGAGGCGCAAATGTGTTGGCATTATATAACAGGACACAGCATACATGCTCTCCACCACCCTTAGAAAACCTCTTAATTCCTAGTTTATTTTATTCTTTGGTAGATTTACAAAAATTATAGAAAGGGGCAAGATTAGAGACGGATGCACAAAGCATTAAAAAAAATAGAGACTCCTTGCACTCCTCTCCCAGGGCATCCCTGCCCTCTGCCTGCACCTCAGAGCTGGCCTTGGCAGCCCCAATCTCTCCTCTTCCTCATCCACCCTCCAGCAGCCACTGCAAGCTGCCCAAGGGAGGAGGCTGCCAAAAGCAGTCATAGGAAAGCAACAGGATGCTTCCTCTCCACCATTACACTGGCTCATCCTCCTTCCTGAGCTCAGCAGCTGAGGAGCTGCTGGCAGGGAAAATCAGAAGCCAGGATAGCTTTCGGAATTCCAGACCTGTCCCAGGAAAATAGGGAAACTTGGAGGGTGTGTAACCCCAAAGCTAAGGCAAAGCTTTGTCAGAAAAAGAGCAGTGCTTCTCGGACTGATCATGTTGCTAAATCTCAATTTGAATAGTTATTACTGAGTGCAGATGAAGCCTATTTGGAGTCAAGAGACAAGACTTTTCTGAATAGGGAAGCACGTTGGTTTGCCTTTCAACACCGGCAAGAATATTTGATGGAAAAAACCCTAGTGGAATACAGTCAGTGTCTCTCATGATAGCAACATCATTATCTATTAGAACAAAGATGACAAGTTATTTTTAATTTGCCATTAATCTTATATCCTCCACAATTCTGAATAGTGGCATTTCATTTAATTAGCATGCTCGTTATAAATATTTGTCACAGTGCTTCAGTTGATACAAGTTGTCTAACATCGAGTGTACAGATGGCAGAGTACCAGTGTCTGGTCTCAAAGGAACTATTTGACCACTGCAGTAAAAGAGCAATAAACAAAATCACAACATTTCAGCCCACTCCAGTTTATGTAGGCAGTCAGGGTTTTTTGTTTGCTTGCCTTTATAGCTGTAAAACCTTGAAATGGATGTATGGGACTTTGTGCTAAAAAGCAAAGAGGTGTTTACAGCTTCTAGATAGCTCTCCAGCTAGGATTGTCAGGAACAGAGTAATGGGGAGGAAAATATTTTCTCTTGTTTTACGGACAAACACCTTATAAACTTCAAAAGACAATTTATCACATATCCATTCACTCTGCCACAGATTACTGGTATAATGTTGAATACTGAATTTTGGCTAAGGGGTACAGTGGAGGTGGGAGGAGGACAAAGGAGAGGTGTGAAAAGAAAATACTGTTCTGGACTCTCAGTTGCTTTGCAGTGATTATTCCTAGATTTCTGTATAGGAAATCTATTTTAACTACCTCCTCAGCCAATACTACATGTTAAATATTTCATGCCTTCTGTCTAAATTATTAGAAAAACCTCAAGTGTAGGCTGCATTCTCTCTGTTTGGATTCTGTCCATTTATTTGTTCACTGATTTATGCATTGTAAACTACACATCATTTATTATAATTAGAATTATCATTTTAAAATTTAGGAACATACCACAGTAAGAGGCTTCAGGAAAATCTATCACACTTCTCATGATAGGAGTAAGTCAAGTGAAAACAAAGTCAAGTAGAATTAAATACTTGGAAGTTGTCACTATTCTGTTTCTCTGCCATGCAACTGAAGTTGCAAGCATGGGAAGAGTTTGAAAGCAGCAGAATTTTCTCCTTTTTCTTCAACATGTCATATCAGAGGAACAGTTTGGAGTGCATTACTTTGCTGTTCAAAACCCAAAGGTGAGTTATGCACCCCTAAGCCTATTGATTTTAATAGACACAAGAGCTTTTAACGCTGTTGGAATGTAGCCTCTGAAGTACATTATATTACAAAGAAATTGTATACAAAACGGCATATATTGCTGTATCCAGATCAATACAAAAGTGCTCTTTTTTCAAATGCTCATTTGCCACCATTGCCTTTCTCTCTTTGCACAAGACCAGGGGTCAGCAAACGTTTTCAGCAGGGGGCCGGTCCACTGTCCCTCAGACCTTGTGGGGGGGGGACTGGACTAATTTTTTGGGGGGTGGGGGTGAATGAATTCCTATGCCCCACAAATAACCCACAAATTCCTATGCCCCACAAATACATGCATTTTAAATAAAAGCACATATTCTACTTATGTAAAAACACGCTGATTCCCGGACCGTCCGTGGGCCGGATTTAGAAGGCGATTGGGCCGGATCTGGACCCCGGGCCTTAATTTGCCTACCCATGCACAAGACAGTGGAAGGAAAAAGATGCTTTCTAGGACCCTGAAAAAATCTTTTCCTACCATGGACAGTCCCAGAATTCCCAAGAGCAAACTAACACAGTGCCCATCATTTGCACTAGAGCCAAGGCTGTGTGCCCTATTCCAAGATAAGTCAATATGTCCTTTTGCAAGTGCTCACACGGAAAACGCACCAAAAGTTCAAGCCTTAGCAACTGTTCGAGTTATATCTAAAGTTATTCATCTTCAGAATAACTAGCTTTTTGTTGTTGTTTAGTCGTTTAGTCGTGTCCGACTCTTCGTGACCCCATGGACCAGGGCACGCCAGGCACTCCTGTCTTCGCCTCCTGCAGTTTGGTCAAACTCATGCTGGTAGCTTCGAGAACACTATCCAACCAACTCGTCTTCTGTCGTCCCCTTCTCCTTGTGCTCTCCATCTTTCCCAACATCAGGGTCTTTTCCAGGGAGTCTTCTCTTCTCATGAGGTGGCCAAAGTATTGGAGCCTCAGCTTCACGATCTGTCCTTCCAGTGAGCACTCAGGGCTGATTTCCTTAAGAATGGATAGGTTTGATCTTCTTGCAGTCCATGGGACTCTCAAGAGTTTCCTCTAGCACCATAATTCAAAAGCATCAATTCTTCAGTGATCAGCCTTCTTTATGGTCCAGCTTTCACTTCCAATAACTAGCTTAGCGCCATTAATTTCAATATGCTTACTCTGGGTAGAATTTAGTTGAATTGCAGCCAGATTTCACACTTCAAATTTTGCAAAAAGCGCACACAAATTTTGCAAAAAGTTCACACAAAAATATTGCTTGCCATAAAAGATACATGCAACATATGTATTTCACAAATGAGTACTATGAAAAACATGGAAAAGTTCGTATTTTACATTTAGAGCACATACAAAGTGCATGCAATTTTAATGCAGACAGCTCCAAGTGGGTATAGCAGGTTGGCTTCAAAGGCACCCCTTACGCTGTCAGCAGGTCCCACAGCTCTGAAAGCAAGTCTCGGAACTGCAATCTTAAAAGGTCCCTAAGGGTACCGACCAAATCTTAACTGGTACTGGATAACCTACCTGCTGATTTGACCAGTTAACCAATTTAAAAGCAATCACCTGCAAAAACACCTGCAACAAACCAATACTGTATAGAGTAGGTGAAAAGGAACTAGCCAGTAAGCCCAATCAGCCTACAGGGGGAGAAATCCTACTTAGCACCCCAAAAAGAAGATCAGCAAATGCCCAGGCTGAATAAAAGGCAGGAGGGTGGGTGCTGCAAAAAACCCACAGAAAGCTGAGGGAAAGGCTGAGCAGACTTAAACAGCCCAATACCCAGTTCTGCCCCAAACACCAGCACAGCATGCAAAAGGCTATGAAATATACTCAGAATCGAGAATGGATTTCATGCTCTTTATTCAGCTCATAGTGGTGAGGAGGAATGAAACACAATGGGCTGCATGTGATTGGCTAAGTCCGGAATTCTCCTGTAGGCCAATCAGGTTGGGGATTCACTTCCATCTGGAGCTGGATTGGGTGGTTCCTGCAGACCAATCATACTGCTGCATTGCTCTAGGACCAATCAGACTGCTGCATTCTGAATCCTATTGTTCTAGGACCAATCAGACTGCTGCATTTTGGATCCTATTCAACTCAGTACATAACAGGCTAGATGCCAGGCAATAAATGACAGTGGGATTCTTTTTGCAGAAATAAATTTTGCAGTCGGCAAGGGTGAGAAAAAAGTGTTTACTCTCTTTGTTGTTCTCCAAAATGTTCCACATGCTGACAGTCACTACAGTACTTTAGTGCTTAAAGATTCAGAGCTATAATGTAAAGTGCCTGAGCCTAATTTCAGAAAGTGACTAGTATGCGTAAAAAATATATTTTGCAAAGCAAATATTATTAAATGTGTAGTGATGACTGTTAATGCAGCTGGCCTTCTTTCATGGTTAAAAACTGCTTGCTTTGTATTACAACAAGATTTCAATCATACTGTATGAATTACTGGACCCTCATATGTACTTTTAAGTGAATTACTATGCTGCCGTGCTCTTTTCAATATCGAATCAATAGCAAATATTTCTGCATTAACCCTAGTTAAATCTAGCTGCTGATGTCATGAAAAAAGGCTTTATAAACACAGATGCTTTGTTCTAAGAATAACCTCCTATTGCCAATCTCTTTTCAGCTCTGTATCATCTTATACTGTATTATAAAACAGCATAAATATTTTATGAGATGACTGAGAGCATCTATTTTACTACTTACCATGCAGCCATTCCTTAGCTTTAATTGCTGTGTAACAATAAGGGGAAAGTAAACAACATAAATCTCAACTTTTTTAGTTAAAGTGCATTCTATATTAAATCTGTGTGGTTTGCTAGAAGATGACCCTCATCAGACCAGACATCAGTTCAGCGTTTAAACAGCAAAAGACAAAAGAAACTTTTCATAATCTAGTGCAGCATTAGCGCTCCATAGACTTGCATGGGCAGGGAAACCCTTGGGTCTCCAAAAATGATGGGGGGAAATAGCTTTTGTGGCAACAAAATCCTTGGTCCTTCTCACATTTATGTATACACAGAGAAATTTGCAGAATTATAGAATTGTAGCGTTGGAAGGGACCCAAGGGTCATCTAGTCCAACCCTCTGCAATACCAAAACTAAAGCATCCAAAACAGGTGGCCACCCAACCTCTACTTCAAAACCTCCAAGGAAGGAGAGGCCACCACCCCCTCAGAGACTCCATTCCATTGTCGAAGAAGAAGAGGAGGAGGAGGAGGAGTTTGGAGTCTCAAATCGGCTAACATTCTCCTTTCCCTTCCTCCCCCACAACAAACACTCTGTGAGGTGAGTGAGGCTGAGAGACTTCAGAAAAGTGTGACTAGCCCAAGGAGCGGAGACGCGAACCCAGTTCACCAAATTACGAGTCTAGCGCTCTTAACCAGTACACCACACTGGTGTCGAACAGCTGTTCCAATCAGAACGTTATCCCTAGTGTTCAGTTGGAATCTCCTTTCTTGTAATATGAATCCACTGGTTTAGGTCCAACCTTCCAGAGAAGGAGAAAACAAGCTTGCTCCTTCCTCCATGTAAAAGTCATTTAGATGTCTGAAGACTTGCAGGGTTGGTGACTGTACCCCCCCCACAAAAAAAAAACAGCTCAGGGGGCTCAGGGGGGCTATCCCTACACCAGCTGTTTCCAGAGGTGATGGATTCCCCACCAACTATATAGAGAAATGGCTCCATAGACTTGCATAGAAAAAAACAAATTGCGACCCTAAAAAAAAAAAAATGGTGCTCTGTAAGGACCCTCTTGTCCCAGATTGCCCACCAGTCATTGTCAGAGTTGCAGTGATTCCCCCTCCCCCATTGTCATTTGAAACACTGGGTAATTCTTCTGCATAGTAGAAGATAGCTGTATCCTGGAGCTGTGGGAGGCATTCAAAGCCTTGCATTCATTTCGGCATGATGCTGTGGTGTAATGTGTGTTCTGCAATGGGGGTACAGAGACAACAGAATTGCTCTGTACTGCTGAAATCTTATAACAACATACATGAGAGTATGTCCCATTGAACCCAACAGGATTTCTGAGTAGACATGCATAGATGTGCACAATGAATAAGATGGCAAACAGATCCAAAACTGAGATACAGCAGAGCCAAAATTTAACTCTGCTACAGTAGAGATAAATTTCCAAAATCTTGACACAAAAATCCCAGTTCAGGTATTTTATTTTATATGTTAAATTAATTAAAAGCTTGAGGGTACTGTATGGTTCCCTATTGCACAATATATTTTAAATATTTGCTCAACCCTGGAAAAGTAGTGTGTGTGTATGTGTGTGTGTGTGTGTGTGTGCACATGCAAATATTTCCCACCTCGTCACCACCATTATTTTTTCTCACAGTAAAATGTCCTGCACATGCCTTGGTGTCTACCCGGGGTCTTTATGCTACACAAGCACGACAACCTCCACAGTAACTCATAACCAATATATTTATTTATGAGCAACAGTTGTCTGAGACTGGTGCGCACACCAGAAGATTTGGCATTGTCTGAAACAAAGATTCCAGTGTGATTTGCACATCTCCATGGGATACAAATAACCAGCTTATTCAAATAATTCAAATTATCTTCGGGACAACATAAAGCAAATCAGAACTTATCAGTTCACAGTTGGTTTCCTCCTAACTACTTAATCACACAGTGGAATTGTAAAAGAAATTTCACTTGGACAACTTTTAAATATTGGCTTTTAAATAGAAGTATATTCATTTGAAATACTCTTGAAGAGGAGGTGGGGGAACCAAGAGAAAACAACTGGTTTTCTATCCATAAACTGACAGCTTCCTTATATGCAGAGCCAACATGGTGTAGTGGTTAAAAGCGGTGGACTCGTAATCTGGTGAACCGGGTTCGCGTCCCCGTTCCTCCATATGCAGCTGCTGGGTGACCTTGGGCCAGTCACACTTCTCTGAAGTCTCTCAGCCCCACTCACCTCACAGAGTGTTTGTTGTGGGGGAGGAAGGGAAATGAGATTGTTAACTGCTTTGAGACTCCTTAAGGCAGGCATGCACAAACTTGGACCTCCAGCTGTTTTGGGACTACAATTCCCATCATCCCTTACCACTGGTCCTGTTAGCTAGGGATGATGTGAGTTGTAGTCCCAAAACAGCTCGAGGGCAGAGTTTGGCCATGCCTGCCTTAAGGGGAGTGAAAGGCGGGATATGAAGTCCAAACTCTTCTTAATAGCCTCTCTGAAAATGAATATTCAGATGCTCAATTCCTTTTTGCAGAACACAACATTGAGTGTCTTGGATTTATAATAAAGGTTGAAGCAGAAGGGGCAAGGGATTTGAAACGGAGGAATAATTAACGGGAAAAGGGGATGGTGCAGTTCCCTAGATCAGCGCCACACTCACCAGGAAGTAGTGAAATGGCTTTCTGAAGAGAATTGCACCCATTGGAAATCCACTCTTGGAGGACATTAGGGGAAAGAAGGACCATGGCTCAGAGGTGGGGCATCTGCTTTGCAGGCAGATACTGCAAAATTCAATCCCTGGGATCTCTAAACAGGGCTGGGCAGGGGCGGAGCTACCTGCCCCACACCCGGAGCAGCGCTGGGGCAAGGCTAGTCAGCCTGCGGGGGCGGGGCTAGCCTCCTGCATGGCAAGTGTCCCTAGTTGCCTGCCACCCATGCGACCAAGTGTTGTTAGTGGTGCCACTAGCCGCCCATGTGGCGAATGTTGGGGAGTGCCGCTAGCCATCTGCGGCAGCATCGTCCCTAGTGGCCCACCACCCAAGCAGCGAGTGTGGGGTGTGTGTGGCACGGCGATGATACCCACCCTCACGGCTGACACATGGTGTGAACCGCACCCCCTGCATTTGCCTTCCTCCCTTCCCAAATCACTGGAAAGCTGCTTCCAGTCAGTGCAGATATGAGACTGAGCTGGCTGGACCAATGGTCTGACTCAGTATAAAGGCCTATTAGAAGTATTTCAAACTGTTGTTGCTCCATCATGACTCAAGTTCAGCACCTGAGACTGACCCAACCCCTGAGGTGAGACAGTGAGATGCCTCCATTCAACAATCGCTCCAGCAAAACATGATAGGTTTTTTGTTTTTGTTTTTGTTTTAGGAATATTTCCCAATAGCAGCCTTGATCAAATCCATGATTTCGTTCAGTAGCTGAAGGAAAAGCAGAAGCTCTCTAAATGAAACACAGATTATTCATTATAGGACAACATGGTTCAGGGCAGTTGTTTCTACTGACTACTTCGATTCCCTTCTCTTCCCACCTTTCTCTTTGACAGCATGGGCTAGCCAGAGAATGCTATGCATTAAGATGTGATGGGCAGATGGGGAGAGCAGCCTAGAGTCAGTTTTGAAGGTGGCGAACAGACTAAACAATGTAGGGACATCTGAGCTTGGATTTATCAGAAATCAAACATGCGCGGGTCCATTAGACTCTAATTGCACTGTAAAATCCATACAGATTCAGAGGCCCACAGTCTGGTTGCTTCAACAGTGTTACTAAATACTTTTATTTAATTAATTTGTTGTTGTTTTTTATAAAAAAGTATAGCCACCTTTACCTCTGAGTGGCACTTTAAAAATAGGGAAAAAATGTGCATGATCCAGATTTCTACCCCAAAATATACATGAACTTCAGAGTAGAAGTGCATGAGCACATAGATAAATATTATTTGGGTGGAAAGAAGGCAAGAAGGACTGTGGATAAAAGAAATTATTGCACTGATAAACTTTTCTTCATCTCGCCTCTCTTGCCACTCGTTTATCACTAGAGTCATCTCCCTGAGAGAATTCAGTTGGTAGAGCATAAGACTCTTAAATTCAGGTCGTGCATTTGAGCCCCAACTTGGGGGGAAAGATTCCTGCATTATAGGGGGTTGGACTAGTTGATGTTTGTGGTCCCTTCCAACTCTACAATTCTGTGGTCCTCCACACATCTGGAGAATGCTGGGGAAAATATTGAGAAAGTTGTTTGTTTGTTTGTTTTTAACTATCCACTTTTTTAAAAAAGAAGAAAATCAAGTTCAAATTATAAATGACATTTCATAACATTGGGTGGTATTCAACTATGTTTTGCTCGAAGTAGGCTTATTGGAATTAATAGATCAAACATAGCCATGTTCATTAATTCCAATGGGTCTACTCTTGAGTTGAATGCCACCCATTTTTTATTTAAACATTTTCTAAAAATAATAATGAACATCCTTAAGTAATTCTGGTTTTCAGCTTAAAAAGTCAGGGAAGTTGCTTCAAGACTAATAAAAAGTCTACTTTGCACTAATGTTTTTCCTTTACTACATCAACATGAATATTTCATTCATTTGTCCAAACAGTGGCCATTATCAAGATCACACATAGTTTCGTAAACAATAAAACAAAAAAATGCATTATCAGAACAGTTGCTTCCTTCACCCATCTTCATGTGATCTTTTGTTTGTCATTATGATGGACATTTTTTTAAAAAAGCAGAAAATTCTGAACTCAGCAGCTCCTATGAGATTTTTTTTAACCCCTTTATCACTGGGTTCTGCTTCTTTCAGATCTAGGCATAGGAATAGAATCCTGAAGTGGAGGCATTTGTATCGTGCAGATGAGTTGTAGGGCTAGACAACCTCTATGATTAAACCAAAACCATGCACTTAACAATGGGTACTAGCTTGCGGGAAGAAGGGAAAGTCATATTGTGCAAGCAAACATCATTGTGCCAGTGGAAGACCTTAGTTGGATATCACCCATTGCCTCCTTGCCCATCAGTCTCTATCCTCCCCAGGATCCTCTTCTGCCAAAAAAAGAAAAGAGAAAAGCATTGCCAAAAAAGGAAAAGGAAAAAGCAACACATATCTGCATGAGCTAATTTTTCTGAGAGAGACCAGGTGACCTGTTTGCTCTGTCTGTTATTCAGGTACTAAGTGCTTGTGTGCAACTTCAAAGCCCCTCTTCTCCCAAATCTCTAAACTGGGTTTTGATCAGGCAGCTCTTCAAACATAGGCCTGCGAGATAGAATCATACTGCCTGTAAAGTAGGACACAGGGCCAGCCTATTCCTCAGCAATTCCTCGATTTTGAATGTGTGAATCAAATACTGCTCCCAACACAATTAAAGACATCCGTAGCCTTAAGCAGCATCTGACAATGAAATAGTATAGCTGGATCAAGAAGTCACCCACTTACAGCAGAGTTGACAGGTTTACTAACATTGCTATTTCTCCACTATTTCCAATGTTATTTCTATATTCCAAATGGAATATGTAAGTTAAGGAGATTGGTTTTTAAACAGAACAATCAATGAAAATGAAAATAAAAGAGAGAATCTGTCAAAGTCTGTGGCTGTATACATCTGGATTAGTCATGTTGAATTCCACCAGAATTTTTACCCTTTTAACCCTAGTTCAGAACACCTTAGGTGTATGTTCACGTGATCTTTTACCACAATACTAGTTAAGAGTACTGTAACAACAACAACAACAACAACAACATTTATCTTTTGAGATAAAACAATTTTTCAAACCCTCCCCACCAATCTGAAATGACATTTGCTCAGCCTTAAAAGACGACTGCAGCAATGGCAGGAAGAAAATATAAACATCTGTATTTCAAGATTTCTGTTCCAGTTCATAAGCTTTGCTACAATGAACCATTTTATTCACCCACAAAAAAACCACAGGTATTTCATTCCGCTAAGGTTCTTTGTATGATCACAAACATTTTGCAATGGCTTGCATCACTGAACATGCACCCACCTCATACATTTTTAACAGGCATTTGATCGCTTCCTCCCACCATACCTGCTTAAAAAAAACACCACTCTGGGGACGGTGTCAATTCTTTTGGTCCATTGGCCTGTAAACATTCTTGATTAATATTTGGCTATTTGTGCAACACTTCTCCTACAAAGCAGCCAACTTCTTTATAGCACATAGTAAACAATCTTCCATTTTTCACATCCAGAATTAGGAAAATAGATATCCACACCTCCAAAGCAAGAATTTTTTTCTCTTTGGTAGCAGGAACAATGATAATGCTCTTTAAGTTTTTGAGTAAAGTTTGCAATGCAGTATTTAAGGTCATTTGGCATTTAATCATATTAAATAGCTTGGGGTGTGAAATATTTCTCATGATCCAAGTGTTGTAAGTATTATTTATTTACTACAATTGTCTCTAAGTGGACGCGGGTGGTGCTGTGATCTAAACCACTGAGCCTCTTGGGCTTGTCGATCAGAAGGTTTGCAGCTTGAATCCCCGCAATGGGGTGAGCTCCCACTGCTCAGTCCCAGCTCCTACCAACCTAGTAGTTTGAAAGCACACCAGTGCAAGTAGATAAATAGGTACCACTTTGGTGGGAAGGTAAACAGCGGCTTAGTCATGCTGGCCACATGACCCGGAATCTGTATGCAAACAAACACTGGCTCCCTTGGCCAGTACAGCGAGATGAGCGCCGCAACCCCAGAGTCATCAGCGACTGGACTTAACTGTCAGGGGTCCTTTACCTTTTATATATATATATTAAATAGCTTCGGATGTAAAATATTTCTCATGATCCAAGTGTTGTAATTATTATTTATTTACTATAATTGTCTCTAAGCGATTTAGAATTACAGGCGACTCCCCACTTATATGGGGGTTACGTTTTGGCACCCTGCACGTCTAAGTGAAAATCGTGTAAGTGGAGAGCACTCTCTAAGCACCCTTGAAATGTCCTCTCTGCTGCTCTCTCTCCAATCCATATCAAAAAAACTGCCCCCCAAATATCCACAACTGGTCTTGAAGCTCTGGGGCTGACAGGAGACTGGATTATACATGGAAATGTGGTGGTAGTCGCTTCGCTACCCTGAACATCAGCTGTTAGGTGGGGAAGCTGAGCAGCCTAAACAAAGCCCCACTGCACCTCCAATCTCCGCCCTCACTGAAGTCCTATTCAGGCCCTGGGGAGGGTCTCTTTGTGAGTCACGAGGAGTCTCCAGCTCCCTCCATTTCATGGTATGAATTAAATTATTTAATCATTTCCCGGTGCTGTGCATATACAGTGGTACCTCTGGATGCGAACGGGATCTATTCTAGAGCCCCGTTCACATCCTGAAGTGAACACAACCTGCGTCTGTAGGTCATGTTCGCTGCTTCCACGCATGTGCGTGATGTCATTTTGAGCGTCTGCACATGCGTGAGTGGTGAAACCAGGAAGTAATACGCTTTGTTACTTCTGGGTCGCCGTGGAGCGTAACTTGAAAATGCTCAACCTGAAGCACATTTATCCCGATGTATGACTGTATATGATCACGCAAAAGTGTGTGGGGGGGTGTCCCGGTATACAATTTTAAAAATCAGTAAAAAAACAAAAACAAACTACAATTGAAACTGGAATAAACAAAAATGTTCACTAAGGAGGGGCCTCTCTAATCACAGCTGAAAGCGAGTTACATAAAATCAAGCCCACAGTACTAAGTGCACAGCTCCTGGTGGATACAAGCCATGCACGCAAGCTATGGGGGACCAAAGACCACAGTAATCAGGCAGTCCTGGAGGTATCCTGGACCCAAGTTGTTAAGCACCTTGTAATTTCAAGAACCTTGAACCTGGACAGGTAGCATATGGAAAGTCAATGCAAACCTTTGAGCACTTGAGTTATGTCCCCATCAACAGTGTAGTCACTGAAAGTTGCACCAGCTGGAACCTCCAGAAAAGTCTTAAACATAGCCCCACATAGAGTGAGTTGAACAGTTGAGTACTGAGGTTACTAATGCATGGCTCACAATGGCCGGACTATCCCAGTCTGAAAATGGCCATAGTTGCTGTACCAACCTTATCTGGTAAAAGGCACTCTTAGCTACTGATGCAACCTGAATGTTCAGTGATTAATTCTGAACCTATACTTCCAGAAGGAACACAACCCATTCAGAATATTATTATTATTATTATTATTATTATTATTATTATTATTAAACTTGTCTACTGCCCTTCATCTGTAGATCTCAGGGCGGTTCACAACATAAAATTGCGGGCAACTGATCAATCTCCTGGACAAAGGAACCACCCACTCACAGTGCCTCTGTATACCCAGGTTTCAAGCTCTGTTTACTGGCCATCATCCAACCCACCACTGTGCCCAGGCAAAGGTGACAGCCATGCACAGTCTCTCCCCACCTCCTACAACTCAGATGTTATAGAAAAGTAGAGCTGCATGTGATCCATATACTGATGAAATTATCCCCCAAACTCTGAATACTTCCACCCAGAGGTTTCACACAGATGTTAAACAGCATTAGGGACAAGACTGTACCATAGCCATAGCACAAACACCATAGAGCTAAAGCAGTCTCCCAGAGCTACACTCTGCACACAACCTTCTAGAGATAGGAACACAGAATCAGAGTTGGAAGGCACCCTTTTCCAACTCTCTGCAAGGCAGGAATATGCAGCTGTCCCATACAGTGATCGAATCTGCAACCCTGGCATTATGCTCCAACCAACTGAGCTACCCAGAAGTTGTGGTTTAGTGGTTTAGTCGTGTCCGACTCTTCGTGACCCCATGGACCAGAGCACGGCAGGCACTCCTGTCTTCCACTGCCTCCCGCAGTTTTGTAAAACTTATGTTGGTAGCTTCAAGAACACTGTCCAACCATCTCATCCTCTGTCATCCCCTTCTCCTTGTGCCCTCAATCTTTCCCAACATCAGAGTCTTTTCCAGAAGTAGAATCATTTTAAAAGAGTGCACTGAATACCAGTCACATAGAATCAGTCCAGGGGAAAACCATGGTCTACCACACACACACAACCAGCCCACTCTCAATACAGGTCATCTATCAGGGTGACTGTTATGTACTGAGTTGAATAGGATCCAAATGCAGCAGTCTGATTGGTTCTAGAACAATAGGATTCAGAATGCAGCAGTCTGATTGGTTCTAGAACAATGCAGCAGTATGATTGGTCCGCAGGAGCCACCCAATCCAGCTCCAGGTGGAAGTGAATCCCCAACCTGATTGGCCTACAGGAGAATCCAGGAATTAGCCAATCATTGTGTAAATAATGTATATAAAGGAGACATTTGGGGGGAACTTTCATTCCTCACTACTATGAGCTGAATAAAGAGTATGAAATCCACACTTGACTCCAAGTATATTTCAGTGACCAAGGGCATTTCAGAGCCCAAACCGCTCTTGAACCCAGACTTAAATGGATCCACATAATTTATATCCTCCAGGAGCACTTTTAACTGCTCAGCCACACCCTCTCCACCACCTTACCCAAGAAAGGGGAATAAACCATAGGATCCAAGGTGGGCTTCTTCAGGAGTGGGGCAGGGGTGGAAAAGATTGTATTATTTTGAAAGGAAAATTGTATACCAAAAGCAACTTTAGAAGTAGACAAGGAGCCTGGCAGATTACAGACAAGCTTTTCTTCAATTTCTTTTATTTATAAATCTTTCTTCATTTGGTTGATGTAGGATTTATTTACTCTTGCAGTAAAAAGAAGGAACTGCATCTACTTGATTAAAATAGCAAGTATGAATAAAACAACATTTACAGGAGAAAAAAACCCACCATGCTCCACAAAATAGATTATTGTGAAACTTCTGGTCGTGTAATGTTATGACTAATGACATTCACATATAAGCAAAGAAAACCTCTTTTTAATAGCTTTATATATTGAACTATGGAGGAGTAGATGTGTTGGCCTCTTGCATCATAGAAAGCACTGCCCCTCATGTACCCAAGAGGTACATAATTCTACAAGAGTTGGTAATGCTTAATCATGCCCCACTTTCTTATCTATGTTACTGGGCAAATTTGGCAAGTAACTTTGTGTATAAAAGAGCTCAGGTTACAGCATACAGTATGGGTCATGATGGGAGACTGCAGGAATTGTTGAATTCTATCTGTTGGGGCTGTGGATTCATGTGAAGACTTCTTGAAGAAATCATCTAAGAATAAGTTGGAGAATGTTCAGGCTTCAGAACTCAGAGGACACAGTCTGTGGCAGGACTCTGAGCAACTGGACTTAGCACTTGCTAATGGACACTTGCTTAGCACTTGCTAATGGACAAGCAAGGACTTTGAAACACAGAATCCTTTCTGGCACCAGGGAGAGAGAAAGAGGCTTTGTGTAACTTGTATATAGAATGTGTGTAAATACAGAGTGTCTGTTTTGTGTGTGACAAGGAAAACAACTCTGCTAAAAACAACTGTTTTGTGTTGGTGAGCTTAGCCATGCTACTGAAGCTAAACAAGATAGACACACACAGCATTGTGCTCTGCAGGTGAAGTCCAACACTCATTGTAGTAATTGCACCTTTAGTGTTGTAGAACCTACACTTCAGAATTCCTCCTATTAAATATATATATATATATTTTAGCACCAACTGAATACCCTCCTCTTTCAACAAACCCTTTAAGCTGAAATCTTTCCCAGAATGCATCACAACAGAAACCTCTCACAACTTAGCTCTTATTTCCCAGATGGGAAATAGATCACTTCCCTAAAGCTCCTTTTCGTACCCTTTTTGTTCAGCTCATCAGGCCCTAAAGATTTGAATTCACCTTTTTTTCCTATCTTGAGCTGCAGCCTCCGCCTTGCATCATTAATTTTATTATCACTAAGTCACTGCTTTCCTTTTGGGTGAAGACAAGGCAAAGTTGAGCAGTTCCACTTTCTCTGTCACCCAATAGAGATTCTCCATCTTCCCCATGCTGAGGACCTATCACTTGTTCTCCCTCTTGCTTCAAACATAGCTGAAGAAACTTTAAAAATTATTTTTAACCTATCTTGAAAGGCTGAGCTCATTCTGAGTTTTGGCCTGCTTGACCTTCCTTGCAATTGATTTCTATTTGTGTATACCTTTCTTTCTTTGTGATTTCCCCTTTCTTCCATCTCTTATACAGGTCCTCCTTAAATCTCAGCTCATCTGTAGGCTCCTTATGCAGCCACACTTGTTCCTTTAGATGCCTCCTACTTTTCTTTCTTGTTGGAATTGTCTGCATTTGTGTCTTCAATATTTTACCTTTAAGAAGCTCCCATCTATCTCAGACTCCCTTCTCTTTGAGAATGTAGGCACAGTGTTCTGCAGTAGTCTATAAATTTTGAAAAGCTCTGTAATGTATGAGTTCATAAAACAAGTGATGATAAATAAGACAAATCTACATTATAAATTAGCATATTTACATGAAAAGTTGAATACATGGAGCAGAAAGCAACATAATTTACCAGATCAATATGAGGTTATCAGTGTATCAATTGCAGAGTTAATGAGGACTTTCCCTAGGAGTGACAGCAACCAAATTACATAGAATATCTTCTTCTGAGTCTGAGCTTGTATTATCTCTACCCACCCCCCACGGCCAAAAATATATACATGTAATTTGTTAAACTTGACTGCTAACCATTAACCTTCAGCTGGTAGACTAATAAACAGTTTGGATTATTGATGAAGAATAATTTACAAGACCCTTGATTTTCTTTTAAAAAACCAAAACCCTTAATTGTAATTTCTCAGAGATGTAAACTCTGCAGAAAAGCTTCCTTTTAAACTGTAAATGCAACACATGCCTGAGTGGGGGCAGCGAGGACTCTGGAAGGCTTGATCTTCTTTGAAAGATGTTTGGCAACCCTTAATAACTGCTGCACAAACATCACAACATAATTAACAGACATTCTGTGTTCTGACATTCAAGTGCAACATTAGGCATTCACAGTCTGAATCTGAAGGCTATAAAGATCGTAAGACAGCAGCAGCAACACAGAAGGTTTCATTCCTTCTCTAGAAATTTAAAAGTTGGACTCACCACTGTTGTTGTCATTGGACTAGATTTATTTACTAACAACTCATTCTGCAAAAAGTAAAAGCAGTGCTATTTTTCTAGAAAAAGAGGTGCTGGAACTGACCATGTTCTCTTAGAATGGCAATGGAACCCACCTGAGAGGTGCTGGGACTAAGTTCAGGCAAATTTCGGCTGGAAAAAAGCCCTGAATATAAGTCACCTAGCCATCTAGAGTATTACCTGCTTATTCTGACTTACTCCCCAAGCAAAGTAGAGCTCTCAGTTCTTGATTTCTTGCCTGGCCTTGGCTCATACACTGTTCAACCTTGTGTGGCGCCTAAACTGTAAAGTGACTATAAACTGTTTTATTACTAAAATAACTTTTTTATTCTGTCATGTTTTGCTTCATAGAAGGCTCACCCAGCACCTTCATTACTTATCTTTAGGTGCCAGACAGAGTCCTCTTCTCCCATTCTCCCAGGGCTTTTAAACTCTCTCTCTCTCTCTCTCTCTCTCTCTCTCTCTCTCTCTCTCTCTGTGTGTGTGTGTGTGTTGTGGGGGTATTGCTTTGGTTTGTTACTATAGTATGCATTTTTGTGTTTTTATGTGTCAGCTGCTCTGTGATCCTCAGATGAAGGGAGGAATAATATATGCCCTCTGATCAAAGGCTGTCACATAGAAGAGGGAGCAAGCTTGTTTTCTCCTGCTCTGGAGGGTAGGATTCGAACCAATGGCTTCAAGTTACAAGAAAGGAAATTCTGGCTAAACATCAGGGAAGAACTTTTGGACAGTAAGAGCTGTTCAACAGTGGAATAGTCTCCCTTGGGAGGTTGTGAACTCTCCTTCCTTGGAGGTTTCTAAGCAGAGGTTGTCATGGACGCTTTAGCCAAGATTCACTGCATTGCAGAGGATTGGATTAAATGACTCTTGGGATCCCTTCCAACTCTACAATTCTATGATTCTATGATCATCAGAAAGGGAATGATGCTGTCAATACTGAGGGTGTTGAACAACAAAGCGTCCCAACTGCTAGATCACTTTCATCTAGTTTTTTTATCCCGAATGCTCAGTCAGGACCAAGTTTGACCTGCCATCAAATTTCAGCACCTGAAAGCATTGAAAAAACATATACAGGAAGAGAAGACCTTTGAGCTATGTGGCCCTCAGAATATAAAGACCTCAAATTCCCATCAATTCTAGTCAGTAAGATCAAAGGTTAGGGATGGTGGAAGTTGTAGTGGGGATGCAGTCTCCCCATTTGTGCTCTAAACGGTCAAGAACAGTATAATGACTAGTTCTCAAAAGCAAGTACAGTGGTTATTTCTAATCCAAAGAGTATAAACTTGTCCTTTGTGATAGTGGTGGTGATTATTTAGAATATGTTTATGCTAATTTTCTGGGCAAATGCCCACACACATTGGCTAACAATAAAAATAGTATGAAATTTGAAACTTTAACAAATTCAACATTGCAGGGATTCTTTTTTTACAGATGCAGAGAGAACATAATTGGGGCAGACCATTACCTAACTAATAAACTTCATGTCCGAAACGCCACCGTAAATATAGTCTTCTGAAAAGCCTAAAACACAGAGATTTGTCACGTGTCTAATAGAAGGAAGTTCCACAGCAATGATATAACTACATTGACTTTTATAAAGTACTTATCATTGAGAGGATGAGAAGGATCTAATGTAGGTATTAGTACAGTTATTCTCATAACTAAAATGAAAGTATAACATTTTTTTTCAAGCAAATAATGTTGAGTTTTGAGTAAATTAGTTTGCTTTTGTGGGTTTGTGGAAAAGAAACTCACTCACTGTGTTTGAAAATGTTAAACAAGTAAATCATGGTAAAATACATATTATCTAAATCAACTTCAACCTAGTTACTCTGTCTTTTTATCTTATACAGTATTTTAACTATTTTGAAACAGAAATATTTAAATTTAACTAGGTAACTTTTTCATCAGCTGTTCCTATGAGCCCATCTTGGGATGGTCTTTGTTCAAGGGTTAACCTATTGAAATTAATGTAGTCATGTTCATTAATTTCAGTGGGTCTACTCTGGGTAAATTTTAGTTGATGACCACCTTCTACTTCAACAACCAACACCAAGTTCCTGGCACAACACCGCTAGTCATTTTCTACTTCTAGGATTAGAACTTTAATAGATGTCCTGTTATCCAGACTTCTATCCCTTCTGCCTTGTAGCTAGCAAAAGGTTATGTTTGTGTAAGATCTTCCCTTCTGTACACTGTTTTACTTGGTGTGTCAGCTACTAAACTCAGAGACTTTCAGGTCAGCATACAGAGCTGAGGGGGAATAAAACAGAATGGATTTCTGCTACAAATATTTTCAGATTTTGTCAGTGATCCTAAGTCAACACCTACGAGTTGATCTTAGCACTGGAGCAACATCACCCCAGGATCTGCAAAATATGACAAGTCCCTTATTCTGTCTTCATTTTCACCAATCTGTAGGATAAGGAACATTTCGACTGTACAGTGGTACCTCGGGTTACATACGCTTCAGGTTACATATGCTCAGGTTACAGACTCCGCTAACCCAGAAATAGTGCTTCTGGTTAAGAACTTTGCTTCAGGATGAGAACAGAAATTGTACTCTGGCGGCACAGCAGCAGCAGGAGGCCCCATTAGCTAAAGTGGTGCTTCAGGTTAAAAACAGTTTCAGGTTAAGTACGGACCTCTGGAATGAATTAAGTATTTAACCCGAGGTACCACTGAACTTGGGATGCAGGTGGCGCTGTGGGTTAAAGCCTCAGCGCCTAGGGCTTGCCGATCGAAAGGTCGGCGGTTCGAATCCCTGCGGCGGGGTGCGCTCCCGCTGCTCGGTCCCAGCGCCTGCCAACCTAGCAGTTCGAAAGCACCTCCGGGTGCAAGTAGATAAATAGGGACCGCTTACCAGCGGGAAGGTAAACGGCGTTTCCGTGTGCGGCTCTGGCTCTGGCTCTGGCCAGAGCAGCGATGTCACGCTGGCCACGTGACCCGGAAGTGTCTCCGGACAGCGCTGGCCCCTGGCCTCTTAAGTGAGATGGGCGCACAACCCCAGAGTCTGTCAAGACTGGCCCGTACGGGCAGGGGTACCTTTACCTTTACCTTACCACTGAACTTGATGGTCATATTTGGGGAGTTTAATGTTTCTACAGGCCTCTGTGAATTTCTGATAAAAGACTGTAAAGAAGTGCAAAATATCATGATTATTATTCTCTAGAAATCCACTGCCCTGTGAGAAAAGATCCCCAAAGAGGAAACCATTCAACATGGCAGCTTTGGGGTACTCTTAATCTTTTAAAGTCATGTTGGTTGCAAGTTTTCAGCTGAAAAGGGGGTTGGAGAGCGCAAACAGTTATAAGCAGAAGAATAAATAGAGAAAAAAAATGGTTTAAGATATCCTCATGCTATAAATACAAACACAGAAGACAATGATCAGTGTCAAAACCTGTGGAAACCTGTTTGACCAGTTAGATATAAATTATTTTACACAGCATGGAACTGGCCCTTTAGGATACCAGCTTCATGATACAACATGGCATCAATTCTGTAACATCTCTGTATTATGGTTATAAGACATAAACAGAGTAACAGCCATTTTATATAAATACACATTATTTGCTACGTAGTAACAAAACCAATCACAAAGTCCAAGCTACTCCTCACAGGACTGGTTTGAAAATATTTTTAAGATAGATAGATAGATAGATAGATAGATAGATAGATAGAGATAGGTAGTTTAGTTTAGTTTACAGGTCCAGTCAGGTTTTTCTCACGATGTTTCATTTTGAGTGCATCCCATCATGAACAATAAAATAATTAAAGACATTAGCAAGTTATTTGTTGCCACTCAAATCCATTCAAAACAAGTGGAGCTGGCATAGGAGAAACCTAGCTAGTTTTAAATAGTCCTAGGAATAGTAGGCATATACAGATAGAATCTTGAAGACATTCCCCCACCAGCTTTACTATGCCTATTGTCAAATCTATACTGAAATGTGGTGCAGGACTTGACAGCTGGATGCTTATTTTAGGAACGACAGTGCATGCTGAAAACTGCGAAGCAAAACTAAACCCCAAACAAACATGGTTTTGAGACCTTTTGAAATATACTTCTCAGGGTAGGTGGGTGCTTTTTGTAACAAACCTAAATGCAGGAGAAAGTATTTACCTTATAAATATCTTCCCATACTACTAGACTATTTAGTGCACAAACCTGAAGTCTGTTCTTACAATACATGCAAGGAACTGGCTAATGGTGCTGGCCTTTACACCTAAGGTCTGAGATTGATGTGCAGTGCAAATTATCCGAAGAATTAAATGGAAAAGCCAGCCTAAAAGGCACATAACTTACATCTTTCATTCAATAATCGCTCCCCCAGTTGTCACAGCATTCAACAAAGTACAGCAATTTGCCAAATACCAGGGAAATCTAGGACACATATTGTGTTTCGCCTTTCATCATCACTCGTTACCTCTAGATATACTGGTTTATTCACCTGATATAATTAAACTACTCTCAAAATTAATGTTAATAAGTTATGTACTATATGAAATACTTTATACACACAGAAGGAAACTGTCAAGCTGTTTTCCTTTGAGGAAATATTAGGGCAATATTCCATGCACATGATTCTGAACAGAATTAAAGTGTGGTGGAGGCCATAATGTTATAAGTATTTATGGGACCTTTTGGTAATTATCATGCCCTTTGATTTGAATAACAGAAATATATTCAGTCCTGACTTCACACAGTAGGACTGAATATGCAGCAAGAGCCATTTTTTTGTTCTTTAAGATTTATTTATAAAAAAAATTATTGATTTAATTCTTATTCCACACTTCCTGTCAATGGAACACCATAAATCTGTGATTAAAAATATATATAGTTAACAAAGTTAAAAATAAAATAAAGTCATAATAAAACATTTTAAAAATATTTAAAGCAACTAAAACTTCTAAAAACAATAAACACAGAAAAATGTTAAACAAATTTAAAAACAGATATAACCAAATCATGCGTCTGGATAGTTCTGCCAAAACATATGGATTTATATAACAGTAGTAATACTTTGGCCACCTCATGAGAAGAGAAGACCCCCTGGAAAAGACCCTGATGTTGGAAGAGATGGAGGGCACAAGGAGAAGGGGACGATGGAGGACAAGATGGTGGGACGGTGTTCTCGAAGCTATGAAGATGAGTTTGACCAAACTGTGGGAGGCAGTGGAAGACAGGAGTGCCTGGCATTCTCTGGTCCATGGGGTCACGAAGAGTCGGACACGACTAAACAACAACAAAGTAACAACCTGAACTCTCCCTAGTAGTGAATTCTCTGCCAGTGAAGATCTATGAGCACAGAGAGATATATTATGGTGGCAATACTCAAGTAAGCAATTGTGCTGCAGCATTCTGCCCTCACTGCAGTTTCCAGACCAAGTGAAAGGAAAGCCCCACATAAAATGCACTGCAGTAATCCAGTCTAAAAGTTACCAGTGCCTGAACCACTGTGATGAAATGCTCACCTTTAGACCCTACACTATGAGAAATGCAGGATAAGCTTATTTTAAGCCATGCTGGATGCCAGAGAGATTTGCTAAATTGGATGATGAGCGCACGGGCCTATTATATGTTATCTTGGAATGCCTAGAGTTCTTCCTTTTTAGGTGAAGGTTCTGAAAAGAATACTCTAAGCATGTCATATGAAAAACGCAATTGACAAAATTGCACAGAATTTTGTTCTGTGGAGCCATCTTAATAGTTAAAATGTTATAAATCCAAGTGGTACTAACAAGGGCGTCCGGGAACTGTTGGTGTGCATAGCATGGGAATGGAGATTATGGGGCAAGCAGTGCAATGAGGATAAAGTCAAGGAAGTAGTATGAAGGTAAACCTACATACCAGCTGAGGATGATAATAAGCAGGACATCCCCACCCCCCAGCCAGAGCTTACCAGAGCTCAGCTGTGGCACCTCTCAGGTGGTCATCACTGCCATTATAAGAAAACAAGGGTAGTGTTCACAAGGGCAGAGGAAGGGGGTGCGGTTGGTGTGGGCAGCCACGGGTGTCACCACTGGGGGGGTGCAAAATGCTGGATGGCACTCACCGCGGGGCCTGTAGTGTGCCTGAGCCATACGTCTCATCCCAGGAGAGACACTGTGGCTTGTGCGCGTGCAGACTCTGTGCTGCCCAAACAGTCTGCCCTCCACACCCCCCTCAGCTGTAGGACGGATGAGTGGGAGGAGGTGTCACGGTCCGGTCCACGGGTGATCGAAGTCACAGCTGAGGACGTCAGGACCAGGGGCAAGATGGTGGGGTGGGAGCAGGAACGAGAGTCCAGAAGCCAGGGGTCTGGGGGGCAGGAAGCAGGAAGCAGGGAGTCACAAAGTCAAAGGTCTGAGGGTCAGGAAACAGGGAGTCACAAAGTCAAGGGTCCGAGGGTCGAGAAGCTAGGAGTCACAAAGTCGAGGGTCGAGAAGCAAGGAGTCAAGAAGCCAAGGTCCAAGGATCAGAAAGCAAGAAGCTAAACTCAGCAAGAGCAGGAAACATGTTGCTGTGGCAAAGAGCTGAAGGGAAATGCTGACCTTATATCCCTTTCCGGCCCTTGCCACCAGGTGCAGTGAGTTACCAAGCGGCCTCACCTGTGCGGCTGGGCCTTGCCTCTCCAGAACAAACTTAGGAAGGCCCCAGTCCTGTGAAGCCCTACTGGTCCCAGGGCCCAGCTCCTGCACACACTCCTGACAGGAGGCAGGCAGACTCCAGAGGCCCTGCGGTGCGCGCCGCCCCTATGGGCACGCCACCCTCGGCGCCTGAGTGGCTTCCCCCACTGCTGGGTCTTCAGGGTGAGTTCCAACACCTCTTTTTTCTAGAAAAATAGCACTGATAATAAGAAATAGGTAACAAACTGGATTTTATCTTTCTCTGTGTTGTTTTCTTAATATTATAATTCATTTTAGAATGGTGGGGAGGACAATGGTGGGGGAAGGAGTAGCCCTGGAAACATGATGCAATCCTTATATCATATGTGGTGGAAATGTAAGGTATTAAAATAATTTTGGGTTAGTGATATTTTATGGGATGCCAAAAAAAAAATAATGCTTAAAATAACCTTTTTTAAAAAAACAAAAACAAAACCCAAAGCCTTCCTTTTAGGAATTGTAGGTGCCGAAATCCCAAGGGAGCAGATAAGACTATTTATGTATGCGACCACGGCTGCGTGGATGTTATTGGCCCAAAGATGAAAAGAAGATAAAGCCCCTACCAAAGAAGAATGGCAGATCAAGTTGATGGATTATTGCCGAAATGGCTAAAATGACTGGAAGAATCAGAAATCAAGAAGACCAAAATCTTAATAAGGAATGGGGGAAAATTATAACTTATCTTAAAAACCATTGCAAACAGTCAACATGGTTAGTAGGATTGGAATAACGGTGAATTTTGGACACAATGGAGTTTAATGGTGAATTTTGGACACAATGGAGAGTTAAAAGATTTTGGATTATCATAAAAGATGCAGGAGAAAATGATTAACGATAGGACCCACGAAGGGGAGGAGGGAAGTTCACGAGAGTCCTTGGAAACTTGTCTCTATGTTGTAAGTTGGACAGGTGACTATAAAATTTTAAATTGAAAAACCAAATAAATATATGCATTTTTAAAAAAAGGAAACATGATGCAAATGTTCATCATTTCTGAAGTCCGTGCAAAAGTTGTGAGAAACGTTAATAAAACACAAAGAGGGCTTTTAAAATCCCAAGGATTGCAAATAAGGATTTGTCAACTCTTATTGTTTATATCACAACAATAAATGATAACAGGGTGCTTAATTATTAATAGAGATACACACACTACAGATACAGATACAGATCTAGTGATTAATATTAATGTACAGACCAATCCTCTACATGTTTACTTGGAAGATGCATTACATAGTGGTTGCTTCATAGAAAGTGTGCTTTGGATACCTAACTCTGATTAGAAGCAATAAAAATTTAAATGACTAATTAATACTGGAATCAAGAGATTTATTTAATTTAAACAAGACTATTCAGATTATATATCTTGAATGTTTCAAGGAAACAAGGAAAGAATCTCACTTCTTTATCATCATTGTGTCAATTGTGATTGATAGAGGTCATACAGTGGTACCTTGGTTTATGAACTTAATCTGTTCTGGAAGTCCGTTCTTAAACCAAAGTGTTCTTCAACCAAGGCGTGCTTTCCCATAGCAGCAGGGGACTCAATTTACAAATGGAACTCAATTTACAAATGGAACACTCAACAGGAAGTGAAACATGTTCTGCTTCCAAGGCAAAGTTCACAAACCAAAACACCTACTTCCGGGTTTGCAGTGTTCTTAATCCAAGTTGTTTGAAGGTACCACTTTACTGTGAATTTTCTGGACTTGGTACTTGTTGACAAAAGGCTCACTAGAACAAAATGCATATCAAACACAGGTGAACAGAACTGAGAGAGGTATATATGTGAATATGTTGACCATATAAGTAAATGTGGCCATGGAATGTAGTTCTCCAGCAAAGAAAAATGTTTAACAAAACAACTATAATACTTTCCCTAAGCCACAAAATAACATCTTTTTTAAAAAAAAGGTTGGCACAAAAGCCTTCTAAAAAATTTATTGAAGGTTTGATATCTTGTTCACTTATTATTTTTAATACTTCACTGGGGTGTTGGAGAAAATATATGTCTCTCCTTTGAAAAGCTAACATTTACAGTATTTTTATTTGTATAGAAATCAAAAGAATAAAAGGTGTCAGGGTTGTGTAGCAGTGGTTTGTTTTATGTTTTGAGGGGTAAAACCCATCATCGAAATTCTCTTTTTCCCCCATCAGAAATCAACTGCAGCAGAGCTTAAGGCATTATAGAACTACAGGATAATAATGGACTAGAACTGAGGAAATATTTTGATTTGTTCCTATAGGAGAAGTAGCACTGCTACAGTTTTCTAAGAATCATAGAGTCATTTAGTCCAACCCCCAGCAATGCACGAATCTCAACTAAAGCATCCATGACAGATGGCCATCCAACCTCTGATTAAAAACCTCTAAAGGAGGAGGATCCACAGCCTCCTGAGGGAGTTCCACTGTCAAACAGCTCTTACTGTCAGAAAGTTCTTCCTGATGTTTAGTCGGAATCTCCTTTCAGTAATCAGTAATCCATTTTAAAGGCAATGTCTGGGGGCCTGCTCCCAGACACTACTGTGTCCAAACATATCTTATCCTATAACAGGTCCTTTGTTGCTTCTGTGTATCACAAGTAGGAGCACACCAAGGGATGCATGAATCAGTCTATTTCCAGTAAGTGCAAGTTTTGCACATTTTATTCATAATTCTGGTCTATTTCTGCATTAAACCAATATATGTTATAGATATGTTATAGTATAGATATATGTTATAGATATATATATAACCAATACAGTGGTACCTCGGGTTAAGTACTTAATTCATTCCGAAGGTCCGTACTTAACCTGAAACTGTTCTTAACCTGAAGCACCACTTTAGCTAATGGGGCCTCCCGCTGCTGCCGTGCCGCCGGAGCACGATTTCTGTTCTTATCCTGAAGCAAAGTTCTTAACCTGAAGCACTATTTCTAGGTTAGTGGAGTGTGTAACCTGAAGCATATGTAACCCGACTCTTTTTAACCCGACTCGAGGTATTTTTATGATACACAGACATTGCCTTCAAAATGGATTACTGATTACTGAAAGGAGATTCCAACGAAACATCAGGAAGAACATATATTGGTGGGTGTGTGGGTGTGGGTGTATAAAATCCTCTCAACATAAATACATTTTAAATATATTTAAATGCATATATTTTTCTCAAAATACATGCTAAAGTTCAAATGCATTTTGATTCATTTGGACTTCATCGCAAAATTCAGAGGAGGGCAAAATCCCTTCGGTGGTAAATCCAGATCTGCAGCTTAGTCCAAAAGTGCAGATCAGGCCATTACATACTGGAATTCGCAAAGATTGAATTCCCTAAGTATGTCAAGGAAATTAAACTTCAAATATTTCATTCAGCACTGCCTGGTTTTCAAGCTTTGCTAACTCCCCCCACCCCCCGGCAATGGGGAAGCTAGTCATGTCAAGTTGACTAAGGTCAAGTTCATCACAGAATTAATAATTTAAGAGTCAGATCAGCTAGTTTTCATTAATACCCTAAAAACACTAGGCAGTGTGACAATGTACTGGCTGAAGGTGATGTACTACTACTACTAATAGTAATAATGATAATAATTTATTTTTAATACTAACCATGAAATGAGTCACTATTATTTTTACTCTTTTTTCAGTAGTTAAGGCTGCAGGTTTTAAATATAATCAGTACATTACATTCTTGCCATTTCTAGTATCTCTTTGTGCTTTAGGAGACTTAGCAGTGAAAAGCACAAAACTCATTTCCCTAGCACTTGATGCCTATTTGCTTTCTTCTAGACAGCAGTATATCTGTTCCTGTGGAGGTTTTGCCACCACTCTGTTTTCTCCTTGACCCTAAATTGCCTGTCTTCAACCCATTTCTATTCAGGCTCTTCTTTCCTCCAGTTGTACTCGTTCCTCAGTCTGCTTCCTACTCTGTCCCATATTCCTCAGTCATCTCGCCCCAGCATATATCCCATGATCAATCATGCCAATTTTTTTTTTAAAAAAAACCCTGATATAACAGTTCATTATCAATAAATAAGTGTTGGATCCCCATCAACTTAAATGGGTGGTGGATTACTACAGGCACAGATAATAGTGAGCCTGAAAGAATTTATTTGTAAGTTCTGCAACAATGTTTCACATTATCTGTATGGAATTGCACAATTATTTATTTGTTCTTTTTTAAATATAATTTTAATTAAATTTTCTGTTTTACAATTTCAAATAAACATTTTACATATTTAAGATATTAATGACTTCCTTGCCTCTCTTTCCATGGTTCAATTTACATATATCCCTGCATATTTTCCAAAAACTATACCAATCGGTTTTCCATTATTGCATCCATCAAAACTTATTTACACTGTTGAATTTATCTTAATGCTGCCAGTGTTTTCAGCTGTACACAATTAATTTCCATATATTCAATAAACATTTTCCAATCTCTGCAACCCCACCAACCACTGGTAGACCAGTATCACCTTCACAACCTATGCGGATTCAGAACTCATGACATGACATCATCACATCATAATTATCCTCACCTCCCTTCTATTTCACACATTCATTATCACCAGATATTACTGAGAAGCAGGAAGAACAAGACTTGGATGCATTCCCAAACTCTCGTAGTCTTAAATTGATGCCTAATAGTAGGCCTTTATTCTGAGCGAATTCTGTCCTAATTATAATTCTCTTCATGCATCCCAATGCAATCTTTTACATAAGTCGCAACTTTGATTTACATTTCATGTTGCTTTAGTGTCTTACGGTAGTGCACAATTTTCAGTCTGTGAGTGCAATTAGACCAAAAAAAAGTCATCTAATTTGCAACAGTTAATACATTAGTTTCCATCATTTCACTTATTTGCATAATTTCATGTAGAAAGTTTGAATTTTCTTGTAAACTAATTGATGTATGCTTGTTCAACATACCATCTGTCCTGTATACATTTCAAATGTCTTCCAACCAGGACACTGATCATTGATGATGAAGGCTGAAAATGCTTCTCTCAGAAAAGAAAAAGTGGAGGTGGGGGTGGGGGGAGAAGCTGGTTTGCTTTTCAGATAAACCACAAACACTGTATTCTGTTTCACGCTTCTCTCATATTCACATTCACTCTCTAGGGATTCAGATGTCATTGCTGTATAAGTTAACATAAATCAGTTTTCCTTCAATAAAATCTTGTTCCTGGTAGGAAAAATCTACTCATTGATTCTGACAAACTTTGAAGAAAATGGGATTAAGGAAGCTTCTGACCTTTCAAATTATCAAATTAGACTGGTTATTTTCACAATATTAAGTAATCAAGGAAGTAAGCATTAAGAGTTTAGTTCACAGGCTGTCTAGCCAGTTTATATATATAAAAATGTTGTTTGCTGACAGCTAACCCAGATTCCATTTCTTCCCTTTCCTCTGAACCACAAGGGAAACTAAGATGCATTTTCAACATTGCACTTTGCCTAAAGGCTCTCAGTAAAATTTAATTTTCTCACCGCATTGATTTTTCCATTATAAGTTGTACCAGTCTAATGATATCTCCTAAGAATTTTTAGGGTTGAAACCCCCATCCCACAAAAGATGCACACAGATAAATGATCCATAAATGGTAACCGTAACCACTCAATGGTTTTGTTTTGGGGGTTTTTTTCCTGTGTTTTCAGAAGATATACTGTACTCCCTTTTTCAACTAGCTGAATCCCTTTAAGATATAGGAACATTTAGTAATTTCTTGCTAATATAATGGCTAAAAATGAAAACTTGAGAACACAATGCAAGCTGAAGGTAAGCATATATTTCAGTGGAGAAAGGAAAACAACTGAGACTGAAAAGTGCTCAGCTTCAGTTAGATTGTGCCAGTTCTGATTTATGTTTGATAATATGTGGCTTATAGAGTTGAGGACTCTTCTATTTCACAAACAACGTTACCTAGAAAAGGAATGCTTTTCTACTATCATGAATACCTCAATACCTGTTTTAATCACATCTCCCTTTCAGCGTTTGGACAGAGCACAAATCAATAAATTGAGAACAGAAACTTTACAAGGGGGTAGGACTATGATGAATTATGGAAGTGCGTTTCCCCCATTAAATAAGTTAATCAATTATCATGAGAAGCACATGTATAAAAATTGTTATGCAAAGCATTTGTTATAAAAACAATACCATGGTGGGTACAACAGAATACTGGAATGCACCATATGTTCGGTAGCTACGGGGAAATCCCTTAATCATTTATCTCTCTGGCACTCATTACACAGGTGGGTATAAATAAAAAATGTAGGTTTGCTGCCAAAATGTTAGTAAGCCAAATATGTTAATTTGTACATCTATCACGCCAATTAGATACATTTTGGACATTACTTTTTTAGCCATTCCTATAATTAAAATAGGATAAAACTGTGTATTTTATATGCTTATATGTGTAAGTTAGGGCTGTTTTGGTTAGGGAGGGATATTACCAAAAAAAAAAAAAAGTGAGATGAAGTCCTCCAGTTTAATTCTATGCTTCACTGTCCCTGATTCAGTTAATGATCTCAATGGTAAAGGTAAAGGTACCACTGACCATTAGGTCAAGTCATGGACAACTTTGGGGTTGCACGCTCATCTCACTCTATAGGCCATTTCTCTGCAGACAGCTTCCGGGTCATGTGGCCAGCATGACTAAGGCGCTTCTGGCGAACCAGAGCAGCGCACGGAAATGCCGTTTACCTTCCCGCCGGAGCGGTACCTATTTATCTACTTGCACTTTGACGTGCTTTCGAACTGCTAGGTTGGCAGGAGCAGGGACCGAGCAACGGGAGCTCACCCCGTCGCGGGGATTCGAACCGCCGACCTTCTGATCGACAAGCCCTAGGCTCTGTGGTTTAGACCACAGCACCACCCGCGTCCCGATCTCAATGGTACAGAGTGCTTTTCACCAATTTAGATTGGTGTTGCTTGTTGTCCTGGACAGATATAATCTAGACACAGATTATCCACCCCCAGAAACATCCTCGTTAGACTATTGAAACACATGTGACACGTGTTGCCATTGAAGTTAGCTCAGAATCTGCAGTGAGTGTGCTCATAGCTGTTTTCTTTACTAACTGGGACAGGTCATTAAAACCATCCTGCTTGTGGCATGGAGAAGGTGCCTGCCTCACTGATCCACAGGGCAACCATCTTTTTTTTTTTTTTGATGTACAGTGGTTTGTGTCTCACCACTTTCAGGGGGTCATTTCCATTTTCACATCATGTGGCAACCTCAGTCTGTTTCCAATCTGCTTCAAGAAGCAATTTATTGTTTAAATAAAGAAAAAAAAGAACACAGCCTTTTTGCTCAGCTCTCATAAGTAATTCACTGGGGCTATTAATTCCAGTGCAGGACTCTGCTCCAACCCACATATTAATCTGACAAACATGGATCAGGCTAGTTCATTTCGAAATCCAGAAACCCCCCATTCCCAGTTTTATCTTTGATTCATTGTAATGCCATATTATTTCCTCTGCAATTTTGTAAAGCACCACAGAAGAGTCTTCTTAACTAAAAACTATGAAAGTTACTTGTGCAAGTCCCATCGACCAACCGACAGTACAGTACTATTCATTCTTTATTTTCCAGAAATAGACCCATTGAGTTCAAACACTTTAAAACACTTTAAAAGTGTTTAGGATTCCAGCCTTAGTCTCCATGCTTTAATGAGACTCCAACTTCCAGCTTTGCCTTCAACTAACCAACACCTGCACAGCTTTACCAGAGGCTAGCTTTTTATCTTCTCCAGCCAGCCTCCCCTCCACCCCCAGCCAATCATTTAAATCTGAGTGGAATCCTGCCCCCTCATTGGCCTGTAGTGATGACCAGATGGGATGGAGCAGAATGTCCACAATTGACCAATTAGAATTTACTGGCTATCGATGCCTTCGCTCCTTTATATAAACACATAATCGCCTCTTGTTTGGAGCAATGTAAACAGCTCCAGTTTCTCTGTCACTCAGATGACCTCCTGGCCTACAGCTAATACAGTACATCCCCACATCTCTCAACAGGCAGGCAAGACAGTTTGAGTTTGTGTAACTGTTAATGTTTACGTTCAATTCAGCATAAAATAGAACATAAAACCAGTGCTTTTTAAAAGGGAAAATAAAATAAAAAAGAAGGTGCCAGTACTCACCATGAAGTCAATAAGTATGTTTTAAGCAAATATAGTTTCTATACACGGGAAGAAGATTTGGTATAAATATCACAGGTATTGTGTTAGCTTTTGCATCTACCACCGAAACTATGAGGGTACAGTGCACTGTTGAGAATGGTCTGCAGTCTAAGCTGCAATTGATAGAGAAATTGTATATTCATCCATTAAACAAGCTCCAAGCATACTAATTCTGCTTGTGTACCTTTCAGAATCCTTTCCCCCACTTCCATCAAGGTAACAGGACAAAATATGTAAGAAGAATAAGTAACTCGGACTCTTTGTCTGGAAAAGCAAGATGGTGGTGATAAAGAATGTGGTTTATTGAATATATATATATATATATATATATCCCTGGATATATATATCCAGGTACTCCTGGAATTGTCCAAACAGATAAAACCCCATTGCATTGGTCTTATCTGTTTGTGGGAATGGGTAAACAGGCATAAATTCCAATGATGTTTAACTTGAGAAACCTATAGTGGGTCCAGGATTGCAGCCTATATACTGCAGCTGTATAATTTTCTCCCACAGCATGTTCAGCTGATCCCATTACTTTTTTAGTTTCCACCAAGTAGTAAATATACATTTGTTTAAGCAGGGATTTTTTTTATTAGCTTTGGCTTTTATGCCAACACTAAAGTTTAATTGTATGCCCCACTGTTTCACACCCCACCTTGTGTTAAAAGACAGAATACAAGTTTTTCAATTCCATATATAAATATTTTATTTTATTTTTAAAATGCAGGATTCTCTTGTGTGTATAACACACACATACATCAACACACAAAATTCTAACCATGTTTATTTAGAAATCAGCCTTGTTGGTTTCAGTGAAATTGATTTCTAGGTTAGCATGCTTAGAATGATAGCACACAAGCCGTCGGTTAAAATTTGGTACTCCTACATAACATATATTATATTCTATTTTCCTTGTAGGTCAGGGCACTCAAGTACTTGTAATTAACTTAACATGATTTTTTTTTTTACATTAATTAAAATATAGTTGCTCAAAAATAATTAAAAAGATGAATCACTCAGCATATCAACATCAGATCAAACATAGGAATTAGACAAACCCATAAGCACTGAAACAATACAGTAGAATTTTTCATCAAGTAGCAGAAACCAAACATAAGAAATTCTGGATCTTATTACACTTTCTCCCAACCTTTTGTGGCTGCAGGGGAGGATAAGGGGAGGTACAACTGCATTTCTCCAGAGGACAGTTGCGGAATCACCCTTGGATTATATCTCTGGGGGAAAATATTGTGCCAGTTATGCAGGAGAAGAAAATCTGTAAGTTGCCCACCACAAGGCTGGCCCTATGATTAATATTAGGATAACTGAAGGAGGGGGCTGAGAACAATGACAATGTGTTGGAGGACAGAGTTGTGTGTGCCTCATGGCTGCCCTAAACCCTCTAAGCTTGTCTGCTGCCCCCAGGTGTGATGGAGGGCACCGTTCCATCACCAATGTTGATCTAATATTCATCTGCCAGTACAGTCGCACCTTGGTTGTCGAACACCTTGGTAAGTTTTGGCTCCCGAACACAGCAAACCCGGAAGTGTTCCAGTTTGTGAATGTTCTTTGGAACCTGAACGTCCGACGCTGCTTTTGCAGCTTCCGATTGAGTGCAGGAAGCTCCTGCAGCCAATTGGAAGCTGTATCTTGGTTTTCAAACATTTTTGGAAGTTGGACGGGCTGATTCCAGAACTGATTCCGTTTGAGAACCAAGGTACAAGTGTACTTACATCTTCTATGCATGGGGTGGAGTGGGCATGGTGCCATCTTATTCTTTGCCTCAGGCAGTAAAATGTTTTGGGATAGCTCTGCCTGGCAAGCAGAAGAACAACTCCCAACTAGGTTTTTGCCAAAGCCTATAGTAGTCAGAACCAACATGAGTCTGACCAAACTGCGGGAGGCAGTGGAAGACAGGAGTGACTGGTGTGCTCTGGTCCATGGGGTCACGAAGAGTCGGACACGACTAAACAACAACAAATAGTAGTCAGAAGCCCATTCTGAAATTGCTAAGAAGCCACAAAATATTCATTTCCTGAGTGCCATTTCCAGGATAACACGGTGGTGAGTACAAGAAATTGTAACTGACTGACTCCGTGTTTGCCCTTAATTGATTCACTAAACATAAGGTAGCAAAAGCAGCATGGATTTAAATTGGAGATCAAATTGGAGATTAGCACATGAGAGCCTTGCTGGTGATGAAGGTGAGCAGGGTCCAGGAGTTAGTGGACAGAATTTCCAGCTATAGGTACCAGCTTGTGCAAATGAGTCCATTTTACAGCTTCACTCAAAAATTAAAGTTTTATATTCAGGGCCCTAAGAATACTTACTTTGACCTTTCTCCCAAAGGTTTTCAGTCTTGTTACCAAGCAAGGTAATGTTCATTTCTATTCTAAGAGATGAAAACATGGAGTAAAAATGATTCATTTTTCAAGAATAAAAGCTATGTTTCCAAATACTTCTATTTACTACACCAGGAAGAGAAGATAAAACATTTCTTGAAAGTATGCTTCAAAGTGGGAGAGAGAAAAATAGTTGGGGTCTTATTAGGGTCATCGTTACTAGAGCTTCTGCGGTTTCTTACTTTTTATAACTGACCTAGATTGTTAAAGTTGCTGATGACATAAAATTGGGACGAATACTGCACACATTGCAGGCAGTAAGTCAAATGTAAATGAATTCTGTTCTACTGTGTAACTAGGTTGACAAGTGGAAACCAAAATTTAATGTTGATAAATATCTCATAATAGAAGTAGAATACAAAAACAACTTCAACAACTGCATGAATAGACTTGAATTAAAACAAAACAAAAAAACCTGTTTGTTTTTAAACTAAGATGATGGAGAATTTCTACATGAATGTGTTTGAGCAACATTACAATGGATTTCAGAAACTGGTAGATTTGTGAATTTATTGCATAGCATCTATGATGGATGACATACCTGAGATTGCTATTTTAGTATAGGGAGTAATCTGCAAAATTCTCCTCCATTGTTAATGACAACTTATTACATCCTTTTTATTCAAACTTTCTTTTGTAGAACAATCAAGGTGATATAACAGATCTGGTACCACACTTTAAATAGTTTAAGCTGCCTTTCTGTTAAAATTGGAACAGCTTAAAAATTTAATCTTTCAAACCACAAAACTGGAGGTATAAATAATAAAATGATGATGATGATGCACCTCGGGATGGGTTTTCTTAGAATGAAGGTCAGTGGTGTCTGTGGTGCCTTTGTGATTTGGTTTCATTTACACACATATATATATACAGGCTGAACATAAGGTGTAAGAGCTCACAGCATTAATACTCCCAAATACATTGAACCTTCATGAGGATTAGAGGGGGAGGCGAAGTCATAACTTTGGATAAAGTACAGAGAGCAAGTCAAGCCTGATCGCTTTCCAGCCCAGTTCAAGTCAAGACTGCCCCCTGGTCTATTGTTCTTTTTCACTGACCAATGACATCATGTATTGCCAGGAAAGTTGTCCTCCCCCTTTTTAGTCCACCTTCTGGAAACATTTCCAGAAGTTAGGATCGACATGGTTCTGAACAAGTTTTCCACAATTTATACTAAATGAAATATCCTACTTGCTTACTGAATAATTTGCACTTTAAAGGAACAGACGTGATGGAAGATTTCACCGCTATGTTGTCAAGGGGGGGGGGGACACCCAGAAAAAAACTGCAAACATTTCAAATGCCCATATGACAGTTTGGTTTAATTATTTAAATTCTGAACTATTTTTTTATAATTTTTAATTAGACCATATGTTAACATCAGCATTAAATGTGATCAGCATTCATATGCTATGCCGTTCTTGAGCTGAAATTTTTGGGGAGAGAGATACATTTGCGGAACTGTAAGAATTTGAGGTCAAATAAAACTCTTAATTAACACTTTACCATCTATAAATAAAATGCACAGATGTGATGGTATGTGGTGTTGAAGTGAAAACCTTTAAGCTGCTTATCAACAAATTAATGTTGGATAGAGTGTTGGCAATAAAAATATACATAGGTTAATGACAAAAATGCTTGCTAAGTTGAGGAAAGTGCTAAACATGTGATTTTTCAAAGGGTATGCATTCTGATGACATTATTCTGCCCTGTTGGTTCTTCATTACTGCCACCTTTTCTTTAAAATATCTGCCTAATATGTGCCTCAGATTATATTATTGCTAAGAATCATAGCCTTAACTAAAATTTGCCTCCAAGCTGTCCACTTATATGACAAAACTAAAATTCAAAATTTGAACACCATTACATAAAGTCAGCTGGGGACATGGGCAGGATATGAGTGAACTTGAGCTAGTTAAGGCCAAGCTGCAATAAAGTTGGCAATTTCTGTGTCCTGGCATAACACCTGCCAATCTGGTGATGGGCCAAGTTTTATCTGCTTGTTAAGCAACTACAAAGAGCAGAGCCCACCTAAAATGTGGCAATGGAGTTGTTAGCTTAGGGTATAGAACCCTGGGGGTGAAATCCAATGTTGAGCTATAGCAAATGTCCCATCAGCATGAGCATTGTAGCTTGCCAGATGGAATGATCCACTCTTTCATCCCCACACAACATTATGGGGGTTCTTCTGAACCCATCCCCCATCAGCAGGTGCAAGGGGCCACAAGGGGAGGAGGGAGAAAGCCCCATTGCAGAAGTGGAAGTCCTTGTGAAGGGCTTGCACTGATGGGATTAGGTGAATCTCACCTAGGAAGTTCTGTCATTTTGGGCAGGTGACGAGAGATGCATTTATTCTTGCTTTCGCCAACCCAGAAACAATAGTGCTTACTAAGGATGCTATTAGGAATCCCTAACCTAACATGTTAGGGATTTCTCGAAGCTACAAACATGAGTCTGACCAAACTGCAGGAGGCAGTGGAAGACAGAAGTGCCTGGTGTGCTCTGGTCCATGGGGTCATGAAGAGTCGGACACGACTAAACAACTAAACAACAACAAACCTAACATGACTTTACATCTCACCACCTGAGATGTTTTAATTCTAATAACATCGGGTTCAGTTTGCTTAAAGATTGTCCAGGCCAATGTTTATTCTTCAAAACATCACTGTAGAAAGGCACACAATTATTCTTGTAACAAGTAGCCTAGCAGTTCTACAAAGTTCCCTAGTGGTCATGTTTGCATCACACAGTCATTCTGTCTAGCACTTTCTACAAGTTCAGATTTCTCATTTGCAACTAAATGCACACTGAAGTTAACTCAGCAGGCAGTGGAAGGTATTGGGGAGAAAGGCACACACATTAGAGGTTTGGGAGGAAAATAATCCAATTAACACTTAAAGTCCTTTTATCTAATATCAGCCTATGCAGCATTCACACTTGAGATTATGGGAATGGGAAGATATCATACATCAGATACTTATCAGAATGTGTCTAATATTAATGAATTCCCATGACTATTCATGGCTGAATTGTTTTCAAATTTCTAGTTGTAAAGGCACAACATGTTTTGTTATGCAGACTTTAAGCATGCATCTTAGAAAAATAAGAACAAGAGAAGAGGTGTTAGCAAGAAAACAGGTCACATTTCTTTAAGAAAGCAGTGCAGGTGGAGGGGGACTAAGGCTACTTTCTCTAATCTACACTAAGAGAGACACCTGCTTACATTGTTGTCATTAACAACTCAGAGGTTGGAATTCCTTTGTTGATGTTAAGACATTGTTTTAAACCTTGTTATCTGTCATTTTTCCTATATCAGTTTTATTGCCCACTCAAGAGCTGTTTCAAAGCTATGGATGTGCCCAAAATCACCCAAACAAGCTTCATGGGTAGCTGGGAGTTTAAAATCCAAATCTCTACCTCCTAGGCCAGCCATAGGCAAACTCAGCTCTCCAGATTTTTGGGACTACAACTCCCATGATCCCTAGCTAACAGGGCCAGTGGTCAGGGATGATGGGAATTGTAGTCCCAAAACATCTGGAGGGTCGAGTTTGCCTATGCCTGTCTTAGGCCTTTGCAATATCTAGCAACTCTACATTTCCTAAGTTTACAGTGACAGTAATCTCATCCAGGCAGCCATAACATCCAGGGAGATCCTTCTCATATGGGAACCGTATATCTCCCTTCTCCTCCTAGTTGCAACCTAAGTGGAAATGCTGACAGAACATAGTCTGACTCCTTCAACTTCAAACCACCACTTCCCTCGTGTGAAGAAGCCAAAACATAAGCAACCCATTCCAACTTGATTGTCCCATGAGTTGCATGAAATTAAATATATGCTGCAGGGTAATCACCAGTTACACCCTGTTTTCCTCCTGCCTGCACAGACAGCACAGCTCACAATTTATGACCACATTCGCTGCAGGGAAGGTAAGTTTAACCCCTCCAACAACTTGCTTCAGGGTACTGCCAATCCTTTTTTTAAATATAGTGAGGAAGGTACAGAAGAATATGCAAACAGCAAACAAACAAACCCATCATCTTCAGCTGCTTAAAACAAATAGCAATGCTTCACATAGTATCTCTTGTCAGATGTGTATTTAATTAGAATAACAACTATGCTAAAAAGTAGGATATGGTCTACTGTCAGTGACAGTAAGGGGAGGCCAACACTCAAGAGTTGAGGACCCATACACAGTACATCAATGGTGCCATAAGGAATAGACCAATTGTGGTAAAGAAGGAAGGGGGCATTAATTGAAACATATTTGTTCCTTCAGAATTACACTTAATACATTGTAAGTCAGTGGCAACTGATACAGTTTTGTTTTCCTCTTATTTTTACCTCCTTTCACATGGCTTCACTTATGTCTACTATTCTATGCCACCTTTGAGCAATACTGCTCCCTGGGCTGAAAACAAGCCAAAACTCCATTAGGCATAAAAATAATTCCTAGCAAAGCAAAGCATGCATTCCAATAGAAAGGGGTAAGCTGTGATAGCCACAGCAGCCCTCGTCTAAAATCACAGAGGGAAATAGTCTGTGGTAGAACCAGAACTAGGCAAGAGTCTACCTACTGCTCTTAACTATTGCCTCTGGGATCACAATTTTTACAATTTCCATTCTAGACATGCATAGTTTCTTAAGCATATCACCTCTTCAGCTTTAGCTCAGCCTCACACACTATCAAGTCTCTCCACGTTGCCATAATACTGCAGCTGCCAGGCAACATTTTTTAACCCTACTGCCAGACTTAAAGACATATCTTCTGTCTTTACCCAACTTTACTAGGATAAAGCATCACAGTGGTGAAAGGTATCTGTTGCTGTAGGTTGTTCTTTACTGGAGTCCCCGAGTGTGACATAACATGCCTGCAATCCAAAGCTCAGGATCCAATGTGCACACCTGTTAAGAACCCCTACCATTAAATGAAAATCCTGGGAAAAGGGGAAAGTTATGTACCAGGCAGTCAATATATGTCTCTTTTCTGGGGAGATGCAGAAATGATAAGACTGCAAAAATGAAAAAGAATAAAAAATACTGAGAGAACAGAGAAAGCTGGAGACCCTGGATTAGGATCAAGGAAGAATGCTTTTAAAGTATTTACTGATTTTTATGCCAGGTGCACAATAGTCTATTTACTAGAATTCTCTCAGCAACAAGTGGCAGCGTAAATGATAAAATTATCCACATAAGTCAATGAATGATAAAGACTAAATTTCCCAAAACCTTTTGTGGGGAAAGTCCAGCAGAAAGAATGATGCACCATGGGTGTCTCCAAAATGTGAAATAGTGAATGAAACACAACTTGAGAAAATCGAACAACAGAATTAGAAAGAGGCACGTGCAAAGCCTGCTACAGCAATTGTGAGTCCAGCTGATGAGCACTGATTTACAGATTTCTGTCTATCATACAATCTGCTAAACCAGAATTTATGACACTAAAGACACAGAGGGTGCTTCTGCTCACTTCAGTCACTCACTACTATAGCTGTCACTTCAGAAAGTTTCAGGTCATTTGCAGTAGCTACAGTGACAAAGTGCAGACAGAGAAATAGTATGGGAGTTCATAAAACATCCATTTTGTTAGCTAAGTAACACAGAAACCTGTTTTAAACTGAGTTAGATCGTTGACACATCTAGCTCAGAATTACCTACACTTCCTGGCAGCAGTTCTCCAAAGTTTAGTTGACATTTTGGGGTAAGACGGCTCTAAAGTCTTATTTTTCAAATGATGGACTGACTGGGGTTGATTATCAGTTAAACATCTGGCCAGTTCAGATGACAACTTTGAGCTGGGTTAAGAACACTGACAACTTAAAGAAGAAAAGCCACTTGATCCAGGGAGAGTAACACATATATATTGGCCTGTTCCAACCTCATTTCCTTAATGGTGACTGCTCCTGGGGAAAAAAGCATTTTGGTTCCTGAAATTCATTCCAATTGTACAGATAAAATATAGCTGATGGAATTCTACAGGATGCGACATTAGTGTGTGAAAACAGTGCAGATTGAATGATCCACAGATGGTGGAGATGTCAGGCAGAATCCACCTGGCTAATTTCAAGCATTGTTATGGATTACCCTATAGCATACAACAAATTCTTTCTCCCTGAGAACCATAGCTCTAACCCAGTGGGAAATCCAACCAGAGATCTAGCACCATTCCACCTTGTTTGACACATAACTACTCCAAAACATGGTATCAGGATGCCTGGAGCAGGCTTCTCCAACATCATGATCAGAGCTGTGCATGACAATCGCTCTTTAGAAAAAACAGTGCAGACACAGCAAGAAAAAAAGTGAGAATGGTTGAGAGTGTAGGATTAGTGCTCCCATACCCTGTTCTTCTCAGACTATCCATGCCATTCTGATTTGAAGCAAGTGAAGGAAAGCTCCAATTTGATCCTATTTCTTTACAGCTTTTGCCAGAGTAATTGCTACAGAAATGTAGTTATAGAAGGGAGGAGAAGAGAAAAAGATGTGTTGCTTGCAAATATTGTGCCTAATTTTGATTCATTAAAAGCAGTTACACACACACAAGCACACAGGTTTTCTACATTTTTATTAACACAAATAGGTAAAGGTAAAGGTACCCCTGCCCGTACGGGCCAGTCTTGACAGACTCTGGGGTTGTGCGCCCATCTCACTTAAGAGGCCAGGGGCCAGCGCTGTCCGGAGACACTTCCGGGTCACGTGGCCAGCGTGACATCGCTGCTCTGGCCAGAGCCAGAGCCGCACACGGAAACGCCGTTTACCTTCCCGCTGGTAAGCGGTCCCTATTTATCTACTTGCACCCGGAGGTGCTTTCGAACTGCTAGGTTGGCAGGCGCTGGGACCGAGCAGCGGGAGCGCACCCCGCCGCAGGGATTCGAACCGCCGACCTTTCGATCGGCAAGCCCTAGGCGCTGAGGCTTTAACCCACAGCGCCACCTGCGTCCCTCATTAACACAAATAAGGACCCACAAATATATATATTTACCGAATCGCACCCACCTGGCACTTCTCAGTTCCTTTGGTTCTTGTGTTTCATTAGACCAATCATGCAATTATAGCTCTCTGACTTCTCACCCACAGTGTGGTGCAAAATCATCTGAGCGTGACTTTTTGTGATAAAGTTGTTTGCAAGCAGTGAGGCCACCTAGCTCAGTAGATATAAATGTCACTCAAAGTTCTCTATGCAGATATCAGATATGATACAGACATATCAATGCAGACACTTTTTCTTTGGGCATCTTCAGATATTATTGAATTTCTCTGACCCTTATGCTGAATAAATGCCATCTAACATAATTTTGGTTTTCACTTGTATGTTTGTTTATGTTTCATATTTGGAAAACAATGCATTTCCAGGGATGCCAGATGATTTCATCAGATGAAACAGGGAAAGCACACTGCAGCAAACCCTTATGGCTGGAGGTTCAATTTTCAAGAGCATAAGTAAACATGTGAAGGGGAGGAAAGGAGGTTCCAAGCTCTGTGCCCTCAAGTGCATCACCACTGTACTGTTCACAGACCTCTAAGAATTTGAAGGCAAAGATCAGAAATGGGAAACCTCCTCTACTCATGGAAGCTCATGCCACAGACATCTGCCCTCCTACTTACAGAGGGTTGAGAAACAGTACAAAGGTGATATACTGAAAGGAGCAGAGTTCAGCAGCACATCATGCATCTACTTCCCCTGGCATGTTTGCTCACACTCTTGCAAACTGGATGCCTAAATAAAGCTTAGCTCTGAAGTAAATCACTACCTCTAAATGGATGGAGAAAGTTCACTTATAATTACAAAGAAACGACTCACAGTTTGTCTTGCACCTAATCATATACTCCGAACTTAAAGCAGGACTATCATCCTAAAATATAAGTAGCGTGTGAATCAATAGGCTGGCCTCAGGGTGGAAATTTTAGAAATCTTTAGATGTTGTAGGCACAATGGCCAGCATATCAGTACTTGCTGAAACAACACACACTTAACTGGGTGTTCATTTTAATTGAATCCGGATTGGATTTCACCATTTGCCTTCTGTTATTTTAAAAGAAATTCATACAGAATGAGCTCTCCATCACAAAACTTCAGATTGCATATATGTATTTATTAGGACTGTGCCATATCTTATTCAGTTTAATTGTTGGATTTAAAATAGTGATTCTAATAAGTTATGTATCTTTAATAAGCTTCATATCTAATTAGTTATATATCTAATAAGTTATTTTTATCTATGTATATGTTTATGTATATAAATAAATATATATATATAGAGAGAGAGAGAGATGATAGATATAGAGATAGATAGATATATGCATCTTAGCTATGTAAATATTTACATCTTTAGAATACTGTTTGACAACTTTTTTTTGGTCTTGATATGGTTGCATAAGCCCTAGTTTCCCCCTGACAGCAGCCTCTTTCTTCTTAAGCAAGGCATATTTTTACTGTTGTAAACCACTTTGATACATTTTTGTGATATAGCAGTATTTAAATATTTGTATAAATAAAATAAATGATAGGGGTGCCTATCAGGGTATGACTGCACAATGCTATATAATCTGTTAGATTTGCCTTTGCAATGACATCACTAAGTGCCATGGACAGCTATTGTAGGTACAAGCGAAAACAATATAAATGAAAAGGTAACATATTCTCACAAGAAAGACTGAAAAATCAGCTTTGACATAAGTCTCAATGTGATTCACATTCATGTAGGAAAAACCAAAAATGGTTTTTAAAACAATACAAACACACACCCAATACTTATACCTAAACCATTTACCCCCATCTAGCTGGGAAACCCAATATGCAACATTTCAATGTTAAAGTTTGTGACTATTAAAGAAGTCAGTTAACATATTTCCACTTAAGGAGCTATCCCTTTGTCCTTTCAATTTTACTTCCTAATTTTCAAAATATCAACATAGCATAAAAGTTGGCGGGAAGGTCAAGGATTTCCAGAATGTCTATGCTCCTTCATGGCACTTCAGATCCTATGGGTAATTTATTTAGCTCTCACATAAATGAGCATCATTTGTATAGTCTGAAGATTTACATCCCTTGTTTTTGAAGGCAGATGAAAGCTGCTCTTCACATTCATTCTCCAGCTTTTGTAGACAAGAACCATTACTGGAACAGAACCCTATTCTTCTTTGTAAAGCTGAAACAAAAATTACAGGACAGAAATGAAGGAGCGATAAGTGAGGCAAAAAAGTGGGAACTGAGATTTTGGTTGGCACTCGCTCACTCCCTTCGCCGCCACATTTTACATTCATGCTACAATTGGTCTGGTAGGAAGCTTGGCATACTCATCATAACAAGCCAGCAATGAGGTCCAAAATTAGGTTGGGCTTTAAAGAAAAAGTACTAGGGGGCCTTGCTACCTGAAGATTTGGTGACCAACTTCTATAGCGTCAAAAGAGCATTTGACAAATTCCTGAAGGATAAAGCTGTAAGTAGCTACTAGTAACAATGGCTATGGAGTATGCCCCAACTACCAGTTCCTGGGTATCACGGGTGGTCGAGTGTCATTGCACACATGTTCTTCTGGTGGGTTACCCATAGGTATCTGGTGGGCCATTGTGAGAACAAAATGCTGGACTAGCTTGAACTTTCATCTGATCTAGTTGGGCTCTGCTTATGTATTATCAGGCTTCCCTCCCAGCAGTTAATCAGTATTTGTTGGATATCATTCTCTGAGTAGATAATCAATGAGTAGGGCAACTATAATACCTAGGGAATCTTTCTGCAGCAATGTTTGGTTCTATTAGACAACCTAAAAAAAATTAAGTCCATACTTCGAGAGCATCAAACTTTGGTATACACCTTTCTCTTAAATAAGAACTATTAATCTCTAAATAAATTAACTGTCACTGCCCTCCAATGAAAATTCTTGAAACTATTGAAGTAGAATTATTTGAACTCTATGGAAATAAATTTGAAATGAATAAATGCAAATGAGTTTATTTTTTCAAAAGAGATTCAGTAAGGAAATAGGTTTGCCATGAAAAGCCATGTCATAATGGTGTGAAAAGTTTACTACCAAAATATACAATCATTAAAAAGTGAAGCTCTAGCATAGCTAATTTGGATAATGACATGAGAAGTTCTTCCTTTCACTGACAACCCAACAGCATAGATTTTTTAATGAATGGCAAGACAGTATTTGCTACAGTATACACTATTATCACTTGTAGTTAAAGTAGATCTGTGCTAAAAAATTATTTTAACAATTTGTTGGGTGGGTGATATGAAAACCATGAAAAGCTATGGGGCAGGGGGTTCTGGAGGGGGCTGCCACTTAACCTTGTTCAATGTAAGCAAAGGCTTTCCGATTTTACTTGCTTTTTTAACATAAAAAAGAAAACTGCACACTATTCCTGGTGGGTGTAATACTGTCTTCTCAGCTTCTCACCCCCTACACTCCCTTGAATGACTTGCCAGTGATACTACAGTACATCATTTCCCATCACTTGCAAGGCATTCTGGGAAGTGACATGAGGCTTTTCCACAGCTTCCCACTAGCTGCACTTCCTAGTGAGACTCAGTAAGGAAAGTGGCAACTCCTTCCCAAAAATATTCAGAGCAATTCCCCCTGCCCATACCAGAAAAGAACTGTAATTATTTTTACCATAGAAACAGATGACAAAGATGTAATATATGTTACTGAAACCATCAGATGGAGTGTATTTACACCATGCCTGCTATACAACCCAAAGCTAGATACAACTGAAAGTTCTCAGTAGGCAAGACTTCCTATAATACATCCCAACTATAGCCAGTATTGTTGTAAGGTGCAAACAGATTAGTTCATACTTTCTCCTTCAATGGGAACTTGGGTTCTGATCACTGCTAGGAATTTATCCACATTAGATCTCAGTAATCCCAAAAGATATGTTTATTCATCATTTTGAACCTAATAACCCTAGATTCCTAACACAAAGACCTTCTTAACAAAGGAACCAAGATGTGTAAAGCATGCAGTTGGAAGCCTCCAAATCAACCATCTAAACAGCAATAAATTCATTATGTTTGGGAGACGATCATTATATAAAATTTACTCAGAAAGTAAAGCAAGCCAGTAATCCTCGTGTGTGTGTGTGTGTGTGTGTGTGTGTGGTTTATGGCACCATGGTTCCCATTTAATTCATGTGCAGAAGCACTTCACATTTCTGATAAAATTCCAGTGGAATGCAGTTAGCTATATTTTCTTCTGACAATGATGCATACTATATATATATATATATATATATAGTCATTAACTCACTTGTCTCATAAGTGATTCTAATTATATTAGAATTAGAATTAATTAGTTTATTTATTCCTTTAATTGTATTGTTATAGTGTGTGTGTATGTTCTGCTTCCTGCATTTTTATTTCAAAATAAAATAAAATAAAATAAAATTATATGCAGAAAATGTGTGTGCCTGTCCTCTTAACCAGGAATTGATTGTACTAATATACCATAGTGATATTGTTATAGCTATATTGGGCTCTTCTTTTGCCAAAGACAGGCAGAATTATAATTATTAAACTTAGAATAAAAACATACAATGATAAAGAATTGTAACTTCCAGTTCTGTGTTTCATCATGTCCTGTATCCAATGTGATCAATCCCACCCTGATTTTTATATGAAACTGGAGTTAACTACCCTGTTCCCATCTCTTGTAGCTGAAGTCACCAACACATTTTAACCATAAGTGCAATTCAAGGAGAATGTCTTAAGTTCCTTGGACAAAGCATATGAAGTGCTGAATAAGACTACCAACATTAGTTAGCAGGAGTTTGACAAATAGCTATGAGTCACAGAAACTTTTATTAAAAGAGGCTTGTCCAGCTGAGCATTTGGAGTTGGGGGGGGGGGGGCGGACCTGAAGGGAGATAAATCTTGCCTAGGCAAAATAAAGTTCCCTTGTGTATCTTCACTTTCAGCAGTCCTGCAATGCTTCACCTAGATTATGTGACCCCCTCAGGATCACCAATATTTATTCTGTTCACCAAGTTTGAAATAGCTGTTATCCTACACTGGCTTTCAGTTGCCGTTAATGCAATCAGTAAATGCCCATATATTAACAAGCCTATCATCTGGACTCCAGCATTGGCAAGGTGTATTCTCTGTTGAAGAGAACACTTAATGCAACATATTATTTTCCATAAAAATACAGTATTTGATAGTAGGCTGTGCAGAAAAGGAAACATCAAGCACAATATTTGAGGGAAATATGGCTCTGTCATCCTGTATTAAAGAAAGAAAGAAAAATCATTCTCCACATGAGAAAATTGCATTTGGAGATTATCAAAGGAGAGAGCATATGTTAAGCGAAATTCCTATGGGTGGGTTTCAATATTTTATACCTTAATTTTGAGATGGTCAAGGGGGTGATTATGAGTGTCCACACTCTTTCATTCTACAAATAATCTCACCAGTGGTCTGAACTCTACAGCTTTCTTGGAGGCCCATGTTTAATCAAAGCCCAGAGGAAGGTGTCATGAGATAGTTCCTTCCATGGAGCTTTCTGAGATCAGGAAAATGCACCACCAAGGAGGTTGCAGAGTGCTGGATAAACATTGATGGGTAAGAAAAACACATGTAATATATAAACTCCTGTAGGCCATAATTGCCACTGATACAATATATATTTCTCTTTATGGCCAACAATCCAGGCAAAGGATGGTACCCTATCCATTATTTGGTGTTTGTTAAAATGGTGGTGGTCTTAGCAATACATACTTTGACAAAATTTTGTTGCTGTTCTCAGAGACCATTCTCTAAATGTTTGTTGTTTGTTTTATTTTTTGTTTTTTCTGTTGCATATGTTTTAATTAATTTAAAATAATGAAAAAAAGAAAAGGACATGTAAAAAAAAAAGGAAAAGACATCTGAAGGCAGCCCTGTTTAGGGAAGCTTTTAATGTTTAATAGGTTATTGTATTTTAATGTTCTGTTGGAGGCCACCCAGAATGGCTGGGGAAACCCAGCCAGATGGGCGGGGTATAAATAAATTATTATTATTAATTATTATTATTATTATTATTATTATTATTATTATTATTACCACTATCCTTAGCCATCTCACAACAATACTGTAAGCTCAGGTCTCCACACCAACGGATGTTCTAAAGAAATACTCAACTGGCCTGAGAAGAGGTGCTGGTGGGTGGAAGCCTCTTTCTCAGAGAAGGAACACAACTGAGAAACTGGAGGACATCTATCAGTACATCATTCAAGGTACCTGGCATAAGCACAGATGCTTAGGTGCTCTCTCAAAGCAGGCATGATCAATTGCTTCTCATGTTTCTTTCCCGGGCTTAGTAAAAACTTGGGCACAACAAGCTAAAAGCCCCCCACCCTTTGTTTAATTATATCTTATTCGGAAGAATTGAAACTCTGGTCATTAGTTTTTAAACCAAATCTATGGCTATCTATACATATTTACTCGGATTGAAGCCCCACTGTGCCCCAATAAGATTTCATACCAAATAGGTATGTATATGTATTTCAGCCTTATTCTGCCTTAAGTCTTGAATTCCAGTTTGCACAATAAATATCCTGCTCTCATTCATGCTTCACACAAGGGAAAGAGCAACCTGGAAGGAAAAAAACAAAGGCCAAATTTGCAACTCTGTGTCTTACCTAAAGCATGTTACATAGTGTTTGCATGCCTTAAGTTACAGAGTTTCAGTATACAGCAAGCCATTTTTCAATCTGATACTTGGGGATGGCTCCAAATCCTGAATTTCATTTTACATTCTGATGCCATCAGCTCCATTTAAAATCCAGGTATTATGCGTCTAGTTAAGGATGTTTGAAGTACAACGTGCTCCATGTGACTGCATTCTTTACTGTAAAACTTTTCAATATATTATCGCTCTACAAAGTAATTGAATTAATAAAGAGGTCATATTGCTGTCATGGTAGATATTTCAGTTGATGAAGTGTCATTAGAATCATTTTACCTATGCAATTTAGATTTGCTCAAATATATCATCTCTACATACCAAACCCATATGAAGATTACAGTATATAGCTCCCCAGTCCAAAGTTGTTCAAATTGCCACCTACATAAAAATTATGTTCTGTGAACACTTGATCCACGACTCCTAATATATAGAAACTAATCTTATTGTCACATACAGTCCTAGAGATTAAGGGATGGGGGCCATAAAACATATCTATTAATCATGAATAGCATGTCACACTGCTCATTGCTAGCAGGCATTCTACACAGCTTCTTTACAACAAATGTTATCATTTTTGAGCATTGTTCATACTGTGCTTTGAATTTTTGTATCATTTATTTTGATAAAACTGAATTATTTGCAGCTTTTATCATGAATACTTGCCACAAGACATCAAACTTATTTAATAGCAGCTGCAATTTGTGGAATTGCACTTCTAGTTAACAGTGGCCAACAACTGAAAAATTCACTGCAATTTGATAAATGATAGCATTAATAGAAGTGGTTCTTTAAATTTTTAATAGGCCAATTGCTTAACTTAACTAGGGCCAAATGCTCAGCTGAACTTCACTTGATACATCTTAGTGTAAACTGGAGAACCCAGTTTCATCCACAACACAGTAGTTTGCCGGTTAAAACATGTTGACTTGGTAATGTATCTAAAAATATAAGCGTTGCACTTTATAGTGTTGTCTCAGGTCACCATATACAAATACACTACATAATACATATACTGTACTGTTATGGTATCAAAGCCTCTATTACTACAAAACTCATAAAAAGTACCTCATATACCAAGGCTGCAATCCTATGCATGCTTACTTGAGAATCAGTCCCATTGAACTGACAATGATCTTTTAGTAGATATATAAGACTAAGCTACACAAGTCCTGTTCTTAGAATTTCAAAAATAATTATTATATTGTGCTAATCCAAAACATTATTATTGAGATACTCATTATGAGCAAGACTTTCCTTTATCCTCTTGATTGTGGGTGTGCTCACTTTATATAGAAAAACACCCTGAAATTTACATTACAAACCCAGAAAGGTTTAGAGCCTTGCCAAATGATGCAATTATTCCTTCAGTTTAATTTTGCCTAAAATAAACAGTTCTTTATCAACTTCAACAAAGATCCTACCAGAAAACTATTAAAATCGAATCTCATGCTGATGAAAGAAAACCAGGAAAACTTTCAAAAACAAAAATGCATTTTATGCTTTACTTAAAAAAAAAAAAAGCATCTGTTTGTTGTGAGGGAGACAAATGTAAAATGGATTGAAAGACCTCTAAAGTATATGAATTATCTACTAGTTCTTGGAGGTAAAAAAAAATTATCAGCTTAAAATTATCACTCCAATAATAACTATTGGGGTGGGGTGGGGGTGCAGCAGATTGCTGGAATGAACTCAGTGAAACCTTACATTGTTAACCAGCTCCAACAGCTGGTATTCTTAACATCTCTGTTTATGCTACGTTTTCAGGGAGTTGATTTGACAAATTAAATTCTTTTGCTCCAAAAAGAAAAATAATCCTCACGGCTTATCCTAAACAGATTAGTCGATTTTCATGACACATACTAAACATAAAACTTTTAATAATGCAGTGCCCATGGACGACAAACAATAAGAATCTAACTTACTGAATACTTTCAGTAATTTTCAAGAGTACCCCCTGAAACTGGTAGAATGCTTTGTGTTCAAGTCATTAGTAGTTATGTTAGGATGTTTGCTTGTTTTTAACTTGGGAAGAAAGTTATTAAAACGTACACCTAGTTATAAGAAATATCTAGACATTCTGTGTTTAACAACATGTTTCATATGCCATTTTTACATGAGCATCATGCTTGCTTGCTTTTTGCTTATTCAGAACACCCACAGGTTACACAAAATGAATTGGTGGGTCATCACTGTACCTTATTATTCTTACGAATTAGGCCAAACTTATTTAATTCAGGATTCTCTTTTATTTAACAGAATAAATGAGTGCTACTAACACAACAACAGTAAGTACAGAATACTATTTTTCTCCACTAACTGCAACTGTAAGCAAGACTGGTAGACAGTACTTTATTAGAAGTCCTATAGTAAGCACACGTTAGAGAAATTAATCATTCATTCCCTGTAGATTGCTTATGTATTTCATCAGGCCATTATCTGATCTGAATAACAAGAACAATTGCATAATGAAATGCATTACTGCTGACACCAGCAACTTTATTCTATCCTCTTCAAAAATGCAAGTACTTTTACAGCACAAAAGGGGAAGAGGGTTTTACCCCCATAATTCCTCTGTGCCCTAATGCACTGGCCCACAACAGTTTCTTATTCACCTGTATTTTATATTATCAAAATGTAATTGCATGATATTAAACACGATATGCACAAGTATACATTTCAGGAAAATTATATCAAGTCATTCCAGCCATATAAATATAATTTTCAAAGACAGGGTTCAGCATTCCCATCAGATGTGTGCTCATTCAAAGAACATGCCAAAAAAAGAAGAAAAAGTTTCCAGGAAATACTTCAAAAAAATGATAATGCATCCTAGTCTCAAACAACAATAGTCAGCACTGCTGTGCTAAACAATATTCTGCAAAACTAGCAAACAAATCCCTTGGCTTGGCTGAATACATTAATGTGTTGCGAACCACTTTTATTAATAAGCCAACCAAACCTGACCATCTCGTGTAGTCTCAATACAATTCCTGACAAGACACTTATTTTTTGCAAGAAAAGCTCTCTTACATTCAGTTGTTTCATGTTTCCAAGACCATTAAATAACCTTTAAATGGCCACAAACGCTGCTGTTTAAAACTATTCTAATCCAGCTACCATGAAGCCAACATTAATTCATTCTTTCTAGAACTAGCAATCTATGCTCTCCTTGTACTCCCATCATTATGCTTATGGTAACTGTAAGCAATTCTGACTTAACTGTACATGCCAAGCAATACTTTGTGCTAGTATTAATATCTTAAGCCAGTTTTGCTTAATTGGCCTTAGCACAGTGCATATTACAAATATGATTAGAAGTGCTAGTGAGAAAACCAATTTTGCAAGAAATAAAACTTTCATGTTTCAGTACAGCCATTGGCAGTAGTATAAGGAGGAAACTTTCAAAATCAACCATTAATGGTCACACTTGAACTTGGGAGCAAGGCATGTTCAATATAGTTTGTCTAGGGTATTGGAACTCTGAAAATAGCGAATCCTCAATACCTTGGGAATATTAAAACAATGAAAGCATTACTCATATTAAATAATTTTTGCTGCCACATCTTCTTTCATGAGACAGGTAGTTTCTATTTTAGAAGAAAAGAGAGTTTAATTCATGACTGTAGATATTGCGATCCGCAGCATGTACCAATTTTTTTTTGCCTAGGAGCACAAAATTATTCTAATCAAAATCCATTTGGCAATAACAAACAATGCTGAGATGTTATTGATTCAACCTAGTACATTCAGAACTGACTCAACTCTATTTCCACTGACAAAGGTTTTATTAAATATTTGAAAACATAGTCTCTCTCTGTATATGTGTTTGTGTGTACACACTCTTATTTTGGATTGGCTATGTTCACTGCTCATTATTTTGTCCAGTTGCAATAAGTTAATCCTCAGATCCCCTTTCAGGTGGTCAACAAAACCTAAACCAAACCAGCTACAATCTGTCTGTCTGACCCAAGTGGAATAAGGCTCTTAAAACTTTTTTTATACATGCAGAGATGTTTCTTAGGCTCCAATATGGTACCCCTTGTGTCAGGCAAAGCTTTTACTTCCTTGTCATTAACTAACCTCAATCACACAGCATCTATGGCCTTGTCGAAATTCATTCTCCCACAGGACACACAGATTCTCAGCACAAAATAACACCGCATCTGGAGCCTAAGTTGTGTCCTGCGTGTGCCACTTTCAAATCAAAACACTGTTTTGATGTAGGCAATGCTTAGCATTTGAGAATCTGTCTCAAAAGGCAAGGGTAGCCAAGAATGGGGCTAAGGTAAAGACAAACTGTATCCAAGCAAGTAAACCACAAGACTATATTGCTACCATGTATTGGTACTTGAAGACTTAACTGACACCTAGTGCTACCTTTCCATTTAAAATCCTCTAGGTGTCTACGGAAGAGCATCTCTTTGTTGGAAAACGTGTGGGGGGGGGGGGGCTGGTTCAGATGAATGTTCCTATATGTCCTAACTCGGGACTTAACATCTCCAGCAAAAGCAACAGCATTGCTCCTGTAACTCTTCTGACATTTGAGCTTCACGATATAGAAAAAGGAGGAATAAAAAAAGCTCAACGCACTCTTTCCCCCCCACCCCACCCCATGCACACTACCAATGGTCACCGCCGCCGCCCCTAAGTTACATGACTCGCGATGTTGTATGTACAGCATCGCATCTGCTTACGGGGCAGACGGGATGAAAGAGACAAAACACAAAATAAAGAGTCTAGGAGGAAAGAAAACCGACTTACTAAATGCAGCCAGCTCGGACCTCTCCGGAAAATCTTAAGGAGTCTTTCCTTTCCGCTCCTGCCGGTCACCTTACGAGCAGTGCTCCTATTCCACAAAGGCCACGAATGAACTGCAAAGACAACCACATGTCACACGCCCAGCAGGTTTGTTTTGGTGCCGAGAGAAGATTGCGGGTGCGAGGAGGGCTGGGTGCGGGGGAGGGAGGGGGGAGAAGAGCGCGAGAGGGAGGAGGGGCGAGAGGCGGGCGGGCGGGCGCTTCAAGTGCTCTCCCCCCCCCTCCCTCCCTCTCTCCTCGCAATTGCGAAGCGGGTGCCGTTCTCCCACCCCTCAATAAATAACTCAGGAGAGGGTCTTTCTCTCTCTCTCTCGCGCGCGCCGTGCCCAATTCGCCGCTCTGCCAGGGCGCAAAGAAGAAGACGGTACCTGCAACTCTCCCCTCGCGCTGAGGCTGCCAGAGAAGAGGAGGAGTGTGGTGGCGAGGAGAAAGAGCTCTCTTTTTAAAAAAAGAAAGAAAGAAAGAAGGGGGCAAAATAAATAAATAAAAGGCGAGAGGAGGAGTGTGTGTGTTTGTGTGTGCGCGCGCGAGCAGGCTGGGAAGTCAGGAGCTCCTTGGCAGAAGCGGAGCAAACGGATAGCGGGGAGTCGACGCCGGTGCCGTGGAAGAGCAGCCCTCCGAAGAAACCCACGCAGGGCGCGGGGAGAGAGAGGCAACCGGCGCGCTCCTCCCGCCGGCGAGAGGGAAAGGAGGCGGTGGCGGCGGCAACGCACACACAAAAAGCGTCCCCTTCCTTGCACGCGCAAAGGCGACCTCCTCTCTCTTTCCCTCGCTAGGGCTCATCCCCACCGCCGCCGCTACCAGCAGCAGCAGCAGCTGAAGCCGCTCTCCTCTCACTCACCTGCATTTCCTTAACGAGCCACTTGATGGCTGGCAGTGGCTGGAGGCGAGGCGCTTTCTTGCTTTCTTTCTCTCCTCGCGCTCGCCTATGCTCGGCCAAAAGCCGCAGGGGAAAGGAAGAGGGGGGCGCTCTGAGGTGCGGAAGGAAAGACCGCCCAGGGAGTCTTTCGAGACGGTTGTTGGCGCTTTACCACCAAGAAAGGGGTGGGGGGGGTGGGGAGAAGAGGGGTAGCGGCAGGTTGAAGGTGTCGGAATGCTTTGTGGGGGGGAGGGACACGTGTAACACAAAGGTGGACTCGCTGGAAAGTGACCCTCCTTTTCTCAGGCTTGTCACCTCAGGCGCCACTTTATTCCGCGCTCCTCAGTCCTGACAAGCGGCAGCTTCGCCTCTCCCTTTTGTGACCCCCTCATATAAGACCCGCGATTTGGCTGGTGGGAGTGGGAGTGGGGGTGGGTGGGAGGTTGCTCCCCCCCCCCCGCGAAAAAACAAGCTCTGAGAGAGTATACATCTCCATGAACTTTCTGCCTCGCGCCTCTTCCCCCGCCGGCGCACTTCGAGGCGCGCGCGCGCTCGGCGAGGGGAAACGGGGCCCAGAGGCGGACGGACCTTCTCTCCGCTATCCCGTTACGCTCAGATGCAACGGCCAGCTCCCTGCTGTCCTAAAACCCGCCGCCGCTCCCTCCCTCCCTCCTTGGCGGGTTTATCTCCTCTTGCCCCCGCCCCCCCCCCCCTCGGACGATGAAGCAGTTAATAAGGCATGAAAATAATACACCTTCACGGTGCTAATGACCCTAGTCACCACTTTTAAGGCGGCTGGGAATGGGTGGTTTCAGAGGAGCTGCCTGGTTTCCCGCCTCCCCCCTCACGACCTCTTCCAGGTGTAAGCACAGATGATTCCCAGGCTATTAAGATGAGGAAGGCCCTCGCTCTCCCTCATTTACAAGGGAAGGAGAGCGCGTCGGACGAGAGGGCAGCGCCGAACAGGACCGGTGCTTTCCGCCTGGGGCGCGCCCGACCCGGCGACGGCGTGTGCTTCTCCTGCCGGTTGCCCTCGCTCGCTTCCTTCGCTTGCTGGGTTCACCGAGAGAGCGCGTCGATTCCCCCCTTTCCAACCTAACCCGCCCCCTCGCCGTCTTCCCCCTTCCGCTTCTTTCTCCCCTGACGATACTTTGTGTGTTTTAAATAAAGATTTCGTTCTGCCAACCCGCAGGAAGCTTTTAACAAGATGCAGCTGAGCGTGTCGATATCATAGCTGTGGACTGCTGCTCAAGCGTGCGCCTCGACTCCCAACTCTTCTCGGGCTTCAGCTTCGCCGGGGCCGGGGCCGCCGCCGCCGCCGCCTCACGCTGCGGCCCTCTCGCCTCGGAGCAAAGGGGATGCGGCTTCTCCACCAGCTTCCCCCCACTTAAAGGCTCTTCTCCACCCTGTTAATGTCCGGGGAAATTTTACCTGGAGAAAATGCACAAGACTTAAGGACCTTGCAAGAAGTCTGTGTCTTTTTTTTTTGGGGGGGGGGGAGAGAGATATGGAGGGATAAGTTGAGTCGTTGGTGTGCAAAGTAAACGGCCATTACAGTGGTACCTCGGGTTACAGACGCTTCAGGTTACAGACTCCACTAACCCAGAAATAGTACCTCGAGTTAAGGACTTTGCTTTAGGATGAGAACAGAAATCGCGCAGCAGCAGCGCGGCGGCAGCGGGAGGCTCCATTAGCTAAAGTGGTGCTTCAGGTTAAGAACAGTTTCAGGTTAAGAACGGACCTCCAGAACGAATTAAGTTCTTAACCCGAGGTACCACTGTATGTACATCCACCAGGTCTTGCACATAATCCTTCCCTGAAGAGGAAACTGTGCACATTTCCCTATCACTATGTGCAACTTCCCCACAGGCTCTGTGGAATGGGCACACCTCAACTCCCGTTTTGTGCATTCTCTGGGCAATGTGCACATTCGCCGGTCAGTATGCATAGTCTCCAAGGAACATGCCTCCCCACCTGCATCTCTTGCTCAGAAGGGTGCAAATTGCACTCCCCATGCTGATTCTGGCCCACTGCCTAATTTAACGCGGCCCACAACATACCATGCCGATGATGATGATGATGATGATGATGATATTTGTTTATTTATATGCCGTCCATCTGTCTGGATTGTCCCAGCCACTCTGGGCAGCTCCCAACAAAAAATATTAAAAGCACAATACAACACACACTAAAAACTTCCCTGAACAGGGCTGCCTTCAGATCAGCCATGCAGCCAGTAAATTTGTTTGTGGAGACACCTGATAAGGATTAAAATCCTTATGTAGTTCACTCTCCTTTTCACCACTTTCAGGTGTTGTTCCCTGGGCTGTTGAACAGCACAGGGGGAATTGCAGGGGGAGGAAAGTTTGTAACCTTCTCTCCCTCTCCTCCAATTCTGATGGAAATGTCCACCCTTCCATGCTGCTATTAAGCATTGGCGTGAGGTGGGGGGTGGGGATGGGAATCATCATTGGAATCACAGGGGAAGGAGCATCAGAGGAAGGATTGCCCAGCAGGGGGTAGAGAGCTGGGAGAGAAAACATGTGAAGTACCTCTGTCAGAAGGGTCACAAATTTCCCATCATCCAGAAGAAATAAGGTATGCTAATGAATGGAAGACCCAACCAGTATTTGTCTAGTGGCCCCTGGATTCATTAGATTTTAAACATGTAAATATGCACATGCATATTTTTTTAAAGTTGCACCTATGTGCCAGGGAATCAGATGATCTGGGCTCCCTGTCATATGCGCACATCTTTAAAAACACAGTGTTTTTCCAACTAATATGTGGTGTACACAATTAAACTACTTTTTAATTGTGTTGTTGTTTTTAAAGTTTTAAACTGTTTTTATGTGTTGGGGGGTTATTTGGCTATTCTGTTTAGATTTTGGTTATGTGTTTTGTGTTTCTATATTGTAATTTTATCTTGTGAACCACCCTGAGACCTGCGAGTATAGGCTGGTATATAAATTTAAGAAATAAACAATAACAATAGCACCCATGGGACGCAGGTGGCTCTGTGGGTTAAAGCCTCAGCACCTAGGGCTTGCCGATCGAAAGGTCGGCGGTTCGAATCCCTGCGGCGGGGTGCGCTCCCGCTGCTCGGTCCCAGCGCCTGCCAACCTAGCAGTTCGAAAGCACCTCCGGGTGCAAGTAGATAAATAGGGACCGCTTACCAGCGGGAAGGTAAACGGCGTTTCCGTGTGCGGCTCTGGCTCGCCAGAGCAGCGATGTCACGCTGGCCACGTGACCCGGAAGTGTCTCCGGACAGCGCTGGCCCCTGGCCTCTTAAGTGAGATGGGCGCACAACCCCAGAGTCTGTCAAGACTGGCCCGTACGGGCAGGGGTACCTTTACCTTTACCTTTAATAGCACCCCAATTTGCAAGTATGTTACTTCTTTTTGTAAAAGGTACCATATGTAGTCAAATGGATGTATTCCTCAACTTGTTTTAGTTGAAATACAATTGGATTATCAGATTGTCATTTGTGATTAAATACAAAAGCTCTTTCCCCATTAGGTCTGAGTGGCATGTATAAATTTGGTGGCAGGGCATCTGTTTTGCATGCAGAAGGTAGCAGGTTCAATCCTAGGTGCCTCCACATAGGGATGAGGGAGATTCCCTACCTGAAACCCAGGAGAACTGCTACTGGTCAGTGTACATAACACTGTGCTAGATGTATCAATGATCTGATTCGGTAGAAATCAGCTTCCTACATCCTTAGATTCACTTCTTAAAGAAATTGTAGAACCTAATCCTTTCTTGGCTTCAGAGTTTTAAAATTAAATACTATCTCATTCAACACATGTGCCCTTCACACATAATGGGAAGCATATATATATAAATACTAGACTACAAGGTGAAGTGAATTCAGCTCTGAAACCCATAAAACCCAAAAGAGCTTACTGAATCTACTTGCTTGTACCTTTGACATCAAGCAGGGCAGTTGTTTTCTGTAAACAGGAGTTGGTGAAAGTCTTCATCTGATTAATTTTCATGAGTTGAGCATGTAAAAAAGTGGTAACACTCCTTATTGGAGGTCCTGACTCCAATAACAGCCTCAGTCCACATGCATGCAAATCTGCTTAGTGTTAGCGAGCCTGCTTTTAAAGTATCTCTCAGCACTAATGAGAAATCCAATAGCATCCTTGTCAATGTGTTGAATAAAAAAGGGCAAACTCGGAACTGCATGATTTCCCAAAGTTTCAATCACTGACTGCTCTCTCTATTTTTTTTTTTAACTTACTGTCTATTTCTCCTGCATGTTTTTTTTTTAAACTAGGGAAGTTAATTCTGATATTTCAAATATGACGTCCTCATAAAGTAATCTGTAGTCATTACATTTGCTCTTTAGCTGAAATTAATTTTCCTTATCAACTAATAATGTATTAGTTCTATAATGGGATGGGGGTTCTGGGCAGCATACTGTTAATACCTCCCCCCCAATTGTTCCCAAATCCATTTATATGGCATTTTTTAAACCTTTTCCAGGATGTATTTGATTATATAAAAGTCATAGTGTTACATAACATTCATGTCTTGTCCATTGCAGCCACCTGTGCAAAACATTTGGCCCAAACAGCAGATTGTGCACCTGATCCAGACAACACAAATGACATTAAACAATTAAAAAACAAGAACCAGAAAGAAGTTCTGCTAAATGCTACTTCTAGATCTGATTAGCAATTGACAGGTGAGAGGGATCCAGTTGTAGTACACTAATTTCACATGAGATAAGCTGCAAGAATGCTACACTCTTGAGATTGTTATCTCTCTGATATGCTAAACACAATGAAAGACCTCCTTTCTGCTTGCTAGGGTCTCGGAAAAATTAGTTGAAATTATCTTTCAGATTTGTGTGATGAGAAGTGGTTCAAATTAAATAGAAAATGTATTCGCCCTGAAAGGGGGAGGGAAATCACCTTTACTTCTTTCTGAGCCAACTGCATGCTGTGCTTCTTCTGAGGCAAGAGTGATTTGTGCACCTGCATCTTTGCAAATGGCTCAGAGTAATGAATCTGCTGACTTAGCTACCATAGGCATTTTTTTGGGCTCACTCTGCCTTGTTTTCTTTTTTGGCCTGTGCACCTTTGAAAAGTGTGTCTGAGGTCAGATATTACATTTAATAAATAATGGATATAAAGTTAGTGCTGACAAAGAAAACAAAAGTGGAAGAGAGGTAAAAAGACAACAACACTTATCTGGGTTGTCTACTTAGTCCACATTAGATAGAAGTCTGTATAATTATGACCTTGTCTCTTTTTAATCCAGAAGAAATCCAAAGGAAGGCAAATATGTTGTTTTCTGGTAGATCTAATTTGGTTTATATAAAATGCCACCAATCCTTTCAATACAGGAAACAATGTTCTATATATAACATTTGCTCCCCGTTCTTCTTTAAGGAGTTCAGAATGGCACGTTTGGAGCTAGCACATTTCATTCTCATTAAACCCATGAAATAGGCTTCATAATGATAGTGGATGGTGCATGGTTTTATGTCCAAGTGGAGATTTCAGCCTGGGTTTCCCACTTGTAGACCAGCTGGAGTTTCTCTGGAAGGTATTCAACCTTGCACTGTTTTGAATGTGCGAACTTTTCCTCTTGTTATACAGAGCGATCCATCCATCTCCTCCCTTTCATGCTGTTCTGGAGGTTCTGCTGACACCCTCAGAGCCTATTTGGGGGAAAAGAGAGGTGGGATGCCTTGCACATGTGAAAGTCTTTGTGTGGGCTGCTGCTGCTGGGAGCCAATCTGTGCTGTAACACAGCAAGGTAGGGAAACACACAAACAAACTAAAATATTCAGCATGATCTTAAACATGTTTGCTCAGAAGAGAGTACCATTGAGTTTGAGCAGACTTTCACTCTAATAAATGTGTTTAAGATTACAGTCTTAATACATTGTATATGAGCAAATAATGGTACACAAGAGTACTCTAAAGGCAGTCCTATTCAGTTCAGTGGGACTTACTCCCTGGCAAATGTACATAGAATTACAACCTAAATGTATGAAATTGAATTTAAGGCTACATCTATCCGCAAAGAGTCTTCTTTAGTGTTATCAGCATGTGTTATGCTTGAGGGAGGGTGATAAGATATCTACTGTGGGCTTCTACTTTTAAAAACTTTATTTTATATTAAGAAGAATGCTTGATATTTAACTGTGTAAATTATGCAAAATAATGTCATAACACAACAATTCCAACCCCCCCATTATTATGGCCCTAAAGTCTGTTAGTCTAATCTACTGATTATATTGTTACCTTTAATTGGCAATTACTTTGTTGCAGAAATGATAAAGATGAAGTATTTTTGAGACTGTTACCCCTTTGTGATCAAGTAAAAAAAAATGGTTTCTAGAAGTATTTTAATCAAGAACTTAGAAATTCTTCAAAAACTATTCATTTACTGAAGAATAACACCATTTTTGTTGATTATTCTTGACCTATTGCACATTCCTGCTGGTGTTTAATGAGAAAAAAACAACTGTAATCTTCCTACATAATTAAAATTCTCGAATGTTTTAATTGTGAAGCCAAGATCAAACTTTTTTGAGCTGAATGATATCGAAACCTGATTTGTTAAATGAACTCTGTAAAATTAACACGAATTCAGGGCTCACTGCTTCGTGATGGCTTTTCCTTATTCACACTCCCGAGAGTAGTCCAGAGAGAAAATAATAGGCAAGGTCATCATTTCAGATAGTAAGCACTTCTGACTTGACAGACAAAATAAAGAATTGGACACAAGGTTGAATTATGGGCCACTTTATTATTTGAAACGCCAACACTTGTAGAGGGAAAATGATTCATGGGGGAACTAATGATAAACATAACAGGCAAAGCCTGCAGCCAATAGGCCAACAAATTCTGCCAATGGGAAATGACACTACAGTGATACCACTGACCCTCTTTCTCCAGCCATACCCTGAGGGCAAGGATGCTTTCCTTCAGCACCGCCTCCAGAGTCCCATAACTCTGGAATGGGTTACACAGGATAATCTCAAAAGTGGTCCCTAACTTTCCTCTGGGTCCCCCAGCTGTGAGTGGTACCTAAAAGGGGTGACCTTGCTGAACTTAACTTTCCCCCTTCTTGAGTGTTCTCACCAAAGTGATCAAATCAACCTATTTGAGAAACACTTAAACTAATTGTACTGCATATGTGCTACACAGTAGGTGAAAAAACCCGACCCACCAGTGTCAGTCAGTGGGTATGCCAAAAACTCCTACTAAGCCCCAAAGTGAGCAATAAATCACACTATGTGCAAGTTAGGGTTGGGTGCCACTGGAAAGAAGAGAGGAGGAGGAGAAGCTGGCTGGTGTTTAAGAAGTCTTGACTGGTTCACCCACCACACAGTGCATGATGATACAAATGTTTCAGTGCCACATCCTCACAGACATACACCTCAGGCAGCAAAGATGCCTGAGTACTAATGGAAGAAGTGTGAATAAAGTATCCTTTTGTACAGATGCAAAATTCACATGTATTGCTTTGTCCACAGTTACAGTGGTACCTCGGGTTAAGAACTTAATTCGTTCTGGAGGTCCATTCTTAACCTGAAACTGTTCTTAACCTGAGGTACCACTTTAGCTAATGGGGCTTGCTGCGCCGCTGTGGCACAATTTCTGTTCTCATCCTGAAGCAAAGTTCTTAACCCGAAGTACTATTTCTGGGTTAGCGGAGTCTGTAACCTGAAGCGTCTGTAACCCGAGGTACCACTGTACATCCCTCAGTATCCACCAATAACATGGGGCTCTTGAAAGGTTGCCAAGAAATGAATGGTTCTCAGGCTTATGGTTTTCTGTCTAAACCATCAACATCTTTAGAAGCTCATTGTGAGGATAAAATCAATAACACAAGGCTTGTAGACTCAAAGTGTACAGAGGTAATATTATTTAATTCTTCCAAAATATTATATACTCAAGGGCCTTCCAACTTTCCAGCTTCCCTGAGATAATGTGCAATTGTAGAATATTAAAAACCTGATGTGCAAATAGTTTGGTTATGACAATTCTGCTGTTGTTGTTTTTTTCTTACAACACAAAGAAACAAAAGCTACAGTGAATTCTTTCCATATTTATAAACATGTCACTGCTGTATGAGTTCCTGCTTCAAATAAATACTGCATTTTAAAGACTGCAACACTAAACATGCATACCTGGGAGTAAATGTTATTAAAAACAGGGAGCTTAGTTCTGAGTAGGCATGTATAGAGTCACTATTTAAACTGTAGACTCAATTTAATACACTTGAAAGTATCTTTTTGTGGATTGACTGGAAAAACCCCCACAATTGTACTAATATTATATTTAAGTATTGAAATTTGAGATAAATAATATTGACACAATTTGAACAACATAATATTATGTATGTACATCGCTATTCTTTTATTTTCAGCCTATTGGCTGAAATTAAGAATGTGTTATCCATAATTCAACCCCTGTGGAAAGGATGATACATTCTGAAATCCTCCTCCTGCCTCCCACAACTTGTGGTCCTGTTATGCATTAATGGCCCATTTGAAGGAATGTTGCTATGTTGCATCCTGAAACAGAATTAGCAGGAAAGTTGTTTACTAATGTAAGATCTACACTATTCATTTCGTAGTAAAGCTAAGGATTTTTTTTCCTTTAAAGAACCAAAGGAACAGATCAGAACTAGTTTTACCCTGAAGTGGGTTTTCCAGTGCAAGGTCCACACAATCTCTAAAAAACCTCCAGTACAATTTTATTAGGTCTCAGTAGAATTCAGTAGCAGAAAAGAGTTTGTAGTATCTAGAAACTCAGGGCAAATTTGTCATGAATGCCACGTGGGATCAGAGGAGAAGTGCACAGAGACCTTAGTACCAGTTTTCAGAAATGATGCATTAATTTCATATATTCAGAAGCTTTCAGACATACAACACATTCACACATGCTCCGCAGGGATACAGTTGCAGAATATAGTTGCTCTGTCTAACTAGATGGCAGGGGAACTTTCTTTTTGATGCACACCAAGTTTTTAGTGTACATCAATTTGTGGGGAAGGGTTAAAAACTTGTTTGTTTTTCAAGTGGATCTATGCCTTCCCCTAAGTGAATTCCTCTCCCAAATCCATGATGTGTGTGTGCGCGCAGAACCACCCTGTATCAATGACCTTTGTTATAACATGGTTGTTGTTGTTGTTGTTGTTGTTGTTGTTGTTGTGTGTGTCATTTTCCCCTCTCCCATTTTTCTACCAACTCCTTCCCCTATTTAAGTCAACGGAAAGATCTCTCTCTCTCAATGAGAAGAGGTTGTGCATCAAAAAATCTGTCTGGGGTGAAAGCAAATGTCCATTTTCACCAACAGTACATGGAGTTAACAGGATCCTTAGAGGGGGTATACATTTCCTCCACTTCAGTCTTTCCTGGGGATCAGTGTTCTCTCCTCCACTAACAAAGTGCCTCTATGAATCCTGTTTCACCCACCCCCAAACATGAAAGTCTGCTCTTATGAGCAAACCATTGCAGCCCTTATTTTATTCTTTATCTCCTCAGAAGGATGACCTTGCCTGCAAGTGGCATCCAATTCTGGAATAAACATGAAAACATTATAGACTTCTCCTTTGTTTAAAAAAGAAATAAATCTAAATTTAAAGGTTCACTGTATGAAAACCCCTGTATGTATCTGCTTACCATTTGGAAGGCTGGATCCATTTTGGAAGGGTTGCTTTTCCTGAAAATTCTATCCACTTCTGTGAAAAGGAGAAAAAGTTTACTTCCTTTTCTTAGAGTCCCCTTTATAATGCATGGAGCCGACTCTGAAAGAGATTGGCCAGTTTCCCAAAGCTACGGATAAATATACAAGTTGAATTGTGCACATCTCTAGTTTGTACGTGACACAAGCCCTGCTGTCCATTTGCTCCTGTACTTGAAAAGCCAAATCAGAAGTTCCTAAAAACCCCGGAGAAAGATATTATCATCCTGTCCAAAAGAAGTCTGGGAGCTGGGCTACCCACTGTTCAACAGCTATCATAAGAGCACAGAACTGCATTTTGTCCAGCCAACACATGAAACGCTGAGCCCAGTATGGTGACCTACTGGTAAGCTGGAAGAGTGATCTCACTGCTTAATGTGAATACCAATTGAATAATCTATCTCACATATAAGCCGAATACAGCTCAGTGATCAAGCACAAGGAAATGAGTCTTAAGAGCTGTTCCTCTTTGTGGATTCTTATGCTGTGCTGTGAGAACACCGACTGCTGTCAGCTGCTAACAATATCTTGTGTGGGAAGTTTGCTAATATTTTTGTCTTAACAGAGCATGAGGACTAGAGGAGGTGGCAAGCTGCAAGGAAAATTCAGAGGGATATTCTCTTTCTCTTTCTCTTTCTCTCAAACTCACAGCATTACATCTACTTCCCTAAGGCTCAGGAAGAGTCCTCTCTCCCAGCAAATCATACTGAGCCAATACAGTGAACCCATTTCCCGAGAGCTAGTCTTTTCATGACTGTCTGTTCTTCTGTGCTTCTCCGTGCCCGGAATATGGGCTTTTACATTATTTTTTAAAGGGAAGGAATGTGGGTCAAGGTCCCAGGGCAAGAGATTACCTGTCTGAAAACCTACTCCATCAGTCACAGGGATGTTTTCCTTTTGACCATTCTGTTGGGATTCCGTCTCCTTGAGATATGCTTTTTGTACTGGAGCTTGAGTATTAGAACTAGAAATCATGTTCTTACAATGCCATTCTGAACTTATTATCTCAGCCCCCACCTAGCTTCAGTTCCTTATACTGCTCTCATTAGTTGTTGCAGAGAAAAGGTTATTGTTCATGGCAAGGAGGATGGCATGCTCAGAACAACACATGCAAACCAATTGTTACTGAGAGAGAAATAGATGCTACTGACTTTCATGCAATATTGTCTTAACAAAGGATTTTTCATGTGTAATCATGAACTGAAAAGAATTTAAGCAGTATGAAAGTATATAAAATATGGACAGAGGGGTTCAGATGTCTTTGTAAACATTTGAAGGACAACAAATGCCATAAAATTTTGTGAATTCTGATACAAACTGACCTCCTGGACTACTGTCTCAGAAAGCATTTAAACAAGCATTCTTATAAAGGAAACATTTGCACAAGCACTCTAAAGAGTGGCTACCCAACAATGACCCATCATTAGATTATCCATAAAATAAGCAGCTGTCCCAAGAAAGTCAACTATAATAACGAGGGAAACTGTCAAACCATCACAGGCTAGGCAGTACCAAACTGAACCAGGAAAAGGGGAAATCAAGATAGCAAGCTTTTGTCAAGATAGGCCCTGACTTCCTTTTAACAGCCTTGCAGAAAAGTCTACAATTTTATGATAGCCCAAGAAGATGGGGCTTAGTAGGCCCGAGATTCTAAAACACACAGGAGAGAATGAGATTTTAAGTAATGCAAGATCAGGACCTTGGACAAGAGCCAGTTCAGGCCACAGCAGTGTTGTAGCTGAACCAAAAAAAGGAAGTTGTCTCAGCAACCTCTTCAAGCAACTAACAGGATTTGATAATCAAGATTAAAGCCCTGTTATATTGGGACAAGTAAATGTTATATTGGGACAAGTAAAGGGCTACTGCCCTTTTCTGCAGCCATTGCCTTCTTCTGTGGATCAAGAGCAGCCATTGCCTTCTTCTGTGGATCAAATATTTCTGTAGGGAAACCACCTTAGGTCTTTCCCAACCCTCCAAGGACTCTGTGGTCCAGCAATCAGCATCTGCTGATAATGTCATCTCCTCAGGGTTTAGGCAATGTGATGCAAGTTCCTGTGCCAGTGAATGCACATGGGAAAGACTGGTGAATGGATCCACCTTTTCCTCGGAGCAACTGAATTTTCTTGGTCTGGTGCCATGAAATCTTCCAACACTGCAGGGAGACGCGTAATCCACCAGGCAAGGTTGGCAGTTAAAAGATAGAATTGTTAGGATATGAATTAAAACTGAGACCAAGTTATGGGTAGTAGTCGAGTAAATTTTACTCAGAGTAGACATATTGAAAGTAATGGACATAACTTAAGTCATTTTTATTAATTTTAATGGGTCTGCTCTTGCTTGGATGAAAAGCAGAGGAACACTTTACATTTCTGTGTCCTTTGCTTAGCCATGAAGCTAAACGTCCCCTCTCTTTGAACATGCAGATAGGAAGACCAAAAATGAAACTGACATATATTCAACTCAGCTCTGCTGTGAATATTGGTTCTGCACGTACCAGAATTTCAACCAAGGAATGTGCAATACTGGAAAAGAAAATATATGTGTGTGGCATTTTTTCTTCAAAGAAAGGCCAGTTGTTCAGATACTGAAAATGTAATTTGATGGCACTGGAGCTTAATTTAAGCAAGCATTGAGGGACCTTTTGTCAAAATAACACCACCACTTTGGTTTATTTTAAAGCTAAATATTATCTAAAAAGAAAAAAAGGAATTTAATTTTGGGCTGGGGGGTATAAGTAGCTTCCTAGCATTCTGATTCACTAGATAATTGAATTCTCTTACATGCAAATCTAAATGTCATGAAAGATATTGTTTGACAGGATACTTGATGATTCTTTCATGTGTAATTTATACTAATGTTATATAAATCTGGGTTTGAATTCTTTAGCGCTATGGCAAAAATATTTCAAGGTATACATTTGGGGTTTTATCGCTTTCCTCATGGATGTATAATTTACTTGTTCTTTTTCAACAATATCCCTTTTTGTGTGTTAGTATTGGCTTTTGTTTTGAAGCTTATAATAATAAATGCTGTGGATTCATTTCCAAAAATAATACAAATTATGAGGGGAGTATCTGTGAAAGCTGGTATTTGTATTTACACTCACAGATGGAACATATTATAAAATTAGCCTAGCAACATATTGAGACACAAGTTTTCTAATAGGAAGAGCTAGAAAAATCTTGGCATCTGATATCCTCCATATTACATTACATTGAAAGTATCCCCATACTAATAGCATCTTCTCTCTTTCTTCCTCTCTCTCTCTCACACAACCATAGCACCCAAAGAATCCAATTTGTGCTAAATTAATTATAAAGCAACAATTTTCCGTTCCATAACAATGGGCATATGTTGTGTAATACATATATCAAATCACAAGTGTAAACCAGGATCTTTACTACTTTGTTCAGTTTTAAATAGCAAACATATGTCATCATTTTCTCTGCAATATGTTACATTTATCCCTTCAGAATTGGGATTAATAATGAAGAATTGTATCCAACTGTACTCCTTCCATATTGGAGGGACCCTAGATCCTGTGTTGGCTTCTGTGAAAAGAAGGGCAGTGACTTTTGCTTATTTATTGTATTCTCTGAGCCCTCTCTGTACCACCTCTCTTACTGTTCCAAAACTTTCCCTCTCTGGAGTTAAATACAGCACATACTTTAATCAAAAGCATAAATGCATATGTACTGGGAGTTGCAGTGCATCATTAAGCCATCAAATGCAACCCAGGAACCAAAACAGAAGGGTCAAGCTATCACTGGATACTTTATCCTGACACACAAGCATGTGTGCAGCATAACAATAGCCAACATACCCCTAAACCCCTGATGTTAAACCTGTCTTCTCAGGTTAGCAGGTTAAAGCAGAGGCATAAAAAGGTAGTCATCCCTACACAAAGCAAGAATTTAAAGGGATGACCTGCCTCAGGCTCTTTTTCTTATCAAAAATATCCCCAGTAGCTTCCCCCCCCCCACTGGGTAAAAGATACAAGAAATGAAGATAAGATGCTGGTGGCAAGCCTTGATTTCTTATGAAACATAAGAGGAAGGACCTCATCTGGCAGCCATGCCAACTTTATTAGCTGTTGAAAATCATATTCAAAAGCAGATGAGCCCTGTAGGAGATGCTGGAGAACATTTCAAGCATTTGATGTTGACATTCAACAAATTTTTAAGCCCCTGCCCCCCATGCAGTTCTAACAATGTTTACCCAAAAGCATGTCTCCAATGATTTCAACCAAGGCTGTATGTTTGGACAACAACCATAATAATATATTTGGATCACTAGCTGCCAAGTATAGTTTATCATGGTGCAATGCATGTTCATATGTACATTTTCAGAGTGAAAGTGGTGCTTTTTTGGGGGGGGGGGAATGAAAGGTTTTCTGATAGATATTACACACAACTTGTTTACCTTCTTTTCACTGCCTCTTTGAGGCTGCATGTTTTCCCAATGTGCCTCATTTTCCTGACTACCAGCCAGAGTGGTTACATCACAATGTCATGCAACCAGTTAGATTTGGCTACATAATTTGTCTTCAAAGTTAAATGCTAGAGGTATGCAATCCTGCTGGCTCTGCCTATGTGCTCTGATAAGACTAAAAGCAAAGCAGAAGGCACCAGCTCACAATCCAAATGAGAGGAACTCAGACCTTCAGAGCTTAATTCTCCTTAAGGGAAGGGACAGAAGAAATGATTCTGAAAGCATGGACTGAGCTTTGTAGCAGCCAGTATAGTGTAATGGTTAAAGAATTGGACTATGACTAGGAAGACTCAGCCATGAAGCTTATGTTGTGACCTCACATATCCCTCTCCCAAGTAGGCTTGTGTATGTGTGCATGCACGCGTGTGCACACACATGTGCACATACGTGTGCAGGAGGTAGCACCTTGTGCTACATCGAGGAAAGAGGGATCCAAAATTATTTATTTTTAAATGGAAATATTTCCACACTGAGATCAGAGGGCTTTCTCCCACCTTTTGAAAACAGTATTATTATTATTACTATTACTATTATTATTATTAGTTTATTATTTTATTATTATTTTGAAAACAGTGTAAGTCCTTTTAATTTTGGCAAGCCTTTAGTAAGTCTTGATTTGGCTGGATCTATTTTAATTTCTTGATCTCTATTGACTACTTAAAAAATAAAACAAAACCATATCTCTGTGTGCTGCTTCGATAGTAGCAATAACAGCAGATAAACGTTTTAAATAAATAATAAAGGAATGTGATGACATAATGAATGAAAGCAATTCATAGTGAGAGCAGGTATTATTGCCCATTAGGGAGGGGTGTTGAGGGGGATAAGAGTTTTTTTCTGGCCCAACCAAAAGGAGTCCACAAAAAAATGACAGATACCCGTGGACAGCTGAGGCTGAAATCATATACACACTTGCCTGTGCATGTCCATTTAACTGAATGGGTATTATTTCTAAGCAGGCATGTATAAGATTGCGTTGTTAGGCAGGCACTGTCAGATTGCAGCTGCAGGACCTTGGACAGCTCCAAGCAAACAACTTGTTTCTGAAGGCAAAACTGCAATGTTCATTTCCATTATTCCAATTCTTCTCTACAGAGATTAATTTGCTAATTATACTTTTTTAAAACGCACAAAAAACAAACAAACAAACAAACAAACCTCTGCTTACTAAATTCAGTAACTTCATCCAAATGCAAAAGCTTCAATCAGTATTCAGAATGGATCATTTAAACTTATTTTGTAAGTCACTTTCCAAAGTCAACAGATAATTTCATACACTGCCCTACAGATGGTAATATAGTTGAGAGTTGCAACAAAAAGAAATTCTAATTATAAAACAAATGTAGGCCACCCACACACTACTTGATGAAAAACAACCAATAAAGAATAAAGCATAATGAGCTCGGAGAAGCACAATGAGTTAGATACACTTGTTTCAAATGCCAGAAATAAAGTTACAGTTCTGTGAAAGTGCCTCTTCCCCATTCTGCACTTATTTTATTTCTATTTAATTACAGTGAATTCAGGAGAAAGTCCTAAATTTCCAGATGGAGCCCCACCAAGGGCCACAGCACAACTTGCTTGAGACCTGAATAACCTTAGGAACACAGGAAATTGCCTTATACTGAAGCAAATGAATTGTTCCATCTAACTGAGTGTTATCCACACTGGCTGGCAGAAGACGTTTCATGCCCTAACTGGGGATGTTGGGGATTGAAACTGGACCTTTTACATGCAGAGCATGTGCCCCATCACTGAACTATGGTCCTTCCCCCAAACCTTCTTAAATAGTCCGTACAAAAGAAGAAAGAACTCTATGTTTAAAAAAGGAGAATATTCTAAAAAGGACCAACACTACAGATCCACTTTTAATATTGGTTTTTAAATGCTAAAATTTATACTCCATTTTTCTTTGCAGTGCACACTCAAGGAAGCTTACAGCTATTTAAAGGAAAAAGAAAAACCCAATACACCTCCCCCTCCCCCAAAAAACTCAAACAAAATTAAAATGGAGAAGTGAGACTTCCACTCCATTTCTCCTTTAGGTGGCTTTTCCCTCTCTATGGGTTTAAACAATGAATCTGAAGCAGAGTGGTGGGGAGTCATGTCATTCGGAACAAAGAAGCGTTAAATGATGACAGTATAAAGAACTTCTTACCCAGTGCTGAAGCAACTTAGAATATAAGAATTGTATTGCTGGTCATTGTGACATGCATTGGTATCTCATGTAGAAAAACAAGAAGAGCATTGTTGGATCGCATCAAAAGCTTATATTGTTTCTCATTACATTCCCATAACAGTCAACCAAATGGCCATGGGAAGCAGAAAATGAACACAATAGCAATCTCTTAATCAAGATCCTCAGCAGCTGGTGTTCAGGAGCATATTTTCTTGAACTGAAGAGATGCGGGTGGCGCTGTGGTCTAAGCCACTGAGCCTCTTGGGCTTGCCGATCAGAAGGTTGGCGGTTCGAATCCCCATGATGGGCTGAGCTCCTATTGCTCTGTCCCAGTTTCTGCCAACCTAGCAGTTCCAAAGCACACCAGTGCAAGTAGATAAATAAGTACGACTGTGGTGGGAAGGTAAACAGAGTTTCTGTGTGCTCTGGTTTCCATCATGGTGTCCCATTGCACCAGAAGCGGTTTAGTCACGGTTTAGTCATGGCCACATGACCCGGAAAGCTGTCTATGGACAAACACCGGCTCCCTTGGCCTGAAAGCAAGATGAATGCCACAACCCCATAGCCACCTTTGACTGGATTTAACTGTCCAGGGGTCCTTTACCTTTACCTTCTTGAAATTTGGAGGCAGTAGATCAGTAGTCACTGATCCTCCATGAATTTGCTGATTTCCCTTTCAGACCTATCTAACTTGGTGGCAACTACTGCATCTCGTGGTACCTAATTCAATGGTTTAACTATGTGCTCTTATTGCCTGTCCTGAATCTCCCACCATTCAACTTATTTAGATGACCTGAGATTTATCAAAGGGATGGCTCCAGACATTATTGGAGGAGAAAAACCTTTTCTACACTATGCATCATTTTATACCCTGTCCTTCCTTACTTGACCTCCCCCCACAAACGAAAAAGTCCCAAACTTTGTAACCTCTCTTCCTATACTGTTTGTAACTTAAATGTTGTTCAGCATTTATGGAATCACATAATATCTTGATGCTCAGGAAGTGGTATTTTAATTCAATCATCATCACCATCGTCTGTTAGCACCATGACATTAAACTATCTAACAAATTCTCCCCTCTTTCTCCTGATCTATATAGAGGAATCTTTGGCACAGACCCACAAGAATTACCCCCACCTGACACAAACAGGACAAACCTCTGTGCCCTGTTCAGGCTGCCACTGGGATATCTAAACGCAGGGCATCTGTGCAGAACTGTCAAAGTTGAAAGAAAAAGCAAGATCATATTCATCACAGACACTTGCAGAACATTAGTAATTAATTTGCACCATTTCAGAAGAAATCACATTTATTGCAAATAAGTGCAAACCGCACAGTGGTTACAATTTCAGCTATCAGTTTATTGCATATGCATTGCTATCAAGCTATCCCACAGAAAAATTGCTGTTCAGTGTACTATAATTTTAAGTGAAAGAACATCTACAATGAATAGCAAGTATGTCTACTTCTGTCACTCAAGGGATAATGGCTTTTTGACATCTCTTATGAAAGGCTCATTTGTGCTGAGCCATTCTGGCTGTCATCAGTGTAGAACGAGGATGGGTAATCCATATGGCACCTGTCAGGCTGGTCCAGTCCCCTACTGGTATCTACTGAGGATGCAGAATCACAATGCCAGCACAGAAAGTATTATATGAACAGTTGGCAGGAGCAATGTCAGTGTGGCTTCACCTAGACTAGATAGCACCTACCTTTTCTGAAACTTCTTCAGCCAGTCTGCATCTCTGATCAAAGTTCTAGATCATTAGCACAGGGAGCTTATGGGAAGATGTGCATTCTTAAGCCACTGAAAAGATGCAAAACCACTTAAATAGGACTTTGATCATACAGGCTTAAGTACACATGCAAATTTGCATTGTGTAGTCCTGTGTCGTCGTCATAATCATCATCATCAATTATTTATACCCAACAGAATATTAAAAATGCAATAAAGATCAAACATTAAAAACGTCCCTAAACAAGGCTGACTTCAAACAAGGCTAAAAGTCAGATAGTTGTTTATTTCCTTGATATCTGATGGGAGGGCGTTCCACAGGGCAGGCACTACTACCAGAAAGGCCCTCTGCCTGGTTTCCTGTAGCCTCACTTCTCGCAGTGAGGAAACCACCAGAAGGCCCTTGGCACTGGACCGCAGTGTCTGGGTTGAACGATGGGGGTGGAGGGCCGAGGTATAGAGGGCCAAAGCTGTTTAGGGCTTTAAAGGTCAGCACCAACACTTTAAATTGTGCTTGGAAATGTACTGAGAGCCAATGTAGGTCTTTCAGGACTGGTGTTATATGGTCTCGGCAGCCGCTCCCAGTCACCAGTCTAGCTGGATATTTGCTGTCTGAGGATTTTTGATCAGGGAATTCCAGTCTGGATTAAGACCCATTCTTCTATATTTATCAAGTAAGATACTTCAAATATTCTGGATGGCTGAGGTCAGTAACTAACGCAATGAGTAATATGAGTAAGAAAAAAATGGAAGCTCAATCCAGATAAGTTGAGGATAAGTAATTATTCTAACTGGAGACTTGGTGCTTATCCTGTTCTAGATGGGGTAACACTTCCACTTAAAGAGCAGCTACACTGATCAGGGTGCTGTTAGATCTGGCCTTAACTTTATCATTATTCATTTATTTATTGAATTGCTTCCCATGAAAATATTTCAAAGCCACTAACTATAAACAACAACAACAATACATGCCCAGATGGTTTCTGTGGCACTGTGTATTCACAAGGCAAGACTCTGCAGCAACTTTGGCCACTCTCAAATGCCTGTGATAATTCTCCATGTCCTGGTATATTCTATATTCTCATACTGTAATAATAATTTTAATAATAATAATAATAATAAATATTATGTATACCCTGGGCGGCTTCCAACAAATATTAAAATTACATTAAAGCAGAGGTTCCCAATTGGCTAAGTACTGCAGACCCCCTGTTTTTTCAAAAACCAAGCCATGGACCCGTGGGTGGGGTTTTCAGTGGATGCAGAATGTGGCAGCTAGATGGTTGATATCTTATCAGTTTCAGAACATATCAAAGGTATTTTGTACAGGTACTTTGTTTTTTCTGCCATATTCTGCTTTACGGATTTTATTGAATTTGCATGTGTCAAACAACAACAACAACAACAACAACAACAACAAGAACTGTTTTAAATGATGAAAAACTAAAATAAAACCTATTTTAATTTTAAAATTGAGGGTGGGTTATATAAAATCAGTTTTGTGTGCTTTGAAACTCTGATTCTCAAATAGCTGTCCCCTTCTATCACATGGCAAGCCGAAACAATTCTATGCAAAACCTTAGAAACCATTAATAGTCATTTATTTTTAGTGGCATTGCAGATTGCAAATAAAGCATGTTTCAAAGGAGGCTTGGATTGCTTGCTATTTTTCTGATGTGAATAAGAAGTATTCCTTAATCAGAAGTAATAATTCGATCAAGCAAGAGTTGTCATCCCTACAGCAAATTGAAAGGTAACATCACAGAAGCAATGATGTCTCTGGGATATGATTCTAATTCCAAAAAGCAGCTTCCATGTAATGGGTCAGAGGAATAAGACTCTAACAAGACCATTGTGTTAGGTAATTCTATACCATTACAGTGAAAATGTTCCTTCATTGGTGATTGCTTTATACCTACAAGAAAGCCGATAGCCCTATAAAACCAATGCTAATAGCATGACAACAAATACTGAAATTATTTAGTTGCTATTTTTTTAAAAAAATAATAATCTCTATGAAGCACCAAAAAAAATTGCTGTTGTTTTGTCAGAAGTGCAATGTTCATAGTTGTTATTGTTCCTTGTTACAAGCAAAGCTGTGAAGTATGGTGCTATAATACAAAACCTTAAACATTCTATTTGGATCCTGGGACATGAAACTTATAAACCATGAACTACAGCTGCATGCCTCTCTCACGTGAATATGCTTCCATGCACGTTTAGGACAAAAAAGGCACCTCCACAAGCACTTATCTTTGTGAACACAGAACTGCCTCCTCATCTGAAGTGAATGGATTGCGGGCCTTCATGTGCAAATCAGAAATTGTGTGTCTGGAAGGAATCAGTGGAGCAAGGCAAAAATGTCTAACTTCCTCAGTTATCAAACATCCTGAATGTTGATCTATCTACTGTATAATCTTCCCAAATGCAGAATTTCATACTTCTCATTTAGAGCAGGAGGCCAAAATACACTTTGGATCTTTATGCACTGGATATCTTATAAAAAGACAGGGCATATATCTGATAATAAATTACTAAAATGGGTCATATCATCCAGCAAAGTCCTTGCATGAGTGGAGCAACTTCTGCGTGTGCAATGAAACTTCTCTTCTCCTTTTGCATGTTCCCCAATCCAGCAAATCTGCTCTGGGAGTTCCCACTGTCCTTCAGAACAGATTTTTTATTTCCAAAGGGTAGAGAGTATAGGGAATTGCTGTTGTGTGAGTGGATTTATTTCTGCTTGTGCAACAAATCTGTTGGGAGTAAACCCAATAAAAATGTAGAGTTATAAGCAATGAAGCAATAAAATTATCTTACTATTCACCTGATATGCCAACTCTCAAGTTGGTGGGAAACTGAAGCAAAGAAAGAAGAGAGAGAATGGCATGTATCTAATGGTGACTTTTCACTAATGGAAGAGTTTCCTCTTGCTCAAGGCTCAGCATGCAATTGTTACCTATCTGTGCCATAGCCCACACAATTACAGGAGGTCCCCCAATTCTCAGGAGCAGTTTTTCAGGACCCAGAGGAAATAATGTGGGGTTGTTGGTTTTCTTGGGGGGTACCAATTTTTCAAGAAAAACATCTTATGCCAATGAAGTGATTTGCATTATAATTTTTTCTGATGCCCTAGAGCAGGCATAGGCAAACTTGGCTCTCCAGATGTTTTGGGACTACAACTCCCATCATCCCTGACCACTGGTCCTGTTAGCTAGGGATGATGGGAGTTGTAGTCCCAAAACATCTGGAGGGCCATGTTTGCCTATGCCTGCCCTAGAGAGTGGTCTAATTTAGCAAGTTTATTTTCCTTATACAGTTGTACCTCGGTTTATGAACTTAATCCGTTCCGGAAGTCTTTTCTTAAACCGAAACTGTTCTCTAAACCAAGGTGCGCAGGAACTTTAAGCGAGAGCTGGGGGAAATCTTGCTTTGTGTGTTCAGAAGTTCTTTCTGCTAGCAGAAACACACTATGAGATAGAAAACACCAATGAGTTTTGTTGTTACTGCTTTTCTATCAAAGACCTATCCTTGCTTGCCTGAATTAACCGCAATGAAACCATCAATGGGTCCTGAAGCTGGAAGCACTTCTCAAATGGCAACTGTCAAGCATGCAACATGCATCCACTCCCCTTCCAGGCCAAATTGGCTCAGCAGGAGGGAAGAGGATAAGAGTTAAAAGGTTAGAAGCTCTGGAGGCTCAACAAGATTATCTGTGTGGGGGTTGATGACTGGGCCAACGAAACATTATCTACCACTCCTCCATCTTTAAAGTGTGGCTTTTACCCATATAAACAGACTTGTTCTCGATCAAAACAGTGGTAGAACCACTGCCCACTATTGACCCCTTTAGCAGTTGTGTCAGAACACAACACAGTTTAGGGGGTGGGCATTAAACCTTGATCACAGGACATAATAAGAGAAGTTGGGTTCTTGATTTCAACTGTACTGGAGTCAGTGAAAAGGTGTGGTTTCTAATGCATTTTAACCTAGCTCACAATTCGACCTGCCCTGCTTGTGTTTCCTATTGCCCATGGTCCAGACTTTTGTGATTCAAGGACCCGCCACCCACCTGGGGATAAGAAAGACACATGGACACAGTATATTAGGTTAATGGGCTAAAAAAGGCCACAACTTTATTGATTACAGCATGTGAGAGGTATTGGTTTAGGCATTGGATAAAACAACAGAGCGTGACTCCACCCCCTCAGGAAGGGGTGAGTCTAACAAGGGTTAACCACCAGTGGGAGGAGCCTGTTGATGCAAATACAACTGAAAGCTCTCCCTGATGTCACCAGGGGTCATGCCATGGCCCTAGCCACCAGCAAGGGCGTTGGACAGGATCCACGACCACCGGATTCCTTTACTGGAATACCCATAAAGTGGAGGGGCAGGCGATGGCCACACCCTGCCCTCTAATACACATATTCCAATGCCTAACCGCCAATACCTAAAAGTTGTGACGATTTGCTATGAGGTAGGTGAAAAACCAAGTGGCCGGTGCCAACTTGCCAGTTGGATAAAAATTCCTACCAGGCCCCTTGGACAACCAAGGTGACCAACCACAGGTCCATAGCAATGTCAAGAACCAAGCAGTGAACTAAAGGGAGGGTGGGTGGGTGATCCGACGAAAACCAGCAGCGGAATGAAAGGGAAGTGCTGCTGCGGCCACGTTTGAGCGGCGAAACCCTGTCCCCAAGCCTCCACCTGGTTGGTTGGCTACCTGGGGGCACACCTTGCCAACGCGGGAAACGGCTCCTGCTCACAACTCCTCCCCTCTGTAAGGAGGAGAGGCTTAATTATAAAGCATATTTTCTCCCTGCTGTTTCACTCTCACATCTTACTTTGCAAAGAAACTGTATTAGCTGGTTTTTAAAAAATAAATAAATCCCCAGCTTAGTCCACCTAAAATTACAAAGCACACATTTCAATTGGATTTTTTTTATATATTTCTAGATAAATTTGTCAATGAATCATGATTTCACACTTTCTCTTTTTTTGCAATTCAAGCACACACGTACACTGACAATTCACATTACCACCATGCGTCTTCTTTTCAATCTATTCTAAAAGCAACAGATACTTCCCTGGCAGCTATTACAATCTTCTTACAATTAAACAGTGCTTGCCTATCCATTTACCTAGGTTAATCTGCAAAGGGGGAAAAAAAGAAAGATTATCTCTCATTTTAGAGCTTTCACTCCCTCCTGGGAAGAAGAAAGGTTCTGCCATATGAGCAACAACTCTTGAGGGAAGAGCCTACGAATCTCTGAAGGTAGATATAATTGCTGAAAATGCCTGGATTTTCCACAATACACAAATTTGCCATTTGTGTATTTATCTTAAGCTGGTAACTACAAATAGATATATATCCACACTGTTGCATGTGTGCATTAAACCCTGTCAGAGGCAAAATCATTTGTGACTGTATTGCACATTTATTCTTCAATATTAGTTCACATCAGCAGTCCTAAAAAAACAACAACACCTTAGCCATACCATATTTTATATGGGATAAAAAGAGCAATCTGCTCAAGAGTTAGTGAGAAAGCCCTGACAAGAGGTAGTTGCCTTTTTTACTAATTATATATGCAGCATCAACAAAAGAGTGCTGCTAGCACTTTAGCACAATAGTGTTTGCACAGTCACATGACAAGCCAAGTGTCGGTTCTAATGATTTTACAATTAACATGATATTTTACTGTTCTGCCTCCTGATATTAGTCATTTTAATTGTACAGCCTTAAAAGAAACAACATCAGGTTACTGTTAGGAAAAGTGAGGTCCGCATCAAACAAGATCACCAGGATTTATAATCCCAATTAACATTTGGAATGCGCAGGCATGCATTTATAAAATGTGAAGTATCGTGCATGAAGAAATAAATAAATCTGTGTTCTGTTTCTCCAGATCTCATGCTATACCACCTATATCATGTTGCCAAATGCAAATTAACATTTTTGCCAACTTTCTTACAGCTCTAAGAAATTAACTCTTTGGCTATATCTGTTTTGTTTTTGTTTTTGTTTTTTTTAAAAAACCAACTCTGGTTTACTGAAAAGCAAATACACCTTACCTGTCAGCTTGTGGGGAAAATAGGGTGTGTGTGTGTGTGTGTGTGTGTGTGTGTGTGTGTGTGTTATTTTTGTTTGAAAAATTTGCTCATATATTTTATATACAAATTTCTATGGAGCATGGTCAAATTCAGTGTGAACTTTATAAATCTCAAAGTTAGTTCTTACTGAATTGTGTCCAACTAAGCCATACTTAGAGTAGACCCATTGAATGTCAGCAAGCTACAACTCACTAAATGAATATATATGACTGTATATCATAGCTAATGTATAGTTTCAGTTTTAGAACTTCCCCTTTTTTTGCAATTATACATACACTTGGCTACCCCCACCTCATTTCGTTTTGGATTAGGTAAATTAAAACTATTTGGGAACATTTAGCAGATTTGGGGAGTTGCAAAAGTACAAGTTTCAGAAGGGTAAAGCAAATGTTTCACGAAAGTTTAAATGTTTAAGTGAGGACATGAGTAAGTTACCTTGTGTAGCAGCTCAGAATGAGTCAGAACACTAGCAGTCTGATCTGAGCCAAAACACTCAGAGTATGGTCTGAGTCACTGCTATTTTATTGATCACTTAGCATAGCAATCAGAACCTAGAGATTTTAATTTGACAGGTAGAAGAGTCCAGCCAGAAGCCAAGTAGCCATTTTAAACCAAATCATAGGTCAACAAAATTAAACAGCCAAGTCATCTTAGCCATCAGTTCACCCCCAAATTTCTCAGTATTAATAACATTGTCATGTGTATTGATTCACTTGAACTAGCTTGCTGCATACCTCAATTCTGGGATTTAATTTCCATTTTAGACCTACAACATGAACACCTGGAACAAGCAGTAAATCATTAGACCACCTAATCTTTTGCCTATTTGGGCAGTGCAATATGAATGGACAACAAGAAAATCACTCTCAAGCTTAGCCTACATAGCCTTAACCCCCCCCCCAAAAAAAAAAAAAAAACCACAAAACTTTATTTAAAGCAGGAATGGGGAGCACAGGCCTTTGGGTCTAATTCTTCTTCTTCTTCTTTGGCGATCACTCGTAGCCGAGTAAGATTGTCTTCCATAAATGGTTTTAACAATGAGTCCGTAAGTGACTGTGGAGGCCAATTCTGGATCCACACGTCCTTCCACAGTGGGGACATTGGTTTCCAGGTGGGAGTTGATCACAGTGTGGATTTGCCAAGCATGCCTTCCTCTTGGCACGTTTCTCCCTTGCATCCAAGCATGAATCCCAATTTGGCCCACAATGGGCTTTCCCCAAAAACAAGCCCACCTGTCCCATGCCTAGCTTGCATTCACACTGAAACAATGCCATTCCTTCAACCAGGTGTTGGGAGTTTAAAATTATACAATGTATGAGGCTATGAGTTCCTTGGAGGAAGCGTTGGATAAATCTAGAGACATTCTTCACCCTGTTGCAACATTGCAGGTGGTTATTTGATGGACAAAATAAATGAAATGCAACAGTTACTTTAAAAATTGCCCCATATACCTTACTTTTCCGTCTATAAGACAAAGTTGTTTTACTGTAAAATAATGATTAAAATCGGGGGTCGTCTTATACACGGATAGTGCAGAGGGGGACAGGCGATTTGTTGAAGCCATGAGCAGGAGCTTGCAAGCTCAACAACTGTGGGCCATCTCCCCCCATTTCCTTAAATTGGAGTCCCCCAAAATAGGGGTTGTATTATACACAGGGGTGTGTTATACACGGAGAAATATGGTAATTTTTGGAAATGTTTTGCAACTAGATGTAATGGAACTGTTGATGCCTTAAATGTATGAATAGCGTACAAAACCTGGCTGCCATCCAGCACAGTGACTCATCAGTACACCTCACTGAAATCAATGGGATATATAAGACATAACGGTGTGCTTGATTGCAAAATAATTATTTTCGGGTAGTGGTGTGGAATAAGTTTCAATATTAACACTGCCTGGGTCACAGAGGCTTCCAAATGAGCTATTATGGGTTTCTTCTCATTACAGAGCTTCCCTATAAGCAGCAGCAGATGTCATAATCTTACAAAGCCAGGTGAACGCTCTTTCTCTGTTTGGTTGGTGACAGGGGAGTAAGCATGGGCCATGTGCTGCATCACCACGCTCCTAGCGCTGTTTGCCCCGCGCTCCTGGCTGCATACTGGATAATTTTTGTAAGGTCGCAAATATAAGCCACACTTTAACTTTTCACAGTCAGAATCTGGAGGAAAAAAGTGCAGCTTATATTCGGGCCATTACGGTATACGTTTTAAAAACCCTATAATACTGTCATCATAAGATTGGTAGCAACATTTTGAGATTGGAATCACAACCAATACAGGTCCATTTATTGACCTATTCATCCATTTCACAGCCCAAATCTGCTTTTGGGGGTTTCTATTTGAGAATATATATATATGAAATTATATATATGAAATTAGTTAAAATTTGGAACTACCAAAGCTACACATTCTTTATTCACCATTACTGAGATGATGTAGAATCCCTTTAGAATTATTAATTTGAGTGAGTGTGTGTGTGTGTGTGTGTGTGTGTGGGATAATAGTCTGCTATTCTGCAGTTCTGACGGTGTGCACTGGCAGTCAAAACCTCCTCCTCCTCTAATAAAGAGACTTGTAACTCATTGTCCATCTATCTTGCCTGCCGCAAAAGCAGTCGGTGCCACCCACCTAGCATATGTTGGCTTGTTGTTGAATCCTTAACAAGAAATGTCCTTAATAGCACACAGTTGACTTTGGCCTCATTTCCACCCAACACAACAAAAGGCTGTTGTGAGAAAAGCAAGTAACATATTGATCCCTCAGCAATACAACAATAAAGTATGTGCCTTCACACTTTTAACTGATCAGATCAAAACAACCCTGTTGAACATAAATCACAGAAAGCACAGTTCTTGGAAGAGGGCTAATGTTAAGGATGAATGTTACCAAAAGAAAGGTAAAGCGGGGGAAATACAAACTTTGTGTGGAAAATTTCTCCAAGGCAACAAACCACCCAGAGAAGCTCAAGTTCCCTTCATGGCTTCCAGCCAACTGAAAGACAAAAACGGGAAAACAACTATCATTTTGAAAAGCCCAGTGTTTGCATATCTCTGCACCCTGAGATGTGCAATCTTTGCCTGGATTCTAGATCTCTCATTGTTTGAGTAACTGCTAAAGTGCCTACTTATAAACATCTTTGACCTCTGACTACAACTGAAAAAAAAAATGCTTCTTAGGTGCATATTTTCATTTTCATTTCTTTCTTTTTTTTATCTTGGTAGGATATTGCAAAAATGCCACCTCATGATTCGTTAGTAGTTTTTGATGCTGCCTCTTTTCTTGCTGAACCATATAATTGAAACAGCAAGTGTGAGAAATTCTGCCTATCCTGGTGCTTAGATCATCACAAGCCATAAGTATACTTAATTTAACAAAACTGTTTAACGAAACAAAACTAAATGTAACAAAATTGTATAAGGAGTACAGTTGTGCTATTGTGTTGGCAGGGGCACTACCTCTGGGGGTGGGGGTGGGGGTGGGGGTGGGAACTGAGCTCCTTGCCCGCTTGAATAATTATTTGGCCGCGCAGAGCCCCCCACCCCCAATGTTCAGGGGCCAGGAGTGGCTGAGTATGCAGCCACGGCTTTCATGACCAGCTTCTTCTCCTCCTGCTGCTTCTGTGGTTGCTGGGGAAAGAGGCCCCAGCTCTTCCGGACATTGTGCATGAAGCGCATTATGCTTGGCGCATACACCACATGGGTCTCCTTCCCCAGCAGCTGCAGAAGGAGTAGGAGGAGAAGCCAGCAACTACAGGAGAAGAAGTCAGCACTCGAGACACTCGATGCAAATGTGTGATGTCACACACACACATGATGTGGCTGTGCCACACCAGCCCCCCCAATCTGCTTTGTAAGTTGCTGCATATGTGTGGTGGTCAACACTTACACAAAGAAGATTGAACTGTGAGGGGATATACAATAGTAGGTCACAGATGGGGAACAGAACTTCGACTTGTAAATGGGTTAAGTGACCCACTACCACGTTCCTGGTGAAGCCGGAATAGTAATCAATTTACATATATTATACCTCACTCTTCACCCCTGAAACATTCCCCAAATAGCTTAAAATTAAAACATTTTTTTTTAAAAAAAGAAATCCACTAATTGCTGACAATATTTCTGTTTTGTTTTTAGTGAGTTTCTTTTTATTGGCTCACTTCCAGTTTGACACTGATCTCATTAGTTAGCTGGGGAATGTGTATGTGGCGGTGGAGGAAGTTCATAAATCTTGCTTCCATGAGGCTTTCTACCAAGAAGTCGCTATTAGAAGGCGAAAAAACTGGTCATCTAAATCTATGCTAATTAATTATGGACCTAAATATCTTGATCCTAACATAAGTATGTTTATCCAAAAGTGAATCTGGGAACATAGGGCAGAATAACAACTCAAGACACAGAAATACATGTTGGAAGTAGGCAACAGCAGAGGTCATTCAGTCTGTAACCTTAAGGGTTAATTCTGTTCTGAGAGTTAGCCAACAACCCAAGAGTGGGGTGGAAGTGTTGCATAGCAACCAGGGAAGGTGGCATGATCTTTACTGATGTAGCATGTGCTCTAATAGGCTGCTATTATTGCCCCAAATGTTTAAAATGTTTTTAAATGTTTTAAATTTATTTTAATTGCTTTTTAACTTGTGCGCTTTTAATTTTGGGGTCTTTGTTGTTTTTGAATTGAAATATGTGTCTGGGAGGAGAGGAGCTGGGGACAGTGTGGGGGAGGGGGCAGGCTGGGTAAAGCACACACGACACAGGCAGTTAGTGACTGTGTCATGTGCCAACCCTTCCTCCAATCTGTTGTCCTATCAGCCAGTCCTCGGGGCTACAGCTGCTGGTTCTGAATGCCAGGTTGGCTCTGAGAAAGACCTCCCTCATCCATGATCTGATTATGGATGAGGAGGCTGATCTGATTGTAGCACTGAGGCCTGGGTGGATGAGCAGGGTGGAGTTGGTCTCACCTACTCGTGCCCACTTGGGTACTCGGTGCAGCATCAGGGGAGATTTGAGGACCAGGGAGGGAGAATTGCTGTGGTCTCTCTCTCCCTCTCTCTCTCTCTCTCCAGTTGGTGGGGGTATCTAGTGTGTGTGCTCCTGGCACTGAGCAGTTGGGGCAATCCACCTGTCTGCCCATGAGCTGACAGAGCAGGTCTCAGAGGAGGTGTTGAGGACTCTCAGACTGCTGGTTCTGGGGGACTTCAACATCTATGCTAAGGCAGCTCGCTCTGGAATGGCTCAGGAAATCATGGCTGTTGTGACAACCATGAGGCTGTCCCAAGGCATGTGGCAGGCCACACTCTAGAACAGGCATAGGCAAACTCGGCCCTCCAGATGTTTTGGGACTACAACTCCCATCATCCCTGACCACTGGTCCTGTTAGCTAGGGATGATGGGAGTCCTAAAATATCTGGAGGGCTGAATTTGCCTATGCCTGCTCTAGACCTTGTGCTTCCAGTCCCCACTTGTTCTACAGCCCCATGGAGCCTTCAATGTAGGGTTTCTCAGGTTCAGTTTTATCTGTGCTGTTTAATATGTACATGAAACCACTGAGCGGGGTTACCTGGAGTTTTGGGGTACGTTGTCAGCAATATACTGATGATGCACAGATCTAATTCTTTACACATGCAAGTGTGACAGTGGATGGCTGGACCACTGTCTTGCCTTGGCAATCGACTGGATGAGAGCCAATGAACTGAAGCTCCATCCAGATAAGACTGAGGCACTGTTAGTGGACCATTCCTCAAACTGGATGGATAGGAGGGTGCCTGCTTTTTGATGGTGTTACATTCCCTCTTAAGGTAAAGGACCCCTGGATGGTTAAGTCCAGTCAAATTTGACGATGGGGTGCAGTAGTCATCTCATTCAGGCCGAGGAAGCTGGCATTTGTCTGCAGACAGCTTTCCAGGTCATGTGGCCAGCATGACTAAACTGCTTCTGGTGCAACAGGACACCGTGACAAGTACCAGAGTGCACACACTGAAATGCCGTTTACCTTCCTGCTGCAGCGGTACCTATTTATCTACTTGCTCTGGTATGCTTTCAAACTGCAAGGTTGGCAGGAGCTGGGACAGAGCAACAGGAGCTCACCCCATCGCATGGACTCAAACTGCTGACCTTCTGATCGGCAAGCCCAAGAGGCTCAGTGGTTTAGACCACAGTGCCAACCGCTCCCTCCCTCTTTACCCTCTTAAGGACAGATAGGGGTGCATCTGGGTCATCAGCCAAAGCTGATGGAAGGCACTCTATGCCACTGAGGCCACCTGAGCCTCAGCAAACGATCCAGAAAGCTATGTGCCTGCTCCCCAGGGGGTGGAGGGCTGCAGATTCCTCAACCCCAATGTATAGAACTGCATCCCCCCCTTCAGAATTAAAAAAAACCACAACAACCCTAAACAGTTTAACCTCTTGCCTTAGGGATGGTGCTTCAACCTACTGATAATTTAGGTTGTCATTTTCTGTAGCTCTTCCAGCTCTACAATATCCTCTTCCAGATGTGGTGAACAGAAATGGACACAGTAATCAGAATGTGACTGCCTATTATGGTTATGATGTTGATAATATTTGCTGTTATGCTATTCGGCAATCAAATTATTAGCTGCTCTACTATTGGATGTGGTTGTTTTCTTTTCTTCCTATTTTTATTGGTGCTAGTTAGTTGTGGATGGATGTGACCTTTTGATACTCTTGCTTCTAGCTTGAATCATACTTAACAGCAATAGCAGGGTGTGTTCCTGAACTCCCTGCCTAGAGGAATTGACCTTTCTTAGTATTGCAGGTTCTATATATCTAGGAAACCTCAGGAGTGGAATTGCTGGATATAGACCCCTTGTTAACACTGTCAATCTCTTTTCATAACTCACTGACTTCATCTGATGTGTCAGCTGGGAGGCAGCTTTTCATTAAAACCCGATTCCCTCTGGTGTTTTTACACCCAAGTTCACACAAAAACCTTCCCTCTAGCTTCTGAAAAGCATTGTTGCCTGAAGTTGGAAACCTACGATGAGTATGTAAAACAGTGTCACCACGTTTCAAACACATGATGTACTAAAACAGGATTGTAATTTCCTCTGATAGAATGCATCTTATATGTTATTTCCACCAATATATGCATTTTTATGCACATTTTGTAATATACATATTTTTACGACTGTTACTCAGCTGTGTTGTAAAATTCAGACACGTGAATGTTGCAAGATGGCTGTGATTTGTTTTGTGTATTGTTTCAGAAATTGTGAATTAGCTACACTCACCTCTAAATGCAAACGGAATAAAATATCTCTACTCTCTCTAGAGGGGAAACAGAGTCTTCTGGTGAATTTTTGGGTGCAGTCCTACACAAAAGCTACCAACCTAAGAATAGCGATGTGAATAAATTTGGAATTTGGGGGATTCAATAAGTATAGTTTCAGTTAAAACTGGACTCAAAGCCTTTCAAATTCAGATCTGTTTGGAAATGTAGTTTGATTCCCAACCTTCATGCCAGTTAGACAGCTTTCCAAGCAAGCAAGCAACAAAAATCTAAACCTTTGGGAAAGTGGAGGTATAACCTGTAGCTAAGAAGTCTCAGAGAAAAGTCCTCTTATTCTTTCCTTAACTAGACATCAAACAACTTATATAAAGGTTGGGATTCTTGTTTTCTCTGCCTTCTGGGATGGAGGACAGGGATGGGGTTACACAGCAAAAAAATAATGTTTTGATTCAAGCTGTCTCCCTACCCCCATCAGTTGTCAACCCCACACAAAATCCAGCTGTTGTTTGGTTTTTTGGTTTTTTTTTTTACATAGATCAATAAAGTTAAATGAGTAGTACTAAAGTGTATTATGTGGTTAATTTCTTGAAAGCTGGTAGAGAGATAGCTATTCCCTTACTAAACCCTGGTGAAAGGAATGCAGAACTGGTGCATGTCCTTAAAATGGACTGCAAACAAGAACACCTGAGCAATTGCTCATGAATATTCTGAAGTTAGTGAAGCCTTCAAACACCGTACCACCCACACATAATGGATTGAAATGTAGTGGGGGGTGAGGGGGAGGGAAAGAACGCTTTCCTGTTATGGTTAGCAACCATCTGTCTTTATAAGATTATATGCTTGCAATATTCCTCTGGGATAACACACGGATGATGAAATGTCTTCTTCATGGTCTGCTGCAAAAGCCAGGGCAATAATGTGGAGATGCAGTCTTGCTCAGCAACTGAGAACATGACTTGGTCTCAGAGACCGAATCGAGAGGAAGGACAGATGCTAAAGCATCCCGAGCCAGACTTGACAGGAGTTTGCTGGACGGTGTGTTTACTGACATGGGCTTCATGTCACACTGTTGCTTTTTTGTTTGTCTGAATAGTCTTATATTTGATTTCTCCTGTGATTACCCTACCTGGAGACAGCACAGTTCTACCACTTGGTGAAGATAGTAGTTCCACCTTACTTTTTCCATCTCTCAATCTCGCACACTGGTAGTGTTGCTGTTGGCATATAGCATATTGATGAAGCCTGCCTACTTGTTTCTCTCAGCCAGTCTCCACTGCAGACAGATCTATTGTTCAGTAACTGTGGGGATGCTTGCGTGGCAAGACCCTCAAGCCGACCCCCCATTAGAGTAGATAAATTAACACAGACACGGATATTTTGTTTAAGGTTTTTTGGTAAAATTTTGGCCACAACTTTATTGATTACAGGAATGAGAATGGTATTGGCTTAGGCATTGGCAAGACTATATCTGACTCCTGCCCCCTTTGCAGGAAGTCTATAAGGGTAAACCACCCAAAGGGAAACTGCTTCAGGGGAACCCGCCTGCATCTCCCCTGGTGTCCCCAGGGGCCTGGCATGGCCCTCACCCTTCAAGCAGACTTCGGACAGGCCCCGGATTCCTTTAACAGAATACCCTTGAAATGGAGGGGCAGACGATGGCCAACCTCCCCTCCCCCATTCACAATAAGCCAATGCCTAACTGCCAAACCTTACAAAGTTGTGATGATTGCTAAGAGGTAGGCAAAAACCAAGTGGCCCGTGCCAATTTGCCAAATGGAAAAAATTCCTACCTGGTCCCCAACTCAAGAAGGCCAACCAACCAAAGTCCAAAGCAAGGCCAAAGGATCTCAATTAAAGGGAGGGTAGGCAAGTGTTCAGCAGCGTGAAGCAGGAGCCTGGCACACGTCGCACTGCTGCTTTTATACTTTCCCCCACTATCACCCTTTGACATGATTGGGCAATAGCCCTGAGTGATCATGGTGCCATCCTGGCGTAAGGGTGATAGCTCCACTCACGCCAGGGTGGGGGGAACCAGGTTGAGAGCCTGCCTGCAACCAGGACCATCTATTAAGATGATCCCATTTGGAGCAGCATACCTCTGCCTAAAGACTAATGATGGCCGAGAAATACATGAAGAGTTGGGGGCGGGGGCTGCTGTAATGGTTCTCTGTGCATGTGCAGGTCACATGCATTTTGATAACATGGCAACAGAAAGCTGGCTTTGACCTTCTAATCCACAATTAAACTCACAATCAGACGGCTGACAGTTGTTCACAACATCTGAAGTACAATGGAACATTATGAGGACCTGAATTGTGGTGGCACCTTTATAGTTGCCAGGGCCTCACTCAAATGAGGCAAACAGCATGAAAAGTAGGCCACACTGGGTGGCATACAGCAAAACTTTACTCAGAGTAGACCCATTCAAATTGATGAGCATGTATAAGTAGGGCCTATCTATCAATGGCTGCTCGGCACAATGGCTATGTTGTGCCTCTGCTCTTAGAGACAGTTTACCTCAGAGGCTGGTTGCTGTGAATTGCAAGTAAGGAGGTGCTGCTACATGCAAGTCTACTTCCTGGGCTCCCATGGCCATTTGGTTGGCCATAGGGAGAGCAGAGTGCTGGGCTGTAAGGACCATTAGCCTGATGCAGCAGGTTTTTCTTATGCTTTTATTTTTAGTTTGTGAATGCCTTCTGTCCTTCAGAAAACACAAAAAACCACATTTTTTGTTTAATATGTCTTTTGGCAGAGTTGGGATTGTTTCTATTGGATGAAACAAAAGGTGTATTATTAGCACTACAGGTTAAAGTTTTGATTCTTATTAATCTTACACTGATTTTGAGGGGAGCATTTTATCATTTATTGTAAACCCCTGTGAAATCAAGTCATTGGATTAGTTGGTAGAGCATTAAATTGGTATTTGGGGAAGTCTCCCCACCCAAAAAGGAATACCAACCTGGGGTGTGTTTCTGCTGCTATCAAAGTCAATGGCAAAATGTTCATTGAGTATAAGCAGTGTTGCAGCTCTGGATATTACATAAATACATGCATTTTAATTCATTAAGATTACATGTTAAAACCCATTTCTTCTGAGCCTTCTCTTCTGAATATTTCATGTGTTTCATACATTTTTTGGTATTTCACTACAAATGATTAGTCAACAAAAAAAGTACTTGCGAGATTCATATTTACATTAATTTCCACATAGCAAACTTAATTGACCAACAGAAGAGCTGTTGTTGTTCTGGTTATTGATGTTCCAGCTGTATCGCAGAGGCAGCAATTTAGCATAAGTCTATAAATAGAAATTAAACAGTGGATGGAACTGGCTACTCTTGTGTTTTTTAATATTCTCTTCAGCGCAAAGTATGACATAACCTAATTACAGTGGGAGAGCTTTCACTGTAAGGGAAATTATTGTTATTCCATTTGACAATAGAGTAATTAGCTTCCCTGCTGGATGCTTTACTGGACATTGCTTCTAATTAAGCCATTCGCTTAAATTTATTTAAATTTTAGTAAAGGTGTTTCCACTGTGAAAATGAATGCCTTGTAATACATTTAAATGCACCCATTAGATCATTCAGCTCTAGAGAACTGGCTGTGTGGAGAAAAGGTGGACATCACTTCCTGTATTCTGGTAACCTCACACATTACATGAACATAGCTATCCTCCTTATAGTGTGTGCACTCATAGGATATAGGACCATCTATGCCATTGGGAAATGTATGCTGGGGAGCAGTGGCAAGGTGTGGGAGCATAGAGATGTGAAGGAAAATAGCCCTGCTCACCACCCCCTAAGATTCCTTGCTACTGTACCATTGCCAATGTTGAAGTAGGCTCCATATTCCAGTCTGGATTGTTTCTGTCATTTTGCATTTCTTAGTGCAGAAAGTATTGATCCGATGTGTGGAGGTTTTTCCTATTCTGCTTAATTCAAGAGGGTTCTGGAAGATTCTCGGTGTGAAAGAAACAAGCAGAAGGTTCATGATGTTTGGGTTATATCTTCAGAGAAGCTGAGTACACCTGGTTTGAACTGGTTCTCTTATCTCTTTCTGTCAAGGTCACGCTGACTATAAAAGTAGGGCCAGAAGGAGCCTGGGTTTCACTTCCTATTTCTATCTCTTTTTCTTCTGGTGTGGTGTTCTGTACATAGTATGCTATAGTGTTCAGGTTTAGACTTATTATAAGTTATTGTAAGTTTAGGCAATGGTAAAGAACCCCTGGATGGTTAAGTCCAGTCAAAGGCAACTATGGGGTTGCGGCATTCATCTTGCTTTCAAGCCGAGGGAGCTGGCGTTTGTCCACAGACATTTTCTGGGTCATGTGGCCAGCATGACTAAACTGCTACTGGCACATGGAGGATCGTGACAAGTGCCAGAGTGCACGGAAATGCCGTTTACCTTCCCGCTGCAGTGGTACCTATTTATCTACTTGCTCTGGCTTTCTTTTGAAGTCAGCGGCAACTGGATTTCTTAAGGACAGTGCCAATCCTGAATGTATTGGATTTTTGACCATTATGCAGAGTAGTAAACTCTGCTGGATGAAATACAATCACCTCTGGTCTATTTTTGGGGAGGGAATCCTGCAACGTGGTTACGTTTTTACTCTACTAACTATACGTTGGAGTTCTGCTGTGGATCAATATTGAGTAGAGTTCAATTACAGTTTCAGCACATGGAATGGGGTGCACCATCTTTTCCTTTGCAAAATGCCTAATCGGGGGAAGCATGCTTCTAGTGCTATGCTCCATGGCTTGGTGGTCTTTAAAGGTGACATCTTATTAAGCTTGTGGTTTGGCCCCCACATGTCTAAGTGGCACTGAAATCAGTATCTGCAGTTCAGAGCCAGTGTGGTATAGTGGTTAAGAGCGGTGGACTCGTAATCTGGTGAACTGGTTCGCTTCCCCGCTCCTCCACATGCAGCTGCTGGGTGACCTTGGGCTAGTCACACTTCTCTGAAGTCTCTCAGCCCCACTCACCTCACAGAGTGTTTGTTGTGGGGGAGGAAGGGAAAGGAGAATGTTAGCCGCTTTGAGACTCCTTCGGGTAGTGATAAAGTGGGATATCAAATCCAAACTCTTCTTCTTCTTCCTCATGTGCTCACAATATTTATTTATTTCTTTTATATTAACACATGGTATAGCCCCATGGAATAGCAGGTCCCATTGGGTAGGTTTCTGAGAGAGAAACACTTCAAAGTGAACATATTTAGAACTGAGATGAAAGTACTGCATATCACATTTGTCATGGTTCTGCCCTGCCTGTTGGCTTCCCATTGGCATCTGGTTGGCCACTCACTGTGAGAGTGGAATATTGGACTAGATAGGCTTTTGCTTTAATCCAAGTGGGCTCTTCTGAATTTCTGAGGTCCTTGATTCTGAGATTTTGTTCTCTGCCATTTCTGAACAATGGGAGATTTGGGACAGTTAATTGAAGGAGAAAGAACTGGGTTTATTTACAAATGTAAACATAAAATTACAGATTCAGGAAGGGCCACATCCTGGGTTCAATCCTTGACATCTTTTGTAGGGCTAGGAAACACCCCTTTGAGACTTGCAGAGCACTTCTCTAATCATTGTAAATACTGAACAGGTGGCCCAATGGCATGAGGCAGATTCTTACGTTTCATACATTCATATTGAGTTGGTAAATGAGTCGTATAGACTCAGCCCTAACTCCCAAATTCATTCTAAAAGAGAAATCCATATCAAACTTAATTTGACAAACTTAACTGGCACACATTTTCACCAAGTTTCTGGTTGAGATGAACTTAAACTGATAAAAAAAAACATATGCCTTTTTCTTTGCAGACTATAAGCTGGACCCTTTTTGGTTGATGTGCTGATGTTTTTATGAAGGCCTGAGAAACTTCCCAATTTTCCAGCACCAATCTGCCACTCAGCACTGAAAGAGAAGGAGAGTTTCTTGGAGTTCCAGGTTCAATCCCCAGCATCTGGGAGAGATTCCTGCCTGAAATCCTGAACTGCTTCTGCCAGTCATCCTGACTCTGTATGAGGCAACTCCCTGTGTTCCTATAGGCAGGCATCTTGGTGACACTACGGAAGAATGCTGGAAGCCACCAACATGTTCTCCCATTGACATCAGGGCTGTTCTTCTGGTACTGATTTACCTGATGCAGCACGGACGGATGAAAACAGCTGTGATCATTGCAGCAGATGCAAATTTTATGATGTGGAAACAAAAACTAAGGTACCTTTGGGGCCTTGCGAGCCATTTGTATCCCACCAACCCCTAACTTTACCCTCACTTTACTGCTGACTCAGGCTACATACACACCGTAACTTTAAAGCCCATTCCAAAGCATATTCCTTCCCTCAAAGAATTCTGGGCACTGTAGTTCATGAAGGGTTGCTAGGGTAGACTGCAGTGCCTAGAGTTCTTTGAGGGAAGGAATATGCTTTGAATATGCTTTAAAAAAAGAATGCAGTGCTTTAAAAAGGTACACTGTGCATGCAGCCTTAGTTTCTTCCCACTACAGTTGGGGGTGTCTCTTATCTGAAATGCTTGGAAAAGCCAACTGCTTATTAATATACATTGTCCTCCACCAATAGCCAACCTATAGAAACCCTTGGCAGAGAGCCAGCTCTCCACTTTGCTCAGCTCAAGACAGCATGACTCACAGCAATATTAAGGCACTTGGAATTAGACATATATGTATAGCTCATTGCAAAATTGGTACAAAAAGAGAGAGTGTAATTTGACACTTGGGAGATCTATGCCTTATGGGTACTGTAATGTAGCCTAAATTAGAATTAGGTTCCACAGAGCTACTTGAAGGTGAAACTGCTTCAGCTCAGAAGTAGGGTGCTTGCCTTGCATGCAAAATGTCCCAGGATCAATCTATGGCATTCCCAGATAGGGATAGGAAAGACTTCTACAATATCTCAATCTACTGATAGTTCTTGTCAGTCAGTACACACAATGGTGAACCAGGTAGATTCTGGTATCTGGAGTTGTATCTGACTCAATATATAAAGCAGCTTCCAATGTTCTCCAGGTAGGTCATTGTGCCTGCATCTTCTTCTACTCTATATACATGACTGCTAGAATAGCTCAGCCAGTAGAGCATAAGACCCTCCATCTCAGGGTTGTGGGTTTGAGCCCCACAGTTCTATGATTCTTTGACTATAGTCTATAAGAGAGCCAGTGTGGTGTAGTGGTTAAGAGTGGTAGACTCATAAACTGGTGAACTGGGTTCACTTCCCCACTCCTCCACATGCAGCTGCTGGGTGACCTTGGGCTAGTCACACTTCTTTGAAGTCTCTCAGCCCCACTCACCTCACAGAGTGTTTGTTGTGGGGGAGGAAGGGAAAGGAGAATGTTAGCTGCTTTGAGACTCCTTCGGGTAGTGATAAAGCAGGATATCAAATCCAAACTCTTTTTCTTCTCAGCTGAGTGGAGGTAGCTGGCACATCATAGATATTGTTTTTAATTGTGTGAATTAAAGGCTGAGGTGACAGTGGAGTGGCTGCAGTGGTGCCAGGATGGAGATAAAGCAGGGCAGTGTTGAGGCTGGGGGAGTTATGGGTTAGCATTCCTGTCAAACCCAAGCTCCCCTGACTTGGTTGCACCCCATCTCTGTCCAATGAGGACTGCTTATCATCCTCATGTGCCACTGCTGGTATTCATATATATCTATTCATCTATCTGTCTGTCTATCTATCTGAATGACAAGAGAAAAACACCCTAATTTGCAAGCTTTGCACTGCAATCCTTTCCATTTTTAATCAGAAGTCCCATTGGGTAGTCAGCAGAAGCTCTGCACAAGAATGTTGGCTTGCACAACAGGGCTTCCCCCTATTTTCCTTGTCTCGTGTGCCCAGCACCCCCAAAATTGGCTCCAGGGGAGTCAGCGAAACCTCCAGTACAGCGCATGGGGGAGGAGAGGGAGATCATTCTGCCTAGCAAGTCAAAATGCTTGCCCTGATCGAGCAACATTGTCACCATAGCATGAGATTTATTTCCTGCTAAATTCAATAGGCCTTACTTCTGAGTAGACATGAATAAGATTGTGCTTCCAATCAAAGTCCTAATAGAGATGCAGTCTCTGAAAGCAGAATCTGGGTGTGATTCTGGGTGTGATTTTGTAAGCGCTGGCAATCTTGTGTTAAAAATAAAATACAGACTGAAATAAAACATTATGTAACCTTTGCCAAGGAGCTCTGGGCTGTATAATAAGCATATTTTAAAACTAAGGATTGGGTATCTGGAAGGGCTACATACAGAGACATCAGCCATAGTGTGTCCTCTTAATGCAGCAAGGCACCTTGGAGACAGTTGTCAGATGCTGCCTGTATTTTGGGGGGGGTGGGTGGGAACTGACTATTTTTAACACTGCTGCTCTTCTTTAAATCTAGTCAGGAGAGATTATATCCAGTCTGTGTTTGCAGTATTTGGAGCACTTTAGAGTACAATTCCTTTGATAGTTAGATTACACTTTTCTCACCATAAATGTAATTTGAGAGCCTTGTTGCTTGTTTCTGGTAAGTGTTGTGACTTGAAGATGAAAATATGCCACACTGGTTTGTTGCTTCTCCTAAAAAAAAGACATATATATGTCACTAGTTAGGGAGAAGGAACTATTTCATCGTTCCCATTCAGCTCCAAGGACTTTACAAGATCTTCTGGGTTTACAAAGTTTGAAGTACTTTTAGTTTGCTAACTGGACAACATCTTTTATTTATTTATTTTTATTTTATTGACTTAAGAAAATGATACAGACAGCAAAACGAAGAAACCTGAATTAACATTGCCTTCTACTGATAAGAAATAATAATAACTATGACAATAATGAAAATACTAAAAATACATTTGCTTCCCCTTTTGAACTTCTATTCTGGTTACAATATATTACTATTCTATAAGAATCTATTATATCCTTTGCTGTTCAATATATTATTTTATTTCCCAAATTCAGCCTAACCCTCCCCTCCTCCCCACTGCTTCACCAACATCTTTGGGTCCTGTTCTTTCCCCCCTCCTTTTAAAATGCACTGAAATATCATTGTAAAACAGTAGATAGCTATTATGATGGAAGTTCCGTTTTGTGTGTGTGTGTTGCATATTATGTGGAACAGATAAATGCATTACTGGGAGAGTGGATGGTGAAAAAATATCCATGGTGAGAGAATACCTTCTGCCTCAAACTCAACCACATTGACATGACCTCCTTGCATTGTGGCAAGAATGACTTTGAACTATGCACACTTAAGAATGAAATCTAGATGGCCATTCAAAAGCTGCTGCTCTGGCATTTAATAAGAGTTCAGTTAGAGATGCTCATGTCAAGTTGAGTCTCCTCCTAAGAAGCAGCTATTGAATCTGCTCTTTGTCCTGTGGTAGTCATTAGATAGCCTTTTCATCTAATGATGCTGTTATACTGACTGTAACTGGACCAGTGATAAATCAAAATGTCACAGTGTCTCCCATTAGTAATGGTTTATTTATGTATTTTTAGACCAGTCTGTGATCTGTTATGCAAGTCGAAGAAACAGGCAGCACTAGGGCAAAAAGCTCTGTACTAACATAATGTTGCTGATCTTAAAGATCTCTGACTTTGATAACATCTGAACCTGCTCATGTTTTATGGTTGGCATTAGATAACCTCTTCTTTGACCCACCTATAAAATCAATTAGTTTGGTGAGCTCTGGAGATTGGACCATCTCAGTCATGGTATCCACCTTATCTAATTTCCTTACTGAGGTATGTATGATTGGCCCTTTCACCCATAGTTTTCAAAAAAGGGTTTTAATGCTATCTGTTTTAAATGGCTATTAATTCATGTGGATTTTGTACATGCCCCTGTTTTACTGCTTTACCACTGCTGTAGTTTGGGCATTAGTTTTATACTAGTGGAATGTATTTTATTTTATTTTATTTTACAATGTATACCACTCTACACTTACAGAATACCCAAATAGTGAGAATACATAAAATATATAAACAATCATAAAAGTGTTAAAATGTAAAAAAATAAAAATCAACAAGAATTAAAACTTCAGATGTAAAATAGGCTAATTTGGGAAGGCTTAGGGAAAGCAAAAGTTTTAACAAACATTGAAAATGTAACAATGTTGGTGCTTGATTCACTTTTAAGGGAAGAGAAATTCTGAAGTATTGTTAGATTATTGTTAGTTTTTTGTACTTTTTCCATTTTAAAGTTTTATTATTATATTAATATTGCAATATATACAATCCTGTACTATATCATTGCATTTTTATTGCTGCACTGCTGTTCTCTGCCTTGGGTGGATGTGATCCAGAAATATGGTTTATAAATATCTATAGTAAATAAATAATGTGCAAAGTCCTGGCACTATGCTAGTGCAGCGTAACGCATAGGACATACCAAAAGCCACCTTACATTACATGTGCCTGGGAACATGTGCATCCATGTACTTCCATGTACCTATGGTTGTCTGAGATGCGGATCTTTTGTGCGAATCAATTTTGTGTTACCCTGAGAATGTGTCTAAAATTTACAGAACCCGGAAATTCACATCCATACCAAGAATTCAATTTGAAATAGAAAAGCATTTATTTATTGCAGGTGGGGTGGAAAAGATAATGTGGTGCCACATATACGCAGAAATTCAAGGGTGTATTTCACCTAATATAGTCATAACCCAAAATACTAAAAATAAGCTCTTAAAGGGGGGAGCAGTACTATATACTAACGAAACAGGGAGAAGGGGTGAAAGCACACCCATTTGGTGCAAAAATTCCAGTGGTTGGAATAGAGATGCAGAGTTAACTATCCTGTGCTCAGGGGAGCATCTATCTATATCTATCTATCTATCTATCTATCATCTATCTATCTATCATCTATCTATCTATCTATCTATCTATCTATCTATCATCTATCATCTATCATCATCTATCTATCTATCTATCTTTCTCACTTCTTGTAGTAATAGTAGTAGTAGTAGCAGCAGCAGCAGCTATAATAATAATAATGATGATGATGATGATGTTGCCCATCTGACTGAGTTGCCCCAGCCACTCTGGGCAGCATTCCATCAGAATATAATAATACAGTCATACATCGGAAGTCAAATGCCTTGCTAGTCAAACGTTTTGGCTCCCAAATGCCACAATCCTGGAAGTGATTGTTCTGGTTTGCGAACGTTTTTTGGAAACTGAACATCCGTTGTGGCTTCCACAGCTTCTAATTGGCTGCAGGAGCTTCCTGCAGTCAATTGGTAGCTGTGGTTTGGTTCCCAAATGTTTTGGAAGTTGAACAGACTTCCAGAATGGATTCCATTTGCCTTCTGAGGTACGACTGTAATAATTTAAAAAAATGAAACATGAAACATTTAAAACTTCCAGTACAGAGCTGCCTTCACATGTCTTCTGAAAGTTGTACCCTGTTGTTCAGCCAAAAATATTCCCAGAGTGGCTTACACTCCAGA